>NC_136067.1:1906294922-1908694922 GCF_964261635.1 Lissotriton helveticus | reverse complement strand
CTCAGGGCAGGGATAATTGGGAAATCAAGGACCCCACCGCTAACTTCCCCTTTTACCCACCCAACCCGTAATACGCTCGCGTACCTGCGAGAGCCACGCTCCTCCGGGAGCGTGGCTGGGCAACACACAGGATCGTTGGCCTCCTGGCTTCTGGGGGTTCCACGGGCGCTCTTCCACTGTCTCTCCTCCGGTCTCCTTTGGCTCTGGACTGCTCTCTGTACTCCCAACAGCTCCGAATCCTCCTACACTGGTATCTATCGCCTTCCTGGGTTCGAAGGCCAAGCCCCCTCTTCGTCATCACCGGGGGCGTGGCTTAGCGAGAGGTCTTCCCAGTTAAATAAACAGTGTCCCTTTTCTTCCTCTCTGTGGAGTGGCTGTATATCTGGGTCTGTCCAGTCCTCCTGCTGCCGAGAAAATAGAGGTGAAACGAAGTTGGTCACATAATTCCAGCTATCAAGTGAGTCCGCCCTGTTCTCGCTCCGACCCCCCTTGTCACACATATTTAATTTACTTTCAAGTCCCTAGTAAAGTGTACTACATGTGCCCTGGGCCTGTACATTTAATGCCACCAGTGGTCCTGCAGCACTCTTTGAGCCACCCACTTAGATCGCCCTCTAACCATGGCTCAGGCCTGCCATTGCAGAGCCTGTATATGCAGTTTCAACTGCCATATTGACCCAGCAAGATAAGCCTCTTGTCATGCCTAAACCTTCCCTTTTTATACATATAAATCACCCCTAAAGTAGGCCCTGGACAACACAAGGGCAGTATGCAATCAATGTATTTAAAAGGTAGGACATGAGCCTTTAGGTTTTACATTCCTCGCTAGTGATAAACTCTCTAATTCGTTTTTCACTACTGCAAGGATTATTTCTCCAATACGATAACTTTGGGATTACCTTATTATATTTATAAGTGTAATTTCCAATTGCGAAGAGATAGACTTTTCAAGTTTGTTGTCTCTGGACTCACAATTTGACATCACAATTTATGTTAAAGTTGGATTTTAAATTGCAACTTTGAAAATGCCACTTTTTAAAATTCCTGAGGAGACACACAGTGTAGGAGGGGCTGTATTACTGAGGCCCTTTTCCATTCAAGCATCGAAGAGCGATAAGAAAAAGAATGAGGTCCAGAACAAGTAGGACATAGCGGCCCGGCATTGATTGTGGATGAAGGAATGGTTTCCATTAATTTGTGTAAAATCATCTGATGGGCAAGGAGCGTCTTTCTTTTGATTTACTTTTATGTAAACACTACGTTAACAGCAGTGGGTATCAGTTTTGAGTCCTGAGGAGAACCCAAAAATAAGGTGTGGGTTCGAAACGTGTTTACATCTGTGCAACCAACGAGCACCAAATATTGGCACTGGATGTCAGGGTGGAAGGGATTGAGAAATAGAGTAATAACACCACTGTTTAATCAGCGCAGCATTATTTTGTTGCTTTGCCCATTGAAGAAGGAGTACATATATATTAGTTTTGTGTGTAAATAATTAATGTCTCCTGTTTGAGCAATGAAAATTCAGAACTGACATATTTGTTGTTTGTTTTGTGCAATATTGGAAATTGGTATCTGTGTCTAATGTGTTGAAGAAAATGTATATTGGGTAGGTGTAATGTATTGTGAATGTATAATATGTTTAGAATGTGCTTTTGTGTATGATGATATTGAAAACAGTGCTATAATTAATGATTGAGAAAATAAATGGTGATAACTTGATTATAGTGGTAACGAAAGAAACTAAGGGTATGTAAAAGGAAAAGTCAGTATTGGCATTGGTGTGGTGTTTTGAACTTTTAGAACATTGACATTTTCTTACTTTAGCCATTTGGAGCCTGCTGCTTGTCTCTGATACACGTATGGTGAGGGTGACAGCTGGGCTTTGTGTATTCACCCTAAAGAGCTGCACACAAATGGAGCTTGGGTCAGCGAGATGGCAGCTGTTTGATTGCGGCCGCTGGAACCCTACCACTCAGTCTGCCTCGTGGCTGCAATAGGATCTCCCCCCCACGCTGGTAATGTAAGATGCAGGAGTTAGAGATCCTTACTGGACCACAGACTGAGCTGCGAGCCGCAATTTCTGGCTTGTTCGTATTCTGCACGGCACAGGCTTGCCAGACCTAGGTTCGTCTTGCCTGGCAGCTGGTCTCTTTCACGCGTGGTGCGGGTGCTGGGGGCGGAGGGTTCTCAGTCCGCAGTCTGGTGATGTCTCCAGCCAAGGTAGCCAAGGGGCGAAGGGCCGAATGGAGACTGGATTACTTGTTTTAAACAATATATCAGTGTTCATAGAATTCACAAAATGTTTTCACAGTCGTTTCATATTGCATCAGTCCATAGTTCATGTGAAGAAAGCCGTATTCATGGAAACAGATAATACATGAATTTCTTCACATGAACTATGGACTGATGCAATATAAAACATTTGTGAAAACATTTTGTGAATTCTATGAGCCCTGAAGAAGTCTCTTTCCGAGACGACACGCATCGACTATGGTCCTTCTGAGTTTGAATGAATATTGAATAAAGAATTAATTGGAATTAAAAGAAGACACTTGGAACTCCGGAATTTTCTTTATGTGCTTATTACTGTGGACTTTCTTTTCTTTGATCACAGTGCACCAAGTGCTGAACCAATTCTTTTGATGTTCATATAGGATTCTTTCCTAATAAGGAGTATAGAGGGAAGTGCTCTTTGGTTCTATGCACCGCCAGCCACCGCTCAAATAACGTATTGTGTGGTGCGGTCTGTTATAGCCTCTACACTCCATATTTGTTTGTGATCAATATCTCAGTGTATAGAAATTGTAATCTATAAGGCATGAACTACTCATATAACATTAATCACAGAGCCACAGATGAATCAGAATATTGGAGAATAATAGGTATCAACATTGTATGGGCTATCAGATTTTGATACCCCTTATGAAAGTACCTTAATTAAGGAAGTCATCAGATCCCTGCCTGTTAATATGGGTAATGTACCATTAATCCTGTGTTCTTCAGGGGGCATGGCTTGGAGCGTCAAGATGGCGATCGCACTCTAAGAGTGCTCCGGACACCTCCGTCATCTGCGCCAAGATCCACCGACTTCGGCTGCCATCCAACCCCGAATTGTGCGGCAGGCACTTCTATACACCGATGCCACCCATCCATGTCAAGATCCGTTGCAGTTTGTGTGCGGTACCCTCTCTGCACAGAAAACCTCTTTGGGCTGCTGTACTTCAATATGGCAGCGCTCGCTCCTTGAGCCCTAACCAGCCCTGCTACCGCAGGCTCATCGACGAGGTTTGGGGGCCCGGTGTGATAACGGACAAGCCCAGCGACCCGCCTGAAGTCGGAGGGGGAAGAGCTGCACAGCCTAGAGCCGCTCTTATTCTGTGGCAACCCGAGGGGACCTGGCCCCGCGGTCCAAGGTGGGGCCTCCTCTCCTCAGCATGGCCTCCGGAGCTGCCGTGAGGCCCTGTACCGTGTCAGCTGTGGTCGTCGGCTGCCCTCCAACACGACTGAGGCTTTGAACACTGTTTAGGGTGGCAGGTGAATTGATTGCGTCGACTGCCTCCTTCCCCCCTTGAAAATGGAGACAGACCCGACCTGCCTGTGGCCAGGGGACCCGGCATGTGGACCAGTGGGTCCGGTGGTTTGCCGGCCGGTGGAGGGGGAGGAGCTGCGAGCCCTGAGGCCTGAGGCCGGCCCGGCTTCCTGGTGATCTGGAGAGGGGAGTCTGACCCATGACGAGGCCTCACTTCCTCGGCTGGGTCCCCGAGATCCGTGTGGGGCCCGGCGCAATGAAGGCCCCGGCTGGCAGCTGCACCAAAGCACAACCGCAAATTCGGCTGCCACTTCAGGCGGCGGAGATACGCTCATCAGCTGTGCTGTCCCCTGCCTCCCCCCTGTGACTGCAACCCTCCTGTGAGCTGAGGGCGGCCCGGGTCTCGGCTTTGCCTACTGGGCCCGTTATGGTGGTGCCTGCCTGTGGTACCCTTCTGATCAACAGGCGGGACCCCGGCGGCAGGGACAAGCCTCGGCGGGTCCTTGAAGATTCTGGTGAGTGTCTGCGACAGCTGCGAGGAGACGTGGGGGCCTGGTATGCACAATTCCCCCCAAGCGCTGTGATTCTGAAGGAGCATAGCATCAGGCTTGGTGTGGTGGGCACAGCCCCACCGTTCGAGCGGCGAAGAGCTCTGGGAGGGAGCGCCCCCACCATTCCCACTTCTCTGCTCCCCCACTGATCTCTCTAGACTACAGCAGCCTTGACTCCTGTCCGGGCCCGACGAGGAAACGTGCCCGCCCACAGTGAACCCTTGCCCTGCTGCTCTTCGACCAACAGCTGAGGGACTGTTGGAGGCCAGGATCCTGGGATGTGACCCCGAGACAACATTCTACCCAGATCGCCTTTGGAGGGGGTTGCAGGCTTCTCCCCGTCCGGCTGCGGAGCCTCTCGGGCGGGAGGGCACATCCCCGGTGGTCCAGGTGACTGGCTCCATGAGGACCCCGGTAGGTGTTTTAGATGGCGGCACGGAGAGGTGAGGGCCTGTCCTGTGTAGTTTCTCCCAAACGCTGTAATCCTGAGGCAGTACCGCAGCGGGACTGTGGTGGTGGATCCAGATGCACCGACCAAGCAGCAAGAAGCTCCAGAAGAGGAGCTCCCCCACCATTCCCCTCCCTCCGCTCCCACGTTGGCTCTCCTAGCCTTCAGCAGCTTTGGCATTCGACCAGGCCAAGTGAGAAAACCACCTACCCACGACGAATCCCTGCGCTGTCGCTTTCCGTCCAGTAGCTGGGCTGCCATCAGCACCCTGGCCCCCGGGAGGCCCCCTGGGACACCACTACAACCACATTGCCTCTTGGGAGGGCAGTACGTGAACCCCCGGCCTTGACCTCGGCACTTTGACACACCACCACCCAAGCGGACACAGCCCCCTCTCCTAACACCGGCGATGGGAAAAGACTGCGTCCCTAAGTCATCAAATACACAAACTCAAACCAAAATGGACCAATATACTACAAATGATCGGAGCCAGCGGAGGGGGTGCTTGGGAGTCCCTCCCTCCCCGGGAACAACCTATCGACCATCCTGCAGGCCATTGGCACCTTTCAGGCCTCAGTAGAGAACAAGATCGGCGAGGTCCGAGTGGATATGACCCTCATTCACCAGGACCTGCGCAATGCCACAGCCCGCATTTCAGAAGCGGAATCCTGCATCTCCACCGTTGAGGATGAGCTCAGTCAGCTGAAGGAGTAGGTATCCCACCTGCACACATGCACTAAAGCGCTGCACCGCAGGGCAGAGGATCTAGAGAACCTTTTCATGCCGTAACAACCTCCGCCGAGTGGGGTTCCCAGAGGGGGCCGAGCAGGGCCGCACAGCTGCCTTTGTGGAAACCTGGCTGAACTCTTGGATGCCCAAAGATGCACTTTGAACGTGGTTCGCGATTGAGCGTGCCCATCGCTCCCTGGCTCCTAAACTCCCTCCTGGTGCCCCACACTGTCCAATCATCGCTAGGATCTCAAACTTTAAGGTGAGAGATGCCATCCTGAACGTGGCCCGGGCTCAGGGTACCTTGAAGTTCCAGAGCCACACTATAATGCTCTTTCCAGACTATACAAGAGTGTTTCAGGCCTAGCGTCGCTCATACACAGAAATCAAACCGAAACTCCGTAACATGGGCCTGCGGCCCACCTTCGGGTTGTCTTTCAAAACAAGATGCTCTTTTACGAGACCCCACAGTCTGCATGGACCTGGCTGACTGAGGAATGACCCCTCTAGGTCCGCTCTACATCCTTGACTGGGCCGTCTGAAACACAGAAGACTGACCCACTCTCCTCTAAGCAACAAAGGAGGCACACGCAGTCCCGCAGGTGCCCAGTGCCGCGTGGGGGTTGTCTGCATTCCCTGGCCCAGGTTCTCATGGGCCCAAAACCACTGCGGTCCATCCAATATCACGAGATCAAAGCCAAGAGAGCTCCGTGGATGAACTGCATTGCGGCCCGGGCCCCTCCAGGGCCCTGAACCCCACAGCTTTAGACTCTGATCTCTCAAGAAGTCCTGCGCTCTAGGGAATCAATCAGAGATGCAGGTGCACAGATCACGGAGGTCCCGACTGGACAATGAGGGAAGATATATATCCCATGGACAATGCAGAAATGAGAGGCATGCCAATAACACTATCATATCTGATATTGTGGAGGGGTCCACCACCACCTCACATTTCCCAGCTAAGCGTTTCAGTTTAGCTTGTTTTTATTAACTTTCTTTCTTTATGAGGGCGACAGATGCTTCGGTTATGGAAGCATAGGGTGGGGGGTTGAGGTGGAAGGGAGGGGACCGTAGTCCTCTGGGTAGCTTTACGTGTGAATCCAGCATGGTTACCTCTCTCTAATGTTTACAGCACTTTGACATTTGCTTACTGCACTGACACCGCAAGAATGTGCAGCACACAGCGCGAGCCACACCTACACGCTTATACTGAAATGCATCGACCCCTTTGGGGCCCAGTGCCCTTAGGCCCACTCATTCTACATACCAATTACGATACAGACAACCACCAAAGGTAAGTCCCTCCACGTTTTATCCTGGAATGTGAACGGGCTACTAGACCGAATCAAGCAAACGGCAGTCCTCAAGTGCGCCCAGCGCCATGCACTTGACATACTCCTGCTTCAGGAGACCCATCTCCTGGGAGACCACTGCCTCTTCCTCGCACGATATGATTTCAACAGGGTGTGGCATTCTGGTTTTGAACTGGGCTCATGAGGGGTTGCAATCCTATTGCAACGAGGGCTCCCCTTATCCCCTGGCCACATCATGACAGACCCTCAAGGTAGGTTTCTTACAGTGTCCGGGAAGCTAGAAGGGAACACCCTGAACCTGGCATCCATATATGTCCCACCTGCAACACTCACCTCTACCCTCCAACGCCTCACTGATATAATCTCCTTCCTCCCCCTGGGAAAGACAGTGATCGGAGGCGACTTCAATGCAGTTATGTAACCAACACTTGACACAACTGGTATACTCTGCCCGACAAGACTAGCCCATGCAAAGAAACTAGCCGTTTAGTCGGCTGTCCTCGCTTTGTGCAATGTCCGGAGTTTCTGGAATCCCCGAGGTTCCCAATACAGCCATACCTCGGCGGCCCACCACACGCACTCCTGCATTGACCTGATCCTTCTGCCTGCCCCGACTGCCACAGCATATTAACTATTACCATCCTCCCCTGGGGAATCTAGGATCACTCTGCCCTATCTCTGCACGTGGGTGGAACCTCAGACACACCTTGGACGGTGGGAAGGATGAACCCATGGTTCCTACAGGACACAGAGGCCAAGAAAGCAATAGAGGTGGAACTACACCACTATTTCCTTGCTAATCAGGGCTCGTCCCCTCCCCGAGAACACTCTGGGAGTCAAGTAAAGCCACTGTCCGGGAGTAGCTAGGGGCCAGGTGCACGCAAAGTGTCAACGTGGACCAATCGCCTGACCCTTCTTGAGGCGCAAGCAACACAGCTGGAAACAGCCCTCACTGGGACCTCCGATGTTCATCAAAACAGGCAACTAGCAGCCATTCGCGATTAGAGCAAACAGATCTCCCTGGACTCGGCCATGATGCTGTGGCGTTCTTTCGTGGCCCGAGTGTAGGGGTGGGGTTATAAAAACGGGAAGCTGTTGCATATTCTTATTTCCTACTCCCTAGCTAACAGGATAATCCCCGAAGTCCGAGACGCCTCAGGTAACAGCCAACACACATCGCCTGCAATCGCGCAGGCATTTGCGGACTATTACGCCCAGTTATACTCCTCTCATGAACGAGAAGCTACCCTACTGGACATGTTATGCCATGCGGAGACTCAACTCCCTCGCCTCACCAAGGCAGAAGTGGCAGAACTAGACCTCCCCTTTACCCCAGAAGAGTTACATGGTGCAATTTACCTGTTGAAGGCAGGGAAAACATCAGGGCCAGACGGCTTCCTGCAAGAATATCACGAGGCTTACCAGGACGTGCTGGTTCCCCGTCTCATAGACCTCTACCAACACGTCGCCCAGGTGGGCTCCATTTCCCCTGCGATGGTTGTGGCAACTATTGTTATGATTCCCAAGACCCAGCCGCCCTCGCCCGTTTGTGTGGACTACTGCCCGATTTCATTAATCAACACAGAAATAAAAATATACGCCACAATCCTAGCCCAGTGGCTCTGCCCCCTTCTACACAAGCTGGTCCACCCGGACCAATGTGGCCTCATGCCAGCACGCGGTACCAGACATTGCCTAAGACACCTCCATCTCGCCCTAGCCCACCACCAGCTACTTACACCCTACTGTACGCTCCTTCTTGTCGATTTCATAAAAGATTTCGAAACAGTAGACTGGCGATACTTGGATGACGTCCTTCAGACAGTGGGCCTCGGACACCAATTCCGACGCCTTGTCCAAGTCCTAGATCCCAATCCCAGAGCCAGAGTTCTTAATAATAGAGCCCTCTCTAAGGCATTCCCAATTCAGAGAGGCACAAGACAGGTGTGCCTCCTCTCACCTCTTCTATGTACGCTGGCAATGGACCCCTTAGTTTGCCTCATTCGGGCTGACCACCTGGTCCAGGGAAGGGCGTGGAGAAACCATCATGTCAATAAAATCGCTCTATACCGGGACGATGTCCTGCTTTTCCTGGTGGACCCTGCCACGTGTGGTCCTAGATGCCTCGGGTTACTCCAAGCCTTCGAAAACGTCTCGGGCCTCCAACTCAACCCCACTAAATCTACCCTTGTCTCCCTTAATCTCTGTAGGGAATGCTTTGATTGGAAATTAACCATCCCCATCAGGAGACAGTCATTCAAATATTTAGGGATATGGGTTGCTCTGGTTCCCGATCTGGAATGGGCATTAAACATTACCCCATTGGTCAAAAACGTCAAAGACTATCTCAAGCGCTGGCAAACTTTACCACTCAACCCACTCGGAAGAGTGGCATTGTTCATAACGATGGTCCTTTTATGCTTCTTATACATCATTCAGAACACCACCTTCCACTTCCCACGCAGCTGGTTTAGGGAGAGGGACGGGGTGACCACAAGGTTTCTGTGGGGAGGGGGAGACCGCGCTTTGTCCTCGCAGGAGGCAGGATCCCACCCTTTGAAGAAGGCATGGGTATGACCGATCTCCACCTATACTACCTAGCCACCAGACTCCTGGTCATTCATGACTGATTCACTGAGGGCTGGTCTGATCCGGCCTAAAAAACAGAGCTCAAGGACATGGACTTCCCCCAAATACAAGCATATTTATAGGGGAACCCTATACCTAAAGCGATACCACCGATAACCAGAACCGTCCTGGTGGCCTGGCACACGGCCCTGCAGCACACACGATGGGACAAATGACTGAGCCAACATACACCTCTCTGGCAAGGTTTGTGGTTAAAGGAGGTGGCGACCCTCACGGGATTCAGACAATGGGTTCACATAGAGATATCACTTTTAGGGGACGTTTGGGTAGGCAACCATATTAGGGCGTTCCAAGACCTGCAGAAATGCTACACCCTCCACAACTCACAATAATATAAATATTTTCAGCTTCGTCATGCCCTCAACACACACATCTCAACAGGCACATCACTCCCCGAATTCAGCCTGCTAGAAGCTCAGGTCATGATGGGGAACTTGGGGAGGGGAGGGGTGTCTCGAATATACCGTACCATGGTCAACAATGGCCCAGCAACCCTTGATCCGCTACGTGCCCGCTGGGAGGGATGGCTGAGTCCCCTGAAGGAGGAGGATTGCTGTGACGCCCTTATGGCTCCCAAAACCATCATGACCTCAGCCAAACTTCACCTCATTTAGCTATACTATCTGCACGTTGCCTATCTCACCCCAGCACGCCTAATTAAGGCAGGATTGCGTCCCTCCCCAAATTGTACATGCAGCTGGCAAGCAACTGCAGATTTTTATCACATGATTTGGACATGCCCAAACCTCTTCCCGTACTGGTCAGTATTAGAGTCGGAACTCACACAGGTCTTGGGCTGGCAGGTCCCCCACAATCTCATACGTCTTATCATGGACGGCCTTGATGGCTCTAGATCGGACCGACTACTACTTGGGACGGCAGTGGCAGTGGCCAAACGGGATATTGCAGCTACCTGGGTGCATGCTAAACCCCCAAGCCTAGCAAAATGGCGCAGAAGAGTGGATTGGTGTGCCACTCAGGAAGAACCCCTATTTGAGGCTCGCGGATGCCCAACCACATACAACAGGGTATGGGGTAAATGGCTAATTCATCTGGAATAAATGAACCAAAGCGCACTTCTGTACACGTATGTGATGTTCTTATGTCAGGGTGGCTCGCTCAACCAATAATCTGTCTGTATTCCAAATTAACTTCTGCTGTAACGACTTGTATCATTAAAAATATCTTATGCTGTTAATGCGTTTGTTCTTTAAATCAATAAAATTGATTATCAAAAAAATAATCCTGTGTTCTTAGTTTCCTTGGCCCTTTGAAAAATGCCCCCCAGTCTAACAAACTTTCTGCTAGTGGTCTCCATCTTCTGTCTCAAAAGAACAATATTCAATTTCCTAAAAGTAGAATACTGCTCACCATACTAACCCATACATTAGTGTGCTCGATCCCAGATGGTATACTAGCTGCGGGTGTGCAGGGTACCACCAGAGGTTATGAGCTTGTCTGCAAGATCGGCGGGGATACTGATTGTAAGGGCCTTCTAAATTATCCCGCTGATTTTGAAGTTGGTGTTGGCCGGCATGGGAGCTTCACCTAAATGGGGTTGATGTGATCATCTTTTTCCGGCCCCGGTTGAGTCTTGCTGTGACATGTAAGGTCTGGCAGTGGGGCATCTGGAGAACTGGGGAGTAAGACATTCCCACCATCTGGATGCAGGAATGTGAGGTCTTGAACATCAGTTCTAGAGCCACTTTCTGGAAGAAACAGTTTCATTTTCTTTGTATGAGAGAGCTGGTACCAGCTCCTCTTTTTTTGGGGCAATGAGTTCCTTGAAGCTGAAGTTAGTGTCAAGGTTTAAACCATGTGACTTGGCATTTGGGGAAAGTTTTGGTGCGAAGCCATCAAACATCATGTCATTGAGAGTCAAGGTCTGTACTGTTTCTTGTTTGTTATTTGTGCAAATAACCGGAAGTATTTTTTGATTTGGTTGTGCTTCAGGCAGGCACTGGACTAGACCATGTCTAGATGATGTGCAAGCAGTGTTTGAGGTGATGGATGTCTAAAGCATTGAAGAATTTTCAGCAGAGCTGTGTGTAATTACATATCAGTGAATCTCAATGCTCTTATCTGTGAGTAGACCACCAAGCAGCTCCATGTAAAGGTTGAAGATAACAGGAGACAGCATTGAACCCTGGGGAACTCCACAGGTGAGAGTGATCTTTTATGACCTTGACGTACCCATTTGAACAAAACTGGTGTTGTTTGGAAAAGTAGGTGGAGAACCATTGATTGCTATTGCCAGTTACTCCCATTTGAGACTCCTGGGTGCATATGAGGTTAAGATGGTTAACTATGTTGAAGGCAACTGAGAGGTCGAGCAATATCAGGGGATGGGGGTAATCTTTGTCTGTGGTCAAAACGGAATTGTCTACAATGTGTCAAGTAGTGGCCTCTGTGCTACTGTGTATTCTGAAGCCAGATTAATAGTCGTCCATGAGACGGTTTGCACTGATATTCTCTTGGGGTTGAACAGAGACTGCTTTTTCAATGATCTTGCTAATGAATGATAGGTTAGTGGTGGGCCCATAGTTGGCAAGGTCATCAGCATCTTGATATGCCTGTCTTGTAAGCTTCTTGGAAGATGCCTTAAGTAGAGGAGGCATTGATAATGGCAAGCAGGGGTAATGGCCTTGCCCCTGGCCCCGGTCCTACACGGCTGTGTGCCAATTGTTCGGAGGGCTTCCGGGGCTGTTACTCTCACTTCCGGGCAGTGATAGGTCGGCACTCTAGCTACTCGGCTACTTAATCTGGGGCTCATGCACAAGCACAGCGATCGCGCACAGCAGGCGCGCAGCGGGCGCGCCGAAGGCACCCCAAAGGCAAGCCCGTCTGCGCCCGTCCGCGGCCGGGCGGGGCCTGGGGCCATATACTATGCCGCTTTTCTGACCTATACCTCTAAGGACCGCCTTGTTCTTTGGGGCAACTGGCCCCTCTCCGACCCTGCTCTCTCACAAATCAAAAACCTCGGCATTGCTGACCACAGCCCTGCGAATCCCCCTTCATATTTCCTGGGTCTGACGAACCATTCCCTCTCTCCCCCCACGGTAGACGCACTTTCTCAGCCTCACCCTGTACAGTCCACCCCCGAGCATTTCCGCCTACCTTGTTAACACTCGATCGGCGGTAAAACATCAGGTTGAGCTTTTCTCTTTTTTAGGCTCTGTCAAGCCGGATATATTGCTCCTCACTGAAACCTGGTATTCCTCTGACTCTATGCCAGATATTCTAGCAGCAGTTCCCGACCCTTATTACATACTGCGCTCCGACCGCCCGGAGGGGAAGGCCAGCGGTGGTGTGGCTGCCATTATACATTCTAAGTTTCAGTTCCAGACCCTCTCTTTTTCCACCATCGCAGCTGTTGACTACCTAGTCATCCGCTCCACCTCTACCACTGTTCCCCTAACATGTGCCCTTTTCTACCGCCCCCCACAGAACATGCCTTTTTTCTGTCAGGCAGTCCAAGATTTGTTGGCCACACTGGTGATCAACAATTCTTGCGTCCTGGTACTGGGTGATTTCAACTTCTGGCCCTCTGACCCCCGTGAAGATTCTCTCTCGAAAGAATTCACGGATCTGCTTGGCAATCTAAATTTCTCCCAGCATGTACATTTTCCGACACACATCCGTGGACACACCTTGGACCAGGTTTGGTCTACTAACCTACACATTCCTACCCCAGTCATTAGCCCATGTCCCTGGTCGGACCACTTATTTATTTCATTCTCTCTTGACCTAGGACTGATTAATAAACCTTTGCTTCCTTCTAACACCTGGGCCCGTAATTGGGGACGAGTGGACATTCCATCGCTCTGCACTTCCCTCTCGGCCTCCCCTCCGGACCCGACTAATCAGCCCCCCAACTCTCAAGTCGTAGCAATCAATGATTGGCTGTCTTCAGCTTGCGATCAGTTGGCACCCCTCAAACGCCTTCGGACGCTCCGCCTTCATGATTCTAATAGATGGTTCACCACCAAACTCAAAACTAAAAAACTTGCTCTCAGACAGGCTGAGCGACGGTGGAGGCTGAAGTATTGCTCAATCCGAAAACTATCTTACCTCTCCCTGTTGCATGACTATAAAAAAGCTATCTTGCAAGCCAAATCGGACTACTTTACCACCAAGGTCCTCCTCGCCGCCAACAAACCTAAGGACATCTTTTCTATTGTCCACGACCTTTCTACCTCCGATAGAGTCACCCTCAAACTGGCTCCCTCCCAAATCCTCGCTGACTCCCTAAATGATTACTTTATTGATAAAATCGTGGCAATTAAATCAAATATTCCTCCTTCCCTTCCCAGCTTCTCCCTCCCTGAGCCCCCGTCTAACCCTCATTTTTTGGAGCAACTCTCCTTGATTGCTCGTGAAACCTTTTCCTCCCTACTTACCAAGGTCAAAACTGGCTCTCCTTCTGACAGCTGCCCTGCCCACATACTCAGAGAGATCTTCTCAGCCTGCCCTGAACCCCCGTTAACCCTCCTCAACGACTCTCTCACACAGGGGACGGTCCCCAACTTCTTCAAGTCGGCAAAAATTATTCCCATCCTGAAGAAGGTTGGAGCAGACCCCTCTTCTCTTTCTAACTTCCGCCCCATCTCCCTACTCCTTTTTTTGGGAAAGATCTTGGAGACCCACGTCATCACCTGTCTTAGTTCCTTTATTGAGGAAACCCATTTCTTAGATCCTCACCAGGCGGGCTTTCGTCCAGCTCACTCTACAGAGTCTGTTGTTCTCTCTGTACTGGATAAGCTTAGAGGTGGCGCTGACATCAATTCCGCCCAGGCCCTGGTTCTCCTGGATTTGTCCGCTACCTTTACACCGTCGACCATACCATCTTGCTCGATCGTGTCAGGGGCGCGGGCAATCGGGGAACCGCCTTGGCATGGGTCACCTCATTTCTAGAAAACTGCCATCAGGTGGTCCAGTTGGCTGATTTTTCTGCTCCTTCTCGTCCGGTCTCCTGTGGTGTTCCCCAAGGATCGTCTCTTTCTCCTTTAGTCTTTAATCTTTACATCCTTCCTCTCATCTCTGCTCTTCAGACACTGGACGTCACGGTGGTTAATTACGCCAATGACCTCCAACTCATCTTCAATCTCTCCTCCTCCTCTGCTTCTGCTTCAACGTTCAATCCACAATGCTCTTTATCAGGGACTGGATGAATTCTAATCATCTTAAACTGAACCCCGATAAGACCGAGTTAGTACTCACGGGTGGCATCCCCAGCCCCTGGTCCTCTGCATTCTGGCCCCCCTCCTTGGGCCCCTCTCCCCCTCCCTCTACCTCCGTTAAAATCCTTGGGATAAGAGTCAGCTCTGATCTCTCTATGCACTCTCAAAATTGCGCTGTGGTATCATCCTGTTTCCTCAAGCTCCGTGCCTGGACTACGGCAATGCACTATATGCCGGGGCTCCAGCATACGAGCTGCGACGTCTCCAATTGATTCAGAATCAAGCTGCTCGTCTAATTTTTAAACTGCCCAAGCATCATCATGTCACTCCTCTGCTAAAATCCTTACATTGGCTCCCTTTATCTGAACGCTCTTTGTTCAAGATGGGATGCTTGATCTTTCAGGCCTTAGCAGGCAGTGGGCCAGCATTTCTAGCTTCAAAAATCACAGCTTATGTTCCTAACAGGGACCTGCGGTCCTCCTCCAAGCTCCTCTTGTGCGTCCCCCGATTTAGGAGAAAAAAACATGGCGGCATGAGGTTCTCTACCGTGGCCCCAGCCTTTTGGAATGCTCTTCTCTTCAGTATTAGGACAGCTGCCTCCTACTCAATCTTTCGCAGGGCTCTCAAGACCCAGCTCTTTTCACACGCTTTTTCTCAATAGGCGGCCTCCCTTCCTGCTTTTTCCGGTATGTCCGTCCTCAGCGCCAAGAAACCGTTCGGTATACGAGCGCTTTATAAATGTTTAACTTCAACTTCAATGGAGTGTCCCCCAAGACAGCTTTGATGAAGGATAATGGTAAGCGTTCATCATCAGAAGATTTGTCTTTGAGGCAGTTGTGTATAACAGCTAGATCTGGGAGAAATAGGGCTTTGAAGGCTGACAATTGCACTATTCTATGGAAAAGGGTGGGTTTAATGACTGAAACAGGCTTGCTTTTGTTAGTGTAATGTGATATTTCTAATTTTTTTTGGTAAACAAGAGGTCGATGGCATTTCACTTTTTTTTGGAGTGAGCTATAGGTGGGTTTGGCAGGGGCTTGATGCAGTGCTGAATTGTCTTGAACAGCAATCCGCTTCTGTTGGTGGCTTCATTGATAGTGTTGCTATAGTACTTCGGCTTACCTGATGTGATAAGCTGTCTGTGTGTTGTGCGGAGGAACTTCATTATCAAGAGGTCCTCAGGAGTTGTATTTTTCTTCCATTTTGCTTTCTGCAATATTCTTTACTGTCTGTAGATGGATTGTTTAATAGTTAGTTAGTTGTACGAATGGAGTGCAGTACTAGCTGTGGATCTGGTATACAAATGATGCAAAATAGTAACCGCCTGAATTTCTACTCAGTTGCAACTGGCCCAGGACCAAGATAAAATGCTTTATGCCTCATCATTGAGTCATTCAGAAAGAGACCTTGAGGCCCAATATCAAATTTCAGTACCTGCCTCTCTTTCTGCACTCCCACCAGACATGTCCACTCCACCCAACTGGCCCTGGCCACCATCCCACAGATCCACATTACCACGACTGGAGGAAGATCCTTCTCCTACCTCGCTGCGAAGAGCAGGGAACTCACTGCCTCTGCATCTCAGGCAATCATCATCGCTGCCGCAATTCAGGAAGGAACTCAAGACCTGGCTCTTCGAATAAACTACAGACCCACCCCTCCTCACCCCCAACTCAGCACCTTGAGACCCTCACAGGTGAGTAGTCTTGCTTTATAAGATTGCTGATTGATTATAGAGTGCTGGAAATTGAGGTATCTTGTTGGCAGAGTATACTATCTGTCCACGTAGGAGCCATAATTCTAGTCAGGATAAGCCAGACGCACACCCTAAATTAACCTGTGCTCACCCTCTGGTAGCTTGGCACAGAGCAGCCAGGCTTAAATCAAGAGGAAATGTGTAAAGTATTTGTGCACCACAGTAAAAACACCACAAAAAGACTCCACACCAGATACATAGCAAATATTTATCTGAGTAAAACGAGACCAAAACAACAAAGCTCCAATCAGTAGAAGTTGAGATATGAATTTTGAAAGAATAAATAAAAAATCAGTGCTTAGAAGTCAATAGCGCTGAAGAGTTACTTGGTTTCATGCTAGACTTTGCCAAATCTGAAAAGCCAAGTCAAACATTTTGAAGTGCAGGTCGGATAAAATTCCATACAGCTCCCACTGAAGTTTTACCATGTCAAGGTGCGATAAGAGTCCTGTTTGCGGGTAAGAAGTTCATCTGGAGTACGGTGAGCATCACTGATTGTGGTCAGCTATACATCAAGAGCCGCCCGGCATCGTAGACACACAGGCTGAGGCCTCTCGATCACAAATGGCGATGCTGTGATGACGTTATTTTGGAGTGAACCTGGAACAATTACAGTTGCAAAGAGCCCAAAAGCTTGAGCTTCTCTGGTCTCAGGACTGGAGGGGGCACCTTAGGCAAGGGTAGGACTAGCAGATGACTGAGTACAGCAGCACCAGCGAAATTGCAAGAAGTATTTTGTGTACCTGAGACTTCAGAATACAGGAGGCAAGCCCTTTGAGGAACTTAGGTTCAAGGATATTGAAAGCAGGTCCAGTCCCTCTCACTCCCAAGCGAGAAGAAGTAGGCAGCAGGCCAACACATCAGAGCAAGTTGCAAAGTGGCAGTCCCTCCTACAGCACAGCAAACAGCAGGCAGCAGGCCAGCACAGCAATGCAGGTAGCAAAGTTACCATCCCTCCTGTGGCACAACAACTCTTCTTCCAGGCAGAATGTCCTTGGTTCCAGTTGAGGTCTGATTTGGTGGTGTCAGGGGTTTAGTACTTATAGACAAAAGTGGCTCTAAAGTGGGGGAGATATCAAAGAGGCTTTAAGATCAGAAGATCCCTGCCTTTCCTGCCCTCGCTCCAGACACAGTTGAAGGGGGTATGCAGCTCTTTGTTGGGGGACAGGCACATCCCTATTCAGGTGCAAATGATGGCTCCTATCTCCCAATCTACTTCATGAAGGCCCATCAGCTTGGTGATGGGCCATCAGGATGCAAATGTCACACCTCAGCTCCCTTTGTGTGACTGTCTAAAGGAAATGCACAAAGCCAAGCTGTCATCCTAACCCAGACATGTATTTAGAGACAGGCAGAGGCACAGGATGGTTAAAGTAAGAAAATGCTAACTTTCTAAAAAGTCATCAAGTATAGGAACAGGATGCACACCTGTTTAATAACACTTGCGACGAAATGCATTGGGTTTTGATGAAATAAACACTGCGCTGAATGAAGAAATTCTTATGTTGTGTTCTTTCAAAGCGGTCCAGATGGGCACAGTGGGAGCACCTGAAACTTAGGAAATTGCATGATCACTCCGCCTGTGGAATCAAAGCACATCAAAATTAAAAACAATGAGTAAAATGAATGAGTAAAAAGATGAAAATGGAGAATGTTTTTGAACTAATTGCCGAGATTGGCACAACTAAGCTGTGCGATCGGTTGGGGTGAGATGTCGCCCCATTGTTATGGTGTCATATTTAAAGAGTGCATTTTGGGCTTGGCACTCACCAGTCTGCACGAGGGTATCAGTGAAAGAATTGTCGCAAGTGTTAATAAACAGGTGTGCACCCTGTTCCTATATTTGATGAATTATTCAGAATGCCCAACATCGGGATAGCACCCACATGGTTAAAATTTTTTACATCTTTCAATGGACAGAAAAATGCGAATATTCCACTCGCTTGGGAATTACATCGTGACTTCATCATGGACAGAGTTCAAATGATCAGGGAAAGGACAACATTACATCATGAGTAACAGTTGTGTTTATAACACACACACAGATTTTAAATGTTTTGAGACTTTCATTGTATTTATAGGTTGCTATGAAGTGCCTGATGGGGAATGTAGTTTTGCCGATGCAACAGCAGTAGGCGGAAGTAATTGCAATGTTGAAAAAGGGCGAAATTCACAATCAGCATGATTAGTGGGTGGGGAGAAAGAAGGGTTTTAAGTGAGAGGAAGGAAGGGTGGCAGTTAAGATTGGGTTGAAGACGCTCGGAGGACGGGATGTTTTTAACAGCTCAGGGCAGGTATGTTTACAGCTTGCAGTAATAAAATGTTTCCAGAGGGAAGTAAACCTAAAACAATATTTTAGAACAGATGTTCAGTAAAGGTAAAGGGTTCAACTAACTAAACAAACAAGGAGAGATGTTAAATGGGGCATGTAGCACTGAGACTGTTATGAAAATGGGGAAGAAAGAAGGTTGTAACAGCAAGTTGGGAGTGACTGATTTAAGCGGGAGGGAACGAGGGGTGTGAATTTCCTGTTTTAAGTTCAAGATGTAAGCTGTTGATGGTTTGGCAGAAAGGAAGTGTTTCGTTTATTTAAACAAAATGACCGTTTTGCGCATAACGTTGTGAAATGTCTGAGTACAAAACAGCAGTGCAATGACAGTGATTGTATTAATTGGAGAATGTATTTATTGATTGTAGTGACCCCTGAGAAGTGTTTTTAAGCAAGAAATGCATTGGGTTTTGATGAAATAAACACTGCCCTGAATGAAGAAATTCTTATGACGTGTTCTTTCAAAGAGGTCCGGATGGGCACAGTGGGAGCACCAGAAACTTAGGAAATTGCATGATCCGCCTGTGGAATCATCGCATATCAAAATTAAAAACAATGAGTGTAATGAATGAGTAAAAAGATGAAAATGGAGAATGTTTTTGAACTAATTGCCGAGATCGGCACAACTAAGCTGTGCGATCGGTTGGGGTGAGATGTCGCCCCATTGTTATGGTGTCAACTTTCTAAAAAGGGCATTTTCAAATTGAATGTTCAGCACCTACCAAGGTTGCATGCCAAAACGCTGCCATTGACCATTTTTCAGCTAATGATCAATACAATAAATTGGGAGTGCATTCGACCATTTCTTTGACATATTATGTACTTGGACCCCGTGGATCGTTTGCACCCGTATCAAAGATTACATTTTTGAACAATTAATTATTTACAGAACATTGTTCCTTTAGGTCGATGACTATTTTTTTTAAAGACAAAACACAATTTGATTTTGCTATTTTACTTTACAGTTGTATTGAAGAGTTCATTTACATGGTGCATTTTCAATTTATTAAGTAGCCTGATTATGAGTACATTTGAGTTTCCTGAATTAATATGTTATGCACCAGGGTTTTTTAGTTGGGTTTGCAGTATGTTTTTTTATGTTGCCTAAGAGGATTGGTTATTCACAGTCACAGGTTTCTGTAAGAATTAATGGTGTGTTTAAATGGATAAGTTACACCTGTGTGGTTTACAAAGGTCTATGCTGTTCACGATGTTGCTTCCCTCGAGATTAGGATAATTTGTTTTGCTGCAATGTGAGTCTCTTTCATTTTTTAAAGATTTTAGTACATCATGTCACTTACGATCTTGTCTTGCACAAGGGAAATATTCATTTAATTGTATTATTTTCACTCTTAATGTTACATGTCAGTTTTAATTCGAGGATGGGTTGTGTTGTTCACAATCTTTCTTTTTGTAATTCATGTTAGTTTAAATTTGAATTAGGTTTGTGCTGAGTAGCAGTTTTTTCTTCATATTTAATTGTAACTCGTCCTCAGGACACCACGGCACGAACACATGACCCAACACCTATGAGGCCTCCACTGGCCTCCACTCCTCACCCACACCTACAAATCCCTTAATAACATCGGACCCAAATACCTCAACGAGAAAGTATCCTTCCATGTACCCAAGAGGAGCCTCTTCTCTGCCGACCTCGCCCTGGCAGAGGTCCCCTGCATCCACAGAAACAGAACCAGTGGGAGAGATTTCTCCTACATCGCAGCCAGGACCTGGAACAAGCTCCCTGTGAACATCAGACGCTCCCCGACCATGCACACGTTCAGGAAGGACCCCAAGACCTGGCTCTTTGACTGAGCCAGAACCGCTCCCCCATCCCCAGTGCCTTGAGACCCTCACTGGTGAGTAGTGCGCTATATAAACCCCTGATTGGTTGACTGATGGTGAAATTATGTTTAAGCTTAAGAAGATTTAAATATGTAAGGCTGACGTACTTCCCTGAGGAATGGCTTCCAGCCCAAAATGTATTGGGTGAATGTTTTTATGGTTACCCGGGAATAAAAGTGAATCGTAAACTTGTTCCAGGAAAAAGTCTGGATAGGCTTTTCCTCAGCATTAAAGTTTGGAATCACTTAGCCTCTCTGTGAATTTTGATGAAACTGGTTAAAAGTGGATTACAGAATGTTTACAGTATGACATTATAAGCGTCGGCCCAGGCAGTGCAGCTTGAACCTGGGGCGCGATGGCGCCACAGTCTTTTTCAAGTATTTTAATATGCCAGGTTGAAATGTTAGTTTAAAACTGCACACAGAGGCTTGCAATGGCAGTTTCAAGCCATGTTTAAAAGGCGACTGAGTTGGTGGCATAATTAGTGCTGCAGGCCCATTAGTAGTATTTAATTTCCAGTCCCTGGGCACATATAGTGCACTTTATTAGGGACTTACAGGCACATTAAATATGCCAATTGTAGATAGGCTAGTGTTACCATGTTTAGAGTACAGAACATCTGCCCTTTCGCACTGGTTAGCAGTGGTAACGCTACCAGATTCCTAAATCCAGTAAAAATGATGTCAGCAAAATAGGAGGTCAGGAGGCAAAATGTCAGGAGAAACCACACCAAAGATGCCAGGTCGAACATGGTGGAATCAAAGGACACAGAGCGGCATATTATGTAAACCTTTGCTACCCAGGTAGCAGAGGTTCCAAAAGGGGATTCCCTAAATATATGCTTTTGCTATCCAGGATAAGCTTGTAAAATATTTGCTTCTCAGCAGAGTTGTGCAAACTGGAACCTTGCTCTTTTGTCTAATACCAGAGTCTCAGGGTACCCTTGAAAGTCTGAGTGGTTCCTGGTTGTGCCTATGATCATAATAGCTTCAGGTCCCATTCAAAGGTAGCATATGGATTTGACTGGCATGGAGGCCAGGTTCTGACACCCTTGGTGGGTTGTTTAGTTCTGCAGCAAGAAACACCAACCAATCTTTGAGCATTTACATCTCCCCACTCTTATCTATAAGGCAGTGGCATAACGCAAAATGATGGGTCACCTTTGCAGAATGTGATAAGGGGCCCATGCGCATCACATATTGCACAGATATGTATTGGCCTTGGGCTGAATGGGGTCCTCCTAAATGGCTTGTGACCCTTATAAGGGTGGGGGCCCCCTACACCAGAGGGGCTGCAGGTGCCTGCATAACACCCCTGGTAGGAGTCTTTCATAAGGTCTGTGAGATCATCCTTGACTCTCGTTATATTTTCCTGTTATGTGCAGTTGCACTAAAGTTAGACCACACCATGGCTGGTCTACCTCCCTCTGGTGATGGCTTAGTGGAAATAAAAGCCGGGCAAAGCTGATCATTCTATATACAGAATATGTGTTTTCCGAAAAAGTACCTTCTGTATACAAAGTGATTACGGGGACTTTCTTTGACAAGAAATGTTGGCCTTTGTATGCAAATGGTAAATAATGCTGCTTGTGCTAGACCCACATATTTTGTAATGAAGAACCAGGCTAGTTAGAAATAGTTGTTAAGAGAGTCACACCTTGTATTATTTTGGACAAAGTACCCCAACCTTGTATTCAATGAGGATGTTGCAAGGACTCTCCAGATTTCTGTGAACTAAAACAGCCACCAAGCCGTTGAGTCACCAAACTTTAATATAACTCCCCTATATCTACATGTTGACTCAGTACAGTTGACAGTGCTTTTTATAGCATATATCTTAGGACAATTTCTGTTCACAGACCACAATACTGTGCTATGTGCACCTTATTAGATGAGATGAGACACATTCAAGCTGGTAACACAAATGCATGTTTGTGTTTTTTACATGTATCAGAAACTAAGAGGTAGCGTAGCTGTGATACAATAAGTGGAACTGCTAGCCTTATGTTTGGTTGTTAGTGTCATGCTTCAGGAATGCATTGGTTTATTGTTCTTTATTTTACTTTTACAGCATTTGCACGTTTCATAGGTTTGTGGACTGATAGGAAAGAAAATCAGCCATCACAAAAGTCATTTTTAAATCAGACAATGCATTGCTTGGCGGCAACAAGGGTCAGCGAAGTCTAAGTTTAAAGCCCTGACCATCATGCACATGGCAGTTTAACATGGTGAGATAATGGTATGTAAAAGTTGCATCAGATTATCATTATTCCTACTGAAATGCAGTATTGGCTGCCATATATTAAAAGTGGGGGGAAGCACAGGAGTAGAAAATGAACTAAAAAAATTAAAAAGCACTTACCTGCTGGCCACCACTTCGGTCCTCTTCCGCTCCTATCAACTCTTAGCAGGCTACCAGACTCCCTACACCAATCCAGATTCTGCTCTCATGCTGGTAATACCCAGCACGAGAGCAACGCCAGGGTTGGTCTGAGCAGCCTGGTCTGCCGCTCAGTCAGGGCCTGGAGCCTATGCCTGTCTCCAACGGGCTGTGCAACACTGATCAGGACGAGAGATCTAAATGTGCATGTTGGTTTGTCCGTCCTAAGACAGCCGGCCAAACTGACATGCACATTTGCAGCAGTGCTACTACTGCTGCTGTCAACAAGAATGGGTCTGCCCCGCCCTGGACGTGGCCTAGCAAGAACAATAATAATAATAATTAAGAGTAATTGGGGCATTACCTCAAGGTCCCTCGCTTTACTTACATTCATAACGAATGAGTTAGAAGGCAATAAAATACCAGACAACTGAATCTGAATACCTAAAACCAGGTGCACTTTTTATTCCAGAACACATATGCATTCTCTATTACTTCATAGACGATAATGCTTTGTACTCCAACCTTGAATCCAGATGCATTTGCTCTGACACACTATGCTGCCTAAAGAACATAGAAGGAATGCCCATGTGCAGCCCTACATATTCCCTGAAATGTGGCTCCTTATAATTCTGCCACAGTGGAGGAAATACTTCTGGTAGATCTTCCCTGTTCTTCCAGTGGAGGTGTCTGCCCCACTGCCTGATAGGCCTGTACTATGAGTGATCTAATCCATCTACTGTTGCATGGGTATTGTGTAGACTCCATTTTAGATTTAACTCCTTAGGTTGACATCTCTTTCTCATGGTGCTTTTTGCCACACTTTCCTGATAACGCGTGAATGTGCCGTATGTGCACTCTAATAGGCCCTGACAAACAGAAGTCTATGCAGTTAGTTCCAGGGTCGAACATGAAGAAAACTGATGTCATTGTTTTCAATTCTTTTGGTGCTCAGTAGGAGACACTACATTTAGCTAGATAAAACAAAATGAGCTGCTATGCACCTCTGCCACAGTGTGATAAGAGCAGTCCTTTGTTATATGAACAGATTCTATACTAAGGCTCATGGAAAGGAGCATTCCTATGCTGGGATTATCACATAAAAACTGCAGTGACTGAGATGCAGCTCTGCTGACTCAAACTCCATCCTGCCAAGGGATATAACCTGTGGACTGTGACGACTTCCTGACACCTAAAACCAAGGTATAGGGTGAGACTATCTCAATTGTTCTGGCAGAAAGGTACTTATGCCACGCTCTCATTAATGTAGGATTAGATTTAGATAGGATTATGCAAACATCAGCAACAATTAACATAGTTGAATTGTTCATACTGTTTACCATTCTAAAAATTCTGATTACAGTAACGTCTCATCTTTCTAATAATCACAGCTCATGCTTTTTTTGCAAGAAAATTATCATTTCAATAAACATTTGAAAATACATTGTTGTATCTTTCTTGTGTTTACCTTGGGCATGCAAGAGTGACCAAACGAAAGGGAAGATCTCTTTCCAAGGAATCCTTGAGAATCAGAGTATCATTTTCGAGGTTGCAAATAACATCTGATATCCTGGTCAGTTTAGGTGTTGGATGTGGTAATATTAGCTAGCCGAAATGCACCAATACTTACTGATGGTATATGTTGACTGAGTCTCTATATTGTGAAGTTTGTTTTGGTTTATTACACAGTCCTGCTATATTTGTAGGAACCGTATAACACTACTTAAGGAAGACGTTGCTGGTTTCTCCCCTTTTCTGCTCGGACTAAGATTCACAAACACTGACGCAGACTTTCTGAATGACCCCACTCTTTATCAATAACCAGAAGAGCTCTCCTGACAACTAAACAGTGGGTTATGTGCTCTTCTTCCATTTCTGGATAAGGTATCACCTCCTCTTCTCAATGAAAATGGGAATAAACCTTAAGTGAAAGGAAGGATTGGTCCTCATCACTACTCTATCTAGGTATTCCCTTCAAAAGGGATGTTTGTAGGAGAGGGCACCAAAGTTTCCCAGCCGCCTTACCGACGTAATGGCAACCAAGAAAATGGTTTTGAGAGAAATGCTTGAGATCCACTCTCTCCAAGGGACCAAAAGGAGTATAATGCATCTAAAACTAGGGTTACATGACAGCAAGAAAGTTCTCTAGGCTGAATAGAACAGATCTTAGTTACCCCCTTATACAACCAGACCACTGTCATCTCATTACTTTTTGTATGACCTCCTAAAGGCCCAAATAGCTGCCTAGCGGAACTTCACTGTTGCCTCTCTTAAGCCTAAATTGGCTCCTTCTAGCTAAACTCGAAAATTGGAAACAAATCCACAGTAGTGGGATCCCATCCCTTTCTGGTAGACCAACTGATAAATAAAACCCAAAGTCTCCCATAGGACCTGAGACTGGAGGGTCACCTGGATGCATGCAAGGTGATAGTGAGAGAGCGCAAATTGAGAAAAAAATGTAGAAGTGCACCATATTTACAAGCACGTTGTGTTAGCTTAGTATAGATCACATAAGAGTGTCAAAATTTTAGAGTAAGAATACATGAGTGTTTAACTAGAATAAGAATACATATGTCAGTGTGAAAAACTAATGTAGAAGAGTGTAGAGATGTTAGAATGATGTTGAAATTTCATGTTATGTGACTGTTGTAGGGGAAAATGTTATTCTGCTAAACGTAGAAATGTGTAGGCCACATGGCAGTTCATAGAAAACGAAAGATGCTGTTACACTTTCACATGAGGTGGAATTTGATGTTGTTATAATTCAAAGTATTATTGATCATGGAACTGAAGTATATGTTTTATAGAAGTGTTTCATATAACCATTGTGTGTAATAAGTTAGAATACTGTTTAGAAAAATAAGCTAAAGGTTCTCAGAGTGCATAGGCCTGTTTCATGTAATTCTAAATAGGCCTGAATAGATAAAGTCATTTCTTTAGATCTGCATGCGCTAGTTAAAGGAAGGTCAGGTTAAGCATAAATTGTGGAGCTTGCTCGAAGGGTTTACGACTTAGAAGATACGGTAGAGGCCGGAATTTGAGGCCCACAGTACAAGTGTCTGTTTGCAGGTGCGAGGAGGTTCTAATCAAGCGAGTGATGAATAGACTTTTGTTTCAAGAGCCAGGCACAGGCTTGGAGGAGGTTTCAGGAATTTCCTGGGGGGTACCGTCCTGCCGGAGAAGAGCCTGAGAAGCAAGGTCAACGCTAACGAAGGGTCCAAAGGAGTATCAGCATGGAAAATGCCAGAACCAACATCACGTGAGGGGCGTCTCTAAGGGGCGTTTCTATTGTAAATGTGATTTTTGTATTAGGGTCGGTACCCCTGGGTGGAGTTAGAGCAGATGGTCAGAGGAACCTGAGAGAGCGGATGGGTAGGCAGATAGGTTAACTGCGAGATATCAATTCTCAAAGAAGACTAAGGGAAGTGTGTGATCTTCTTTGGAAGTCACCACGGCTGACACCTTTTTAGGTAAAGATTCTGCTAAGTAGGGATGTCACTAAGACTAGTGTAGGGACAGTCTAATCTGGATTTTCTTCCTTTCTGTAAATGACTCACAAGTTACAGCTCGTGGCAATTCTTGCAACTCTTATGACTTTCGAATTGGTTTTGATAATATTCTTTTGCCAACTAAGAGCATTTAGAGAATTTTTGTTTGTATTGATACCCGTATATCTTTTGAACCTTATTTTGAGATGTTTGTATCTCCAGTTAACTTTGGCTTTACAATAAACTTTTAAAACGTATTCGTGGTAAGTGGTTCTTTAGAGTGGGGTAAGTTCTTCACTGATTGACCTAGTAGTGGATTGCCTTTTACTCTATGACAGGTACCAACGGTTTAGTCGACCTGAGTTGGGATCTAGATCTATAACAATAGACTAGAAATCCCGCGTTAACAATAGCTAGCTCCTCTGACAAATCCTGATGTCTCGTACCCCTCGTTTCAATTTCCATTCCACCAGTTTGAGTTTTATCAGAGACTCATGTATCAAGATTGGGAATAAGAGGAGAGATGGAAGACCAGGTAACCTCCACTCCTCTTCAACCTTTGTTGATGTCAATAGTGGAAACCAATAGGCTCTGGAACAAGCTGGAACTATCAATATTACCTGTACTCTCTCCCTCCTCACTTTCAGTAAAACATTCCAATCAGCAAGAAGTGGGGGAAAGGCATATATGAGGCCTTTGGGCCATCTGCACGACAGGGCATCTATTGCCCATGCAACATTTTTCCTTCCCCTTGAGCAAAACTTTGGGACCTCGGCATTCTCTGGCGAGGCAAAAGGATCTATGATTGGGAGACCTCATTGAAGAGCAAGGAGATCAAACATCTTGTGATGTAGTGAGAAGTTGAGAGAGGAGGGATTATCTATGTTCAATGTATCCGCCACAACATTGCAACCCCCTGATTATGCACTGCCAAACTGGACACTAGCGAGTGCTGAGCCCATTGAGATATCTTGTGTGCTATCCTGGCCAGGAAAGGGGATTTTGTACCTCCCTGTTTGATGAGATAGGATTTTCACATCATATTGTGTGTGCAAACCAGAACTACCTCGCCTCTGATCCAAAAAAGAATAGCAAGGGTAGTCTCACTGTCTCCAATTCACTCTAATTTGAAGAACGTTCCCTCTCTTTTAGAGACAAAGAACCCTGCATTGGTTGATCCCCGAGCCAGAATCCCCTTCCTTTTAGCCTGCCATCGATAGTGAGAATGACTGGAGCTGGGGAGCAAGAAGGATTTCCCTAAAAAGATATCTCGAGTTCAGCTACCAACTGAGATCCACTTTAGCTTTCTGTGTCAACTGTATTCTCACTATCAGGTCCTGTGAAATTTGTGACCAGTTTTGTAGAATCCATGACATTATTTTGTGTAGAAGGAATTGTGCCCAGTGAACATGGAAAACAGTTGCTGCCAAATCTCCCTGAACCCTGAGCCAAGCTACTTCTTAGAGCCTTCTATGAAAGCAACTCTCTTTTTGTATTTTTAGAGCTCTTTTCTCTGGTGCTGTCACTAACCAACAGTGCATGTGTAATCTTGCTCCTATAAATCATAGATACCTTGATACCAATTGATAAGAAACGCATGTTTATGCAAAACAGCCATCACACATTGGGTATTGAGAATGGCTAAATCACATGAGGGACCCTGGATTAGTAGATTGTCTAAATAAGGTTGTTGAAAAATACCTTCCAGATGAAGCAGAGAAATCAAGGCAGCTAACATCTTGGTAAATACCCTCAGGTAGAATTTCAACACAAACAAGAGAACCCTGAACTGATAGTGAGACCTTCCCACCGCAAACCTCAGAAACCTTTAATATGGCTGGTGAACTGGAGCATGCAGGTAAGCGTCCTGTAAGTCTACAGCTATTAAAAATCCCCCTGGACAGATCATGAGAATTATCGAATGTAACCATCTGAAAATGTAAAGTCCTGATGTATGAATTTACCCATTTGAGACCAGAACAGGCCTGAATGATCCGGCTGTCTTTTGAATCAAGAACAGGATAGAATAAGCTCCTCTTCGGTACTGGTATGCCAGCACTTTTTTCCCAACAGTGGTTGTATTCCTGCTAACAGTGCAATTTGTTTGCTTCTTTCCTATGAAACTTGTGTATGAATGACATCTGTTTCTGGTGGCCTCTCTAAGAAGTCAATAGTGTAGCCATTCTTCACTATGCTCAAGACCCACTGATTCAATACATCATTTTGCCAAACCTGGAAAAAGTATTTTTTCCCTGTGCTGGTTTTGTGTTCCAGGTGCGAGCCATCCATATTAAAGTATCCTCATTCATACTGTGATTCACGTTCATCCATACACAGTGTAGTAGGTTTTTAATGAAAACACACCATAATATATCCAGTAAGTATAATGCACAAGAATAGTGAGGTGCATATGAAAGATTAGAACAAGAGTTAAATAAATATGATCTCTATCTTACTTCAACATAGGATAAAGAAAATTCAACTGGTTGGAATTGGCCTCCTATTAATCAACGGGGCCAATGAGTGAATACACTAAAGGTACGCGAACTGAATAGGGTTATACACTGTGTATGGATGAACGTGAATCACAGTATGAATGAGGATACTTTAATATGGATGTCTCGCACCTGGAACACAAAACCAGCACAGGGAAAATGCCTAGTATAACCATAAAGACCTACGCTAGAATAATAATCTGAGTATGTAGGACATTAAGTCGTCATAAAGAATCCATATTCGCAATTTTGAGTATGATGTTTGAACTATCAAAGCAATGTGCAGCATAAGTCCCCCCAAGATGGTAACTAACCCCCCTATATAGAGGTTTTAAATTGTTTTAACATGTTTTTAAGGTTTTGTAAATGTATGCCGAGGATGGGTAGTGACATTGTTTTTTTTAAAATTATTTCCACAGAATTGATTTTAATTGTCCTGAGGAAGGTGGTGCGCATTGCAAGATCCACCGAAACGCGTCGACTTGGATTTGATTGTATTTTTAAGTGTATTGTGAATATATGGTGCACATTTATAATTTTTGTGAGTGTTGTGACAATAGGCATGTATATCATTGAATAACTGTATGCAAATATACATATGAACATCCACGAAACAGAGATATATATATTTGTTTTTAAATGTAAAAATTGTTTCTTATAAATTCTGAATTTCTTTTATACAAATAAAATATTTTGGAAATAATACATACACCTTAGCTACGTAGTATATATAATTTTAGAATGTAAGTGTTCTTTTGATGGTTCCACTTGAGACAGAAGTTGTGAATGCATGGAAGATTATGATGGTTGAAACACAGTAAGCTTTCTAGTGAATAAGTTTGGAGATCTTTTAACTAACTTTAGAACTCCATAAAAACTTAGAGTTAGGAACTCAAGGGAACTTTTTGCATCTGTTGACATAATTTACCCTGTTCCCCTGAGATACAAGGGTTACTCTCCTTTGATTTACATTCTATCTAGTGGGACAACAGCAATGTACAGGTTCGTCAATTCTTTGTAACACTGCACAAAAAGTGACACAGACCAGTGCAAAGTCTTTATGAACTGTTCACTTTCCAGTGTAAAATTTTATTTGTGCTACTTTGTGTTACTTTGCATCAAGGCGGCGTTACATAGGTGGTACATGGGACTTACAATATTACCTCTTAAGGTTTTTGACACAAAGCCCTATCTACTAACATTTGTAGGCAGGGCTTCACACCAAAAATCTTTGTGAGGCAGTCACGATGTAGAAGAAGAGGTATTTTCTACAAACCTTTCACACTTTGCATGCGTGAACAGCACACAAACAAAGTGGGAAAAGTTTCAAGGTATGTCTAAGCATAGTATTTTGTACTGGAACAGTTCACTTTAGGTAAATAGTGTAAGGGTGTGTGTGTCGAGCAATGCAGCCTAATTGTGTTCCGGTGCTTGGGAAGATAGCAACATTGTTGCCCCTTAGTTGCACTGTTTGTGCTAACTCTCTCATGCAAAGCAGCAAAACAGTGTTGGTTTCTCCTCTGCTTTGTTTGAAATATTAGTAAATGTGCCCCTAAGTCTCTACTTCAGGCACAAAAGCTTGTGCTTCCCTGGTGCACAGCGCCCACTGCTCCTGTGAGGCACATTATCCGGTTTTGCACTGAGGCATGTCACCTAGTGCTATTTTGAGGTGCATCATCCAATACTTCTCTTAAATTTTCTTACCAGTTCTTGCCTGGGCAAAAAATGTGTGCTTCCTTGGTGCACTTCAGCTTGTGCTCCTCGTTGAATATCATCAAATGCTCTGCTGATGCGCATTACCCTGGTTCAACAGCTGTACAGGGCTACTTATAACTATTGCTATATGTAGCAAAGTGGGTTCAACCCATTTAATCTCCGTACATTTTTTGCTTTTGACTTCCTGGTTTTTGTCCTATAATTTGAGTTAGTCGCACCACCTGAGCCTCACTCTCAGTAAATTCTATAGAAATGGATTGAGAGTGGTACTGTTGCATGTCTAGGGCAGCGGCGGCTTGCAACATTTAAATATGTTAGGGCACGATGCCCAAAAACTCACCATATTATTGTTGCCTTTGATGGAGAGTCCGGCTGCCATCTCTCTCTCCTCCTGGCGCTCTCTTCCATCGGCGGTGTTTGGGGAGGAAGGGGAAGGACGTCCTCTCTTGTACAGCACAGAACCAGCCAATCCTAGAGCTGCAGCAGGCTGGAGCAGGCTAACCCAGTGCTCATTTTGCCCCTGGGGGCATGCGGCTGCAATCGCTGAGCTGTTTTTCAGCGTTTGAATTACAGGCTCTGAAGTGCGCATGCAAGATTGGCCAGCTGTAAACAACCGGCCAATCCCACATGCGGACTTGCAGGGACTGAAGCAATAGTGCAATTGAACTTATTAGCCCCGCCCCCTGTCCTCGTGCTGTAACAGTGCAAGCCTGGGACAATATTAAAATGGTACTTTTTACCGTTTTATTAAAATGTGTGCCTGCTGCACTCTTCAGGCGGGATGACTCTCCTCGACCATAACATAGGAGCTGCCACTGGTCTAGGATAAAAGGCTCTAGACTGGTTAACGTGAACACGAGAGAGCGTGTCAGCCTGTGAGGCTAGGGTCTACTTCACCCCAGTATTTGTGCACAGAAAGCTTATTGTAGAAGGAATCCTTTATGGATTGGGCTCACCTTGTGCAGGACTTTTAATCAATGTTTTGCTTTTGACTTCCTGGTTTTTGACCTTTAATGTAAGTTAATCGCACCACCTCAGCCTCACTCAGCAAATTCTATAGAAATGGATTAAGAGTGGTACTGTGCATGTCTAGGGCAGCAGTGGCCAGCAACATTTAGACATGATGGGACACGATGCCCAAAAAACTCACAATATTCATGTTGCATTTGATGGAGGGTCCAGCTTCCATCTCTCTCTCCTCCTGGCACTCCGTTGGTGGTGACTAGGGAGGAAGGGGAAGGACTTCCTCTCTTGTACAGTGCAAAACCAGCCACTCCTGGAGTGCTGCAGCTCCAGAATTGGCTGGAGCAGGCTAACCGAACACTCATTTTGAGGCTGGGGGCCTGCAACTGCAACCCCACAGCTGTTTTTCAGCCTTGGAATTGCAGACTTTGAAGTGTGCATGTAAGATTGCCCAGCTGTAAACAGCCAACCAATCTCACATGTGGACTGGCAGGTGCTGAAGCAATAATGCATTTGCACTAATCAGCCTTGCCCCCTGCCGCGAGCCTGGGACACATTAATAAAATGAAACTTTTTACCATGTTATTAATGTTTGTGCCTGATGCTCTTACAGCAGGTTGGGCGACACTCCGCCATAACGGAGGAGCTGCCACTGGTCTAGGGTAAAAGGCTCCAGACTGGTTAACGTGAACACAAGAAAATGTGTCAGCTTGTATAGGCCGAGCATGTGAGGCTACGGTCTACCTCAGCCCAGTATTTGTGCACAGAAAGCTTGTTGTAGAAGGAATCCTTCATGGATTGAGGCTCTCCTGGGGCAGAACTTTTTATGTGAGTGGATATTCATAGTGTAGGTCGGTAGCTCTTACTGAAAGGCTGTGGCCTACTGCATTTGACCTTATGGAAAAAATCTGCACCACCAGAATTCTGCAAAATTAGGCCTAGAGTTGCCATTAAAGTATCAATTTTAGGGTGAACATGTACACCAAGTGCAGATCCACTGTCACTTTTGTGATAACTGTACTCCTTAAGGCGCTTTAAGGATTTTCATATTTCTCTGGTTCAGCCATAATCAGATTCCATACCTTTTTCCCTCTGACTTGACCAAATGTATTACTCTGCTGTCCAGCAGGACAATGTTCTCCCCATGCCATTAAAAGAACTGGGCAAAAATGATAGCTAGGAACTCTGCATGTGTTAATTTACTCCTCACACTACACCTTGCCCAAGCAAGCTCAAGTCCACAAAAACAAACTAGAGACCTCTAGAGCGAAACTTAGGAGGGAGTCTGTAAGAAATTGGGTTATTGGTTGAGGGGGTTGGAAGTCCCACTCAGGCAACAACTACAATCCTTTTCTTGGTGAACGCACAAAAGTTTCTAAGTCAACCTGTGTTTTACCCTCTAGTAGCTTGGTGCTGAGCAGTCAGGCTTAACTTAGAGACAATGTGTAAACTGTTTATGTAGCACACAAACAGTAATTTCTTGCAAACACAACACAAGAAAAATCTCAAACCAATTAAAAAAACTACAGTAATTTATAATTAATAAAAATGATACCGGAATGACAAAAATATAGCTTGTAGAACTGGAGATATGTAATTTTAAGGTTTTTAGTTTAAAGGAAGTTTATTTCAAGAAAAGATTGCAACCAGAAAACATACAATATAATCAAAATACAAAATAAACAGCAATCCAATATAGATTAATAAAGCACAATATAGAGAAGGGTAAAGGGAAGGGAAAAGAAATAAAATAAAAAAGAAGTCGAAGGAAAAGGAAGGGTACAGAAGAAAAATAAGATAAAAACGTAATATGAAAAACATACCACTGGGAAACAGAAAAAATAGGGATGGTGAAGCCACATGAGGGAGATGGAGCGAAAGACAGGAAAACTCCACGACGAGACGGCGGAGAAGGAAACAACCTCAGGAAACATCGCAACAGATGAGAAAACTATTTGGGACCATATACGAAATACCTAGAAGAGGAGAGAAAAAGGGGAGAAAAAACTTGAGTAACAGGGGAAAACTTACAACGAAACTTACAAAAGGGACTTAAGCAGAGCTACAACCTCCGTAAAGGTGAGGAATTACGGCAGACATTAAATATCAACAAAATGAAAGACAAAAATCACCAATAAAAGGAGACATTACAAGAGACAAAAGGGGAGCACAAAAGATGAAAAAATCATGGTGAAAAAATCATGTTGAGGAGGCATCAGACTTCATGGTTGAGGAATGTCCATTGAATCCACTCTGCAGCTATTCAGGAACCGTTGAAGAAGAGCAGGGTCTTCGTAAGTGCTAGTTATATTGTTATATGTTGCTTTGAAAAGGCAGGGGTGGAATAAACCGTATCTCGCATTCAAACTGCGCAACGCCGGCCTCATATCCAGGAATTTCTTACGCCGATCCGCCGTAGCCTTAGCGTAATCTTGAGCAAAAAATAGTGTAGAGCCATTCCAGATGATTTTCCCTCGTTGTTTAGCAGCTTGCAACACACGGAGTAGATCAGTATATTCAAGAAAGTACAAAATAACTCCCCTAGGCTTAGGAGAGGAAGTTGAAGACGATGTACTTGGACCAAGACGGTGTGCTCGCTGAATATTCAGAACTGGAGAGTCAGGTAGGCCAAGAAGTGTTGGCAAAAAGGTTTGAAAAAAGGAAATCGGTGTTGGACCCTCCAAACCCTCTACTAGGCCATAAATGCGTAGATTGTTACGCCGATTACGGTTTTCTAACTGTTCAACCTGTTGTTTAAGTAATGCAATCTCTTTGGACATGGGTGGAATCTGGTCCGTAATGCCTTGAAGGAGATCAACACGATTTTCCAACACTCCAACCTTCTGTTCAGTGACGGACCAGTTGGACTCCAGGTTAAGCAAAAGCAGATTAGTTTCCTCCATGTGAGGTTTGAGGGCACGGAGTTCTTCAAGAATGAGGTCTGAGGAAGCCAAAGAGGATGATGCAGGAGGTGGAGATGGAGGATTCACCTTGACTCGCTTGCCTTGTACAGAGGATGAATTAGGTACATTAAGGGGAGCTTTAGTGTTTTGCTTAGTGGTCAAGTGGGACACCGAAGAAGCAGACCCCTTAGAAGTAACAGAGTCCGTGAGGGAGTCCTCTGTAGATTCTTGTAAGGCATTAAAAGGATTAAAGTCCTCCAAATTTGTTTCCTTTAGCTGAAAAGACCCATTGCGGTTAGTACGTGCCTTAGCCATTATCAAAGTGAACCACTGCGTAATCAATATAAGTTTGTGCGCCAAAAATAACCAACTGGTGAAAGTAAAGGGAAATTCTGCAGAGACTGTCTCAAAAAACACCCATGAATGCCATTAATAAGCAAAAACGGCAAAGAGAGGAAGAAACCAACCTTATGGCCGAAAAGTAGAGGGTCCGGTGAGAAATTATGAGGTAAAAGCATCAAAAAACGGGTGAAAGCGGGAAAAACGCGGATGCGCCGAAAAACAAAATGGCGGCCGCAACGCTGCTGAGGAGAGCGGAAGCGATAAACATTAAAATGAAGGAGAACTGCTTACAAAAAGCGATCGTCGTGGCAGCAGGGCAGGCAGCATCCTGTCCGACGTCGGAAAAGACCAAATTCCAGGTCCGAAGATAAAATTGAAGTCCTGGAGGCAGCTCGGACTCCTACGTCCCGGCGGAGCTCCCATGAGTCGCGGCCATCTCCGAAGGCTCCTAAGTCACCAATTTTAAAGTTTTTAGAGCTACATAGTGCTTGTTCGTGCTAGACTGGGGAAACTCACATGTTTCTTCCGACCATGACTGAGCACAGGTCAGATACAGGGACCAGGTTTTTCCTGCTGAAAAGGTTACCTTCTCAAGGCAGGATGTGAAGAGTTCTGTTTGAGGTGGAAGAGGCTGTGAGGCGGAGGGAGAGAGCCACAGATAGTCATCGCTGTAGAGCTAAGAGCAGGCCGGGTGACATGGGCTGTTGTCATTGTAGTGCGATGAACCGTTTGGGTGCAGCGGACGGTTGACGATGGAGGCTTGCTTTAGGGGTCATAGCGGGGTCTTGATGCTGTAGTACGAAGTGCACATCTCCCGTTGCCACTAGTCACTGACATTCAGTGTTGCACGAAGAGTCAGCTTCACCGTAGCTTCTCGTTGGCGGTCGTTGCAGGCGGCAGAGTCTCTGTAGGAACAGGTCTATTCACAGTCTGGAAGAGCCCAAAACTTCATGAGTTCACCTTTCTTTTTAAGTGGAGCTCAGCTAATGCCACCCAATGTTCCAGGACCTGGAGAGGCACCTCTTATAGATCAGTAACTCACTCTAGGTCAGCTGGGCAGTTGTTTGGAGGCCTCTGGAGCTTGTTACGCCCCTGTAGTTCAGACAGAAGGTCAGCCAACTGACCCTTGGAGTCACTCATCTTAGTCTGTGTTGAACGAAGCAGGTGCAGTCTTCCTTCTCAGAGAGTAGGGCAGCCCCCATGAGCACGGCAGTCCTTCTTTTAAAATGTCCACAGGTCAGGAGTATTCTGATGAGTAGCTCTGGAGGTCCAATGATGGCAGCCTTTGATGGGGGGAATTCCCCATACTAAGTTCTTCCCCCTCCCCTTCCCCTGTGAAGACTTGGTGTCAGATTACTTTGTGTCTGTGTGTGTGTGAGGCAAAATACTTTGAGGTGCAAGTGGGGTTGGGGACAGTTCCTACCGTTCATCCTTCCAAATGACCCATCCTGTCCACATCTACACCCCTCTTAGTGTCACTGTCTGGGAGGAATACACAAACTACAACCACAATCAATTCACGGTCATGTGACCCAGATCACTGGCAGAAAGCAAAAATGGTTAATACAAGAAAATGTAAACTTCCTAAAAGTGACATTTTCAGAATCGGGACTTAAAATCTGACTTCATCATTAAAGAGGATTTTAAACTACAATGTTTATGAGCTGTATCTGTTCCTAATCAAAAGGTATCACTTATTAAACATATTAGTACTTAAAAAAAAGGAAACCAACACGTAAAAGTTAAACCCACATGTCCTGCTTTTAAAATGGAATTCGCTCAGCCCTATGAACATTTAGCGGTGACTTAGATGTATTCAAAAAGAAGGTTTAAGCCTGTCATAAGTGGTTTCAGTTTGAAATTGAAGTTTAAATCTGCACTGCAAGTTGCAGTGGCAGGCCTGAGTCATGTTTTAAAAGGCTATGTCAGTGGGTGGCACAATGAGTGCTGCAGGCCAACTAGTAGCACATACTTTACAGCCCTACTCCCATTTACTAGCGACCTTCAAGTAATTGAAATGTGCCAATTAGGTGTTTGTCAATTTTACGATGTTTGAAGGGGAGAGCACAAGCACTTTAGTATCGGTTAGCAGTGGCAAAGTGAAGGCAAAATGTTTTGGGAAATACTATGCCAAGGATATCAGGTCTAAGAGTATATTTATTTGTAATTAATGTGTAGTATTTGGTAGTGTGTGTAATATAGTACTTTTTCTTTACATAGGAAGAAGCACTGACAGGACAATGATTGAGATGTTTGATTGAGTTGTGCCTGTGCAAGCATGCTGGGGTACTAGCTTGCATCACTTCCCCTGTGTAGGCCTTGGATTTGCTAGAGTCAAACATCACAATGGGTATTTGTCTATATAGAAAAATGAATGTATGTCTGTCTGTCTGTCTGTTTGTCCTTTATGCATTACTACACCATTCATTCGATCGCCAGGAAACTTTGGGAAGTTGTTGAGTACACTCCCGCGAAGGTTTCTGGCATAATTTTTTTTTAAATATCGGCCCCCCAGGGCCCTCATAATCTTTCGGATATCGCGCAGAATTACAAAGATCATCGGTGGCTAAGTGCATGGGCTATATTAGCAGCTACGAACAATGATGTAAATGCCATCAATTTCAGCATTCAAAACGGAATACCAGGCGAAGCGACAATGTATAAGTCCATCGATACTGTGATAAATCAAGACGAAGTTGGCAATTACCCAACGGAATTCTTGAATTCAATGGATTTGCCCGGTATGCCACCGCACATTTTGACATTGAAAATAGGCATGCCTATCATTCTTCTCCGAAACATCAATCCACCACGACTTTGCAACGGTACAAGACTTTCGGTGAAAAAGATGATTAACAATGTCATCGAAGCTACACTTTTGAATGGGAAATTCAAGGGGGAAGATGTACTGTTGCCATGTATTCCAATGATCCCAACAGATATGCCATTTGAATTCATAGCTGTTGGTCTCTGTAAATGTGGTGTTGTTAGCTGTGCTGGTCTGCATTCATGATCTGTGTGTGCATGTACGCTAATATGATGTCTGCCTCTATGCGCATGCACAATGCAAAATACTTTTTGTCTTTGTCAATGCTTGCTAACGAATGAGAGCCAAAAAAGATAAAGAAAAATTCACACATTGCTCTGGAATAAACTCGTCACAGATGTAAGGCCAGGTAAAAACTAAAACAAGCACACATATGTAAATAATTCCTTATCCTTAAAGCACCTCCAAAGACAGCAAGCTGAACCACCTCCCTGCTGCATCCCAAGGTACCACAGCCTCCTGGCAACTTAAAGGGCACCTGTGTGTCAGCGGAGTCAAGGGCCAGTCCACAGAGGTATAGACAACTTTAAACATCCAAGCTCTTCTACTTCTCTGAATAGTTTTCATTTCTTAAAAGTGCATTTTTTCGTACTTTAGTGATTATTATTGTAATATCAGTCTTATAGTTGATGTAGTTTTTGTTTATGTGATTTAGGACGATAAAAATATACATTACAAAAAGAGATATATATTAAATGGTGCTTCCCAGACATTTTAGCCAGTTTATTTCCCTGCAACCTGTAACATATACAGATCCATATGAAACGTCAAAAAAGAAGGAAAATCAATGCTAATTTAAGATTCCTTTGGTCTTTGCAAATAGCGACCCAGAAACATATCAGAATTAATGTGGTAACTATGCTCAGCTATCAGCTGAACACGTCCTTTTCTTCAGGGAGGTTTTGCTCTTGTTTTCGGTAAATGATCAGACCACATCCATATGGAGCAGTGCTCAGAGCAGCCAGCCGCCTTTCTCTCCTGCATTTAAATCGATGAACAATTTGTGCCATCTGAACAATAGGCAAGGCGCGTGTCATATCATCTCGCAAAATGATTTTGAGCATTTAAGGTTCTGTGGTCTGTGCTTAATTCCAGCATTGTGTGCCTTAGCCACGTGCGGCCTTTGTCCTCCCTCTGATTGGCTGCACATTGTACAAGCGCCTTACCAAAAATATGCAACATTGTAGCTGTTTATACTAGTGGATATATTTCCACAGAGTACAGCACTGAATTGGAGGCGGGAAGGAAGAGGGAAGTATAAGAAGTAAGAAAAGATAGTAGTCGGGGAAACGGCAAGAGAGGAAGGGAGTTCTAAACAAAATGGGGAGGGAGAAAGCTTTTTACTTGAGGAAATTGCAAGAGAGGAAGGGAGAAAGTAACACAGGGCATATCAACGAGGCCCGGCGTTAAAATTATCTCCGCTTTAGCGTCCGTTTACGGACAAAAAGCGGCGATAAATTTATCGCCCTATCAGCATGGACACGCTAACGCCTGAATCCATGCCTTTTTGCGCCCATTTTCTTTGTGCCTCGCCTCGCATCGCTAATGAGATGCGAGGTAGGCGTTCCCGACTGAAATTCACCGGGAATAATCGCTAACACAGCTTCTCCCTATCAACTAGGAAATCGCTAACCCGTCTAGCGACATAAAAAGTAGCCCTAACCAGGTATATCGCAGGTTCCTTACGCCTGCTAATTTCCCGACTTAGCTATATGTATCATGGGAAGTGGATCATAATGCTAAGTCCCCATCTCCCTATCTACAATGTTTTCCCTAACGCTTTGTTTTATTCCTGATAATCCTGCGATATAGCCGCTTATCACCGCTATTGCCGGGATTTCTATCGCCTCGTCGATGCGCATTGTTAATAGTGCGGTGACCGGGCAATAGAGGGGTATATTATCAAGGGGTTTATCTCTTTTTTGGCTTTAAAAGCCAAGAAAGCGGAGATAAAATTATCTCCCTATTACCAAGCTGTCGCTAACACCAGTTAGTGACAGCTAATAGGAGATAGCGACCATCTTGGGCCCCGCTTTGCATGTCAGTGATATTTATCACTAATGACATGCAAAGTGGGCGTGCCAAGATGTTAGCGACTGGAAACAGTCGCTTACATCGCTATCTCCTATTACCAACTTTTGGAGATATTCGCGCTAAGCGCGAATATCTCCAAAAGCTAACACCTGCCCTGAGCAGTTCTTCACCATGTTATCCAATGGGAGGTGGATAACATGGCTAAGAGCATTTGCTCGATAATGCATGAATATCGCTGACTTTTCAGCGATATTCATGCATTGCGGCCGTTTTTTATCGCATTTGCGATAAACCTTGCTAATAGCAAGGTTTATCTGCGATAAAAATCGCCGATGTGCGGCGATAATTTTTGTCTCTAAACAAGTTAGAGACAAAAATTATCGCTAGTTGTTGGTAATATGCCCCAGAATCCGGTGATAAACGGCGTTAGAATTGTGCATGCTAAACGCGGCCAGCGATAATTATCGCTGCCGCTTGATGATATGCCCCCACACCAGTGAATGTGCAACAGAGAAAGGAAGAAAAGATGAAGCTCCAGCAATTGGTATAAATGAAGTGAGAACATATTTTGGTTGGGAGAATGCCCGAGCATAAGAGTCAAACAATATACTACGGAGAGAGAGAGATAGGCAGCCACAGGCAAACATTGAATAGGAAGGTTTAACCAACTAATATATATTACACGCCAGCGGTTATAAAGCTCGTATTTCACAGAAAAGAGGTCGAACTGTGAATTATTTCCCATAATTCACAGTGCTGAATCCATTTGTGGGATATTTAGTTTCCTTAAACAAATAAAAATGTTGAGCACATCATTTCATCTTTCTATGTGCGCTGGTAAAAAAAACTGTCAGACTGACAGTGATGTTCTTAGACTATTAATCAACACATTTGACAAGTTCACCTTTGCAGGCTCATTCTTGATGCAAATGTAAGAGAATTTAAATGATTTACATTTTTGTGCATCACTAAGAAAGTGCAGTAAGCATTTTATCACACGATTTCTTATGTAACAATGTATTTAATAAAAATGCTTTTAAAACAAGTTTTCTTTGATGTGTAAAAGTGTATTTTCTAATGTGATTTAGTTGTGCCAAACAATTTCTGTGTAAAAAGCCATTTCGACCAAGATGGAAGTCATCCCTGCCACTCACTCTGTGCCCCCTCTCCCCACCTCCCCACCCCACCCCCCGCCAGCCCTGCAATACACAGCTAAGCTGAAGTGTATTTCTACCTTTGTTCTTGTTCTGCTCATGGTGAACTTTCTTTAGATGGGATATAACTGGCAACATGTTTCTATACCTTCCATTTCTTAACTGATGTCCACTCATTCACAGAGTGACACAGTAAATGCATCTTATTCTGTTTAGACATCTCCAGATGGTGCTGAAAAGTTAGGGTATTGTGACATTTATTTCCGTACCCTCTGATTTGCTGAATACATGTTATATTCGCTCACACCACAGTGAATCTGTAGAAATGTTTATCTTCTAATATAGGATTGAATTGTGTATAAAACCCCTCAATTTTGGGGGTAAACCAGACTTTCCTATTGTACTAGGGATTCTGTCCATCCTTTCCTGAATTTTGCTGACAGTTGAGACTAAGAATATTGTTTTATTTTTACATACTCTGTATAACTCAGAAATTCAAAGCCTTTAAGGATTTGACTGTACTGTTTATTTTTTTATTTTTGCAATAGAACCCTTTCACTTTTCATTAATCTACAACTCAGTTAATGAGTGGGTGCATTCAATCCTGAATTTTAATGCACTGTATTTTACTTGATTTGGTGTCAATGGAGATGCCTCAATGCAAAGCCACATTGCCTCATGAAATTGAGGTTAACACTGTCTCTGAGCCAGTAAATTGTGGAAGCCTGTTTAAGGTAAAATGTTGAGGTGTCTTGATTTTTTAGTAGCACCTCTGCTCCCACAATATTTTGGCAGCAGTGGATGGTTCCACGTTAAAGAGCACCTCCTTTTGCTTTCGGGGTTCCCTAAACGATTTTGCTGAGAAACCTGAACTGCAGTGCTGTTCCGGAACAATTTTGAGTTAAAGTATGTGTTTACGGTGTGTTGCCTAGGTTTCCTATGTGAACTGGATTGTTATGCTATGTGTGAGTTATGTGGTTGTGTGAAGCTGAATTTGGGTTCAATAGGTAGTTTGATTACTCTGGTTCTGATGCACTATTCTTACTTGTGATTTACATTTTAAAAGGATTTTTGTAATATTATTGGTTGGTTTGGTTATTGGATTAGTTTAGCTGAATGCATAAAGTACTGTGTTTTGCGAGGCGCCACGTGCACACAAATAGGTATTGTAAGAAGTGGGTTACTAGTTGAGGTGGGTGAAACCATACTCAAGCAGCAATCACAATCCTTGTCAGGGTGAAGTCACAAGCAACCTGTGCTTTACCCACTGGTAGATTGGCACAAAAGCAGTCAGGCTTAACTTAGAGACAATGTGTAAAGTATTTATGCAGCAGTTCAAACATTAATAAAGTGAAACACAATACAACACAAATCCCACATCAATTTAGAAAAATGGAGTAAAATGTATTATATAATGTAAGACTAAATGCCAAAATCCATTCGGTCGAACTGGATATATGCAATGTTAATGATTTAAGAAAATATAGATGGTTTCAACTAGGGGCAGGTGGTGCAAAGACCTGCGTTGTGCAACAGCGGTTCTGAGGAGGCTGCTGGCAGTGATGTGAAATGCTGTGTCGGGAACGCGTTGCCCAGTGCTTCCGGTGCAATCAATCAATCAATCAACATATTTGTAGGGGGGCGCTACTGCTCGAATAGCCAGGTCTCTGAGTTGTTTCCTGAAGGAGAGATGGTCCTGGGTCAGCCATAGGTGGGTGGGGAGGGAGTTCCACATCTTGGCCGCCAGGTAGGAGAAGGATCTTCCTCCGGCGGTGGCTCTGCAAATTCGTGGGACGGTGGCGAGGGCGAGGCTGGCGGAACGGAGCTAGCGGGTGGGTGTGTAGAATGTGAGGCGGCTGTTGAGGTATTTGGGGCCCATGTCGTGGAGAGCCTTGTGTGCGTGGGTGAGGAGTCTGAACGTGATCCTCTTGCTGATGGGGAGCCAGTGCAGGTCTCTCAGATGGGCAGAGATGTGGCTGTTATGGGGGATGTCCAGGATGAGTCGTGCAGAAGTGTTCTGTATGCGCTGGAGTCTTTTCTGTAGTTTGGCTGTCGTTCCAGCGTAGAGGGTGTTCCCGTAGTCCAGTCGGCTGGTGACGAGGGCCTGGGTGACCGTCTTCCTGGTTTCGGTGGGGATCCACTGGAAGATCTTTCGGAGCATGCGCAGGGTGTTGAAACAAGATGACGAGACGGCGTTGACTTGTTTGGTCATCGTGAGGGAGGAGTCCAGGATAAAGCCCAGGTTGCATGCATGGTCCGTGCAGAGTGTGGTGAGACAATGCACAGAGCATCGGCTCTGATGTGGAGATTCTGGGAAGTGATGCGTGGCGATATGTCGGGTCTGTGGACCCTTACTGCATGTTCAATTAAGCACAATTACTCATAAACCGTAAATGTAAGTTTGGATGTGTACCATCACTCAGTAAACCTCATTGAATCCGCAGCACTTACTTAGATTTGCATCGTCATTCAGCATTACTGAGTACATGTTGAAATTTGCACTCAGAGGTGTGAGGAACTGCAGACTCACACATTGAAGATAAACACATCATCAAGTCAAATCAAATGATGTACATCATAAAATGAAAATCATAAATCATCAATAAAATGTATATACTTTAAAAGCATCAAAAGATAAACATGTAAAACCCAAGTAATTCAGTTGCTCGACTATCATCTATTCTATTTCCATATTAATCAGCTTCCTCCTGATACTCCACTTACAGCCTGATTCATCAAGCCGAATTGCGCTCGCAAAGGGCCAGATTCTGAGAATCTGGCCCATTGCGAGCGCAATTATTGCATTTGGGATTCCTCATCCCAAATGCAAAATTCGGTAATTGCTAATTCGCTAAATTGCGAGGAATTACATTTAAGGAATCTCTATTTGAGATTCCTTAAATGCAATTCATCAACCATTTTTAAATTGCTAATTCGCAATTTCGGGCCGCTATTTACCGAGAGGTCAGACCTCTCGGTAAATAGCAAAAACTTAGAAAAATGCTTTTAAAAGCATTTTTCTAAGTTGCATGTTGCACACACACATGTCCTTTGGACATGTGTGTGTGTGTGTGTGTGTTGGACTTGTAAAGCGCACAGCTGCCCGTAAGCGTCCCGGCGCTTGCTTAGGGAACCCGTCCTGGTATTCCCCTGTGAGAAACCCCGGCAGGGTGTCCACAAGGTGAAAGCCAGGCATCCCGCCGCGAGGGGCCGTAGTGGAGATTAAGCAAGCTATTGCCCAGAGTCGCAGAGTGTGACCCCGTGAGTTGAGAAGGCACCAGAGCGAGAATTGTCGAGTCTGTGGAATTTTAAGCCTGAGACCCGCCGAGGCGGGGAATCGAACCCTGGTCCACGGTCGATCTCAGCTTCCGGGTCTGCCGCCTCTAACCACTAAGCCACGCTTCTCCACGTGCGCAACACCTGTTTCAATTTGCATTTAAGGGGTGCTACAGGGTGTCCTTTGGACACCCCTGGCACCCTTTAAATCGCTATCTTATTTGCGAGTAGCAAATTGCTAATCGCGAATAAGGAATACTCCCCATTCATTCCTATGGGCCTTTTGGCCCATAGGAATGAATGGGGAGTTATTCCTTATTTGCGATTAGCAATTTGCTACTCGCAAATAAGGAATGTGTAGGAATCGCTATTTATTTATTCCTAGCTCACTGCACCATCCCAGCTCAGAACTTGGCTATATGCAAATTAGTCTGTTCCTGTCCCAGTGCATGATGGGAACAGGGCAAACCAAACTACCAAGCCAATTCTTATACTGGGAAGGAAACAAGCTTCCGGGGACCGGTTTCTGCCATTTCAGGCATCTTCGGCCCGGCTTGCTTGAATCCTGATGGTGCAATGAGCAAGGGACTCACATCTGAGTATACCCTTCCACGCTTATGGTGGACAAAATGATTCAGAAAAGGGGGTGGTGATGAACAGAGTGCCTGAATTAAGCAGACCACTCTTACCCAGTCCAAAGATCAGGGCTTGATCCATGACCGTTTTTTAGCTCACTGCACCATCCCAGCTCAGAACTTGGCTATATGCAAATTAGTCTGTTCCTGTCCCAGTGCATGATGGGAACAGGGCAAACCAAACTACCAAGCCAATTCTTATACTAGGAAGGAAACAAGCTTCCGGGGACCGGTTTCTGGCATTTCAGCCTCTTCGGCCCGGCTTGTTTGAATCCTGATGGTGCAATGAGCAAGGGACTCACATCTGAGTATACCCTGCCACACCTATAGTGGACAAAACGATTCAGAAAAGGGGGTGGTGATGAACAGAGTGTCTGAATTAAGCAGACCACTCTTACCCAGTCCAAAGATCAGGGCTTGATCCATCACCGTTATTTATCTCACTGCCCCATCCCAGCTCAGAACTTGGCTATATGCAAATTAGTCTGTTCCTGTCCCAGTGCATGATGGGAACAGGGCAAACCAAACTACCAAGCCAATTATTATACTGGGAAGGAAACAAGCTTCCGGGGACCGGTTTCTGCCATTTCAGGCGTCTTCGTCCCGGCTTGCTTGAATCCTGATGGTGCAATGAGCAAGGGACTCACATCTGAGTATACCCTTCCACGCTTATGGTGGACAAAATGATTCAGAAAAGGGGGTGGTGATGAACAGAGTGCCTGAATTAAGCAGACCACTCTTACCCAGTCCAAAGATCAGGGCTTGATCCATCACCGTTTTTTAGCTCACTGCACCATCCCAGCTCAGAACTTGGCTATATGCAAATTAGTCTGTTCCTGTCCCAGTGCATGATGGGAACAGGGCAAACCAAACTACCAAGCCAATTCTTATACTGGGAAGGAAACAAGCTTCCGGGGACCGGTTTCTGCCATTTCAGGCGTCTTCGGCCCGGCTTGCTTGAATCCTGATGGTGCAATGAGCAAGGGACTCACATCTGAGTACACCCTTCCACGCTTATGGTGGACAAAATGATTCAGAAAAGGGGGTGGTGATGAACAGAGTGCCTGAATTAAGCAGACCACTCTTACCCAGTCCAAAGATCAGGGCTTGATCCATCACCGTTTTTTAGCTCACTGCACCAGCCCAGCTCAGAACTTGGCTATATGCAAATTAGTCTGTTCCTGTCCCAGTGCATGATGGGAACAGGGCAAACCAAACTACCAAGCCAATTCTTCACCAGAAAGGAGACAAGCTACCGGGGACCGGTTTCTGGCATTTCAGCCTCTTCGGCCCAGCTTGTTTGAATCCTGATGGAGCAGTGAGAAAGGGACTCATGTCTGAGTATACCCTGCCACACCTATAGTGGCCAAAAACGATTCAGAAAAGGGGGTGGTGATGAACAGAGTGTCTGAATTAAGCAGACCACTCTTACCCAGTCCAAAGATCAGGGCTTGATCCATCACCGTTATTTATCTCACTGCCCCATCCCAGCTCAGAACCTGGCTATATGCAAATTAGTCTGTCCCTGGCCCAGTGCATCATGGGAACAGGGCAGACCAAACTACCAAGCCAATTCTTCACCAGAAAGGAGACAAGCTACCGGGGACCGGTTTCTGGCATTTCAGCCTCTTCGGCCCGGCTTGTTTGAATCCTGATGGAGCAGTGAGAAAGGGACTCATGTCTGAGTATACCCTGCCACACCTATAGTGGCCAAAAACGATTCAGAAAAGGGGGTTTTGCATGTAGCCAAGTTCTGAGCTGGGATGGTGCAGTGAGCTAAAAAACGGTGATGGATCAAGCCCTGATCTTTGGACTGGGTAAGAGTGGTCTGCTTAATTCAGGCACTCTGTTCATCACCACCCCCTTTTCTGAATCATTTTGTCCACCATAAGCGTGGAAGGGTATACTCAGATGTGAGTCCCTTGCTCATTGCACCATCAGGATTCAAGCAAGCCGGGCCGAAGACGCCTGAAATGGCAGAAACCGGTCCCCGGAAGCTTGTTTCCTTCCCAGTATAAGAATTGGCTTGGTAGTTTGGTTTGCCCTGTTCCCATCATGCACTGGGACAGGAACAGACTAATTTGCATATAGCCAAGTTCTGAGCTGGGATGGTGCAGTGAGCTAAAAAACGGTGATGGATCAAGCCCTGATCTTTGGACTGGGTAAGAGTGGTCTGCTTAATTCAGGCACTCTGTTCATCACCACCCCCTTTTCTGAATCATTTTGTCCACCATAAGCGTGGAAGGGTATACTCAGATGTGAGTCCCTTGCTTATTGCACCATCAGGATTCAAGCAAGCCGGGCCGAAGACGCCTGAAATGGCAGAAACCGGTCCCCGGAAGCTTGTTTCCTTCCCAGTATAAGAATTGGCTTGGTAGTTTGGTTTGCCCTGTTCCCATCATGCACTGGGACAGGAACAGACTAATTTGCATATAGCCAAGTTCTGAGCTGGGATGGTGCAGTGAGCTAAAAAACGGTGATGGATCAAGCCCTGATCTTTGGACTGGGTAAGAGTGGTCTGCTTAATTCAGACACTCTGTTCATCACCACCCCCTTTTCTGAATCGTTTTTGGCCACTATAGGTGTGGCAGGGTATACTCAGACATGAGTCCCTTTCTCACTGCTCCATCAGGATTCAAACAAGCCGGGCCGAAGAGGCTGAAATGCCAGAAACCGGTCCCCGGTAGCTTGTCTCCTTTCTGGTGAAGAATTGGCTTGGTAGTTTGGTCTGCCCTGTTCCCATGATGCACTGGGCCAGGGACAGACTAATTTGCATATAGCCAGGTTCTGAGCTGGGATGGGGCAGTGAGATAAATAACGGTGATGGATCAAGCCCTGATCTTTGGACTGGGTAAGAGTGGTCTGCTTAATTCAGACACTCTGTTCATCACCACCCCCTTTTCTGAATCGTTTTTGGCCACTATAGGTGTGGCAGGGTATACTCAGACATGAGTCCCTTTCTCACTGCTCCATCAGGATTCAAACAAGCCGGGCCGAAGAGGCTGAAATGCCAGAAACCGGTCCCCGGTAGCTTGTCTCCTTTCTGGTGAAGAATTGGCTTGGTAGTTTGGTCTGCCCTGTTCCCATGATGCACTGGGCCAGGGACAGACTAATTTGCATATAGCCAGGTTCTGAGCTGGGATGGGGCAGTGAGATAAATAACGGTGATGGATCAAGCCCTGATCTTTGGACTGGGTAAGAGTGGTCTGCTTAATTGCCTAAACAGCATGCGGGGAGCGGCCCCTTAGGCAAGGGTCGCTCCCCTTTCGGGGCCCATATGTTTTGGTGGCCTGCCCCCCTGCGGGGGTCAGATCTCAACAATAATTACAAATTTAAAAGCCCACTAGACCACCAGGGACTAACTGTGGGGAGTGCCCCCTTGGACAAGGGTCACTCTCCATTGGGGCAATGTTTTTTTTAATTTAAAAGCCAATACAGCGTGCGGGGAGTGGCCCCTTAGGCAAGGGTCACTCCCCTTTTGGGGAACATATGTTTTAGCAGTCTACCCCCCTGGGGGGGAGATCTTGACAATATTTTAATATTTAAAGCCCACTAAACCAACAGGGACAAACTGTGGGGAGTGGCCCCTTGGGCAAGGGTCACTCCCCATTGGGGGCAATGTTTTTGGCTGTCTGCTCCCCTGGGGGGCAGGTCTCGGTAATAATAAAAAATTTAAAAGCTCACTAGACCACCAGGGACTAACTGTGGGGAGTGACCCCTTGGGCAAGTGTCACTCAACACTGGGGCAATGTTTTTGGCTGTCTGCCCCCGGGGGGGGGGGTGCAGATTTCGCCATGCAATTTAGTTTGAGATGCCCACTAGACCACCAGGGAACAACTGTGGGGAATGGCCCCTTGCGCAAGGGTCACTCCCTATTGGGGGCAATGTTTTTGGCTGTTTTTGGGTTTGACTCTTTTTGATTGGCTTGATAAGGAAGTCGTCCCTGGCTTCATATTGGTCTACCAGTCCCTTGATGGCAACGGCCATATTTCCTGCAATTATGAGTAGTGATATGTATTTACTTTTGCTTCGGATGCTGCATTTTGTTGATAATGCTTTATGCGTTGCCACAAGATCACCCTGACTGTGACTGTCTTTTTAAGATTCGGCCTGTTCTTGATCACTTTTTAGATCGATTTCCAGAGATCTCTACTCCAGGCAAAGACATTTCTATTGATGAGTCTTTGATCCTGTTCAAGGGTCGTTTGGTTTTTAGGCAGTACATTCCTAGCAAAAGGGAACGTTATGGAATTAAGCTGTATATGTTGTATGAGAGTAGGACAGTATATGTCTTTAAGTTCTGGGTGTAGACTGGTAAGGATTCCACTATTGACCTCCCTAGTTGTCCGCCAACTTTAGGAGTTTCAGAGAAAATTGTGTGGGAACTTGCTAGAGCACTGTTTAACAGAGGTCACCATTTGTACCTTGATAACTTCTAAACTGCTGTGCCATTGTTTAAAGAATTGTTAAAATTGAACACTTTTACTTGTGGCACAATCTGCTCTAACCGTAAAGGTTACCCAAAAGAACTTGTTTGCAAAAAGCTTCAGAGGGGACAGTGCAGTGCCTTGCGTAGTGAGGACACTGCTAGCTGTGAAATTTGTAGACAGGAGGGATGTGTACATGCTGACTACCATCCATGATGAGAGTACTTCACCTGTGACTGTTTTGGTTCAGGTTGCTGCAGTGCGCAAACCTGTGTGCATTGTAGAATACAGTAAGCACATGGGTGGTGTTGATAGAGTAGATGAGGGGTTGGAACCTTACACTGCTGTTCGTAATCGTAAGGCTTACATTTGGTGTAAGAAGTTGGCCATCCATCTCTTCAATTTAGCAACTTTGAATGTTTCTGTTGTGTTCAAGTAGTGTTCAAGGAGTGTTCTCCTGCGTCAAAGATGACTTTTGTTCAGTTTCAGTTTGTGATAGGCAGCCTTGTTGTTGTGGAACACAGCAAGTGTTCCTAGAGTTGAAGTGGTGGAGGATGTGGCTAGCTTGAAAGAACACCACTTTCCCGATTTAATTCCTCCCACGCCCCAAAAAAAACAATCCTTGTAAGAGATGTAGAGTCTGTTTGTGAAGAGGTATGCGGAAGGAGAGTTGTATGCACTGGGCCGATTGTCCTTCTAATCCTGGGCTGGGTGTGCCCACATGTTTCAGATTGTATCACACTCGAAAGAGTTTTTTGGAGCAACCCTGAGTCTAATAGTGTAATGCCTGGTCTCAATGGCTTTATATAGTTTTTGTTTAGTTTCACTGTTGGCATTAGAATGATGTCTTTAGTTACTGCTGTTGTTTTTGTAGTTATAGTTTTGTATCTAGTTGCAATTTGTTTGTGTTTTTATTTTTCTTAAAAAAATTGATGACGTGTGCGTGTACTGGCGCTTGGCTGACTTTGTGCGTGGACTGGCGCTTGGCTGGGTGTGTGCATGGGTTGGCGCTTGGCCAGCGTGGGCTGGTGCTTAGTTGGTGGTATGCATGGGCTGGTGCTTGGCTGGTGGTATGCGTGGACTGCTGCTTGGCTGGCGGTATTCGTGGGCTGGTGCTTGGCTGGCGGCATGCGTGGACTGGCGCTTGGCTGGCAGTGTGTGTGGACTGGTGCTTGGCTGGCGGTGAGTGTACTGCACTTGGCTGGCAGTGTGCATAGACTGGCGCTTGGCTGGGTGTGTGCATGGGTTGGCGCTTGGCCAGCGTGGGCTGGTGCTTGGTTGGTGGTATGCATGGGCTGGTGCTTGGCTGGTGGTATGCGTGGACTGCTGCTTGGCTGGCGGTATTCGTGGGCTGGTGCTTGGCTGGCGGCATGCGTGGACTGGCGCTTGGCTGGCAGTGTGTGTGGACTGGTGCTTGGCTGGCGGTGAGTGTACTGCACTTGGCTGGCAGTGTGCATAGACTGGCGCTTGGCTGGCGGTGTGCGTGGTCTGGTGCTTAGCTGGTGGTGAGTGGACTGGAGCTTGGCTTGCGGTAAGTGGACTGGAGCTTTGCTGGCGGTGTGCGCGGATTGGTGCTTGGCTGGTGATGTGTGTGGATTTGCGCTAGGCTGGCGGTGTGCGTGGAATGGTGCTTGGCTGGCGGTGAGTGGACTCGTGCTTGGCTGGCGGTGTGTGTGGATTGGCGCTTGGCAGGTGTGCGTGGATTGGCACTTGGCTGTCGGTTTGTGTGGACTGGTACTTGGCTGATGGTGTGCCTGGATGGGCTCTTGGCTGGCGGTGTGTGAGTAGTGACTTGCTGCTGGTCACTACGCACACTGCTAGCCAAACACCACTCTACGCAATCCATGAGCTGGTATGGTTGCTGAGTCAGGAATGTGGGCGTGTGAAAGTGATGGGCCCTTGAATGGCGCTGTCTGCTGGTGTGAGTGTTGTAATGTGCTGTGCCCGTGGCTGGCAGTGTGAATGGTTTTGTATGTGTCACATGTATGAAAGGTGTATGAATGGCCTGTAAAGAGGTTGGTGCCTTGTCGTGGCTTTACAGCTCACGAGCTGTGAAGCAATGGTTCAGTTTCTCGTCCTTTCAATTATTTACAGTGCATTTCTTTTTTTGTGAAATCTCTGGTTAATAGAACTATATATACTGAACCATCACTCACCATCATGCCAAATCTTACCAGTATGTATGTGTGCTTGAGGAGTAGGTGGTTGTGTAGAAAAAATGTATTTTCTGTTTTTGTTGAGCAGAGTGTACTTTGTCCCTTTTGTGAATGTTGAAATGTGTTGGTTTTGTGCCTGGTGGTGTGAATGGTCTTGTGTGTATCATGTATGAAATGTGTGAATGGCATGTAAAGTGGTTGGTGCCTTGACAAGGCTTTACAGCTCACAAGCTGCGAGTCATTGGTTCAGTTTTTTGTCCTTTCAATTATTGACAGTGCATTTCATCTTTGTGAAATCTCTAGTTAATAAAATGTTATATACTGAACCACCACTCGCGCTCGTGCCAAATCCAACCAGTATGTGTGTGTGCTTGAGGAATAGATCGCTGTGCAGTAATCTTTGTATTTTTTGTCTCCCTGCCAAGGTGTACATTTCATCTAAGAATTAAGCATGGGCGCAAAATCCGTTCCGCTCGCGGATTTTTCGGATTTTCGGTAAATCCGCAATCCGCGAACTCTCGCGGATGTGGCGAAAATACGCAAATCCGCGCGCTGCGGATTTTTTGCTTGTGTTCGCACTGCTCGCGGTCCGCGGCGCGGGCAACAACAATCTCGCACTCGGGAAATTACAAAAATTACAATTGGGGAGGGGTGAAGGAAGTGGCCCAGTCTCCAACTTCCTGTTCCTGTCCAGCAAGCTCCTCCCATTGCTTAGTCCATTTCCTGGCCACTTTGAATTCGATCTTGACTGGGAAGGATTACTTTTTGTGGATGCTGCTGGAGATTTGGCTTTGAGACTTTTTGGATTACTTTTGGATTCGAAATTTGTTTTCACAAGTAAGTTGATAAGTTGATGTTGTTTGTTTGTGGTGATTTTTGTGTGTGTTTTTCGACTTTCTGGGGTGGGGTTGGGGGCTGGCTATGTTGGTGGGAGGCCATTTTGAGGCATGATCCTGCAGGTCCTGGCCATGTGGATGGGGTCAAGCGGCCATTTTGAAGTCAGGCAGTGTGCTTTGTGCCCTAGGGGGGCTACCCAGTCTGCTCTGATTTTTTCATTATGCCCAGGCGAAAATCGGATTTTTAAAAAAAATGTTGCCTGTGTTCGAACTGCTCGCGTCACGCGCAGCAACAATCTTGCACACGCGAAATTGTAAAAATTACAATTCTGCACATGACTTGAAAACTACCAGGCTTAGTTATGGGTGCATGCATGATACAACTGTTTTGTTGAATTTTAACATGATTCTGGCCAGGGCATGGATGGCATTGGATTGTGGTGATATTTGTATGTTTTACGACTTTTTGGGGTGGTGTTGGGGGCTTGCTATGTGGGTGGGGGCCATTTTATTGCCTGGTCCCGTGTGGGTGGGGGTCTAGGGGCCATTTTTAAGGCAGTTTGTGTGCTTTAGGCCATAGGCCTGCACCCAGTGTGCTGTTCGCGGATTTTGCTGGTTTTTCGCCACGTTCGCGTCGTGTCGCGTCGTGAAGCAACAACCTCGCACTCGCGAAATTGCAAAAATTGCAATTCTGCACCAAAAAACCTTCTGAAACTTGATGGATGGCATTGGATTGTGGTGATTTGATTGGTGTTGTGTTTTTTGACTTTTTGGAGTAGGGGTTGGGGGCTGGCTATGTTGGTGGGGGCCATTTTGAGGCATGGTCCTGGCCATGTGGATGGGGGTCAAGCGGCCATTTTGAAGGCAGGCAGTGAGCTTTGTGCCACAGGCCTGCACCCATTTTGCCTTGCTTTCACCCATTGTGCCCAGGGGGAGTCAGTGGTACATGAAACTATAACCCTCTCTGTGTGTGCTCTCTTGGATCAATGTTAAATTCCTGTTTCCCAAAAATTTTGCAATTCCTAATTTTGAAATTTCCATATTGTGTGGTGTGCACGTGTGTATTCATAAATGCCTACTTGCAAACTATTTATTGAAGCGCTACATATGCAACATATATTTACTGATGTTCCTCTGTCTTTGTTTGCTTTTAGGTGCACAAAGTCAATAACTCCGCATCATCGTTGAGCATCAGTGCCAGGAAGAAGTCCTGCTGCGGCCTGTTGTTCCGACATCTGAAGAAGATGGCTCCAAAAAGAGGTGCCCGTAGCTCCTCTTGCAAGAAAGATGTCTCTACTAAGGAGAAGAAGAAGCAAGTGGCACCACTTACCAAGGAGACTGGTGGCACCACCACTACATTTTTGTGGAAAAAAGAAAGGCCCACCATGAGTGCTGCACAGGTAGCCTGTTTAGTGGTTCAATCACCAACGACCAGTGATGTTGGCTCATCGCAAGAAAGTAGCAGCACACCATCAACACAGGTTGTAACTCATCTCACAAGTACTATTCAACAACCAAAGCAGCAACAACAACTGCATGGGCTACTAGTTCAAGCACAAGTACATGCGCAAGGAGCTGGCCGAGAAGGAGCTGGCCGAGAAGGAGCTGGCCGAGAAGGAGAAGGCCGAGAAGGAGAAGGCCGAGAAAGAGAAGGCCGAGAAGGAGAGGTCCATGGAGAGTTGCAAGTAGAGGTCAGTGAAGAGGCCCATGTAGCGGCGCATGGAGCGGTGCAAGTGCCCACAATGGTTGTTCTTCCAGGAGTAGGGGCACAGGAGGAAATTGACTTTGGAGCCGGGGTATCATGTCAGGAAGACGAAGGCATTCCTCCTGATGATTCATTTTCTCCCAGCTCCCCAGCAAGGAAAAGATCAAGGAGTGTGTGTAGAAGTTCCTCTTCAAGCCCCGCTCCATCAGATGATCTGGATCTAGATTGGCAACCATCTCCGACGTCTGAGAGGGAGGGACACCATTCGCTGTGAAAGGTATCAAATGTTAAAAGGAAGGGCCCCGGAAAGCTCATACTTATGGATCCGAACGCCGGACTTGATGAAGTGGTGCATTCTGATGTTGATGAACAGGATGACAGCAATGACCTAGTCATCACACACGTCATTCCAGCCACACCGGCCATGCAGCAGACAGAAATTTATACCCTATCCTGACGTCATGCTGAGCGTGACCCTGGCGACGTGGCACTGGTAGCACCACCAACGCAGTCAAGTAGTACAACAAGTTCAACAAAACCTACAGCTCCCATATTTTCTCCCCAGAGGGGGACTCCATCCAGCTCGACTCCCTCAAGTAGGGTTGCTGCAATAATTGCACAACCCAGTAGATGTCTGCAAGGCTCATCCACCACTGCTTCATCTGGCATTGGCAGTATCATCTCGTGCGGCAAAACCAGAAGTTTCCAGTCCCCAGTTTGGAACTTTTTTAGTGTCCATACAAAGTATGATAACATAGCCGTTTGTTGCATTTGTAAGACTAGAGTTAGCCGTGGTAAGACTGGTACCAACTATGGAACCGGAGGCCAGATAGGTCATCTTCAAAGAAGGCACGCTGTCGAATGGTTTGCGCACCTAGCAAACATCAAGGGAAAGCAATCCCAAAGGGCAAGTGGCCAAAATATACCCATACTAGGTGTTTCATCTGAAGATGACGGGGAGGTAGAAGAAGCGTCAGACATTTGTCCGGTTGCACCCAGTACCCCTGGCAGCACCACACCCTCCGGAACACATAGGAGGCACACTGAGAGTCTGGGAGACACACCAATGCGGAAAATGTCAACACTGAGCAGAAGTGGGTCGAAGAAGGCATCAGCATCATCCAGTAAATTTGTCCAGCGCACCATTTCAGCCATGTTCTCCTCAGATGCGCAATTTCAACGCAACCACCCAACTGTACGCCTGTATAACACTAAGCTGGCTAAAATGCTAGCGGTGGACCTTCTCCCTTTTTCGTTTGTCGAAGGTGTGGGTTTTCTTGAACTCGTGGCAACACTGGCCCCTAAATGGAAGGTTCCTAGCCGGTTCTATTTTGCCAGGGTTGCTGTTCCAGCACTACATAAAGAGGTGCTTGAGTTGGTTGGGGCAGCTTTGCAGAAGAGTGCTGTTCACACTATACACCTGACAACAGACATGTGGACCAGTTGCCAAGCCCTTGATTACATGTGCATCACTGCACACTGGTTCTCTTTTTCAGGGGTTACAAAACAGATAAATGCAGGTGGTGACTTGGTCGAGATTTTTAAGGGTGCTCGTAAACATGCAACATTAGCCATGTTTGGCATGGAGAAAAGTCATACTGCAGCCAACATTTTGGATGACTTTAACAAAAAGGTCTCGCAATGGCTGCCCCCAAGAAATTGCAAGGTTGGTTATGTTTCTACTGATAATGGCAGCAATGTAGTTAGGGCCATGGAGGACGGTTACTATTTCAGAGTGCCGTGTTTGGCGCACTGTATGAACCTTGTCGTGCAAAAGTTCTTGAAAAAAGAACTTGCAGTCGACAAAATACTGACCATCTGCAGAACAATATGCACACATTTCAACCATTCTTTTAAGGCCCGGAAGGAGCTGAGGCGCCAGCAAAATGTACGTAGAATGCCAGTGAAAGCACTTATCCAGGAGGTGGCAACACGTTGGAACTCAACCTTCTACATGCTTGAGCGTCTGCATGAGCTGTTTCCAGTAGTCAATGAGTATTTCTACAACCTGGGTGGTGATACGACAGAAATGATGCTAGCGGTGGAGCAATGGCAGCTAGTTAAAAGCCTGACAGACATGCTTTGTCCTTTTGAGGTCTTCACGCGTGACGTCAGCAGGGAGGACTGTTCTTTGAGCAAAGCTATCCCATTGTTGCTGAAGCTCGAGCACCAAGTCAAGGTGGTGTCTTCAGAATTAAAAGATGCTGGAAAGAATGAAGCATATGAGTTGGCGCAGAGATTATTACAACGCCTAGTTAGCAATAAACGGCTTGTAAATATCAAGAAACAACAGCACTACATTTGTGCTACTATTCTGGATCCACGTTACAAAAAGCCATTGTTTGGCAAAGTAATAATTCCTTTTGAAACATCAGATGTTACAGAGTACAAAGGTTGGCTAGCTAAGTCAGCCATTCGTTTTGAAAGAGAGCGGAAGGAAACTTTGGAAGAAGACAGTACTACTACTGAATCAGCAGGCCATCAGGCGTCCCAAAAAAACACTTCTGCATCTGTGCCTGTGGCAGAAGTGAGTGACTTTTCCTCTGAGCCGTTAACCACACCAGCAACCGTATCATCTGCACCAGGCCCAGGCGATATGTCTGAAGCGGATTGGCTAAGTGAGCTAGGGTTTCCTTGTCCCAGAAAGGACACAGAAGTGCAAAGTACAGGAATCCGGGAGGACATTCTTTCAATGGTGCTGGCCTATCTGGATGACTCAACAGCGGTCAATATTACTGAGGACCCATTGGCGTATTGGCATGGGAAAAGAAACATATGGCGAGAGCTCACCAACCGGGCTATCAATTACTTGTCTTGCCCACTCGCAAGCGTGTCTTCAGAACGTGTTTTTAGTTCTGCTGGTGGCATTGTGACTTGCAAAAGGTCCCGCCTCTTGCCCGCAAATGTGGAGCGGCTCACCATGATAAAGATGAACCAGCACTTCATACCACCAGATTACAAAGTACGAGAATGCACGCAGGAAGAAGACGAGGACACGGACCTACCTGAGGAAAGTTCTCCTCAGTTACCAGAAGTACTACCGACTCAATTTGCAGAGTTTGAGGACGAGCTCTGCTTCCCTGACAGCGAGTTCTGAAAATGAGTCAATGATTCCTTAACCTTAACATTAGTCCTTATTCACTTTTATTCCTGTGTGTCTGTCTTTCTTTTTTTAGCAAGTGCTTCATCACATTCACAACAAAACTGTAATCACCCAATCAAACAACAAGCCCATCAACAGAACTGTCTTGATTTTGATGCCGCAGCATTCCTCAGGTTCACAACAGTTAGTTGACAAGAACTCAGTCCTGGTTGTCTATCCTCCTCCTCCAGACTCACCCTATCCATTTCCCGTAATGCTGATGCCTGGATTCTGCACAATGAAGAAAGTTACGTTGACGAGTCCCCGAAAGAGGGACTGTCTGGAAGTAGTGAGTCCTCATTTAAATACATTTTGCTAAGTGTGACTTTTTTGCGTTTGGGTTTAGGGGTCTTGGCTGGGCCATTGCTGGCAAGGTCTATTAAGGGATGAAATTGGTTAGGCATTTACTTTGGAAAACATTTGGCCTATTACACGTGAACGTTTAGGCGTTATTATTGCTCGCTTGCCTGTCTTAGGGGTGCTGTCTGTGGGGCTTCTAGGATTTTGGGGTCTGTGAGCACCGCTGCCATATTTCTAATGTTGATTGCTTTTGTTTTGCAGAAAATCCACGCCGGGAAACTCCAGTTGGGGCCCTGCTGCAGAACGCTTTAGGACACTGTGAATTCCAGGTGGAGCCAACCCTCAAACACAAATTACAGGTAAGATAAGCGTTTGGATGGGAGGTAGTATAATGGAGTATTAGGAGAGGCGAGAGAGTGACAGTGGTACTAGTAGAAAAGTCCTAGGTCCCCGGAAGCTTGTTTCCTTCCCAGTGTAAGAATTGGCTTTTGTAGTTTGGTTTGCCCTGTTCCCATCATGCACTGGGACAGGAACAGACTAATTTGCATACAGCCAGGTTCTGAAACTGGGATGGTGCAATGAGCTAAAAAACGGTGTTGGATCTAGCCCTGATCTTTTGACTGGGTGAGAGTATTCTGCTTAATTCAGAGACTCTGTCCCTCACCACCCCTTGTTGTAAATATTTTTGTCCACCCTAAGCGTGGAAGGGTATACTCAGACATGAGTCCCTTGCTCATTGCACCATCAGGATTCAAGCAAGCCGGGCCGAAGACGGCTGTAATGCCAGAAACCGGTCCCCGGAAGCTTGTTTCCTTCCCAGTGTAAGAATTGGCTTTTGTAGTTTGGTTTGCCCTGTTCCCATCATCCACTGGGACAGGAACAGACTAATTTGCATACAGCCAGGTTCTGAAACTGGGATGGTGCAATGAGCTAAAAAACGGTGTTGGATCTAGCCCTGATCTTTTGACTGGGTGAGAGTATTCTGCTTAATTCAGAGACTCTGTCCCTCACCACCCCTTGTTGTAAATAGAAAAGTCCTAGGACTCCTCAATTAACAAACTCTGTGACAGGCATTTACTTTGGAAAACATTTGGCCTATTACACGTGAACGTTTAGGCGTTATTATTGCTCGCTTGCCTGTCTTAGGGGTGCTGTCTGTGGGGCTTCTAGGATTTTGGGGTCTGTGAGCACCGCTGCCATATTTCTAATATTTATTGCTTTTGTTTTGCAGAAAATCCACGCCGGGAAACTCCAGTTGGGGCCCTGCTGCAGAACGCTTTAGGACACTGTGAATTCCAGGTGGAGCCAGCCCTCAAACACAAATTACAGGTAAGATAAGCGTTTGGATGGGAGGTAGTATAATGGAGTATTAGGAGAGGCGAGAGAGTGAGAGTGGTACTAGTAGAAAAGTCCTAGTACTCCTCAATTAACAAACTCTGTGACAGGCATTTACTTTGGAAAACATTTGGCCTATTACACGTGAACCAACACGATGACAGTGTTCAGTAAAACGAACTTACTGCAAAACCACCACCCACCAGGCTCAAAAGTAGTAAAAAAAAATATGCTCAGATGAAGTTTGAAAAAGTATATTTTTATATCCCTAACAAAATAATCTCCCGCAAGACCCTCCCTGACCCCAACAAATAAATAGTCCCTCAAAAGTCCCCAAAAAACCCAACTCCCAATTGCCACCCCCCAAAAGTCTGTAAAAAAGGGGCAAGGGACACTCTAGGGATGCATGGTGTTGTTAACTTTGGCCTCCAGGGCATCATGCCGTAGGGCCAGGGCATCGTATTGCTCCCGGAGGGTGGCGTGATCTAAACGGAGGCCCTCCACCAAATTTTAGTACTCTTTCCATTTCCGGACCTCCGCCTCCAGGTCCGACACTCTGCGGATTGCTCGGCGCAAGCGAGCCTTTACACTGCTGTGAGGTGCAGCCTTTGCTGCTCGGCGGTGGCGTCTGCCAGTACGGCTCCGTTTGGCTGGAGCACTGCGCTGACCGGCAGAACGTGGGGTCACGGAGGAGGATGCAGATGTCTGATTGGAAGTACTGGACTGCGTGTCGTCCCCCTCCAGTTCCACCAGCCGCCGATATTGGGCAACAGTTGCTTCCAGCCTCCGTTGCCGGGCCAGTACAGTCTGCATACTCCTTGTTGGTTTTGTTTTAGTATGCCCAACTATATGAAGAAAGAAAGACATAATCTGTAACCAATGCTCTTTAAGAATATGATTAACACAAAATGATTCAGCAGGAAGTTGTGTCACAGTACAACTAGCAACTAGCCAGCGCAGTACAAAAGAAACTATTCAGGCCAATATCATGGGCGTCCGCAGGGATGGGCAAGAGAGGGCGCGATTGCCCCCCCCTGGATCGCAGGTCCATCCAGTGCTGGCCCAGTGACAAATTACAATATGGTAATTACTGCAGGCTGGGACCGACAGACAGATAGAGGCAGAGACAGAGAGAGAGGAAGACAGAAGGAGAGAGAGAGAGAGGGTGGGAGCCAAAGGGTGACAGAGGGAGGATGAGGGAGGGAGACAGAGAGAGAGGGAGGGGGAGAGAGAAAGAAAGATGTGTGTAATGTGTATGCCAGGTCTGGTGGCTCAGTGGACGAAGGCATCCTCTGCAGGGGCATGATTTCAATTTCATGGTCATATTTTTTTTTTGTTGCTCTAGATCAACCCCCCTCCCCCACTGACCCTGCCCCCTTCGGTGCGGCCCTTGGCCACAAACCACACTATCAATCATGTCAGGAGTAGGACGCAGGAGATGGTGATGATGTTGCACCCCCCCCTGGAAACATTTCATAGTATGTTCGTAGTTCATCGAGTGACCGTCTACTCTCTGTAGATACACATCATATGCTATCTAAGAGTCAGATAGTACCATGATCCAGCTTACCTGTACCCGCCACCACCACTGTCTCCTTCCTCACAGTCTGTACTTCTTGGTCCTCTTGCGCCGCCTCCTCCCCAGAGTGATCCTCGGACTCGGAGTCGATCACTATTACCACATCCGAGCTAGCCCCGCCACCAGATGTTCCACCTACAAAGTAGATTTAAGAATGTTAGATTACACCACTCACTAGTATTTGGTCTATGAATGAAGAATGTGAAAACAACAGAAAAAGTAATTGACTGTCTACTCTAGTCTAAAGTAAAAATGTCCCTCCTTCCAGGGAAGGCTGTTGTCTTGCTGCATTTTTTTGTCATAATTGATGAATGCTTGATTAATTTTAACACACATCATTTTTCTCTGTACAGACAGAAACTGGACTTCTAAGGACAAGAGCAACATCAACTTCAAACCAGGTGAAAGCTCGGCTCGACCACAAGAAATGTGTTCCATTACTCATCAACTCAGCACCAAGCACTTTTCCATTTCCAACTAACTTTATTTTAATATATGTGTTTACTTTAACTTTTAATAAAGCTTTTAAACTTGAATAGACTCTGTGGTTTTTGGTCCTCCAGACTAGAGTGACTGAGCGAAAGGTTTTGCAAGGAGGAGTCCGTGCCGCTGACACTACCAGGTTTATACAGTGTGCCAAACACGCCACTCTGAAATATTATTACTCTGGTCTTTGGTGTCCATAGTTAGGTTTGTGGAGAATTGTCCTTGCAACAGTAGTATTATTGATTTTGCTCCTATCTAAACACTATTTCGAAAAAATTAAATTAGGAACGCTTGGACAACAATAGGTCCTCTATATTTAAATGAAAACTTACTGGGGCCAGCAAAGGAGCACTCGCCGCCCTGGCCTGCATCCTCCTCCTTTGGAACCACTGCATGTCCGCTTGCCCCTGGGCGGACCTGACGTACAACATGAAAGAATGAACAGAAAACATTGATGATTGCTGCTTGTCGATGTCCTTGTCAACCAAATCAAACATTTAGAAAGAACAAGAACCAATTAATTCAGCCAAAAAGAGGGCTACAAAGGAAGGACTGCACCTGAGCCTCTACTCTAGGGGCAGATTTACAAGCCCCTTGCAGCTCTTTTGCTCCGTTCTTGCGTCACTTTTGTGACGCAGCGCCACAACAAGAGAGGCGCCATGGTGTGGCGTATATTAACAACGTGACGCATATGGGAGATGCATCCCATTCTAAAGCCCTGCGCCATAAGGGAGCGTTCCAGCGCAAGGGAGGGCGTTCCTGCGCAGGAACGCATGCTAAAAGTGGCTATGGGGAATATATAAAATTTCAATCAGTCATTTAGGACAATGATGCGTCACTGAAACCCTGCGCCTGCATGAAGCAGACTTACGGCTTGACGCAGCATTGCTGGAGCTGCGCCATCGTTGCAACGCAACTCCATCAATGAGCCGCCTTTACGGCACCGATGCGTAACGCTTCGGTGACGTTTTGGGACCATGGTGTGCCGCATCGTAAATACGGCGCACCATGGGTGGTGCTGGCGTGCCGCACACTTTGCAGGGATACGCAGGTAATTGCTAATCTGACACTTAGGGGCATACTTACGAGTTCTGAGCTGGACACCTCCAGATGTGCACCAGAACAAATGCGTAACGCAAAACTAACCTTGCGTCACGGCAGATGCGCCGCAATTACAATGCGGCAAACCCTGGAGCAAGGGTAGGCAGATGCGTGACGCATCTCGTGACGAAAGAGGGGCGCATCTCTAGAGTCGCGTCGCAGGTGCGATGCAACTATAGCAATGCTCAGGGCTGCCCAATACTCAACATACCGCATCAGTCCTTACGCCTGCTTCAAGCAAGCAGGCATAAAGAATTGACGTAGCAGCGTCGCGGAAGTGCCTGCGTTAAATCTTGTAGATTTCACGCAGGCACTTTTGCGAGGCGCACAGCTGCCTGACCGCCACCCCCCACCCCCCACACCCACCCCCTGCGTGGGAACGCACCCATTGTGGCGCAGGCCCAGGCCTTAACGTGGCGCATCTCCTTAGATGCATCTCGTTGTACATGACTCGCATGGATTCGCCACGTTTACGTCGCTGTGCGTCAGGTAAGGCAGCGTAAATGTGGCGCAAGGGGCTTGTAAATCTGCCCCTTTGTGTCTAGCATTACGCAGTTCTGTAAAGTACACTCATACATTACTCTGCCCAATTAAATGAACACAAAATAGAAAACAAATAAGCAGTGGCACCGCCACAGAGAAGGAGAACAGTGCACCTGAAATGCACAGAAGATTTTGAAATATTAATTTACCTCTCCTATGAATGTAATCAGCAGCATTATTGCTGTTTGTAAAAAAGTTAAAGCAAACATTTGCAATATAACACAGTCACACAGAGCAGGAGAAAAAACAGAGTAGTGAGTGATGAAAAAATTGCTACTACTACTCACCAAGCCCGGGGACCTCCACTCCCAGCAGGTCTAGCAGGTCGCGCTCCCGGTCCAGGATATCGGTCCAGCGGTGGGTCACTTGATTGTAGGTGCGCTGGACCCCCGTGATGTCAAAAAGGGCCCGGCACACCTGCCCCCACCGCTTCCGTCGCTCCTGGCTGTTGGTATAACCAGCAGCGATCCTGCCGCCTGCCGCGATGGTCCTGGGGAGACGGCGCTGCACATAAAAAACGAGTGAGCCCACCTCCTCAGGGCTGAAGATCTCCCTGGGCACCACCATTACCGCCCTCAAACGGCCACACGGGAGCCGAGCACGGGCTGCGGTGCCCGTCTTGGGCAGCTTGACAGCTGTCTTCACCATGTTCTGGGCAGGTGTTAGCAGTAAGGAGACAAAATGAAAAAGAATAGGAGTAGGGAAGAAGGAAATAAAAGTTTAAAAAAGTAGTTGAAAAGTAAACAAAAGTAGCCTAAAACACAAAAATATAGACCTAGAAAACTAGAGGGATAGAAAAAAAGTTAAATAGATCAAAAAAATATTAAAACAAGCAAAGGATGGCAGAGATATACAGAGGATAGAAACACCATGACCAGACACATAGGAATGAATGAAAAACAAGATGGCGGCCCGAACACATGCGTGTAAGTAAGTTCGCACGCGATTTCTCTCGCGAACTCGTGCGAACTTGCATTCGCAAGGCGCTCATTGCGCAAGATTACACATAGCGGGCGGAAACGGAAATACGTCACGCAAACAAAATGCCGGCGCCCATACTCAACCTTGGGGTAACTCGCACGAGTTCGCGGCTTCCACGGTGATTTCGCACGACGCCGCGCCTCGCGAATAGGGCGAAATTACCGAAAAACGAGTTTTGCAAAAGCAAAACCAACGAGCAGGTGCAAAAGTTCGAGCTCATCATTTGTAACCATTCACCTGTAGTGCTTCCTGAAGGGGCCCTCCAGAATCCGGTTGCCTACTTGCAACTATTGTGTGACCCTGCTCTGACAGTCACAGAATAGTTACAAGTATGCCATTGCATCCTGTTATTGCAACAAAAAGGAAAGGGAGCAGACAAGCAGGTGCCAGCCTTCATTAATGTCAGTTGGGGCAGGGCAGGTGTTGTTGTTTGCAAAACTTAAAGCACTTGGCAGGTGTGCTTGGCTTTGCCACAATAATGTACACTCACTGGTGCTGTGATGACACCGAGGGTGGCATGGGTGTGCCAGAGGGTGGCATGGGTGACCGAAGAGAGTGCCAGTGGTGACAGAGGGTGGCAGTGATGAAGAAAGCCTTGCAAACAGGCTGGGCACGTAAAAACAACAAGTTTGCAAAAACTGGCGACCCGACAACTAAGTTCGCAATTTGCGAAATTGTACAAAACCCTCGCGAACTTGCAGAAACCCGTGCAAACACACACCCCAAAAAAAAAACGCAAATCCGCGAGAATTCGCGGATTTTGCGTATTGTCGCAATCCGCAAATCCGCAAATTCGCGGATTGCGAATCCGCAAAATCCGACCATGAACCTACCAACTTTAGATTTTGTCGTAAACTAAACACGCATGGGAGTACATGGTAATGCCTCTCTTGTGGATCCCAGCAAGTTATCTTACCCACAATGTCCTGCAAACCTCAAAATGCGACTGTGACATTTTCCTTAAATTATTGTGCTCACATTTTCACTCTGCATAAAGTAGCTTCACATTTCCAACCACCCATCATTTCTCCAAGTATCCCAATAGAAATGGTACCTCACTTGTATGGATGGGCCAAGTACCCGCTGCAGGGAAGGCCCAAAACCTATTGATGCAACATCAAAACTACCTATCACAAACCAACCTGGTTTTGCACGGGGGATCCAATAATTTTTTGGCTCTGGGGTCAGCGGCCATCTAGGGAAACCTACCAAACCCCCATATTTCTAGAAACTAGACTCCAGGGGGAGTCCAGCGAGATATGGCTTGCGTGGGTCTCCCAACATTCTTCTATCCAGAATCCCCGGCAAACCTCAAATTTCGCTGAAAAAATTACTTTTATCTCACACTTCTGTGTGGGAAAGTTGTGGAATCTGCGTGGATCCACAAATTGCCTCCTACCCAGTGTTCCACCAGGTCTACAGATAAAAATGGTGCCTCACTTGCGTGGGTGGGTCAAGGACCGCAGCAGGCAAGGGCCCAAAACCTATTGAGGCAACATCAAAATGACCTATTACAAGCCAACCTCGTTTTGCAAGGGGGTCCCATGAGTTTTTGGCCCTGGGCTAGGCGGCCATCTAGGGCAACCTACCAAACCCACACATTTCTGGAAACTAGACACCTGGGGGAGTCCAGCGAGGTATCGCTTGTGTGGGTCGCCCAACAATCTCCTACCCAGAATCCCCTGCTAACCTCAAATTCCACTGAAAACTTTCTGTGGGAAAGTACTGGAATCTACGTGAATCCACACATTTCCTCCCACCCATCGTTCCCCCAGGTCTCCCGATAAAAATGGTACCTTACTTGCGTGGGTAGGCATCGTGGCTGCAACAGGAAATGGCCCAAATTGTACTGTGGTGAATTCAAAATTACCTATAAGAAAACAATCTGATTTTGGGGGGGCACCTGAGATTTTGGCCCTGGGCTCAGTGGCCATCTTGGGAAATTAACAAACCCAAACATTTCTTAAAACTAGATACCCGGGGAGTCCAATGAGGTATAGCTTGCATGGATCTCCCCAAGTTTTCCTACCCAGAATGCCATGCAAACCTCACATTTTGCTTATAAAAACACATTTTTCATATATTTTTGTGTGGAAGCACCATGCCGGCATAAAAAATTGTCCAACCTCACTGCGTTCTCCTTAGTGTCCCGAGTAAAATGATACCTCACTTGGATTCACGCATATTCCAGAACTTTCCACCACAGAAATGTGAGGAAAATGTGGATTATTTGACAATTTTTTAGGTTTGCATGGGATTCTGCGTAACATAACCTGGTGAGAGCCAGACAAGTCACCCCATCCTGGATTCCCCTGAGTTTCTAGTTTTCAAAAATTTATAGGTTTGCTAGGTTTGCCTAGGTGCCGGCAGAGCTGGGGTTTCAATAACTACAGCTAGGCACTTTGCCAAAAACGGGTCATATTGTGCTATGAAATTGTGGTGTGTCCATGTTGCGTTTTGTGCTGTTTCCTGTCGCTGGCACTAGGCCTACCCATGCAAATGAGGTACAATTTTTCTTGGTAGACTTTAGGGAACGCGGGGTGGGTGGAAATTTGTGGATCCAAGCAGATTCCAGAACTTTCCACCAAAGAAATGTGAGGAAAATGTGTTTTTTTGGACAATTGTTTAGGTTTGCAAGGGATTCTGGATAACAGAACCTGGTGAAAGCCAGACAAGTTACCCCATCCTGAATTTCCCTGGGTGTCTAGTTTTCAAAAATATATAGGTTTGCTAGGTTTGCCTAGGTGCCGGCAGAGATAGGGTTAAAAAACTACAGCTAGGCACGTTGCCAAAAAAGGGTCATTTTTCGCTGTGAAATAGTGGTATGTCCACGTTGCGTTTTGCGCTGTTTCCTGTCGCGGGCACTAGACCTATCCATGCAAGTGAGGTACCATTTTGCTTGGAAGACTTTGAGGAATGCGGGGTGGGTAGAAATTTGTGGATCCACACAGGTTCCAGAACTTTTCACCACAGAAATGTGAGGGAAATGTGTTTTCTTTATACTTTTTTAGGTGTGCAAGGGATTCTGGGTAGCAGAACCTGATGGGAGCCAGTCAAGTCACCCCATCCTGGCTTCCCCTTGGTGTCTACTTTTAAAAAATGTATAGGTTTGCTGGGTTTCCCTAGGTGCCAGCAGAGCTAGGGTTCAAAAACTACAGCTAGGCACTTTGCCAAAAAAGGGTCATTTTTCGCTGTGAAATTGTTGTGTGTTCACGTTGCGTTTTGGGACGTTTCCTGTCACGGGCACCAGGCCTACCAATGCAAGTTAGGTACCATTTTTCTCAGAAGATGTTGGGGGACATGGGGTGGGTGGAAAGTTGTGGATCCACGCAGATTCCAGAACTTTCCACCACAGAAATGTGAGGACAATGTGTTTTTTTCACAATTTTTTTAGGTTTGCAAGGGCGGTAGGGAGGACACTGGCAGTATCTCTCCCGGTCCGCTTCACACAACAGACAGACAACTAAGAGCTCTACTCGATGGTGCTAAATTTTTTATATTTTAAAATCACTAACTGCAAAGGAGACAATTTTGTGTGTTTACTTTATTTACTTTTAGATAGACCTCTGTGCCATACGGGAAAATTAAAGGGGGGCCTGGCACTTACCACATAGGGAAGCCTGTGCTTAGTGTTTGCTCCTGCCCGCCCCGGTCGACTCGGTAGCCAGTACCGTTGAGCGGAGGGCGGGACAGGGAGAGCCAGGTACTTCCGCCCTACATCTGGAGCGGTTAGCGCTCTAGTTGCTGCAAGTGAAGGGCTATTTAGCCCTCTTGTCTTCACGAGCGCGCAGCGTTCGCACGCAGGGGGAGCGCCAAAGACGCGCCGAAGACAAGCCAAAGAGAAGCCCGTCTGCGCCCGTCCGCGACTGGACGGGGACAGGGGCCATGACCCATGATCCTCCTGACAGGGATTATAGCGCACCTAGGCATGTCAGCTATTCGACCCAGAAACTATTAGATCTACGGACTACCCCTTTGCAAGGTGGCACTGGGGAGACTTGGCCATGCCCGGAGGTTCGTTTTCCTGCCGGCATTGTCAGTTTCAGGCCTCCTATGTCAATCAGTCTTCAGTGCCCCCTCTGGTTGCTACACATACACCGAATGGGTGGAAGAACCTGCTCTGCAATGTTAGATCCCTGCCAAAACAGCATACAGAGGTTTGGGATCTTATCTCCACTGTGCAGCCTGAGCTATACTTTCTGACGGAGACGTGGTTGAAGCCCCACTCGGTCCCTGCAATCACCCTGGGTATTCCAGAATAGTGGGGCCCCTAATTCCATCTTGTTCTCTGAGTTTCCTGCTGCCTCCTTGGGTGAGGTAGAGGCCCTCATTGGTCAAATTAAGAGTGGATCCCCTTTAGATCTTATTCCTGCAAGAGTTGTGCCATCTTTAGGCAAGTCACTCGGTCCCATGATCCAGTCCCTTGTCAACCTCTCCCTTTCTGAGGGTCGGGTACCACAGGAGTGGAAGATGGCTCAGGTGAGACCCATTCGTAAAAACTCTACCATCCCTTGGACAGAATTGTCCAACCTTCGACCCATACCTCTCCTCCCGTACCTGAGCAAACTAACGGAAAAGCACATCAACATCCATCTGTCGAGCTTTATCGAGCAAACAGGAAGCCTGGATGACTCCCAGTCTGGTTTCAGGCCAAATTATAGCACTGAATCAGTGCTCCTCTCAGTGACAGATGACATCCGAATGTCCCAGGACAATGGGAACTCGATGATTTTGGTGCTATTGGACCTGTCAGCAGCGTTCGATACGATATCCCATGACATTCTGCTCAGCCGTCTGGAAGAGGTGGGGCTTGAGGGTTTGGCGCTGTCCTGGATGAGGAGCTTTTTATCGGGCCATACACAATGTGTTAGCATGGGCTCATTTCGATCTGCATCTGTAGAGCTTACTAAGGGGGTGCCTCAGGGCTCCTGTTTGAGCCCTACACTTTTTAATATCTATGTGGCCCCCCTGGCCAGCCTTATGAGATCATACGTATTCATCCCAGTGTCATACGCTGATGACACTCAGCTCCTCTTCCCATTTAAGTCACTTAGCTCGGTGGTTAAACAGTCCTTTTCAGAAGGCATGAAGGCTGTTTCGCAATAGATGGCCTCGAATTTCCTACAGTGCAATGTGGGAAAGACGGAGGTAATGCTCTTTGGGGAAGCCACACTGCTGTGGACTCCAGACTGGTGGCCCTTAGATCTAGGCCCCGTCCCTAGCCCTAAGCAGGTGGTGAAAAACCTGGGTGTGCGGATGGACCAAGGTCTTTCTCTAAAAGAACATGTAAACCAAACAGCCGGGTCCTGTTTTCATGTATTAGGACTACTCCGCAGAGTGTTTCCCCCACTACCGGACACAACTAGGAAAACCCTTGTTCAGGCCCTGGTGTTCAGGCTCTGGTGTTCTGGCCCTGGTGCTCAGTCGCCTGGATTATTGTAACAGACTGTTGATTTCAGCAACTGACAGCCTACTTAGTAGTATTCTGGGAAACGGAACTTGGTGGGAGCCAGTCAAGTTACCCCATCCTAGATTCCCCTGGGTGTCTCGTTTTCAAAAATGTATAGGTTTGCTGGGTTTCCCTAGGTGCCAGGAGAGCTAGGGTTAAAAAACTACAGCTAGGCACTTCGCCAAAAAAGGGTCATTTTTCATTGTGAAATTGTGGTGTGTCCACGTTGCATTTTGCACCGTTTCCTGTTGCGGGAACTAGGCCTACCCACGCAAGTGAGGTACCATTTTTCTCAGAAGACTTTGAGGAACGTGGGGTGGGTGGAAATTTGTGAATCCACGCAGATTCCAGAACATTACCCCACAGAAATATGAGGAAAATATGTTTTTTAAATATATTTTTAAGTTTGCAAGGCAAGGGATCTGGGTAACAGAACCTTGTGAGAGCCAGTCAAGTCACCCCATCCTGAATTATCCTGGGTGTCTAGTTTTTTAAACGTATAGGTTTTCTAGGTTTCCCTAGGCACCGGCAGAGCTAGGTTTAAAAAATGACAGCTAGGCACTTTGCAAAAAAAGGGTAATTTTTCATTTTCAATGTGGTGTGTTCTTGTTGGGTTTTGAGCAGTTTCCTGTCCTGGGCACTATGCCTACCCACACAAGTGAGGTACCATTTTTATCGAGAGACTTAGGGTAATTCAGATTTATAAAGCAACTATTATTACCTATTGACTTTCAATGCATTTCTGCCTTCCAAATGAAAGACAATATGTAAAAAAGAAGTCATTTTGAAAAATGCCTGACAATTCTCAAGCTAGTATGAGTATTCCCAATTTCGGAAATGTGCAAATATTTACTGTTTCTAAACTCTATATTTTGTTCCCATTTCATAAATACATAGATGTCTTTTATACCGATTTTCCATGTATACATTTTCCCCAAATAATTGCTATATACTCGGTACATAATAAAAAACTATTGCAAGTCGCTGCTCAGTTTTCGGCTCTGGGTTTGTCGGGTTCTTGGTGAACCTACAAGTCCTATATATCCCCACAACCAGTAAGTACCCACGGATGTAACGTTATATTGCTTTCAAAGAGCTGTCATAATCAGAAGAAGTTACAGGTGAAAACGTTAACACAAAAGGCAGTTTTTTTCAACTAATTTTCAGCTTTTCCTATATTTAACTGTTTGTTTCCATAAAGAAACCTTGAAGGAGCTACACAAATGAGCCCTTGCTGAATTCAGAATTTTTGTCTACGTTACTAAAATGTATAGCTTTCCAATATTCATTATTGCTTTCATACCCATTTCTACCATTAACTGGAAGGAGGTTAAAAGCACAAAAATAGCAAAAATAGGCTATGCCCCAGAAAAATGCCAAAACTGTGTAAACAATGTTGGTTTGCTGTCAAAAGTCTGTCATTCCCTAAAAGATGTGAAAATGGTGATTTCATCCCCACAAACCCTTTTTTGATACCATTTGCAGGAAAAAACCCAGATGCTTTCATTTGCAGCCCTTTTTCCAATTTTTCCCCCAGAAAACGAAATGTTGCTGTATTTTGGCTAATTTCTGGGTTCCCTCCAAGGGAATCCACAAACCCTGGGTACCTCTAGAGTCTCCATGATGTTGGAAGAAAAGGACACAAATTTTGCATGGATACCTTATGTGGTCAAAAAGTTACAGGGGCCTAAGCGCGAACTATCCCAAATAGCCAAAAAAAGGCTTAGCACTGGGGGGGGGGCGGGGGGGAGCCTATCAGCGAAGGGGTTAAGTCTCTGCCGTTTTTCTAACTGACCAAGGGCTATGCAGATTATATACACATTTCCATTGCAAAAGATGGTGAATTTGTTTTCGTTTAGCAAATATACATCATATTTGATAATACTCTTTTCTTCCATATAACGTTTACCTGTAATGCTAACTTTTGCTGTACTTCTCTGTGAATGTTTTCACTCTCTGTTATTGTGCTTGATCTTCTTTTGTTACTCAAACAGCAGCATAACTTTTTACAATTTTGTCTGTCACCATGGCGAATTACAGATTTTTTTTATTCTGAGGGCACGATACAGTGCTATTTCCAAAACCTGACTGATGTATTTGAAAGAAATAATCAAACAAATACTACAATTCTCAAACAGAGAATATAAACCCTTGCTCCACATGTTAAGTTAAACCAGTTGCTGTGAACATATGAGACCCAGACTTATTAACAATCAGGGCCTGATTATGACTTTTGTGGAGCAGTGGTGCGGCAGTGCAAATGGCTGCGCCACCGCTGCGTTGAAGGTCACCGCTGCCCTTCCGCCGGATTACAGCTTTTAAGTGGTCTGGCAGGCAGGCAGCGTGGCGGTCCCGCAGAGGTGCCTCTTTCAAAGGATGCGTTGCCTTTGAAAAAGGCATCACAGTGGGACAGTACAACAAGGTTCCTGCAGGGCATGGACTCGAAGTCCATGCTGTTTAGGTACCTATGTTTATGGACACAAGGGGGCACACGTTATGCTCCCTTGTGTGATTCTACATGCGGTGGAGGCAGAGGGGGGCTCTGTAGGGCTCGTTTTGTTTCCTCTCTGCAATGGTTTTCATGGTGGAACCGCAATGAAAACCCGGGAAGAGAAAACATTCATACGGCGGTCCTGCGAAGCGTATTGCGGCCTCCAGGGAATGACAGTTGCCTGGCAGCAGTCACAGGGTGGTACAACTGCCCAAGTCATAACTGGGCAGTCGGACTTCATCCGCCGCGCCACCACGAGTCTGCCAGTCATCAAACCACCAGACTTGTAATCAGGTTTGCATCACAAACATGATTCAAACACAGTGCAAAGTGTTTTGCTGGGATTTACTTTACAGTGAGAATCATAATTTGGGTTGGAAAGCGGCTGAAAGCAACTTGCTGCACAACTTTGCACTAATTTGAATGCAGGGGGTGCTCCTTGTTTGACACATGACACTCCTATTCAACGATCCAGGGGTTTTGACACTAATACCTAACTGCTAACATTTTGTTGGAGTTTCAATGTTAGTCCCTTTGCCCAGTATCTGGATCCTGTATGTCTGACCTCTGACTCAGTTGCTGGGCAACTTGGACATTCCGGTGGTCATCAATGACACAATAGTTAACTGGGTTGGAGGTTAGTGGAAAGCTGGGGGACTGGGTGACCGTTGGATGCTGAGCTATTGTTTGGACTGGTGGTTTTTATACTGTTGCTGACTAGACACTTAGAAATGGACATTGTGTTGGAGTGGTGACTACATCTTAACACTGGCGACGAGCGCTTGCTTGGGGACAGGTATTCATGGACCACCAGTTTTCCCATGAACCCATGGATGTTAATCAAAAATGTACTGGATGAAAGTTTAGCTTTAGCGATGTAAGGGGTGAAGTTGTAAGTACACTCGACCACTGAAGAGTGGGAGAGCCTTTACCCTGATTGCAAGAGACTCTTAAAACTTTAGAGATTGACAGATTGCTTACAGGACCAGCCGTTATCAGTTTTACTCATTTTGAATTATGGCATGCGTTTTCTGAGATTCCATTCACACGCATCTACTTACAGAAGTTGCTGAGAGCACCATGTGTGATGACTTCCCTACGCAGCAATGTCTGAGATCCTTGTGTGCGGCGTGTCTGACCCATTTCTGCTACTGCGAGTCTCCGAAGATGTGGCACAAGTGCAAGTCTGATGTCAATTTTCTTCAAAGAGATGGAGCCGTCATCACAGATCCAAGTCATGAGACATGCTCAAAGCATTCATTGAACAACATTGGCGTATTCTTGATGGCAAAACAGTTGTCCGGTCATAGTGCCCGGAGTTTCCCAGGCATCCTTCTCCAGGTTCCTCCCACTGTCCTGAGTACCATCATCAGCCTGGCACTGATGTATCTCCACTTCCCCAACACTGCCCTAGACCAACTCACCAACAAGCAAGGCTTTTATGCCATTCTGGTTTACTGCATGTATCGGGGCAATATACTGCACCCATATGCAACTTGTGCCTCCTGCGGCCCCACATCTACAGAAACAGGAAGCACATCTACTCGATGAATATGCAGGCAATAGTTGACCATATTGGTGTATTCCTGAATGTCATTGCCAAGTATCCTGGCAATGTCCATGATTCATGTATCTTCTGCCAATCTGTCATCAACCAGCAGTTACAGAATGGCACCCCAGGAAATGGACTGCTTGTTCGTAAGTACAACTTGAACACACCACACACTTCAAGCCACTCAATTATGTAGGTCTATACATTTAAGTTGCACATGTAGGAAATTGCATTGTGCACAAATTGTTTCTGGGCCAACTGCAATACACAATCATATAATGTCAAAGCACAACATATATGTACCTAATCTGCCTGGAAATGTACTTACAACCCACTTTGTCACTCGAGAAATACATATATTCCAAAATGCATTGGGCTTTATTTACAAGGAATTAATGCAGTGCTGCAAGCCATTTGGCCACGCTGTGCTGCGTTAATTCAAAAGCAAAGGGATGCATCATATGTACAATGATATGACAGATCCTTCTGCTCTCTCCTGCGCTGGCACACGATTAGCTACCATGCACCAACGCAAGGTGCCTGCTTCACAAGGATGATTGTTTTCATGCAGGAAGGAACATCTTCCTGCATGAAAACAATCACAAGAGGTCTTTTCCTTTTCCTAATTGTGCTGCAGAATGCAGCATGCATAGACGGAAGAAAAAAAGCAGAGATTTGAAAAACAATTCTCCTCATTGTGCCTCCCTATGCCTACCTTGGTGAGGCGTATCCTTCTGATGCATTTCCGGATTACGAATACTCGTAAATCTGGAAATGCGGCAGAAGCCATGTGTGTTGCATGGGAACACCCACAGCAACACCCATGGCAAAGATTTGCATGTAAAGGTGCCATATTCACAAGGACGTGAAAAGCCATGCAGGTGGCTTTACATGTCCTTGTAAGTACGGGGCAGCAGGTTGCTCCACCGGTGTGTCACAAAAAGTGACGTACCTGCAGCGCAAGGGCTAGCAACTAAGCCCAATGGAGTTCAACACTTACCATTCAAGTGCTTGAGGTGTTAGCAAACAACATTTGATTTATTTCCCCAAACCCCATGTGCATCATTATCTTTTTAAAGCATACTTAGCTTTGGTCCATTCCCTCAACATTGTGTTCACCTTCTAGCTTTTGGCATTTCTCATTGTCCACGTTCCAATATTCTTAAGCTGCTTCACAATTTATAATTGTTTTCCACTTTGGCTTGTCCTGATGGACAATCACAATTGTACTAAGATGTGTATTACCTAAATCATTTTCCAAAGTGGATTCTTTGCATTTCTCACACTCCTAATATTAAACCATGGCCTATGTTGCATGTGCACTCAAGGTCTATCCTGCTTAAATTACCTTTCCTTTCACACTCATTTTCAGTCTGTCATCATTCTGTCCAGCTATTGCCATGGCTTTGTAACTAACAAAAGGTTATCCATCAAGTGTTCATAATTCCTGTTTTGTGGGTCACAGTTACTAAACCCTCAGATTCACAAGTGTAGCCTAATATAAAATGTTGCCACTGTTGTTAAGTTTCTCCTTTGCCCTTACAATGCTAGTCCTGCCACAGATGACATTTAAGTATGGGATGTCAAACACATCTGTCACAATCCCCCATGCTCAATCATGTGTATATAGTGTGTGCTACCCTATGCCCTGATGTTCGTCTTGTTGACATTTAATAAGACATTGTGGGCCACAGAGACCAGTGTCATGGGATGAGGACCTGTCATCTAGCCTGATGCTATGGTAGAGGACATGGCCATTGTCCCACAACCTGGTCATGTGAAGAGATATTGCTGAGTATTTGAAATACAAATAGGTAATCAGTAAAGCAACCCACTAGAAAGGACATCACACACTTTGCAAAGGGCAACATTGTCTTTCAGGGACAATTTGTTAGCCCGCAACCATCAAGATATCCTGAGACCACAACCTCAACAAATCCCTCCAATGTAGTGCATCCATTTCACTGTCTTCAAGTGGTGTGCCACCCTCCAGAATCCCACCTGAGGATACAGAAGCATAGGGGTCATCCTCATACACACCATGATTAGTTCCTGTAACCTGTATCACATAATGTAAGAGGGAGTAACTCAGCTTACATTGCAAGGTTTGTGACATATGCATTACATAACCTAATGTCAGCTCCACACAACAAGATAACTCATCCACAATGTGCCAATGGTGTCGGCTCAGTCATGCACATGGATGTTGTGTAAGTCAAACAAAAGCACATACCAACACTTTGCTCTGCATTCAGGTTAGCTCAGCCGTCTACACAATCTCCGATGTACAGTGGCACACCAAATATCAAGATGAACCATGTACACATCCAGATATTGTCCCGGACATTTATGTAAGCACACTTCACATTGAACAGCTACAAGTAGGCAATTTTAAAGAAATTCATCCCTGTTGTGAATTCAGTGGCCCAGAAGGTGTTCCCACGGGCAAGAAGAGAGATGACATTATACACTGCTAAGAGTAAACAAAAGAATCACAGACACTAGTGCTGCAGTAGTCATGCTAGTCAATGCTGTTTAACATAACACAAATAATTAAATAAATAGCATACAATTAAGCAACCAGAAAATAATTGAGAGAAACTTCATCACCCTAGCTCTCATCCAAGGCATCATATTGTGCAACAAGTATACATTACATTGTATATACACAACACATCTCTTATCATAACTAATAACAATGTCTACAAGGGAATTTTGTGTGTGTCACAGTGTTGTGTTTCTATCTAGGACCCTAATTCGATATTCCCGATGTATGCCCTTATATGGCTATAATAAATAATATCCTTATAAAGGCATAAGAATCATATCCATATTTAGTAATAGCCCATGCAGTCCAAATACGGCATGGCTACTCCTCTAGACTCCTAGAAAGTACATTGCGTTCTTTAAACAAACCAAGCCTCCAGCAGCCCGGAAAATCCCCCTGCTCTTGTTTTGATTTGCACAAGAACTCCTATAGTCAGAAAGAACTGTTAGTTCTTGGTGATGTCTTATTTCCAACCTTACGTCAAACCCGGCACCTTTCAGGTATAAATATACCGACGTTGCCTTAAGCAAACACATGATGGTTTGGAGCAGAGCGGCTATCTACTTGCCCGGAAGCCCAGCTGATGCGAGGAGCCGAAGGAAGCCGCCCCTCCCTTTTGACACATTGAGAGAGACGCTGTCTGTTTCTCCAGCCGAGAAAATCCAGCTCCGGTGTTTCCAGTCACCCTTGCGGGTTGCTGGGATATCGAGTCCTGAGAGAGAGATACAAGACCTCCTTCATTCTAAGAACCAAGGTACGGAGCTGACTAAACCCTTGAGAGAATTCTTGATTCAGATCCTTGGCAAAACCAACTTAACTTAAACTGCAACTTACTTACTCCTTCCCATGTATTAGGCTTAGGTCAGGTACACCGGGGTAGGCGTAGATTAGAAGCACCAGTTGAGTACGTTAGTCAATGTTGTTATGTATGTATATATTTTATCCATTTTAAAGTATAATATGGCTAAGAAACCATATCAATGCTTTTACAGTATTATTTCATAATACTCCTTTTACTGTACGCACTTTACTTTATGATAAGTATTGCAATTGTGGCAATTCATTTCTGTTGCATGAGAAAGAAGACTGCTCAATAAATATCATCTTTTATTGAAAACGCCCGTCTCTCTATTTCTCTGCACTCTGGTGAAACTAAGTATGCACGATTGACTGAGCGAAATAGTTGTCTATTGTTTTCACAGGACTCTAGAGATACACTCTTTATTCTGAGGGAGCAAAGTTGTCATGTTTATGCGGTTGTCAGAAGCTAATCCCTTCTTGTCTAAATCCGGAGAGTTAACTCTTTCCTGAACATTCGAGAAAGTTTCTAGTGACCTCTGAGATAGCTGGCAAAACTAATTAAGTCTAATATAGTCAGTAGAGACCTAGTCGACCTCAGTCCTATGTCTACACTGCTGTTTATATTATTCCAATGCGCAGAGCCTATTGGGAATATAGGAACTACACTACAACAGTGGCAAACAGCACTGCAGGTTCCAGCACAAACACACAAAGAATGGACAACAAACAGTGTCAAAGATGTGGTATACACTTGCACCAAGGTGTCTTGCCTTGCAGTTAATGTAGTATACTTCTGCCAATGTTAATGTCCAACCTCCATACACACATAGCAAATAATGTATGGTGTCGCAAAAATGGCCAGTTTGCACTAACAAGTGAAGATCAAAACTCACAGGGTCAAAAACATCTGCTTTCATGTCCATGCCTGACACATTGAAACATTTACATCCAGAATTGGTAATGTATCTACATGTTTTCATTGATGGAAGTAACTCTACAGCCTTTGCCATGTGTCATGAGAGCATAAGAATGGCGAGTGACACATTTATGTAAAGTTACCTATACATCCTGACAATTCCACTATGGAGGTATTACAGAGGACCGGGCCAGTGGCATTTTAGTGGTGTGTACGCTGTAAACAATAGGCAATCTAATGGCATAGATGCAGGTTATTTGTCTGTACCACACCATGTGTAAGGAGAATGTAGAATGTTGCACACTGGACACAAAGTAAAAAAATGTAATTTGCTAACATATTATGATAATGGGCATATACTTTTTCTCCATTTTAGCTGACCAAGGCTATGCACTACAGCCATGGGCGATGACACCCATCAAAGTGATACACACAGGCACACACAGACTTCAATCTGGCACTAGGCCACACAAATGACATAGTAGATAGAGCATTTGGAGTTCTGAAATCAAGTTATCGGTGTCTGGATATTTCAGGGGGAAGGCTCCTCTATAGCCTGGCCTGGTATGCAAGATAATACTCGTAAGTTGCATACTACACACCATTTGTGTAAGGACAAATCCACCACTGCCTGAATACCAAAAAGAGAAGCAATATCCTGATGATGGGCTAGAGGAGGAAGTGGATCCGAGCCAACTTTCCCATTTCTGCAGCTGCAACATCGAGGAGGGATGCACTCATCAACAACTTCTTCACATAATGTCACCTCACATTTATATTGTTTTATATATAGCTTGGCACCTATATGTTCGCCTCATGATGTAGTATAATAAACAATCACTTCTCCAATATCTTGTATGCTTGGTTTGTGACTTTAGAAGGTGAACAATCTGGAAAACCTACGTTTTCCAACCAATAGTGTCACACAGAGCAAACACCTATCAGGGTATAAGCCACCAACTAAACCATGACCTGGAATGCTAAAATGTTTTTTGCATTGGAACTACAGAATGTATATGGGCCATCAATGTGAAAAACAATGGGCCCGATTCACATAACTAACTTAATTAAGACAACATCCTAAACTTACTACCATTTTGGTATTCACAGAAGGCACTTACTCATTTTAGTATTCACAGATGGCACTTACTCATTTCGGTACTCACTGAAGTTAGGAGTTCTAACTTTAGGACTCCTAAATGCCTTCTGTGAATACCGAAAGTCTTAAAGTTAGGATTTTTCTCAGTTTAGGAGTAGGCTTTAGGACTCCTAAACTGAGCAAAATCATAACTTTAAGACTTTGGGAATTCACGGAAGGCATTTAGGAGTCCTAAAGTTAGGAGTCCTAACTTTACTACTCCTAAACTGAGAAAAATACCAACTTAAAGACTTTCGGTATTCACAGAAGGTATTTAGGAGTCCTAAAGTTAGGACTCCTAACTTCTGTGAATACTGAAATGAGTAAGGGCCTTCTGTGAATACCAAAATGAGTAAGTGCCTTCTGTGAATACCAAAATGGTAGTAAGTTTAGTATTTTGTCTTAAGTTAGTTCTGTGAATCGGGCTCAATGTGCTTGTTGGGGTGTGCCCTAAGCACCATCAAGTCCATCTTCTCATAAGAGTTTAGGAGTCAAGACAATGTGTGTATGGTGCTTCAATGTAGCGAGGGCCACAATGCTCAAATCTATTAAAGAGTTTTGACAAACAATCTCTTTGTGTATCTGAGCCACTGGAAAAGAAATTCTGACAAAAGTCACAAAGATACATGATCAGGATCAAATTGACAGTGGTGAGGCTGAAGAATGGAAGGATAGATGAGCCAGACTAGCGGATAAATCAATACATTGCAGGGACTGCATTTTACACCATTCATAAACATATGTTCAGCACTTGCAAGTGATACTACCTCAATAGCTGACAGGTGTCACTGTAATGACAAATTTGAAAATGTCTTGCCGCACAAACACTGTGTATGACTCATCGTTCAACACTGTAATGACCTTACATTGCAATTCTTTTAGCAGCACACTGGCACATTAGTTAGTCATGGGACAACTGTGAGAACATCAGCATTCGCTAGTATGTATGTAGGTCAAATGAGATGGCAATGCAATGAGGAGAATGTGTGGATGTCCAATGTCCATCAACATGAGTGTGGCATGGCAACTAATGGAATAAATACTTTCACAACACAGTTTTTACACTGCAATACAATCACAACGCCGTTGTTACAATGACTGCGTTGTAACCACACAGTTCCATTACAATGCAAGTCGTACCAATGACTTGAGCTAGATGGCGCGCTGGACTTAGGAATAGTATGATTTACCATTCCAACTCCAGTGTGCCCAACACTAGGGAAGGTGTTGGAATAGTAAATCGTACTATTCCTTAGTCTAGTGTGCCATCTAGCGCAAGTCGTTGTAACTTCTTGCGTTGTAATGGCTCTGCGTGGTCACAACGTGGTCATTGAAATGACCGCGCTGTGATTGTATTGCAGTGTAAAAACCACGTAGTAAAGGTTGTTCCCCCAACTAATGTTGTGAAGTGGCACTATCCTCATCCCATTACACTTACAGTGTGTTCACAAACCAAAACAGAATTTTGACAGACACATGAGTAAAGTGCATCAGGGATACCAACAAGTATGTCCAAAACATGCAAGTAACATAAAACGAATCACAGCATTAAAGGCTAATGTATTTGTGCACACAAAAACATGGCAGCACAATGAAGTGGCATCACCTCCCTCTGGATGCCACTATAACATTTCAAACATAGATAGCATAATGTGTGTAATCTATGTAAAAAATTCAAAATTCAAATTTAGCTTTATTCGATTTATGTTGCAAAATCATAAAAGCACATATTAAAAATACAGGCAGTAAAACGCAAAAAGTTTAAAATAACACTCACAGGTATTTACACAAAGCTAAATAATAATCGAGGTTGACAACAATCAAGTTATCTCCTGTAAATCAAAAATTAAGGAATATAAGTGGAATCGTACAGATATATGCATCATTGTTACTAACATTTTTCTGAACAAATGTTAAGCAGTAATAATTTAAAATAATTTCATAAAATTCATAAATATTTCTAATACAAAGATAAAAAGATGAATAGAAACAAGGCACTACGCATAAATCACCCAAGTCACATGGTGTTCCTCAGGCCAATAAGTATCCTTAGGTAGGAGGAGACTGCTTTTATAACGAATTCTGTTTCCAGTTGTTTTAACTTACAGAAAGCTGCTCTGCATCCCCTTATTCCCCATTTAGTAAAGATCGGCTTCAAGAGCCTTTTTCTAGGGGTAACATAGAATTTGCAAAACAGGATGCAGTGAATGTTGGTTTGGTACGGTAAGGTAAGGTAAGTATACTTGTAAAGCACACTTTTACTCCATCTCGGAGTGTCCTGGCGATGTATACCGCTGGGGAACCCGTCCTGGCTTTCCCTGTGAGATGGTCCCTCCTGGGCACCTCCAAGGTGAAGCCAGGCATCCCAGGCACTGATGGGGCCGTGGTTGAGATTAAGCAAGCTATTGCCCAGAGTTGCAGAGTGGGACCCATGGTTAGCGTAGGCACCTCGGCGAGAATTATTGAGTCCGCAGACATTGACCCAAGACCCTTGGGATAAATCATCGCATGGGCACTTCGCTAAGTGTTTAGACCAATCATTACAATTGGGAAATGTCACCAAGCGAAAATAAGTGTCCGCCTGGAACCTAGTCAGCAGCATTTGAGAAAAGGAACTAGAATCTAACAATAAATAAGGCTGTCTCCCTACGTGAGAATTAAGTGATTGGTTCGCCATGGCGGTATATTTAACCTTTTCAATGTACCACCTTTTTTATCTAGAGGTTCCAAGATCAGTTTTTTAAGTGTACGTCTTGGAACCCTTTCTAAACACGTTGGATTATCAAAATATTCTTTGTGCCCTATATCCGATATCATGGTTTTGATATAGTCTAACCATTTAATATTTGCAGCTCCGTCTAATGATAGACCATCTATAACGACATCTATATTTAAAGATGTTTCTGGGGTTACCCAGATTTTATGCCATAGAAGCAATGGGGAAGATTTAATTGTATCCTCGATAAATGGTAACCCGACTTCTTTATGGCTAAAATAAATAGGCATAGATTTAGGGGCTGCCAATAGATAACGAATGAAACCATTTTCAGAGCGTTGAATCTGCTCCACTTTGACATTCCCCCAAAGCCCAGCCCAATAGGTGCCAGTAGGAACACATTTTGTTTTATATATCTGGATAAGTTCACGCACTGGTCGCCCACCCAGTTTCCTGGAAAAGTTTATCAGGGCACTATTGGCCCTACTAAAGGCCAATTTTCTTGCAAACACTCCCTCTTTCCAGCTCCCTCTACTATCAAAGTTAACTCCTAAGTAAGAGAAGCTACTGGCATTTTCGATCTTTTTTTCCCTCAAAAAGATTGCCTTACTAGAACCTATTGAGGTACTATATGTCATGGAATATGTTTTGGAGACATTAATTACTAGCCCTCGGGTACTCATATATTTTGAGAATTCAGCCACAGCCCTTTGTAGGCCGATGACAGTACGTGACATTATTGCTGCGTCATCCGCATAGAAAAGGATGGGAATAGACTTTCCCCCCACGGCGGGATAGTCAAACTGAAAATCCTTGAGGTATTATCCTACGCTATTAATATATAGGGTGAAGAGAAAGGGTGCCAGAATGCACCCTTGTCTCACACCTCTTTTTATGTTTAATTTGTGTGAACAATTTCCCCCCTTCCCATGCCGTACCCTGGCCCCTGCGTCCCTGTACAGTTCCTTAATAAATAATAGGATATGTTGGTCTATGCCCATACCACTGAGCGTCTTCCATAACATAGAGTGGTCTACACAGTCAAACGCGGAACTTAAGTCCACGAAGGTGATAAATAGACTTCCTTTCTTGGCTTGGGTATACTTGTCTGTCAATAATGCTAAATTTAGACCCTGTTCAATCGTGCCCATACCAGTACGGAAACCGTATGGTAGGTTAGTAATCATTTCCTTTTCCTCCACCCAGACCTGCAGCCTATTAAGAATCATCCTACCCGCAACCTTCATTAAGGCATCTAAGAGAGATATTGGTCGATAACAAGCGGGATTATTCCTATCCCCTTTTTTGAAGATTGGTATAGCAACTGCTTCTGGCCAAGTTCAAATAAAGCCAGAAGCATTAGAGCAATTTAGGACATTTGTTAACAAGGGTGACAAAAGAGATAACTAAGATTTATATAGGTCAATCGGGACACCGTCCGGTCCCGGTGCTTTCCCTGAAGCACTGTCCTTGATTAAGTTTAAGTTTAAAATATTTATCAAGCGCAACGTACACCTGGACGGTTTCTTGGCGCTAATGTAGCAGGCAGCCAGCTGAGCAAGAACAGTCGCTAAGACGTCGACTGGAGAGGCAGACAGGGCTTACGAGAGAAGAGCCTGAGAAAATAAAAAGGTCTTCAGAGCTTTGCGGAAACTGGAATACTGGGTGAGGGACCTAAGATGGAAGGGGAGAGAATTCCAGAAAATTGGGGCGAGAGTGGAAAATTTTGAGCCACCCTGTTTTTTTTTCCGGTAGCGGGGTACTGCTAAAAGAAGTTGTGCCGAGGAGCGGAGGTCTCTGCCCGGGACATAGGCCTTGATGGCAGAGGATATGAAAAAGGGGGCCAGGCCAGTCCTGGCCTGGAACGCCATGCAGCCTAATTTGAACAAGGCGCGTTCCCGCACAGGGAGCCAGTGGAGGGTTTTCAGGAGGGGGGAGGTATGGTGGAATTTGGGAAGACCAAAGGCCAGGCGGGCAGCCTGGTTCTGCACTAGTTGCAGTTTACGCAGGCTGTACTGAGGGATGCCATTGAACAAGATGTTCCCGTAGTCCAGGCGGGACAGGACCAGTGCGGACATAATTAGTTTGAGTGCAGAGAAGGAAAAGAAGCGAGAGATGGAGCGGATAGTACGAAGAGTAAGAAAGCAAGAAGAAACCACCGAACCAATCTGGGAGTGCAAAGTGAGTTTATCATTTAGCTTGATGCCAAGAGTCTTAACAGAGGAAGCAGGGGTGGGAGGAGAACCAAAGGAGGGGGGCCAAAAGAGAGAATTCCAGGGACTGGAGCAACCACCCGTCACCACAAGTTCCGTTTTATCGGGATTGAGTTTCAGGTGGTTGAAATTCATCCAGTCCCTGATGAAAGATAGAATAGATTGGAAATTAGAGATAGAATCAGGGGTAGAAGACAGATTGAAGATGAGCTGGAGGTCATCGGCATAGTTATATACCGTGACCTCCAGCTGCTGTAGGGCAAAGATAAGAGGAGCGATATAAAGATTAAACAGTAAAGGAGAGAGAGAAGAGCCCTGAGGAACACCGCACTGGACCTGGCAGGGGGTAGCTGAAAACTCCCCGAGGTGGACCGCCTGGGTCCGGTCCCTCAGAAAAGATGAAAGCCAGATAAGGGCTGAGCCTCCTATGCCCGCCGCCTTGACACGGGAAAGCAAGATGGAATGATCCACCGTGTCAAAAGCGGCGGACAAGTCAAGGAGGACCAGCGCCTGAGATCTGCCCATGTCCATACCCTCTCTGAGGGTGTCTAATACTGACACCACCACTGACTCTGTCGAGTGCTTAGGCCGAAACCCAGCCTGACACGGAGCCAGGCTCCCATTCTCCTCGGCAAAGGAGCTGAGCACAGATGTAACATGTCGCTCGAGCACCTTCGCCAGGAAGGGGAGAAGGGAGATGGGGCGATAGTTGGCCATCACTGAGGGGTCGGCTCCTGGCTTTTTCAAAATAGGGACAATGGAAGCGGCTTTTAGCGATGGAGTGACAACCCCTCGAGCCAGTGAGTCGTTAGGAAAGCCCAGAGGAGGCAGGGAACAGACAGTTAGACCTGCCGTAAGATGTGTGCCGGGCATATGTCAGAAGGGGAACCGGATTTAATTTTGGGAAGGAGAGACAGAAAAAGTTCTTCAGAAAGAGGAGGAAAGGAATTGAACAAGGCTTGGGCGGGGGGAGGCAGGGGGTCAACAAAAAAAGAAGAAGGGGGGGATGTTGGATTTGATTGTCGAAATTTTTTCGACAAAGTAAAGATTCAGTGAATCACAGAGTTTCTGGGAAGGAGGGGGTTTAAGTGAGGTCCTATCGGAGAAGGCCAGATCGTGGGTGATGGCAAAGATCTCCTTTGGTTGGTTCTCGGCCGCCAAAATTTTGGCCGAGAAATAGGCTTTCTTGGCCTCAGTGATGTTTTGCTTATAGGTCCCTAGGAGATGGACATAACGGGTCCTGGAGTCGGGGGAGTAGTCCCATCTCCATTTGCGTTCTGCCCTTCGAACCGTGAGCTTCAGTTCTTTCAGCTCGTTGTTAAACCACCGATTGGCGTCTTTAGGGCGTCTAATCGAGGTGCGCCGGAGAGGAGCCAAGCAATCGCTTCCTTCCATGAGCCATGAATCAATGGCTTTGGCTTGGGCTGCGGAATCCAGTCCCGATAGAGGGGGAGAGGAGGCCAGGAGTGAGATTGAGAGATCAGACAGATTGACCTTACCCCAATTACGGGCCCATGAATTTTTGGTGAGAGTAGGGGTCTTGGTCAGACAACGACTAAGGGAAAACGAAATTAAAAAGTGATCAGACCATGTGCAAGGGACAACAGACAGTGCAGACAGGGAGCAGTTAAGGGACCACACCTGGTCTAGAATATGACCGTGAATGTGCGTAGGGGTGTGAACAAAGGAGGTGAAATTAAGAGAAAGGAGGGTTTCTGAGAATTCCTTTGATGAAGCGGATTCCTTGGGGTCTGAGGGCCAGTAGTTAAAGTCCCCGAGGACTAGAGCCGAGGCATAGTTGACCGCCAGGGTGCCAAGTAGATCTTGAAAGGCCGGAAGGAAAGATGGGGTTGGTTGGGGAGGGCGGTAGACAAGCACAATGGCTAAGTGGGGGGAAAGAGATGTAGAACGGGCCACCAGGTAGTCAATTCCTCCCAGAGAGGGTGAAGGGAGGACTTGGAACTGGAGATCAGAACGGGCGATGAGAGCAACGCCTCCACCCGCTTTCTCGCCAGGACGGTCGGCACGGATAGCGTAGTAAGTCGAGGGGAGGGCAGCCAATAGGGATGGAAGGGAGGCTTCCGAAAACCAAGTTTCCGTCAGCAGCAGGAGATCGGGTTTGTCAGTGTCTAATAAAATGAAAAGTTCCTGGTGGTGCTTGATGGCAGACCTAGTATTAAGTAAAATGATAGATAAGGGGGAAGAATGAGAATCAGAGATGGTAGATGAGACGGGAGCCGACGGAGACACGAGAGTAGAAGGGCAACCGAATGGGCAGGCATGACAGGGAGAATTACAGCCCAAAAGGGTAGTCCGGTGAATAGTACGAGGATCGAGGGGCCAATGGCCTTGAAGTAGTGTCAAGTCAGCGGAAGAATATTGGATAAGGGGACCAGGGGTGATGGCCCCTAGCCCCGGTCTGCCGCGGACGGGCGCAGACGGGCTTAACTCTGGCGCAACTCCGGCGCGCCTACGTCGCGCCCGCTGCGCTCGTCCGCTGCGCTGACGCATGAAGGACGTCTATGTAGGCTGTGACGCGGTGGGGGAGGAGTCAGGAAGGCGGGAGGGGGGAGTGAATTAAAAAACAAGATTCCCGTCCGCCGCTCGTACTCAGCGGGACGGTGATGGCAACAGGCTGCTAGCAGTCAGCAGAGCAGGGTGAGTAGGTTTTTAAAAAAGAAAGTCGATTTCCAGCGCTCAGCGCGCAGCCTCTGCCCTCTGCCACAGGGCTTCGGACTACGCGCGAGGGGAAGTGGGCGGAGCCTATGTAGGCTGTGACGCGGTGGGGGAGGAGTCAGGAAGGCGGGAGGGGGGGAGTGAATTAAAAAACAAGATTCCCGTCCGCCGCTCATACTCAGCGGGACGGTGATGGCAACAGGCTGCTAGCAGTCAGCAGAGCAGGGTGAGTAGGTTTTTAAAAAAGAAAGTCGATTTCCAGCGCTCAGCGCGCAGCCTCTGCCCTCTGCCACAGGGCTTTGGACTACGCGCGAGGGGAAGTGGGCGGAGCCTATGTAGGCTGTGACGCGGTGGGGGAGGAGTCAGGAAGGCGGGAGGGGGGAGTGAATTAAAAAACAAGATTCCCATCCGCCGCTCGTACTCAGCGGAACGGTGATGGCAACAGGCTGCTAGCAGTCAGCAGAGCAGGGTGAGTAGGTTTTTAAAAAAGAAAGTCGATTTCCAGCGCTCAGCGCGCAGCCTCTGCCCTCTGCCACAGGGCTTCGGACTACGCGCGAGGGGAAGTGGGTGGAGCCTATGTAGGCTGTGACGCGGTGGGAGAGGAGTCAGGAAGGCGGGAGGGGGGGAGTGAATTAAAAAACAAGATTCCCGTCCGCCGCTCGTACTCAGCGGGACGGTGATGGCAACAGGCTGCTAGCAGTCAGCAGAGCAGGGTGAGTAGGTTTTTAAAAAAGAAAGTCGATTTCCAGCGCGCAGCCTCTGCCCTCTGCCACAGGGCTTCGGACTACCTGATTGCCCTAATAACCTCCGCGTGCTCAAATACGATCCCTAATGGGAACGGGTCTGATCGCTCCGTCTCTACAAGTGCCACCATCTGGTTATCTATGATGTTATCACTCTCAGGTGAATTAGGGTTATTATATAAATTATAAAAATGCTTAACCCATATGTCCCCTGGAACAGCTATGTCAATAATGTCTGTTTCTTTAGATGTCAAGAAGGGAGCGTTTACTGCTCTCCAAAAAGCTATGTTGTCATTCTTTAAACATGCCTCATGGAGGCTCTGCCAGATTTCATTTTTTAGCTCTTTTTTCCTTCTGGTTAAGGCAGCCCGGTAAGATCTTCGAGTCTGTCTTACCAGCTCCAACGATCTAGGGGTTTCGTGTAGGGCAGATATCAGATTTTTATGTGCCCTTCAACAATCTTTATCGAACCAGCCCTTAACTTTATGTGGGCGATTTTTATACTCTCTTGTCAGCTGTTTTTTAATTTCGCCCGTGATTTTACCAAAGGATTCAAGAACTTGGTGATTATCTTCGGTTAATGAGAGGCAGGTTAATAGGTGGTCAAAAACATTAATAACTAATTTTTGCATAAAAATTTCAGTGTCTACTTTTGCCCATTTAATGGAGTAACCATTGGTGCTGGCCAAATTAATCGGGCAGTTATAAATAACCTTATTAATAGTTTCTGGTCCCTTTATTTTCAAATAGAATGAAATGGGGTAATGGTCACTCAAGGGGGCATCAAGTGTCTCCCAAGACAAAACTAATGACCGGTATCTTGAGGATAGGAGGGTAAAGTCAATTATAGAATTTACACCTCTCCCGTTAAATGTTGGTTTAAACTCCTCCGCCGGTGAACAACTTTCGTTAATATAGCCCAAATCAAACTCATATATCAATGAGTTTAACAGATCCCCCAACCTGGAATGAACAAAGTGAGTTGGTGTGTCTTCCCTGTTCTCCGCCAGGAGGCAAGTGCCAGTAGCATTACAGGTACAAAGCAAACAATTAAAATCACCCACCCATAAGAGGGCCAAGTCCCCATCCCCTTTTTTTCCCCAATTCCCTTAGCGATCTTCTAAGACTAGTGATGGTCCCTTCCCATAAGAAAGCATGGGCATTGTTATAAAAATTAACAATGGCCATGTTCTTCAAACCCGGCCAGGTGACTAATAAGATCTGATAACATTCTGCTGAAATAAATTTAATAACTGTTATCCCTGCTATACTTGAAATATAGGTGCATAAGCCCCCTTTATTTCTACCATGCTGACTTACAATAGCAGGTGTGTTAAAGGTTTGATATCCCATTAAATGAATTTCTTGAGCCATCCAAGTTTCTTGAAAACACAAAATATTGTATTTATTTATTATGTCTAACCAGTCTGGGCGGTCCACTCTATCCTTCTAACCCGCTAGATTCCAGGACATAATCAGCTGGCCTTTACGAATATTCTTATCAATAGTATCAACCTCTCCCACATTAGATCTTGTATCAGGGGGGGCTTCTTCCCTGTATATCGTGTCGTCAGCAATATATACAGCTAGCTCATAGTCCCTCGCGATCTTTTCAGTCCCTTTTGAGAGTCAGTCTACCCCCTCCAATCCAGAGAGAGAGGCGAATCGGTTGAAGGTGGCCATGTTAAAAGTAGGACCCACCGTGGACCGCTTGTTCGGGTATCGCGGTCTTGAGGGGTTTCCTAATAGAGCTTGTGGGTAAAAATAACTTAAATCATGGGTAGATATACCTCCCCCATAACTCTCAGGGTACCAGTCTCTAATGTGATTAGTCGCCCAACGATCCCTGAAATTAATAATGATGACATCCCCCTGTACATCCTTTGGTCTTTGTCCCACCCAACCTAGTCTTCTTACGTGTAGGATTTCACCATCTATGTTGGGAGATAATGGCCTGTTCTTTCTCAGCCAATGCACTTCCTTGTTCTTAAGATCCTGCTATCTCTCAGATTTCCCCGCTATCAGGTCTGGCACCCCAGTAAGTATTATAACATAAGTTACCGCCTCTGGAGGGAGATCTATTAGCTGAGCGGGTCCTTTTAAATTTTTATCAAAGTGTGACCCCTTTGCAGTAATTCCATGCTTGTAACCTTGCTTACTTGCTTGCCCTCCCACACTTACTTCCCTAGATCTCATAGAGTCGGGAATTGTTATTGTATTTAAGGGGACCGATATGTTATTGTGAACTGGGGGTAAAGGATCAGCGCTATTCAGAATGTTAGTTGTTTGCGGCCCTATCGCTGGCACAGGGGGGGTCACGTCATTTCTGTTAACTGACAGTTCCTTAAGTAAATTTGTATTAACAGTACTCGTTTCTTGGATGGACCCCACTTGCTCTGCCATTCTTTTTACTCTCTCAACAAGTGGTAATAATAGGGACTTAACCAATTGCTCAATAATTCTCATTAGATCTTTACAACAAAGAGGATGTGTGGACGAGTGATCTTGGTCAGATTTACTTTCTGTGGGGCATTTGCCATTCATGGGGCTCATGGCTAATTTAGATGTTTTTGCTCGTCTTCATGTTTGTCTATTTCCCCCTTGCTTTCTTTTATTTGAAGGTCCTGGCCCCGGTATTTTGGTTGAAGTAGTCTTCTTAGTAGTGGGCTTACTAGGTGTCAATAGCATTAGCTCCTCAGAAGAAATTTCAGTTTGAGATCGTATACTAATATCTATGAGGTTAGGTTCCTGGTTCTCACTGGTGAGTCTGGTAGATCTTGTAGCTGTGGGGGAATACCAATGTCATTTAGTTGTATTATACCAGTGCCATGATGAGATGGTGTAGTCGCTAAATTGATAGGCCCCAGGGAAGAGCGTTTATTCTGCAATTCGGTAGATAGACGCCGCTCGGTGAAGGCAATTTCACGTTCTTACACTGAGGCGGCCCTTGTGATAAAGTCATCTAAAGTCCCTCTAAAAGACCCACCCACCAGAGATTTTCTACCTTTACTGAGTCGCGTATTCATATTATAAAGTGTAATTACAACTGAATGTACAGTTGTAATTCCCTAATACCTTTATATTAATGCATGTAGTACACAGTAATTGTATGATCTTACTTTAATGTCAATGTCCCGGATGACAAATGCAAGAGGGGTGGCCCAGCCCAGCCTAGGCCAGCCCGGGGCTTAGCCCGGCGCCGCGCGCGCACGGCCCGCGATGCGGGGGGAGTGCCGATATTTTGAGCGCCTCCGGGGGCAGCGGAGTGCGTGGGTGGGCGTGGCAATCCCGCTGAGCTTTCTGGGGGCTGTAGTCCCCCCGCTCAGGGGCCGCTGAATGGTGCAGTGGGCGGCAGCGGGGGGGACCAGCAGCCGTGGGTCACCTCGCGCTCACAGCGCACTACAAACAAGTGGGCAAAGTTTTCCTCAGGGCAAAAAGAAGGATCTCCTGCAAAAGACAGGTGGCGTCTCCCCATGTAATCTATGAACTATGGACAGGACGGTACACCACAGAAAACATAGATGGCAGGATTGCGTTGGCCGTAAAGGAGACCTGTTAGATAACCTGAGGATCATCGTTGGCAGGCAAGGTGGTAAACACATGTTGCCTGCTTTCACACTGTGTGAACTGTGTTCCATTGTAACAACTGTATTAATTGTCAAAATATAATTTACAAAACAGGATGTTGCCATAGATTTGTTAAAAATAACCTTCCTAGCATCAACACAGGCATTCTTGCACCATTGTGCAAGGGGGCCTGTGTTGAAGGGAATGATTGTTTATGGGCAGTAAGGTGTTCCTTCCTGCACATAAACAATCTGAAATGGCATTTTGAAAATTCTATGTGTGCTGCTTAATGCAGCATGCATAGAAGTTGCAAAATGTCATATTTTTATAACATTTATTTATGTGCAGGAAGGTACATCTTCCTGCACAAAAACAATAAATGGTGTTTTGCTGTTTCTACATGTGCTGCACAACGCAGCACACATGGAAAGAGCATATACGTGGATAAATTAACCTTTTATCATCGGCTCACAAGGAGAAGACCAGGTTTTCACTGGTCCTAATTTAGGTGCGGACTCATATTTATGCTACCCTTGTGAATATGGGGCAGCTTCAAAATTAATGGGTGTCGGGGTAGAACGCCCACCGCAACACCCATGCTGAAGTGATGGAGCGCAGCCTTAGCCTTCCTGGCTTGACGAGGCACAACGCCACTTCGGAAATGCAGCCTTGCACTGTACATCCAACACTACAGCTCAGTCCTGCGTCATGCCCTGCACTGGTGCAACATTAACTGCCTACCACCAATGTAGGTACTCTTGCACCAATGTGCATTGGTGCCTTTGTTGGTGCTAGGCAACAAAATATGCAAAAACAACAGTTGATGGACAGAAAGCAGAACAATCTCATACATTCACCCCAGTACAGAGATCTGGGCCTAAATCCATCGTTTTTTGCACTCCAAACCACCCCAGTTCAGACATGGCCATATGCAAATCAGCCTTGACCCTGTGCCTCATGGGAACAGTCCAGCCCGAACTGCCAAGCCATATCTTCCCTGGACCGGAATCAAGCATCCTAGGACCGGTTTCTAGCTATCAGCCGTCATCAGCCAGGATAGCTTGACTCTAGTGGTGTGGAGAGCACGGGACTCACGTCTGAGCATACCCGTCCCACTAGGGGTGACAAATGTAAAAATAACAGTTGATGGACAGAATGCAGAACAATGTCACACATTCACCCCAGTACAGACAACAAAATATGGCACTGCTATCTTTGAAAACTGTTGGGTGCCCCTTAATATGGCACATTCCTCGCTTCCATTTTCTACATGCTAGATCAGATTGTCAACAAATTTTAAATGACACCACCTTACACCAGTCTTCTCAAAGGGTGCCCCATAATTTATTTTAATGTGATGTTCCATACTATGGTACCCATTGGGTACATCCTTCAAATTGGCAATTGATGCTGTGACCTGATGGTGTTTCTACAGACCTTAATACTGTGTGAAGTTGTTACACCATGTACCTGCAATGGGCGTAGTGTTGTGAAGTCAACTACAACCTCTTTTTCCCCTTCCTAAGGCAATATGCCTTCTTGGTAGTGTAGCATGTGTATATGGCAACATTAATACACATTGTATGGCTACAGAAAAAGAATACACATGCTGTAAGAATAAGAAAATACATGGTTAATACATTGTGATGTGACCAACAACACTTTCAACCATTGTTCCCTGTCTTACTTCCAATGTGAAAAATATATGAATACATGAACTCTGGAAACTCGCTGTCACCCCCAAAAAAAGATGATTAAAACGAGAAAGCCCTGATGAGAACTTGTATAATGAAAAAGCAAGTTTGAAACGCGTCGGCATAAGCAGGAAGGAATTACTTGATCGGTGTATTAACCAGACTATTGAGAAATCTGTATTTGTTGCAGTCAATTTGTTTGCCTTTTCCTTTCTGTGAATAGCTTTACTTTCAAAAATTAATTTGTTAAAACATCACCTAATGATTAATGCTTCTCGTATTAATGAATTTTTATATGTACATTGAATGAAATAATGTTTTTTCTGTTTAATGTGGTAAGAAATATGTATATGTTGTATTGTGTAAATGTAGTGTTTTTCTCATGCAATTGATGCTTTAAGCCAATGAGATTTATAAAAGAAAAGTGAATGGTTTAAATAAATTAGACCATACAAATCAAAAAATAAGTTTGGTTTGTTGCTTCAACTAAGTAGCCATATGAAATGAATTGCAGGGCCGGCATTTCTTCTTCTTCTAAAAATTAGCTTATGGTCCAGCCGACCCTGTGTCCCGGGACCTGTCTCCCCATTTTTTGCAAAATGTAATTGTCCGGCCGGCACTTTTTTCACACTAGCATCAAGATTTTTACAGCTGTGATGCTTGGGTTAGTAGAACCTTTTGCAGCTGCTAGCTGATTCAATGCCATGTAATGACGTATTGTAAATGCGCTGGATACATGGCGATAGACAGCTGTAAAAATAAATTGCCGCTAAGCAATGTCAAAACTACTTAGCTGCAATTCTTGTAAAAATACCCCTGCGTGCGTTATTTCCGCTCAAAATAAGAGCAACTACTAAAGTAGTTCACAGATTTCAGAGAGGTTCTACTTTTTATTCCCTGCAGTATTTCAAATTTCATCAGATTTGAAATATATTTAGCCTTATCTATTACAGTCTATTGAATCAATATACTACTGACTGCAACCCGGGATCTGATTTTGACTTACATTCTAGTCTATATATGCCCCGACAGCACATGTTTTGTGTGACCTGTGTTCATTTTACAACATGACATTTGATGAATTTCTGTAGAGACAAATACAAATATAGGTATTTCACTAAACTCTGTTTAAATAAACACATCCACCTGCAGATGCTGCAGTTGTCCTATGTTTGAAGTACCTTCCTGACATCTCCTGGAGTATTCCTTGAGTCCTATGTCAGCTGTAGATTACATGTGTACACCTACCTAGAGATATTTACTGATGCATATTTTTCACAATGACAGAAATCCATGTAAGTCAAGATGAAATGTACATTTGCAAATTTATTTTGTGTTGATTTATAATACCCTATGCGGAAACCACATCTTCCACACTTGTTTCAATGTGTGGACACACTTTATCACTCCCACACTAGAAATAGTCCCAACTCCTAACTCTATTTTGCGAAAATAAATAAGTGGAAATTGTCATGCACAATACTTGCGAATACCTGCAAATTCATGAGTCTAAATATTTCATGCATTTTGCACAACAATGCCCTTGGCAAGTCTCCTTTCTCCCATAACTATAAACTTTCAAGGTTGCAAAACTGCCTTACTGGAGGATTTTCTGTCTTCATTGATGCACTTTACATTTCAAAAACACAACTTATCCTGATTCTCTAAATTGGAAATTCAAATTAGAACCCCAATATTTGCACCCCTAGGTTACACTTAAGCAGAGCCGGACTGGGAACCCAAAGCAGCCCTAGCAAATTTTGTCAGACCACCCCCATACGGTGCACAGCGAGCAAGTGTAACGTCTGACCTCTAAAATGTCGGTTGGGTGGTTCTCCGCTCAAGAAAAAGTGGGAAACATTGGCAAAAATGGTACATGCTACTGCACATTTTCATTATTTATTCAATTGTATCTGCTTTAAAACTAAGTAAATGATGACCTTACAGTGCAACAGGATAGGGCAATCTTTTTTGGGGTTCTTCAATGATTACCTCACTATCAGTGTCTGTCATCTCTCCATAGCCCATCTCTCAAATGTATTTAATTTGTTTTTGATCACCGCTCATACCAGTTTAAGAGGTCAGAGCATTTTTACATCACACACACATACAGTGTCGCAAACGAGAAGGAGTCTCCAGGGCACCCCTTTCCCTTTGTGAAAATATTTTTAAAGAGCAGGCACTGGACCACTGCCAGCCCTTAAAAAATAAAAAGAACACTTTTCATTTTTTTCTTTAAAACACATCCCGTTTTCCTTTAAGGAAAATGGGCTGCATTTGAAAAAAAAGTTGCCTATTTAAAAAGCAAACACAGATATGGTGGTCTGCTGTCCCCAGGAGGCCTCCATCCCTGTGATATGTGAGATTCCTAAGGGGTCGCAAATTGTGACCTACCTCATCAATATTAATGAGGTAGGTCTTTAGCGACCTCATCAGGCATCGCAAACAGTGTCTAAGACACTGTTGTACATTCCATTTTGTGTGTCACAAGATGCGATACGCAAAATAGTATGGTCGTACATATGGCCCATATTCGCTAATGTGGGCCAATTTGATTTTGATGCCCGGGACTATTTTTTGTCACAGTCTGACCCTGGCGTCCACGCTGTCTTAAGCACCAGAGGACTTTGTCGAAGAAAGCAGGACGATGGAAAGCAGAACGAGTTTCTTGCATCTCGCGTTGCAGTTTAATTACACATAATCGATATAGTGCAATATGAATTGTGTTTCTTACTAGGGTGTATTCTTTCTATATGTTGCACCTATATTGTAATACCCATTTTGCATAGAACGTCACCCAGAAAGGTTTTTTCTTTGTTTTATAACGAAATCAACAATGCAAAAGGCAGTGCCTTTTGTGCATTCAGAGCAAATAGAAGCCGCCGGCAGTGTTAGGCCAAATGCACACGTTTGCACAGAAACAGGTGGGGATGAATATGGATGCAAATGCATGTCACATACAATAAGTGGGATCATTTATCAGGGCAACTTTGGAAAAGCAGCCATTGCTAAAGTGAGAGGGCGCAGGGAAGGACTGCTCCACAATAAGGGTCAGAACATGCACACATAAGAGTTTGAGCTGCACTCGGATCCCTGAGAGGATGCACAGCAATTCATCTTCCACTCCTGCTGCAGATTCCTAAAGAAAATGTAACATTGGTGTGGTGAGGAAAGGGTAAACGAGGTCACCAGAGTGGGATGATAAATAGAACCTGCCAGAGGGAGAAACAGAAGCAATTGCATATGTCACGTCTATGTTTATTATAGATTCTAAAGGGAACAATGCCTGAATTTAAGGAGAGTGGAGGATTTGTTTATCTCTACTTAATTCACACTATTCATAAAGACTAGATCACTTTTTTAAATGAATCTAGTGTGCCATGTTTTTAGAATAATTAAAACATAAGTAGGATTTTTTTTGCACTTGAGGACCTGAGTTATACAATGTGAAATGCATGTTTCCACATTTCATTTCCTTCAGCCGTTCGTGTTAGTTTGCTTATGTCTGCCTTCCATGGTCCATTAAAACAAAGTATATGTGATTGAAAAAAAAAAAAAGAAATTCTTTATCACGTTTTATATGGTAAGCTTCAGTTGCAGCTACTGTGTACCCATTCTACATATCGATCAGGAAGGGACAAGGGGAACCCATTAGATCGCTCCGGACCATGGGTAACAAGTATTTTTCAAAACAACAAGTGGTCCTGAGCATACGAGAGATAGGGAGAACAATGGATATATATAGATCACAATGGAGCTCTATATAGTTCAAAATTCCTTGACCAGCCGGACAAGGAATATTTATTGTTTCAATTGATTTGTAATATCAAAAATACAAACAAATAACCCAAGAAATAAGGGTTACATTGGGGCACAGTCCTGTGCCTTAAAGGGAGGAAAAGGTGGGAAAGTAAAGGTAAGTGGAGAAAATTTATCAGGCAAACAGTGTGAGCTTGCAGGTCACTGGTTTAAGTTATACATTTAGCAGTGTATCCTGGAGTCATTCATACAACCAATAGTATCAGGGAAGTACATGTATGAACTACTCTAAGGTCGACGTTTCGATCCCCAGCTCAAATATCATGGGATCATCATCAGGACAAGTGTAATAATGTTGCCTGAACACAGTTATATACCGCACCTGTTTTTAGAAAAAATAGAGAAAATAGAAAGGGAGAAAGCAAAAGATATATGTACAGTCGTTATTTATGCAGTCAGGGCTCAAATTGCATCTACAAACTTTGCATTCGGAAACGCAGTGGTAGGTGTTGCCGTGAGACGTGACTCTTCCATGCCAAGACATTGAAATTCATGCAGTATAAATATGGTTTGTGAAAGGTCGTCCTTTTGGTGTCGGGGTAATGGCTGGACTTGTGAGTGAAGGTGATTCCTCGGTCTCTATGTAAGCCGTGCAATTTGGTGAGGCTTGTGTTGGTAAAAACGGGTGTGTTTGGTGGAGTGGCAGGGGGGCGGGGGAGGGGAATCATGCTTATCGACAGGGACCTACCCAGCGGTTGGCTTGGGATGGGAATGGCTTCAGATGAGAAAGTTCGAGGGGGGCAACCACGTTTGTTCTGTTGGAAATAAATGGTATTTAGGTAAAATCTGCAACTAGAGAACAAAGGCAGAATATCATTTGGGCCATTATTTACCTTAATGGGTAAAATGTTCCATGGAGTGTGGTGATACAGTCTGTAGGGGAGCTCGAATTAGTGAAGCCCAATCTGGAATAGACATAGATGTTATTGATTGCGCTCTGTTCACGTACTACTAATATTGTCAAGGTGGGGAGCTGCAAGAATTACCTTTAGGGGTTTCAAGGTGAGGTGACAGCAGAGTAACTGGTCTTGTGGTTAATAACTTGGAACATCTGGTCCTATGGCAGTATTTTACTATAGAGTAAACAAAATCTGAATTCAGTATGGCGTTCTACTAAGTTCAGGGAATATAGGCTATTGTACTCAAAAGGTTACCATAGTTTTTGGTATCTGCATAGGATTTGCAGAAGTCTGTTTCAGAAAAAAGAGAATGCAGCGTGGTTTGGTTGTTTCTTTATGGAACCTCGGTTTGGAAAAGAGAGAAAGATTACAGGAATTAATTAATGGAGTCAGGGTGGGGAGAGGTGAGGTGGCCGGGGGCTCGCCGCCCTATTGTGCTATATTACCTGTTAGTTCGTGGGCTGGATCGCCGTCCTACAGCGTCTCGAATTAGCGCTGAATCAGGAAGTGCGGCCAGGCGATTAACTGGTCCGCTGTGGGCAAAGTAAATAAAGGGAGAAAGGGAACGCCTGTGATTTAGGCGTTTTTCGCAGAGTGTTAGCATTCGCCAAAGAGGCAGAGTCAAGAAACCACAAAGATGGGTCAACCCACCAGGGGAGCGCAAAACCAGGAACAATTTTTATCAGTGGTAAGCCACACTTGTTCCTCTAGTTCTCCATCCTCCACTACAAGCACTTCTGAACTAATACCAATCTTCAATCTATCAAACCATCTATTACTGGACACTGAGATGGCTTTACTAAAGAAAGGTCTCTCCTTTGTTCCCACCATCCGCCCTGACTTCATGGAGTTGCAAACTGAACTTCTGAGGTTCTTCAGACTAGTCCGTCTGAAAGCCTTTTTTCAATTGCATCCTCCACCCGCCACTAATGCCAACACCCCATTCCGTCCACCCTCCAGATTTCTCCCATCTGCCAGCATGATCCCCGCAGAGGTCAGAACTTTTGAAAAACTGGTACACAAAGATCTTGGTGCCATTGAAAGCAAAAAATTATATGTACCCTACAATATATCAAGGGCAGAGAAAGACGCAATCAAATCTCTAAAAGACAATTCTCTTCTTGTAATCAAAAGCGCCGACAAGGGCGGAGGAATTGTCCTCCAAGATGTCGATGCTTATAAACTGGAGATCTTACGACAGCTAGGTAACACAGATCATTATCAGAGGCTACCGGGCAATCCCACCAAAAATATACAGGAAGCAATACTAAAAATCACAACGGACGCTGTGTCCCAGGGTTTCTTGAGCAAGAAAGAACACCTATTTCTTAATGTCAAAAGCCCTCGCCAGCCAGTTATCTACACTCTCCCAAAAATCCATAAGAGCATCAACAGTCCCCCAGGCAGACCCATAGTATCTGCTTGCGGATCAATTCTAGAGCCCCTCGGCTCATATGTTGACTTTTTTATAAAGGAATTTGTACCATCCACTATCTGCTACGTAAGGGACAGTATGCAGATGATCAACTTAGTGGAACATCATCCTTTTGATCCAACCATCCATACCCTTTGCACAATGGACGTGGAGTCGCTTTACACAAACATACCACAAACAGCGGCTCTACTGGTCATCCAAAAAACCTTAGACTCACGTCCACGTCCCCACAGGGTACCCTCGATCTTCATTCTACAGCTTCTCGAACTTTGTCTTACCAGAAATTATTTTGTGTTTGACAACACTTACTATCAACAGGTAAAGGGGACATCCATGGGGGCTATTTTTGCCCCCAACCTGGCAATTCTATTCATGGACGCCTTGGAGACCGGTAACATCCTGACAGAAAGCAATCCTTTTTATACAGGGATTTGTCTATGGCGTCGTTACATAGACGACATTTTCCTCATATGGAACCATGACATACCCTCATTGCATTCCTTTAACCACTGGCTAAATAACAACTGTGCCGGTTTGAATTTCACTCTGACTCATGATAAAAACCAGATAGCCTTTTTAGATCTCACCATCTTCCATCATGACAATGAACTATTGACACGTCTCTTCCGTAAACCCACGGAACGAAACACACTTCTTAGTTACCTTAGCAACCATCCCAGGGCATTAAAAGACTCCCTACCGTACTCCCAGTTCCTGCGAATCAGAAGAAATTGCTCAGCTAAAGAAGATTATTTCAGGGAAGCCAACGTGCTGTCAAGCAAACTGAAGGCACGTGGCTATCCTAAGAGATTGATCAAAATTGCCACCAAAAGGGCCTGGTATTGCCCCCGAGAAGCCCTCCTGACACCAAAAATAAGGGACACAACTGAACGGATAGCGTGCGTAACCACCTTCTCTCCTGTTTCCAACAAAATCCGGCAATCTATTCTTAAGCATTGGCACATTTTAAATGCAGGCCCAATTCATTTGGAGAGGCCCCTATTTGCTTTTAAGAAAAGCAAAAATCTGAGAGACCATCTGATAAGAGCAGCACTTCCAGCTTCTACCCCACCTACCACAATTGAAACTAACTGGGGTCTTCCTCCTATCCTTGGGCACGTGAAGTGTGGTTGCTGCACGATGTGTGAATTCACTATTGAGGCAAGAAACTTCAGCCACAACAATGTGACAGTGACAATGAAAAGCTTTACTAATTGCAACAGTCATAATGTAATTTATGCCATCCTGTGTCCTTGCCCAAAAATGTACGTCGGCCAGACAACTCAGAAGATAAAAACTCGCATTGGCCAGCACAGAAGCCGGATACGCTGTGGGACCCCAAACGCAACACACAGTGGATGACATCAAGTGGACAGTATTGAAGACAGTGAAACTCCCACAAAGAGGTGGTAATCTGGCCCAACTCCTCAACCGTGAGGAGCTCAAGACAATTATTCAATTTGATACCATCCACACAGGGTTAAACAGAAGTGAGGACTGGACAACTTTGCTGTAAACTGTCCTCAAGCACTAACTTTGTCTCTGAACCACTGTCATTCTGAAAATCACGTGACTGCGGCCCTGAACTTCGTTCATTTTCAAAAGACAATTTGCTGTATACAGTATGCAAAGTATAACTTCCTTCATGCAATGCTGAAACTCGATGGTTTTATTAATTATTTTTTCCGAAAAAATGTTGATCAAATCTTGATGTTCACAAATTGAGCACTTTTTTATGGTAATTATATTAAATCAATTGCACACCCCTCACACCATCAGGTCCACATAAACGCCCCGAAATTCATTTACTAATTCAGCTCCTTATGAGCCTCATCCCAGCCTAAAATGTCCACCTGTTTTCCAAAGGGAAGCAGGCCTGGGCTCCAGGCTCCCCCGTCACATGACTCGCGACACCAATCACAGCGCGCAAGCACTCTCCCTCCCCAACCACGTGACTCCCGTCACATCCAATAACCACTGACTGCTCACAATTCACAGTAGCGTTCCACTGTGAGCTGCTCGAGTGACCGACGCCTCGGAGATTTGTTCTCCACCATCGGTAAGCCCCTTTATGCCACGCATATAACCGCGAATGCTAACACTCTGCGAAAAACGCCTAAATCACAGGCGTTCCCTTTCTCTCTTTATTTACTTTGCCCACAGCGGACCAGTTAATCGCCTGGCCGCACTTCCTGATTCAGCGCTAATTCGAGACGCTGTAGGACGGCGATCCAGCCCACGAACTAACAGGTAATATAGCACAATAGGGCGGCGAGCCCCCGGCCACCTCACCTCTCCCCACCCTGACTCCATTAATTAATTCCTGTAATCTTTCTCTCTTTTCCAAACCGAGGTTCCATAAAGAAACAACCAAACCACGCTGCATTCTCTTTTTTCTGAAACAGACTTCTGCAAATCCTATGCAGATACCAAAAACTATGGTAACCTTTTGAGTACAATAGCCTATATTCCCTGAACTTAGTAGAACGCCATACTGAATTCAGATTTTGTTTACTCTATAGTAAAATACTGCCATAGGACCAGATGTTCCAAGTTATTAACCACAAGACCAGTTATTCTGCTGTCACCTCACCTTGAAACCCCTAAAGGTAATTCTGGCAGCTCCCCACCTTGACAATATTAGTAGTACGTGAACAGAGCGCAATCAATAACATCTATGTCTATTCCAGATTGGGCTTCACTAATTCGAGCTCCCCTACAGACTGTATCACCACACTCCATGGAACATTTTACCCATTAAGGTAAATAATGGCCCAAATGATATTCTGCCTTTGTTCTCTAGTTGCAGATTTTACCTAAATACCATTTATTTCCAACAGAACAAACGTGGTTGCCCCCCTCGAACTTTCTCATCTGAAGCCATTCCCATCCCAAGCCAACCGCTGGGTAGGTCCCTGTCGATAAGCATGATTCCCCTCCCCCGCCCCCCTGCCACTCCACCAAACACACCCGTTTTTACCAACACAAGCCTCACCAAATTGCACGGCTTACATAGAGACCGAGGAATCACCTTCACTCACAAGTCCAGCCATTACCCCGACACCAAAAGGACGACCTTTCACAAACCATATTTATACTGCATGAATTTCAATGTCTTGGCATGGAAGAGTCACGTCTCACGGCAACACCTACCACTGCGTTTCCGAATGCAAAGTTTGTAGATGCAATTTGAGCCCTGACTGCATAAATAACGACTGTACATATATCTTTTGCTTTCTCCCTTTCTATTTTCTCTATTTTTTCTAAAAACAGGTGCGGTATATAACTGTGTTCAGGCAACATTATTACACTTGTCCTGATGATGATCCCATGATATTTGAGCTGGGGATCGAAACGTCGACCTTAGAGTAGTTCATACATGTACTTCCCTGATACTATTGGTTGTATGAATGACTCCAGGATACACTGCTAAATGTATAACTTAAACCAGTGACCTGCAAGCTCACACTGTTTGCCTGATAAATTTTCTCCACTTACCTTTACTTTCCCACCTTTTCCTCCCTTTAAGGCACAGGACTGTGCCCCAATGTAACCCTTATTTCTTGGGTTATTTGTTTGTATTTTTGATATTACAAATCAATTGAAACAATAAATATTCCTTGTCCGGCTGGTCAAGGAATTTTGAACTATATAGAGCTCCATTGTGATCTATATATATCCATTGTTCTCCCTATCTCTCGTATGCTCAGGACCACTTGTTGTTTTGAAAAATACCCATTCTACATATGACATATATTGACAGAGCCAATAGTTCGGTTTCATTCATAATTAATCTCACACAAGGTGGCTTTGTATGACTCAATAAAGCGGTGATCCAGCGAAGGGAATTTTGGCCCTTTTTTTGCACTCTGGACTCATTCTTTTTAAGGAGCTCGAAGAGTTAAGGAATTAGTTTACAGAATACAATTGTAATACAGTGTAACCCATTTGGCTACACAGTACAGCTCCAAGTCAAGATTCAGATTGAATTCATTTATATTGCAAATGTATAGTCCACGTAATATAAATCAATCTTAAAAACATTGCATAACAATATAGGATTGTCAATGGACTTCCAGCTCTGCGAGCGAAATGTATTCTCAACAGAAAATAACCAATGAGAACTTCAGTGATGATGGTACAGAGCACCAGAACCACAACAGAATAAGAATATTCAAAAGTTCGACCTTCCTGTCTGGAATGCATGAAGATCTCTAAATCTATAAATGCTAAAGTGCATTCTAATACAATCTATATAATAAAAAGAGAAAGATGTCAACAATAAACTTCAGTAGAAGTTTCAGAATAGAGAATCACACAGCATGAAGCCATACAATAGAAATAAAGGGCACAGCAGTCTATTCTCTCAGTGTCATGTGCTAAACACAACCACAAGCATTGCCTAGTAATACTATCAAAGACCCTCCTAAATTATCATCCTAGACCTAAGTAAGCGCATCTTTCAAAAAAAATTCCTTTCACATGACCTACTCGAAATTCTTCTGTTTAAATACAACTCTTCTTGTTGCTTTCACATATCTTTTATAGACCTTGCATTTATGCTTTTATGCCGTACAGACAGAGAGCCAATTTTATGCTGCTTCAGCGGTGATCAAGGTCATGCCTGGATCTTGAGTTTCTCGTGGACCATGGCTCGATTTGTGTAAGAGTGGACCAGCGACCTTAGGAACTATGGTCCTCTCTGAGGCATGACTTTAAACATGTTGCATAACGCTTTAAACTTAATGTGCTTATCTTTAGTCAACTAGTGAAGAATTAAAAAATTTACCTATTACATTACTTTTAATTAATTCTATACATCACTTTCAATATTTATTAATGCATAATAAAAATATTTTCCTTAGTTTTTATTTAAACTTCAGAAACATGTTTTACTTAATTTATTAGCTCTAGAATAATAAAAGATGTAATTCAAAATGTAGCTAGTAGTGCTTTAACATTTTCTTTTGTTTTATATTTGAAATAAATACAAATAATTTACATTAATACTTAAAAACATATTGTTACTATTTTTCAACTTAAATAAACATTTTTAATTTTTCCCATACTTTACCACAGGGTCACTACACAGTCGGGTTAGAAAGCTTGGTATGGTAAAATATAGAGAAAAGTGAAAAAGGAGTTTACACTTTAAAAAATTTGTAAAATATTATTATGGTAAACAATAGCACTATTAACTAAGTGTAAATGTAAAAAAATCCCACCTAACAAACAAAATTATTAAAAGTAAAACATAGAATTAATTTAAAGTAATTTAAGATGTTACTAATGTAATGTTATATTACTTTTTAAATTAAAAATGATTGTTAATATATTCTATAATATATTTAGCAATATTTCCTATGGGGTTTTATTTTAAGTCCCTACTTCCATTATTTCTGAAGGGAGGGTGTTGCAGTATCATTGGCTGGCCATGTGTGCTCTGTACTCACTACTATTTCTTTTTCGCTGTAGTAACTTACACTTATAAATTTAGCTCTACCCATTGTTTGAGTGGTTAGAGATGTGTAAGACTACAGTTTTGAGTGACTTTGCACTTGAATATTGGGAATAGCCAAAGTTATTAAAGTTATTCAACAGTGTAAGAGTAAACTTACATGTGCGAATTACTCACAAATGTAAGTTACCCTTGTAAATAGCCCCAAAAGAGTGCTCAGACAGTGTTTAAATGAACATAGCAAATTAGTAATGTAATAACACAGCAACTAAAAGACGGACACCTCAACCATTATATCATTACTCCCAGCAACACATAGTAAAAGCCCAGCTGTCACTTTGCAGCTTTAAAGCCAATACCCATCCTCCAATGGGTGTGAGTTGTAGTGTAGGATGGATGTTTTTTCGGGAGGGCTAATGGTACTACCTCAGACATAAGTTGAAAAGCATGGGAATGCTAGGCAAATGTTAAGACTTGGTAAGTTATTTCCATAATGGGAGAAGGTGAAAGAGAAAGGGGGTAGTCTGGCAATGAGAGGAATGGGGGCAAAGGAAAGCAGTGCTGCAAGCCATGTACTCACCAGAGGGAAATACATCAGAAAAGGAGTGGGAGCAATCATCTGAAGGTTTGTTGTAGGGGGAGATGTGGGGTATATTTTGCAGGAGATACCCAGCTGGTTTCAATGAAGTCACTCACATTCAGCTGAATAGAGAAGCAACAGTAACATATTACTTCAGCATCCAGCGTGGAGGTGTTGTGTATTGTACCATGTAATGGGATAACTATGGCTGTGGCATGAATGTTTGAAAATGGATGTGAAACAATCATCTTGTAGCTTATGGATTATATTTGTACCCCAGTCTTTAATCGTGTTTCTAATTTCTACAAACAGTGTGTGATTCAAGGATTTGTTCCATTTTCCCCCCAAGCAACATGCATGCAATCCACAGCTTACATAATTTCATTTAACCGATTGCTGTTGTCATTAGTTACCTGAGCTATTTTTCAAGGGTTAGGCATGTTTTTGATTTACATTTGAGCATGAGGCACATTTTTGTCGCCAATATTGCTGAGGCCTACCATATTTTAGAGTTCTTCTTAACGGGGTTCCAATATTCCAGTATCACTGTAGCACTAGGCTGGTCCAAATAATATATACAATATCGCGGGTACTCAAACTTGTCCTTTAACATGAAATAGAAGTTGTGACTCAATGAGATGCTTGAACAATGAAGTGCCTCTGGAATCCATCTGAATGATGTCACCCCCTCTGGTGGTTGTGGAGTCTTCCAAAGATCTTCACATGTATTCCAATTTATGCTAAATCCAAAGAAGATGGTGAATTCAGTTATCAAAGCCATCAGAGTCATCCACAATGAGTTGGGTCATCTAATTTTCAGCCACAAACATTCTAACTTGGTTACAAATCAACAAAGATGAATCTAGGGCTGATAATGGTGTATGACCTTGCGATTTGGTTGGAAACTCTGAGAGCCAGTTAGACCTTAAGCTCACCCAGTGAATGATAAAGTTTGTATGCTGCAGTGTCACGGTTTTAGGAAGTCTGGAGGTCATTTTCCCTCAGAGAATCATTTTAATCTCCAGTTCATTATAATTCTATTGGAAAAATAAAGCTGTATGGCCTGAGTTTCAATCATTCCACTATGGACTATTTCCAGTTATTTGGTACTTCGCTGTCCTATAAAGTAGCACCATCCTCTGTCATTTTTATATCACTTTATTTTCTTCTTCATTTTGTAATGAAAAATGCCTTTTCAGTTTTATCCATCTTAATTTAAAAAACAGGATAGTCATGGCATAGATGATAAAAAATAGGAGGTTACAAAGGCTCCTTCATCAAATGAAGCAATAGTGTTTCACCCTGCGCTGAGAATGTTGTCAAGATGATAATCCTCACTGCATTTCACATCAGTCTTTTAAAAGCCAGTTCATCAAAATACATTAAGTACAGGTGTACCTGTGTAACAAAGTCACCTTCCCATTATGAGTTAAGTGTCTATGGTAGTATAGAACAGAAGATATGCGTTGTATAATTAATCATATTTGCATCATAATAGTCTCAGTATATCACCTCTATCATTTACCCTTCATGAGTGATCCTACAATTATGTTTATCAAAGTTATTCAATTCAAAAACTCCTCAAATATAGACGTTCATTAATGAATATTATAAAAATGATCAATAACTACAATATAAGAAAATGCACCAATTCATATCAATAATCATGCTGCCAACTTCAAATGCCTCCCCACACACACACACAGCACCCCTCACCAAATCAGAACTCCAATGCACCGGACATCCTCTCCTTCATCAAAACCTGCAACAACCTCACATCAGCACTGGACATCGCCACAGCCATCACTACTGAATACAAAATGTTGCACCAGGAACGTCCCGAGTCAGGAGAAGGACATCATCTACTGAAACACCATCAAGGGTACCTCTTACGCTGACGCAGAAGCCACTTTTATGTAACAAATGCCCTTCAAATTTAAGACAAACAGTAAAACCACTATCAAAGGCACCCTTACTTACTGTACCCCAGGACCGCACCCTCAGTTCAGCAACCTCCTCACCGACCTCATCGCATCGATCACAAGGGGCACCAAAAATATCATACTCCTAGGCTACTTCAACATTCATCACAATCACCCCACACACTCCAACTACACACATTTGCTCAAAAGTCTACAGAACATCGGCCCACCCAGCTCATAAAATGCCCAACCCACATTGCCAGACATACCCTACAACCCCAATTTTCTCTTCCACTGACAAGATTAAAGTCTCTTCACTCACATGGATAGACCACACCATCATCCACTTTCACATAAAAGGACCACCAATCACCCTTACGGAGTCTAGCAACACCCCAAGCCACTGCTGGAAGAATGTCACAGAAACAGAATGCAACAAAGTCCTTCAACTAAACTACGCAGACCCCACCAATGATCTCATCAATGACACAAACCACTGCGACACCACCCGCACCAATACCTCGGTGCCCCTGTAAAATCCAAACCCAAAAGATCCAACAAACAAGCTAGCTGATACAACTCTAACATCAGAGAATCCAAGAGAGTTTGCAAACAACTCAAAAGGAAATGGAGAACCACTTGAGGAACCACCACAAAAATCATCTGCAAAGCCAGACTTAGACACTTTCACCATCAGGTGAAAGAGGCCAAGAAAAAGGCCTGAGAATCAAATCTAGCTCCAACAACTGTTAAGAACTTTTTACTATTGCCAAGGAATTTAGCCACCAAACAGCTGCATCCAATACAATCACAGCTACACAGGAACTCTACAACAACCTTTCCAACTTCTTCCACAAAAAAATCACCAAGACATACAGCAACTTTGAACCACAGCCACCCCCATCGAGCTTCCTAGCCTGCTAACCTCATCAACCAAAGACTGCCAACTGACAGCATGGAATGATATCCATCGAGTACAATCAATTACAACACTAAAAATATTAGTAGCTCAAAATGTTTTTCAATAAACACAAGTAGCTCTTAATACACAAAAGTTTGGAGGCCTCTGGTGTAAAGTAAAATAGTTGAAATTTTGTGACATATGTTCTGTTAAAAATTCTCTTCTACTCCTGATAGGTCTACCTTGTAGTTTCTTTGTTGACTTATGCACTTTAGGAAAAATAATTCAATGAAAATTCCAGGTGAATTATTATTCAAAATGGTCATTCTTTCCTCATTGATCAAGTCCATTTGTCTCAAATTCTTTAACATATAATTAATTGTTAGTCTGGAGTTTTACAGTGTCTTTTTGTAGATTGGAATAATACTTTCTGTCATTCATTTACATATAGGCTTCTTCACACATATATTTCCATTGACAAGATGCTAGACAACGTTCGGGTGACATGGGGAATGTATGCTCTACTGGGCTTTAACCATGTGGGTTGAGGTTGTTTCCCTCTGCTGTACCAGGGTCCATCCTACAATGACTCTGCAAACTGGGTCAATCACAGCCCCTACAGCACTTTACTCTCATTGGTTGTGATGGGGAGCAGTCACTAACTGCCTGGGAAGATATTGTGAAGGTGCTTGAGACCTGCATTAAACAAACATGCATCTTTATTTATTTATTTATTTATTTTATTTAAAGAGTTTTATTTAGCGCTGGCTAGACCCGAAGGTGTCAGAGCGCTCTACATGAGGTTCCACAAAGTTGCAAAAATTACAACTGTTACAAATTACATATTATACCAATGAAAACAATTAAGTAGCATAGAAGACAAGGTTCATGGAGTAAAGAAAGGTAAGGGGGTAGGGAAAAGGAGTAGGGGGGAGATACGTCGGAGAGACAAAGGGAACATCTGTCCAAGGAATTGATTATCCAACCCAGTTCTTGACTTTCAAAATGAAAAGTACTTTTAGAACACACCACAAGGTAATTCTGCACATAAATATATCCACAGGATATAATGTAGCATTCTGGTGGTTAGTTTGGTTTAGTGCCTTCACTCACTACTGGCCCTGGTTCTATCCCAATATAGTCCACCCTTGGTTGCCTACATGACTTGATTAGGCAAAGTTGCAAATAGGTGCTCTTGTTTCAGTATAAAGTCTTAAAAAGTTTTCTCTTGGTTTTCATTCAAGAGCCTCTTCCTTTATGGTGCTGGCATTATTTTTGGGCTGCCGCCTAGCTCCACTGGTGCTTGCTTGCTCAACCCCCTTCTGGGTGAAATGCAAGCTTGTAGTCTTCCTCAGGTTCCCCAGTCGTCATGGCAGGCAATATGGTTATAGTGGTGGTTGCCTGCATAAGAGAGGACCTCTTTACGACTGGTACAGCCAGTGTTCATTACGGCCCCAATCAGGCTGGTCGGGACAGTATTAGTGTGACTTAGCTTGGCTGGAATTGGGCTGATACGGGGGCCTTGCACAGGTCTCTAAGGTCCAGTGTATGGTCATGGTTTCAGGCAAGCGGTGGCCTGGTTTACACAGCAGCTCCAGTTCATGCTGATTCTTGTGCAGGTGCAGTTGCTGGGGCCACGCTACAGATTCACATTTCGAGCACAGATCAAGACATGTCACAATCATCACAGCTCTGGCACAACAGCTTGTGTCATGCCATAGTGTTCAACAGTACAGCGGCACAGATCAAGCTGTACCTCTGAGATTGGGCACAGCAGTTCAGGTTATGCTGCACTTGTCTGTTTGGGCACAGACACTCAGGGTTAGCCACAATCTTCACAATTCTCATCCGGAACCACATCGGAGAGTCTGGGGCCCTCTGGCACGAGGGAACCCAGATCACTTTCCACAGCCCTTGTCTTTTGCCAACTCATTACACCGGGGTCATGCTGCTCCTCACTCCTCCTGGACTGTCATTCCCCCTGCAGGGATGGCAGTCTCCTTTGTTCTGTGGGAAAAGCAAATCTAACCCCTTCACACTACATGCTTTCCCTACTGTTTCTCAGACTGGAATTGGAGTAGTGAATTTGACTCCACCAAGTCTATTTGTATCTGATATTTTCAAATTGTTTTGATAAATATTTTTGTTTTAATTTAATTTAGTGAGAATTAATTTTTATTTTCATGTTGCATTTTTTATGAATTTATTTTTTCTTTGGATGTTAGGGTATATTTTATATCTTTTAATATCATGTGTTTGTAATTAGAATTTATATATATTATTTTCTATGTTGAAAAAATAATATGTTTATTTTTTTGCAGTTTTTTTAAAATATGGCTGTGTATTTTATTGTTGTTTACACAAATCTTTATATATTTGACTTTTTAAGTATATTTTTTAATACAATGATATTTTTAAAGTCAATGTGTTGATGTAGGACATTGGCCACTAGTTACATTTCAATTTAATATGCATTCCTATTCTTTGGCTATCTTGTGATACTGATATTGCAATATTATGATGTTCTATATTTTTGTTGCTGATATATTTGACTTTACATATTAGCGACCTCAATATTTTTTAGTAATATTTTTGTTCCTGATACTTTGTAATACAACCAATTATATTCTGCCCATAATGGTCTCAAGATACTACCTGTTCCACTCAAATCCAAGAAGTAATTGCATAATTGAATATATCAAAATAAATTAGCTCAAAAAATGTCCCATACATCGATATGTTCATATTTATTCAAAAATAAGAAACTGGCCTGCTACTAAGGGCTGTGCTAAATACATGTAATATGCTTTCAGGTAAGGATGATACATTTTGACAAATGAACTCATAGTTACATGAAATGCAAATCTGTCGTTTAGCACAATATTGTACCTCGAAATGCATTCTTATGTCAATTTTTGATGTGAGAATACATTTCCCCATCAAAAAGTGCAAGAAACAAAAGCTCCACGAACAACAGCAACCCACAGCCTGCTGTTTATGTGCATTTACTGTACAATATTTACCACTAATAGCACATTTGTGGTAAATGTTTACCGATAACGGTGTGTAATTACTCAAAGTGGTGTAATCTTTTAATTTTAGGAATTTTGTATAACTTGAAATGCCCAAAATTACGCTGGAGTATACTCCGTCCAGACACAGCTGCGACAACAGATGAAAAGGAGGGAACTAATTCATATTGATAACCTTGATCCACTGGTACTTGGTTGGGGTCCTTGAAATTATACAGCATTCTTTAAAGATTATATAAGCTCAAATCAGCTCCAGGTATAGGGCAGTGCGACTAGTGCAGCTGCACTGGGCGCTGACCTTGGGGGGTGGGAGGGGGCGCTGTGTTTAGCAATAATTTATGATTAAAGAGAGGTCGCTTTTTCCCAGTTGTGGTGAGAGAATCTGGAGATGCGGTCATGGGTGTGGGGGTGCCAAAATTGATTGTTGCACTGGGCGCCACCAGCGCTAAAGCTAGCCTGCCTCAAATCATGAATGTACGGAACTGGATTGTTAACACCGGTGGGAGCGGTGAATGAGTTCCAAAAAGATTTAGCAATATAATGCCAGATGTAGGTGGCTAAATATAGGTCGGTAATGCCGAAATTTGGTAAATTTCAGCGTTACCGACTGGTATTTAGTCATTCCTAATGTAGGTAAGGAATCGGTAAATAAGGAATCGGTAAATACCGATTCCTTATTGCCCTTGCATGTAAGGAATCGGTAATACAGATTCCTTAAATGCAATGTAGGAAGCACATTAAAGAGTGCCTTTGAGCCTTAAGAAATCGTTAATTACCACTGACTTCAAGTTGGTGGTAATTACCGATTTCCTTTAAAAAATCACTTTTTTGTTTTTTGTTAAGTGCCATGCGGCACACTTTCATGCCCTTAGGGCATGTATGTGTGCCACATGTGCACACATGCACATTTCAGGGGTGCAACAGGGTGTCCTTTTGATACATTGAAGTGCTCCCGCTATTAGCGATTCGGTAATACCGAATCGCTAATAGTGAATGTCTTCACATTCATTCCTATGGGCCTCCAAGCCAATAGAAATGAATGGGTAGGTATTTCTTATTACCGAATCTTAATTACTGATTCGGTAATAAGGAATATTAAGGATTCAGTATTTTTTACCGAATCTTTACCTACATAGGAAATACCAATTTCTTAATAGCGAATCGGTAAACTTCGCTATTAAGAAATCGGTATTTCAGATATACCTACATCTGGCCCATACTTTATAGAATCTAGCAGCAAGAAATTGAAAGCCTTTTTCAAATAGGGAGCCCTGGTAGCTTGGCTCCACAAGCAGCGTTAGAGGCAAGGGTTGAGCTGGAGAAATTGTTGTTGGTCCATGACATTTACTGATGCCCCCATCGTCTATCAATCCAATAAGGTTTAGACTATGACCAGTTAGTGGGCATTTGTGTCAGGATCTCTTGGGTTTTGGTTTTATCCATGAAGAAGCATCAATGCCCAAAATGTCTCATGACAGGGACATCCTCTTCCCCATTAGCATTGTACATACAGTGACCCAAGTTAGTTTATTTTGCTAAAATGATGTTATATGTGTGTCTATGGTGAGTATTGTTCAAGTTAAAGTTCAGAGATTTGTATAGCGCACTACTCACCCAGAGGGTGTCAAGCCGCTTGAGGGTGGGGGGTACTTTACTTATCGAATATCCAAGTTTTCAGTTGCTTTCTGAAGGAGAGGTGGTTCTGTGTAAGTCGGAGGTGGGTGGGGAGAGAGTTCCAGGTTTTGGCCGCTAAGTAGGAGAAGGATCTACCCCCCATGGTGGATTTATGGATGCGCGGAATTGCGGCGAGGGCTTGGTTGGACGATCGTAGTTGGCGGGTAGGGGTGTAGAAGGACAGGCGTGTGTTGAGGCATTCGGGTCCTAGGTCGTAGAGGGCTTTGTGTGCGTGGGTGAGGAGACGGAACGTTATTCTCTTGTTGACGGGGAGCCAGTGGAGGTCTTTCAGGCGGCCGGAAATGGGAGCTTGGCGGGGGATGTCTAGTATGAGTCTGGCTGAGGCGTTTTGGATGCGTTGGAGTTTTTTCTGTAGTTTGGCTGTGGTTCCGGCGTAAAGGGTGTTTCCATAATCCAGTTGGCTTGTGATCAGTGCGTGGGTGACCGTCTTTCTTGTTTCGGTGGGGATCCAATGGAAGATTTTTTTGAGCATGCGTAGGATGTTGAAGCATGATGATGAGGCGGCGTTGACTTGTCTGGTCATCGAGAGGGAGGAGTCCATGATGAAGCCCAGGTTACGTGCGTGGTCGGTAGGTATGGGTGCGGTTCCCAGGGCCGGTGGCCACCATGAGTCGTCCCAGGCAGAGAGGGATGAGCCTAAGATGAGGACTTCCGTTTTGTCCGAGTTCAGTTTTAGGCGGCTGTTCTTCATCCATTCGGCTACTTCATTCATCCCTTCGTGTAGGTTGGTTTTGGCGGTGTTTGGGTCTTTGGTGAGGGAGAGGATCAGCTGGGTGTCGTCAGCGTAGGAGATGATGTTGAGGTTGTGTTGGCGCGCGATGGATGCGAGGGGACTCATGTATACGTTGAAGAGGGTGGGACTGAGTGATCATCCTTGTGGTACGCCGCAGATGACTTCTGTGGCCTTTGATCTAAAAGGAGGGAGGTGGACTCTCTGGGTTCTTCCGGCGAGGAACGAGATGATCCAGTCCAATGCTTTTCCTTGTATTCCGACGTTGCTGAGGCGTTGTATGAGGGTGCTATGACAAACTGTGTCGAAGGCTGCGGAGAGGTCAAGTAGGATGAGGGCAACTGTTTCTCTGTTGTCCAGTAGTGTTCGAATGTTGTCTGTTGCTGCGATGAGGGCGGTCTCGGTGCTGTGTTTGGCTCGGAAGCCGGACTGTGAGGGGTCAAGAGATTTGTTGGATTCGAGGAAGGCGGCGAGCTGGCTGTTGACGGCTTTCTCAATGACTTTGGCAGGGAATGGGAGGAGCGAGATGGGGCGGTAGTTCTTAAGTTCAGTGGGATCTGCTGTGGATTTCTTCAGAAGGGCGCTGAGTTCGGCATGTTTCCAGCTTTCCGGGAAGGTAGCGGAGTTGAGGGAGCAGTTGATGACGTCTCGGAGATGGGGTGCGATAATGGAGTCTGCTTTGTTGAAAATGTGGTGGGGATGTGGGTCGGTTGGCGATCCTGAGTGGATGGAGTTAATCAGGCGGATGGTGTCTTCAGTGGTGATTGGGTTCCAGGCGCAAATGTTGTTCGGGGGGGGTTTTGGTTCGGAGGTGGGTGGAGAGGACTGGTCTCCGGACTGGTTTTCAAAGCTGGTATGTATGTCGGCGATTTTGTTGTGGAATAATGAAGCTAGGGAGTCGCAGAGGTCTTGGGAGGGAGTGATGTCGTTGGTGCCGGCGGTGGGGTTGGTAAATTCTTTGACGATGTTGAATAGTTCCTTGCTGTTGTGGGCGTTGTTGTCAAGTCGATCCTTGAATGCTGATTTCTTGGTGGATCGGATCAGTTGGTGGTTTTTGCGGGTGGCGTTCTTGAAGGTGGCCAGGTTGTCAGTGGTAGGGTTTTTTCTCCCGGCTTTCTCGAGGGTCCGACAGAACTTCTTGGATTTCTTAAGGTCATCGTTGAACCAGGGGGCTTTTTTGCTACCTTGCTTGATTTGATGGTTTTTCAAGGGTGCTAGTCCGTCGGCGCTGTGGGTGATCCATTGTGTGAGGTTGGTGGCTGCTTAGTTTGGGTCCGATGATTTGGCAGGAGGGTTTTGGTGAAGCGATGTGAGGAGTTGGTCGGTGGTAATTTTGTGCCAGTTTCTTCGGGGAATTGGTTGTGGGAGGTTGTGGGTCGTGGTCTTTTTGTAGTTGAAGTGAATGCAGCTGTGGTCCGTCCAATGGAGAGCTGTGGTGTGATTGAAGGAGATGTGCTTGCTGGAAGTGAAGATTGGGTCGAGCATGTGCCCGGCAAAGTGAGTGGGGGTATCAACAAGTTGTTCAAGTCCGAGGTTGGCCAGGTTGTCCAGAAGGGTGGTGGTGTTGCTGTCGTTTTTCTTTTCCAGGTGGAAGTTGAGGTCTCCTAGTAGAATGTAGTCCTCGGAGGGGAGGGCGTGTGGGCTGATGAAATCAGCGATGTCTTCGCTGAATTGTGTGCGGGGTCCTGGTGGCCTGTAGATGAGGGTGCCTCTGAGTGTGGTCTTGGGGTCGGTGTGGATCTGGAAGTGAAGGTGTTCGGCGGTAGTGAGGTTATCGTCGGAACTGGTCGTGATGCGGATGGTGTTCTTATGGACGATGGCGATGCCGCCTCCTGTTTGGTTGGTGCGGTCCTTTCTGATGATCTTGTAGCCGTCCGGGATGGCTATGGTGATGTCGGGAGCTGATGAGGCGTTCATCCAGGTTTCTGTAAGGAAGGCGACGTCCGGCGATGTGGTGTCGAGTATGTTCCAAAGGCCAATGGCGTGTCTGTGGATCGAGCGGGTGTTGAGTAGGATGCACTTTAGGTGGTTAACGTCGGAGCTCTGTTTGGAGTCTGTGGGTTTGGTGTGGGTCCTGATGCAGTCGAATTTGCAAGAGTGGCAGGTGAAGGATCCATGGGTGTGTCCTGGGGCGGCTTGGTAGCAGTCTGGGAGACGGCCGGGGTTGAGTGCTGAGAGGGTTGCGGAGTCGTACGTTATGCGGGAGGAGTGGATTTTGCGGGGACCAGGTGTCTGGCGCTGGGCGCGGTCCAGGCGCGGACGGGCGTAGACGGGCTTACCTTTGGCGCGCCTTCAGCGCGCATGGGGCGCGTCCGCTGCGCGTGAACGTTGCGCGCAAAAGCATCTCTCATAAGTGGATAGTGGAGGGGGGTGGGGCGAGGGAGGAGCAGCTGGGAGGCGGGAGCGGGCGGAGGGACGGGCTACGAGGCACAACAACAACAAAATGGCTGCAAAGCAAAAGCGAAACAGGGCGAGATTGGGGTCTCAAAGAACTGGGCAGAGGCACAACCGGGCACAAATGGCTGATTAAGCAAAGCGATCAATGAAATACAGTGAAGATTATCTATCGTACCAGGCAGCTCCTAATAACAATGTGGGCAATGGGAGCAATGTGAAATTAATGCAGCGCTACGATCTAGCTGACAGGCACAGACAATATCACAAGCGGCAATTCCTGCAAAGCGAGCGATGCGCAGATCAGCTGACAGCAGCAAATAGCAGAGGGAGCGTGATAGCGCTACGATACCAGGAGCCAGGGAGTGTGGGGAGCGACCGCCTCTGAGCTGGTCAGGAGGGTCACAGCGCAAGCGAGGACGGCACGAACTACAACTATCTGTGGGAGGGAGGAGCAGCTAGGAGGAGGGAGCGGGGCGGAGGGACGGGCTACGAGGCACAACAACAACAAAATGGCTGCAAAGCAAAAGCGAAACAGGGCGAGATTGAGGTCTCAAAGAACTAGGCAGAGGCACAACCGGGCACAAATGGCTGATTAAGCAATGCGATCAATGAAATACAGTGAAGATTATCTATCGTACCAGGCAGCTCCTAATAACAATGTGGGCAATGGGAGCAATGTGAAATTAATGCAGCGCTACGATCTAGCTGACAGGCACAGACAATATCACAAGCGGCAATTCCTGCAAAGCGAGCGATGCGCAGATCAGCTGACAGCAGCAAATAGCAGAGGGAGCGTGATAGCGCTACGATACCAGGAGCCAGGAGCCAGGGAGCGTGGGGAGCGACCGCCTCTGAGCTGGTCAGGAGGGTCACAGTATGTAATCTCTAATTACTGTGAGACATCTTACTACTTTGAAAACAGTGACTGGGTTGCGCAACTACATGTGTCTACTCTACTTCTGCATACTGATGGGTAAAAGAAGGCTGTTTAACCAGCTATGCAACAGATTCCTCACAGGAGCAAGCAATGGATATATAGATAGATTAGTTACCGGGAAGACATTTTTCATCATTGTACACTCCCTTCTGAAAAGAGCGACCCTGTTCTGAGTTAGCGTAGGTTCATTTGCTGTGATAACTAACACCACTTGTTTTTTGCAAAAGATGGGCCTCCTGGCCACCCCTTAAAGTGGAACCATTTAATGTTGTGATGTGGGTGGTCTATCTAGCAATGTTTGTGTATGGGTCCTCACTCATTTTGTGTAACACATATTGAATAACACCATGTCTAGAGAACACTGTCTGCTTTTACTATGCAAACTCAGCACTTATTCAAAACATTCTTGCATGTGATGACCTTAGTTAATTGGGGGTAAATATCCTTATTTGTAGTAATGGTGCAGCAGTGAAATGTTTTTCCTCATGGCCCTGAAATATGTGTTTAGCCTACTTCCCACTCTCTTTATCTGAGTGCTTTTCAGTGCAGAGGCCACCATTGCAGTAAGTGGTGGTTTTGGATTGGTAGTGGGCCATGACACTACTCTTCTGTGCCTTTTACCATTGATTGGTGCATTATCCCCCATGGTTCTGGTAGAAAAACATTCACTATTCACCTTCACAGTGTGGGGTCACGACATAATTGCCCGTGTTATGTCCCTAAATTAAGATGGGGGACATTCCTTGCATGCCCACAGCATGGGGGTGCTGAGTTCTGCACTGCACAAGTGAGGGTGCACCTAGTCAGGTAAGCTGACCAAACTGGTGCCTGTGCATGACAATTCCTCTCTTTAGTCTACACAGCCACTCACAACCCTTGTCAGCCTGTAGATAGTCACACAACAGTGCTGCACTCTGTTATGTGTCATGTGCTACATGAAGTACCACATTGAAGGTGGAATGCTGTAGTTCTGTTCTAAACCCCACCCCTTAGCGGCACTGAGAATTGTGGTCTTAGTCAATGTTGCGTGTTCAGCACCTATTTGCATGGATTCATTTAATACTTCTAAATTCATTGCTTTCCTGAAACAGATGAAAGAATAGGTTGACCTTGCCAGCGTTTGAACTTGGGCCTATAGATCACCCTGAATGCAACATCAAGCTGTTAACTCACTAAATCATCTATACCTCAATCACAGGATCCTTGCAGATATAGTTAACATGTGCACATTTTAAATGATACACTTGCATTAAAAGTACACATGTCAGTACTGCTAATGCATCTCCTGCTCAGTGGAGCAGGAGTCTCAAAAACACAGTACTGGCCTCGGGAGCATTTTTTCCTTAACTAATCGAATGCATGTGACAAGAGCCCAGCTCCTGACAAGCAATGAGATGGAATGATTTACTTATAGATCACATCTGTCTGAGGTCACCCCTCAAGAATGAATACAAAATGCCTGCAGGGCCTTCTTTGTAAATATATTCCCCATAAACTCCCAATTGCAAAACAAAACTTTAATGAAAAATAGCAGTGGTTTGGTGCAATGCAGGGCTTTACATTACAGATATGAGCTGTCAACAGAATTGTAGCAGACATAAGCTTAAACAAGCTTTTGCAATGCAATTCGTCATGCATTTGTAAGAGTTAGAGCTATTGGTAATTGATAATGTATTTTACATATGTGTTTTTGTTTGGAGTGGTGTGAATGTCTGTGGTGTGTAGTTATGTTATCTATTCTTATAGAGTGCAAACCTACCTAGGAGGAGGCTTCCCAGCAGTGACAGGAACCTTGAAGAGGCGATTGTAGTGGGCATATGTCGTTGTTTTGGAATTGTTAGTTGTGGAATTGTGTGGGGTGGTGTTGTGTGGTGTGTAGTGTATTTGTGCAGTAGGCTTATGTGGTATACTGAATAGATAGGAGTGAGAGATGCAGAGAATAGATAGAAAGAATGATATAGAGGGGTAGGTAGTTTATGCACGAAGAGAGTGAAGCAGAAATGTGTGTGAGAAAGAGAGAGAAGGGGATAGCAGGCTACGGACACATAAAGAGCGAGCATTAGTGTATGCAAAAGACACCCAAAGAAGAGGAAGAGAGCATGGGTTTGAGGGATGGAAACCTAGAAAAGGCACATGACAGATGTTGTGCTCCAAGACCTAAACTGAACTAGAGGAGAGATTCTGGAAAAGTGAATGAAAGAGTGAGAGAGAGTGATGAGATGGTATGAGAGAGAAGTGAGAGGGCACCTATAGGGATGGTAAGGCAAGATGTGAAGTAGTGAACAGCGCGAGGAGGTATACAGAAGGTAGCATGTGTTAGCAGGTATTATAGAGAGGAGATAATGAGTCTGAGGGAGGGATGAGAGGGGGCAGTGGAATTGTGAGATGAGAGGAGGTAGTGGGAGAGTGTGGGAGAGGGAGAGATGAGAGTGATAGTGGGGGTGTAGGGGAGAGGTGATAGTGTTGGTGGAAGCGTAAAGGAGAGGTGTTGTAATACAATTGTTGTGGAATTGTGTGGGTTGGTGTAGAGTTGTGAAGTGGTAATATATTGCATGGGGTTTTGTAGAATTTTGTGGATAGTAATCAAATGGTAGTAAGTGTTTGTTGTGGGAGTTATTCTGTGGAATGGCATTATGTGTTGTGTATTGGCCTGTTGTGGATTTAATGTATATAGTGTGCTGTTATATTTTTGACATTATGTGAAACTTTGTGTGTGCATTGGAGGTATGTGGTGTGTTGTGGAACTGTGTTGTTCAAATGATGTATGGTGTTTGGTATGGAAAATGTGGAGTGTATTGGAAATGTGTGGAGTTGAGTTGTGTGGTGTGTAACAGTGTGGTGTTGTGTAAAATTATGCTTTTTAGAATTATGTGTAATGGCGTGGAGTGCATTTTTGTGGATTGTTGGTCTGTAGCAAACAGTGTATTTATGTGGAGGTGTATTTATGTTGTATATATTAGAATGATAGTGATCACGGTAGATATGAAAAGAAATAGAGAATTTGTCTCTCTGTATTGTTTGAAAGTGAAAGTTCTGTAGCAAATATGCAATTAATGGTTGTGATGGAAAATGTTCTGTGGTTTTCTTTTTTGAATGCAAATTTCCCATTAAACACATTGAAATTGTATTAAGCTGGGGTGGTTTTGTTATTTGAATACCTTACATTTTTGTTTCTGTGCAGGCTTCTATAATATTTTTTTCTAAGTGGCTGCAAATGGTATCGCCATGCTGCAAATTATTTTACAAATGCTACAATGTAGATGCGCTTTCTTCATTTTCTATAACGCCACCTATCCTTACTCCAATGCTGTTTTTGCGGATGTTACGTTCCTCTACCTATAATCTGTGACTTGTGTTTAATCACACAAAAAGTAGTGATGAGTTGTTGCTTTTCCCATTCTCAGATGTAAAGATTGCTGCAAGAAGTGTAATATGGTAGAGTAGCGCCTACAATACTTAACGCGCTCCGGTCCCATGTTAAAGCAATAATTGCACCTTCAAACAAATAAATATCATATAAAAACACGCTGCCTTTCAAATATGATTAAGCACTATTTATTACTAAATACATAATTAAGGATAGCTCGCTTTTGTTTGTAGTAAAGCACAAAAGTAAAAGAAAGTAAGCATTACAAAATATATTACTAAAATGTGTAAACGCAAATTAAAAACAATTTCTTTCCAAAGATCTAGTTTATATCTGAAATGGTGCAGGTACTTTAAATGTGAAACAGTGCGTGTTGTTGTAGAAGTTATTTTACGTGCACTTTAATGCAGCAGCACCTTCTTCTAAGAAGAGATATTGTTAGGAACAAACAAATAGAGAAAAAATGTGGAAGAGGAAAATGGCTGTAGTTGCTTTTGATATAGCAGCACTGCCCAATACAAAAACTGAAAGGAGTTCTGCCTTTTTATTTGCAGTTTTTTTACGCAACACAAACTCGACCCCGAGGTATTGAGCGCTTTAAATGAGTATCAATACACGAGGTCAACTGGTTAGCACAGGGAGATTAAGTAATTTCCCCAGACTCACATGATGTTGAGCCGACCTGAGACACAAACCTGGTTCCCCAGCACTAAAGTCAGCAGCTTTGGCCATTAACTCCACATACTACAACCGAACATTGTAAACATATTTTTAAAATAAATAAATACTTTTAATAAATGCACCAATGCGAGCTCGAAAAAACCCATAAATCAAAGACATTTCGTCGAATGTTGGGGCATATTATCAAAAGCCATATCGCCGCTTTAGCGGGAATTTTTCCCGCTAAAGCGGCGATATTTTAATCGCCCTAGTACCTAGCTGTCGCTAACACCAGTTAGCGACAGCTAATAGGCGATAGCGGGCGATTGGGGGCCCACTTTGCATGTCAGCCATAATTATCGCTAATGACATGCAAAGTGGGCGTGCCAAGATGTTAGCGACTGGAAACAGTCGCTAAGATCGCTATCCCCTATTACCAACTTTTGGAAATAATCGCACTAAGCACGATTATCTCCAAAAACTAACGCCTGCCCAGAGCAGTTCTTAGCCATGTTATCCAATGGTAGGTGGATAACATGGCTAAGAGCATTTGCTCGGTAATGCATGAATATCACTGACTTTCAGCGATATTCATGCATTTCGGCCGATTTTTATCGCTTAGGAGATAAACCTTGATAATAGCAAGGCTCCTAAGCGATAAAAATCGTCGGAGCGTGGCGATATTTTAATGCCCGCTAACCAAGCTTAGCGATAATTATCGCTATAGCTTGGTAATATGCCCCGTTGTTTTTAATTATCATAAATGTTAACGTTGCCTTTAGGCTACCTTTACACTGTAAGCTAATTGTAATGTATTCAAACTTTTTCATCAGAAAAAGAAGGGAGAATGCGCCAAGTAGTCGGGACTAGTGTGATAGGTTAGATAGTTTCTTGACGAGTTGGGAAAGGGGACAGCGACTGGATAATAAAGTGCAAATTAAGCTCGTAGTAAAGATCGTTATCTTTACTGCAGTGGTATGTGGAACACAGAGTGAATAATTTTCTATAAACAACAGGATCTCAAACTTCCCACAAGGACTATAACTCGCTTCGTAAACTGCCAAGCCGTGTAGAGAGCACAGTGCACGTAATGGAGCCAAGTGAAAAAATAAATGTGTAGTTTGTCTAATCAAGCCCAGAGGAGTACGGGATGAAGAAGGCCAGTGAAAGAAAAGAGCGTGAAGCCATTTACCAGCCGCGGTGAGTGATGCACATCTGGAGCTGCTTCTGTCTCTATGACTGCTGTGATTTTGGAAGCAGCATGAATGAGACACAATTAGAGAGCTTAAAATATGATAGACTCAGTAGAAGCATGTTGTGCTTGCTGCACTAACAAAAAAAATATTAAAAACGTAGGGGTCGATTATGACGTCGGTCGGAAACTCCGCTTGACACGCCTCAGAATCGGGATTGACCGGCTTGTGGTCGGACTCCCATTATTTCCTATGGAAGCTTGCGTTCTGACCGAGAAGGGCTGTAATACAGCCTCCTATGGAGAAATGGGGTGTGTGTGGAAAACCCTGCACCCTGTCGCACAGTGCATGGTTTTACAGGGGGTTCCTTAGGTTCCCTCTCTGCCACCAACCCCCAAAGCCACTTTCCAACAGCTTTTTTGCGTCAGATAGGCTGACTTGGAAAGGCTGTTGGAAATCGAAATTATAATCCCGAGGTCGGAAACTCAGTCCCTAGGGCTGTACAAGCAGTTCTGATCAACACAGATACTCCGAGAGCCAGTCAGAACTGATTTGGAATGTCCGCAAGTTTACCTTCCAACCGCGAACATTGTAATCGGTTGGTCAGAATGTAAACTGACTGAGTCGGTTGGAAGTGTTCAGACACGGTCTAGGAGAATCCGACTGTTGGTCGGAGCCTCTCTAACCGACATTGTAATCGGCCCCTAAATGTTCATGTGGTTGTGTTACTCAGACCCTCTGAAGGTCAGGTAACATTGCAATTAATGCGTAAGTCCAGAGCATTTGTGTGAATTGTGCATGACATCAAGTACAGGCAGAGAGGCGCACGGCCGGGGAAAGCACCTTAGTTAGGTGCCTGCTTTCTTCTCGATGTATGGCATTCTGATTGGCTGCAGCAAGAAGCCCAAAAGACACCATTTGACTCAGTGATGTAGCAAGGGGGGGCAAGGGGAGGTCTGCACTGGGCGGCAAGAGTTTTGGGGGCAGTGACCTTCCTACCCCACTCTTACCTGCAGCCATTGTGGGTGGCAAAAGCAGGTATCACCAGCATCCCCCTCTCATTTGCTGCTGCCGCAGGGCAGCAAAGTCAGGGGCTGCCACAGGCAGCAAATGGTCTAGCTACGCCACTGTTTTGACTTTTTTAGGCACACACTACGAAGTCTTTTGCAGGGCAAATATAGGCCACGTGCGCACCTGCGAGCCTACTACAAATGTTACTGTAATTATTAAATAGATCTACCGGCTGCCTCCGCTTTGGAAAGAAGGAGTGGGAATGTGACAGAATGATTTTTGAAATAAAGAATGCTTGTTGTATCCCAATTAGCTGCATAAGCAACAACCTAACGATGAGCTGTCGGCCCATGTTGTCAGCCTTCCGATCATCCAGGGGAGAAGAGCCACCAAGCGTAGCTTTACACCCACTTTCTGGGCCGGCCGGCAGATGGGGAGTGGCTTCACCTGCGTCTGCTTACCAGTTATCATTGCCAGTAGAGGACGCGCTGAGGGGGGTTGTCGAGCGATGGGCGCTAAAATACAACCCACAGCTGAGTACAAGTCAAGGCAGGAAACAATTAAATAAAAGTTCTCCCAAACAACTGATAAATAATCAAAGCGTAAGGAAACTGTACTTGGCCAGTGCTCCTCTGAAAAAATGAAAGTGATGTACCGCTGCATGAACCAGTTAGGTGGCAGCAAAGAAGAGTGACAGTGGACTGTACCTACCGTTAGCAGCAGGCGAGAGCAAAGTCCTTTATTAATACAACAGGTCTTGCAGGCAGTGCATGCACACTGACTAGGCTTGACCTAAAAAGAGTTTAAGAAAGAAAGAATTTATCCTGCCTTGCTCGCTCCTACACTTCTGCAAAGTAAGACTTTTTTCCTGCACGACTGTGACTTATATAGCAAACATCTAGCAAAAAACAGGAACATAGGCCTGTACATAATTGGACAGGGCAAAAGAAAAGGAATATATCAAAGCTTGTTTGTGGGTGGTGAGTCGGTTGGTTAGCACATAAAGGGGCCGATTAGGATGGCGGACGGACGCAAGTCCGTCCGCCATCCCAGAGGTGGAGGGACCGTCCGCATGGGCTGCGGCGGTCCCTCCGTGCAAATTAGGATGTGACCGCCACCCTGGCGGTCACATCCTGGATATTTAACATTGCGGCGGGTGCTGCTTCAAGCAGCACCTGCCGCAATGTTAAAAGTGCATGTTTTACATTTACATGCACAAAGCGGCAGGCACCGCGCGGTGCCTGCCGCTTTGTGCATGTAAATACTGGGGGGTACCATAGGTACCCCCCATGTGCACCCCCCACCCGCCTACACCCTGGGGGCCCGCAACGGCCCCCCAAAATCAAAAGTACACATGCTTTTCCACGGCGGAAAAACCGCCGCGGAAAAGCATGTTTAAAAATGCATCCTAATTTGGCTGGCGGTGTCTGATAGACACTGCCAGCCAAATGAGAGCTTTTCCGCCGCGGTTGTAATCCGACCGAGGCGGAAAAGCAGCGGACAGAAACCAAGACCCACCAGCCATCGTAATGCGGCGGTGGGTCTTTGGTGACTCCGCAGAGGATTTTCCGCCTCCTCCGGGCCGGAGGTGGCTTCCGCCGGCCCGGAGGAGGCGGAAAATCCTCCATCCTAATCGGCCCCAAAATGTGTAGTTCAGAGAAGGAAATTGTAAAATGTAATCAAATAATGAGTTAGGATTCATTGTTCAAACATTGCTCACAATTACAGGCCTGCAACCCTAGCTTCTTTTTTGGGTTAAATAGACTGAGCAACTAAATGCAAAATAAAGAAACATGCAAAAGAACAGTACTTCAGTAACCAACTCTTACATGAGGTGGTGCAATACTTATAAGCACTCCTAAAATGTATTTGTTATGTTATGTTATAAGTTTTGTAGAGCGCACAGCTGCCCCAGCACAGGGGCATCCCAGCGCTGACTATTGCATATATTGAGAGGAAACTGAAAAGGGAAAGGAGAACAAGGCCTATACCATAGGGAAGAGATGAGTTTTAATGGCTTTACAAAATGCAGTATAGTTATTGATGCTATGGATGTGGATCGGGAGACAATTCCAGAGTTTCGCAGCGAGAACACGAAAAGAGCGATCTCCAGCTCGCACTTTCCTCACCCGGGGGACAACCGCCAGATGCTGACCCATGGATCGTAGTTTACGGGTAGGGGTGTAGGGTGAGAGCAGATTTGCCAGGATATCTGGAGAGTGGAGATTCATGATTTTGTGCGCTATGCAGATAGACTTAAACTCAATGCGTTTCGCCACCGGCAGCCAATGTAGTCAGCAGATGGCGTTGGTCATGGGACATGTTCTAGGGAGGTCAAGTAAGGTTCTAGCAGCCACATTTTGAGCCCTATGCAGATGCCAGATTTCAGTTTTGTTTGCCAATAGGTAAAGTGAACTGGCGTAATCCAGCCTCAATAGAATGGATGCTTGGATGATGACTTGGCGGACTGTGGGGTCAAAGAAGCCCAGAAGCGGTTTGAGCCCGTGCAATAGTCCGAAACAGGTCCCAGCTACTTTTGTAGTTTGGACCCGAAAGTTAAGGGCAGATTCAACCCATACTCCCAGGTTTTTAATCACCTGTTGAGGGGCGGGTGCTCAGGCCAGAGTCAAAGGCCACCAGCGCTCACTCCACAACTTAGTGTCTCTCCCGACTAGCAAAATCTCTGATTTGCTTGCATTTAACTGGAGGCAGTTGGAAGTCATCTACTCTGCAATGGCTGTTAGATCGCTCCTAAACTTGAGTGCATCCTGCGTGGAGTCGTTAGATAGTGCCACCACCAGCTGGGTATCATCAGCATATGATACCACAGTTAGTCCCCTGCTCCTGGCTACTGCCGCCAGAGGTTGAACATATAGATTGAATAAAGTTGGGCTCAGCGCTGAACCATGTAGAACCCCTTGTTTAATAGCGTGTGTCTGGGAGCTGAAGGGGACCGACACCTGGAAGGTTCTCTCAGATCCCAGGGCTGGACCCTCGATGCCAGGCTCCTCCAGACGCTGCAACAGAATCTGATGGGATACGGTGTCAAACTGCGCTAAGATCTAATAAGATCAGCGCCGATGTTTGCCCAGCCTCTAATGCCTCCCTTAGATGTTTAGTTACAGCCAGGCCTGGACGTAGTTTGTGGAGTTTTGCTACGCGGAATACCGCAAAGTTACACAAAAAATCTGCGAAGTACCGCGAGTGGAGGAGTACAGTGCGAACTTCAGTTTGTGCTGGTATTCCTGCCGCTCGGGTACTTGCCGTTCGCGATTGCAAGCGGGGGAAAAACTCTGCTGCACATCGCAATGCTGAGTTTTCTGCACTCTGCGAGCTCCGCAGAGTGCACAGTGCAGAAAACTCTGCAAATTCCACAAACAGAGCGAAGTTCACCACCAGGCCTAGTTACAGCTAGGAGGGAAGTCTCCGTTCTATGACCAGGGTGGAAACCGTTCTGCGAAGAGTCAAGTATGTTAATATTTTCTAGGAATCTTGTCAGAATGGAGTTGATGTAGGCCTCGGCGATCTTGGACACCCACGGCAGGAGAGAGATTGGGTGAAAGCTCTCCGGTTTAGAAGTATCCAACTTGAGTTTCTTTAATAGGGAGACCACCATGGCCCGTTTCCAAGCCTTGGGAACTACCGCCATGGACAGGGACATATTAATCAACTTGCAGAAAGGCAGGATGAGCTGAGGCAATGACTTTATTGCTCCAGTTTAATAGGATCTGCAGGGGAGACAGATTTTATTCTGTCAACTAAAATGCTTTTTCCACAGCAAACAGGAAAGGCCAGATATACAATGAATGGAAGCATCTCTCCGCACTTAAAGTACAGAAGTTACTTGCAACACTGAGTCTAGTCTACATGAAGGAACAATATTTCGTCTCCCTTTCTTTCCTTCCCCACCTTTTTTTATTGACAATTTCATATGGTATAATATGGGAGTGGAAGCAGAGGTTAGGTGTGGTTCAGTGTTGAACTTGGCCCTCTCTGCAGGGTCACCCGCAAACTTTGCCTTCACCATTTCTGTTTTCTGAACCTCTTTTTGGTTGGCTTCTAGGACTCCTTGCACTTTATCACACCTAAACAGTGATAACGTGTTTTACCTCATAGGCATATTTAATTTGCTTGTAAGTCCCTTTCTATTAAAGTATTGTATCATATACCCAGGGCCTGTAAATTAAATGCTACTAGTGGCCCTGCAGCATTTATCGTGTCACCCACCTAAGTAGCCCCCATAAACATGTCCCAGGTCTGCCATTGCAGCCTATATACAGTTTTAAAATGTCAATTCAACTTGGTAAAATAAACCCCTTGGCAGGCATAAAACTTCCTTTTTAATACATATGTCAATCCTAAGATAGACCCCAATAAAAACCATAGTGAAGGGTGCAGTGTATGTAAAGGGTTGGACATGTACATTTAAGTTTTACATGTCTTGGTGTGACAAAATCACAAATTTGCTTTTCACTACTGTGAGGCCTGCCTCTCCCATAGGACAGCTTTGGGTTACCTTACTACATTTAATAGGAGATAACATGTTTGGGAGCTGGTAGAAATATCATGTTTGATGTCTAAGGAATAGCAACTTAAAATCCTCTTTAATGGTAAGGTCGGAACTTAAGTCCCAGTTCTGAAAATGCCACTTATAGAAACTTGACATTTTCTTGTCCTAATTTATTTGGTGCCTGTAGTTTGTTCCTGTGTTAACTGACTAGGTGTAGTTGCCAATTGACCTTTGTGTATTCCTCCCAGACATCCACACAATAGAGGGACTGAGTGTTGGCAGGATGGGACATCCAAGCAGGATGGAGGCGGAGCTGGGCACAGCCTATTTGCACTTTAAAGATACTGCCTCAGCACTCATACCAAGAACTTCACACTAGCCCATGGCGTGTCCAGACATCTTGGGACCAGGGTACAGAGGTAGGTAATTCCAAACATTTCTATGTGGGAGGGGAAAACTCCAGAAGTTTCTCCCACTTTAAAGCAGGCACAGGGTAAAAAAACTAGGACTCTCCGGCTAACTCTTCAATTCACTTCAGGACCTGAGGAAGGACTCTCAGCAGACTGCCCTGCTGCCTGTGACCTACTGTGTACTTACTTCAAAGGACTGCCCTGCTGTACCATGTGGACAGCCATGCTGTCTGAAGCCTGCCTTGTTCCGTCATAGGGCTGCTCTGATGCTTGAATCCTGTTTTCCTGCTTGAACGCAAGACTTCCAAGGACTAGTTGGTTGACTTTGCGCCAGTTCCCGCAATGTTCTTCTGCACAACAACAAATCTTGATCAGCATCTCCGCACAAAAGGAGTAACTGGCCTTGTGGAGCCCTCGTCGGTTACAACCAGCAACTTCATTCTGGACAAGATTTTCAACTTCCATAAAAGAGACTAAGGGCCTAATTAGGACTACGCCATGGTGGTGATGCGGGCACCGCCGCACCAGTGGTCCAACTATCTTATTACGGATTTGGAGGTCGGACTACCAAAAGACTACTGCAACCGCCGGGGATCCATGATCCCTTGGCGGTGTTACAGCAGTGTGATTACGCAATATGCATGGTGCCCCTGCGGCACTGGCAAGCATATTACGAGTTTCCTCACATCCACCCTTTTCTAACCCTGGGCGTAGTTTCGCGAAATGGTAAAAACACTCTGCGAGCTTTGCGTAGCTCCGCAAGCATGCAGAGTTGCTTGTTGCGCCAGTTCGCGATGCGTTTTTCCGGTTCGGAAACTCTGCATGCTCGGGGGTAAATATCTCGCAAACTTGCCCATGCGGTTGCCAATGGGTGCGGTCATCTTGTTTTTCACTTGTCCCGCCCGTTTGCGAGGCTTATTTCCTGTCCCCAGTCACGTATTGCGTGCTCCCACCCATTCGCGATTAGTATATCCTGTTTGGGAACGCGTATTACGTGTTTGCAATGCTTTTTTGCGTGCTCGGGGTGAAATATCGCGCAAACTTGCCCATGCGGTTGCAATGGGCGTGGCCATCTTGTTTTTCACTTTATTGCTATGGTTCTGGGCCTTCTTTTCTATCCTCCCTCTATCTTTGCAATCCTTTGTTTCTGTACCCTTTTTTTAAATATTTTTATTTATTATCTACCTGTCTATTTTCCCGATTCTATATTTTGAATTTTTTTCTACTTTTTGTGACTTTTTCTACTACTTTTCCACTCTTTTTCTATAACTTACTTTTTTCATTTCTTTTAATTACTTTTCTAATTCCACCCTTTTCTATTCCGCCCCCCGAGTCCCACAATCATGGCCAAGGGTGAGGGCAAGGGCAAGGCTACACATGGCCGCGACCACCTTCCCTGCGACAGGCGGAGCCCACAAGGGGTGCAGGCTAGGGACATCTTCAACGAGGCGGAGGAGGCTGCACTTGTTTTTTTTGTGCAGCGCCACCTCCCCTTAACCCTAGCAGCAGGCGGCAGGCCTGGGTCCGGGTACATGTTCCAGGAGCATCACCAGTGGTGGGGAAAGGTGTGCCGGGCAGTGATTTGTTGCTCTGGCGCACTGATACCCAGCTGACACACGGGTGGTCCGAAATCCGGGAGCAGAACCTGCTGGACCTGCTAGGAGTAGAGGTCCCGGGGCTTGGTGTGTAGCCATGTAATATTACTACTTTGTGTTCTTCTGCTCTGTGTTATATATTGCGAATATATTTTTTTGCCGAACAGTGAGAATGGTGCTGCTTACATTGCAGGTAAATTACGTTTACAAATCGTCTGTGATTGTTATGACACAGGTGCTCGGTGCTACTAATCTTACTTGTTTGCAACTTTGCGCTCGCTTGGCCTGATTATGTAAGAGTTTACTTCAGAGAACTTAAGTTAGGTAATGCTAAAGAGAATCTAGTCCTTCCTTTGTCCACCTGCCACTAAGAAGAGATAGTGGTGGATTGATAGGTTTAGTTACTTATTAGTTGGTCATTTTTTAGTGGTCTGCGTGACGCATCCTCTGTCACGTCACGTGCTGCTGAGTGCTGCTTACGCCAGTCCTTAGTAAAACCTTTTGTAGTTTAGTGAGTGGTAATAGGCTTATTACTAGCAGAACAACAGCAGCAAACAACCAACAATTTGGTGTTTGTAAAAATGTAAGCATGTGTCCTCCATGTCTGCATTTTTGAGTACTAAAATAAATGGAAATGAAGACTTAGTGAACATTTGGCCTGTCTGGAATCGGTGGGCTAGGTCAGGTGGTACTTCGGCTTAGTTAGTATTCTGAAATTAGGATGGAAAACTGGATTAGTCTTCATAAATAATAACTAGATGGTCCGCAAATCCCACAATACTAGTTAACCAGATTAAATAGGTCAATTTTATAGCAATTGTTGTTTCCATAAATGTTTTTTTTTAGTGTTTTTTCAAATATTTTGTTTGTTTCACACCAATCACACATGTTTGTCTCTTTCTTTCTTAGATCTTTCATGATCAGCACCCAGTGGCAAGAAGAAGGGGTTGTAGGAGTGGGCAGGAGCAGCTGATGGGTAGGACCGCTCCTCTACCGAGGGTTCTGCTTCTGCCCCCAGTAAGTCCTCCTGTTGTTAATATTAATAATTATACTTTCCTAACTTTTACTTCACCTTATTTTTTCTGAACTATTATTTTGGTTTCCTAATTCTTTTTTTTGCAAAATCTTCTTCGATCTAAACTATCAGTTTCTAAATTCTTGTTATCCCTGCCTCTAACTGCCTCAGCTATAATTCTCTGTACTACTACTATTAGTCTGTCTGTAGCTAATCTTGCCCAGTTGGCCACTCTTTATTTAAATGGTTTTAAATAAAACTCAGATTCACCAATAGCTCTAGCCACTGAGTCCAGACGTTTGGGTTGTACTCTTCTAGTCTACTTAATCTTGAGGCTTTTTTGACAATTCCCACCAACAAATGCCCAACCAGATATTTTACTATTTTTGAAAGGATAGAACATACTACTACTGTTGTAGGGATTCTGCACATATAGAACTATGCACAAGAAAATAGGACGTTGGTGATAGGAGGTTAGACAATCCCCTGACCGACTAGCTATAGTGTCTCATTAGCTCCCGGAACCCCTCAAAGATACCCAATGATTAGACAACCCAGAACATAACACTCCCGACCTCTCAGAGTCGCGGAACCAATGCACAACCTTTCGCTAACTCACTTGTGTAAGTCCACACCAAATACCACAGAGTCTATGTAAGTTTAAATGGTTTATTTTCAACTAACAAAGCTCTGTACGTTGTTCTAAAATGCAGTGCACGAGCCAGCACCACCAGCAAAATGCATAAGATTTAAACAATAAACATTGTTATAACTACAAGTCCAAAGAAGACAATAACTGAACAGTGGTGGAAGAACCACCCTCCCCTTGGTAGGAATATAGTTTATTTATTTATTTATTTTTATTTATTTGTGACATTTGTAGAGCGCACTGTTACCGTACGGTGTCCTGGCGCTATCTTGATAACTCCTAAACTGCATCCCCGGAACTAGTTTACAAAAAGCCACGTTTTTAGCTTTCTCCGAAAGGTCATCAACTCAGGGGACAGTGGGAGTGCCACAGGAAGAGCATTCCAATCCACCGCCGCCCCTCGGCTAAAACTCCTGCCTCCCCAACACACTTTCCTGATGCGTGGGGTCTTGATCAATCCCAAAGTGGCTGACCTCAGAAGTCTACCTGGTTTATACAGGGGAAAGTGTTGCCCCAGGAATGCTGGGCCTATACCATGGGTCGCCTTATAGACAGTACACATGCTTTTAAATAGGATCCGCTTCCTTACTGGCAACCAATGTAGTTTCACCAGTTCATGGGAGATGGATGCAAACTTAGGCAAGCCTGTAAGTAGGCGCGCTGCTGCATTTTGCAGTATCTGTAACTTGTCAAGTATTCCCTTCTGGGCTTCAAGGAGCAAACTGTTGCAGTAATCCAATCGTGAGAGCACCAAGGCCGTCACAACTGTTTTTTTGCATTCCCCTGGGAGGAACGGAAGAACCTTCCGGAGGATTTTCAATGTCCAATGGATAGATGAAGCCAAGGCATTTACCTGAGGTCCATAGGAGAGTCTCTCATCTATAATGACCCCCAGGTTCTTGACCTTATTGACTGGAATAGGAAGACTCCCCATCTCTTCTGGCCACCAACTCGGGCCCCAAAATTGACCTTAGAGCCAAACAGTACCACTTCGGTTTTAGCCGAATTAAGTTTTAAACAATTTCCGGCCATCCATTTATTCACAGCCTTCATGCACTCCTGGAACTTGCTGGCCATATCAGTCTCCCTCCCTGGTAGCAGTGATACCACAATCTGTGTGTCATCTGCATATGATGTGAGTTGAACCCATGGGAGTGGATGACTGGGGCCAGGGAGGAGACATAGACATTGAACAAAGTAGGGCTAAGTGAGGAGCCCTGAGGAACCCCACAAGATGGTTGGAAGGGTTTCGACTCAAAGTCCCCTAGCGCAACTACCTGGACCCTGTTGGTCAAAAAAGATCTCAAAATGCCTAAGGCCTTCCCCTGGACCCCACATTCTTCCAGCCGGTCCACCAAGATGGTATGGTGGACCGTATCAAAGGCCGCCGACAGGTCCAGCATAACCAAGGCCTCCCGACCTCCGGAGTCCATCACCTTCCTGACATCTTCTGTTGATTTGATCAGGGCGGACTCCGTGCTGTGGCCTGGTCTAAACCCATGCTGTGAGATGTCTAGCCCCTGAGTGGTTCCGAAGTGTGCACTGAGCTGGATGTTCATGATCCTTTCTATGATCTTGGCCGGCATAGGAAGTCTTGAGATTGGCCGATAACTAATGGGGTCCGAGATGTCCAAGTTGGGCTTTTTTAGTAGCGGCTTGATGGAAGCCCGCTTCCAGCTCGATGGAAAATCCCCCTTCTCAAATAACTGATTGAATAGTTCGGCTAGGGCATTAGCTATTGGGGTTGCTGCTAGCTTTGCAACTATTACTGGACAGAGATCATAGGGTGATCCAGATTTTAGACTCAACAGGTGTCTCTTAATCTCTTCCCCTTCCACTGGGACAAAGTTCAGCAATTTAGAGCTCTGGGTGACTGCTGTCTGGCTCCCCAATCTGGATGCCTGCAGATTCTGTGCCACCGGCGCTTCTAGCAATGCAAAAATATTTTCCACTTTGCTTAAGAAGAACTGTGCCAGACTCTCACAGAGTTCCTGGCTTGGAGGCGTGACAGCTGCTTTAGGTGTGGCCAATCTTGTTACTGTATGAAAAAGTTCCTTGGACGAATTTTTTGCCCCACGGATACAATCTGAAAAATAGGCCTCCTTAAGTTGTCTTATTCTCTCTCTATATTTTCCCTGACTAGCCCTGTATATCTTTTTCTCAGCTACGCTGTAGTTTTTGCGCCAAATTCGTTCCAGCTTTTTACACTCACACTTTAGCTCCCTGAGTTCTTCTGTAAACCAAGGGGCTGATGGAGCCGTTCGAGTAGGGAGCCAGCGTTTAAGTGGAGCCATTTTGATGCAGGCCTGGTTAATCCAATTGGCATACATAGTGGCGGCTTCCTCTGTTCCCGTAAATGAAGATCTCTGAGCGACTTCTAGAGGACCCCTCACCTTAGAACCTAGAAGTACTGGTTTACATCATAAGCTCTGCAAAGCTCTGGTTCGTAGAAGGGAATCTTCCATCTGTTATGAGAAAAATAGTGTGTATTAGTATAATGCAAGCATTTCTTAGTCGTGCCAAAAAGTGTAGCATGTTATGGCTAAGCAATACGGACTGACCAAAACTCCATAACAAAGTGGCTTGTTTTTCGACCTTGTACACAGCGCTCAGACAGTAGCAGTATGAGCTCATGTGGGCTCAAAGGTGTCTTACACAACAAGCTGCCAGGTAACGTAAGCAAAAATAAAAGATACAAAGCTGAAATGGTTGCATGGTTCAGGCTAACTTAGCAAAGACTAGAATGACCCCAGGGACCATATAACACTAGTGTCTACTCTAGTACTTTTTTTTCAATCTTGCTAGTGAGAAAGAATAAATAGGGGGAGGTATATATGGCATCTAAAAAATGTGTAATGTTTTTTATAGGCGTACTGGCGACCACCAGTGCTGGGGCCAGTAGCGATGGCGAAGCGGCCTCTTCGGAGGGAGCAGGAGATGCGGCACTGCAGGAGCTACAGGGGGTGAGCCAGCAGCAATGGCAGGCAGAGGTAAGTTATAGTCCTTACTTATTGACATAACACTCGCTGCAAGGGTGCACACTGTACTGTTGAGACTTAGTAAGTAAGAAGTTGAAGAAGACACCCTTTACTTAGCATTAGCAATAACATTAGCGACGGGAGTTGAGTAACCAATGTCCTCTTCTTTCTGACTTCAAATCAGCTGTGAAAGTTTTATGGAGAAGACTAAAAGTCAGATCAGATGACCTTGATGGATTGGTTAAACGAAAAGGGAAAGAAGGGTGGAAGGAGTAAGGACGGGTGAGATGTAATATTTGACTGGCAGAGAAGGATATGTGGGATGCATGCATAGGTGGCTGATAGAAATCAGATGCATGGGTGGTTCAAAGATGGGTAAAAGGTGAAAAAAAAGATGCCTGCCTGGGTGGGTGAAACTGTATGGTTGGATAGCAAGAATCCTCCGGGTCTTTGGGTCAAACTCAAAGCCAAGGCAAGCAAGGAAGGAATGACGCATGGGTGGTGGTTTAAAAAAAAAGAATACATATTTGTTATTCGTGAAACAAAATAAGGTTTGTTGAGAGATTAAGAAGAATGATAGATGTTTACTTTGAATGGATGGATGCCTGGATGGTATTCATCAGACATAGCATAGGTGGAGATTGTCACTGAATGAAGAGTCATAGTTTGAAGAGAATGTAAAAGAAACTGCGCCAGAGTAGCAAAACCAAGGAGAATAGAAGTTGTATTTTCAGAATACTCCCTCGACTCACAGTAGTTTGCAAGCACAGCATACATATTGTGTATGTATGTAGGTATCAAGCGCCTTCGTCCGATTCCAAGGAACACTCCCTACCTATGTTAATTTATTTTAGATTGTGTCAGCCAGCCTGCCATGGGTGGCCTATCAGAAAAAGCAGAACAAGTGCCTGCGCCCTCCTTGTTTATTATAACGTGATAATTCCAATAAAGACCAAACTAATACTTACTTATGTTCGATCTGGTACCTTGATTTGTACCACTCACTTTTTATTTTTAACAAAATTTCATACGTGTTTAAGGCAGAAAAACGAATACACATTAACATTTACCACATATACATACGTTTCATACGATACAACGAAGATACCCCTGGCATCCAAAAGTAAGTGGATGCCGGGGGTAGCTCCTTTTACGCTGCATCACAAATACGCCCCGCGCACATCCTTTGACCTCCAACAGCAGCATACATTTTTGCTACCCGATGCTACCACATGTGTACTATCATTGCTGGGACATAGATAATTGTGAACAGGGTTTTTGAAATCCCTACCAACTCTCAAGTGCAGTCAATCTGACGTCTTGGGCTCAAGCATCATTTTAAGTATTTCTATTTTGCACTTTTGTAAGTTCCGCACATCTATTCTCCAGTTATCTATATCTTTGCAGAGTTTCCGTTGGATATATCACTTTCATGTTACCTTGTCACATATCATTGATTAGGTACACGTATGATGCTCTACAGTTTTAACCAGTCTTCACATATATTTTTGCCCAGTGCCCGGTTTTCACCTGGTACTTAGAAATTCAAGTGGCTTCTCCTGAGGAAGCCGTATGTCACGCCGAAATGCGCGTAGAGAATGCTATCTATATCTCCATAGTTTTACCACCTTTGGGGCCCGATGTAGGTAAATCTTTTTTACCACTTCTTAAATACCGATTCATACCGAATCGGTATTTAAGAAGTGGTAAAAAAGAGGAGGGCAGATGTAGGTAATTTTATTTTTATAATTACCGAATCGGAAGGAATCGGTATTTACCGATTCGGTAAATACCGAATCGGTAATGCCCATTGATTCCTATGGGCATTGAAACCCATAGGAATCAATGGGCATTACCGAATCGGTATTTACCAAATCGGTAAATACCGAATTTTGAAAGGGTGCAGGGGGTGTCACTTTGACACCCTCTGGCACCCCAATTACAGGCATGTGTGCCATGTGACACACAGACATGCCCTTAGGGTTTGAAGAGAATGTAAAAGAAACTGCGCCAGAGTAGCAAAACCAAGGAGAATAGAAGTTGTATTTTCAGAATACTCCCTAGACTCACAGTAGTTTGCAAGCACAGCATACATATTGTGTATGTATGTAGGTATCAAGCGCCTTCGTCCGATTCCAAGGAACACTCCCTACCTATGTTAATTTATTTTAGATTGTGTCAGCCAGCCTGCCATGGGTGGCCTATCAGAAAAAGCAGAACAAGTGCCTGCGCCCTCCTTGTTTATTATAACGTGATAATTCCAATAAAGACCAAACTAATACTTACTTATGTTCGATCTGGTACCTTGATTTGTACCACTCACTTTTTATTTTTAACAAAATTTCATACGTGTTTAAGGCAGAAAAACTAATACACATTAACATTTACCACATATACATACGTTTCATACGATACAACAAAGATACCCCTAGTGTCCACGGGGACTGGAGTTGGAATAGTAAATTAAACTATTCACTATCCAACACCCAAAAGCACTATGCGTTGTAATGGACTGTGATGTAAAAACCGTGTTGTAAAGGCTGGCGTTGGAACAGCCTGCGTTGTAACGTCATACATCCCAAACAGTGCCACAGGCCTTTAGGAGGGCATGTCTGTGTGTCACATGGCACAGGTGTGCATGGATTCGGTATTTTAACACCCAATTGGATTGGGTGGTAAAATACCGACTCCTAAAGGCCTGTGGCACTGTTTGGGATGTGTGACGTTACAACGCAGGCTGTTACAACGCCTGCCTTTACAACGCGGTTTTTACATCGCAGTCCATTACAACGCATAGTGCTTTTGGGTGTTGGATAGTGAATAGTTTAATTTACTATTCCAACTCCAGTCCCCGTGGACACTAGGGAAGGTTATTGAATAGTAAATTAACATATTCCCTATCCTAGAGCGCCCCCCAGCGCAATGCGTTGTAATAGTTTGCGTTGTAAAAGTTGCGTTGTAATGGTAGTTCGTTGTAAAAGTTTCGTTGTAAAGGTTGTATACCCACTGTTTGCAGTGCCACCTACATGTGAGATTTACCGAATCTGTAAAATTACCGATTCGGTATTTTACAGAATCGGTAAATTTACCGATTCGGTAAATTTACCAATTCTGTAAAAAAGGTCCCCTACATCTCAATGACCCATTTACCGGTCGGTAACGGCCGAATTCGGCCGTTACCGACCGGTAATGGCCACCTACATCGGGCCCCTGGTCTTTACCATCTTACCATGAATGTTTGTTGTTTGTTGTATACGGTGTTTAGTTATTAGTTTTAGTAATATATATGTATTTACCACATGTATTGCTATATTAATTGCGATGTCATTGTTTTGTCACTATGAATGTTACTCTCGAAACTTTTTTATTTAAAATATTTTTTGTATGAATAAAATGAAGTGTTTTTAACAGTCCTATGGGTAGTGCACTGAGCCTGTATTTATCAGTGGGCATGTACAAGATCTGACCTTTGTTAGATCCCTAGTTGCCTAGGAATGTCACTATTATAAGAATTATTTCCCTGTCCTACGAACTCCTAGTAGTTTCAGGGGGTCCTTTTTCTATTTAGTCTAGATGCTCCCTCAGAACCCCAGAAAGACGCAGACGAAGGTGGAAAATACCGGAACAGCTCCAACTGCAGAGGCAAGATCACAAGGTATTTGCTGTTATACACTTAGGAATTCTCGAATAGATGTTGCTCCTGTACAGCATAGGGCGGAGGATTTGAGTGGGTCTCCCCCAATAATTACATCAACGATACAAACTCCCATCCCAGTGACAAGTTGGGCCACTAAAGATTTCCTCCCTTAGCATATACTTAAGAAAAAGAGAGGTGGCAACTCTGTGAACACACTAGATCCTTTGAGAGGAAAAATTAAAATCACACCCTCACTGAGGTCCTTCTTCAAGTTACAAGGGAGTGAGAAAAGTACACTTACCACTCAAACTAGTGACTCAGACCATAAACATAGTTTTGATAGGATGAAGGTTCATAAAACAGGAATGACAGAGGAGTTGCCTCTGACAAGTAGGTTCCAGGTTTTGGCGGAAAACGCAATATCCCCTGAAACTACAACTGCAACAGAACTTGGGAAGAATTCACCTACAGTAGAGTAGGTCATACACCTATACCCCACAATTCAGAAGAATATTGGGGGACTGCTGGGTACACTCTCCAAGGGGATGAAAAATAGGTTTGCAATATCTGAAGCAAACCAAGCAAAAATTTGTGTCGCTTGTGAGAGTCCAGAAAACAAATGAACTGATCTGACAGAAAGAATTGATAATCTGGAAATAGCTTTGGAGTCCATGAAAGAGGAAGTAGCAGGGAACAGCAAAGAGATTGAAAATCTTAAATTGGGCGAGAAATCACTTCAGGAAAAGATTGAAACATTAGAAAATAATTCCAGAAGGAATGATCAAAGAATCCTCAATATCCCCGAGGGAAGAGAAGAAGGGAATCTGAAGAAATTTGTTGTAAATCTGATAAAATAATTCACACCAACAGTCAGGTCGCTAGACCTTTATCTGGACATACGAGTATACAAAGATAAGCCTAGAAAGATCCTCGTAAATTTTATCACTTACCTCACTTAAGAAATGATTCCAGGGCCGGCCCTAGGCATGTGCAAAGTGTGCACCTGCACAGGGCCGCCAAACCCCAGGGGCCGCCACGACGAGGATCGGAACTTAGGATCTGATAATCGTGGCAGTGGCGGCCCCCTGGCAGGATTCGGCGGCCTCCGGCTCCGACCTCGGCTAGCGATGGCAGCGTTGTTCAATCTTGTTGTTACAGTTTCACTTTGCCCAGCGACGGGGTCCCAGGGCCGTCAATCTAGCCCTACTACCAATGACCGTATGACGTGACGGCCCTGGGACAGCCCCCGCGGCCGCGCGCTGTGCGCAGTGCGGAACTGCACACCTGCTGCCGCTCTGACGCGTCACGGTGGGTCACTCTCCCGCCAGGGAGAGTGCGTGAGCAGTGGTGCCACTGACTGTGCGTCGTCATCGTGTCTGCAGTGTGACTGTGAGAATAAAGAACAATTACGCGGCCACGACGATCATCACAGAAGAACACCTGTCCCGTGTCCTACTCAGAGTCTCCGGATTGCCAGGTATTGCTGGCAGTTCTTCAATGCGCTCATGTGTACAGTACACTTACTGCATCTTTACAATTACTTTTGACTGAGGACATTGTCACCATCCCGCAGCACATGCCATCTTTACAGAGCGACATTGTCACTGCGGTGAAATCTTGCACATATTTGTAATGCAGATGCTGGTAAGATATCACAAAGTCTTTTGCTTTCTTTCTTCCAAATCAGTGTTCACAGGCTATTTATTATTTTCCTGACAATGTACCATGTTAATGATAAATAGGGAAGAGCGCCGAAAGAAAAGTGTGACATCAAACGTCCTTCTGGAAGTAGTCAAAGACTTTTCAGACATTAAAAGGGACACACTTCTTATCATTACAATGACATTTAATTGTAAAGTAAACTGGCTGTTTGGCTAGGTTCCCTTCCTGACGACTGCCTGGCTTTAGTTAAATATATGGCAAACTGTCAAAATTAAGGGATGTTTGCGCCTCAATTTCTCTCTGACTGATTATTAGTATTTAGGTTGTCCGGATCTGGATTTACTTGATGTGGAAGATCTTGACCCACTTTTTTTTAACCAGAAAATTCATACAATGCATCACCCCCCCCCCCCCCAAACACCCACACCCTTTCTCACCCCTTACCCTGTGCACGGTCCCCCTATAAATGTTCAACCTACTTACAGCAGGTGGTAAATGTATGTGGCAAATCCACATGGAATATGGGGTTCCTTGTGATTTAATGGCTGGAAAAAACGACCTCATGCACTGAGGGGCATATCATCTAGAAACTGAGTTAAAATTATCGCCGCTTTAGCGGCAGAAAACTGTCCCTAAATCGGCAATGATGGGCTTCATAATACGCCCTTGAGAATTCCAAAATAGAAGCCCATGTTCACAGCTGAACATGGGCTTCTATTGGAATTCTCAAGGGCGTATTATCAAGCCTCTTATCTCCACTTTAGTTTTCTGAATTTGGAATGGCCTAATTGCGGGCCCTTTTGTTTAGATTTCTTTTTTGGGTGGACAGTGGTGCAACCTGGGGTTGGTGCATTAATCTGAGCAGGGGCAGAGACATGCTGTGGAAGCTTTACTGACCTTGGGTCAGTAAAACCCAGGGGATACTCCTGTTAGGCCACAGGTACTACTGCTAGTGTCACTGGGTAGTGGTAACTCAGTTTCAATGTTGAACATTAAAAGAAGGCGACTTCAGGCAGGGTAGAATTGGTGCTCACTAGGCAGGTCTTAATTTCGTTCTTGGATCTGACTATGTTGGCAGCACAAACTTCATATCTACAGATGTTGGATTTGTCTTTGTGGATCCTGGCTTGTTTGGCTCATCTATTGTTAAAATTACGTTCACCTCATGAATTGTCCCTCTTGGACATAAAAGATTAACCATTGGTGTTGGCAGCAAGGTAAGCAGGGCCGGCCCTAGGCTGGGGACTGCGTGGGAATGGCATTTTGTTTGCTTTGATACTTGCACAAGTGCCACCATTGCCTTTGCCTACGAACGTAACGTTTGTTCTTGTGCTCGAGTGTCTACCATATATTGCTGTATTATACCTCCTCTAATTATACTTTGTTTTCTCTCAAGCAGGCTTCACTTTAAAATAGTTTATTGCAGGGGATTAGACTGTAGACACCTAGATCATTAAAACACCTTCCTGAGCTCCGCCCCGTCCGGACCCCCTCTTCCGGGGCCCCCACCTATGCTCCCTGCACAGGGCCACCATGAGCCTAGAGCCGGCCCTGATGATTCTCATTGAGGCGTTAAAAGCAGGTTCATATACCAAGGATGAATGGTCCTTCCACATCCGCTCAGATGTAGCCATGGAGACACAAAACCGACAGTGGGAGCTAGGCAGATACATACAAGAGCTCAAATATCTAGGTGCCACGGCCCAATTAAAATTCCCAGCCACATTAAGGATAATGTGGAACAATAAGATGTATAATATAAAAGAGCCCGCTGAAGTACAGAATCTAATCACATGAATTAAAATCAAGTGCTAGGATATTGGTCCACAGATAAGCAGTTAGGGACACATATATAATCCGGCGAGGTGAGGGCTGAAGAGCATTACGAAAATGTCCAGTTTGGTTAAAGGGAGGATTCCTCCAGTGGGGAAGGAAGGGGGGAAAGCACTTTAAAATGAATGTAAATATTACACTGGGTGGAGAGCAGTGGGAGAAAACAAAAAAAAAGTTCTCATATGTGACAGTCAATTCAAGAACAAGGAGTGAGGGAGTAAGGTGGGACCTCAGAAGATAGCCGCCTCTAATAAGACACACAGCATGAAGATATTAAGCTGGAATATAAATGGTTTATGGGTGCCAAGCAGAAGAAGGAGGCTCCTCCACTTTTTAAATCAGTAAAATATTCATATTTTAATGCTGCAAGAGATGCACTTGAGGCAGGCAGAGTGGGAAGGAATCATCAAGAGTCATAGATGGATTCATCAGTTTGCATGTACAAAGCAAAATTGTAATGTGAAAGGGGTTGCAATTTTGATTAAACAAACTCAGCCCATGCTAAATTAATAAATGTTATTGCAGACCCCAAAGGGAGATGGCTAATCGCTGTAGTCAAACTTAACAGCATAAAATGCTCCTTGATAACCTATTATGGGCCAAATACAGATGATCCATCCCCACTTCAGGAACTTTTTCAACAACTCTTAGACAATGAAATATCATTATAATGGCGGGAGATTTTAATGCTTTACTTGATCCGGTTTATATAAATCCTCCCCTAAGCCAACGGTCAATACACCAATAATGAGAGACTTTATTCAGAATCTAATGAAGAACTTGGGCTTGATGTATTCTTGGAGATACAAGGCGGGTAGAAATAAAGGCTACAAAAATAACAATAAAAAATATGGCCATGCCTTGCGCATAGACTATTTTCTGATCGATACTAGACTAAAGAATAAAGTAACAGAAGTCATCCATCAACCAGAGCACTTATCAGACCATTCTATAGTGAAACTAGAGTTAACCCTGGACTGCGGTGCAATTATTCCCAGGTGGACTTTGGATAAACCTCTACTTGAAGAATAGAAGATAGTAATTAGCTTGAAACCGTACACCTTAGAATTTTTTGAGCTGAAGAAGAACTCTGCCCACTCAAGAAGAATATGGGACACCTATAAGACCTTTATTCGAGGGTGATTAATTAACTATGCTGCACGTAGGAGGAGGGAAGCTAATTATAAAATAAGGGGGCTAAGAAGGAAAATAGCAGCCGGGAACAAAGAGCTACATGAAGTAAACCTCAACATAAAAACAGAAATTCAAATGCAGTTGAATTCAAACACAGTTGGATGGAGCCAAAAGGGAGCTTACAGAGCACCTGGAAGAGGTTAAACAAAAATAAATGAATGCTAGCCAACTCGCACATTACGAATATGGTGAAGGCTGTGGGAAATTATTGGCTTGGAAGGCAAGGGGTGATTTGGTTAGAAACTCAATCAAAGAAGTAGTAGTGGAAAGAACATGGGATAGTTGTCAGAATGATCAGGACATTGGGAGGGCCTTTACTAGTTTTTTTCAACATCTATACAGGGAAGATTGTTTAGCGACAGAAGCTCAGATCAACAACTGGCTGAGACCGGATCCCATTCTAAAACTTGCACAAGACAAAGAGGACTACCTCAACAAGCAAATAAGTGCTGGAGAAGTTTTTAAGGCCCTCAAGCGTTTCAAAAGGATGAAAGCTCCAGGGCCAGACAGGATTCCGAGAGAGATATATAAAGTCATAGTGGAGGAAATCACCCCTGTATTGACCTCTTTATTCAATACCATATATATAGACAAAACACTCCTACCCAAAACCTGGAATGCTGCAACAATCACCTTAATTTTAGAACCAAACAAAAACCCTAAAAAATGTGAATCATGTAGGCCGTACCTTCCTTAATAATGACTATAACTTATTCACAAATATTCTGTCCAAAAGTTTGTATAGGGCAATGGGTAAGTTCCAGAACGCAATCCAAAATATATATATAGATCTCCATCGGCGAGGATCTTAGAAAATAGATCTCTTACTCCTGAACTGAAGATTGGTAGAGGCACCTATGCAAGGCTGCCCACTATCTCCGTTACTGATCAATTTATATATTGGGCCTCTTTCTAGGAGAATTAGGAGAGAATAGCGAATTCTGCCTTTCCAATATCAAGATTGGTTGAAGAAAGAGGTCCTTTATGCTTATGAACTATTGATCTACACAAAACATCTTATAGGTGCCTATCCTATCTTTTTGGATATTCTAAAGGACTTTGGGAGAGTATCAGGATACCTGGTCAACAAGGAAAAAACTGAGATAATAGCCCGGAATGTAACTTCAGATACTACTCAAAAAGAAAAAGAAAAAAGAAATCAGGTACTTAGGAGTCCAGCTGGCAAAAAATCTGGAAAACATGGTTCAGATAAATTGGTCAAAACTTATGAAGGAAACGAAGAGGTTACTACAATTTTGGTCTCACCGCCCTCTATCCATTATAGGTAGAACTAACCTCATCAAAAAGATGATCCTTCCAAAATTTACATTCTTGTTTAATTCGCTACCTCTGCACTTTGAGGCTAATTGGTTCAGGAAAGTACAGGGTGAGCTGAGCAATTTTATATGGGCTAATTATGACATAATAATAGCCTGGAAGAAGCTACGAAAAAAATAGATGGAGGGAGTAGGTTTCCCAAACTTTCAATTGTTTTGTTGGGCCTTCGAATTGAAAACTTCAGAACATTGTTAAAGAAACACTACCAACAGGGGTGGCCTTGCTTCTGGGCTCTAACTAATGACTTGGCAGAACAAGGAAGTTACTTTCGGTCACCCCAAATTTGTCAAAAAGGTTCAGGTAAGAGTCCTGATCGCGGCATGTGAGGTATAGATACAGATCAGGAGGATCCTAGGAATTCCCTATTATAGTCAAATGGCCTCAATTTGGAAATCCCTGGAACTCCACTGTGCTTACTAGATTCATTAGCTACCCCATTAATCGATGCAGGGATAGAAAAATGGGGACAGCTATTGGATGAGGCAAACGCAATTTCATGGGACTTCTTAGTAAAGAAAACTAGTAATTTGCAGTCAAAGTTGAAATATTTGTAATTAGCAAGCTGGGCTCAAGATCATTCGAATGTAGGACTATCCACTGACTGGGAGAAAAAAATCTGCAGCACCAACCTGCAAAGAAAAGAAGTGACCATGTGGTACTGGATGCTGGTCCAAGTAGAAGAAGATCCTAACAAGCTGTCAGAAGAAATGTGGAAAGAAGACCTACCTGCAGCTGATCTATCATCCCTTTGGCAAGTATCAATGACTACACTTTTTTTTTTGTTAGATATGCACCTTTAAGAAGAAATCATCTGTTTACCTCACACGGGGCATATTGGTCTCCCAAGAAATTATCTAAAATAGGAGAAAATATTAAGTGTTGCCCGAAGTGTGAACTGGAGAAAGCAGATGATGTGCATATGTTTTGGCAATGTCCATGAGTTCAAGCTTACTCGCAAGATGTGTGTAAGGTCTTAACAGTCCTCATGAAAAAGAGAATAGAGGTCGGCCTGTCTTAGATTATATTTGGGGTGCTAGAGGGGGGTGTTTTTAAGGGAAAAAATAGGAAATTGCAAGAGCAACTATTAATTATTTTGATAAATATAGCACACAGGGGAATCTGTATTAATTGGGTCTCCTCCACACTACCATCTTGTGCAGGGTGGCTAAAATCAGCAAGACGTATAGGTAGACTGGACTGCATAAGTGGGTCCAAAAAGAGAGCACCTAGGAACTGCTGACAGCATACACTTCAAACCATCATTCAGTTCTGACATAAAGATCCAAGGATTAAGACACCCTCACCCATAGAGTGCCTGGGTGGGGTGACCCTGCAATCTCTAAAATTGGTTGCAGAAAGGTACATCAGGGGAGAAAATGCCTAGCAGGCTGTGGGCATGCGACTCCAGAAGCTGATCATGCCTGATCATAGACCTTTGCAGGTTTGTCACATATGAGGACCAAAAAAGAAAAAAAATTTAAAAAGCTGTGGAACATAAATGAGTCCAATTTGACGATTTGCACATTATTGCCAATGTTTTACAATAGTCAGTTTAACTCCTTCCATGCTCATGACGGAGCTGCTCCGTCATGAGCATCGGTTGAGCTGTGCTCATGACGGAGCGGTTCCGTCATGGCCCGCTCGGTGCGCCTGCGCAGTGCGAATTCCGCGCCTGACCTGGACGTTCCATTGAGCGGGCGGGGCCATGATGGAACCGCTCCGTCATGAGCACAGCGCAACCGTGGCTCGTGATGGAGCGGCTCCGTCAAGAGCATGCGAGCGCCGCTCGGCCCTCCCTCCCCCTAGCGCTGCGGCGGAATTGCGGCCGCAGCGAAGGAGTTAAAACCTCAATGCAAGCTTTGCTGGCCATTGGCACAGCCAGACAGGACTAAGAATTTGGCTACCTTCAATGAATGCTTTGTGTATAATATGTTCAGACGTCATGTCCCTTCTCGGGAGCATCAGCAAACTTCATCCTCTGCATTAATCACGAAATAGTGGTAACAGACCTGAAGGGCGTGCAGATCGATTTGCTGAATCTTACCCAGCACAAGGAGCAAAGGGTGAACTTGGATTGATTTTCTGACATTAAACACTTCCTTGTGTAACATCTCTTCCATAATATGCATGTTACTGCTCTTCTTCCACCAGAGGGCTGAACTGTAGGTCAACAGATTATCATTTTGTTAGAAGTTCTAGCTAATAGATGGATAGTCTAGACAGGGCTTGCACTGTCACCCTAGCCAGCGCATTCTTTTCATTCCAGCATGGAGACCCATCAGCTTTTCATTTATCAGAAGCCACAATAATATTATCCAGATACTTGTTCATGTTTTGTGCCATTCAGCCTGAATTTGCCAAAACACATTACTGGTTTTAGATTGCGTGACCCTCACATTTTTATCTTGAGAATATTTCTAAAGCTTAGTGACACATTGAAGCTGGATGCTAGTTGTGCTCAGTAATACTATGTCATCTGCATTGCAACAAGGAGGTGCATGTTCACCACCAGGCCATAGACAAGGATTTTCTATTCTTCGCAACACCTCCTCAGACCAGGCGTATCGAGGAGAGATGTTTTAATTTTTCTTGTTGTCCTCTTTCCATGTGTGCTGCGTTTGTACACATAGAGTTAGGAGAACGCCTTTTGGGATTGTTTTTGTGCAGTAAGATTTCCCTTCATGCACAAAAACGATCCTGCCAACAACGCAGACACCCGTGCACCATGGTGCAAGGGTGCCTGCGTTGGTGCTAGGCACCAAATTGTGCTTTGTTTTTTTTTGGAACATCTTTTTTATTATCAGGGTAAGCATGAATACATACACAACAATATCGTCATAGGTATCAATTACGTTGGTCTCAGTACTTATTCATTTGCAGGAATAAAAGCTCAGTGAACATTTTCATTTTACCATATTCCAAATCATACCCATACGAACTTCCCCCACCCAACTATTCCCTCCCCTCCCACTGTCGTTTAGATTCACAGCACTCAGCCCAATTCTGCATGTTCATGTTGTGATCAGTAATCCGCCACAATTCTTCAGAGGACTATATGTAGAATGAAACATATACAATAATCGTATTACGCATCTGAAACCGCTCACGTTCCACAGTGAGGTTGATGTCATTACATATAGGGAAAACACCACACATTTCGAGCACACCTTCTCTCACCTCAGCCCTTATTGCCCGATAAGGAAGATGTAGTGTCGCCATCACCAGCCTCAAAGGCCCCCACCATAGTATTCCAGTCTAGAGATATTGGGGTCTTCCTGAGGCCCCTACGCTCTTCGCGTTGTAGTGTCGTGCCCTCCGCTTTCCCCAGCGCACTACTTCCGCCCTCCACACTTCTGGGTCAGGCGGTCTAGCAGACTTCCACCTCATTGTTATGGTTCACTTAGCTAGCAGTAGGGCCTGATCAGCAAAGCGCATGGCTACAGTTCTCTTCCGTTCGGCAGGTCCCAACCCCAGTAAGCTATATTCCAATGAAGCGTACGGTCTGGAAGGAGCCAGTCTAGTTAGAGCATCATGGACCGTCTTCCAGTAATACCCTAGTTTGGGGCAATCCCATAACATGTGCAGTAGTCGCGCGTCATCTGCGCCACAACGGGGGCAAATGTCTGCCCTGTTGGGGAACATGGCGGGTAAACGATGAGGTGTTAGGTATGCCCTGTGTAGAACCATAAGTTGAATGAATTTAAACTTCGGGTTCCTCAACACTCTCTTCGGGAATTTGAGGATCCGTTCCCATTCCTTGTCCCTGACCGCTCTCCCTATGTCACCTTCCCATTTGTCTTGCAAAGGCTGTAGCGAGGTTGCCTTCCCCGTCCGTATACCGCTCGTTATCCATTTCGTCAGGTGACTACCCGATCCCATGAGGTACTGCATCGTAAGAAGTGGGTTCATGCGAGGTTCGTCGCCATTCGGCGCCCAGGTCATCATGACATAGCGTCGCACCCTGGCGTGCAACAAAAACAGTCCTCCCGGGGCATGATGCGATCCACGGAAATCCTCAAAAGACATGACGCGGCCATCCGCGAACAGGTCCCCAACGTGCATCACTCCCGCATCATGCCATGCGGTGAGCATTTGAGTCTGTAATGGTCCCGTCCCCATTGGAAGTCCCAAGTGTGGTATCATGGGGGCATAAGAGGACATATGGTTCGTGTACTTCACCGCCCTCCTCCAGCAGGTAATTGCGAGTCTAAGCAGGGGTGGCGTCAACCGAGGGAGATCCGTTCCTAGCAGTAACAGGGTGTGGATGTCCCCTCGCGCTCTGTCCGTCTCCGCCATTCCAATTTCATGCAAATTGCGGCCCGCCAGCCAGGCCAGCCATTGCAGCTGACATGCTTAAGCATAATACTGAAAAAAACAAAACAGGTGTGTGGAGGGTCAAGGGGAAATATTTAATGACCTTACTGCTCACTCCCCTATACCAATGTAGAAAACACACAAGAGAGCAGAAAAGGTCCAGAAACGGTGTGTAGCTGCAATGGCGGCCGTGAGGCACTGGTGGTGAGTGCATGAGACGAGGTGTTGTAAAAATTGAGACTGATTGTCACAAAAAGGCTAAAGTGATTCTCATCAGACCACCCATGTGGTGGAATTTACGTCATCTGAGAATTACTAATCTTCCCATCCCAGGTACGACCATATAGTGTCGATATGGGAAGAGTTGACAAGAACATAGTCTTGATTGTGACATCCTAAGGTGATGTGAATTGAAAAAGTGCAGTGCTCAAAAAAATATATGTAAAATAAAATTGACTACCAGGATTCTGACAATGTTCAGATAGAAATCCAGGTGTCAAGGATTAAAAACACGCCGAGTAGTGAGACTACTCAAAGGCGCTAAGCAGTACGGTCAACATGTTTCAGCTTCAAGAGCAATTAGCCCAGCTTTCTTCAGGACCTTTAACCAAAAAACAGCTACTACAACTATATGTGATGTGTTTTGAGTGATAGATAAACCAAATGTACTAATACAAAGTTACATGAGTACCAGGAACAAGTATACTTAAATGTCCACTGGAGGAAAAGAAGAATATCTTCTTCCTAAGGAAAGAGAGAGAACATAAAAACAATATGTCAGACAACACGAAGCTTCATACAAGCCCACACCGTACACACACATAGACCATGCAGACACACCTGCAGTAATAATTTACATTCTGCATTTCAAAAAAACATATTAGTTTGATCACTGAGAGGCATTTCCTCTCGGTGATACTCACCCAGCTTTGTGTGGGTGATAGCCTCACCTCACCCGGCAACCGCTCGGGAGTATGAGGCCCCGCTCTATAGTGTAGAGTTTTTACTCTCCACCATGGGAGACCGACTGCATGATACTTGCCGGTATGTTGTTTTCCAAGAATGTGTTCCACGCGTCTCTTTGAACAAACGGGATCCTTTGCTCTCAATATAACTATCGCCGCACAGACCTCTGTCTCGGCCACTTCAGGAGCTCTAATGGTCTAATACGTTGGAACCGGAGATAGTCGTCTCCGTTGGTTGATGAGAGCTTAGCGCATGCGTTAGAGAGTAGTGGCTCACAGCCTCCACGCATGCGCGAACAGTAGCGGCTCCCTTGATGCGAGTCGCTGCGATCTTGCTCAATCTAGACTCCAGATGGGATTAATCACCAAATCAATGGGAGGTTTTTTAAGGAGGGAGGGCGTTTGCCGTTTTACCTCCACTTCCGCTCGTTTCTCGCAGCGTAGGCACCGACGGATAGGTGAGTGATGGACTGTACGCTCTTGTGCTTAGCACAGTCTTTTTTGAGACACTAGAATACTTATTCTCTGTGATTTGAACCAGTTGAGTATAACTCGATATGGTCTTTGACTTAGGGCTGAGATATCCTACCCTGACTTGAGACAACTATAAGAGGTTAGCAACCCATGGACCTAGGTGGCATGGATAGCCACTCAGGGGCTTCTTTGCAAAGAACCCCACTCATGTCTAATTGGCTGGAGTCCCCATTGGGTCTCCCCCCCTTTCCCTATACATTTTTGTAAATTCAGATTTATTTTTCTAATACTTCAGTATTGGGTTACGGTATATAATATTTCTTCTAAAGAGTTACATAAAGGTACACCCTTACATCAGTACACTGGGTGATGTGTAGTATCGTAGCATACGTGTTTTCTATTTACCCTCAAATCTTTGTGGTGGTCAGTGATGGGTGTGACATTTTGGTTTACTATCACACATCAGTTGGGTTACTGTGTAGAACCATTAGGTTAGACACTGTAAAGCTGTGTGCTTATTGTGTCTTTTATTTCTACACTATAGAGCGGGGCCTCATACTCCCGAGCGGTTGCCGGGTGAGGTGAGGCTATCACCCACACAAAGCTGGGTGAGTATCACCGAGAGGAAATGCCTCTCAGTGATCAAACTAATATGTTTTTTTGAAATGCAGAATGTAAATTATTACTGCAGGTGTGTCTGCATGGTCTATGTGTGTGTACGGTGTGGGCTTGTATGAAGCTTCGTGTTGTCTGACATATTGTTTTTATGTTCTCTCTCTTTCCTTAGGAAGAAGATATTCTTCTTTTCCTCCAGTGGACATTTAAGTATACTTGTTCCTGGTACTCATGTAACTTTGTATTAGTACATTTGGTTTATCTATCACTCAAAACACATCACATATAGTTGTAGTAGCTGTTTTTTGGTTAAAGGTCCTGAAGAAAGCTGGGCTAATTGCTCTTGAAGCTGAAACATGTTGACCGTACTGCTTAGCGCCTTTGAGTAGTCTCACTACTCGGCGTGTTTTTAATCCTTGACACCTGGATTTCTATCTGAACATTGTCAGAATCCTGGTAGTCAATTTTATTTTACATATATTTTTTTGAGCACTGCACTTTTTCAATTCACATCACCTTAGGATGTCACAATCAAGACTATGTTCTTGTCAACTCTTCCCATATCGACACTATATGGTCGTACCTGGGATGGGAAGATTAGTAATTCTCAGATGACGTAAATTCCACCACATGGGTGGTCTGATGAGAATCACTTTAGCCTTTTTGTGACAATCAGTCTCAATTTTTACAACACCTCGTCTCATGCACTCACCACCAGTGCCTCACGGCCGCCATTGCAGCTACACACCGTTTCTGGACCTTTTCTGCTCTCTTGTGTGTTTTCATGCTTAAGCATAAGCCAGCAGATCTGGGACCCCCATACCGCCCATTGCAGTAGGAAGCTGTAGTTTAGCCAGACTAATGCGTCGCCTTCCCGACCCCCATATTAGTTCCATAAGTATAGTATTCAACGTCCTAAACATTGATGCAGGGGCCATGAAGGGTAGGTTCGTGAAATAATAAATAAGGCGGGGTAGTACCACCATCTTAGAGATGGCCACTCGACCGGCCACCGATAGGGGCAGTGCGGTCCAGAATTTCACCTGGGACCTCAGCGCTGAAATCGCCTTGCCCAGGTTGCCGTCGACCATGTCCCTCGCCCCTCTATATACTTGTATCCCCCGGTACCGGAAGGTAGTCTCCGCCATCTGGAAAGTGTGTGGAGGGAAGGTTAACCGGGTAATCTCCCCGGGGGCGCTGAAGCAGAACCCATAATTGTGAGGCCTGATAGTGCCCTGAAGTCCTCAAAGATTTCGGGAATGGGGTCGAGCCCGCTTCTTAGGTCGTGTAAATATAGGATAATGTCGTCCGCATATGCTGACACAACGTTTACTGTCCCAGCTCTCTGTATGCCCTTGTGGCGTGCCGACGTCCGGAGTTTACACAACAATGGTTCTAGCGCCAGGATAAACAACAGTGGGGACAATGGGCATCCCTGTCTGGTTCCTTTCGCTATGTCAAGTTGAGTCGAGATGTGTCTGTTCGAACGAACCCTAGCCGTCGGGCGGGTGTATAGCAGTCGTACCCAGGCGGCGTACTCGGGTGGTATCTCAAATGTTGCAAGCGTCGCAAACATGAAATCCCACCTTAGTGAATCAAATGCCTGCTTCAGGTCCAGAGAGACTCAGCCCTCCGTCTCCCCCGGTGTTCGCTCGTGGAGCATGAGTTGGCTGAGCCTTCGCAGGTTCATAGCCGTACTCCTGCCAGGCACGAAGCCGCACTGGTCGGGGTGTATCAGTTGTGGGGTGTTCTGGGCTAGTCTCGCCGCAAGAACCTTACTAAGTATTTTGTAATCTGTATTTAGTAAGGACAGGGGTCTATAATTAGCTAGTTGTAAGCCATCCCTGCCCGGTTTTTGGAGCGATACAATCAGCGCCTGTAGGGACGATTTCGGTAGCCCGTGGGACTTCAGCCATTCCTGAAACACCACAAGCAGTCGTGGGGCAAGCAGGTCAATGTAGGCCCTATAGAATTCGGCCGGGAGGCCGTCCGTCCCTGGGGTCTTATTCTGTGGGAGCACACGTATGGCCCGGCGTATCTCTGTGAGCGTGATGGGGCGTGCTAGGTCCTCCTGCTGGTGTGTCTCTAACCGTGGCAGTTCTAGTTCCACCACAAACTCCTCAAATGCCTCCTCTTACAGCTGCCGGTGTGGGCCGTACAGTGTCCCATAGTAGTCCCTGAAGGCAGTATTGATGTCCATTTGCGTCGTGACCATCGTCTCTCCCTGGTCAATGACCTCCATTATGGGCACACGTACAGGATCATTCCGTAGCAGACGAGCGAGCAGAGGCCCAGACCTCTCAGCTTGCGCGTGCTGTCTGCATATGTATTCCCTATGATCTAATACGCGCAGTTCCTCCAGCAGTTCAGCATGTTGTATGTGTGCCTCCTGCAGAGGTGTGAAGGGTAGGTTCATACCCGCGGCCTCGCTCTCGAGCATGGCCAGGCGGTCCTCCACCTCCTTGAGCGTCTCCAGTACAGTGCCAAATTGTGCATTGGTGCTGGCTGAATATTCCTGCCCTTTCAAATTGGCGTATAGCAGTGGAGCAAAAAGACTTGTGGTGCTGCCCTGTGCCAATTTTTTGTAAATGAGGCCCTGTGTTTCTTGGATTCCAACGTGGGTTCTAAATCTCTAAACCAACTGAAATGAAGGATTTGTTGCCAGTTCCATCAAACTGGAGTTCACGGGGGCTTTTTGCACCGTAGAGCAGCCCTTGCAAAGCCTGAGGCTTTGCAAATTACCTGTTAGTGCAAACACAATAAGCAGTCCGTGGAGAGAAATATTTGGTAAACATTTTACTGGAAGTGTTGACCATAGCCAACAACCTGTACATTTGGGACTCAGATACCATTTATATAGACTGGGGTGGATACAGGAACTTCCCAGGCATATGGCATTTGTGAGCAAGACACTATAGAATTAAATCCCAAATGCAACAGTAACATCCACCATACCAGAAAGCAATTCAGAGCCATACTAGCCATTATGTCAGGGCCCAATGCCTTTCCATTTGTAATAATCTAAATGGTAATGATTTATCCTTGGACCTTGTCAGGTGGATTTCTACTGGACTTGAGCTCCTCAAGGTACTACATACCCATCCAGAGCAATAAAGACCTAGGGCCAGATGTAGGCGAGCAAATACCGGTCGGTAACGGCCGAATTCGGCCGTTACCAACCGGTATTTGGGATTTCAGATGTAGGGGCCATTATTTTACAGAATCGGTAAATTTACCGATACGGTAAATTTACCGATTCTGTAAAATACCGAATCGGTATTTTTACCGATTCGGTAAATCCAAATGTAGGTGACCCTCCTGAGAGTGCCACAGGCCCTTAAGAGTCGGTATTTTACCACACAATTCTATTGTGTGGTAAAATACCGAATCCAGGTGTGCATGCACATCTGTGCATGCACACTGTGCAATGTGACACACAGACATGCCCTTAGGGCATGTATGTGTGCCACATGTCACACATGCCTTTACTTGGGGTGCTAGAGGGTGTCAAAGTGACACCCCCTGCACCCTTGCAACATTCGGTATTTACCGATTCGGTAAATACCGAATCGGTATTTCCCATTGATTCCTATGGGCTTCACAGCCCATAGGAATCAATGGGAAATACCGATTCGGTACTTACCGAATCTGTAAATACCGAATGTTACCGATACGGTAATTCAAATATGAAAATTACCTACATCTCCCTCCTTCATATTTACCGATTCATAAATACCGAATCGGTAAAATTCGGTATTTATGAGTCAGTAAATGTCCCTCACCTACATCTGGCCCCTAGATTCTAATTTCTGTAGGTCAATGTTATTTTGAATATATCAGCTCTAGCAGTCTATTGTGCTATTAGCTTCCAAAATTTAAATATAGCTCCTTCACAATTTTTAAGATTACAATTAGTCGTTCATACCCACTACCTATTATTTTTTTTGCTCTATAAGTGTTTCTTAATTCTTGCCATTTGTGAAACCGTAGCTCATTTTTCTGGTCATGAACATGTGGAATTAATTCTTACCAACTGTTCATCATGTTCTATGGAAAGTTTCCTGATCTAATCCTGCCACTCACACCACCACCTGTCAGCTTAGATTTATCTCCAACGATTTGAGCAATCAAATGGTGAATTACTGCATCATGCTGCTCCATGACTGCAATAACGTCAAAATGATCCCCTTTTACAAAAGATAATCTAGATGTTAATTAGAGTCTCTATTCATCCTGGTAAGATGACTGCAAACGTCTTATAGTCATTTATCTATGGACCTTAGTATGAGATTGCTGGTCTTTTTTTATTTTTTTATTTTATTTGGAGTCGAAATACATCACAAAAGATTTTAAAAGTACATACTTAGATCATTCAGGACACAGGCTTAATAATTAATTCACATGTCATTAAATACCAAAGATAAATACTTAATCCGAATGTACATTAGATAAATATTTAAGACCTCTGACATAGAAAGCTCATATAAAACCGTCAGTATATAAAAGGGGGAGACAGGGTGCATGATTATATTTCAATATTTAAAACAGCAGAATATACAGAGTAGCAATTCAAGCATCTTTTGCGCAAGTCTCCCTCCATTTAGTTACCGGGGCCCGGAAGTTTCTTCCAAAGTCCCGTACTTTCCCCCTCTTAAATTCATATAGGCAAATCTCAATATTATATATACCGAGGAACCTGGATAACCACATTTGAAAAGATGGTGCAACAGTATCCTTCCACCCTGCAGAGATCAAGATCCTAAGGACGGCTACGGAAATAAACACCAATGCTTCTTCTTCCTTGCCCAGATTTAAATTCGAATCTGTGCCCAAGATCATCAGGGTAGGGGATAGATCGATCTTATGACCTAGCAGCCCCTCCCATAATCTTTCGATCTCTTTCTTCACTGGGGTCAAGAGAGTGCAAGAGAAAAACATATGTAGAAGGTCTGCTTGTCCCCCCCCCCCCACATCTTGGGCAATTATCATCCGCTCGAACCCCCCATGTATATAATTTTGTCGGGGTATAGTATAAATTGAACACCGTTTTATAATGTTGAGCTCTTAGGTTTGTGGCTCTAAATATTCTTTTGTTCAATGCTATAGCCAGGTCAACATCTACATTCGAGTTTCCTAATTTATTGGACCATGCAACCTCTGTTTTATCAACATCGTCTTGGATCTCTGCACGGAGGATGTTGTATATAGGCTTAATTTTATTGCATCCATTGGACAATGCATCCAAGAGGGTACTATTTCCTGGGGGAGGCGGCTTTGGTTTAATGGCCTTCAGGGAGCGGTCAAACTGGGTATAGGCGAACCAGTGATTATCTGGAATATCATACCTCTTTTGTAATGCCTCAAAACTTATAATCCCTTCTGCATCCATTATATCTCGTAATACCTTAATGCCCAACTCCCTCCATATTTTCAAGGCCCTTTCAATCCCAAGCCTTGAAAAGAGGCTGAATCTATAGATGTGGATATAAGCATTAATTTTGGGGATATTGCACAGTTTTCTACTAGCCTTCCATACCCTCCAAGCACTATCAATAATCTTGTATCTCGCTTTTTTGTAGAATCTGCGATCTACTTCGCATAACATGGTACCCGTCGCTTTTCTTCCCAATAATAATTCATAAATAGAGGGGAGTTGATATACTTCCGATCTAGCATTGTTAGTGTGGGCATCTGATTGAAAAAGTATCTTCATTTGTATTAAAAGACAAGTCCAATGGTATTACCTTAAGTTGGGAAGATCCAAGCCCCCCCTTTCCCGCGGGAGAGATAGAAGGCTTGTTGACCTTCTTATTTTGCCATATTGCCAAATAAATTTCACAAAGACAGATTCCAGTTTTGACATTATTTTTTCCTCAATAAATAGTGGTATGGCCCTAAAAAGATATAATAGCTTCGGAAACATCGACATCTTGACTGCATTTATCCTGCCAAACAAAGAGAGGTGCAGTCCATCCCATCTTTTTAGGTCAGTCTCTATTGATTTTATAAGTGGTAAATAATTTCCTTCCACTATTTTCCCTACAGCAGCGTTAATTGTAACCCCCAGATAAACTGCTGTTTCCACATATCTGGAATCTGCCTTTACTATATTCCCTGTACAAATTATCTGGGTCTTTGCTTCGTTCAATAGGTAACCTGAGTTGGAACCAAATTGTTTTGTCAAATCAACCAACGTTGACATTGCTTGTTGGGGATCATCAGTAAATACGGCCAGATCGTCCGCATAGGCTAATATTTTATTTTCAAACCCATTTATTATCACCGGTTTTAACCTAGGGCATCCCAGAACTGCCTAAATGAGTGGATCAATATATAGGGAGAAAAGGATTGGGGAACATGGGCATCCTTGCCGGGTTCCTCTTTTAATGTAGAAGATATCTGATTTCTCGCCCATGACCGTAACTCTTGCCACGGGATTAAGATACATAGCTTTCAAAGCTCCGATAATTTTTTGCCCAAAACCTCTCCCTATCAGGATGTTCCACAGATAGCTCCAAACCACGCGGTCGAAAGCTTTCTCTGCGTCGAGCAGGATCATGGCGACCCCCCCCCCGTAGCAGCATGGGCGTCGAATATAGCTATTGCTCTACTTATGTGATCAGTAGTACCACGTCCGGGGACGAAGCCATGCTGCCACGGAGAGACAAGACCGCCAATAATCCTGCCCATTCTAGAGGCCCATATTTTGGAGTAAAGCTTGGTGTCAGAGTTAATTAGGGATATCGGTCTATATGACCCCGGATTCTCGCTGGGTTTCCCTTTTTTGTGAAAGATAATGATGTTTGTCTCTTTCCAAGATTCCGGGGTTTCTCCCTTGTAAACTATCCCGTTAAAAAGATCCACTAATAGGGCTATGATTTCGGATTCGATACATTTGTATACCTCCAGGGGGAGGCCATCCGGGCCGGCAGCCCTCCCTGGAGCTAACTCCTTTAGGGCAGTTTTAACCTCCAATTCGGTAATGTCTTTATCCAATTCCTCTTGAAGAGAGGGATCAAGACGAGGACCAGAGTCTTCTAAATTCATACATTGCTCCCCGATCTTTATTTCTTCATCGTATAACTTTTTATAAAAGTCTCTAAAGACACGCAGGATATCTGTGGTTTCTGTATATTCTCTGCCCCTTTCTACTATCTTCTTTATGGTGTTTTTGGACCATTCCTGCCGAAGTCGCAGGGCCAAGGCTCTACCGACGTGTTCACCGGTTTCATATCGATTGGCTCTTGTAGCCTGGTATTCGCCCATTGCCTTCTGAGTGGAGATTTTCTGGAGATCTGCCTTAATTACCATAAGTGCTTTATGACTGCCACTACTGTCTCCCCCTGATGCAATGACCTTCACGTGCTCTTCTTCTATATTCATGAGTCTATCTAGTAGTTTTGATTCGGCCCTTCTGTCATCGTTTCTTAATTTAGTTGAATAACTAATAGTCTCCCCCCTCAAAGCCGCTTTAAAGCAGTCCCTCACTATATTTCTGGAGGAGCTATATCTATTGGCCGAGAAGAAGTCTTCTGCCCAGCACTTAATATGGGCAATGAATCTGGCATCCTCCAGTAATCTCCTCTCAAAAGACCATGGAGGTCTAGTTGTTCTACGGTAACTCCTCTGATATGTTATCACTAAGGGATTATGATCGGATATCATTCTTGGCAGTTTAGTTATAGTTACTTTATTGATCTCTGATGTAGAGATAAAAAAAATAGTCCAGTTTAGAATGCTTCTGAGCAGGATTTGAGAAATATGTAAAGCCAGAATTATTAGGCTCCTTGACACCCCAAATATCCACTAAGTCCATTGATTCTTTCAAGGATTTGATTGCCCTGTAGACTCGTGGTTTCCGACCAATATATTTTACATTATTCTCCCAGCTAGCAGAAATATTTAGATCTCCACATATTATTATAGGTACCGCCCAACCTGCAAGTTCGATCTCCAGAAAATCAAAGATCTCCGGGTCGTCACCATTCGAGCCATAAATTACACAGATGGTAAATCCTAACTCCAGCTCGGCGATCACCCATCTGCCATAGCTATCAGCTCTTACCTTCTTGACCCCACCCAAGGTTTTCTTTATCAGGATAGCCACCCCTCTAACCATTGAGGTTTGTAATGAACAAGCAACCAAATCAAATCCATTCATTAACAGAAGGTTCCGTTTTGCCCAGGGGAGGTGCGTTTCTTGGAGGCATAACACATCAATTTTATGGCATGGTGGCCTGCTCCAAGACCAGCAAACTCAATAAAAATGAGTTTGCTGGTCTTGGAGCAGGCCACCATGCCAGGGCCCGGCTCTAAGACTGCCAAACCCATAATGAGACTGTATGCTGGATTCCGACTCGAATCAAGGCCAGGCAGTCCTACGGTGGCTGGCCCACGACAGTGCCCTGCTAAGGCTCATATATGAGCCTAATCAGGGCACCGCAATGGGAATGCCATTAAAGGTTCCTGCACGACTGTCAAGTCCATGTTGTAATGAACTGGGAGTGCATGCAGTCATGGGGCACACCATATGCCTCCCTGCATGCATCCCCTGGCACAGATACACCAGGGGGCCCTGTAGGGCCCCCTTAGTTTCCTCATTGCCACACTTTTCATGGCAGGCTCACCGCCATCAAAACTGTAACAGTGAGGAAACTCATAATATGCTTGGCAGTGCTGCAGCGGCACTGCCATCGTATTGCGGCCTCTGTCCACTGCGCCACTGCTGAGGGATAGCAGATCCCGGCAGTAGCAGTGGACCAGTGGCGGTTCAACTACCATAGTCAGAATATGGCGGTTGGACCACCAGTCTGGGAGTTCTCCGACCACCACCAGGACTACAGCGGTTCAATGGACCTCCTCAGTCGTAATACGGTCCTAAAGGTAATTTAGTGTTATTAGATACCTTCTTTTGCAGCACATACTGGTATGGTGCATGCGCTCTGCTTATGGTGAGTCTTTACCCACTAACACACAGATGTCACCTCCCCAAGAGCCAGTGGTAGAGGACTCAACTACAGCAAACTATGACTAATAAGTTGTCCAGTAGTAGCATTCACTGCAGCCTTAGGAGTTGCCTAACCTTTATAGTTGCAACAGGTATTGCACTACTCCAGCTTCTAGTCACAGAGACTGTAGTCAATTTGTACTCAAGATGTTGATGCATGCTTACATAGAGTTGTGTTGTAAGTAAGTAGGTCCATTCCATGTAGTTTCTTTATGTAGATTTATTTTAAATCAAGATCTTATACATAGCCCCACCAGGAGTAGCCTCCATACTGCTCAGCCCTTCTTCCAACTGACACTCTCTCTCATCCAACATTCCATAAACAGCTCTCACACCAACATTCCACTCCACAGACACACAGGCTGCGCAGCAGGTATAACACACCTCCCTTTCTTAATACCAATACAAATCAACAGCAAAAGAATCACAATAAAATAGATGCATGTATTAGATGGCAATAATAATTACATACAAGAGAGGGGCAACATGCAGTACATGTGGATGGCGAAATACATGTATATAAAATAGCAAAAAGATAAATATTTGGAAGAAGTAAACGATTACACAAACAAGAAATTCTAACACTCACCACTTCTCCCTTTCTAATATAAAAAAACAAAATCCTTGAAACCAAGCCAAGGCAACACATACACTACCACACCAGTAAAACACAAACTAAACCCAAAAAACGAAACAATAAGGCTGGCCAGGCCAACAAGAGGTAGGAAGGGTCCCAACTAAAAGGTACGACAGGAAATATCAATCAGATACAAATAATTCAGTACTTCCTCCACCGAAAAATGGGTGTGATGTGTAGAAACTTACTACATGGAATTTATAAAGGTCACACCAGTCACGTAACACCGGTCACCAACCATAAACTCCACCCAAACTGAAAGCTGAGTTGTGATGTGTGGAAAATGCACTCCACACGGAACCTGAAGAAAAGCAAGCATACACTCCACCCAAACAAAAATTTGGGTTGTAACGTATGGAAAATACACTCCACACGGAACATGAACATATTAACCACAAACTCCACCCAAAGAAAAAAATGTGGGTTGTGATGTGTGGAAAAGTATGCTTCACACGGAACCTTAATAAAAGCAAGCATACACTCCACCCAAACAAAAATTTGGGTTGTGACATATGGAAAATACACCCCACACAGAACATGAACATACCAACCAGAAACACTACCCTAACAAATAAATGTGGGTTGTGATATGTGGAAAAGTATACTCCACACGGAACCTGTAGGGGTGTAACACACTGCACCAACACAACAACAAGCTTTAATAAAACTTTTGCCCAAAAACATATCCTGGAAGACCAGACAGAAACTCCACCCAAACTGAAATGTGGGTTGTGACGCGTTGAGAAAAACTCGACACTGAACCTTAAGAAAAGCAACCAGAAACTCCACCCAAACCGAAGTTTGGGTTGTGACATGTGGAAAATACGCAAAATGCACATTTACCATGAATCATGAGCACAGCACAGAACCCGCTGCACAACATCAAGAAATGTAAGGTAAACCTCTCTGGGATAAAAAAACATAGGACACATTCAACGTATCAAAAAAACAAGTGCAGAACTTCAAATATGAGCAGAATTAGAAATCAGGTTCAGAAAAACTGCCTGGAAAACACCATATACACAGAGAAACTGTAAAATGCCTACAACAATAGTCCTATCAGGTAAATGTAAATGTATTTCGATTTATATAGCGCACGTTTCACCCAGGGGTCTCAAGGCGCTTGCTTAGGGAACCCGTCCTGGTATTCCCCTGTGAGATATACCCCGGCAGGGTATTCACAAGGTGAAAGCCAGGCATCCCGCCACGAGGGGCCGTAGTGGAGATTAAGCAAGCTATTGCCCAGAGTTGCAGAGTGTGACCCCGTGAGTTGAGTAGGCACCGGAGCGAGAATTGTCGAGTCAGTGGAATTTTTTGAGCCCGAGACCCGCCGAGGCGGGGAATCGAACCCTGGTCCACGGCTGATCTCAGCTTCCGGGTCTGCCGCCTCTAACCACTGAGCCACACTCCTCCACTACTCCACTACTTCTCGTACTACAGGCACACACACTACAAAAGTGTGACAAATAATCATAAAAGAAAGTAAATAGGCATTAAAATAGGTAATGCAGAAAAGTTACTGTGGAAAAACTTTTTTAAAAAAAGTACAATGAGCACTAAACACTGGTGAGCGACCTCCCACCCGAAGTATGGCATTGTTGCATAGTGAAGACAATATGATCCTGAGGTTTGACATTTCACACGTCGATCAGCAGATTCTCCAAATACGCAGAATGGAGAAAGAGAGAGTACTTTAAATTAATCGGTAATCCAGAAAACCATCCTGAAACGAATGAAGCGCAAGGAGCCACAGCAACGTTACTGTCCCCGATGAAATCTCCAATTAACTTTATTTAAAAAAACATGGTTGGCAGAAACGTACCGCAAATCTTTAGGGTAGAACAGTAAGTGAGAAAAGTAATGCCTCCTAACCAAAGATGGCGGCACGTACTGCACGTTACACCAGATGGCTCACAGCACGTTGAAGCAGATGGGCGTCCGCCATCCATAAGCAGCAACAAACCAAGGAAGGAAGGACGTCATCATGGTGGCATCAATCTCCACAAGAAAGACACGCGACACCACAGGAAAGGTAAGGTGTGCGCGAGTACAAACGGAATGTCTCAGCCTTTTAAATGTTGCTCACTGCAACGGCCAAAACTCTGCGGCCTCAACAGTAATGGAAATACACAGGATAATAGCAAAGTACACATACCCCCAGATGCATCAAGCCCTGATTCTGCGAATTGTAATTTGTGAAAAATACCGAATCGCAAATTAGAATTCGCATAATGGGTTGCATCAAAAAAAGCGTTCCAAAAATGCGATTCACAGTCGGCCGCAATCGCCGAAAGCGAATTTCGCTAAATCGCTCAAAAATCGCAGAATCTCCTGTTTCCCATGTTGAAATTTGCGATTTCGCAATTACCGAAATCGCAAATTGAGATCTCGCAAATTGCGAGATCGCAAAAACAGGAAGTCGCATTTTGAGCACAATGATGACATCACAACCAGGAAGTAGGCAGTTCCCTCATTCATTCTGAACCCAGAGCTGGAGAGAGGAAGAGGCACAGCCCTGAGCTCTATCAGACACACCCTGCAGCCCCACAACAGGACATACATCCAACTCCAGAATGTCCCAGGATGCAGCAGGAACCAGTGCAACTGGCAAGAAAAGAAAAATACAATTTTCCGAACAGGAGCTGGAGTTCCTGATCCAGGGAGTCAGCAGGGACCATGAAAGGCTTTTTGGGAAGCAATCCAGGAAGGTGCCTGAAGCAGACAAAAGGCGCATTTGGCAGCGCATCAGAGCGAGGGTAAACTCTGTAGGAGTGACCCAGCGCTCAATTGATGAGCTGAAGAAGAGGTGGTATGACCTCAGAGGCCGTGCCAAAGAGCGCATAGCAGAGAGGCTCGGGGAGCAACATGCCACGGGAGGAGGAGAGCCCACAGTTGTGGACAACACTCCACTCGAGGACCTTGTTGAGGATACCATCAACGCAGCAGCGTTCGTGGGGGTCACTCAGCTGGACACCTCCCGAGCCACACAACAATCCCAAGGTAAGAGCCATGCAACTGCGACCCCTTCCCCTAACAATGCCCATGCCTCCAGAGCTAGCCATTTGATAAGCCCAGTAATGCAGTCCATGCACATCAGAAACGCCATATTGCATTGTGGGACCTGTAGTGTGACAATAGTTCCCTGATAGCCACACACAGCCAGACCTGTCAAGTGAAACATATCCCTAAAGCCAGTCAGGGAATGCAAGCCTGCATGCATGTTGCAACATTCCATGTGCACGATTAATATCATTAATCATGCACCCATTTACATCACAGGTGCTGCAGAACCAAAGAGCACAGACAGCGAGGCACTCCAAATTGAGGAGACCCCAGAGGAGACGGAGGGAGAGAGTCATCCTGCCCCACGACCTGGACCGTGACACACACCTGCACCAGTACCACCACCTCTCCATGCGGACAGGGTCACCCCTACAGCCACAGGAAGAGTGCAACCACCCCATGCATCACACATGGCAGTGGAACAGGCCACACCACCACCCAGGAGGCAGACACGGCGCACAGCCACTGTGCGGTCGCAGTCAAGCGGCCGGTTGAGGCAGCAGCGCAAGGTGGCAACACGAGCTGACAGGGGGCAACATGCCCAAGATCCAGGGCTTGGTATTGAGCGCCGGATGCTATCTGTCCACCAAAAGCAGGCACGGCACATGGAAGCCATGCAGCTGCAGCTGTACAAGACTGCGCGCAATGTGAACCAGCTCACCGAAAGCGAGCAGGAGTTAACGGCTGCAGTCAGGGAGAACAGCCAAATCATGGGGTCGCAGCAGGACATCAGCCGCCGCCGCCACCGCCAGTTGCTGACCCGGCTATCAGCATATACCAGGTCAAACCACCGGATCGGGAATGCAACATCCCAACTGTCACGCCGGTCCCTGGCAATGCAGATACAAATGGTGCAATGCTGCCAGGATGTTGCTAGGGCGTTGGAACAGGTCACAACCGCTGTCCAAAACCAGCAGGTGTGTGGCCATGGCCATGCAAGGGGGAGGAGGGGTTATGATGATGCCAGTGAGGGCACATCCAGTCTGAGCCGCCTGTCCCTGCCGGTGGTACCAGAACGACGCCGCAGTACCAGGCCCAGTGCAGCATCACGGCCCAATACTGGCGAGGTGGATGTGGATAGGCGACAGGGTGCGTCCGGCCGGAGGCGCCAGTGGTTGACTGAACATTAGCAGCAGTGCCATGCTGAAGTACCAAGCACGCCTGCTTCGCAATCATGGGGCTGTATGACGTAATACAGTTTTCATGTTTTTTGAACAAAAAAAGTAAATGAAAGATCTTGTTCACATAATTATAAGAATTTATTTCAAATGCTAATCCTACTCATGTCATTATTTTATTTGGCATGCATGAGTGCAGTGTTGTGTGAGGGGTATGGGTGCACTAGAAATAATTCAGTGTGATGTTGTTGTGGCGCCTGTGTTCTTCAGCAGGATTCTCCCCGCGGGCATGATGCACATGTGCAGGTGGGCGGTTGTCCCCCTCTGACTCACTGCCAGAGATCTCCACAGGTATCCTCCGATTGGTAGCAATATTGTGGAGTATGGCACATACGGCCACGATGCGGCAGCAGACCTCAGGCTGGTATTTGAGGGCCCCACCAGTCTTGTGTAGGATGCGGAATCCGCTCTTTAACATCCCAAATGTCCGCTCAATGACATTTCTTGTGTGAATGTGCGCAGCATTGTAACGCCGCTCCTGTGGTGTAGCAGGGTTGAGGTATGGGGGGAGGAGGTACTCACGGAGGCCATAGGCGCTGTCACCTAAAGGATAGGAGCAGAGGGTCAGTACCTGTTATGCGCAGCTACATGGTCTTGACATACTGTATGTGGGCATGTCAACTTACCTAGGAGATGTCCTTCGCCAAAGTCACCCCAGGCCAAGCGGGTGTGTATGCCGCTGTGCCTGAAGATGAACGAACCATGCGTGCTCCCCGGGTATTGTGCCACTATGTCGGTGATGATTGTCTTTGCATTGCAGACCATCTGGATGTTGAGTGATGGTAGGACTTGCGGTTCTGGTACATGTATTCTGTCTCAGAGGGTGGGCAGATGTGGATGTGGGTACAGTCAATGCGTCCAATTACATGGGGGAATTGCGCGGTGTTATAGAAGTCAAGCTTTGTTTGGTTTAAGTCCTGTTGGGTGGTTGGGAAGGTTATGTAGGGGTGTATCCGGGTCAGCATGGCGTCCAGGAAGCTCCGTAGGCAGCATGACAGTGTGCTCTGGGAGATCCCCCCTGCATATGCAACTATCCCCTGGAAGCTTCCGGAGGCCAGGAGGTGCAGGCAGCACAGGACCTGGACATTGGTGGGCACGGTATTGGTCCTCCTTGTTGGGTGCTGCATCAGGGGGTCAAGGTCTCGGATGAGCTTGGTTATCATTGCCGCATTCAGCCTGTATTTGGAGTATATATCCTCTTCAGTCTGGCCCAGGAGTGTTATCCGCAGCCGGAAGATGCGCTCCTGGATCCTGCATTGGTTCCGGGCTGCAGCCTGGAGCCTCAGCCGCCTTGCCACGATGTATAGACCAGGCATTGTTAATGTCCTCATGCTCCTACTGTGTCTCCTTAAGTGTGTTTGTTTTGCTCCGCCCATTTTTCTTGTTGGAAATGTTTTTTCCAATTTAACTTCATGTTTACCACCTCCTTAAATTGTGACTCGCATTTAGCGATTATGGGTTTTTTCGCAATTTACGATGTTTGATTAATTGAATTTGCGATTTATTTGCGAATTCGCAAATTAATTCACAGAATAAGTGGAAATTCGCAGTTACCGATTCGCTTAGGGGGTTCCACATTGTTTCTGCAAATTTCTGTTTGCGAATTCGCAATTTACAGTTTTTTTCCTTGATCGATTGCGGGAGCCGTAATTGCGATCGCAATAGCTGTTTCGCAGCTATTGCGGGCGCAATTTAGGTTGATGAATCTGTGCCATAGTTACTGATGGTAAAGTACGCATAGTTACTGATGGGAACACCAGCATCAACTTTCCAATCACATACAGACACAACAACCCACCAGGGGTGCAAATTATCTGACTCCTGTCAGGCTGACAAGAAGGCAATGCTCAGTGAACTGCTCCGGGGTACGCAGCTTGTAAAACGCATAAGACAGGGGAACATTCAAATTGAGTAACATGGCACACAGCTGGATTTGTAGCTGCTCAGCAGAACAGAAAAAACACTTGTAGATGGATGTAGAAATGTTCCAAGCTAGTGTCTTGAATTCACGGTGGAAGCAGTCATCAGAAATTGACAATTTCCGGCAAACCAGCTAAAATGATGACACGACCCCTAGGAACAAGTCCCAAAAAAATAGTACACTCTAGTGCTGGCAGCTAATATCCAGGTCACAGATGATACTCTCCCAATGCAGGTTACAGCAGGCAGGAAAAAGGGCAAAGCAGCAGGACAGGAACAGATCTTCAAAGGAAGCAGGGTAGACACTTCTATAATATTTCCAAGACAGCAGGGTGAAATCCACTCTTGGGTTGTGGGCGACGTATGGAGTGGACACTGGTGGGGCTAAGGGGTGCCAGTATGCTTTTAAATCCGTGGCTTGTAGATTAAAGAGGTTCTTTACCTTGGAGTAGTTTAAGGCTTCTCAGAAACAATCCATTAGGTAGCGGAGACAGGTTCTTCCATAAATAGTCGCCAAAATCTGTTGTAAGTAAGTAGGTCCATTCCATGTAGTTTTTTTATGTTGATTTATTTCAAGTCAAGATCTTATGCAGAGCCCCACCAGGAGCAGCCACTCTGCTGCTCAGCCCTTCTTCCAACTGACACTCTCTCATCCAATATTCCATACCCAGCTCTCACCCCAGCATTCCACTCCAGACACACAGGCTAAGCAGCAGGTATAACAAGTAGGTCTTGTCCCAGCCCAAGAAATGCATATTTCACAACCAAGCACAGAGAAAATAAATATATTTTGTTGTCAAACACATTTGCACACATGGCATTAATACGAGTCCTTTTTATGAAAAAACAGTATTTATCAGATGTGTTTGGAAAAATGTGCTTGGCTCCCAGAAAAAGGCAATTGACTGAAATTATTAACGTTCCCAGGTACAGCAATACAGATTAAGAAATGAGTTGTACACAGCATAGAACTGAAACACTCTGAGAAGTGTTTTGTTACTGATTTGAAAATATGTGGAAATCGTTCTCAGATCATTGAAAGCGAACCATAAAAAGCACAAAGGTTTGGGGGGCACCTAACCGGACAATGGTGGGACTAGCAAACCACTGATCCTCTCATTGTAAGAAATTTGGGTATGAGCTGCGGGGTTTAGGGGTAGTACCCACCTCAAGTAATAATCACAACCAATGTTAGGTTGAACCTCTAAAGTCACTGGACAGCACTGCCCCTCTGCTACCTAGTAAAATTCCGGGTAGAACACAGAAATCTGCACCGTGGTACGATACTGCACTGCTTACGGCCAAAGCAGAATGCAAACGCCTTGAGAGGCGCTGGATGAAGGGATTCTCAGTCCAGGGCAAGAGGGAGTACCATGATATGCGGAAAAAATACCATAGGCTCATTAGATGAGCTAAGGCAATGCACTATCAGGATAGAATTGGGGCAGCTGAAAATTTGACGAAAGAACTGTTCAAGATCTGTAAGGAGATTTCTTCCCTAGCGACCACTGCTGTGCCAGTCTCCAGCTCAGAAGAATCGTGTGGCCGTGTGGCAGACTCTTTTGCAGACAAAGTGGAGAAAATCTACTCCACCTTTCCAGAGTCTGCAAAGGAGGGTCTCAAACCTGCTGAGGATGCCAGGGTGGCCGGGGAGGGAATATGTATGGACAGTTTCATAATTCCCCCCGGAGCTGCTAATAAAAACTTGCCTGGGTGTCAAGTCGGGCTCCCCCAGAGATCCAGCCTCCCCCAAAGTGCTTGGGGAGAGCATTTCCATGATTGAGCCCTACATTAGACATCTCTTGGAGGTATCTTTCCGGTCTTGCACTGTGCCAGGTAGTTAGAAGGAAGCGATGGTCCTCCCATTACCCAAGAAACCCAATGTCAGCATAGAGAAACTTGACAATTTACGCCCTATTTCACTACTCCCTTACTCTGCTACAGTGGCGGAGAAGGTTGCTAATAAACAACTAATGGCACATGTTGAGAATCACAACCTCCTGCATCCCTCCCAATCTGGCTTCCGTGTCTTACACTCGACGAAGTCTGCTCTGCTCTTTACTACGGAAACCATCAGACAATGAACAGATGCCGGGCAGACAACGGCCTTAATACTCCTGGACTTGGGCGCTGCCTTTGACACTGTTGCTCATCACACCTTGCTGCAGTGTCTGAATAAAGGTGGCGTCTCTGGCTCTGCACTGAAGTGGATGAAATCCTTCTTGGCAGAACGCAGGTTCCAAGTGAGGCAGGGATCCCACTACTCTAAAATTATCAAACTGAAACAGGGAGTGCCACAGGGATCGGCCCTGAGCCCGACCCTGTTCAATCTCTATGTGACACCTCTTGCTGAGATAGCGGATGGGTTCGGGATCAGGGTCGTGTCCTATGCCGATGACACCCAGCTGGTGGCCTCCCTGACTCAGGCACCAGACTTGGCAGCCTCCAATTTTGTAGCATGCATGCAGGAGCTTGCTTCCTGGATGGCTAACAACTGCCTGAAATTGAATGGAGACAAGACCGAGGTGCTTGTTGTGGGGAAGGCTCCATCAGTATGGTCCTCGGCTTGGTGGCCCCCTAGTCTGGGTCCCACCCCCACGCCCTGTACTCAGGTGTAGAACTTGGGAGTGTGGTTGGACTCCAACTTGTCCTTTGAATATCAAACCAGACATGTAGTGGGTACCTGTTTGGGAGTCCTTAAATGCCTCCAGAAAACTCTGGATCTGCTCCCTATTGAGGCCAGGAAGACTATGGTGCATGCCCTTGTGACATCTCGCCTGGACTATGGCAACATATTGTACCTGGGTACCACTGTCAAATGTATGAACAGACTTCAGGTTCTACAAAACGCCACTGCTCGGCTGGTTCTTGTGCAGCCTAGGAGGGCCGCCTCTAGGAAAGTCTTGGCCTCCCTCCATTGGCTTCCCATTAGGGAGAGAGTGCTGTTTAAGGCACTCTGTGTGTGCCACCGCATCACCCAGGGAATTGGTCCATCGTACTTGGCGAACTTGGTCACTCGATATGTCCCCACACGGCTTCTTAGATCGTGTGGGAATAGTTTGTTGCTCGTCCCTAAGGTCATGAAGGCCAGGATGGGTGGTCGGTCTTTCTGCTTTCTGGCTGCTCAGAAGAAACTTCCCTTGGGTCTCTGGCTGGAGGCATTCGAGGTTACATTTAGGAGAGATCTGTAAACCCACCTTTTCTCCCGTGTGCAGGGATAGCCCGTTCCAACTTGATTGTGCCCGTAAGTTAACGTCCTCTCACCACAGCACGGGGACACATCGGTTGGTGTAACCAGGCGCTTTACACATGAATCCATTATTTATTATTATTATTATTATTATTATTATTATTATTATTATTATTATGGAGTGCATGTCTTTGTTCTGACTACATGAAGGAGAGCTGGCCTACTATTCTAGGCTCTGTTCAGGTCACTATCATCACTTCTAGTCCCTGATGTTCCACAGGGTTAAAAAGGGTTCTGATAAGAGAAGGATACTGGGGATTTTAAATTTATGCCTGGCACCAGCCTGTGGGTGGGTAAAACTCCTGACCAAACTCCAGTTACTTTGGAATGAAATAAATAATAATGTAAACTCAACAGCTTGGACCTATCTCAAGGAAGCGATAGATGAGTTAGCAGTTACTTCTATCTGGGAAAATAATATAACCAATGCTTCGTTTACAAAAATTAATTAATAGAACTGCAAGCCAACTATCCATTGTAAGCGATAAAGCTAACCTTATAAAGAGGAAACATGCTAGGACAATTATAAATGCTTACAAAAAAAGGAAATACAACATTATTTGGAAACACCTTGGACTGAAAAAAATAAAAAGGTGTTTCTTAAAGCGAGATTTGGAATTATGCCGGGATTATGCCATCTTCCCCCGTGGAAAAACATGAAAAAACTAACAATATGTAGACTGTGTAATAAGGGTGAGGAGAATATCCACTCAATGTACGTGGAATAAGGACATGCAGAGAGGCCCTGATAAGGTGCCTTCACTCAGATGACATAAGTTTGAATGCTACTTTTGTAAGGTTGCTACTAAAAGTGGAAAGGAAATGAGAAGAAAAATACTTTTAAAATGTAATTTATTATGAAACAAATGAATTTTATGATGTAAGGGTAATTTTAACTGTTTTAAACTTAACTTAATTTAAACTTGTTTTCTGCATTTGCAAATGTAAGATTTTTAATAATCAAACAATAAAGATTACTTACTCCTGGCCAAACTCAACCTAACTAATGAGGTTAAAGTTCCAAGAGGTGGCCCTACCAAACTTGCAGCATTTCCTGTATGCCCCGCTCTACCTAAAACCAACATGAACCTTTCTTCCCCTGTATAGAGCACCTGTGCCCATCCCCAGAGCTGTGGCCAGGGAAATAAGCAACCCCTCCTTTGTGGTCGCTCTGAACTAATTCTGGGGGCAGCTTCTCACCACTGAGATTGGTGCCTTGCTGAGTGGGGGAACAAAGGAGGGACCTGTCCCGGCACCTGCTAGCATTTACATGTGTCAGGGAAGGATTCTTTGAAGTTAATCAAGTTCCTTGGTACAGCCCACAGCCATCCTCTCGAGGGAACAGCATCACCTTCTGACACCCTTTGTCGCTGTTCTGGGTGAAAATTTGTACTTCATGAAGGGAGCTATTAAGCTGCCAGATAACAGTTGGAGCTCATGCAAATGGACCTCCAGGGGCTGTAAGCAGGGAAAATGTAACATTCTGAAAGAACTTTTTCAAATATATTTATTACAAATTTGACATCACCAGTGAAATGGACTAAATATTCCAAAAAGTCCAAGAATTAATTTTCCTAGCCGGAGACAACATTATTATATTTAATATTAGTATCCCACAGTATTTCCTATAGAACAACCAGTCTTGTTACAGTGAAAACAGAATGTGGGTCTTTTTCACTGTAAGGGTATGTTTAGCATTAAACTTTGACATAGTCTACTTGTAATTACCAAGCACTCTGTATTATGGTCAGTAAGACCTACGTAAGAGTGACTTATAGATATATAATAGGAAGGTTTAGGCCAGTTAAAAGGGGTTATTTTGGTAGATTGAATTTGCAGTTTAGAACTGTACAGCCAGGCTACAAAGGTTAAGCCTGAAGTCATGTTTACACTGGCATTCTAGTGGATGGCTCAATAGGTGCTGCAGCCCACTGGTCACATTCAACTTATAGGCCTAACATTACACTTTTTATCATATGCTAGGGACTTATAGGTAAATTAAATAGGGTGTTAGGAGTATGCCAGTTTAAAGGGCAAGCACATGCACTTTACCCCTGGTTAGCAGGGGTAAAGTGGAGAGAGTTCTACAGCCGGCAAAGTAGTCACGGAAAAAAGCTGAGGGTACCCCACGCAAAAGATGGTCATTTCCAAAACTCATCAACAATGCATGTGTACCATGCATGCATCTGTGCAAAACAAATAAATGCACCTATCTGCTGACAAGGACCCCACGTCTTCTCAGTCTCCTTGATTAGCATTAGACATTTGTCTACATTTCTCCGGTGAATTTTGCTTTCTTCTGCTTGTTTTCTCTTTCTGTTCTGGTCTGATTTTACTATCAGAAATATTTCATGATCTAATTTTTTATTCATTTATTTGTGTATTTTTATAGCAAATATCTCACCTAAAAGCATAGGAGCTCATTACAATGATAAATTTAGTGAAAAACCAAGAGTAGATAGGAAAGGTAGAAAAAACAGTCAACATATCTAATCCCGAAATACAGGGCAAGTAACAGTACATAGTGAAGAAAGATTTAAATAGGTGCACTCAAGTGCCATTCTGAACAGTGTTGTTACTAGAGGGTGGCCAGCTGAGGCCCATGCCCCAGCTATATTTGCCCAGGCACTCCCACATCGTGATGCCACGGAAGATTAAGGGGGTCAATCGGGGGAAGGAAAGGATGGGAACAGCGGGGAGGGAGACCTGTAAAGGAGAAAAATGTTTCTATAAGATATAGACTCAACATATACATGTAAAAAACAGAACCTACTTATTTCACTTAGCAGTCTGTGTCTACCTGTAAAGAAAATTAACCGTGTTGGATAGTCTTGTAAAGGAGGACGATTGTGTAGTCATCTGAGCCTTCTCTAGGCTATCTAGATTTCAGGGTAGGGTCAGACGTTTGTATAATCATTCAAGGTTGGGTACTGGGAATAAATGAAATATATATAAATTTCACCTTACCAGGTTAAGTTTTACTTATGCATTTAGACATAAAAAAGAAATGAATCTCTGGTACCCACCCCTATGGGTGTGTAGTTAGGCTTCACAAGGGAAGAAGGATAAGCTACTCCAGCTACCATTCTATGACCCCCTGCTAAGATGAAACAAACACACATCAATAACATATATATATGTCATGGTATTCCATTAGAGCTTTGGAAATCATAACGATTTCCTTGTAAATATTCAGGTTGCACTCCTATGAAAAGTCTGGAAATGATATACCACCTGGTATCAAAGGTCACCCCCAAATGTGAGTGAAGGGCAGTACATAATGTTTTTTGGGACACGATAAACTCTTGTGTAGAAAAATGGTAGCCTCTGAAGTGCTAGCGCTTTGGAAGTTCAAAAAGACTCTTGGCGGTGTCACCCACACCGTGGAAACAAATGGAGAAGGGAGCGCTGCAAATTAGATAAAGGACTCTTTGCGGCGTCACCCACGCCGTAGAAACAACTATGTTAAGCAATGTATCTTAGGTAAATGACTATTGGCGGTGTCACCCACACCGTATAAACAAATGGAGCCGTAAGCGCGGCAATTTAAGTAAAGGGCTCTTAGTGGCGTCACCAACGCCGTAGGAACAACTGTGGTGAGCAATGTACTTTAGGTAATCGACTCTTGGCGGCGTCACCCACGCCGTGAAAACAAATGAGTCAGAGAGCGCTGAAAAAAATAGTAGAAAAGACTCTTGGCGGTTTCACATACACCCTTACCCCAACGAGCAAAAAGATATCATTAAGGCTGAGCGCGGAGGTTTCCGGACGGATGCATACGTGCACACAGAATAATCAGCAATGTTGGATTCCCCGGCGAAGGCTTTCAAGCCGACCGGAGCTGTCTTGTCGCGTCACTTCCTGTGCGCGCGACGAGCAACACAGGCAGCTGGGAGTGGTAGTTTCTGAAGGCCGCCTCCCCCTACCATTTCTCCCACATCTCGCAGAAAAGGGCAGCGGCCCTTTTCCAATAGACTGGGGGCACAAGAGGATCAGCAGTCAGGGTTCCGACCATGACAGCACATCCCTCTCCTGAAGACTGCTGACACGAACCTGGTTTGTTGGGGTAACGTGCATGATACAACCTGACACACCTAGAGGCATGGACTCTTGTGGCAGGTTCCCAAGAGTTTTCCTCCACACCGTACCCTTTCCAAGATATGAAGTACCACAGTTTGGAACCTCTCATCTTGGAATACAGAATGGCGCGTACTTCATACTCCGGTTCTTATCGATCCATATCGGGGATGGATTCTTTTTCACAGGAGTATAGAAGGGTTTCAAAAGAGATACATGAAACACAGGATGTATCTTCATTGTTTTTGGAAGCGCCAATAACATAGCCAAGGGCGATATCACCTTCTTTATTTTGTATGGCCCGATGTATTTTCGGTTGAACACGCTGTATCAACGAAAGCAGATGTTTCTCGTGGAGAGCCATACTACATCTCCTACTTTGTATTTAGGAGCTGGAGAGCGATGTTTGTCTGCCTGGACCTTGTATGTCTTTTTGGCCTTTTCCAGGTTTCTGTGAATACTTTTCATGGTTTGCTGTATGTGTTCGGTCCTGACTTGCACTTCGGGTACTTCTTGAGTAGTCGCTGGGTGTATCAAGGAGATGAAACGGGGATGGAACCCATAGTTACTGTAATAAGGAGAGTACTGTGTAGATTGATGTTCAGCGCTATTGTACGCAATCTCTGCTAGACAGAGCAACCCCACCCATGCATCTGAATTCTTTTCTACGTAGCACCGCAAGTATTGCTTGAGAGTTTGATTTAGTCTCTCAGTTTGTCCATCTGACTGTGGGTGGAAGCTAGTAGATTTGGATGTTTTCATGTGTGAAGAGGTACACCAGGCTTTCCAGAATTTCGCTGTGAACTGTGGGCCCCTGTCTGAAATGATATTGGCTGGAAGTCCATGTAGCCTAATTACGTTTTTCAGAAGAAGCTTAGCTAGTTGTTCAGAAGAGGGTTCTTTAGCACAAGTGATGAAGTGACCCATCTTTGTGAGACTATCCACCAATACTGTGATAGCCGTGCATCCTTTATCTTTTGGTAATCCTACTATAAAGTCAAGGGAAATAGTCTCCCATGGTACCAGAGGTGTAGCAAGAGGTTGTAACAGCCCTAGGGGTTTCTTATTGCCTGTCTTTGCTGTCACACATATCTCACATCGGTGTATCATTTCTGTGGGGGGGTGGGTGGCTGAGCACGCAATGGTGGCAGACGTGCCTGGGTGGAGCTCCGTAAGAGGCTCCCCTACCACAGGCCATTTCTCCGCCAATATTGCCCGTTTCGCCTTGTGAACGACGGCTAGTTACATGGAGCGCCCATCTCTCGTCTGACGAGGTTTGAGACCTACTGTCTACCCCGCCCACGGGTGCTTCCGACCGGCGTGGTGTGGCACTGGAGGTCGGGGATTCGGCTGGCCGACTGGGCCCTGTGCCGCAGAACATCACCTCGAAACTTCCGACGGATCCTGACCACCACCGGAGCCCAAGCCTGAAGGCTAGCAAGGGGCCTGCAGGTACGGGGTGAGATCGACCCCCACCTGTTTGCCACACGGAGGGGCTCGTGGGACAGATCCCCTGCCTGCGGGGATCCCCGACGCTGGGGCTGCCGCAATTGCACTGGGAATTGCTGAGGAGTGCCTTGCGGTGTGTCTCCCTTATCTGCCGGGGGCCGGAATGAACTTTCTGCCATAGACTGCCCCCCTGGCCTTTGAACGCGGCACCCCCGGCTGAGGCCACTTCTGGCTGGAGCTTGAGGCCGTTTAAGACTGTGGATGTGCCCTACCTACTCGGCCCTGCAGCGGCGCGGGGCGCCGAAGATCGAGGGACGTTGCGACGCCTTGGCCGGGACCCTACCCGGTGCCACGCATGGCGGAGTGGGATCGCTGATTTCAACGCTGCGGTTGCGGCCCAGAACCGCCTGTTGTCTGGACCGGTGATGGCGCGGTGCGCAGTGAGTTGTGCCTGAAACCCCCCCTGAGGTACGGGAGCGGATCCCCCAGAGTGCTGGCGCTGTGGTGGGCGACGTCATTGGGAGACTGAAACTGAGGCCCACTCGCCGCCTTGCCCTCCAACCTGTCCGAGCCTACCGCTGACGCACCACTGAGGCTTTTCATCGCATGATCCCCCGCCCTGGACCCAGCTCTCTACTGCGGACCTGCTTTGTGTGCTGTGCCTTCCGTCTGCCACGTACTGCCTTGTGGCGACAGCGGCGGACCCTAAGGCTTCCCCGGCTCTGCAGAGGCACCTGCCCACCCATGCTGTGATCCCCTCTGAGGTGCTGGGACCAGTGGCCCGTGCGTGGGCGAGACTGTGGGACACCTGAGGAGACTGACGAGTGCCCAGTGACGCGGAGAGGAGCGCAAGAGATTGAGAGCTGGTGCATTGCAACTACCACCTGTGGGGGCAGACGGGTGTGCATCTGGGGGATAGAGTCCCCCCCTCTTGGATAGCGACCCCCCCTCCTGCGTGGGATCCTTTGCTCCAGACTCCCGGTGACACCGCTATTCCTTACCTGCGCCTGGAATATGGCGCGCCAGCCTTGGACTTGAGCCATTTGTCAGTGTATCCTACTCCCACTGTTGACCTATCCGCAACGTTCCTACAGAACACAGGGGGCTCCGCTTCCTCGCCGCTGCATCACGCTGCCCCCCTTTGGAGAGCCGCTCCTCTGTCGCCTGTGCACGAAAGCTCTTTGTACCATACACTTGGCTATACCCTGCGGAGCCTCCCATGTCTACGGGGCCCAAAACAAGAGCTGTAGCCAGTGGCGTACAGACGAAGGGCAAGATAATGAAGCAAACTGAGCAGGATCACACGGCCTCCAAGCTAGACACAATGCTGGCAGCAATGGAGAGACTAGAGGAATCAATGCAATTAACCCGCAGCTCTCTAGAGACTAAAATTGACAGTGTGGCCATAGATCTGACACACCTCCGAGCTGACCACAAGAAGCTTTCTGAGCGGACGACCACCCTGGAATCCACCGTGACAGATCTAACTCCCAAGGTCACCCAACTAGACACGCACGTTCGGGACCTTCTCAATAGAGTGGAATTCCTGGAGGATCGGGCAGAGGATGTGGAAGGCCGGGCCCGAAAGAACAATATCCGCATAGTGGGTCTGCCGGAGCGGTGGGAACCTAGAGCAGCACCTGAACACATGGAGCGCTGGCTGAGAGCCATTCTTCCGGAGGGTACCCTCTCGCAGCACTTTGTTGTGGAGCGAGCCCATCGAGTGCCAAACCGACCTCCCCCTGAGGGCTCAAACCCGAGGCCACTGCTGATCCGTGTGTCGAACTATCGCGATCGCGACACTATCCTACGTGAAGTGAGGAAGCTAACTGAAGCTAGAGTTGACAATGCGAAAATCATGTTCTTCCCAGACTACACAATCCAAGTACAGCGTCAACGACACTCATTCCTGGGAGTGAAGCAACGCCTCCGCCGCCTGGCTCTCAAATATTCCTTACTGTTCCCTGCTCGCCTTCGTGTCGTGGCTCAAGACAAGACACACTTTTTCAACACCCCTGAAGCGGTTGAGTCTTGGCTCGACTCGGGCGTTGACACCGAACCTGGCGAGAGGCCCCCGAGGATACACCGTGACAGAGGAGCTCGACGGCGCAGGAGACTGTCGACGGCGGCCTCGACGCATACAGAGACGGATGTGGGTCCCACCCCTGAACATCAGCAAACCGAACAACAAGAGGCCCTCCGCATGGTGGCGGAGATCAGTGGATCGCTCTCGGGGGGCCCTGCCCCGGGTACTAGCCCTGAACGACAGATGAGCGACGATGAATACCGGACTCCCAGGTCTCAAGAAATCTTCCGGATGTTACACCACAAACTGCTGATTTGCTCCACTGACAATATTTTAAAACTAAACGACCTACAATTACAAGATGACATCACATTTACAGCTGCTGTTCTACACGATACTCAGCCTGCTACTATCCTACCGGGGCTGATACCCTGATGCGGTGGCGGGATTTTGATCTGCCTCCTGTGCACCTGAGTACCGTCTCATACACTAGTACTATCCCGTGGTCGCTCCACACGATGGCGTATCCCGGTATTGTATGGAGAGGCGGCCATACCTCCCCAGAGGAGAGTGCCTATATGCGGCCCGCCGAATGCTACTGCCGCTTCCCTGGCGCTTGGCCCATTTGAACTGCTTACACCATGTACTGGGGACTTTCACTGATGGTGGGCGATGTAACAATAACTGCCTGTGGCGGGGAGTCTACACCCTCACCCTGATTGCATGAATCCTTGGTGCACTTGACACTGCAACCTCAATACACCCCCCCTTGAATATACAAATTGTTAGTGCTCCCTAGGGCGTTTGGACAACAACATGTTCTGCTGTTGTCCTTTTGGAATTCTGTTTATGTTTTTCAAGTTTATGAGGCTGATGCTTTTTCCCCTCCCCTTTACTGTGTGCTTACGGGGCGGCGGGACTGTGCGGGCATTGCGATGGTCATGGTGTGCTTATTTGATCTGTTGTACTGTTGGGAGGGATGTCGGGGATGGGTGGTGGGGGCGGGAGGTGAAGAAATGGAAATTCAATGTCTACTATTAAATTTTGCACCTGGAACGTGCGTGGTATGCATACCCCCTCGCGACGTTACCAGGTATACTCATATCTCAAACGACACCAAGTACAGGTAGCACTGCTACAAGAGACATACTTGACAGAACATGAGTCACGCACACTGCGACGCAGTTGGAGAGGGCAACTGCATGCCACGGGTTTCTCAGCCTATGCGCGTGGAACTCTGATATGGATCCGACCAGGGGTCCCCTTTGCTCTCATTCACAGCACACTAGACCCTGAGGGCAGGTATGTGATATTGCAGGGTAGACTGGACGGACAGCAGATAGTCATAGCTTCTGTGTACGCCCCTAACACTGAACAAGGACGATTTCTTACGCAGTTATCGACAGCATTAGCGCCATGGCCGGGAGTCCCACTCTTGCTCGGAGGTGACTATAATTGCGTACTGGATGTCCACCTGGACCGCTCATTCCCCCACTGGCGAATGCACCGGCAACCGGAACATCACGTACATTCGCTGACTGGGCGGCCCAGTGGGACCTCCACGATGTCTGGCGTACTCGCAATCCCAACATAAGAATGCACTCGTATTATTCGGGTGCACACACATTACACGTCAGGCTGGACAAATACATGCTGTCTAGTGATCTATTGCCTCATGTCACGGACACCTGCTATTTAGGCCGCACTCACTCAGATCACAACCCTCACAACCTTGACTTTGCCTGGGAACGCCCACACCCACCGATCCCCACATGGAGGCTCCAGCCAGATGTTTTGCTGGACGCCCCATTCTGGGAAACACTCTCGTCTCGCATTCTTCAATACTTTGAGGATAATACCGATACTGCGTCCACCCCGCAGGTTGAGTGGGACGCATTTAAAGTGGTCATACGCGGTTGTGGTCTGGGCACACAGGCGGGACTGAGGCGTCAGGTAGATAGGGATCTGGCGAGGGTGGAGTCTACCTTGTTGGATTGCGAACAGGAAGCAATGCGAGGCAACGACACGGGACTCATAGCCGCTCGTGGGCGACATGCCCAGCTCTTAGACAGATTAAAGAACCTGAATTATGCCGCACATTCGGCGCGCACACACCACGCTGGTGACAAGCCAGGCAAGCTTTTGACATGGCTGATTAGACGTGACGCTCAAACATTACTGGTAATGTCAATCCGTACTGTACAAGGGACCGTGGTGTACACACAGAGGGCCATACATGAGGCTTTTAATAGTCATTACACGGATCTGTACAGCTCCCGTCTACGGGCTACTAGGGACGATATTGCTGAGTACTTGTCGGGCCTGCCACTGCCAACGGCCACTGATATACAACGCGACGAGCTGGGCGCGCCGCTCACGGCAGAGGAACTCCGGGCCGTTATATTCTCCCTCTCTAATGGTAAGACCCCAGGCCCTGACGGCTTGCCTGCGGAGTTCTACAAGGCCTACTCGGCGATTCTCATCCCGAGCTTTTGCGAACGTATCGAGCTGCGATAGCTGATGCCATTCTCCCACCCACTCTTAATGAGGCGAATGTGATCTCACTTTTGAAGCCTGATAGAGATGGGCTCAATATGGGGTCTTATAGACCACTGGCCCTCCTTAACACGGATTATAAGATCCTGGCGTCCGCACTGGCTCAAAGACTGGCGCCTCTGGTCCCCGCACTGGTACATGCTGACCAAAACGGATTTGTACCCACACGTAGCACATCTTATAACATCAGGCGACTATTCCGTGTACAGAGCCTGGCTGTGTCCCAATGGCCGCGATCGGGATGTATTAAACTGGATCTTGAGAAGGCGTTCGATTCAGTGGAATGGCCCTTCCTCATGCAGGTTCTGGGAAAATTTGAGCTGGGGGCTGACTACATCTGAATCGTAGAACTCCTTTACTCTTGCCCAGCGGCACGGGTACGCACTGGCAAACTCTTCTCTGATCCGGTCCGAGTGCGACGTGGCACCAGGCAAGGATGCCCCCTCTCCCCTCTGATCTTTGCGCTCATGATGGAACCCTTGGCTGCGCAGTTACGTACTTCTGGCACGGATTGGGGCATCCCCCTGGCTGACTGGGTGCACTCGGTGTCATTGTACGCTGACGATCTGCTGATCTATGTCAGAGACCTGACCCGTTTTCCGCACGCCATCACTGCCATATTTAACACCTTTGGAGATGTATCGGGGTTACGCGTCAATTGGGCAAAGTCGGGGGTGTACTCTTTCGCCGCTAACACCCCGGAGTGTGACATTACGGTGATAGGAGAACGGCTTCTTTGGTATCCAACCGTGTTCAGATACCTGGGAATTCGAATTTATCGTGATCCCGCTGATCTGTTGGATGGTAATATCACCAGAACGATCTCATCACTTACGGCCCAAGTGTCCTTTTGGACATCCTTCCCGTTGAACGTCCCCATTCGCATTACATTGGCGAAGATGATTGCCCTACCTCGGTTGCTGTACTTTTATGCGAACCTACCTGTGTATGTCCCTAATCGTATTTTCTGAGACCTGGAAGTTCTGATCAGACGCCTGATTTGGAACAAAGGGCGCCCCAGGGTGGCATTGAAAACCTTGTATGCTGCAACGGAGAATGGAGGGTTGTCGGTCCCTTACCATGAGCTCTATTACCTGGCGGCACAGCTACAATGGGTCACATATTGGCTGAGTGGGAAGAATTTGGGGGATACTGCCACAGTTGATGAGATCATGACGGCCTTGCAAATACACGCGCTATTTCATCCCTTATCTAAATCCCGCTGCCCTGGCCAACTGCACCTCGCGGTGGTGAGAAAGTGCTATGTGAGATCCCTGAAACTCACGAGCGATACCAAACCGTATGCACCCAACCTGCCGCTACTGGGTACACCTTGGGAAGGAGGGGCACTCATGGGACCTGCGTTAAGAAACTGGACGGCAGTTGATTTAGAGAGTCTGGGCGACTTATTTGAAGATGGCGCCCTGCTTCCTTTCGCGACTCTAGCGGAAGGCACGGGCTTACCGGCCGGACAATTCTTGACACACTCGAAGCTCCTACATGTCTTGACTCACACCTGGGGAACACTAGTGGAGGAGCCTCCAACGCACCTGTTGATCCAATATCTGCATGTGATGGGGAACGGCTCTCACGTGGTACATTGGCTTGCCCAGGCGCTCCACATCCAAACACAGTTCTCGTCACAGCGGCTGCGTGACAGGTGGACGGCTGATAGAGGCCGGGACTGGACTGACAGGGAATGGACGCAGATACTGGCTGGGATGCCACACGTACAACGCAATGCCCGTTTTAAGATTATACAATACTATATTGTACATCGCGCCTATCTGTCGCCTGACAAAATAAATAGATACTTTGGACTGACTACGTCAGCGTGCCCCAGATGCGGACTAGTAGATGCACCACTCCTACATGTACTGTGGGCATGCCCCTCCCTACACACCTACTGGTGTGCGGTGACAGACACCCTGACAAAAGCGGCGGGAGACAGTTTGCCACAAACATGGGAGGCTTGTTCGCTGAGTTTGTTCAGAAGGACTAGACAGACAAAGGTCCGAGAGAGGTTCTAGGATCCGGGGCTGATAACAGCGAAACGCCTCATTACCAAGCGTTGGAAAAATAGCACCCCCCCCCCCAGGCGCTGTACTGGCGTACATCTTTTGGCAACTGGGCAAGAGCGGAAAGTACAGCGCTACATAGCGAAGAGACAGCGGGACTCCGCAAGTATCCCATAGCACTAGACTGGGATAGCATCTTGGCGGCCTTCCATCAAGCGTGCCTGCAGAGTGGCATAGTTAAAGCGCTGTTGCCTACCCCTGTGCAACTCCGATTGAGAATTTCTCCCCCTTCCCCCTTCCCGTCAAGCCCCGCTCCCCCCTCTTCCTTCCTCCCCCCCCTGCTGAGCACTTGACAGATCTGACCTTAAGAGCATCACTGCTGATATCACAGAGTGCACGCCTGCCTCCGCCTGCCTGGCCTGCGCATACCACGCGCACACACGCACTCGCTGTTGAACACCGCCCAGTCTCTAGTTTTTGCCCCTTTTCAGATTGTTCTTTATATTTGATTGTTTCGTAATAAAAGCTTTGAATGTATATTGCATTGTGGATGCGCCCAACCTAATTTGGACTATTATCAAAGCACACCCTATGCTCTGGACTGAACAATTATCTGAAGTGACACTGGTAAGTAATGCACGCTTTACCACCACCCTTGTAAATCACTACCTTCTTTTAGTATGCCAGTTACTCACGAGGTTGACACGCTACTTGGCTAAATTGTTTTTATACTGACCTTCATGTTCATACTGCTTAATGTGTATGACTGTCTGCAGTAGGTACTGACCTGCTTTTTGTACTGAAGCATAACTAATCATTTCCTTTTTAATTTGTGTAACACTGTGATATGATGAAAAAATGCAATAAACACATTCAAACAAAAAATAAATAAATAAAATCGGTGTATCATTTCTGTGGTGTCTTTGACTACAGATGGCCACCAAAACTGTCTATAGATCCTATCGAGGGTTTTCTCTATCCCATTATGGCCTGCACTGGGTGTTGAGTGACACCATTGAAGTACTTCTTTTCTTAGGGTCTGATTAGGCACCAGTAATTGTTTACCTTTCAGTGGGAGACCGTTGATGACTTTCCATTGTTTGTTTTCCTTCAACCAATTCTGCCAGTACCGATTCCTGATTCCTTGTGCTGTTTTCTGAAGGAAAGTATCCGTCTGAATCGCCCCTATTACCTTCATGGGTTCCAAAATGAAATGGATTTGTTCGACTATGTTTTCCTCAGGGGTTTCTTCTCGAGACAGTGCATCTGCCTTTCTGTTCTCTGAGCCAGGCCTATAGGTAACTATGTAGTGAAACTCTGAAAAAAACATCATCCATCATAGTTGTCTGGGAGATAACATGCGGGTAGACCGCATGAACTGCAGATTGCGGTGATCAGTATACACGGTCACCACATGTTTGGCTCCTAACAAAAGGTGGCTCCAGTCGTCTTTGATAGCTAGAAGCTCCTTCTTCACTATGGTGTATCTAGTCTCTGCCTGATTCATTTTTTGTGACATATAGGCAACGGGATGGAGCTGCCGCGTGGTTGGATGTCTTTGCGACAAGATAGCTCCTATCGCTACGTCAGAGGTGTCCGCCTCCACGATGTATGGTCTTTCTGGGTCAGGGTGAGCCAAGATGGAGGCTGTAACAAAAGCTTCTTTCAGGCTCTGGAAGGAGTTCTCAGCTTCCTTTGTCCAGAGGAATGATGCGTTTTTCTTCAATAGTTGAGTGATAGGAGCCACTACATTAGAAAAGTGATTTATGAATCTGCTATTCGCAAATCCAAGAAAACATTGGATGTCTCGCACATTGTTAGGTTGGGGCCAGTCTTTCACAGCTAGTATCTTCCTTTCAGACATCTTTTGTCCATTCAGTGTCAGCATGACGCCCAAGAACTCTACTTCTTGGACGTGAAACTCACACTTACTGAGCCTACAATACAGCCTGTTTCTTCTTAGGGCTTAGAACACTTGGCATTCATGTGAACGATGTTCTTCTGTCGACGATGAATAGATTAAAATATCGTCAATATAGGCCACCACAAACATATCCAAATACTCCCGCAAAACCTCCTTCACAAAATACTGAAACGCCGCGGGAGCGCTGCACAGCTTCAAAGGGCATTACTGTATACTCATACAGTCCATTTGTGCGAAAGGCCTTCTTCCACTCGTCACCCTCTCTTACCCTTACCAGGTGGTAAGTTCCTTTTAAATCCAGACGTGTGTAAATTACAGCGGTCTTTCCCTGTTCCAGGAGAACAGGAATCAAGGGCATTGGATACCTATTTTTGATTGTTACGTTGTTTAACGCTTTGTAGCCTATGCACACTCTCTTCTCTCCATTCGCTTTAGGAATAAAGAGAGGAGAAGCAGCTGGAGATCTAGAGGGGCGTATAAACCCGTTTTCAAGGTATTTATCTAGATATTCTCTTAAGTGAGTGTTCTCTGATTCAGTCAATGCATACAGCCTTCCACAAGGAATTACTGCCCCAAGAATCAAGTCAATCCGGCTATCGTAAAGCCTATGAGGGGGTAATGTGTCCGCGGATTTTTCGCTAAAGACATCCTGATAGTCATCGTAACAGGGGGGTAGTTGAACATCAGTTTCTGCTGCTGTGGCTACAGTATGTGAAGTCTTTAACTTCACTGGAAGAAAGAAGTGCTGAGAAGAAATCTCAGCGTTGTCAGTTATGGAAGGGATATGAACGCCACCCAAAGATTTCCCTTCTGTAATCCTTGAGTGTTTTAGTTTTCCAGAGGGCACTCGTGGGCTACTACTGCGGTACGTTTTGCTCCAAAGCTTGATCGGGTTTTTTGCGAGGCATTCTTTTACAAAATGCCCCTTTTTTCCGCAGTACATGCAAAGACCTGTTTTCCTTCGCATCTCACATTCAGCTTGGGTTAAGGGAGCTCGCACGGTCCCTATGTCCATAGGTTCAGTGGAAGGCCCTGCACCCCCTCCTGTACTCCTGCCTTATTTGAATCTTATTGCTGGTCTGTCTACTCTTTTTCTATCCCCTCGGCGTTCACCCATTCTATAGTCTAGCCATAACGTGAGATTAATTAAATCGATATAGTATGAGGGTTGTGGATCAATCTGTGCCAGCACATCTTTCATGTCGTCTCTTAACCCTTGGTATAACACGGCTGCTCTTTTTTCCTCAGGCCATTGGGTTTCTGCCACTAACCTTTGGAAGGTGTTGATGTATACCACCAAGTCCTTGTTGCCCTGTTTTAATTCCAAGAGCTCTCTGTCTGCCGAAAAAGAGGCAGCCCTTCAGTCAAACATAGTTTCGAACTCTTTTCTGAACTCCTTCCAATCATATAAGAGCGGGTCATCTCGTCGTACATAAGGGACTGACTAATGAGCCGCGCCCCTTCCAAATAAGATATCATAAAGGCTACTCTTGCCTGATTCGTGGGAAAGGCCTTAGGTCTATACATAAAATGCAAGAGTATCTGGGTAATGAACACTTGAACCTTGGACGCCTCCCCATGGAAACGTTCAGGGGCGGCTAAGGGAATAGGCGTGGGTATTTCTATGGTTAAGGGAGCATGAGCAGAGGGAGTCCCAAATTGAAAAGGGCTCCCACTACCACCACGTTCTATCTGAATATTAAATGGGTTGCTCTATAACCCGTTTACTGTATCCTGCAGGGCTGCTGTCTCTGCCCTAGATGCCGCTACCTCTGCCCTGGAATCTGTAATTTCTTGCTGTAGTGTGACTAACGTGGCTAACACATCTTCTAAGGTGGCCATGGTAGCAACAAACCAACCAGGAGAGGTATATTACATTTTAGGCTGATTATTCTGTCGCGGTCCCTCGAAGGCCTCTCAGGATCGGCTAGTTGCTCAAATGGGTCCACCTATTGACAACCTCAATTCCGAAATGCCATGATGGCACGGAAGATTAAGGGGGTTAATCGGGGGAAGGAAAGGATGGGAACAGCGAAGAGGGAGACCTGTAAAGGAGAAAAATGTTTCTATAAGATATAGACTCAACATATCTATGTAAAAAACAGAACCTACTTATTTCACTTAGCAGTCTGTGTCTACCTGTAAAGAAAAGTAACCGTGTTGGATAGCCTTGTAAAGGAGGACGATTGTGTAGTCATCTGAGCCTTCTCTAGGCTATCTAGATTTCTGTGTAGGGTCAGACCTTTGTATAATCCTTCAAGATTGGATACTGGGAATAAATGAAATATATATAAATATCATCTTACCAGGTTAAGTTTTACTTATGCATTTAGACATAAAAAATAAATTAATCTCTGGTACTCACCTGTATGGGTGTGTAGTTAGGCTTCACAAGGGAAGAAGGATAAGCTACTCCGGCTACCACTCTATGACCCCCTGCTAAGATGAAACAAACACACACACACATCAATAACATATATATATCATGGTATTCCATTAGAGCTTTGTAAATCATAACGATTTCCTTGTAAATATTCAGGTTGCACTCCTATGAAAAGTCTGTCTTTTGGGTATGGAAATGATATACCACCTGGTATCAAAGGTCACCCCCAAATGCGAGTGAAGGGCAGTACATAATGTTATTTGCGACACGATAAAACTCTTGTGTAGAAAAATGGTAGTCTCTGAAGTGCTAGCGCTTTGGAAGTTCAAAAAGACTCTTGGCGGTGTCACCCACACCGTGGAAACAAATGGAGAAGGGAGCACTGCAAATTAGATAAAGGACTCTTGGCAGCATCACCCAGCTTCACCCATTAACTGTGTTAAGCAATGTCTCTTAGGTAAATGACTCTTGGCGGTGTCACCCACACCGTGTAAACAAATGGAGCCGTAAGCGCGGAAATTTAAGTAAAGGACTCTAGGCGGCGTCACCCACGCCGTGAAAACGAATGAGGCAGAGAGCGCTGAAAAAAATAGTAGAAAAGACTCTTGGCGGTGTCACATACACCCTTACCCCACCGAGCAAGAAGATATCATCAAGGCTGAACACGGAGGTTTCCGGACGCGTGCATACGTGCACACAAAATATTCAGCAATGTTGGATTCTAAGGCGTAGGCTTTCAAGCCGACCGGAGCTGTCTCGTCGCGTCACTTCCTGTGCACGCGACGAGAAACACAGGCAGCTGGGAGCTGTAGTTTCTGAAGGCCGCCTCCCCCTACCATTTCTCCCTCATCTCGCGGAAAAGGGCAGCGGCCCTTTTCCAATAGGCTGGGGGCACGAGAGGATCAGCGGTCGGGGTTCCGACCATGACAGCAATATACAAGTCAATGTTTGTTTTAAATGTTTGAATCTGACTCTCTATGTGTTTATAAACGTCTACCTACATTTACATATATAGATCAATATATACACACATCCCCGCGACGCACAGTCTTGTCATCAATGATGTCATTTTAGATGTAGCTGTCACGTTATCATTGATGTCATAGAACACGTCTTGAGTGATGTAATATGTGAGATTGCAAGCAGTGCATGGCGAGGGCAAGAGTTACAATTACTTTAGGGCATGAGTTATAGCTACTTGAGATAACTATAACTAGTGAATTTAATTGGTTTTATTCATGTAAAATGGCATGTTTTAATTTACATTTTCACCTAACTATAACTCCCCTTTAACCTTTGTTTTTTTCAGTGAATTTCTAAGGGTTTTTTTTAATACGAAGTAGGATATTATTGCCATATCTAACTATAATGTCACTTTAACCTTTGTTTACTCAGTGAATTTCTAGGGTCTTTTTTAATGTGAAGTAATGATTTATAACCATAAGTAACACCAACCCCACTCTGACACGGCCCTGTATTCAACCCATCACAGGAAGCACAACATAGGGTGGACCGCAGGCCAGGCCCTGCGCCCATCCACCATCTCCCTGACTTCACAAGAGCCATGCACAGGGGGTTGTACTTTTAAGGAAGACAGACCTATAGTCTTTGTCAAAGGGTCAGAACACCAAAATATAAAATGTGGACCTATTGGCTAAGTGGTCAAAATATTAATAAATATGAAGCACATGTACTGTATTTGTTAAAAAATAACCATTAACTATAATGAAATGTACATTTCATTAATTCATTCAGTGCAATGTTTAATAAAAAGGATTGTAAAAAAAAGGCAATAAAGCCTTATTAAAAAAAGGATCCACATGTCTTTGAGTCTTTTTTTAACATTTCTCAAACTACAAAGTGTAGCCATATAACCCACCAAAAGGGGGCTCCCGACTCCAGCTGAAGAGTATAGATCTCCTGTTAAGATTGTTTAAAAAATAAAGTATGGTAATCTCTACCTAGGTCATGGATTTAATGACCCTGGAGACTGACTGATTTTTTAATTTTCTGGGGGGCTGCTGTGCTCACTGCATCCTTCCACATTACTAAAAAGCTTGGTGGTACCCCCATGCCTTCTAGGGACGGTATCAAGCTCCAAATGTTTTTAGAGAGAACTTGCAGGGTATTATGGGTCATTCTTTGCAAGAAGCAATGAATAATAAATGAACGGATCCTGCTACATATTTATTATTAATTATTGTTTTAATATATTTTTGGTATTGTCCCGGTGCCCACCCAGGACACCCACATTTTTATTTTTTGTTGGGAGCTAGGGTGGGGGCCTAGAGCCCCAGCAACCCCACTAGATCCCAACAAGCAGCCCCATGGGCCCATTGCAGCTGGCAATGTTTGCCCTTTTTAAAAAATAAAAAAACTCCCATGGTGCAGCCCCAACATTATATTTTTGATGGGGTCTACAGGGGGAGCCCAATGGCCCCAGCAGCTCACACTGGCTTTCTTCAAGGCGCCCCATGGGCTGCACAGGAGCTGGTAATGTTTCTTTTGTTTCTCATAATAGTAGGTTGCCCCTGTGCCCACAAGGGGCATCCCTTAGCATTACTCATATTGGTTACTGCGGAGAGCCCAAAAGCGCCCACAACCCCACTGGCTCTCCTGCATGCACCCATCCCGAATGCAGCAGGAGTGGCATTGCGCCCACCTTGTGGGAGTGTCTTCCTTTTGCTCCCACCAGGCAGAAGCAATTTGTAAAGGCAAAGGCAGGGAGAACAGATGAGATCCAGCTTGACAAGAGCGCCTTTTTTCTATCGCCGGGCCGGTGTGCATAAAAGTATGCTACCTGTGCTCTGTCAGGCAGGAAAACCATGGTGTGCCGGGGAATGCGATCCCCAGGACACCACAACAGCACCGTCTCAGGGGATGGGGTACCCAGGGCGTCAAGCAGGCTGAGGAGGAGAGCCACTCACTTCCGTCCCCTTTAAACAAAGTATTATCCCCAGGGGATGTACTAAAAGTATTACTTAGTGCATTCAACCTTTAGAAGAAATTAATATGCATAAAAAGAAATGTAAAAGTTGCAAGATCTGCATCTTTACCAATGCTACCCTCCCAATGATAGAAACTGGGATCTTGCTCCACCTATCTATCATACTTTTGATCTTGGTAAATTAAGGGGGAGAATTGCTTTATCCATATATATAGTCATATTTCTCAGATACACTAATTTCTAAATATCTTCCTGCCTTTCACCGATATGCAGTCTCTAAAAATTGATAACATTGAGAACCTTTTAAATATTTCAAACAAATCATAAAACACCATCCTCCCAGGTGACAAAAATAACACCAAGTCATCTGCATAAAGTTTGATTTTTGATGGTCCTGAAGTCACTGCCTTCACCCAACCTCTCACTCTCAAATCACAGGCCAGAGGCTAAATAAACAAGGCAAAAAGGTATGGCGAAAGTTAACACCCCTACCGAGCACTTCTGGTGATCGTAAGGGGGTTGAAGAACCTTCTATTCAAAGTTTTTACTGGGGATTACCCCTCTTAAATTGTAGTTGTTGACTTTGTGATCTGATCTACAATTCCAATGCTTCTATCCCTTTAAATGAATAGTTCAAGCTCACATGGTCAAATGCTTTATCTACATCAAAGGATTGCCTCTGGTATCTTACTTTGAGCTAAATAATAAATTGCTTCAACCAAATAATGAGTGTTATAATACAATTGCTATCCAGGAATAAATTCCACTCTGATCTTAACCAATCAAACTTCAGAGTGACCTCTGATACTCTTAATGCTGAGATTTTCTTAAAAATCGTATAGTCCTCATTCAGCAGTATAATAGGATAGAATCACATTTATGTCTTTTGAGTATTTTATCTTTTTTTTAAAAAGCAGGTGAGGAGCCCTTTATGAAATGAAAGAGGAATAGCATCTCCACCTAATATCCATCATAACAGTTTTCAATTCCTGGAATAGCATCTGATAAAATTCTTATGGAAACCTATTCTTACATGCAGCCTTGCATCTAGCCAATGCCTTGATCTCTCCCTAGTTTTCCTATAATTTTATTGGATGGACGAGCAGCTTCATTTGTTAACTGCAGGAACCTAGGAAGAAAGTTTATTATGTCATTATTTCCTGAAAGCTTCACTGCGGTGTAAAGGTTTGCAAAGTGCTGTTGAAACACCTCCTCTATTGAGGTGGTTCATGCAGCAGAATGTCTTGAGTTGGATCCCTGATTTTTTTAACAATACGTTTGGATTGTCGTATTCTTGATCTTCAGTCTGGCTGCCACCCACTTATCTCCCACTCTTCATATAGCAGCTCTGCTGTTAAGAACTTGGGGGTATATTACCAACAACTAGCGATAGTTTTTGTCTCTAACTTGTTTAGAGACAAAAATTATCGCCGCAAACCGGCGATTTTTATCGCAGATAAACCTTGCTATTAGCAAGGTTTATCGCAAATGCGATAAAAAACGGCCGCAATGCATGAATATCGCTGAAAAGTCAGCGATATTCATGCATTATCGAGCAAATGCTCTTAGCCATGTTATCCACCTCCCATTGGATAACATGGCTAAGAACTGCTCAGGGCAGGTGTTAGCTTTTGGAGATATTCGCGCTTAGCGCGAGTATCTCCAAAAGTTGGTAATAGGAGATAGCGATGTTAGCGACTGTTTTCAGTCGCTAACATCTTGGCACGCCCACTTTGCATGTCATTAGTGATAAATATCACTGACATGCAAAGTGGGGCCCATGATGGTCGCTATCTCCTATTAGCTGTCGCTAACTGGTGTTAGCGACAGCTTGGTAATAGGGAGATAATTTTATCTCCGCTTTCTTGGCTTTTAAAGCCAAAAAAGCGGAGATAAAACCCCTTGATAATATACCCCTTGATTCTCAATCAGAAATTGTTTTAGCTTTCATTTAGCTGTCTCTCTAGCCAGATTATACTGTGGACTATCTGCTTGTGAGAGCTTTAATTCTGTCTGGACAAAATCCTATATCATTTCCTTGAATTTCATACTGCTCAATTTATGAAAATTATATTGGAAAGCAACTATCTTCCCCCCGTATAGTTGTTGGAATGCTTCCCAGATATTTACTATGGAAGAGGAGTGTTTATTTTCTTCAAAACCAACCTTTATCTATTTGACAAAAGATTCTTCTGCTAGCAGATCTTTATTGAAGGAAAAATGTGTAAGCCTTGGCCTGCTTACGGGAGAGGTCCTCATCTAAACTAATAGCTGAGTGACCAGATAGAGAATTCAGGTTAATTGAAAAGTTAATGTGCATTATATCTTGTGTAGTGATAAAAGATCATTTTTGAAGCAGAACAATGGCAGGGAGAAAAGAAAGTGGTGTACCCCCTACACAAAGATTGGCGAAACGTCAGAGATCTATTACATTGTGCTTCTCCTTAAGTTTCAGCATAGGCCTGGCAACCATATATCCATATCTGTTGTGTAAAAAAAATGAAAATCTATGCCAATTATTGTTTTTCTAGGGTGGTCCACCAACTGAAGTGACAAATCATGCAGCGGCTGTGGGTCCTCCAAAGGTGACCCATAAAATTAATCAAATGTGTCCCTCAACCACTACTTATCTTCCTGACTGATCAGGCACCACCGTCTCTTTTCTGCCCACAAAGTTTCTGCCGCCTAAAATTGCCACTCCACCTACAGCTGTTGATGAGGAGGAGCATTCCACTAATTGAAAATGGCCCCAGTTTATTGATTGTATCTTTGATATTGTTATGTGTATCTCCGGTAGTAGGGCACATTTTACCTTCTGCTCAACACGATGATTAATGGCTGTTCTGCGCTTCTGCATATGTTTCACCCCATTTACATTCAGGGCGACAACCCTACAATTCAAAGAAAGCAAGGGTTGAAATATATTTTTTGATGAAAGCTAAATGCTTTTCAAACCACAGAACATCTACATGATCCACACATTTTACTCAGTTGGACTAGTTTTATCGAACCCTGTAGGAAACCATTTTCTTTTTCCCTAAATACTTGCTGCAGCCCCTCTCTGGAGTTCCCGCCCCCTTCTTTACCCTATACCCAAATTCCCATGTCTGTCCCACTTACCTACCCCCTCCTCTATAGCCACCCCTCGTTCCCACTGTGCGTAATTCCCCTGCTGCAACCTTATGTTCCTGGTCCTGGTGTCATTCCCCACTTCCTTACAGGGCTATTCTTGCACCTTGTTGGAATTCCATATGGTTGAAGCTACCGACCCCCTTAATCATCAAATTTCTCAGTGACACCCATTATTTCCCCTCCCTTATTCAATTAGCAGCAATCTCATGAAGAGAATTCTGTGTCTAAGCTATGTACTCACACATTTGTCCCAATAGGATTCCAGGCAATTCCAGGCAATGGAACCACCATCCTATCTCTCCTCCTTACCCAGAGCTACTTCTGTCAACCCAATCCAGAAGGCTGACCCCCCAATCAACTGTATGCTCATCAATTTCCGATCCGCCGTCAAACATGCAACAGAAATAGCCGAAACCATTCTCTCCCATGACCTGGATGTAGCCTTCATCACTGCAACATGGCTAAACACTCTATCGAGCCCCATCATGGACACGCTGGTGCCGCCCAGTTTCTCAATTATACACAACGACAGGCCCGTACACAAAGGTGGCGGAATAGCTATTATCCACAAAAGCGACCTCTCCATCACTGAATCTCCCTCCGTCATATACAACTCCTTTGAATGCCTTTCGGTCAACGTCAATTCACCCCACCACCCTCCACTTCAATGCCTTTTCCTCTACCATCCCCCAGGCAACTCCTCCGAATTTGGCGCTCAGCTGACGGATCTGATCACGCAAATCGCTCTCAACAGCGACTTCAGAATAATTCTGGGCGACCTTAACCTAAGATGGAATGTATCAAAAACCCCGCTCATCCAATCTCTCACCACCCTTATTCATGACCATGACATGACCCAGCAATGCACAGAGGAAACCCACCACAGAGGAGCACCCTGGATGCAATCATCAATCAATCAATCAATCAATGCATTTATATAGCGCACTACTCTCCCGGAGGGTCTCAAGGCGCTGGGGGGAGGGGGTCCGCTACTGCTCGAACAGCCAGGTCTTGAGCTGCTTCCTGAAGGCGAGGTGGTCCTGGGTCAGGCGGAGGTGGGTAGGAAGGGAGTTCCAAGTCTTGGCGGCCAGGTAGGAGAAGGACCTTCCTCCTGTGGTGGCTCTTCGGATGCGGGGGACGGCGGCGAGGGCGTGGCTGGTCGATCGAAGCTGGCGTTTGGGAGCGTAGAAGTTGAGGCGGCTGTTGAGGTATCCTGGTCCTTGGTTGTGTAGGGCTTTCTGTGCGTGGGTGAGGAGCCGGAAGGTGATTCTCTTGTTGACCGGGAGCCAGTGCAGGTCTCTCAGGTGTCCGGAGATGTGGCTGCGGCGGGGGATGTCCAGGATGAGTCGTGCTGAGGTGTTCTGGATCCGCTGGAATCTCTTCTGGAGTTTGGCGGTGGTTCCGGCGTAGAGGGAGTTGCCATAGTCCAGACGGCTGGTGACGAGGGCCTGGGTGACCGTCTTCCTGGTCTCGGTGGGGATCCATCGGAAGATCTTACGTAGCATGCGCAGGATGTTGAAGCACGACGAGGAGACGGCGTTGACTTGTCTGGTCATGGAGAGGGAGGCGTCCAGGATGAAGCCCAGGTTGCGTGCGTGGTCTGTTGGTTTGGGTGCGCTGCCCAGGGCGGGGGGCCACCAGGAGTCGTCCCAGGCGGAGGGTGAGGATCCCAGGATGAGGACTTCCGTCTTGTCCGAGTTCAGTTTCAGGCGGCTGTTCAACATCCATGTGGCTACGTCAGTCATCCCTTCGTGCAGGTTGGCTCTGGCAGTGGCGGGGTCGTTAGTGAGGGAGAGGATCAGCTGGGTGTCGTCGGCGTAGGAGATGATGTTCAGGTTGTGCTGGCGTGCGATGGCTGCGAGGGGGCTCATGTATACGTTGAAGAGTGTTGGGCTGAGCGAGGAGCCTTGAGGAACGCCACAGATGACTTCGGTGGCCTCCGATCTGAACGGGGGGAGGCGGACTCTCTGTGTCCTTCCGGCGAGGAAGGAGGTGATCCACTCCAGTGCCTTCTCCTGGATTCCGACGTTGCTGAGGCGCTGTACTAGGGTACGGTGGCAGACAGTGTCGAAGGCTGCGGAGAGGTCCAGGAGGATGAGGGCCGCTGTTTCTCCGTTGTCAAGCAGGGCTCGGATGTCATCGGTAGCTGCGATCAGGGCGGTCTCGGTGCTGTGGTTGGCCCGGAAGCCAGACTGCGAGAGGTCGAGGGAGCCGTTCGTCTCGAGGAAGGCGGCCAGTTGCTTGTTGACGGTCTTCTCGATGACTTTTGCCGGAAACGGGAGCAGCGAGATGGGGCGGTAGTTCTTGAGGTCGGTTGGGTCTGCTGATGGTTTCTTGAGTAGAGCGCTGAGTTCGGCGTGCTTCCAGCTCTCCGGGAAGGTGGCGATGTCGAAGGCAACGGCGCCGGGAACCTCAAGAGGGAGCATTACACAAACAAGGTGTATCCGCCTTGTGAGAGCAGAGCACAACTCTGTTATCGACTCCTCCCGGTTATAGCTCCTACGACTATCGATCCAGATTCAATTTTCACGCGGACAGCGTTCTACAAGATCGTTAATTACCCAAAAACAAACAAAATTAAAGCACCGCCTTGTACGGGTCTAACCAACACGAATTTGCCCGTGCCCACATGAGGCCCTGAAGATTCGCAGTGTGTTCCCTGCGATGAAACACGTGTTGGCCTAATTAAAGGAACAATATACTGATACTTCACACCAAGAACGGAACATCTTTTTGAACTTTGATATATCTATTTGAAGGATTGTGACTCTAATCAAGTTACTCTGAAAAAATTGTTGATGTGACACTAGCATTACTAAGAATGTTCTAACTTTGTATAGCGCAGGGGTTTTGTTGTTTTGCTATTTGTATGGATCATCTTGGTCCAACCCTGAGTGGTTGAGAGGGATTACCGCTCGCCCTATTGCCTATACCATCTACTTTACATTTCAATTCACTTTGCGGACACTCAGGTTGTGCGCCTAACTACTCTGGTAACTAAAAAACCTCCTAGCTGCATACGATGTCGAAGGAGGTGTTGATGATGTCCCGCAGGTGGGGTGCGAGGACAGCGTCGGCCTTGCTGAAGACGTGGTGAGGGCAGGGGTCTGTCGGGGATCCGGAGTGGATGGGGTTCATCGTGCGGATGGTGTCTTCGGTGCTGATCGGGGTCCAGGCGCGGAGGGTGGTGGTGGGGGGCGGTGGTTCGGTCGTGGCGTGCGTCGGTTGAGTGCTGAAGCTGTTGTGTATATCCGCGATCTTGTTGTGGAAGTAGGAGGCGAGGGAGTTGCAGAGGTCTTGCGAAGGGGTGATGTCGTTGTTTCCGGCGTTGGGGTTGGAGAGCTCTTTCACGATGTTGAAGAGTTCCTTGCTGTTGTGTGCGTTATTATCCAGTCGTTCCTTGAATGCGGTTTTCTTGGTGGCGTGGATCAGCTGGTGGTGTTTTCGGGTGGCGAGCTTGAGGGCAGTCATGTTGTCCGGTGTTGGGTCTCTGCGCCAGGTTTTCTCAAGTGCTCTGCAGTTCTTCTTGGAGCTCTTGAGTTCGTCGTTAAACCATGGGGCTTTCTTGCTGCCGGGTCTGCTCGGCGGGGCCTTCAGCGGGGCGAGGTCGTGGATAGAAAGACAATTTCAATTAACCACATCATCCCAGTGGACTGGTCAGACCATCACGCCATCCTCTTTCATATCAATCATTCGGCGCTTTCCGTCCCTCCCACTCAAACCTCCCCCAAGTGGATCAGAAACTTATCGAGAGTCCCCCCTGACAAGCTAGAAAAGGATATTAGCTTACTCCTTCCGAACTCGACGGAACTCCTTTCAACCACGGAACTCACCTCGCTTTATCACTCCAACCTGGAGCTCGTCCTAGATCAGCTGGCACCGAGGAAACTAAAAAAACAAAGAAGCATCCCCTCCAGATCTTGGTTCTCCACTGACATTAACGAAGAAAGAAGACACCTAAGATCCCTGGAAAGAACCTGGAGGTCCAACGCCTCCTCCCGCAACCGGGACCAACTCAAGGCAGCCCGCAAAAGTTACTATAACCATATCAAGAATAAAAAGTCGTCCTTCTTCTGTTCGGCCCTTGACGATGCCAAAAACCGCCCCAATGAACTCTTCAACATCATCAGGAACCAAATCTCCATTCCTGTAACAGACGGCATAGTGGCGTCCAAATCCCAATGTGACGACTTTGCCAGCTTCTTCAACGAAAAAATTGCCAAAATTGATCGATCACTCGGCACTATGCCCTCCTCTCACCCCTTTGCAACTTCCCACTTCAGACCAGCAAACACAACCACTAGCTGCTCCTCCTTCCAACCTATCCAGGTTGAACTGATAAGCAATCTCATAGCCACCGCCAAACCCTCAACCCACTCCCTTGACCAGCTTCCCCCGAGATTGACCAAAGACTTGAAGCTCACTCTAGCCCCTATCTGGGCCAAGATCATCAACAGCTATCTGAGCGAGGGCTCCATCCCGGACTGCCTTAAAATAGGTCAACTCACGCCACTACTAAAAAAAACGGCCTTGACCTCCAGGATATGAACAATTTCAGAAACAACAAGTGATGGACTGAATGTGGATCAATGTCACACACTCCCCCAGTCAAAAGATCTGGGCCCAAATCCATCGTTTTTTTGCACTCCACACCACCCTGGGTTAGACAATGGCGATATGCAAATCAGCTCTGACCCTGTTGCCCCATGGGAACAGTCCAGTCCGAACTACAAAAGCCATGTCCTTCCCAGAACGGAATCAAGCATCCGAGGACCGGACCGGTTTCGAGGTAACACCTCTCTTCAGCCCGGCTAGCTTGACTCCAAGTGGTGTGGAGTGCCTGGGACCCACGTCTGGGCATCCCCAGCGCACTTAGGGCGGCAATTGCAAAAACAACAAGTGATGGACTGAATGTGGATCAATGTCACACACTCCCCCAATCAAAAGATCTGGGCCCAAATCCATCGTTTTTTTGCACTCCACACCACCCTGGGTTAGACAATGGCGATATGCAAATCAGCTCTGACCCTGTTGCCCCATGGGAACAGTCCAGTCCGAACTACAAAAGCCATGTCCTTCCCAGAACGGAATCAAGCATCCGAGGACCGGACCGGTTTCGAGGAACAATTTCAGACCAGTTTCGAACCTTCCACTCTTATCCAAAATCTTGGAAAGATGTGTGCTGTCGCAACTATCCCAGCACTTAGAGAACACAAATCTTCTCGACTCATATCAATCAGGGTTCAGAAATGGCTGCAGTACTGAAGCCGCAATTCTTAATGTCCTGGACGATCTACACATGTCGCTCGACTCCAACCAATGCAGCCTTCTCATCCTCTTAGACCTATTGGCTGCATTTGACACAGTTGATCATGCCCTGCTACTCAATGTCCTCAAAGAGAGAGCAGGCCTGGAAAAGACTGTCCTAAAATGGTTCGCCTCCTTTCTCAACAACCGCACACAAAGAATCAAAATTAAAAGCTGCGAATCGGACATTCTTTCCATCAGTAGAGGAGTCCCTCAAGGGTCAGTACTCTCTCCACAACTCTTCAACATCTACATGGAGCCCCTCACCTCAATTCTACGGAAAGGAAACATCCCCTCCCACCTATATGCGGACGACACTCAACTCTATCTGGAAACCACGTCAATCAGAGACATCCTCAGACTGAACCACACACTTACTGAAGTCCAACTCTGGCTCTCATCCAACCACCTCAAACTCAATGAAGAAAAAACAGAAGTGCTCCTCATCTCAAACAAAGAGGAAAACCCCCAAATTCTAGAATGTCTCAAAGCCTTAAATGCCCTGAATGTTCCGCTTGTTCCATCGAACTCCATAAAATCCCTAGGGTTCACCCTTGACCCCAAACTGGATATGAAAGAACGCATTTAAAAAACTGCCAAAAGTGCTTTCCTGAACCTGAAATTGCTCTACAAATTGAAACCATTCCTCCCCACTAAAGACCTGAAACAGGCCACACAGGCTCTGGTACTCTCCAGAATTAACTACGGCATTGCCACTCTGACTGGAACAGCCAAATCGTACCTGCGACCTCTGACCTCTACCCTAAACGCCGCAACAAGAATGGTCACGGGAACAAAGAAATATGAGCACATCACCCCAGCTCTTAAGGATCTGAAGTGGCTCCCTATTGACCAACGAGCCAGCTTCCGTACAGCCTGCCTCACACACAAAGCCCTGCATACAGACAAACCTAAATACCTGGCCAACAAGCTCAAAAGGGACGGTCAGTCTAGAAACCTCAGAAGCTCCAACACGCTCCTACTCATTCCTCTGAAATCCCAGAAACTCACAACATCTAGCAAATCCTTTGCGGGTAATGCTCCCAAGATTTGGAACTCCATCCCCCCACACATCAGAATGACCGCATCCTTCCCGAAATTCAAGAAGTTACTCAAAGTCCTCTTCCTCGAACGTTCTGGAGCATACTAGAACGCCACCTGGACTTTGAAGTTCCATGATCTTGGTGTCCCCAGAGCTGATTAACTTGCTTATGACTTTCCGCCCTGTTTTACGCTTGGCTGCTATTCTACAGACTGTACTCGCCCATGTGCCCCTTGCCATGTTTTCCGTCCTCAATGTCTGTCTGATGCCTCTTACTTGCTGTGAAGCGCTCTGATACCCTCGGGTCCAGCTAGCGCTATAAAAAACTTTAATAAATAAATAAATTTGACACTGACTCTGCCATATAGGGCCCGTATATTAACTTATTGTCCAACATGATTATGGCATGGGAAAGAATTCCTGACTAGGCTGGGACTAGGCTGTTCCCAGCAATTACCCACTATCAGCCTAATTGATAACATCCAGATAGTGTTTTGCTGCCATGTTTTATATAAACTGTAAGACTGTATAACAGAATCTCAGATTCTCTCCCCCTAACAAGATGGATTCCATACAAAGGTCAACCTGATTGATCAGATTTTCCGTTTTGAACATATAATATGGAAATATCTGAGGCTCACCAAGTACCACTTGTATGTGGCCTTTATGGACCTAAGAACAACGTTTGACCTTGTCCATAGGCAATGCTTGTGGTCTACTCTAGAGTCAATGGAAGTTAGTCTCATCATTCTCATTAGGCTCCATGAGGAGAATTTTGCCTAAGTGAGATAGGGGGAGAGGCAAGCTCACATATCACATACCTGTTTAGTGTGGGGTGTGCCAAGGCTGTGTACTGACCCGCCTTGTTCTCTCTCTACATAAATGATGTCATCAAAAATCTTAGTGTCCGTACCCACGACTCTTCCAAATTGCTAGGGATCTCCATTCCAGCCCTATTATTTTCAGATGACACCCTTTCGGTCTCCTGCACTCTAGTGGGTTTGCAAATATTGCTTATTTTTGTGACCTATGAGGTTTGGAAGTAAACATGTGAAAAACAAAGCTTCTGGTGTTTAATCTACTTAGGTCATTCAGAGGAGGGCTCTTGATGGAGGGGCTGACCTTGCAAGTAGTTGACAGTTTTGATCACTTAAGGGTCAGAATAGATAAATCTTATTCTTGGAGTGCCTCTGCGGTCATCAAGAGATATAAAGCTACGACTCTTAGAACCATCTCCCTGGCTTTTGAGGTTTATTGCACAAAGGCACAACATGCAGCTCTTTATTCTTTATGGGGAAGAAAACTGGGGAGCAGGAAATGCTACTGAGTTGAACATTAGGGAGAATAGCTTTTTAAGATCCTTATTTAGTCTACCTCAAAGCACTTCTTCGATCCCTTTATTATTTGACACAGGGCACAAAAACGTGGTGACTTAGCCACCCTGAAACCTCTTCTTACTTTGGGTCAGACTATGGTCAACCCTCCAGTTACTACACTATAGGCAAGCCCTTACAGAAATCATGAATATGGGGAAAGTGTACTTTATACCCTGGATTTCACATATAAAATCGCACCTGTTTGATTTAGGAATGGGAAATTGCAGGAACGATTCTACAATACTACTAAGGACACTGTAAAGGAAGCATCTTGGGATCGTAGGATTGTTTCCTACTATAGAAGTTTCAAACCTGTTGGATTTGCAAATGATATTTTGTCCCATAAACTAAGGTCCTCCCTGGTTCCATATATGCATGCCATTTTACCTTGCCAGGCAAGAACATTGTTTATCAAGTTCAGGCTGGTCACGTTAATGGTTGGTAAGTTTACAAGTAAATGGAAGCTTAACCGGGATAAATCTCCTCACTGTATGTTTCACATCAATATGGTTGAGAATGTTGATCATTTATTATTTTTTGTACAATGTATACAAGGACAAGATGGATATAAACTTGGGTGTGAGACATTACAAAGTTGCTACTTGAATCCTCTTAATTGACGCTAGTCCCCTCATATTTTTTGCACTAAGTGGCATTTATACGCTGTTTGGTCCCAAAGGAAAAGGCTGGATCTACCATTATGACTTTTTAATTAATTGGTCATTCATATCTTAAATTGATCAACCATACTTGTCTCGTGGTTTACTTCCATATTGTTGTATGACTGTTATAAGCTCGAAGCATTATATTGTGTAATAATTTTAGATGGTTTTGTATTCAAGGACTTAAGTTATCACTCTTTTAAAGCATGTTGTATGTAATTGTTTTTTATATATGAATATTGTTATAAAGCTTTATAACGTGGATTGTATTTTATGATGTTTTTAAGGTGATCAACCCCGAAATAAACTTATTCTGAAGACTCACACACTTTTCTATCTTATACATTGATATCCCCAAAGCTTCCGATATGGATAAAGAAATCATATTATTTAGCAAAGTGTGAAACAATCTCATTAGCTTTTTCAAATCGATCATAATTAGAATTAGAATCTCTATCTTGCAATGTGTTAAGTCTGAATTTCATGCAGGTCATTTTGTGCTGTCTCAAAGGCCATTAAACACCTTCAAAGTTCCCTTGAACAAAACTTTCAAACCAGCATGCTGCAGAATCCTGGCTTACCCCCCAGCAGACTGAAATAATGGAGAAATGTGCCGCATCTCCTTGCATCTCTTAGAAGTCTCAAATGAGATATCTGGGAAGACAGCAAACTGAAACCATCTCAAATTTTAATGACTTTTTGCTTAATAGCGCTAGTAGGCACCTTCTTGTGAATCCTATGGTCACCAAAATTCCCCAATACCATGCAAGAGCGAGTGCTGTACACATATTCTAGAACAGGTGTGGGGTGCACTTTATTTATTGCAAAGTCTTATGTGCTCCCTCTCTGGTATACCCACAAATCTAAGATTGGACTCTTGTGAACGGTTTCAATGGTCCTCCAATTGGGTTTCACACTGCTAAGCTCCTTTTTAAGAGTAGAACTTTTTTTGGCAATTCACTTTGACTGTTCTCAAGATCCAACGTTGAGGTTATCATTTCCTCAAATTAACACCCAAAGGTCTCAAATTTGTTTTCAATCTCTGCCACTCGGTTACCTAATGTTTGGGCCAGCAAATGTTGGCTTGCTTTTTTCTCTTGTATTTCTGCCAAAATTGGCACCAATAGAGATTCTATTTTTGTGCCTGCCACCTTGAGGGACACTTTTTGATCAGCAGGCATGCGTTTATCTTGTTTCTTCCTGGATCTAATACACGGTCAGGCTGGTTCACATAATTCTCCTGGCTCAAATGTGCCGGCTAAGACCCTCTTGCCTCACTCTTTCCACCTTCCACCTCGCTTGGGTAACCAGGTAACTTTGCATTTATAGCCACTATATTTGCCATGCTGAAGACTGGGAAGACCTTCTCCATGCTTGCTAAGTTCACAAGAGATGAAACCGAATTCAATGCTGTTGAAGAGGGCACAACATAACCCCTCACATGGAGCTCGCTGGACCCACTGACTCCCATACACAAAGGACCGAGCCTACCCATATTAACCAAACCATCCTTCTGATCGGCTTTATCAGGCTCCAGGTTCCTATCAGCTCCTTCCTGACTTTCTAGTATTTCCATGTCAATTTTATTGTCCAGAATTTAGCATCCCAGGACCAGCTTAACAGGGCTCGTAGTATCTTGACCCAAAAGGGAATTAATTGCCGGTGTATTATTGCTCAAAGAAGGTGACCCTTTTCCTTCTGCACCCTCATTCTCCTTGGTGGACGCTGACATTATATCCCCAGGAGGCTGAAGCGTTTCTATACTGAAGCAAACGTTAGCTTCCTTAAACGTTCATGTCTCGATTGTCAGCCCATTGCCTTTAAAACCCCATTCTCCCCTTGCCTTGGAATTTGTGGGATATATTTTGCCTTTAATTGAAGCGTGGAAAGTGCTTCTTTTAATTAACAGCTTGATGGTCTTTTTTTGTATAGCAGAATGCACTTTACCCCATAGCACTTGTCGCATTAGGGCTGGGTTCATGTTTTTGCATGTTTAAGCATTGACAGACATTGAGAAGCTCTCGAAGTATACTGCGTCAAAAAGGCTAAATAAAGCACTAAGCAGGATACCCTCAATTCAATTTCCAGAAGCAATTTACCTGGGATACTCATCTCTTACCTCCCAGCTCCCTGGAAGACCAACACTGTTTCAAAAGGTAGGCCGGGGGGGACTCCAGGCACATTCAGATCTCGGTTTGCCACCTCACTGTCTCCATGCTGCCTTCAACATATGCTAGATTGCCTTCCATAGCACATCCAAGATGTATTGCAGTCTTCCCCCAGCTGGCCACACTCCTTAGTAATCAGCATGCTTTGCAAGAGGGCACTACAGAGCATTCAAACAGCCAGGAGCAATAGCGTGCCACGTCCCCACATGGTGGGGGGGACTTTGAGGGGGAGGAGTAGCCTCTAGCTTGAGTGTGCCTCATGTGACGTGTTCTCACATTTGCCTTGCCTCCTTGTAATATTCTGGATCATGAAAGACAGGTTGCAGTGATATAAACGAGACTGGTTTGGTTTATTTGCATTTTCGAGAGACTTTATATCTGCTGCATTGTATTCTTACTAAGTTAATATTGATTTACTATGATAAAAAAGATGTTTGGTTTTATTCCATGCATGGAATGTTTTCATTTTTAAATATGTGCCGTTATAAAAGCACATACAGAGGCAAGTGAACCTGGTGATGTGGGGTTTTGGATTTTGTACAAATGTAGAGCTTCATTGTCTTCTTATGTAACTTAATTGACAGCCACAGAGGTATGAGTGCCATGAAGGAATCCCTCAAAGAAAAGTTGGAGTGTGACCGTAGACATGCCTTCTTATGCAATGAGTTGGTCATGTCACATTTCAATGCACAATGAAGCTGTCATGGTGGGAAATGCTCAGAATATCAGATTTTTCTGATGCTGTACTGACTTTACTGGCAACAGACCATTATGGTCTGATGGAATCTGAAGTACTTGCTGATACTCATTGACAAATATTGCCAATTCCCACAAGTTCTTCAGGTATCAGCCACCCTCTGTGGTGCATTATTACTAATCCCAGACAAAACAAATCATGGCCTTCATTCAGAGGTGCAGACTTTATTAAGACCTTGAAATACATGGGTGTCACTCACAGCAAAACAGCACAGCTTTAGCCACAAGTAAATGGTATGGTGGAATGCTCCATGTCAACCCTGAAGAATTTGACTCTAACTTCCAGAACACCAGGATTTCGATAAGCCAAGCTGTATGTTAAGTACTTACTGACCATTGTGGGAACATAAGATCACTGCAGAGATGCAAGGTACAGCAATTGCTTACATAAAGTATTCCGTGGATTGAAGGAGTTGGGCTAACACACCTCCAACACCGTTTGGGACATGGTTCCAGCGCATCAAAGACATGAAAATAAAATTGATACATCCTTAGATAAGTTGCTTATAGGTGTCAGCTGCATCTAAGCTAAGAATACCAGTGAACTGATTGTGGTATCTGGACTCCTGTTGTAATGACTTTCATAGTGGTGCTCAAAGTGCGCACCAAGACCAATTGCAGCTTCCTTCTAGAACCATCAAGCAGCTTAGGAGAATCACTGAACAGCTAAGATTCTTATTGCTTTTTTCTTTACTATTGTATTTTTTTTCTTTTTCTATTTTTCTTTTTTTCTCTTCTTTTCTTTTCCTTTCCATTTTTCTTTCAGTGATAAAAAGATGAAGATGTTGTGTCTCCTTGGGGATATAGTTGCACGCAAAAAAAGGCAGCATCTGAACTCAGGCCTCCAATCAGGATGAGCTCAGGATATCAAGGATACGGAGATAGGAGAAGGGAGGAAAGGACAATCTAAGAGCGAAAGTAGAAGGGCTGGAATACTGATTTCAGTCTGAGACAATCACAGGATTCATTTCTGCTATAATATAGGTCTAACTTATGTTATTGCTAAAGACACTAAGGGATAACAGAACACTTAGGGTGTGGTGAACATGGTACTCTGTGGCAAGAGAGATGGCGTATCCTGCCAGCCGAACTCTTGGTCTAGTCCCGTCATTTAGAGATGGATCTTTAGTGTTTCTTCGGTGGAGACCCTATTTGCTCTGTCGACTGAAATCCTCCTCCAACTGCCGGATGGAATAGGGCCAAATTCCCACTTTGAGAATTTGTTTTGGAAAAATAAGAAAACGCCATGAAAAATTTGTAGTATGGAAAATCAATGGCAGCCATACACATTTCTTTTCGTACATTGAAGAGAACAGCCATGACGGCAGCTCCTTTCAATGTACAGATCTGGGCACAGGGCCAGCAGTCATCTCTACATTTCGCAGGCGGCATATCCTTGGCATGGGAGAGGTAATTGTCTCTGCCATTCCGACCTACCCTATTCCATCTGCCAACCTCCAAATCTGGTCTTCAGTTTCTCCACATTACATAATCTGTGGATCATTTTGGGGCATATTATCAAGGGGCTTTATCTCCGCTTTTTTGGCTTTAAAAGCCAAGAAAGCGGAGATAAAATTATCTCCCTATTACCAAGCTGTCGCTAACACCAGTTAGCGACAGCTAATAGGAGATAGTGACCATCTTGGGCCCCGCTTTGCATGTCAGTGATATTTATCACTAATGACATGCAAAGTGGGCGTGCCAAGATGTTAGCGACTGAAAACAGTCGCTAACATCGCTATCTCCTATTACCAACTTTTGGAGATATTCGCGCTAAGCGCGAATATCTCCAAAAGCTAACACTTGCCCAGGAGCAGTTCTTAGCCATGTTATCCAATGGGAGGTGAATAACATGGCTAAGAGCATTTGCTCGATAATGCATGAATATCGCGGACTTTTCAGCGATATTCATGCATTGCGGCCGTTTTTTATCACATTTGCGATAAACCTTGCTAATAGCAAGGTTTATCTGCGATAAAAATCGCCGATTTGCGGAGATAATTTTTGTCTCTAAACAAGTTAGAGACAAAAATTATCTCTATTGGTTGGTAATATGCCCCTTTGTTCTTTCGCTTCAATGGATCCACTAGCAAATCAATACTTTCCCACAGTTTAATCGATATTAGTGTTCAGCATGTGCCGAATAATTATGAGACAACAGGAAAAAACTCATAATACGTTTCTATTTAAATTATTTTCATCCACAGTGGTAGCTTGGTCAAACATACTGATGCTAAATGAAAAAACAATAAATAGTGCTTGTGTTCTAATAAATCACAGGCCAAATTCCAAGCCTTCTAATGGCTCTCAGAAGGCTTCAAAACTGTATGAGGCTCAGGTGTGTATGTTACTCATTATTTTATCAGCTTTACATGAAAGCAACCCTCCTTCAAAAGCAGTGGGATGGAATAATATATTTATAAATCCCATCTGCCTGATGTCATCCTCCAAAACTAATACGAAAAGCCTCAGGGCCCTTCTTTGTAAATATATTCAGCATAAGCCGCAGGATGCGAAACATGGTTATGATGAAAAATAGCAGTGACTTCGAGCAGTGCAGCAAAGGCCAGCACAGACAGAAGCTGCCAGCATCATTTATCTGCAAGAAACCTAAATAGAACGCCTAAGCTAAACATGCCCTTTCCACGTGGTGGATTAAAGATCAGAAAGATACATTGCCCTGAATCATTGGGCACACATTCCCAGTATGTGGGCCCGTGGTTGTAAACTTGACTAAAAGGACCGAGTAACTAACTGCAAAATATATGAAATTGTAAAATAGTAAAACTGTAAGGCACAAAGTAATGGAGCCAAATAGTTATTTATTGTAATTCGAAATCACCAATGATAAAATACAGGTTATCTGCAAAGGTTTTATTTCTTACACATGATAACCATGTTTAAATGTTGTGGTCAGTCATGGAAAGTATAATTTACTTACTTTACTTAAGTAACAAAGCATATTCATAGGTAGCACAGTATACTTTTCAATAGTTTCATTTTTTTGGGGATATCCATGGTTCATGCATGGTTGACCATGGATTTGACTGTGAAATTTGACTGAAGTTTTGAAATTTTTACAGTCTAACCATTGAGTGATCATTGTATGACTCATTGTTTACATCTTTGATTGTTGTGCAGAGTTCATGTTGTGTTTTTTGGGGTCATGTATAGAACAGCCTTCCCAACATAGAGGATGTTTTGACTAAAGGGGAGGAAGGCATGGGAGAACAGACTAAGGAAGGTTGATAAAATGAGTACCATTGAGTTGGTTAACAATAAACATCTTTTATTCAGGGCCAAGATGCCTAAGGGTGAACGTGCGTTTTACAAATGTTATGTTATTATTCATGGTGATTACACCCATTACACTGAAGGGTGTCCATTTGATAAATGTCCTAGCCTCCTATTTTTGCCAACCAAACTAGGGATACTAGAGTGTACCAGTGTTTCGACCTTATCTATTTTTTTGTTGTTTCAATCTCTTTATTGCATTTTTAGTGGTTGTCTCTTACTGTACAGCTCATATAAAAAATAAAAAAAATGTAGTGCTTATATAGCGCACGAATCACCCCAGAATGGGTCTCAAGGCGCTGTACACATACCACTGTGGAACCCTTCCTGGCCTTTCCCTGTGAAGTGCCCACTTCTGGGCACCCCCAAGATGAGGCCAGGCATCCTAGCGCTGTTGGGGTCATTGTGGAGATTAAGCAAGCTATTGCCCAGAGTTGCAGAGTGGGACCCATGTTTAGAATAGGCACCGAGGCGAGAATTATCAGGTCTGGGGAAATTGAGCTCAAGACCCGCCGAGGCAGGAATTGAACCCTCGTCCGGGCCAGACCTCTGCATCAGGGTCTGCCACTCTAACCATTGAGCCACACTTCTCCACTAGTGACAATACACTAGGCAACTAATCATCTGCTTCGGATTACAAAAGGTGTATATCTCCTGCGTGGAATTTGACAAATGACAATTTTAGTATGAAGCCAGGATTACCGAAGGCGATTGCCCCTTTCCGCCCATTGCTCCAATTGAAAGAGATCCTCTTATCATCAGTATCTATATCTTGTCAGAGTTTGATTTTAAAACATTCTCCCTCCTCCAGGTAGCTACTGAATCCATACAACTGGTGAAGATAGATGGTGCTTGCTGTCGGTCTCCCTCCATCTGGATAGGGATCTCCGTATCATCCTCATATGTTTTTACTTCTAGACCGTATGACCTCACTAACGAGAACAATGGAACAATATATACAGTGAAGCACAGAGATGACTCCTGGGGACTCCCACATTTCAGAAAGACCTACTTGAACATAAAGGGTGGGAGACAGACCACTAAGGAGAAGTTGGACAAAAAGCACGTCAGCTGCTCTAAAGCTAGATGATGTATGCCACCTTCTCTTAATAGTTTGATGAGAAAAAAGTGGCAAACTGTGTCAAAAGCTGTGGAAAGATCAAGTAATATTCCTCCCATAATTAAATGAATGAATTCTTCATTTGTGTGATTAATCAAAACCATTACAAAATACAACGTTAAAAACTTTTGGGGATCGAAGAATAAATATATGTACAGATATTGTTAAAATCGTATTTCTTTTTTATCTTTCTTTTATAAAAACAGGTGACATAGCGACGGGATTTTAAACTAAGCAAATCAGTAGTTCAGTGTTGTCCAGACCTCCGAGACAATGACCCTGACATTTAGGGGCCGCCGAACAATTCACCGCACTCAGCCTGTGGGGACTTGTCCTTCAGTATTATACGGGTATGGTGAACAAATTTCCCAAAGTTGGCAATATGCTTCACAATGTCCAGAGTGTAAAGCTGCTGGACTGCCTCCTCTCCTGTACGGGTGCCCAGTTGGAGAAGAATAGGTCTAAGAAGGATCCTGCGAACTAGCCACAGAGCAGGGCAGCAAAGTAAGATGTGGGCCAGGGACTCTCTTTTGTATTTGCAGAGGCGACACTCCGTAATGCCCAGCCATGCTTTCCCAGTTGGATATAATTCTTTAAGGGGGATCGGATGTAGTCTGGCTGCTAGGATACGATGTAAGGCTTGTCTCCCCACGGGCTGCATGAGGTGGGGTTTGTGGCTAAGCCGCATGTGGGGGAGACTTTGGGTCTCATGAAAGTCTCTGGCTGCCAAGGATTCCATGTCCATGCTGCGAGAGCGTAATTGCTTTTTTATTGTTGTTTTGATGATAGCGTAGTCGATTATGCTGGGGTCCCAGTTCTCTGTGGAAAGTTGCAGAAGATCTCTGGCTGAAGCAAGACAGGTGGACCAATGGTTGCTAGGTTGTAGGAAAATTAATTTTTTTATGGCTTTTATGGTATTCTCCGGAGCCGCCTTTGTTAGATAGAAGTATTTCGTCAGGGCTACCAGCTCTTCTAATTTTTGTTGGTTGAGATCGAATTCCAGATGAATCAAGGTGTTTCTAGTACAGGCTGGTAAACAAAGTATCTTTTTGTAAGCTGTACAGTGTATTTTTTCAAACTCATGTACAAACTTCCCTGGAAATGCCTGTTGTGCATAGTTGAGGGACGGTAGTAATTTGGCCCTCAATACTCTTTGAAGGGCCGTAGTTGTTGGACTATCTAAGCTGGCATATAGTTTACAGAGAGCATACATGACCATCTTTCCTTACTGCTGCAATTTGTGGAGGTGGGCCCGTGGGCGACCCGTTTCGCTAAACCAGGCCCCAAGATAGTTGTAAGTTTGTACACAGTCCAAGATCAACGGACCAAACCTCCAATTTGCCAGTTTTTTTCGGGTAATGGCCAAAAATCACTATTTTTGACTTGCTTAGGTTAGGGACCAGCTTGCTTTGGCCGTTATATTCGGAGAAGACTTAAGTGCTTTTTGAAGTCTAATTTTGGTACGGTCCAAAAGAACCAGGTCGTCGGCATATTGCATCAGCTGGATCTTTATGTGGGCAATCCTGGGGGTGGATAAAGTAGCTCTGTACAAAGCTCAACCCATGTCCACGGTGTACAAATTAAAAAGCATCGGTGCCAGGATGCATCCCTGCTTTAGCCCCCGATCTGTAGTGATTTTTCTGTGGCAGACTCCCTGGAAAGGCTGCTGAGTAGTCAATGAAGCAGGCGAAGAGTGGCGGGGAGCAATGGGCCACCGCTTGTTGGACTAAATATGACCGGGCGGTAATGTTATCTATGGTAGAGCTCCCTGGTCTGAACCTGGTCTAGTAGAAGGGCAAAAGAACTTCAGTGCAAGCCGAATCAATTAGTTTCACCTAAAGTGTACTTGCATAGGTCTTGCTCTTGATGTCCTGGGATCGGTGTTTGGCCCTTTTTTGTATATTGGTTGCAGCAGTGAGCCCCTCCAAGAGTCTGGGACATGCTCCCAAAGCCTACATTCTGCATATAGCTGTGCCAGGTTGTCAGACTAAAAGTCCATGTCCTCCCTGAAGAGGGAGCCAGGCAGACCGTTTGGGCCGGGCGCTCCGTTATGCCGTATCTTTTTTAGGGTGGTGCGGACTACTCCTTTCCTTGGAAGAACTAGAGTGGCTGGGGGTACGGTGAGGTTTGCTATGATGTTGCCGAATTCCCTCCCCTGATGTTGTAGAACTATTTGGAGGAGATGCATTCAAATCGTCGGTGTAAAGAGTTTTTACATGAGCTACCCAGGTGCCCGCATTGAGTGGGTTCTCTCTATTGGAAGTACCATGGATTAGATTGTTTAGGTATTGCCAGAATTCTTGGGCCTTGCACATCGCCAACAGCTCAAAGATCTTCAGCCAATTTGCCTCTGTGAATTCGCGATTTGCCTTCCAAACCTGTTGGAAGTGGGTGTTTGCTGCTAATTTAAGATGCTTTTTGCCAGACTCTGACCCAGTTTTTTGGTACTCCCTACATTTGGTGTTTAGTTCTTTGGCGCATTGCTTGATCACTGGAACTTGACCAAGAGTGTATGTTGGGTTTACTCTAGTTCTGTAAGTGGTGCTCCCCTGGAGCAACAAAGCTAGTTTGTATGCAGATTTGTTCCATTCACCTATGAGGCCCCAATTGTTTGGGCCAGTCTACCAGCCGATCCATGTCGATTTCATTGCGTGAAATTCATTGATTGGTGTCTGCCCCCATTTAACCCCTTCGGTGCTGATGACGGATCCCGGTCGGCATCAGTTACAGTGGACGTTTGCTGATGACGGCCGGGAGCCATCATGACCACGCCCGCGATCGGAATGTGCCGCACAGTCGTAGAATTCTGGCCGCAGCCAGGGGGTTAATTCTTCTAAGGAGCCTGTGCTGTTCTTCACCCTTGGACGCTCCAATGCAGCGGAGAGTATAACAGGGTTCCACTGTGCATTAAGGCGGCATGATCGCTTTCGCTCCGTGGGAGCACTGCGTAATTTAGCATATGTTTTTGTAGCCTCTCACTTAATAGAATGTAATCTATAGTGGTCTGATTGTTGTAGGTGGGTATGTGAATTACCCCTGGCTTGGACTATAGAGATAGAGAACGAGTTGTTGCCAAATTTTATGCCCGAATAAGGGCTTTGAATCTCCCAGTACTCCCAGAGGGGCTACAGTCAAATTAATTCTCCCCTATTTTGTGCCTATTAAAGTCCCCAAGAATAATAGGTTCCAAGGATGCAAATTAGGTGAGCAGGGTTTAAATCTGTATGATCAGCTGAGTAAGCTTGTCCTTAGAACCCTGCGCGTGGAGATTGTGGTATACATTAATTAACAGTATTGGTAGTGGGCCGTCAAGCGTGTTGAGGCCTTTCAGAGTGTCAACTAGGAACATGTCAGCTGGGTTCTTTATCTCTGCAAAGTGTAGTTTCAGGGCATGCTTAATATATATGGAGATACCCTCAGAGGTTTGAAGTATTCTGCGTAGTCTGCTAATGGGATGGATTTGGTTTCCCACGTTTCTTGGGCACAGATTAAATCGGCCCCTTCAAGGAATGTGATCAACGCTGGACTCTGCAGAACCTTGGTCATCCCTGCGATGTCCCAAGTCATAATACTTAGTGGTTGGACACTAGCTGATGAGCATCTATGCTGGTCAGAGCTGTTGCTTGGGGAGGGCCTGGATTTTGATGACCGAGGCGCCTTACTTGATGAGGGCCTGAGTTTTGTCGGTCAAGTTGGAGGCAACCCAGCCCCAGTAGGCTAAATTTGGGGATGGTGGGGCACAAAAGGGGGAGAGGGTTTTGAGAATGGAAATGACCTGTCTCCCCCCCACACAAACCATCAACCCTGCACTGAATGTTCATATTTGCTTCCCCATGGCGGATCCCCTTCAGTATGCTAACCGTGGGTGCGTTCTTTGTGGATGCCTGTAGGAAGAATGGATACTTCTCTTGTACCAGCCTCCAGATGCCGATTCCCAATTCTGAGAATTGTTCTTTTTCAATGACAACACTATTGGCAATGTCCAGGTTGGCCCAAGTAACAATGGTTTGTTCCTTCCCTGATTGTGAGGGCAAGGGGACGAATTGCACCCTGACAATGTCCCTGCTTGTGATATGGGACAATGTCTGTTAATGTTGGAGGAGTGTCAAAATATTTGTTCTGTTGAGAGAATCGATGTTACCCTTCGAGATGTACAATGGGGTCATGCTTGTGTTTGCCAAGTAACCTCCGCCTGGCGATAACGTGTTGGACCCAGAGATACAGCCATTATGGAGGGGCCTTTGTATTGTGGAAAATTAGTTCGTGTGGTTCGACATGGGCTGAGGAACTTGCAGGAGGCCTGGGAGCCCGAATTCAGTCCCTTGGTGTGATCTTGTAAGTTCTGTTCTAGTGGGTGCAGCATTGGACTGGTGAAGGTGTGATGTTGATTGCCCATCGAGGTTTCTCTGGCTTTTTGTTGTATTTCTTCCATGTCTGAAATCACTCTGGGTTCTGGTGGAGCTTGGAGCCCGATTTCAGGGCCAGGTGGTAGCACTGTTCCCGGTCGAAAGGCCTCCTGCTAAGTCAGTGCCCCTCACACTGGCCTTCCTATCGTTGTTTACAGTTAGGTTGGTGGGTACTGGTGAGCAGTGCTGATCCAGTGTTTGAACAAGACCTGCTGTTGCTATTTCCCTAAGCGTGTTACTCCCCATCTGCCTAGAAACGCCCCCCTGTGGCGACTTCCGCATTTAAGGGCAGATTGGTTGTGTGCGTGGTCACTGGGGCTAGAACTGATGGAGGTTTAATGTGGGGATTCTTGCAGAATATGGGGAAAAGGGATTGCTTGTTTTTCGGTTCAATTGCCCGATTTACTGCTGCATTTTTTTGTTCTAAGGCTGTTAAATTTCTCTGAAGGTTTCTTGATAGTAATCTCTTAGCATGTTTGTTGAGACATTTCTTCTCTCTCCGCGTTATTGGCGGGGCAGACTGAAATATATCCAGCTGGCTTGCGGGCTCTGTGTTGTTGGAGGCGATATCGCCTGTGTGGTTACTCCCTCCCATCATTCCCTCTGGGTATGAGGGGGGGAAAGGCCGAGTTGCTGTGCTTGTTGGTAATTGGTGTGATTGGATTGATTCCGGTCTTCGTCCCTGGACACTACAATGAGGTCATTTGTGCTCTTCTTCATGCTAGCGCGGTCTGAGTGTGTTCTAATGCTGAGTTTTAGTTCCTCCACCAGCGAGGAAAGTACTCTCTGGAGTGATGCCAGTTTGTCAATTAGATCTGGGCACAGATATTCAGGGGAGGGAGTTGGAAGGGTGGGGTTATCACTGATTACGGCCATCCTATTGATTTTCTTGGCCACCTCTGACATTTTTCTTGCCATAACTTGGAGGGAGTCCATTTGTAGTTCGAGCTTCTCCGATTGCCATGTTAAAACGTTAATGGTGCTGGAGAAGGAGGAGCTGACTGACCTTAACAGATTGTCCTGTGCACATAAAAGTTCAAATTGCAGGAGCGATGGTGATCTATGTAGAGAGTCACTTGTCTCAGGCTCAGACTCAAGGGATGATCCTATGGTGATGCATGGTCCATCCTTGCTTATGTGAGTTGTTACTCCCTGTAACAGTGCAGCGGTGACCGTGACTAATTTTGGGGTGTAGAGGGTGTCAGCCAAAATTGATAGACTTTTATGTGGGTTACTGCTGTCATCCAGTAACCCCCCCGGTTGTTGCGATGACCAGACCCCCTTCCTGGTTTGCTGCATAATTTGATGAATGAGCTTTGAGTAGAGCTGGGGAAGCTCCCAGATTGTGGCAGGACTGGGATCTTTTCTTCCACCTCTTAGGTGGTATAGATGTAGTAGATCGAAGAGGCGGCTCCATTCCCTTTAGTGGGGGGGCTGGTCCTGTTTCATCCTCAGCTGTTCTGGTGCTAGCCATTGGGCGTTCCTCTTTTACAGTTGTGTCTATAAGGGATGTTGTGACTGTGAAAGGCATGGAGCCCTTGGAGGCCTCACAGTTATCCTTGTGTATAAGTGTGGAGCTTGTTGTGACTTTGAAAGTTTCAAAACCCTTGGAAGTCTTGACGTCCCCGTTTTCAGCATCCAAGTTTGTCCACACTGGGCTGCTCGCTACAGAGGCGGAGAACTGGGCCCTCACCCAACTGCGGAGATCGTACCATTTGACAATCTTTGGTTGGTGTTTGGGCTGGTTGGGTGTCCCCCGTTAGCCGCCCTTGTTGGTGAACATGTCCGCAGCTGTGGGCTTGGGCTACTGTTTTAATGTTGTCAAGCCGGTGCTTTTTTTGGACACTGCAACACCTATAACCGACCTCAAAAAGGAGGGGAGCCAGGGGTCCAGTGAGGAGGGGTGTTGTGTGGGGGGGTGCTCAAGGGGCTTAACAGAGGCCAGTTGGCGGAAGGATCGCTAAAACAGACCAGAGGTGAGACAGGCCGGCAGGGGGGTGGAAGTGTAAGATGTACTAGGCAGTCCCCTCTGGCCCCTGTGATGCGGCCCTTACCTTTTCTGTTCCACACCCTGCCCCTCCGTACCCCAAGGAGCATGTTCGCGCTCACCGGCCCGCAGAAGGAAAAAAGGTACCTGATACAAGTCCAGGTCCCGCAGGGGGAAGAGGGTACCAGCATGCGGGCATAGGCGTAGCTTTAAATTGAAATGGTTGACGAGGTAAGTCTCCAGTCCTTCCCTGGCTCCTGTCACCTTCCCGTAGGTCCCTTATTGACAAGTGGGGATGATGGTGTAAGAGGCCTGGTAGAAGTCTCATGAGGGTGCAGTACAGAGAGACGCTGAAGGGGGGGGAGGGGCAAGCGAGGCTCACTGGGCGCAATCGCAGGCTGCACCCATACCTAGTTGGGCCGCCTCAGCGATGCAGCCGAGTCTCACTCTTGCTGCCGCCGCCCGCTAATGGCAGCCTCGCTCACCCCTTTCCAGTCCCCTGCTGGTACCTGCTACTGCCGTTATTTAAGGTGGTGAAACGCGGGGGCTGATTTGCGAGGGTGAAAACTCTGAGCCGCAGAGTGGTTGAACTGGCGGGGACCTGCACCCCGCCCCTGGCTCAGGCTCGGCGTCCCACATGGCGTACCTCACGGTGTCTCGCTGCTCCCGCTGCTCCACTACGCTTTTCTGTTCTGCTTGTGCTGTCTTTGCCACTCTTAGAAATTCCTTCCATATCCTCCTATATCCTATATCCTGGACCATATGCAGCTTTTTCATGCCTGTCAGAAGTACAACTTCTGTTTCATGGGGAGCCCTGACACCTGTCTAATAATCATCTAGTATGTTATTGTCTAAGATAAGATTAGATAATTGGTGGATGATAATCTTTTTTCACAATGCTGACATAAAAGGCAATAAAGAGATATGTCAACAGTTGCTGTGGACAATAGGGTCTGCGGAGGGTTTGTTCATGATTGGCCTCACCATGGTTTTTCCATTTCAAAAGAACAATTGCTGTCAGAAAGGAATGATTAATAATGTTAGTCAGACTAGGAGCTATTGTTTATATGGCTTGGGGAACATTTTATTTTGTGGGACATTGATTTGGAGGCCACTCTACCTCCATGCTCATGGCTATGTTATGTACTTTGTTTACTGAACTCAAAGGATGTTGTGCCAAACTTTGTGTGATGTTACTTACATCTCTCCTGTGTATATGTAGAGTTGGGTCGTCTCATATCTCAGCATGGGTGAAACTGATTTACAGATTAAATTGACCTTTTCTGAAAATAAGTCTGCTGGGTAACCCGTTTTGTTGGCACATAAAAAAATGGGGGGCATAGTTACAATGAATATGCATAGGGCAGATCCGCAAGTTATTTTGCAGTGCCGCCTTATGCCAATTCAAAAGGACAGAAATTCACCATATTCACAAGGTATGGTGCACTCCTGTCCTTTCAGTCAAGGCCGGCGCAAACAAAATGCAGTCGTACGCCATCGCAGGCACCCTTGCTCCATGTGCATAGATGTCTGTGTTGTTGGAATGATTATTTTTTGTGCAGGATGGGGCACCTTTCTGCACACAAAAAATCATGAGAGGCGTTTTACTCATACTATATGTGCTGCAGAATGCAGCACATGTGGAAAGATGAAGAAACGAGGAGAAATGAAAGCATTTCTCCTCGTTACGCTTGCTCTGGGGAGGCGTAAGTTTTTGAGGCTGTCCCAGATTTCAGTTATGTTATAAATCTGGGGCAGTATCAAAATTCATGGGTATTGTGTTGCAACACCCACAGAAACACCCATGGCATGACCCCCCTGCTGCAATGTAAGGCAAAGCAGTGACTTTCGCGGTGTTACACCTTATCTACAAGGCCATGAAAAACCACGCAGGTTGGCTTTGTGTGGCCTTGCAGATATGGGCCTCCACTGTGCGTCCCCAGATCATCTATAAGGTGATGCTCCAGTGGCGTAAGGGGCTTGCATGTATGTCCCTGTGTTTCCTAACTTCTTTGTAATTTTAAAGAAATGTATCTTGATATGTTATTGGCTAATGGTATCAAGTTAGCTTGAAAAGGGTTTTTGTTTCACTTATTAATGTTTTTGTGAAGCCTCAATGGAATTGCTCTGATCTTGGCAATGATAGTTTTTACGCAAATCCATGTCTAGAGCTCTACATTCCTCTTTGTATAATCTCTGGACATCGGTATACCAGGCTTCTAACAGAGTTAACTGGTGCATTCTGCCAATTTTGTAAGTCAATAGAATTTATAGCTGTTTCTACTTACTGATTAAATGTTTTTACCACACATTTGCAATCACCAGCTTTGTTAGGTCTTGTTATTTCTGTTGGTCTGTAGTTAATATTTTCTCCGTTATCCTCAATAATACTCGAAGGGGCATATTCTCAAGGACCTATCGCCGAGTTAACGGCACCTTATCACAGCCAAAGTCGCAACAAAACTAACACCCTATTCACAAGCTGATGCTAACAGTCAATGGCACCAGTTTACCTATGATAGGAACCGCAAAAAACATTGCCACAGACGATCCCGGCAACTATCGCTAATGAGATGCAGAGTAGGCGTTCCCCTCCGCAACATTCTCAACGACCAGACAGATCTGTGATAAGAGCACAAAGCATGCAATAAGGTGCGTTAGCAGCAGGAAATAAACACCTGCTCTGACCTGGTGTTAAGTCAAACAGAAGCCGTCACTAGAAAAGAGAGCCCAGCCCCGAGCCGCACCTGAAGAACAAGAGATGCCATGGAGCTACTGATCATGCAGCTCGGAGCCCCAAGAGGGCCACAACACTCACCGCCACCACTCCCAGACCCGCCACCACCCCCCGGATACCCCGCCACCACCCCTGGGCCCTCTCCGCATCACCCCCGGACCACCACAGAGGCAGCGCAGACGCAGACAGCGGACCTACAGAAAACGCACCAGCCTCACAGACCAGAATATGTCATTGCCCACTACAGGCTCAAAAGTATAACCATCCCCCGCATCCTGAACATCATTGCCTGCAGGCTGAAGGTACCAACACAGCGGAGAATCAACATCCCTCCGCAGACAAAGCTGCTGGATGTGCTGCACCTGTTGGCCTCTGGTACCTTCCACCGCCAGAGTCGGAGGAGTCTCACAGCCAGCCCTATCAAAGTTCCTCAAACCTGTCCTGGATGCCATCATCAGCTTGGTACCCCAGTACCTATACTTCCCCCACACTGCGCAGAAACAGCTGGAGACCAAGCAAGGCTTCTATGCCATAGCTGGCTTCCTGCACATTTTGGGGGCAATTGACTGCACACATGTTCTACTTGTGCCCCCTGCCGGCACTGCATACAATTACCACAACAGAAAGCACACGCATTCCATCAATGTGCAGGCAATAGTGGACCACCGGGGACTCTTCACCAATGTTATCGCCAACTACCCAGGCAGTGTGCATGATTCCGTCATCTTCCAACATTCCATCATCAACCGGCGCCTCCAGGATGACATCTACGGAAATGCACTCCTCGTTGGTAAGTACCAAATGAACACACCACACACCTAAACTTCACAATCATGCAATTCAGAACTCTGGGAAAGCACACGTTACAAATTCACATACAACATGCCAAACAACATGCCCACCTACCAGACACGAGAGCACAACTCACTGTGGGAACATGGGTCAGCCATGTACATGAGCCTTCAACTGCATAGCACCTCAGCCACACATCAGCAGAATGTGGGGAGAGGAGGGAACCAGGCATGTTCGAAGGAGGCAAGTGACACATGAATAAGTATGTACACAATGCCAAGCGTGGCGTGGATGTGCTGGCCAGACTTCAGTATGCAGACCACAGACATGCCCAAGTCGTCATATACTGCTGGTGTTTGGAGTGTAGCGGACAGTGGATGCAACCATGTCACCCCAGCCAGTGGGGGAGATCAAGGAAATGTAGCTTGTTACATTCCCCCTGTAAGCGTGAGCGGAGTGGGCTGGTCCGGCGTACGCCAGCCCAGCGTAGGGGTGTGAATAAAAAGCATGTAGCCCTGGGTGTGGTCCTGTTCCAGAATGCCCAATGTCTCTGCCAGGGCGGCGCCTCTCATCCCACCACGAGGCCGCCGCTGTGTGCGGCGGTGCCTGTGATCTTGTGTGCCTCCTGCACCCGGGACGCTGGTCCCCGAACCTGTCTTAACCGTCCCTTTGCACCCAGGCCTCAATGCCCATCTCCTGACACTGGCGTGTGTTGACGAGGGGCCACCACGTTCCAGTGCAAGCTCCATGCCCGAGGGCCGTGACCCTAGCAGCCACCTCAGACCATCACGGCCTCCAAGAGCAAGGCCTGCAGTACTCCTTTCTCGTTGACGTACTCCACCGGTAGACACAGCGGACTAGTAGGTCACACATTTGGAACTGAGTCTTGCCCTCTACATGGCAGAGTCCATTTCATTGTACTGGCCTCATTGCAGACTGCATCCCCTTCCAACTCTGGTGCCCCTGAGTGTGTCCCCTGCAATTCATGGTCGATCTCTGTTTGTATGTCGGTGGCATCTGGACCAGGTTGTCTTCCTCTACATGTAGCTGATACTGACAAGGTGGAGAAGTGGAGTCCATAGCATTCAACTCCACCATTTGCCTGTTCCTGCTTGCTGCTGCCCTCTGCATCATGCCCTGGAGGGACACCTTCCACTGTCCTTCGCAACCCTCCGCGACATTCCCCTTGGACACTAACGGGTACCCACTCAGCCCGTGTGGCCCTGCCTCAGTGCCCCGCAAGTCACCGTCCCGTGGCAGTGTGCCTGTGCACAGGGGCCACATACTCTTTACTGCTCAAGTCAGGGACCCATGATGTCCGTACCTTTTACTGCTGATTGTCTGCTCTCTGTTGTTGTTTTTTGCAGCACCAGTCAAGCCCTGAGTGGTGGCTTACACTACCCAACACCCAAGCAGCACAGGCGTCACTGGAGATGGGACCCTGGCAATAAAAGGGGCCGGGCGCATGTGCCCATGGCCAGACCCACAAACTCACTCAGTGTGTCTGTGTGGTCTTTATGTATGCTTGTGGGACCGGGGCCATTCCACATTACATTGTGCTGTGTACAGCTTGCGCAACCATGTCTCTGCAGGCAGTGGTGTAGACCTGGGACATGTAACCGTGTTGTATCTTCATTTGATCATAAGCGGGGTGGACAGGCATACAACAGTGCAGCGTAGGGGTGTGGCTCGTCCACAAGTGGATCTGGGTGTGGTTTAGTGTGGCCCTTGCCAAGGATGTGGCTGATGCATGTGTCTCTGTTGTAGTGTCTGCGCCGCCCGTCCTGCAATCAACTATGGTGCTGTGTGGCATGCCCGGTGTGCGTGCTTGGCCGAAGTGGTACATGGGGGAGGGCATGCCCGCTCGTGTCAGGGATCACACATGCCAACGGATGTGTGTGTCGCTATTGCACCAGCATGAGCCAAAGATGTACCCTCAACTGCATGTCGATTTCAGCCAGGCAGGTGCTCTACATCGGTGTCAGCCCTGTCCTTGCAATGGGCCTACACACACGTGGTCGGCCACATTCTGCGCATCATCATCACCGTGTCGTGCTCAGGCTTGTAGACATGCACAGACAGGCATGTCAATGGTGTGCCGTAGTGGTGCAAGTGATGCAATCGCACTGCGCATACTAGTGAATAGGCTCAGGGGAGGGAGGAGCAGCAGTGAGGCTCCGTAATACACATCGATGCCGCTCATTTGCAACAAGCAGTACATCATATAGGAATCACAAAGTCACACATATCACACACCATTGAACCAGTGAGCCTGCCAACACATCATGCAGCACAATGTATTGACTCATGTCCCTCTGCACTGTGAAAGGTGATCAAGGATATGCACTCTGCGCTTGGATGATGAAACCTCTCCGAGCCCCGAAAACACAGGCCCAGAGGAAGTACAATGTGGCACACAAACGCACCAGGGGCATCGTGGAGCGCACATTTGGTGTGTTGAAGTCACGTTTCAGGTACCTGAACATCACATGTGGTAAGCTCCTGTACAGCCCAGGCCTTGTGTGCAAGATGATTGTTGCATGTTGCGTATTGCACAACAAATGTGTACGCAGCAAGGCCCCATGAATTCGAGTGCCAGATGCACCAGACGATGATGATGAAGATGTGGCAGGTGGACCACACCCCACTGCAGCCACAGCAGGAATAGCCTGAAGGGACTACATCATTGACAGTTTCTTCTGTGGTTGACGTCACATTGTGTGGGTCCTTCACAGTAATGGCACAGTCCCTTGACTGACCACAGGCACTGCATGTGTAATAAAAGCATTCCGATACACATTCCCTGTGTGCATGTCACTCATGTGTAGAGGCACTTCACTCAGACAAGTGTGGGTGCGACACGTTGCACTGTCAATTGAGGGATTTGTCAATGGATGGTGGGTGTGTCACCTCTGTGCAGTGAGGCTGTTTATGGTGTCACATATTCATACTATATTTTTCGTAAATGAAAAAGCACCGCTAGGAAATTAAATGTCCAATGATTCGTTGGAGAGTAATAACTCGTTAGGCCACATTCATACAGACGCTGAATCACAAATGCTGTTGGATAGATATGTGGAATTCAATGTTCCTTTATTAGTCCATACAAACACCAGCCAACGCGTTTCGTTCCGTGACCGGAACTTCTTCAGGGCTAAATTATTTCATAGACGCACGGTGATATTAATTCGAAATCCTCCTGAGTAATGATTTCCTGGCTATTTTCAATCCATCTTTATATATTAATATCCATTAGGAAAATCTGTGTATCTCGTACCTTAGCAGGTATTAACCTTTTTGGTATATGTAGACTTTTTATCTTCAATTTTGAATGATTCCCTTTTATTCGATTTTCGATTTCAATAATAATGTCACAAATGGTATTTACCCGTGTGGTCAATGAACCACCGACCAAAGCTGTCTTCTAGAATCACCAACGTCAAACGCGATCCAACTAGTTGTCATTCAATCATTCAAAATTGAAGATAAAAAGTCTACATATACCAAAAAGGTTAATACCTGCTAAGGTACGAGATACACAGATTTTCCTAATGGATATTAATATATAAAGATGGATTGAAAATAGCCAGGAAATCATTACTCAGGAGGATTTCGAATTAATATCACCGTGCGTCTATGAAATAATTTAGCCCTGAAGAAGTTCCGGTCACGGAACGAAACGCGTTGGCTGGTGTTTGTATGGACTAATAAAGGAACATTGAATTCCACATATCTATCCAACAGCATTTGTGATTCAGCGTCTGTATGAATGTGGCCTAACGAGTTATTACTCTCCAACGAATCATTGGACATTTAATTTCCTAGCGGTGCTTTTTCATTTACGAAAAATATAGACTACTTCCAATTCTTTTGGATATGCCCTTGGGGACAGGGGGCATTTGAAAATTGCACGCCAGTACTTTGTGTTTGCATATTATATTGGAGATATTGGGGTTGGTGCTTGGAACCAGAGCGGTCCACTGTCTGCAGCTGTGTCTACTAAGATCACATATTCATACTGCCAGTTCTGTGTGTCACAGTTGTTACGTTATCACACAGTCTGCGGCGTTACACATATTTCCAAATTCTTTCCACTTTGGCTGTCATTTGTGGCCTACATGTGTCAACAGGGATTCTTTTGTGCTCTGATACGTGCTGCCATTATGCAGGGATGCACTCTGTGTCTCAAATTCCACGACATGGGCAACATGTACATAAAGGTGAGTCACTGCCCCTACATTTGTCCCTGCTTTCATTCTTGTTTGCTCATGGACATGGCACGTCGGTGTGCAGGGTGTATTGTTTGTCCCTATGCAATGTGAGGGGGTGATGCGGTTTCATGGTGTGTACCATGTTTGTTTCTGCATTGGTGCAGGTTACATTCTGAATGTAGGTCAATGTACATTGTGGCTGTTTGTGGGGAAATGCCAGTCTGATTTTGACAATGGTCATTTGTTCTGCGTGACAGCTGTGGGGTTTTGCTTGCACGTTGTCATCTCACTGTTTCTTTACTCTGCTTTTGTGGTTCATTTTCCAGCCAGACGCGTGGGGTTTGCAGGCCTGTCGCTGGTTTTCGCTGCTTGTTGTACCGTGATTGGCCTCATCGCAAGTTTTCTTGCGTTCGTGTTTCGCATTTTTGTGGCGTGTCATTGAGTTTAACGCTGTCATTTGACACGTTATCTGGAGACTATCACATGGTACCGCCATGTTGTGAATACTGAGTTAACACGGCATCATTTTCCCGTGATAGACTGCGATGTTGGGAGTTGTGTTAAGTTACTTTTGCGATGTTTATCACACGTTCTTGAGAATATGGCCCGAAATGTGATGTTTTTAGACTGAGTTTTCAAACTGATCCCTTCTATAAGACAAATTGCACAAAAACATGTAGTCCCACTTTTAAGTTTCAGTGCAATTGTATTAACAAAAGAAAAGAAATTTATCAATATACACTTTACAAGGAATAAGAAGCAGCAGTAGCCATGCTTTTAAAGTTGTGTACTTAGATGTCTTCTGTGTGATCTCCTACTGTGTGGTTCCTAGTCCTGATGATGATCACGTTGTAAAGCCCTGCGTCACATTATACCTGTGTCAGGTATAATGCATGCAGTGTGCCTCGTAAAAGTGACGCAGTGAAATCTACAAGATTTCACTGCATCACTTCTAGGATGCCACTGCATCAAAACGTTATGCCTGCTTGAAGCAGGCGTAAGGAGTGATGCAGTGTAGTGGGAATAGGCCTCAAATTGCCTTGCTGGAGTTGCTTCGTTTTTGCAACACGACTCCAGCAATGCAGGACTTTTGCCCCAACAGATGCGTCAGAATTTCCAATGCATCTGTCAATCCTTGCACCATGGTGCACCGTATTGTAAATACGGCGCATCCATGGTGGCACAAGGATTTCTCTGGGTGGCGCAGGGAAAGTAGCGCATCCCTACAGATGCGTCACTTTCTTGTAAATCTGCCTCTAAGTGACCACACAAGAAAAAGTTGATGATTGTTCCTAATAGGTCATGTCCTTCCATCAGATATATTGCTAATAAAGCCAAAGGCTCAGATACAATTGCATGCACACCAGCCACACCAATAAAAGTACGTATACCAGCATCGCATCAGTAATGTCCATCTAAATAGTTACACAAAGATGAACAATATAGACTATGCCAAGCCTGGCAAACTGGGAGACGAGCTTAACCTCCTCGAAGTATTGCTCTATCTGGCACACATGCAAGGTATCAGGAGAAGGACAGCCCGGAGCATAAGAATGTCCATGTAAACGGGAAACCTCCATCACTATGCTGACTATATTGATTGGGACTAAGGATTTACTCAATAACATGGCACATCTGGTTAGTAGCCACAAAGCTTCCATGTGCACTAGACTACTGTGCCACATGTTTCTTCTCTAGAGTTGTAATAGATACCATTGACATAACACAACCATCCACTTGCAAGCCAGGGATGCATTCTATTCCCATGTGGCATAGAACACCACAATTCCATGGATTCTACGAAATCTGTAGCTTCCATCTCAACATGGGTTTCTTTGATTACACACACCTCACTATCAAAGAACCTCTCTCATGGCACGTCTTCTACTACTGCTGCAATGGCCTCAATTGGTATGGGTTGGGTCAAACATTTGTCATAGTACACAGTATTCCAGTCATTATCAACTGCCCTTCTCCTGTGAATTAATAATAAGCTAACCACAATTAATATACCAATAGTATTAGTAATAGGAACGCTTTGTAGATAGCTTCAGAGTTTATATATTAGTGAGAATTCATTGGTTTTTAATACAGTGAGCTCTGGGTCAGTCTGTGACCATATTGCTACAGCATACATTTTAATGAGTGTCTGAATAGATTAAAGTAAAGATATTTCTCCATCACAAAGTGTCTTGGGGCCATATGTGTGAAGCAGTTTTGCGATCGCATACACTGCGAATCGCAAAAAAACGGTGTTCGTGATCACAAACCACAGCTTTGCTATGTAAGAGACACATTCTGTACGCAAAATAGCTAATCCCAAAATAAGCGATTAGCAAATTAGCGATTCATACTACTTAGTGATTTTTCTGCGAATTCTCTAAATGTGGTCCAACAATAGCGAATATCGCAATTGTTGAGCACGCAATTTGCGAATTCGCAAAACGGAATGCATGAAAAAAATCGCGATTTGACAAAATTCGTAATTTTGAGAATCGCATTTACCACCAAGTCTGAGCAGGTGGTAACCAGGTGCAAACTATTTAAGGAGGCCTACAATGCAACAGATTTTTTCCACAATGGCTGGGCTGTATGTGATAGCCAGGAGGCTGTGAGTCAGAGCTGCTGCACAGAGAAGGAGACGCCAGGAAAGGATCTTTTGTGCGCGCATAACCCTGTTCCAACGGACTGAGGAGGAGATCCATACAAACTACAGGCTGGATGAGGAGAGCATCCTTGAATTAATTGAGGAGCTCAAACCTATACTTGAACACCCCACACGCAGGACCACACCATCCCCACCCACATCCAGGTCCTGTGCTCACTGCACCTCTTGGCATCAGGTAGCTTCCAGGAGGTGATAGCCTCAGCTAAATATCAATTATGAGACTATTTTTTATTTCCCTTACTTCAGGATTAATAACGGCACACAGCCTGTGTAGCACACAATGTATTGTCCAATGCCCAGCACATGTTAGGATCACAGTGTGAGTGAACAATCAGGAGCAAGTGTCCATGTACACTGGGTGATGCACCCATCTCCTTGTCCAAGTTTGAGCACCTCAACTGCGGCGCTGTCGGCCCATAGCCCCTGGCTGGGGGTGCATAGTGCCCTCCTCACCTGTCTCAGAAGCCCTACGGTGACGCCCACTATGGTGCCTATCCGAGGGGGGGGGGGGCGGGGTGTATTGCTGCTCCTGCCAGATTGGGCGTCCTCGTCTGTTGGAGTGAGGACTCCTGGGCAAGTAGTGCGAGCTGCCCGCAGCTCATCCACAGCACATGTCACCTGTACCAGGACCCTTGCCATGTCCTTGCTGTTGTGTGCCCCCTTATGCAGCGCCTTGACAGCACATTGGTTGCTGAGGAAAGGCGGTTGACCACCCTGGTGTAGAGGTCTAGGTGCTGCATCTCCCTGCGCCTAGCAGCACGATCCACGCTCAGTTCAGCACAGAGTGCCTCCAGGGCACCCGTCATGCCCATGAAGCCAACCCTGATTTGCCTCTGTAATGATCTAATGTTTCTCGCCTGCAGGCGCTGCACTTCCAACATGTGCCCCTCCAGCCCTCCAAAGACTGTGTCCTCTCCTGGGACTGCTGCACTGATGGATGCACGTGCCCTGCGCCTGGATGGAATTGGCGGGATCGGATCAGCACTTGCTCGAGCACGATGTTGTGGCTCTGGCTGTCCCGGGACTGGATGGACATCTCCATTGGTGTCCTGGGCTTCCTCCTCCAGCGGAGGCAGTGGTGGCTCTACATTCCTCCTGCTGCGTTTTGGAGGGCTTTCTGGGCTGCCCTCCTCCTCCGTTTCCTCCTCTTGCCCTGTTGCCTCTGGGTTAAGGGATTTATCCTCGCCTTCACTGACTGCTCCCTGTGTTTCTGATGGTGCTGTGGACATAAATGCACACATTAATTTTCTGTCCTGACTTGCACTTGTCATGCATTAAATTTCACTGTTTGGAGTTACATGGGTCCTGTCTGTCTGTATTTTGCCTTTCCTGATGTGCACATACTGTTTGGGACTGGATGGGTGTCAATGCTCCACTGTAATGTGCAGGTGACTACATCTCCCATAATGCATTGCTGTGTGTGCTTGTGTACCTGCACTGGGATTTTAGTTTTGTTGTGCCCCTGGGTCACACCTGGGTGTGTGTGGGTAGTCGGGGGGTATCAGGGGTGTGAAGGCATGCTTCTTACCTTGTCTTGGTCCTAGGGGGGTCGGAGCTGTCCATGTCTGCCACGCCCATTACTCTCTCTGGAAGCAGGGTCCCCTCAACCATTTCCTATAGTGGTGTGGAGGCGGTGGCAGTGGAGGTCCCACCACTGGTCTTCTTGGCCTGCTCCAACCTGGTAGTGACCTTCTCCTTGGAGCGCTGGCGCATATCGTACCAGTGCTTCCTGAGATCTTCCACGCTTCGGTGGGTGACGCCAATTGCGTTTACTTTGAGCCGGATATCAGCCCAAATCCTCCTCTTGCGTGTCTCAGGCACTCGCAGGGACTTCTTTCCAAAGCGGTGCTCGTGGCTCATGACCATTTCCTGAATCGGGACCTCCAGATCAGTTTCAGAAAACTTTTGTTTTCTTTTTATCTGTGTCTCCCCCTGCTGCTGTTTGTCCTGGCTGGCCACCTCTCCAGTGTCTGCCATTGTTTGTTGCACTGCAGAGATCCCTCACCTCCACTCCTACTCTCTCACTATGCTTCTAAAACTCAGGTGCCACATGGGTAGTCACACTTCCTGGTTGTGATGTCATCAAGCTTGCACCTGAGTTTCCGATTCTCTAATTTGCGAATTTCGCAAATTTGTCATTTTTGGGAATAAGTCATCGCTATTTGAAATGTCGCAATGAAAATAGAGATTTTTACGGAATCGCTATTTTTTTGCGATTTTTTATTTACATACCGTTTTGTGAATCTCAATTTGCAAATCGTGAAAAATCGCAAATTGGGAATCGTAAAAAGGAAGTTTGATACATATGGCCCTTGATCTTATACTGACCTAATACTGATGTCTGTCTATCACATTGCTACTCACAGCATTACTACCAATATTTCTGAAATCCTGGGGATTATGAGTCAAACCATATTCCTAAAAGTTGATTTGATTCAATTTAATTTGATATATCTAAAGAGATGTGCTATGTAGATACCCTGTTTCTCCTGCTGAGTATACTAGCCTGAGACTGTGGCCTAGAAAGTAATTGAGAACATGAAAACAAGAATGGTTTCAAGAGTTTTCTGGCTCCAATGTGGTCTGAAAAAGGTGGAAAAGTAATTCCAGGCCTTAGTTGTGACCACAGAAAAAGCCAAACTCTCCGAACAAATAAGACAGAAGAGAGGGAAGTGAGCAAATTAACTGCGGAGGAGTGAAGAGTTCTGATGGGAAAATGGGGAAGGACAAGCTCCTGTAGATGAGAAGGAGCAGAATGGTTAATGGATCGATAGAGTACCTTGAACAAGCAGCATTTGTGAATAAGCAGATAGTAAAGGGTTATTACTCGACCCTCTACAAGCATTGAAAATACAATACTTTCCTGACACCAACTGTACTCCCAAACATGCTTTGGTATTCCAAATAGGACCTGAACATCATCAAGTAATGCACATGAAATCTGAAGCATAAGACACATTATAACTATATCTATAATAATCAACCACTTTCACCATTTAATTTGTGGGTTACCTGGATTTTGCAGAAACTTAGATGGTTTATCCACATGCTGAGATGTTGCCATTTTCACATGTAACTAAAATAAATATTAAATGGAGAAGCAGAATGCCAACGTGAGAACAGGTATCCCAAATAAACATAAGCCTCTCAACAAACCTATAAGATATTTCAGGAAGAAAGTAGTACCTCAAGAAGAGTATTCAAAGCTGAAAGTGCGTTCCTTATAAGTCACTTTGAAGAAGCATTGGTGTATAAGGCATTCATTGAAGGAAGTGCAGGTCTCAAATCCAGGAATTCTTACCGTCGTGCAGCAGTTGCTTTGGAAACATCCTGAGTGAAAAACACCTTATGTCCAGACCAGAGTAGTTGCTTATGTTGTTTAGCATTCTGAAGAATCGTCATGAGGTCTGAATATAAAAGGAAATAGGCAGTGATCCCTCTGGGTTCTGGAGTAGAAGATGAATTCTTTGAACCCAGACAATGAGCTCTTTGAATGTTAACATCTAAGTGCTTAGGAATTCCAGTAATGGGAAGAACTTGAGTCTTCAAGAATTGAATGATGTCTGATCCTTCCGAATCCTCCGGAATACCATAAATTCTGAGGTTATTGCGTCGATTTCGATTTTCGAAATCTTCAGAAGTTTACTTGAGTTGATCAACCTCCTTGATTAGACTGGCAACCTTGGCGACAACATCATGGGCATCCCTGACCTTTTGTTCCATATCCGTCAGCCTCATATCTAGACTAGACCATTTGTCGTCTAACCTGTGAAGAGTCATGGCTGTATGTCATAAATGGGCGAATATGACGTAACTCTTCCATGATGTCCTCTAATGTAACAGGGAGCGGCGATTTTGATGGAGACGGAGGGTCTTTTTTAAGGCGCTTACCAGTTGTAGGGTCTTTACGTGTGCTAGAAGCATTGCTATGCGCTTTAGTAGAGTGAGAGGGTTCCATTTTGAGTAGATAAGTCCAGAGCAGTGTCAAGAAATAAACAACTGGAGCCCAATATTAGCAACAACAGTCAATGTTGACAGAGGTTAAGATATTGCCAAGGAGCCAATAATTACAGCCTAGAACAGGTGAAGGTAGATACAGCAGTTATTGAAATAAGGAGCCCAAACACGAGGGAATATAATAGCTGTGCTAAAGAAATAGAAAAAAAAATCATCCAAATAAGTGTGAGGATGATAAGGCAAGCATGACTTGGAGAAAGAGGAAAAGAAATGTCCAAAATTCCAGTCAGAAAGTGTTCATAAAAGAGGAGGCAGCCGGCAGCATAATAGAAAAAAAATCCAATTTGGAAAGATCCAACAAAAAGTTATCCAAGTGAAAGTTCAAAGCAAGTTTTCATCAATAAAATGATATGCAGAACGATTCAAAAGGCACAACAGCAGAGAGGAGAAGAATACAACTCTGCGTAGGAGAAATGTAAAATAAAAAAAACAATGGCAGCCGCAATTCGAAGGGAGTAAGAAATGGTGCATAACTCAATCAAAAAACCTCTCTGGGAGGCGAAAATACGCCCAGAGAAGGCATAAGGGTTCCGACATCCGAATCAGCATTTCAAGTCGGGAACCGCCGCCAAAAAAACGTCCTTCATTTACGAGCGCCGCTCGTAATCTCGGAGCTCCTAAGGTGCGGCCATCTTGGATCGCCGGTCGCGCCTCTCTCTGACCTTATACTGATGTCTGTCTATCACATTGCTACTCACAGCATTACTTCCAATATTTATGAAATCCTGGGGATTATGAGTCAAACCATATTCCTAAAAGTTGATTTGATTCAATTTAATTTGATATATCTTAAGAGCTGTGCTATGTAGATACCCTGTTTCTCCTGCTGAGTAGACTAGCCTGAGGCTGTGGCCTAGAAAGTAATTGAGAACATGAAAACAAGAATGGTTTCAAGAGTTTTCTGGCTCCAATGTGGTCTGAAAAAGGGGGAAAAGTAATTCCAGGCCTTAGTTGTGACCACAGAAAAAGCCAAACTCTCTGAACAAATAGGACAGAAGAGAGGGAAGTGAGCAAATTAACTGCGGAGGAGTGAAGAGTTCTGATGGGAAAATGGGGAAGGACAAGCTCCTGTAGATGAGAAGGAGCAGAATGGTTAATGGATCGATAGAGTACCTTGAACAAGCAGCATTTGTGACTAAGCAGATAGTAAAGGGTTATTAGTCGACCCTCTACCAGCATTGAAAATACAATACTTTCCTGAGACCAACTGTACTCCCAAACATGCTTTGGTATTCCAAATAGGGCCTGAACATCATCAAGTAATGCACATGAAATCTGAAGCATAAGACGTATTATAACTATCAGCCTGATTCATCAAAGACCCGTTTTGCGAGTCTATAATAGCGATTCATAAGGAATCGCTATTACAGACTCGCAAAACGGGATTCATGTAGGAATCGCAAAAAGAATTGCGATTCCTACACATTCCTTATTTGCGATTAGCAATTTGCTAATCGCAAATAAGGAATAACTCCTTATTCATTCCTATGGGCCAAAAGGAGTATTCCTTATTTGCGATTAGCAATTAGCTAATCGCAAATAAGATAGCGATTTAAAGGGTGCCAGGGGTGTCCAAAGGACACCCTGTAGCACCCCTTAAATGCAAATTGAAACAGGTGTTGCGCACACACATGTCCAAAGGACATGTGTGTGTGCAACATGCAACTTTGAAAAATGCTTTTAAAAGCATTTTTCTAAGTTTTCGCTATTTACCACGAGGTTTGACCTCGCGGTAAATAGCGGGCCGAAATTGCGAATTCGCAATTTTTAAATGGATAATGAATTGCATTTAAGGAATCTCAAATAGAGATTCCTTAAATGTAATTCCTCGCAAAATAGCGAAATCGCTATTACCGATTTTTGCATTTGGGATGATGAATCCCAAATGCAAAAATAGCGCTCGCAAAGGGCCAGATTCTCAGAATCTGGCCCTTTGCGAGCCGATTACGGATTGATGAATCAGGCCGTATATCTTTAATAATCAACCACTTTCACCATTTAATTTGTGGATTACCTGGATTTTGCAGAAATTTAGATGGTTTATCCACATGCTGAGATGTTGCAATTTTCACATGTAACTAAAATAAATATTAAATGGAGAAGCAGAATGCCAACGTGAGAACAAGTTTCCCAAATAAACATAAGCCTCTCAAGCAAACCTACAAGATATTTCAGGAAGAAAGTAGTACCTCAAGAAGAGTATTCATCTAACCACCAGGAAAAATGCAGAATAATTGCCAGCGTATGATGTCAGAGTGATGTCTCTGATGTCTCTGACTGTTGCTGGCACAATCACGTTGAGATAAGGATGCTTCATTCACTTGTCAACACGTTCCAGGCAGAGCGTCGGCAAAACGCTGAGGAACAAATGCAAGAGATGTGTGAAGCTACTAGACACCACAGAGTGTGTTCAGGCTCAGCTCACGCTTCAAGAGATACTGGCATCAGACACAAGACACATGAAGCTTCCAGCGTGAGGGACACCCAAAGCTGACAGCACGTACGTTGAGTGAATGCGCATGCTACACAAATGCTAAATACAGGAATTAAAAACTTTCACATACAGGATTTATTGTAAAAGCAAAGCCAAATAGCATACCGTTTTTCGTTTCGCATCTGTTTGTTGTGATAAATTTAAAATCCCTACTAAATTTAATTTTACCCTTTTTCTTGGCAGACTGTGTTGCACAAATTACAAGTTTGCTTTTACTAATAGTAATTTTGTGACTGTGGAGACTCCACAGTTGGTTCCGAGAACTCCTCACATAAAACAACAGGATGGGCTATATTTTTATGTGCAGAATCTCTGACACGAGTTTGGAGCTTCTGCTGTCGTAAAATTACTATTAGTAACATTAAACTTCCAGTTTGTGAATGGCAAATAGTAGTAAACGTACACAAACGTGCGAGTCTTCCTTTGTGAATCAAGGCCACACTGTGTTTTCATTTGCCTGCAGTATTTAACATTTCACACCTCAGAGGGAGCAAGCTGAATTAATGGATGTCTGCACATTGTCTCTATGTTAATATAAACATATATGCGAGGGTAGCGAAGCCTGTTCTCTCACTGTCTTAGCCTATGCCCTACATACTACAAAGAACGGATGTATGACGTTACAACGCATACTTTTACAACGCATACCGTTACAACGAATTTTTTACAACGCAAAAACTTTTACAACGCATACCATTACAACGCATGTTTTTACAACGCAAGTACTTTTACAACGCATGCCATTACAACGTAAGTATTGGTAAGTATATAATATATATTTTTTTAATTAATTGTAATTAATATAATTTAATTTAATTAATAAAAAAATTTTTTACCCTGTACCCCTGTACCCCAAAAACCCAAATTAACCCAGAACCCTAAAAATACCCCTGTACCCCAAAAACCCAAAACTGTCCCTGAACCCTAAAAATACCCCTGTGCCCCAAAAACTGAAAACTGTCCCTGAACCCTAAAAATACCCCTGTACCCCAAAACTGAAAACTGACCCTGAACCCTAAAAATACCCCTGTACCCAAAAACTGAAAACTGACCCTGAACCCTAAAAATACCCCTTTACCCAAAAACTGAAAACTGACCCTGAACCCTAAAAATACCCCTGTACCCCAAAAACTGAAAACTGACCCTGAACCCTAAAAATACCCCTGTACCCAAAAACTGAAAACTGACCCTGAACCCTAAAAATACCCCTTTACCCAAAAACTGAAAACTGACCCTGAACCCTAAAAATACCCCTTTACCCAAAAACTGAAAACTGACCCTAAACCCTAAAAATACCCCTTTACCCAAAAACTGAAAACTGACCCTGAACCCTAAAAATACCCCTTTACCCAAAAACTGAAAACTGACCCTGAACCCTAAAAATACCCCTTTACCCAAAAACTGAAAACTGACCCTAAACCCTAAAAATACCCCTTTACCCAAAAACTGAAAACGTAAAAAAAAAAAAACCATATAAAATATTAAATATAATTATATACTTACCAATACTTACGTTGTAATGGCATGCGTTGTAAAAGTACTTGCGTTGTAAAAACATGCGTTGTAATGGTATGCGTTGTAAAAGTTTTTGCGTTGTAAAAGTTTCGTTGTAATGGTAGTGCGTTGTAAAAGTTGCGTTGTAAAGGTTGTTTCCCACAAAGAACCCATGCACAGAGTGTGGATTGATTTATCATAGCACCTCCACTTAACAGTTGGCAACCTACAACTGTGTTGTTATCCTAGCATCACTAGTTGACTAATTACCGGGCCAATCTGTGATAAGGGAGTATCTTTTGTTGACTGTCCCTCTCTACTATGCAAAGCACTATATACAATCAGAGCACAGTTTACAAATGATGTTCAGATTTGCCAGAGGTACATTCTTATGAATCTACTCCTGGCCTATCTCTACTTCTATGTGCTACAATGTGACTGCATGGAGTAATTAACTTGTCTCTAGTGTTTCTTGGGATTCAGGGCACTGCTTGACTTTTCGCTGTGGAGACGTTATGGTTCTCAGACTTCAGCCCTTGGAAGGAAAACGCACATCAGCTGGGTTCAGCTCCTCTCCTCTCGGTATTAGTTATCAGCATAATATTGGATGCGGTAGAAGTCAGGCAGGACCTTCAGCGATACAAATGGGCGAAGACCTCTCTGCCTCAGTGGTCAATTCAATGAGTTTTCATAGGGCTGACCACTGATTTCTTTCTCTACATTGGGGTACTTATCTTTAGTCCAAGATATAACCTTTATGAACCAGTATGACGAAAATAAGTCGACCCAGGCTGCAGGTTTATTCTGCTCATTCACTGTCAGGCCTTAAAATATAGATATCAGGGAATTTGTTAGAAAACCTATCATTGCCCGAGGTGCGGCCAGCCCAATGCGGACGACGACCACATGTTTGCTGACTGTCCCCAACTAAAAGACTATTGGGGCAAGATTAGTGATTTTCTGGAAAAGGTCCTCTCAGTGCCTATTGCAATCTCTATTGCCACTATAATTTTAGGGTTATGCACGGGTTACAGAGTTAATGATCACCCCACCAAATTTGTTTTTTATGTTATTCTTCTCGCAAGGCGTGAGATTTGTAGAGCCTGGAAGGATCCAAACCCCCCCACTTTTTCGAACTGCCTATGGCAAATTATGGTTACTAGTAAGTCTGACATGGCATGTGATCCTTTGAGTCTGGTTAAAGTTTGGGCAGCCTTGGAGGCGTGGCAACTTCGATGATTGGTTCTCCAATGATTTATCTAGAGCCCTGCTGGTTCCCTTGACTCCTAAGTAGCTTGGGAGCCCATAAGATGGCGAAACGGAGTATTGATGGGAAGGCAGCGGCTACTTGAGGGTTCAGGCTCACCACCTTGCTATTGACCGATTCCAACAAGGGCCGGATCAGGACGACCAAATTGCATCGAGGTGCCAGTATCCCATCAAGAGTTCCAACTATGGTATATGAGGACTACCAAAAAAAAAAAAGAAAACCTATTTCGCATTAGGTGTTAGCGGCATCATTGTTTGGATAATTGCCACTTTCATGAGTTTTGTGAAATATATTGACATGCGGTATATGGGACAAAGGCAAACAGGATAACTTAATGTGCTCATAATAGAGTCTTGGTTTGTGATATTTATAACATCCCTGGCTGGTGCATCTGAGTCTGATGCAATTGAGTGAAATTCATATGGATGATGTCATGCTAGGGGTTCTATTGTGTATGAGATGCACTCTTCTATGGGTATTTTATTCAAAGTAAATAGAGGCAGAGATCTTTTATTTTGAATCCCTTTTGCTCTCCAGAAGGGGCTGCATCACAGAATGGGCTAACTATTGCTTCTTAAAGTGATTAATGTACTGCTTTTGGTTGTTCCTTGAACCAGACAAAGAAGGCAGGATTACAGTTTATTCGCTTTTTACCCCAAGAACTGGAACTGGACCTGTAGGATGGTCTGTAAACTTGCTTATCGTGAATTTTTATCACACTAGATCCCCTTATTGAGGGACACACCCATCAGTAGCTGTTGATGCCTACTCTTCATCAGTGGTAGCTTCGGAATGCTTCAAATTAGATAGCTTGTCTCTGATCTCTTAGACTCTCTGTAAGACATTTAAGGTTTGGTTCAGGTCAAATATTTTTTTCTCTCGCCACCTTCCCAGCATTATCTTGGCCAGATACATACATAGGCACTCTTAAAAGTACTTCATATGGAGTGTGTTTTCCCAATCTCAACTAGCCAAATGTATTTAATTCTCTTTGAATTCCATACAAGTGATAGAACCAACTAAGACCTGAACTGAGTACCCTACTGGTCAGGGCTTGTTTAAGATTTCCAATGGCGTACTAGATTAACCTAGTACGCTCTGATCAAAATGGATTGCTGAATTGCAGACATAGTCCCAAAACAGAAATAGCATCTCTGTAAGCCTTGGAGGCGAATGCAGGACCATTGTTTAAATGAATGTTATGCGCTGTTCCCATGGCTATGAGACACTGCTCGTCTTTACGATTGCTTGAGCACCTGCATTTCTCAGAGAACACACCCATAGGAATCGAGAACATGCATCAATTACTGCCAATATGTGCTTACATAGTCCAAATATAAAGTCCTAAATGGAATATTGAACACTGTGAGGGACGTCTGCTCTGGCCTTCTAACACAAAAAGCTTTTAGTCGAAAATAATCTCTGACCTGTGTATATAAACCTTAAGACTAGTAAGTTGCTGTAGCATTGATATGGATGCATTTATACCAGCATGAGCATACACCAACCCCTCATTGTTTGCTTTCATGAAGTCTAATTTGAACAGCTTATTAAGAATGATCCTGTCTCTCACTCTGGATATAGTAACCACAAGCGTGTTATCTAAATTGAGGGTGTAGCAGTATTTCAGAGGGAAAGCCACCTGGAGGTGTTTCCCTCTTCACTGTTGCCTGTGTTGCTGTTAGTAACTCTCTGTTGATCTTTGAGATGTGGTTAAGACTGCTAACTTAACAGTCTGTGTACAGCCTTTCTAGCTAAGTCAGCTGCACAGTGCCTCTTGGTGGGTATCCTTTTGCGCTGATTGGCCAAAGTGTGCATTACATGGGCCAATGGAAGCTTATCTTGTAAGATAGCCGAGAGCTATTATTCCTAATCAGTTTCCCTTTTGAATCTTTGAATCCGTTTAAGCACCAGTGTTTTAAATCTACAGTGTAACCGTGCCCACAAAAGGATGAATCAGTGCGGGAGATGATGGATCAGCCTTCTATAATGCAAGTACAGAGGCTTGAGTGTCTGCCTGTTGTGCTGCGACCTAGGATTTTGGTGTGGGTGCACTTTAGGTGGAACTTGCCATCTTTAACTGCACCCTGCACTGCTGCACAGGCCGTGGAGTACTTTTATTTAGTTTCTACCACAGGTTGGGCACAGCTAGGCATATAGAACACAATCTGGTATGAATCATTGGGTATCACTTTTGGAGTAGGAGTGACATTCTGTTCATATTGGATAAAAATCTTGTGTTTGAAGACTGGGATCACGTTGAAACTTTACAACCACTGCACATAACCGAGAGGGCCGCTGCATGCACCTTGGCTATAGAGCTTAAGCATTAGGAATTCTTGCCTTAGCGTTTGCCTCTTGTGTGGGTACAGGAGAAAGCACAATTATTATCATTCCCTGTGCTATCAGGTGCTCTTTCAAAATAGCTGTTTGCACAGCTGCAAGTATTTTCCCTGTGTAAGAAAACCATGCTTCACCTGTAGAATGCAAGTCTGATTTGTATGCTATGGGAATCATCTCTCCATCATTGTAGATTACATATGTGTAATCTGAATAAATTGGTACACGTTTTAATATGAGGTTCATCTTGTTATCCCTAGTCTGTAAGTATTTTTTCTCTAGCATAACTGTAGTGCAAGCAAGATATCAGAGTGTCTGCTCATCCATTGTTTTGCAGAAAATGTGGGAGAAAATAACTCATGTAAGAGCTACACGCACTCAGCATAGTTTGGCAAATAAGTCTGCCCAAAGTTAAAATGCCCCAACAAAGACAGTAACCGTCAGTGTGCCGGGAGGCTGCAAGGTGGTACATTTGTGAAGGAAATCAGGTGCCAATTCCATGTCCTCACTGTATAATTCATGTCTAAGAAAAGTTACAATCAGGTAGGCAAATTTAAACTTTTTAAAGTTAATGTTGTAGCTGTGTGATATTATTGTCACTATAAGTTCCACCCTAGTTAAGTGTGCTTCTAGATCCTCATCTGTGAGGTAGATGTCATCAGTGAATGTTGGAGTTTTGGCATCTGGTTGTAATATCTCCATTATGCATGCTGAGAAAACACTAGGGCTGTTCTTCAAATCCATCAATATTCATTTGAATGAGTACTCCAGCGAAACTGAAGGTGTTTAGAGACTTGCTTTCATGGCGCTATGTTCTGAATGAGGAACCCATTGGAGATGTCTAGGGTTGTTATGTATTGTTTCCACACCTGTGTGCAAGAAACTAGGGGCCAGATGTAGGTAGCCAAATACCGGTCGGTAACGCCCGAAAATACAGAATTTCGGCCATTACCGACCGGTATTTAGATATTGAGATGTAGGGTCACAAAAAATACTGATTCGGTAAATACGAGTCTGTAATTATACCGAATTGGTAATTTTTCCAATTCGGTAATTTTACCGAATCTGTAATTTTACCGAATCGGTAAATAGGAAATGCAAAAAAATTAGTTTTGAGATGTAGGTAACTTCTAAAATACCGAATTTCATGAAATTCGGTATTTAAGAGTCGGTATTTACCATGATTGAAAGCAGGTGGTAACCAGGTGCAGGCTATATAAAAGGGCCCAAAATGCAACAGTGTGACCAGAATGGTGGCATTCTACGTGATAGCAAGGCGGCTACGGCTACAAGCAGCAGGTGAGAGGGTCTGGAGAAGGGAGGAGCAAGTCTACAGGCAGAGGATAACGCTATTTCAACTGACTGAGCCAGAGATATTGCAAAGGTACAGGCTACGCCCCCACACCATCCTGGACTTGATCAGGGACCTGCACCCACTTTTGGAGCACCCAACCCCAAGGCTGCACGCCATCCCACCCCATGTGCAGGTGCTCTGTAGGCTACACCTGCTTGCATCTGGGAGTTACCAGAGTGTGATTGCTGCGGTAGGTGGGGTGTCCCAGAGCTGCCTGTCCCATTTCTTCAGGACGTTCCTAGAGGCCATGATGCAGAGAATGCATCATTACATCCGCTTCCCTGAAACACACGCCGAACTGCTCACGACCAAGACTGACTTTTATCAAATTGCTCATTTCCCACATGTCATCGGCTGTATTGATGGCACCCACATCCCAATATGCCCACCTGCTGCCACAGAGTACATTTACAGAAACAGAAAGTCAACCCACACAATCAATGTACAGGTAATCTGTGATGCCAAGTACATTATTACGGACATAGTGGCCAAGTTCGCAGGAAGTACCCACGACTCCTACATCTGTCAGAACAGTGGGATCTACACACGCCTGACAGCGGGGGAATTTGGCGAAGGATACCTGCTAGGTAACACACTGTGTGACACTCCCTTGATACATATTGCAGATGTATGTGTATGTGTGCATGTGAGTAATGGCTTTCTCATTAGTGCATATGCCGTCCGCTCTTTCATCCTGACACCCTACCTCAACCCTTCAACCCCCAGCCAGAGACGATACAACGTGGCACACGAATCCACTAGGAACATTGTGGAGCGCACCTTTGGGCTGTTAAAAAGCAGGTTCCGCTGCCTCCACAAAAGTGGAGAGGCACGGCAGTACTCACCAATCATCTGCTGTAAGATGATTGCAACTTATGCAATGTTGCACAACCTTGAATGAATGAATGAATGAAAATATTTGTAAAGCGCGCGATGGCCAAACGGCTTCCTGGCGCTGGGAGCTCTAAAGAACCGGACAGACAGGGCCAGGAGGATTAGCGGGGGTAGGCCTGGACAAAAAGGAAAGTTTTGAGCGCTTTACGAAAATGAGAAAAGATAGGAATCGAACGCATAGAGAGAGGAAGGGAGTTCCAGAACCGGGGAGCAAGAACAGAAAAGCGGGTTCCACCAGTGCGGGATTTGCGGAAGCGGGGAACAGTGCGGAGGGCAGAAGATGATGAACGAAGAGTGCGGGCAGGGGTGTGAAGGGAAATCAGAGAATTGATGAAAGCCGGTCCAGAGTGATCAAGGGCCCGATAAACAAGGCACCCCAATTTGAACAGGGATCTCTGCAAGATGGGCAACCAGTGAAGGGATTTGAGGACGGGAGTGATGTGATGGGATTTGGGCAAGTGAAAGATAAGACGGGCAGCCTGATTCTGGATAGCTTGTAGGCGGCGGGTTTCATAGGCAGGAATGCCAGCGAACAAGCTATTGCCATAATCGAGGCGGGAAGTGATGAGAGCAGAAATAATAATTTTAAGGGAGTCAAGAGAAAAGAAACGAGAGATTTTCCGGATCATCCGGAGGGAAAGAAAACAGGAGGACACCACGGCACTGACCTGTCCATGCATGGACAGGTCCTGTCTGACCTTGATGCCCAGAGTTTTAACGGAAGGAACGGGGGTGGGGGAAGGGCCAAGAATGGGAGGCCAGAAAGCAGAGGACCAGGGGCTGGATGAGCCGCCAATCAGGACCAGCTCAGTCTTATCTGGATTGAGCTTGAGGTGGTTGGCGCTCATCCACCCAGAGATAAAGACCATGGTGGAGTGAAAGAAGGATAAAGCGTGAGAAGAGGAGGAAAGGTCAAAGACGAGCTGGAGGTCGTCGGCGTAGTTATACACAGAAACCCCCAGCTCAAGAAGGGAAGAGATAAGAGGGTGAATGTAGAGATTGAAAAGAAGGGGAGAAAGGGAGGAACCTTGGGGGACCCCACAGGGCACCGGGAGGGAGGAAGCAGAAAAGCCGGGAAGGTGAACAGCTTGAGAACGCCCTGTCAGAAAGGAGGTGATCCAGGAGAGGGCAGTGCCTCGTATGCCCGCTGCGCTGACACGGTCCAAAAGGATGTTATGGTCGACCGTGTCAAACGCAGCGGACAAGTCGAGGAGGATCAAGGCTTGGGGAGAGTTGACATCAGCCTTGGCTTTAAGCTCGTCAAGGACGGCTAACACCACGGTTTTGGTCGAGTGACCTGCTACTAAGAATGGCATCGAGGTGGAATTGAGCGACTATGAGGACCATGATGATGAACATGCACTACCTGAACCCAACACAGCAGGAGTTGCGACACCAACAGATGGCAGACACATACGGGCAGAAATCACACGCAACTACTTTTAAGTAAGTAAAGAGACACAGACAGGTGGGGTATGCAATCAACGTAGTTTAATATTTGGCACTACGCAGGTACTCAAAAGCACAAATGTGCAACACAAATGTAATCCATTTAATAATGGTAGTCCTGGGGCACTTCCCCATTCACTGTACAAGTCTTTTTCATCCACGCCTACCAGTGCCAGATGTAAGTGGCTGGCTCTCTTCACTGTGTGATGGGCTGTTGGCTCACCATGGCGCCTGCTGCTCCTCCATGTCTCAACAACAAGGGGGCTTGTCATGCTGCTCCTACTGGTGTTTTCCTCACTTTCCGGTACATCCAGAGCAGCAGTTTGTGCTGTCTGTGCATTAATCGGCACCTCTACAGCACTGGTCATCCTAGCAATACCCCTAGACACCTCATTGCTGTTGTGTGTGAGTCCCTCTTGCATGTGAATGCGTCGTCTGCATAGCAGGGAAGTGGCTGTGGTCAGGCGGTTCATTGCCTCACTTTGTTGCTGCACATGCTGCCTCTCCTTGCGCCTTGCTAACATGTCCTGGTCCAGTTTACTGCACAGAAGCTGCACCGGTTGTGTCATGTCCCGCATCCCTGCAGCCATCTCCTTGTTCACATCAACCAGTTCTCTGATGCCCTTCCCTATGTCTTCCATATTTGTGTCCAGTTTCCTCATCTGGCGTTGGACAGACAGGATAGCCTTCCCCTGCATCCTTTAAATCTTGACCATGCTACCCTCCAGGCCACGGAAGACACTGGGACCCTCCACATGTGCTGCAACACTGCTATCTCTGTGCCTGTGGCGTCTGGTACCTGTACGGGTACCTTCTGCACTGGACTGCTGTGTGGCAGTGCTTCCTTCCCCAGCCAAGGTTTGAGTGTCATCCCCCTCCATGTCACCTGCTGTTGACTCCATTTGGACTAGTGGAGCAACTACAAGCCTCTTGCTCTTTTGTGATGCTGGTGTTGTTAGAGCCAATGACGCAGGCAGTTCAGGTGAGGACAGTGGCAGAGGGGATCCTGAACGTTCTGGGGACGCCTGCAGTTGTGGAGACATTTCAAGGTCTTGGGATGGTGGCTGTGTTGTTGGTGCACCTGTGTCCTCTGTGACATTCTCTGCACTTGTGGCGGCCTCCTGGCTGTCATCCCTCTCTGGTGCCGTGCCTTCCTTCTCCCTGGTATGCCTGCGAGATGTCTCGCCTGTGGACATATAAGTGTACATTAGCTCTGTGCTCCTGCCTCACAGCCTCTACAATTAAATAATTCTCACTGAAAATCTGTACATGTTACCTGCGCTTGATTATGTCTGAAAAGATTTGCCTAACTTATTGCTTCTGTGCTGTATGACATGGTGTTTCATTTAATGGCTACATGTCCCATAATGCATTGCTCCTGTATAGTGCTACCTCTACTGGACTGGGGTTAACCTTGCCACATAGGGAAAAGGGAAGGTGATGGGGTGGGTCGGGTGATTGCGGTGCATGCCTCTTACCTTTTCTGGTGGCAGCTCTGGCTGAGCTGTCTGCATATCCCAGTCCACAGACGCTCTCTGGTTCAATGGTGGACCCCACCAGCTCCTCCAGCTCAGTCAGGGGGGTGCACGGTTCTTCCCTCCTCCACTTTTGTTTGCCTCTTTGTGGAGCTCAGCAATTTTTTTCTTAGTCAGGCTCCTCAGGTCATACCACCTCTTTTTCAGGTCATCTATGTCCCTTGGAGTCACTCCTACAGCATTCACCTTAGCTTGTATTTCCAGCCAAATCTTCCTTTTGACAGCTTGCCAAACAATTTCTGGTGTTCCTTCACCGCCTCCTCCACGAGGACCTGCAGCTCCATGGTGCTAAATTTAATTTTTCTCTTCCTCTCTGTAAGTTCCTTCTCACTGCTGCTTGCCATTTTCAAAGTTTGAAAGCACAAAACTTTTCCTGTGGCTCAGGGACTCAGCTCAGCTTTCGCAGCCTCTCCAGAAGCTTCTAATTACTTGCAGCTGCCTGTGTAGCCACTTCCTGGTAGGGAGGGAGAGGGTGGTAGCACCTGATTGGCTGCCTACTTAAGTTTCACTTTTAAAAGCTTTCCGATTCGGTATTTACCGAATCGGTATTTACCGAATCGGTATTTCCCATTCATTCCTATGAGCCTTTCGGCCCTTGAAATTTTAATAATCAACATGAATCTTAACACTAACTCCTTCGGAAGGGCTGCTTTGGTATATAGACCCCCGGGAGATAAATCACAATTCGCCAACATTCTTTTAGACCTATTAGCATCACATGTGCTGGCCACTGATAATTGTATCCTACTTGGTGATTTCAATCATCACGCAGAACTGACGCATGATACAGACTCCTGTAATCTAATAACCTCTTTGGACACTTTGGGTCTCACACAAAGGGTAATCGGCCCCACCCACCAAGCCGGCCACTCCCTTGATCTAATCTTCACCAACATAGCAAATTTCACTTGTGAATTACCCATGCCTATGATCTGGACTGATCACTTTCTAGTTAATTTTAAATTTCCTATACCATTGGGGTCAAGGACTACCAATCAGAAAGAAACAGTATTTATCCGTCCTTGGCACAAACTAACTCCCGAGGCATTTTCGTCTCACTTCGTACCTCCCAACAACAACTATGAGAACATTGAACTTATGGTAACCCAACTGGATGTATCCATAAAAAACACTCTAGATGAAATCATCCCGGAAACTTCAGTTAAGGTTAAGAGCACTGCTTCACCTTGGTTCACTGAGGATCTGAAGCGTTAGAAAGCGACTTGCAGAACAGCTGAAAGGCGCTGGCGGAAGAATAGAACGCAAGTAGACCGCGATAACTATAAACTCACTCATTCCAACTATTTAAAAAACATAAAGAAAGCAAAAACGCTTTACCTTTCCCAGAGAATAAATAAAGCGGCACAGTCGAGTAAAGAACTGTATAAAATCATGATGGAGTTCACTGCCCCTCTGGCGGAGCGTTCCGCATTCAGTCCCACCTTAGAGTGGGTGAACTCATTATCTTGTTATTTCGATAACAAAATTAAGTCAATTTACTCCTCATTCCCAGTAGCCAATCAGGATGTGCCCATGTTAGGCGCAGCATTTCCAGAGACTATGGCTTCCACTGAAACCACTAACACTCCGTCCTTAACTGAATTCGAGCCTACCACTTCGGATGAAGTGTTAGAAGCCCTCAAAAAATTAAATCGGGTTCCCCCACCGATTTATTACCCCCTCTTAGATGCTGTGGGATATTCCCACTTTTGGCCGGCACGCTGACCAACATCTTTAACCACTCCTTTGAGAGTGCCTCTATTCCTAGCAGCTGGAAGCTAGCCCAGGTCAAGCCTATTCTCAAAAAGCCCCACAGCGACCCCTCCACCCTATCCAATTACAGACCTATATCCCTTTTACCATTCTATGGGAAAGTACTGGAACATCTAGTAAATAAACGAGTTACCACCTACATTGAGACACATGCATTGTTTGATCCTTCACAGTCAGGTTTTCGTGCCGCTCATGGTACGGAGACCGCAGTCATTGAGATAGTGGATAACATTCGGCTCTCCCTGGATAGAGGGGAGTCAGCTATTCTGGTCCTGTTGGATCTATTGGCGGCCTTTGACACCATCTCCCACAGCATTCTGAAACATCGGCTGTGGGGGATTGGTGTCAGGGGCAGTGCCTTAGCCTGGTTAGAAGACTATCTCGTCGGCCGCTATACCTATCTCAAAATGAACACCCATGTGTCCAGGAACAGGCCTCTCACTGTGGGGGTACCTCAGGGGTGGATTCTTAGTCCCCTATTGTTCAACCTATATTTGACCCCGTTGGCCAATATTATAAAATCTTATGGCTTCTCCACAGTGTCTTATGCCGATGATACGCAGGTATTAATTACCTGCAGTTCTCAGTTTCCAGACACCTGTATAAGGTTCAAGCAGTGCATGGTTCACATTAGGAGTTGGATGAGTGATAATAAGCTCCAACTTAATTATAGCAAAACCGAAATCTTGCTATTTGGCAAAGCCAAAACCATTTGGTCCCAGGATTGGTGGCCTCACGAACTCGGACCCTGCCCGGAGCCTAAAGAAGTGGTGCGTGACCTGGGCATTATGCTAGACAGTGCTCTCTCGATGAAAGCACATGTCAACCAAGTATCTGGTACTTGTTATGGAATACTTAAACAACTGCGTAAAATCTTCAAATGGCTTCCTCTAGAGGCAAGAAAGCCTCTGGTTCAGGGGCTCATTATAAGCCGCCTAGATTATGGAAATGCCATGTTTGTGTCGATCAATGAGTGTGTGCTCACTAAACTTCAAATTCTACAGAATGCGGCCGCCCGATTGGTACTGGGACTACCGCCGAGGTCTGCCTCTGCACCTAGCCTAAAAGAACTGCACTGGCTTCCCGTGCGCCAAAGATGTCAGTTTAAAATCCCAAGTCTCACTCATAAACTCCTCTAAGGTACTGGCCCCACTTACCTTGCTAAAAAATTAGTGTGGTATAAACCGTCCAGAACTTTACGTTCTAGCTCGAAGTCCCTTCTTGTCCAACCTAAGGCGCGTGCCTCCAGAAATGGATGCGGGGCTTTCTCTTATCTGGCACCGCAATTATGGAATAAATTGCCCTCCCATTTGCTGTCTCTCTCCAACCATCTAGCTTTCCGCAGGAGCCTGAAAACCTGGCTCTTTCCTAATTAATTCCCCTCTCAACCACTTTTGCTCCCTTCAAGCCAATCGCCCTGGGACCTTTTCTCGTGAGTTGTTGCGCTATACAAAAGCTTTTGACATTTGACATTTGACAGGAATGAATGGGAAATACCGATTCGGTAAATACTGATTCGGTAAATACCGATTCGGTAAAATCTGAATGGCTGATTCCGAATTGTACCGAATCGGATAAAAAATACTGAATTTTTACCTACATTGCATTTACCGATTCTGAAATACCGAATCGGTAAAATTCGGTATTTTAGAGTCGGTAAATTGCAATTACCTACATATAGCCCTAGGTTATTAGTTGAGGGGGTGGATCCCCACTCAGGCAAAAAACACAATCTTTGTCAGGGTGAGCCACTAAAGGCACTATATTAACTTGTGCTTAACAGTCAGGTAGTTTGCCACAAAAGCATTCAGGCTTAATATAGACACAATGTGTATTTATGCAGCACACAAACCGAAATACAGTAAAAACACAGCACAATAAAAATCTCAAACCAATTTAGAAAAATAGATTACATTTTAATAAATAAAATATTATCATAATGACAAACGTCCAATCATTTCTCCCTGAAGTTTTAATGCCAGTACAAAATTAGCACGGGATTGCACCAGCTCTGGACTTGGGTATGAAATCACTCTACAGTTTCCTCACTCACCCTAAGCAATATTACAGGAAGAGTGTCAGCACAGGTTTCAGTTCAAGATCGTAAATGGGAATTACCAAAATTAATTTCAGAAGTTTATACCTTTGTGGACCATGATACTTTGGGTACATTACATGAGCCATTAATTTGCAAACAAAACCTGAAAGTGACATTGAGGTTTTCGTCTACAGGCTGCAATAGGAGACCTTGAACATGTTTTAAAAGACTACCTTAGGGGGTGGCACAATGAGTGCTTCAGCCCACAAGAAGCATTCAATTTGTAGACCCTGGGTACATGTAGTATCATAACTAGGGACGTATGAGTAAATTAAATGTACCAATCAGGTAGATGTCAATTGTACTATATTTTAGAGAGAGAGCACAAGTACTTGACCACTGGTCAGAAGGGAACAAGTGCACTGAGGCCTAATACAAACAAAAATAGTTGCATCAACAGAAGGCAAAAAGCTAGGGGTGACCCTGCAAAGAGGACCAGGTCCAACACCATGCTGTATTTTGAACTATGTAAATCAGTGTATATGAGTTTAGATTTTTATAATCTAAAACTATTCTAAAGGATGCATCTGGTTTTAAGATGGACAAAAGAGGAGTGTTTATTGGAGAACAATAAGCTCTATAATGCACTGATGTAGCAATTCAGTTAGTATTAATTTTTCATCGATCTGCGCTTCTGACTTCATGGGATATTGAGCCTGTGCTTAGGGTTCACTACATAAGGGACTGATATGTGGAATATTGTGTTTATCCTACCCCTCTTAGTTTCTGTATTAAGCTAGAAGTTGTTTAACAGCCCACTCTCTTATGTAAATTCCTCTGATGTCCTCAGGTACTATAGAAGAAAAGGCTTCTCATATTAACTCATCTCCTCTGGATGCTTCCCTTATAAAGGCTAAGAGGCAGTCATCTTCTGCTAGTATGATGTCATACTCTTCAGATAAATCTAGCCAGAAGACTGCTTGCTGTGCGTAATATATCCTCCTCAATTTGTATATCTAAGTTGTAAACCCTATTGGGAGAATTAACATGTTTATCTGAAGTCTCAATTTGTATGAATTTATTAGTTGGACTCACCACTAGAAACTTCTAGAAAGTCTGATGCTTTATTTTTACTTCTGCTGTACTGTCTAGAAGCACTCTTGCCCAAGTCCCATTCTGCATACGTATTAGTAGCTGGTATGGCATTTTCCTGAAAAAAGTCCTGCTGCTTTCTTCTTCTTAAATTGAGCTTTAGAGTTCAAACATTTCTCTTCCCTTTTGTACACTGACCTCAGTCTCTTGTCCTGTTTAACCTTTTCAGTACTAGGTTTGTCACCCTCTCCCTGTTCATTTTCCATCAAAGTCCTGAAAAGAGCAGGAAGAGCACCTATCAGAATATTGATTCAATGCTGGCTTTTTAATTTTTTTAAGGTCCCTTAACTATACCCACCCTAGCTAGCCTTCTGAATTACTGGAGATCCATGCTGTCTTTTCTCTCTCCCCCCTCTGCTTCTTGTTACCTTCTGCTACATGTATTTCTGTAACAGAAACCTTAATGCCGCTTTTAGGTTTTAAATGCAGTTTAATGGGTCATGTACCCAAAACGTCATGAAACACAGGTGTATAAACTTCTGAAATTATTTTTGGTAATTCCCATTCACGACCTTGAGCTAGAACTGTTGCAAACCTTTGGCGTGTGGCCACATCTGTTGCTTTTCCTATAATATTACTTAGAATGATTGACAAAACTGTAGAGAAATTTCCCATTAACTTCAAACCGAAGTCCAGAGCTGGTGAAGCTCATGCTCATTTTACATTTGTTTTAATACTTTATGGAGAAATGCTGGTGAAGGTGTGCACTGAGTTTTAGTGTAAATGCATGCAAATATACGTCCCCAGGTGTTACACATTTCTTCGGGTGACACCACTCCAAGGGGAAGACACATAGTCAATATTCTATGTTTGAGGTAAGGTGTTGTGTTAGGGTAAACCACTCCAAAACTGTTAGTCTTGCACGCAATCTAGAAAGCATTTTATCACACTTTGTGGGCATTATTCCCATGATACCATTTATTGTCTGTTAACTGATTGGTTGCATGGCAAACAGTCCCTGTACTACTGCTCCAGTGTTCATGGTTTGTAGTACATACTGAATGGGATTCCTTTATAAGGAGACTGTGTAATTTAATATTCCTACAACATCAACAAGTGGAGGGGGTCTAAGGACGTGGAAAGGTTGTATATTCAGCTAGTACTGGCCATGTAGCCAATTAATTACTCAGGGAATACAATCTAGCATTCCTGTGTGTGTTTGGTAACTCACCGGCAAACCACTTTTGGTGCATTTGGTAAGTTAAAGGGATGTCTAGGTACTGGTGTGCCCTATAGTGGGCAGGCGGTGGTGCTGGTTTATGAACCTGAAACTACCCATAAGCAGCATCTATAGCCTCAAACTCCACCTATGAGTAACATTTTTAAAGGCAGAAGCTGCATGTGCAAATGTAACTGCTCCCCTTCCAATAGGGGACACTTTTATTTTTGAGATGTTATGTAAAAGCCTCTCTGTAATTTACTCCTGTCACAATTGAAGGAGCCAACCTTTTCATTGAACCAATTCAATAAAACATAAGATTCAAAAACACAGTTGAGGAATAACCTTTTAAAGTTCAAGTTTGACAGACCTAGAGTCATAGGTGCTCCCTTATACACAGCAGGAGGTAGCCATGATTACTATGGACATCTCTGTGTATGTGTAATGATAGTTCTCTTGTATGTGCATATTCAAAGACTACTCAAAAGTAAAAAAAAATCGGGGGCCATCATAAACTAGAGCTCTGGACTAGATCTAAAAGGTTTGGCTTCCCAGCCCATAGGTGCCTGAATGCTTGAACATGAAAGTCCAGGTTAATGTAGCCCAACACAACCCCACTTGTCGATGTGGTGGCCGTGCGTTCTGGGTTACAAACAGTCTGTACATGGGGTCGGGTGCAGTGGTAATCAAACCTAATTGTGTTCTTTAAAGTAGCCCACACAAGCACTGCACTAAGAAAAGACACTATTGAGCATATGCATCGAAAATCGGTACAACGAGTCCTTATTTGCGATAAATAAGGAATTGCAAATAAGGATTCGTTTTCCGCGATGCATTTACAGATTCAGTATTTTTTACCGAATCGCTAAAAATTGTTAAAATATACCGAAACCACGATAGCGAGAGTCAAATTCAAATTCAAATTCAAAAGAAGCTTTATTTCGATATACACTGTTATATCATAAAAGCATACATTTGTTAAAAAACATATATGACTAGAAAGAGATAAGTCACAAAAAGCCAGTACATTACCATTTTAGTAAAAACAGACGTTTTAAAAAAGACAGGGGTAGTATAAAATCGCTAGTGCATTTATATAAAAACAGAATTAAATTTTACTTCTTCAAAATCTTATACATTTAAAAAATTTCTAAAATACATGTAAACATTTAATATGTCACATCGAGTTCCTAAAATTTACCAAAAGTTTCAAAAATGTAACTAGAGTGTGGATCACTTCCAAAGTTTCCAGCCGTTGTAGTCTAAGAAAAGCATTTCTACAAGACCGGAGGCCCCACTCCTTGAGAATTGGTTTAAGTAGGATCTTTCTTGGAACCTGATAAAACTTGCAGAATAAAATGCAATGCAGATTAGATTGAGGGTCAAGATCATCACAGGGACAAGACAACATTTCTCTCGACCAGTCATTGCAGATTGGGAAAGTGATTAAACGATAAAAAGAACCCAATCTAAACCTTGCGAGAATCATTCTGGCATAACAATTGGTGTCACTGGCAAGGTACAATTGCAGACCCTGTTCCGTTGTAATTTGTTGATAGGCTAACACTGATTTTTTCAATTTTTCAGTGGACCATCTTTTGTTCGCTAGATGGTCCATAGCCAATTTACGTAACACTTTCCTTGGCAAAAAACTCAGGGTGGCCAATCTCGGTCAACATTTTTTCCACAAAACGCAGCCAATTAATTTGCTTTACACCATCAAGTTGTAGGCAGTCAGATATTATATTACGATTGAAGACTGTCTCTGGGGTTAGCCACAACTTATGCCATAACAGAATGGGCTCGGTCATTATGATATCCGAGATATAGGGGAGACCCAGTCCTATGTGTACAAAATAGCTAGGTGTTGATTTGGGGGCCCCCAGGAGGTATCTGAGGAAGCAATTTTCAGTTTGTTGGATTGAAATTGAGGAATCAATCCCCCAGATACCCGCACCATAGGTGGCCGTTGCAACACATTTTGCCTTGTATATAACAATCAACTCCTTAACGGGTCTACCCCGATTTTAGTCGCAAAGTTCTGCAGGGCTCCAATCGCTCTGGAGAACGCTAATCTTCTGGCTTTGATTGCTATGTGCCAGGAGCATCTCCTATAAAAGGAGATCCCAAGATAGGGAAATTGATCTATGGTCTCTATCTTTCTGCCCTCAATAAAAATGGGACAAGGTATTTTCTTTGTTCCTTGTCGACAAGACAAGGAGAAAGTGATTGATATATTAACCTTAAGTCCCTTTTCCCTCATAAAAAGTGTGAACTTTGAGACAGCCCTTTGTAGACCCAGCCTGATTTCGGACATGATGGCGGCATCGTCCGCATACAATAGGATGGGGACGGGGTGGCCCTGGGCTAAGGGGTAATCATATTGAAAGCTCTTGAGGTGGTCGCCAATCGCATTTATATAGAGGGAGAAGAGTAGGGGCACTAGAATGCACCTCTGTCTCACCCCCCTTTTGATGGAAAATCTTGACGAGCACTCCCCTCGTTGACCAAAACGCACCCTTGCCCCTGCATCCTTATATATTTCCTTGATGAAATTAAGGATTGAAAGATCCAGACCTAAGTCCTCTAACGTGGACCATAACTGATTGTGATTAACAAAATCAAAAGCTGAGCTCAAATCAATAAAAGTTATAAAAAGGTTCCCTTTCTTAGCTTCGGTGTATTTAGAAATTAAAAAATATAAATTTAAACTCTGCTCCACCGTTCTCATGCCTTGTCGGAATCCGTACTGGAAGATCGATAGGATGTTAGCATCCTCGATCCATTGTTGTACACGCTTTAAAATAATACGGCCATAAACCTTCACTAAGGCATCGAGGGGGGAAATTGGGCGATAGCAAGATGGATCGTGTCTGTCCCCCTTTTTAAATATAGGGACTACTATCGCTTCTGACCATGTTGGTATCAGTCCATGGGTATTAGCACAATTCATCACAATGGTTAGCAAAGGGGCCCAGAAATCGATTTCAGCTTTGAAAACGTCGATTGGTATTGCGTCCGGGCCCGGTCCCTTACCAGATGGACTTTCTTTTATGGCCAGGGTGACCTCCTCGCAAGTAAAAACGATGTCCAGCGGGAAGTTTCCCATAGAAGATCCAGTGTTATTACGGGATGTAATAAGACCCGGAGGAGAGGAATAAGAGGGGACAGAGTTACCATACCGATTTTTAAAATGGGCCACCCAAGTATCCCCGTTTATTGCTATATCTAACATCTCGGGTTGTTTTCGCAGGGCAAAAGGGGCATTTACAGCCTTCCAAAAGGCAGTTGGATCTCTGTTTTTGGAGGAAAAAATTAAGGCTTGCCAGGCCTCATGTTTCAAGGTTTTCTCCCTGCTCTTGATCGCACTGCGATACTGGTGTCTGGCCTGACGAACCTCCCTTGGGGATCTAGGCGTGGCATGTAGAGCCTTTTTTAGGGATTTCAGTGCAGTGGTACAATTCTTATCAAACCACCCTCTGGGTTTGTTAGGTCCTGGTTTAAACTGACGAAAGAGTTGAAGTTTTAACGACTCTTGTATCTTTGAAAAAAGAAGCCAAGATTTTTAAAGGATCTTCTAGGGGGGATAGACAAATGTCAATCTCTACCTTTCTTGCAGAAAATAAAGTGTCAAGTAACACCTCAGGATCCACCTTATCCCATTTGAGAGTGTAACCGTTGGTACACCCAACGGAAATGGGTTGTTGATAGATGATACTTTTTTCCCTGGTTGAATGCTATTGCATAATTATCCCCATAAATGTCATCCAACATTTTCCAAGATGAGAGTAAATAAGCATGTGATTTAGAAAACAACGTGAAATCAATCACGGTATTGGCACCTCTCCCATGGAAAGTTGGCTGGAAAGATATGGGTGGTGAGCATAGGTCGTTTACACAATTCAAGTTAAAATAAAAGAAAAAGTTATTTAAGATATCCCCTGTTTTAGAATGGGTAAAATGGTTCAGGGTGTCATCCATAGAAAGTTCAAATCCACAAATTCCCTTCGGAGCATACTGGCAAATATTACAATTGAAATCACCCAGCCAGGCGAGCACACACTCCCTGCCTATCGATTCTTTTAGTGTGACAATTGTGTGACTTAATTCATTTAAAATACGTTTCAAAGTTTCTGGCGCCATATTGTTGTAAAAATTTACTAGGATGAGATTTAGTGAGCTACCCCATCCAATCACAACAACTTGAAAAAATTCTGTAGGAATGTGTTTCAACACAGTTAATCCACTAGCGATACTAATGTAGACGCATAAATCACCCCTGTTTCTTCCCTGATTGCTTACTGGAGCTGGTGCATGGAAAGTCTGATACCCTAGGAGGTGGACAGGATTTAGTACCCATGTTTCCTGGAAGCATAGGATGTATAACTGTTCACCAAGTCCAACCATGATTGAGAACCAATTTTATTTGCGAGGCCTGCCACATTCCAATTAAGGACCAAGTTAGAGGAGCAAACAGGTATAAGTGTGGAATACTTAGACACAACCCCTTTCCCCCCCGTGTTTAGTAGAACATGATTTAGGAGATAATACAATATCACGAATCCCAAGATTTCCCCCCAAATTGACTTCCAGTTGTTTATCAGACGGGCTAGGAAGTTTTCCAGGGCTGAGCTTACCAGAAGTAGTCAAGATAGCAGTACTATTATGTAAGGAATCACACCCAGCAAAACAAACATTTTTCTCCTCATGATGAAATGAATAAAACATAGTGTCTCGCAATATCGTGGAATGCAAGGGCTCAGTGCCAATCCCTAGACTCACATGCAGGTCTGCTTTTAATACACAATGATCCCCCCTCGTGTCTTGTGAGGGCTCAGGCGATCTACTCGTAGGAATAGGACTAACACTAAAAAGTTCATTTGATGTTTTACAGTTGTTCGGGCACACATGAGTGCTTCCTACTTGAGGGACAGATGAAATGAGTCATTTGTTTGCATCTAAGCCAGAGAGGGGTTCAAATAAATTGTGTAGTGGAATATTCCAGTACTCATTTGGATTTGTGGGATGATAACTATTACCAGAAGGAAGGAAGAACCTATTTGAGCGGTGAGGTGGGAGAAAAGGGGGAAACTATTTATATACTGTCTTGGAGCAGTAGGGTGCGGGTTACGATAGGGAAATTGCAGAGAATCAGAGCGACCCAGTGTTGGTAGGTAGTTCGGAGGCGTCATCAGAGCTTCAGGATAAAAATAGCTCAGATTGCGAGATGATACACTACCCTCACTTCTCCCTGGAAACCAATCACTGATGTACGTGACTACTCTGTGGTCCCTGAAATTTACTATCACCACATCCCCCTTAATGTCTTTAGGTCGAAGACCCACCCAGTTGCTCCGTCTTACAGATATTATGTCTCCATCTAAATGTGATGGGAGGGGTCTGTTGTTTCGCAGCCAGTAAATGACTTTATTTTTAAGGCTAGTATAGGATTCTATGATTCCTACTGGCACGACCGGAACTCCAGTCAGAATGATAACGTAGTTAGATGATTCTGGTGGTAAATCTACGTTATTTATAAAATATTATTTTACTATATTCATTTTGGATGGCTGCGTTAAAGGGAGATTTCTGGTAACAGGGACTTTCGGGGGACCTAATTTAGCCTTCTCTTAATGTAAATCTTGTGTGGCCACCGGTCTAGGAGGGTTGGTGTGAAGAGTCGTTTTTTTAGGTATGGGGTTTTCCACTTGGGGCCTAGATGTTTTATGTATTGGATGTTTAATTACTGGACAAGTATCCCGTGGGTTGATTTGTTTTGGGGCTTCACTTAAATTGGGAGCTGCCAAGATACAATCCATTTTTCCCCCAGCCTCTTAAGTCTCTCTGTGAGTGGCAGCAGTAATGATTTTAGAAGGCGTTCAATAGCCTCCATTATCCCTTTACCCGACAAAGCTTCTGGAAACATACTTGTTTTTGTTATAGGCCCTATTAATGCATCCTTCCCTAGCTCCTTAGGTAGCTTTTTCGTTAGGTCCACAGGTGGTAAAGATATATTTGAAATTTTTCCGCCTTTTCTAGCCCCTCCCTTCCTCCTCCTTTTTTTTGGTGGAGAACGATGAGCTCCCTGGTGCCTCTTAGTTTGTGTCTTTTCTTTTGATACGCTAATTACTGTTGGGGATTGTATCTGCGTAACTACAACAGCCTCCTCTAGTAAGATAGATAAAGGAAATGAGGCATCAATGTTAGGCTGAGAGATTGCATCTAACAATATTGGAGAGTTTAAATCTATGAAAGAGTTCGATATGGTAGGTAGCCCATTGATAGTAATATCAATATTTGTTTCAATGATGGGTATTGGTGGTGACCTATCTTGAAAGATTAATGGGATATTTTCAGTACTAAAAAGCTCTGCGTCTGCATCTGCTGACGTGTTGTTATATGATTGTGAAGTTGGTGCATCCTTCTGGGCCAGAGTTGGGGGCTTGTTTTTAAGAAGTTCAATAGAAAAACAGCGCTCAGCACGTTTCTCAGCAAGTGCAATCTCTCTATCTATTTCTCTAGTAGCCCTAGCGAAATACTTATCTAAAGGCCCAAGTATAGAAACCCCCTAAAGTAGACATCCTGGGTCCTCAAGTCAATATCGGTAAGAGAAATATTCAAAGATGGTCAAATCAATTACAAGTTTGCAAACAGCCCCAAAACTGTGATTAACAAATAACAAAGGGTAAGGGTCAGGCATAAAATAGCTTACTGTCACAAAGTCCTGAATGCAGAATAGGGTCCAATACGAAATGTTAGAGGGTGGGCCCAGCCCAGCCTCCTCTTGCCTCTGACGGCCACAGACGGCCCGTCCTTTGCCCGGGCTTAGCCCGGGCGCACCCGCGGGCACCCGCGACGTGGGGGTCCTCGTCACTTTTAAGCGCCTCCGGGCGCCAATCTCGCGGCAGCAGCCGCAAAGGATCCTGGGTATGGTACTTCTCCCTCCACCCGGCGGCCGCAAGATGGTGAGCTGCGGCGGCGGGAGGGAGAACACAAGAGCCTGCAGGGGTCCAAGGGCCAAGAGATCCCCTAATTCAAGGTCAGTGCGTCTCGTTTCACTCAATGTGGTCCGGTGTGTAAGTTCGCCCGCTCCCCCGGGGTCCTCGTCACTTTTAAGCGCCTCCGGGCGCCAATCTCGCGGCAGCAGCTGCAAAGGATCCTGGGTATGGTAGTTCTCCCTCCACCCGGTGGCCGCAAGATGGTGAGCTGCGGCGGCGGGAGGGAGATCACAAGAGCCTGCAGGGGTCCAAGGGCCAGGAGTTCCCCTAATTCAAGGTCAGTGCGTCTCGTTTCACTCAATGTGGTCCGGTGTGTAAGTTCGATAGCGAGAGTACAAAATAAAGAATAGCAAATACCGAATTAGCAAATACTGAATCAGTATTTGCAAGTTCGGTATTAGCGAATTCGCCAAAAAATAGTTGCATCGAAAGCAGGTTGATGACATCACAACCAGGAAGTCTTCCAGCCCATGCTTCATTCAGTGCCCTGAGGAGCTCAGAGGAGGAGGCAGAGCACAGGAGCTGAGGAGAAAAACACTGATCCCACAAACCAGCAATACCACTCCATTCAAGGATGGAGAAGGATGCACCCCAAAACACAGACACGCTCAGAAAGGGGAAGTTATCTGACAAAGAACTGGAACTTCTGATCGAGGGGGTGAGCAGCAAGCATGACAGGCTGTTTGGTGAGCTGTCACTAAAGGTGCCTGAGGCGGAGAAGCGCAAGATCTGGCTGCGCATCAAGGAGAGGGTAAATGCTGTTTGAGTCACGCACCGCAGCATAGACGACCTAAAGAACAGGTGGTATGACCTCAGAAAAAGGGCTAAGGAGAGGATTGCTGAAAGGGTGAAGGATGCAGCTGGCACAGGAGGGGGTACATCCACAGTAACACCCAACACAATCGTTGAGGACCTCGTTGAGGGTACCATTGAGCCTGAGGCAGTCGTGGGGGTCACCCAATTGGACACTTCTGGAGCTGCGCCAGGAGAACCATGTAAGATGCATGCCAGTGCTGATACGCAGCGTGTTCTCTACCCATGCCCATCCCCCAGACCAATCACAGTGCACAGGTAGAAATGCCTAACGCATATGCCCTCACCGAAGTGTTGCATCATGGAAGTTGTAGTCATGTCATCCAAGTGTGCATGTATGATCCCCAATGTTAAAGAAATGAGACTAGCAGCACAGGGCTAACAGTCTGTCCAAATATGTCATTTATGATGTAGAAAGAATGCAAAACATATACATTTAGACAAAATTATAACAATGCACTGTTTCACACACAGATGCATCACCCCTGGACTCTGATGACAGCGGACACCTCATCATATCAGAAACACCGGCAGGGACCGATGTAAAACTCCGCAGGGACATCATGCCACATCACCACCAACACCACCACCACCAACACCATCACCACCACCACCACCACCGCGGACAACACCACCAATCCGCAGGGCAATTGTCCCCTCCCTGCAGGTGATGGAGACGGAGCAGAGGCCAGCAGCCACAAATGTCCTACAACAGTCAATTGTCACTCCGCCAGCTCAAACACCAGCACATGTCCGAGTGAGACAGCGGGGCAGGCCCCTGGGAAGACTTGCAGAGGGATCTGAATAGCCTACACACGGCTACAGTGTGGTTGAGTCACGGATGTTGCGTGTTCAGCGCCTGCAGGGGAGACACATGGGAGCAATTAACATTAACATGGCAAAATTGGCTAGCAAAATGGGCACGATGACAGACGCTGTGCGTGAAATGACCACAGCCGTTGCTGAGGGTAACAGAGACATCAAACTGTGCCTGCAGGAGCTAACCCATGCCGTCCTAGCAGGGCAACACAGCGAGCGCAGGAGGCATCGCCAGAACTTGCTCCATTTCAATGCATCCATTAGGGCCATCACAAAGCTCTGCAACAGCACAGCTGTACTTTCACGGAGATCTGTGTCACTGCAGGTCGACCTGGTCCATTACTGTGGTGATGTGGCCAAGGCCTTGGGCCAAGTGACCACTGCAGTGGAGCATCTGCAGTCTGGGACTTTTAGTGCCAGCAATTTGGGAGTGGAGGAGGGGAGTGAGGCGGCATCAAGCGTCAGCAGCATATCTGTGCTGGATCCCAGCGATAGGAGGCGCAGTTCGCACAGCTCCACAGCCACTGACACACATCGTGGTGATGTGGAGGAGTCACACGACAGGAGGCTGGGGGTACGTGGAAGGCACAAATAGTCATGTACTACCGGGTATTTGGCCATGGTGATGTAACCATGGGCCACCTACATTACTTCAAGATACTCCCGTGATGACAACGGATATATATCCTTAACAATGTTTTGAGTCTGCGTCATGTAGATGTATCATTCATATTCACCTGACAAGTGCTCATGTGTACTAAACATTTGCACACCAGAATATATAGTGATGGCTCATTCTTACCTGTCTCTGAAGTGATGTTGTGTGATGTATGTCCGCCTCCTTTGACCTTCAGCTGTGTTAGGCACGTGTGCCTGTTGGTGTTGTGGGGAGGGTTGCTGTGCACGAAAGCTGTCATCTCTGTCCACCTCTATTGGTATCCCCCTTCCTGTGGCAATGTTGTGCAGCTTGGCACACACCGCTATTATCCGGGAGCAGTTTACCGGGGTCATACTGCAAGGCACCTCCTGTCTTACGTAGGATCCGGAAGCGACTCTTGAGGATGCCAAAGGTTTGCTCCACCACATTCCTGGTACTGATATGTGCTGCATTGTAGCGCTGCTCCTGAGGTGTTGCTGGGTTGAGGTAGGGAGTGAGGAGATATTCATGCAAGGCGTATGCGCTGTCACCTGCAGGGTGGGGAGCAAAGGGTTAGCGGCATGACTACAATTACATATGTGAGGATGGAGTTAATGATTAGGCATAAGTATGTACCTAGTAGGTGTCCCTCTCCAAATTCAACGCTGAGCAGACGCCTGTGGATGCCACTGTATCGGAATATGTATGTGCTGTGCGTGCTTCCAGGAAATTGTGCTACAATGTCCGTTATGATGTGCTTGCCATTGCACACAACCTGCACGTTAATGGAGTGATAGGACTTCCGGTTGCGAAATATGTATTCGTTGACTGAAGGGGGACAGATGGGGACATGCGTGCAGTCAACGCATCCCATGACAAGGGGAAATTGTGCCACCTGGTAGTAGTCCTGTTTGGTGAGGTTCAACTGCTTTGGGGTTGTGGGGAAGGTGATGGGGGTATGAGTCAATGTCAGCATGGCATCTAGGAATTTGCGGAAGAAGCGACACGCCTCCGGCTATTGCTACAACCCCCTGGAAACTTCCAGACGCCAGCAGGTGCAGGCTGCATAGGACCTAGACGTGGGCAGGTATGGCATTGGTCCTACGGGTCTGGTGCTGCAGTAGTGGTTCCAGGTCAGCAATGAGGCGCATGATCATTGCACCATTCAGTCTGTACTTGTCATCGATTAGTTCCTCAGTCTGGCCTAGCAATGTGATGCGCACCCTGAATACCCTCTCCTGGATCCTCCTCCTGCGCTGTGCTGCAGCATTGATTCTCATCCTCCTAGCAAGCACATAGAGGGCAGCCATTTTGGAAGACATACTGGGTCTCCAGAGGCATATTTGAAGGGTTTCTGATTGTATGCACCTGTCTGAATTTTGTTTATCTTTTTTTTTCCTTCAACCAACTTTACCTCCTGGTTGAGATTCCCCTTATTTTGCTCATGCTAAATAGTAAATAGCGATTTTATGCATTTTCGTTATTTGCGACTTTTGATGCATTTCGTAGCGACTTTTTAATAGCGATTCGGTATTTCCGGGAGCTAATGTATTTCTCGGTATTACCGAATCGCTATTTTGTGATTTGGTAATTTACCGCGGGAGTTTTTTTGCGATTCTTTAATTTTTTCGGTATTGGGGTTGATGCATTGGGATTTCAGGTTTTGTGTTCGGTAACGGCCTGTTTTACCGATTCGCTATTTTACCGGGAGCTATTTTGGTTGATGCATCTGCCAGTATATGATTAAGTGTTCATTTCAACTGTCTCATCCTGTTGCTTAGTACATGAGCAATAACCACACAGAAAATAATTAGAACAGCACTATTGCATGTCACTAACTGTGAGAATAATATGAACATTTCTAACATGATTGGAGTGTTTATGGTAATTTACCACCCTAATGACAACTTCTGTGCACTAGACTTTGCAAATCACTGTCAGTCCTTGAAATGAAGATATCAGGGAACTTTTAATAGACTTGTGACGCCTCTGGTGTTAACAAAGTCATTGTGTGGATGACTTTCGTAATTTCTGCTAAAGATAATGAGATGCATCATATAGGCCAAAAGCAGACCGGCTAACTTAACAGGCTCAAAATGGAACCTGTTTTAGGATCTTTACGATAAGGATGGCCCTTGCAATCTGCATTAGACACCTTACTTACGTACCAGGACAGTTCGTCCATCTAGATATTTTCTCAAATTAGTACAATCTTTGATTTTCCAACTGTATAAAACTATGACCCATTGTAGGAAATTGGGTTACTGGAAAATGGGGGGGGGGCACAATTCTTGTCAGGGTGAAACACAAGCAAACTGCAAATTGACCTGTGTGTAACCCTCTTTGAGCTTGCCACCAAAGCAGTCAGGCTTAACTTAGAGTAAAGTATTTATGCAGCACAACAAACAATAATACAGTGGAAACACAACACAATAAAAACCCCAACACCAATTTAGAAAAATTTAGTAAAATGTAAGAAAATATTTGACACCAAAACGAGAAATATCAAATTGGTGGTACCGGTACCATGCAGTTTTAATCAGATTGTGAGAAAGTCATACGTTTAGGCCAATTGCGTTGGAGGAGGACTGGATACAGGGCCCAAGTTAGGCCCACTGAGCAATGGTCCTTTAATCCTGGTTGTGGAGTGTTGCTAGGTCTTGTGTTGAGGATGCACCGCACAGCTGTAGTTTCGAGGAGCTACAGGGCAGCAATGTGGGTTCCTCTGATCAGGATGCGACTAGCAGGGGCTGTTCTGATGGACTGAGAAGACCTGCATCAGGGATGCATCATGCAGTGGCACTTAAAATGCGGAGTTGTGAGGCAGTGCATTGCACTGTGTTGGTTCTGCTAGGACCAGCCCGTTATGCTAGGACCACAGTTGGGATAGCAGAGCACCTCAAGGCCTACAATCCAGGGTCCAGGACTGGGATGGCACCACTTGGGGGCAGGACTTACAGCAGACAAGAGTCCAGAGGCAGGGATCTGGTTGGTTGGAGCCTTTTTTGTCCCTGTGGCTCTGATCAGGAGACCAGCCAATAGCCCTTGTAGTTTCTATCGTGGCCCTGGGTTCAAGGTGCAGGTCCAGTCTTTCTGATTCAGGCAGCAGGGCAACAGAGAAGCAGTCCTTTCTGCAGCAGAGCAGCATAGCAGTCCTTCATCTGATTCTTCCAAAGCTCCAGATGTGTACTGAAGAGCTGGGTTTAAGGGTCCACTATGTATACCTTGCACCCCCTTTGAAGTAAACAACAAGCTTCTAGGTTCCTCTTTTAACAGGTGTATGGAATTTCCTGCCTCCCTGCCTTCGCCAGCTTGTCTGGGGGCACAGAAGACTTTGTGAGTGTGCTGAGGCAAAGGGTTTGTGATGTTCACGGGTGATGAGTGTCATCTCTGCCCCCCTATCAAGTCAGAGATTACCCATCCTGCCAACACCTATTACTCATGTGCCTTGCTGTCTGGGAGCAATACACAAAAACCAACTGCCAGCTACACCTAGTCATGTGACCCAGGATACAGGCACCAAACAGCTTGAGTTTCACGAGAATTTTAACGTTCTATAAGTGGCATTTCAAGAATTGTGACTTGCACTCTGACTTTACCATTAAAGAGGGTTTAAATTACAATTCTTTAAAGACCCAACTTAACATTCCTACCTGCTCGCAATCAAAGGTTTTTGCTTAATATTAATAAGGCAGACCACTCTTATCCTACGGGAGAGCAGGCCTTACTGTAGTGAAAAACAAGTTTAAGAGTTTTTCACTACCTGGACATGTAAAAAGTAAAAGTTAAAAGTGTGTGTCCAACTTTTAAAATAGACTGCACCATGCCCTCTGGGCTGTTTGGGCCTACCCTAGGGGTGACACATGAATTAAAATTAGGTTTTGGCCTGGCAAACAGTTTATTTCGCTAGATAAAAATTACAGAATAAAACTGGACACACATAATATAGCTCAAAGTCTAGGGCTCCCAGGCCCCCCATCCTGTATGGTAACATAAGTATCCGCTACGGTGCCAGCGCTTGCTTTCCCGCCGACGCAAGTTTTATCATAATTTGATTCAATCTTTGGAAGAAGACTCGAGGGAGGACCATCGGGAGATTCATAAACAGGAACAACAGCCTAGGCAGCACCGCCATCTTCATGATTGATATGCGACCTAGAAGACAAAGTGGGAGTCTGCACCAGGCTTCTACATCATCCTCTAATTTACTAATGGCTACGCCGTAGTTTTCTCGGAACACTATCTCAGAGTCAGTATGTAGCCAGATTCCCAAATATCTAACCGAGTCGGTAGTCCACTGCAGTGGAAACTCCATTTCGAATTCCTGCGTGGCTGGGGTAAGGGGGAAGGCCATGGACTTCGTCCAATTCACCCTCAGGCCAGAAAGTGCACGATAGTGCACCACTTCTCGAAGTACCGCAGATAAGTTGTTTTCAGGGTCTCGGACGTACAACAATGTGTTGTCTGCGTACATGGAGACTACAATCCTGTAGGTAGGCAAGCCAATGCCTTCGTGCCCATGGTATTCAAGCAGCGCACACACCAACGGCTCCGCCAACTTTTAAAATAGACTGCACCATGCCCTCTGGGCTGTTTGGGCCTACCCTAGGGGTGACATATGAATTAAAGTTAAGTTTCGGCCTGGCAAACAGCTATATGGCACCACTTGGGGGCAGGACCTACAGCAGACAAGAGTCCAGGGGCAGGATCCTGGTTGGTTGGAGCCTTTTTTGTCCCTATGGCTCTGATCAGGAGACCAGCCAATAGCCCTTGTAGTCTCTATCGTGGACCTGGGTTCAAGGTGCAGGTCCAGTCTTTCTGATTCAGGCAGCAGGACAACAGAGAAGCAGTCCTTCCTGCAGCAGACCAGCATAGCAGTCCTTCATCCGAGTCTTCCAAAGCTCCAGGTGTGTACTGAAGAGTTGGGTTTAAGGGTCCACTATTTATACCTGGCACCCCCTTTGAAGTAACCACAAGCTTCTAGGTTCCTCTTCTAATAGAGGTGTATGGATTTTCCTGCCTCCCTGCCCTCGCCAGCTTTTCTGGGGCACAGAAGACTTTGTGAGTGTGCTAAGGCAAAGGCTCTGTGATGTTCATGGGTGGTGAGTGCCATCTTTGCCCCCCTATCAAGTCAGAGACTACGTGGCACTTCCCGCCCTATTCACTCCTGGATCCACTTTTTAGGGGGGAGCTTACGGAGGCCATTGACGTGTACTTCGAGTCGAATATAGGCTCCGTGGACAGCTTCCAAACAGTATGGGAGGCATTTAAGGTTTATATCAGGGGCATAGTGATGTCTAAACACTCGGGGTCCTAAAATCCATTAGACAAAGATTAGCAGACTTGGAGAAGCATTAGGGGCAGCTAGAGGAACGGACCCTGGATTGTAGGCCTTAAGGTGCTCTGCTATCCCAACTGTGGTCCTAGCAGAACGGGCTGGTCCTAGCAGAACCAACACAGTGCAATGCACTGCCTCACAGCTCCCCATTTTAACTGCCACTGCATTACATTATTGCATTATTACAGGGTCGCACAGGGAGCACATATGCATACCTGGATACACGGGGACTCTAATATCCTGTATGTCCGCATGGAAAAACTTTTTGCAGACCCACTCCCCCTAACAGCAACGATATTCAAAGCAGTGGACCGCAGAACCAGAATCTTAGATTCTATCACTGCCACCAATCATGCATGGCACAGCCTTCTGCAGCAACAGGGGGGGGGGGGCATTGCTGGATTCGCCAAGTATGCCGGTAGACTGGGCCCAATGGCTGACCCCCTGCAGAGATAAGGGAGTGATAAGTGCATTACACAAAATGAATATTCTGATAGCGGGGGATTTATTCCGAGACGGGAAAGTTAAGACCTGGGAACAGGCCATGGAGACCTAGGGAGAGGACTCAATACTACAACGATTCCAATTTAACAGAGTGTGCAGAGCCCTATTGGAACAGCTGGGGGAAGACCTTGATGAACCGCCTGAGGTCCCTGAACTCACCTATGTGATTAAGGCGGAATCTCCTCATAAGTTAGTGACAAATCTCTATAAAATAGCAATGTCCCATAGGGAGAATCATTACACAGCAGCAAGGCTTGCATGGCGAAGAGACCTACAAATAACGATTGATGACGAGATGTGGCGCTACTGCTGCGTGAGCACCAGGCGGATTTCACTACATGGCACTCATAGGCTTATTCACTTTAAATATATCAATAGGGTATATTACACCCCAGAACGCCTATGCAGATATGGCCTCCGGGAGGAGGCAGAATGTGAAAGGTCCCATGCACGAGTGGCAGACTTCTTACACCTGGCGTGGCTATGCCCGAGAGTACATGCATACTGGAAGGACATTTTCAGGGAGTTGAGTAGGATAGTGGAAGTTGCGTTAGACCCAGACCGCGCGCTTGCGGTTTTGGGGTACTCCCAAAAATTACCCAGGGCTATACGCAGACTAGTGGACATGGGCATGCTAATAGCTAAACGGGTGGTGGCCCTGTGCTGGATGAGAAGACCGACGCCCACGGTTAAACGTTGGATGCATGACATGATTTGATTTGATTTATAAATTTATAAAGCGCGCAATTGCCCATGGGCGTCTTGGCGCTGGTTAGATTCATAGAGACTCGGGATCCGGCAGGACTAAGATCTAGATGGCAGAGAAAAGCCATGTTTTCACTTCTTTTGTGAAGGAGAGAAGTGATGGACTATTTATGATAGAAATCGGGAAAAGGTTCCAGGCCTTGGCTGTATGCAACAGGAAGCTTCTTCCTCTCCACTGGCCATTCTGTGTTTTGGGACCTGAATCAATTTGGCTTGGCTAGATCTTAGAGTCCTGAAAGGCTTGTACAGTTTAAGATGAGTTTTTAGAAACTGAGAGCCACATCCATGAAGAGCCTTATAGGCCAGGCAGACAGATTTAAACTTCACTCTTTTGTCAATTGGGAGCCAATGGAGGGAATGTAGTCTGTGTGCAATTGGCTCATACTTAGGGACGTCCGGCACCAGCCTCGCTGCTGCATTTTGCAGCCACTGGAGTTTTGCTAGGTATTGGGCCTGTACTCCAGCGTACAGGGTGCTCCCATAATCTAGTCTTAATAAGGCCAGGGCTGTTACCACCGTTTTCCGTGCATCAAGGGGAATAAATGGGAGGAGCTTCCTTATCATTTTCAATATGTACCAAACTGAGGATGCCATTTTGTTTGACTGGGCATCAAAAGAAAGTTTGTTGTCCAGTGTCATACCTAGGTCTTTCACTTTGATTACTGGAGATGGGCAATTGACCAGACTGTTTGGCCACCACTCTGGGGACCAGATGTCTGGATCTGACCCAAGTAACATTACTTAGCTTTTATCTCCGTTTAATTTCAGGCAGTTACTCTGCATCCATTGATTGACTTGCGTCATGCAGTCTTTAAATTTATCAGACGACTCTTTAGCATCCTTGGCAATGGACACCACTATTTGGGTGTCGTCGGCATAGGAAACCGGAAGGAAACCACAGTTCCTTATAATTGCCGCTAAAGGTGCTACATACAAGTTGAAAAGGGAGGGGTTTAAGGAAGACACCTGGGGTACACCACACTGTGAGTTGAATGGTTTGATTTTGCCTCCCCCAGATCAACTGTAAAAGTTCTGTTAGACAGATATGATGCCAGTAGCATAAGTGTCGAGGTATGAACTCCGGCTACGGCCAGCCGGGTCAGGAGTGTTCCATGGTTGACCATATCGAAGGCCGCCGAGAGGTCCAGAAGAACCAAGGCCGCCTTTCCTCTGGCATCCAGAACACTCCTGAGTTCTTCCACTGCCATAAGTAGAGCTGTTTCAGTTCCATGTCCCTCTCGAAAACCAAACTGCGAGTGGTCTAATGCGTTTCCATCCGAGAGGAACTGGGCTAGCTGTTTATTCAATAGTTTCTCTAGAACTTTTGCAGTGAAGGGTATCCTTGTAATAGGTCTATAGTTACCAAGTTCTTGGGGGTCTAGATTTGATTATTTTAATATAGGCATCACTGAGGTGGTTTTCCATGCATCAGGGAAGAGGCCTGATTTTAATATTTGTAGAAATAGCTTTTCTAATTGCTCGCTCAGCAGTTCGGGAAATAACTGCATCACCTTCGGTGGGCATGGCCAGATCTGGTGGTCTTAACCACCTGCAGAATCTGTTCCACTGAGGGTTGCGAGAAATGAAACCAGAGATCCTGTTTCATCGGAAGAGGTCCCTTGTTAGAGTCAGTGTTTGACCGTACGGGTATATCCTTATCAGTCTTTTTAAAAGACTCATAGACTGCGGTCACTTTATTGACGAAGAATTGGCCCAGATTATTGCAAAATTCGGAGCTCATTACTACCGAATTGTAACTGTCAATTTTTGTTAATTTTTTTACGGTTGCAAAGAGTTCTCTGCTGGAGTTTTTTGCTTAGTTGATTTTTCAAGTGAAATATCTACTTTTTTCTGCTAAAATCATTTTTTTGTAGACTGCCAGGGAGGTTTTATAGTCTTCTTGTCCTTGGTTGTAGTTTGTCCTCCATCTCTTTCCAGTCTTCCTAAAGTTTTGTTTTTACGTCTTAAGAGATTCAGAGAACCACAGTTGAGAGGGGGTTTTCCTCCTAAAAATGACTTTTCTTTGAGGAAGTGCAACTCTAACTGCTGAGTTTATCCAGTTTATAATTTGATATGTGGCGGTATTACTGTCTGTAGCCAGTTCAGGAACTGATAGAAGAAGTTGTTCCTTTAATTTCAGGGAGTTGGTCCTAGACCAGTCATGGTATGTGACGCTCCTGGATTGTGGAGCGGGTGCGGAAGCGGTAGCCTCCTCTTTCACCTCTATGGAGAAAATAATCACCTTATGGTCCGACCACGGGACTTGCAAGGTTCCCCCTATTTCCATGCCACTAAAGGAAGTAAAGATCCCATCAAGAGTGTGACCTGCTCAATGGGTGTCCTGCTTGACCAACTGATCCATGGCTAAGTTGGCCAGTGCATCCCTAAGTGCTGTTGTGGCTGGGTCAGAGCTTTTTTCCAAATACATGTTGAAGTCCCCCAGGATGGTAAAGTCTGAGCTCTTCACGCTGGATTCTAGAAATGGGCTAAGTAGCTGGATGAGAGGTGTTTTGGCCCTAGGAGGTCTCTATATCAAAAGGCCATTAAAGGTATAGCTGCTAGTGATATTAATCTGAAAGGCTAGAGTCTCACAGTCTGGGTTACTGCCCTGATCTGAGCCCTTAACCCTCAGTTTGTTTCTAAATATGATGGCCACGTTTCCCTTTTCTGTCCGCCCTGATTATAGAGAACCCCTCCGGAATGGCTAAGGCTAAATGTATATCTGAGGCCTCATCTGCCCAAGTCTCGATAATGAATATGAGGTCAAGGTTTTGAGTTTCTATTAGTTCCACCATTTCAGTGTTTTGCCTAACTAAGGATCTGGAGTTGATTAGTCCCGCCTTAGTAATATTTTTATTTAACCTATTAAGATGTGTCTGGGGTGTGTTCCGCCACTCAATAGGTGAAAATTTGAAAGCACATTGGCAGGTTGGACATTGTTTGGTTTTCCTCCGGATCTCAATTGTGGGACAACATGGCCTAGTTCTGAGTGTGTGCAACTCAAAACTAGAATATATAATCCTCTCTGGGCCTGTCTTATTTTGTGTAGGGGTGGTGGCCCTGGGCCCGGTCCATGCGAGGACGGGCGCAGACGGGCTTGTCTTCAGTGCAATGGCGGCGCTCCCGCTGCGCGTTCGTTCTGGCATTGGGTTAAATAAGTATTGGGCGGCGAGCAACTAGAGCGCGGAGCGCCCAAAATGCCCCCAGCCCGGAAGTGTGAAAACCGCTCTATCCCCTCTGCACCCTCCGTTCAGTCGGCAATTGCCGTGACGGACCGGGGTGCCTGGGCAGAGCAATGTACAAATACACAGTAAACACCAATCCTTTCTCCAGATTAAATTGCTTTGTTAAAATCCCAATGATCCTTTCTCCAGATAAAATGCTTTTGTTAAAATTACCAATCAGAATCTGCTTTGACCTGGCCGAGCCGCATAGTCTCTTTCGTCTGACTCGCGTCAGCTCTACCCCAGGACTTTTAAGCAGTATTTAGCGGCGAGCAACTAGAGCGCGGAGCACCGGAAATGCCCCAGCCCGGAAGTGTGAATACCGCTCTATCCCCTCGGCACCCTCTATTCAATCGGCACTTGCCGTGACGGACCAGGGTGCCTGGGCAGAGCAATGTGCAAATACGCAGTAAGTAAACATGCTGTACTGTTGTACACAGTCGGAAAATTATAATGAGCTACAGCCACCGCGGAGCCGTCCGAAAAATATCTGGGGACTGTTCAAGACGCATACAAATAGCGGGAATGAGGAGGCAGAACCTGTGGGGCTGGCCTGCCAAGGGGTGGAGGACATGCAACACGACGGCACAACATGATTTTTCTAGGAGCTGATGGATAAAGCTTGAACTGAATGGAGCCTATGGGGAGCGCCTAACATGGAGAGTGATTACGTAGGGTGGTGGTCATCTGGAGTGGGTTGAAAGGGGGAGGGAAACCGGGTGGGGTGTTCGGGAGACAGAGACGGAGCGGCGAGTGGGTGGGGGTAAATCGGGGGTATACCGGAGGGGCAATATAGGGGTGCAATGAATACATCAAGGGGTTCACACGCAGAGCTAACTGGGAGGGATATACCACTATGCCATAGTGATGGAGATATGTGTATTGAGCGCCGCCTGCCCCATATTCGGGTTGTTGGCATTAAGGCTGTGTATTTACTGGACGGTAGACATAATTCCTACAGCATCGAAGTAACGCACTGTGTACGAGTGTATGGGGGGTTTCTGCTACATGGTTGTTGTGAATATGAATCATAAAACCGAATAACAATATATATTTTTTTTAAACTGGACACACATACTGCAATGGCAGGCCTGAGATGTATAAAGGGCTACGTAAATGGGTGGCACAATCAGTACTCCAGACCTAGTGTCAAAATTTCATTTACAGGGTACAGGTAGTACCACTTTACAAGAGATTTAAAGGTAAATTAAATGTGCCAATTAGTGTAAGCCGATTCCCCATTGTTTAAAGGAGAGAGCACAAGCACTTTAGCACTGGTTAGCAGTAGTAAAGTGTACATAGTCCTAATGCCCATAAAACAAGTTGAGCAGAAACAGGATGTGAGAAGGAAAGACATTGGGGGTGACCCTGCAGAGACGGCCATCTCCAAAACCCATGTATTTTCTAATACTCAGGTGAATGGATTCTTTATGTTTAGCTCCATTTTTAAATCACACCAGTCAGTAAACGTTAAGTCACCTGTGAATAAATTGACTTCCCTAGGACATCAGATTGCCACATTTTTCCTGCTTCAGAAGAGTACACCGGGACTCATGCGCCTACTTCCCATGTTGCTGTCGTCTTTGGTATTGTGAAGCACTTACTGCTGCAATTTTCTACTTTTTTCTGGTGGGCCCCCAGAGACGTGTAGAGTTGAAACCAGAGTCAGTATGTGATTTGCACGATCTATTTGCATATCACTTGAAAAGAGGGTATAGTCTCCTCGCAGTGGCTTGGATGTCAGTGCACCAGTTGATACAGAGCACAGTAAAGCCTCCATCTATCTAGTGCTCCTAAAAGTGTCGAGAAGCATCTACAGTCACATGCATTCTCCCGGGTTTCTGTCTGCTGCTAGACATCATTTCTCAAATTCTTTGACCGCCTGGACTGGGAAATGTCTTTGATTAAAACTATGGATCAGCAATTCATATTTGTATATTGAACAGAATTTAGGTAGACAGCTAAATATCTTGATCGTACCAAGACTGAATCCTGTGGTCACAAACATTGTTTGTTACTAGGTAAAATACAGGCATAGTTATGCTCATAGTTAAAGTAATAACTCCCTTTGTTAATATTGTTATGATTCCTATAGTAATGTTAACCGAGGGAGTTATTCCTTAAAGTCAGCCACGGCAGGTAGTAGGTGTAACTGCAGGGCGGTGACGTGGGGAGGGGGAGGGGCAGAATGGGGGGTTGTAATGTATGGATTACGTACTTTAACAGGTAAGTAAATATATAAATAAATAAAACGAATTTCTCTGCGCGCACTGCATCGCATTTGGTGATGCAGTGAACACAACGAAATTCGTTTTATTTATTTATATATTTACTTACCTGTTAAAGTCTGTAATCCATACATTACAACCCCCTCCCTACGTCACAACCCTGCAGTTACACCTACTACCGGCCGTGGCTGGGTATGTTGTAGCCTATAAAAGAGCTACATACCTGCTGAAACAAATTTCATATCAGGAAAAGTCCTAGCATACACTCAACAAAATGGTTGTCCATATACTTTGTGGGTTGAGTCAGTGGAAGAAGTGTGAGGGACGTTGGTGTAGGACATTAGAGTTTGCGTGTGCAGAGTTTCCATAACCAATGAGTGTAGATGTGTCTTTGGCTCATTCTCTCCTTGAGTTTGCATAGTACACTGTGGGAGAAGAAAGGGCAGCTCTTTGTAAAATGAGGTAGAATAAGAATGTGGGGCGATTTTTCAAGTAATATATTCAGTCTCTAAAAGATCTGCTAGGAGTTTGATTCAAATCAATGTCTGAGTCTGTGGTTTGGTGTGTTCAATCTGGACACTCAAACTAATTTTCACAATAACCATCTAAGTGAAGTCATATATGGCATGACTGCTCTCTTTAAATGGTGGCAATCATTTTGTTCGGATGCTCTTTTTTGTACCCATCTGCTCGGACCATACCTTGGATTTTGTCATGCCTACATATTTTTTGACTGCTTGTGCATGATAGTAGATATAAAATGGGGTTTGAACTGCACTGCAGGAAAGGGAAAGAGCCTGAATGCACAGTATTTAACATCATATGGCGCATTCTTATACTTTCCTTGCTATGGCGTGGAATCTGTTGCCTAGCACAGACACAGGCACCCTTATGCCATGGTGCAAGGGTCCCTGTGTTGCAGGCAGGTTTGTTTTTTGCAGAATGCATGTGAAGGTGTCCTTGCCTGGCTTGATAAATATGTCTTAGTACTTGTGAGGCGCAAGGTTGACACAAATCATTGATAAAAATGCCCCTCATTTTTTTACTTAAGTTTCTCAGTCATGCCTGTCATGTCACCTGTTTTATATTTCAAACAGAACTGTGAGATCTTCTGTTTTATGAGGATTGTTGTGCAGTGGCGGCAGGCAGAGCTAAAGATCGGTGAGGCGGGGCAAGTCGACGATGTGGTGAGCGCAATGTAAGTGGTTTTATTTTTTATTTATTTTTTAATTCATTTCTAACTATCCCATTGTCTGTCGACTTGGCCCCCTCCCTGCCCCACCACCCCACTACTCATACCTGTGCCAGTCGCCACTGTTGTTGTGGTAAAGGAATGCCTTTAGGTCATCATGCATAAGAAAAACGAGGCTCAAACTACTAAATTTACTGAATTAGTCACATTGTCTAAAGCAGTTGAATTGTTGTGACAAAAAGTATTTCTGTATGTTTCTGTATAAGATATATCAGGATAGAAGCTGATTTGCATCAACGTTGCAGTCACGTTATGAATGTTCTGCTAATTAGGCATAATTAGGCATATTAATGTTTGCATTATGAGTACACTAATGGGATTCATTAGCATTATAACCATTCTTACTTCAGGTCTACTAGGATTAGAAACATGGAAACAGTAATGTTGCTTTGTAGAATTATGCTAAATTATGCTCTAGATTGAAAGAGCATAATTCATTAGAATGCATTAATAATATTATCATAGAATACATAGTAAATAAAGTTTTAGCTTTTCCATGCTTCCTACATTTTAATTGGTTTCAGAAAAAAAACATAGTCCTTCACAAAAATACGACTGGAATGGCTGTTGACATGAAAATATTAGCTAGGTCAATAATTGGAAATATCACAAAATGATTTGGCTGTCTAGAGGGAAAATCAATCAAAAGTTAGAAAATGGAACATAAATGGAAAAAAAATCCAATAATCTTCATATATAATTCCAATCCCTAACTGTGTTGACATTTCCATTTTGCTTTAGAATTTTCCATTTGGTGCTGCAGATGAGAAAAATGATGTACTTTTTAAAAATAGATTTGTTAAAAGAACTAATCGCCGATGATTTGTGATAGGTCAGGCGTTGGAAAAATGCGGAAGTTAGATGGAAAACTTTGAGAACGTAAGCTACAACAGCCTCCATCGTAAAAAGTGAAATGTCTTATTAAGCGCATGACATCAGTTAATAGTATGTGCACAGTTTTGGATAGGTAATCTGTCTACTGATATATTTTCTTTAGAAATATCAACAACTATGGGGCATATTATCAAGAACGGGGTTAACATTATCGCCGGTTTAGCGGCAGAAAATTGCCGTTAAAGCAGTGATAATGGGCTTGATAATATTCCCTGGAGAATTCTAATAGAAGCCCATGTTCACACCAGAACATGGACTTCTATTGGAATTCTCAAGGGCATATTATCAAGTTTTCTGCCGCTAAACCGGTGATCATTTTTAATGCCGTTCTTGATAATATGCCCCTATGTTTTTACTATTTGAGAGAGAATGAATGGTTTTCTGACTTTTTATTAATTAAAAAACAAAGCCCAAGGAAAAAAAAGGAATATTAATAACTGAATTAGTCGGTGGGTCGGAAGTTAGCAAAAGTAAGATTGACATGCTAGCTCAGTGGTGTAATTGTGACATCACCTTAGTCAGAGCAATGGCTTCCAGCCTTACTAATCAACAAGCATTGGCAAGTGGAACAGGTTTTGCCTATGTAATTAATAATAAGGTTTTTTGTTGTTGTAAGTTTTAGCTTGGTGAGCAGTTGTGAAATATAAGTTAAAGAAACTTCATAAAAGTGTTATGACTTGTTTATTGAGAAAGGCAATATATTGTGCAGTAACTGGTGGTAGTGTAAAGTGCGCCTGTACCTTTGAGTGATGTTGGCACTATGTAAAACTGACCCTAAAATAAAATTGTGAAAAGCAGGTTTAAATGTGTGCTTGTAAGAAATAATTGATGGTAATATAAATTGATCCTGTTCCTTCGGGTAATGTTATTAATAACAGACATTTATAAAGAGCAAACATTCACCAACCAGGTATGATGGCGCTCTCATATTGCCTGAAAAACGAAACCAACCTACCTAGTTATGTAATAGATAACCTTTTACTGAGTACCCCACTCTCAAATTTGGGAAAAGCCATGTTATTAGACTCTTCCTAAAGCTGTACAAGTTCTAAATGGCTCTCAGGGAGTCCAGAAGTTTATTCCACAACTGAGCTGCCTTAGTCTGGAAAGCTCTCCCACCCAGTCTCAATTTCCTGAACCTTGGCACACATACCAAGTTAGTTGATGCGGATCGTAAATGCCTCTGGGGCCTGTAGTAACTGAATTTCTTTTGTAAGAACACAAATTCTGTCCCATTTACCGCTTTATGGATAATACATTGGGCCTTGAAAATAATTCTCCCTCTGCCTGGGAGCCGGTGGAGTTCTTTCAATGTGCCTGAGGCCGAGTCGTATCTAGACTTATTCAAAGCCAGTTGGGCAGCTAAGACTTGTATCCTACACAGTCTCTTAATCAGGTAGTCAGGTGCTCCTAGTAGAAAAGAATTGCAAAAGACCTGGCATCTTCGGCGTGGTTTCCCCTATCTTTTTGCCTCTACCTCCTGTATTTTTGATGCTGTGCTGGATTTCGTTTTTGCTGGTTTAGATGCTTTGGACACTCTGCCACTGCTGATCAGTGCCAGAGTGTAAGTGCTCCCTGTGTAAATTGTTATTCTGATTGAATATACATGTTTGGCATATTTGTATCACCACGAAGTCCCTAGTAAAGTGCACTGGGTGTGCCAGGGCTGGTGATGACAAATGCTACTAGTGGGCCTGCAGCACTGATTGTGCCACCCACAGGAGTAGCTCTAAAATGGTGTCTCAGGCCTGCCACTGCAGTGCCTATGGGCAGTTTAGAACTGCCATGTCCTCCTGGTCAGTGTTCCCACTGACCAGGCCTAACCCCTCCCTTTTTGTGCACATCAGCCACCCCTATGGAAGGCCCAAGGTACCCCCCTGGGCAGGGTGCAGTGTATGTGAAAGGTAGAGCATGTACTGGTGCAGGTAACATGTTCTGGTAGTGAATTACAGCCATTTTCGTTTTTCACTATTGTAAGGCTATCTTGCTCCATAGATTAACATGGGGGATGCTGGCTACAGTGGTTAACAGCATTTCTTCTCATAGGAACAAGATAGGACATAAGTATCTAGTATCCCTGAACTCAGAATTTAATAACACATCTTTTAGGAAAGATTGTTTTTAGATCCTGTGTTTGAGAACAGCACTTTTAGAAAGTTGCTGTTCTCTTGTCTGACCCTTCTGTGTGCCTGGGCCTGTTTGTGTATTGACTGTCTGGTTTGTGAGTGACAGGGGCTGGGGAATTCCCCAGCAGGATGGATGAGTCAGCACTAGGCTGAATGACTGCAGTTGCAACTGGAGTGGTGGGAGGAGTTAGCACCTGGGCTGAATAGGGCTGTGCCTGCCTTCCACAATGCTGCCTCCACCCCCCTGCTGGGCGGCTGAGGACCCTGCCCCTCACTCTGAAAGGAAAGATGCAGCCAGCAAAACAAAGTGCTCAGGATCCACCCAGAACTGGTTTAGACCGGGCTCAGGGCCCACATGCACCAAGAGAACAAAGACTTTAGGGGGTATAAGTACAGGACCCCTGACAACAGAAGATTAGATCATCCTGGAAATCAAGAAGGAACCTCTGCCAAGGAGAAAGCTGAAACTGAAGAAGGAAGATTGTCCTGCTGTTGCTCTGCTGGACTGACCTGTTGCTTTGCTGCCAAGGAGAGGGGAAGGACTTTGCTTTGTGCTGTGTCCCCTTGCTTGAAGGAATCTCCAAGGGCCTGAGAAGAGCTGGCTCCCTGTTTTGAAGTCCCAGGAACAAAAGGACTTCACCCCCAGCTTCCCTGAACTCTGCTGAGAGAGTTCTGTCCCTCCTAGAATGCTTGATCCAGTTGTGGGGCCTCTGGAGGTTGGACCTGAGCTGGGAAGCTTGAAACTAAGCTTGAGAGACTTTTTGAATCTGAAAAGTGTCGCATCGCTCGCTTGCGGAGCGCATCCACGACAGTGCGAGAAGTTTCCCGCCGCTACGGAGGTCGAGATCGTCGCAGCGCCTGACGCCGCTGCCAGAGACGTCGCATCCTTCGTTTGCGGGACGCACCAGACCGGTGCGGGAGAATCGAACATCGCTGCGAGTATCGTCGCAGAGCCTGTCGTCGCTGGGTGAGATCGCCGCACCGCTTGCTTGCGGGTCGCATCACGTCGCTGCGAGTGTCGTCGCAGAATCAACGCATCGAGGAGCTGCGAGAAAGAGGATCCCCGTTGGACCGCGCATCGTCGCCCCGGAGATCGTCGCAGCCCCTACGAGATCGTCGCATCGTGCCTTTGCGAGAACAGACTTCCTACGGAACCTACGCACCGGAATCCATACAAGTGGCCTTCCTCCCCATACAGACCGGATTCGTCGCAACACGCCCGCTGCTGCAGCGGGGCTGTCGCATCGCCTCCCCAGGGTCTCAGGAGCAACGCATCGCTTGTTTTCCACCGCACCAGCTTCTGCTTTTGGAACTTTGTTGCAACTAAAAGGTACTGTGAGTAAACGTGACGCAACTGTGAACTTTTCACGCATCTGTAGAGAATTCTATCGCAACGTAGAGAATTCTAACGCAACCGTAAGAACTCTTTTTGAAACCATATTCTTGAACTGTGTATGTTGGATTTTGGTCATTTTGGTCTTGTGTAGTTTAGATTAAAAATACCTTTATTTTTCTAAACTGTTGTGGAGTCAGTTTGTGGTGTTTTCACTGTGTTACTGTGAGTGTTGGTACAAATACTTTACGCATTGCCTCTGGTTAGCCTAGACTGCTCGTGCCAAGCTACCTAGAGGGTGAGCAGGGGTTATCTCAGAGGGTTATCTCCTTGCCCTGACTAGAAGCAAGGGTCCCTATTTGGACAGTGGTACCTACCTCTGCCAACTAGAGACCCCCAGATCTAACATTGGTGGTCAGGCGGTGGGATTTGAACTTGTATTTGTACTTGACCCACAGTAATTGGTGTACATCACTAGTGAGTGCAGACCACTACGCCACCGCATACTACTGGTTTTTGATTCTATTTTTGAGTAACTCTTCAAAGCATCATGTCTGCGAAAGGAAAGGCACTCAGTGAGGGGGCAGAAGCAGAATTAGAGTTTTGCATTGAGGATTTGTGTTCATACAAAGTTGAGCAACTAAGGAAATTCTGCCTTGAGTTTGAGTGCCCCATAAAAAGCGCCTACAGAAAGGAGGAGCTGCAGAGAATCTTGAAAGCCCATTGGGAGGCACAAGAAGGAGATGATGTGGATGTAGAAAATGGTTTTCAAATCACAGAGTTGCCAGTGGGCAGAGTAGGCTCAGGAGCTGGCAGCAACCACACCGGTAGGGGCCTCTCCCCAGAAGAGTTACAAGAAAATCAGAGAGTAAGAGAGTATGACTTGGAAGTCATGAAAATGAAACTGAGGCAATTGGAATTGGAGAAAGAAAGGGCAGCGGAAGACAAGAGAGAGGCTCGTGCCCTAGAGGAAAAGAAATTGCTTTTGGCTCATGAGTTGAGCATGAAAGAACTGGATCTTAAAGCCAAGAAGGTGGATGCCAGTTCAAATGGTGGCAGCGCCCAGCCAGTGCATGGGGGTAAAGTATATATTCCCAAGGACCTGGTACAGAATTACCATAGGGGTGAGGATATTTATGCCTGATTCACTTCGTATAAAATTGCATTGAAGATGAATGGTGTGCCTGATCAGCATTGGGGGGCGGGCCTGTGGAAACATGTTGAGGCTTCTGGGAGGAGTGCTCTAGAGCCCTTAGAATTAGCAGGTGCCATGACCTACCCCAATATGAAGGAGGCCTTATGTCTCAGGTATGGCCTTACCCCAGAGCAGTACAGACTGCAGTTTAGGAACTCCAAGAAGAGAGAGTCTGAGACTTGGATGGAGTGTGTGAATTTGTACTCGCGTGCACTGGAAGGTTGGATGAAGGGCAGTAAAGTAACTGATTTTAAGGGGTTGTTGCATTTTATCAGTTGGGAGCACTTGAGTAGTCTTTGTGTTCCAGAGCTGCGCCAGCATCTTTTAGACAGCAAGCTGACAGATCCCATTGAGCTTGCTAAGGAGGCGGACCGCTGGACCAGTACCAGGGTCCACAGAGGAATTGTGGGTACCACAGCCAAAGGTGGGCAGGGTCCCCAGCAGAAGAGTGGGGGGGACAAGGGTAACCAAAAGGAGTTCTCAGAAGGGCCCCAAAATAGTTCCCAGGGAAAGGAATCCCAACCCCCCAAACCTAAACAGCCATGGCCCTCTAAGGGCAGGCGGGACAATAAAGACAACAGGGGCCCACCTACCTGCTATCACTGCAATGAGGTGGGCCACATAGCTCCCAAATGTCCCAAGAAGAAGCAAGCACCCACTCGTGCCCCCGCCCCAGTGTTAGCTAGTGTAGCTTTGGGAGGGGATTTGGTTTCCAGTGATTGGGGGGAGCTAGCAGTTATGACCCTTGTCTCTCTAGGAGACCAAGAGGTGGTCCAGGAAACCTTACTGCCCTCTAACACTAAGAAATATGGGCAGAAGGTGACCATCAATGGGAGGGAGATTGAGGCTCTGAGAGACACAGGAGCCAGCGTGACATCCGTGAGGTGTCAGTGGGTGTCTGAAGAGCAAATCATCCCTGGTGTAGTCCGCCCTGTAGTGGCAGCTGACAGTTCAGTGCGCTTCAGCAAGCTGGCGCGTGTTCCCTTTGAATGGGGGGGGAGTCTCTGGTCTTTTGGAGGTAGTTGTCAGTGATGCCTTGCCTGTAGACTGTCTGTTAGGTAACGACCTGGAGAGTTCTCCATGGAAGGATGTAGAACACAGAACTCACTTGGAGATATTGGGTTTGCCTGCGTGGATCTGTGTGTCCACAGGTGCTATGACAGCCAGTAGGGGGGAGTCAGCAGAACTGGAGCCTGAAACAGTGGCCCAGAGACCTGCCAGGAGAGGAAGAGGCAGGGGGCGCGGGAAACCAGCCCCAGCCGTTCCCACGGTCCAGGAAGGAGCAGAACCCGAGGGGGATGCCCTGGAACCTACAGGGGAACAGGTAGCCAAACTGGGAGAATTGCCTGAGCTGACCCATTGGCAGCAAGAAGGTGGTCCCTCCAGGGAGGAATTCTGCCAGGCGCAGAAAGAATGCCCTTCCCTCGAGGGTCTGCGGCAACAGGCTGTAGACCAGGCAGCAGGTGGAGCAGCCAGAGATCACTTTATCTACTGGGAAGATGACTTGTTGTATAGTGAGCCTATGTTTGCTGAGCCCGGTCCAGCCCGTGTACTGGTGGTACCCGAGCGCTTCAGAAACTTCCTAATGGGTCTGGCTCATGACGTGCTTCTTGCAGGACATCTGGGGCAAGACAAGACCCTAAACCGGCTTGTCACCCACTTTCACTGGCCCCAGATGAGAAAGCACGTTGGTTCCTTTTGCAGATCTTGCCAAACCTGTCAAGCCAGTGGCAAGACTGGAATGAAGCTGAAGGCCCCCCTTCAGCCCTTCCCAGTGGTGAGCACCCCTTTCGAGCGGGTGGGCATAGACATCGTAGGGCCCCTGGACCCCAAGACGGCCTTAGGCAACAGGTTCATCCTGGTCTTGGTGGACCATGCCACTCGGTACCCGGAAGCAGTCCCTCTCAGGACAATCACAGCACCCGTGGTGGGCCGTGCATTGATGGGGATCTTTTCCCGTGTGGGGTTCCCCAGAGAGGTGGTCTCCGACCGAGGTACCAACTTCATCTCTAAGTACATGAAGTCTCTGTGGGAGGAGTGTGGGGTAACTTATAAGTTCACCACTCCTTACCACCCTCAAGGAAATGGGTTGGTTGAAAGGTTCAACCGGACCCTGAAAGGTATGATTATGGGCCTAGCGGAGCCCATGAGACGCAAGTGGGACGTCTTGTTACCATGCCTGTTGTTTGCCTACAGGGAGGTGCCTCAGAAGTCCTTAGGGTTCAGTCCCTTTGAACTCCTGTATGGCCACCCTGTTAGAGGACCTCTCTCACTGGTGAAGGAGGGTTGGGAAAAGTCCAGTGGGAAAACCCCCCAGGATGTGTTCAGCTATGTGCTGGCCATCCGCAACCAGACACAACGCTTCAGGAAGCTCGCTCAGGCGAACCTGGAAGCAAGCCAGGAAGAAATGAAAAGATGGTACGACCAGAATACCACTCTGGTCGAATTACAACCTGGGCAGAAAGTGTGGGTGATGGCGCCAGTGGAGCCTTGTGCGCTCCAAGACAAGTGGACTGGGCCATATGAGGTGGTGGAAAGGAAGAGTGAGGTAACCTACCTGGTTAACCTGAAGACTCCCAGGCAGCCCCTGAGAGTCTTGCATGTGAACCGCCTCAAACCACACTTTAAGAGGTCTGAAGTAACCATGCTCCTGGCTACAGATGCAGGAATGGAAGAGGATAGTGATCCTCTCCCTGACCTCCTGGCAGTTAAGGAGCAAGATGGGTCAGTGGATGGTGTGGTCCTCTCACCCACCCTGACCCCAGAGCAGCAGAGTGACTGTCGCCAAGTGTTGGGTCAGTTCTCCTCCCTGTTCTCCCTGACCCCAGGAGTCACCAACTGGTGCGTCCATGATGTGGACACTGGAGACAGTCTGCCTGTGAAACAGAAATTTTACAGGGTAGCTGACAAGGTCAGGGCCAGCATCAAGGAAGAGGTTTCCAAGATGTTGGCGCTAGGGGTGATTGAGCCCTCCAGCAGCCCCTGGGCTAGCCCAGTGGTCTTGGTACCCATGAAAGCTGCTACCCCCGGTGGCCCTCCAGAACTCCGGTTTTGCGTGGACTACCGTGGGCTCAATGCGGTCACGAAGACTGACGCACACCCCATCCCCAGAGCTGATGAGCTCGGGGATCGGTTGGGAGCTGCCCAGTACCTCAGTACATTTGATTTGACTTCGGGGTACTGGCAGATTGCCTTAACTGATGGGGCCAAAGAGAGGTCTGCATTTTCAACGCCAGAGGGGCACTTCCAGTTCCGTGTCATGCCCTTTGGGTTGAAGAATGCCCCTGCCACATTCCAGAGACTGGTTAACCAGGTACTGACCGGGCTGGAGGAATTCAGCGCCGCATACCTGGATGACATTGCTGTGTTCAGCTCCACGTGGGAGGAACACCTGCAACACCTCTGCGAAGTGTTGAAGGCTCTGCAAAGGGCAGGCCTCACTATCAAGGCCAGCAAGTGCCAGATAGGGCAGGGATCTGTGGTGTATTTGGGACACCAGGTGGGGAGCGGCCAGGTGGCGCCCCTACAGGCCAAGATTGATACCATTCTGGCTTGGGAACCCCCCAAGACCCAGACAGAGGTGAGGGCCTTTTTAGGACTCACCGGGTATTACCGACGGTTTGTCAAGGGATATGGCACCATTGTCGCCCCCTTGACAGAACTCACTTCCAAGAAGTTGCCCAAAAGAGTTGACTGGACTGACGCCTGCCAAACTGCTTTTGAAACCCTGAAAACTGCCATGTGCACAGCGCCGGTGCTCAAGGCACCTGACTTTTCAAGTGAGTTCATAGTTCAGACAGACGCTTCAGAGCATGGTGTGGGAGCAGTACTCTCACAAATCACTGAGGAGGGAGGAGACCAGCCGGTAGCCTTCATTAGCAGGAGACTACTCCCCAGGGAACAGAGGTGGAGTGCGATTGAGAGAGAAGCATTTGCTGTGGTCTGGGCTCTGAAAAAGTTGAGGCCCTACCTGTTTGGGACTCACTTCCGTGTTCAGACCGACCACAGGCCCCTCAGATGGTTAATGCAGATGAGGGGTGAGAATCCAAAGCTGTTGAGGTGGTCCATCTCCCTACAGGGAATGGACTTTACGGTGGAACACCGCCCTGGTACAGAACACGCCAACGCTGATGATCTGTCCAGGTTTTTCCGCCTTAGTGAAGAGAACTCCCAAGAGGGTGGGTAGTTCTCCCCACTTTCAGCTGGAGGGGACACGTGTTAGACCTGGCATCTTCGGCGTGGTTTCCCCAATCTTTTTGCCTCTACCTCCTGTATTTTTGATGCTGTGCTGGATTTAGTTTTTGCTGGTTTAGATGCTTTGGACACTCTGCCACTGCTGATCAGTGCCAGAGTGTAAGTGCTCCCTGTGTAAATTGTTATTCTGATTGAATATACATGTTTGGCATATTTGTATCACCACGAAGTCCCTAGTAAAGTGCACTGGGTGTGCCAGGGCTGGTGATGACAAATGCTACTAGTGGGCCTGCAGCACTGATTGTGCCACCCACAGGAGTAGCTCTAAAATGGTGTCTCAGGCCTGCCACTGCAGTGCCTATGGGCAGTTTAGAACTGCCATGTCCTCCTGGTCAGTGTCCCCACTGACCAGGCCTAACCCTTCCCTTTTTGTGCACATCAGCCACCCCTATGGAAGGCCCAAGGTACCCCCCTGGGCAGGGTGCAGTGTATGTGAAAGGTAGAGCATGTACTGGTGCAGGTAACATGTTCTGGTAGTGAATTCCAGCCATTTTCGTTTTTCACTATTGTAAGGCTATCTTGCTCCATAGATTAACATGGGGGATGCTGGCTACAGTGGTTAACAGCATTTCTTCTCATAGGAACAAGATAGGACATAAGTATCTAGTATCCCTGAACTCAGAATTTAATAACACATCTTTTAGGAAAGATTGTTTTTAGATCCTGTGTTTGAGAACAGCACTTTTAGAAAGTTGCTGTTCTCTTGTCTGACCCTTCTGTGTGCCTGGGCCTGTTTGTTTATTGACTGTCTGGTTTGTGAGTGACAGGGGCTGGGGAATTCCCCAGCAGGATGGATGAGTCAGCACTAGGCTGAATGACTGCAGTTGCAACTGGAGTGGTGGGAGGAGTTAGCACCTGGGCTGAATAGGGCTGTGCCTGCCTTCCACAATGCTGGCTCCACCCCCCCTGCTGGGCGGCTGAGGACCCTGCCCCTCACTCTGAAAGGAAAGATGCAGCCAGCAAAACAAAGTGCTCAGGATCCACCCAGAACTGGTTTAGACCGGGGTTAAGGGCCCACATGCACCAAGAGAACAAAGACTTTAGGGGTATAAGTACAGGACCCCTGACAACAGAAGATTAGATCATCCTGGAAATCAAGAAGGAACCTCTGCCAAGGAGAAAGCTGAAACTGAAGAAGGAAGATTGTCCTGCTGTTGCTCTGCTGGACTGACCTGTTGCTTTGCTGCCAAGGAGAGGGGAAGGACTTTGCTTTGTGCTGTGTCCCCTTGCTTGAAGGAATCTCCAAGGGCCTGAGAAGAGCTGGCTCCCTGTTTTGAAGTCCCAGGAACAAAAGGACTTCACCCCCAGCTTCCCTGAACTCTGCTGAGAGAGTTCTGTCCCTCCTAGAGTGCTTGATCCAGTTGTGGGGCCTCTGGAGGTTGGACCTGAGCTGGGAAGCTTGAAACTAAGCTTGAGAGACTTTTTGAATCTGAAAAGTGTCGCATCGCTCGCTTGCGGAGCGCATCCCCGACAGTGCGAGAAGTTTCCCGCCGCTACGGAGGTCGAGATCGTCGCAGCGCCTGACGCCGCTGCCAGAGACGTCGCATCCTTCGTTTGCGGGACGCACCAGACCGGTGCGGGAGAATCGAACATCGCTGCGAGTATCGTCGCAGAGCCTGTCGTCGCTGGGTGAGATCGCCGCACCGCTTGCTTGCGGGTCGCATCACGTCGCTGCGAGTGTCGTCGCAGAATCAACGCATCGAGGAGCTGCGAGAGAGAGGATCCCCGCTGGACCGCGCATCGTCGCCCCGGAGATCGTCGCAGCCCCTACGAGATCGTCGCATCGTGCCTTTGCGAGAACAGACTTCCTACGGAACCTACGCACCGGAATCCATACAAGTGGCCTTCCTCCCCATACAGACCGGATTCGTCGCAACACGCCCGCTGCTGCAGCGGGGCTGTCGCATCGCCTCCCCAGGGTCTCAGGAGCAACGTATCGCTTGTTTTCCACCGCACCAGCTTCTGCTTTTGGAACTTTGTTGCAACTAAAAGGTACTGTGAGTAAATGTGACGCAACTGTGAACTTTTCACGCATCTGTAGAGAATTCTATCGCAACGTAGAGAATTCTAACGCAACCTTAAGAACTCTTTTTGAAACCATATTCTTGAACTGTGTATGTTGGATTTTGGTCGTTTTGGTCTTGTGTAGTTTAGATTAAAAATACCTTTATTTTTCTAAACTGTTGTGGAGTCAGTTTGTGGTGTTTTCACTGTGTTACTGTGAGTGTTGGTACAAATACTTTACGCATTGCCTCTGGTTAGCCTAGACTGCTCGTGCCAAGCTACCTAGAGGGTGAGCAGGGGTTATCTCAGAGGGTTATCTCCTTGCCCTGACTAGAAGCAAGGGTCCCTATTTGGACAGTCGTACCTACCTCTGCCAACTAGAGACCCCCAGATCTAACAGTGAGCAGTTGTGAAATATAAGTTAAAGAAACTTCATAAAAGTGTTATGACTTGTTTATTGAGAAAGGCAATATATTGTGCAGTAACTGGTGGTAGTATAAAGTGCGCCTGTACCTTTGAGTGATGTTGGCACTATGTAAAACTGACCCTAAAATAAAATTGTGAAAAGCAGGTTTAAATGTGTGTTGTAAGAAATAATTGATGGTAATATAAATTGGTCCTGTACCTTCGGGTAATGTTATTAATAACAGACATTTATAAAGAGCAAACATTCACCAACCAGGTATGATGGCGCTCTCATATTGCCTGAAAAACGAAACCAACCTACCTAGTTATGTAACAGATAACCTTTTACTGAGTACCCCACTCTCAAATTTGGGAAAAGCCATGTTATTAGACTCTTCCTAAAGCTGTACAAGTTCTAAATGGCTCTCAGGGAGTCCAGAAGTTTATTCCACAACTGAGCTGCCTTAGTCTGGAAAGCTCTCCCACCCAGTCTCAATTTCCTGAACCTTGGCACACATACCAAGTTAGTTGATGCGGATCGTAAATGCCTCTGGGGCCTGTAGTAACTGAATTTCTTTTGTAAGAACACACATTCTGTCCCATTTACCGCTTTATGGATAATACATTGGGCCTTGAAAATAATTCTCCCTCTGCCTGGGAGCCGGTGGAGTTCTTTCAATGTGCCTGAGGCCGAGTCGTATCTAGACTTATTCAAAGCCAGTTTGGCAGCTAAGACTTGTATCCTACACAGTCTCTTAATCAGGTAGTCAGGTGCTCCTAGTAGAAAAGAATTGCAAAAGTCAATCCTGCTTAAGATGGTGCACTCTACCACTAGTTTTATAGCTGGCTGGGGTAGTAAAGGACCAATTTTCTTTAGGTCTCCAGTGATTCAAAACATGTGGCGTTCGTCCTATCGGTGTGAGTTTCATGGACAATTTCTCGTCCACGAATACTCCTAAATTCCTGTGTTGTCCTAGGTTTCTCTATGCACGTCCAAGGCCAAAAGGAAGTGTGTATGGTCCTTTTAAGACGGGGCACAGCAAAGGAATTCTGTTTTACTACCATTAAAATTAAGTGAGTTCCTTCTGAGCCATCTAGCTTCTCTCCTTGAGGAATAATTTCAGTACATTCCTTATCAGACTGAAGAACATCCATCACGTCCTAATTCTTTATGTCATTCATGATTAATTCAATTTTATTGTTAAAAAAAGTCTGATAGACTGTTACATAATTCTTGTGAAGGATTCACAGTTTGCATTAAGCATTCTGGATTAGCTAGCTCATTCAGTATGCTAAATATTTTTTCCGATCTATTTACAGCTTCTGAGATCGCTTTAGCATAAAATTTTCTCCGGCTTTCCTAATTTCATTTTTTATAATTCTTTAGCACATTTTTTAAAAGCTGCCTTTCTCTCTCCAAATATGTCCTTCAACACTGCCTTTCACATTACCTTCACTGGGTTTTACATTCTTTCAGAGTTTCCGTAACCCAAGGTGCTGAGGGTTTTGGTTTCACAGTTAGCACTTTTACTGGTGCTATTTTATCCAGCGTATCTCTAATTGTCTCCTGTAAATGTTCATTATTTACCTCCACTGTTTTTTTTTTATAACAGTCTAATGAATCAAATATCTTTTCTTCTTTCCTCTTCATTAACTTGGACCAGGCTCTACCCTGTGCTGCCCTCTCTTGGCAATGTTTCCTTCTCCCTTTAGATCAAGTCTTCCAAGTTCAAACTTTATTAAAAAATGATCTGACCAGCTTGGTGCTATATAAAACTGACCCCAAAATAAATTTGTGAAAAGAAGGTTTGAATGTGGAGGCGATTTTTTTTGGGGGGTGGTAAGGGGATCTGTGCAACGGTAGCTTACCGGGGGCAAATTGCGATGTGGGGGAAGTAAATGGCCAACATACAACAAATCCGAGCAGACATACACTCTGCAGCAAAAATAGTGCAAGCCAATATTAAAAGTGTGTGATTTAGATCAAATAAAACGCCATAACAACCCTGTGTGCCACGACCATGTACTGTGCAGACCAACTGGGTCTGGTTTATACTATATAAAACTGCAGAATAAATAAAAAAGGAATAAACATGTAGACACACAGTGTATTTTTTAAATTAGTGGATATATGTAGAATGCTGATGTCAGCCTGAATTTAGTGTTAATTGCCAGGCCTCAGGGCATTAACCTACTTAGATTTTTAGGTCTTTAGGTCTTTCTTGACAGTGCAACTGTTACCTGTCCTGTTGTCCTACACCAAAATTAGTCTACAGTTCTTTGCTTCCAGACAAATATTTTTTCCTTGTAATGCTTCATAGTACCATACAATATTCTTTTAAACCCTGAACTACTGGCACTTCCAATACTTGCTAGTTGAGTTTAGCATTCGAAAGTTGTGCCTGCAAGACAAGATGGCGACAGCAGTTTTACAGCTCCGGCAAGATAGCAAACTCCTAGCTAACCAGTTAATCGATCATCCAAGAGAATCCCATTTAGTCGCATATGTAGATATTGTGACACCTGCCTTTATAACTGAATTATCTGTCACCAAATTGACAGAAATGCTGTACAATTATAGGCAACCGCTATGGTCGCTTTAAAGATTTAAGGATATATGATGTTGTTTATGTAGGTTAAATGATACAGTTGCTTTTAGGGCAAAAGTAGCTCATATTTTGCCCTACGGCTCTTGAAGAAAGATTTGACAGATAATTTCTGGTGCAATATCATTAGGAAATTATCAGCTTTAGCTAAAAAAAGAGTGGTATCATGGTATGTGAAGGAACACATGCAATATTAACTAATGCTTAGCCGTCCATAAGGATGCCTTCTCTTTGACCATATAAAACACGCTCCAGATTACTTCAGTGCAGACTAATTTAAGAGAATGTGAAGATGCATGTGGCACTGAGAGAACTAAGGTAATTACCGGAAGGGATTCGCAAATGAGTGCAGTGGGCAATTCACAGCACGTCTTACCTTGTCAACTCTCGTTTTAATTAATTTCCCTAAACCAGTCGCTCTCTTTAATCTTGCCAATGCATATTACTTCTGAGGCAACACTTTAAGTAGCAACACCCGAGAAGCCGAATCAAGCGCTGCTCACCAGAGCCTGGCGGTGAAAATGAAATCGACCTTTTAGCAAGCAAAAAAAAAAAAAAAAAACAAGCGCAATACAAAAAAAAGATAGCCGGTACTGCTTTGAAAGCATAATAAAAATGCATTTTAATTGTGTTTTCCGAAGGAGTGCAAGCCATGTTATATGCTGATCTTCTAGATTCATTACCAGCAACAGGGGCAGCCCTGTACACCTTAACCAATACTTGGTCCTAACAGCGGTTCAAGCTATCAATATCACATTTACAAACATTCAATAACAATGAATTTGTTAAGAAAAAAAGAAAGAAAAAAGAGAGGGAAAAAAGGGGGAAAGGGAAGAAAAACCCTATTTAAGAAATATTAGGAAAAGTATACAAATTGTATTCAATATATAATTAAATAACAATTTAAGATAATGTGCTCAGAAACATACACTGGTACACGAAAAAATTGATATACAATACAAAACCAGACAAGTGGCAGACAGAAGGAATTACATAGCAAGGAGGTTCAGGACAAAACTGAAACAACAACAAGCAAGACGATGCGTCCTTCGTTAGTTACCGCTACATAGGCGTCTTATCTTATCTTATCTTAGGTGAGATTTGTAAAGCGCACTGACGCCGAGGCTTCCTGGCGCTGAGAGACAGAATGAGTGAGGGGAAAACAAGAGTAGCGGGGTTCTAGCTAGGGGGAGGAAAGAGGTGAGTTTTGAGTCGTTTTCTGAAGATTAGAAGGGAGGAGGAGGATTTGATGGAGAGAGGGAGAGGGTTCCAAAGTCCCGGGGCTAGATAGGAGAAACGACAGCCACCGAGTTTCTTGATTCTGATTTTGGGGGTGGCTAGCAGGTGACGGTGGGCAGATCGGAGGTCGCGCTGTGGACAGTAGGGGCAGATAAGAGGTTTTACAAACGCGGGGCCGGAGCAGTGGAGGGTTTTGAAGGTGAGGCATGCCACCTTAAAGGCTGCCCTTTGGTCTATTGGGAGCCAATGAAGACTGTGAAGTAGGGGTTTGGCTGACTGGCATCTGGGGGTGTTGTGAATTAAGCGGGCCGCTTGATTCTGGACGACTTGGAGGCGGTGTGTCAGGGTAGATGGAAGTCCGTGGTAGATGGAGTTAGAGAAGTCCAGACGGGAAAGCACGAGTGACATGACAACTTGGGTAAGTGCGGCAGGGGGAAGTAGGTGGCGGACTTTACGGATCTTCCGGAGCTGGTACATGCAGGAAGATATTACCGCTCCCACCTGAGCTCTGAGAGAAAGTTCAGCGTTGATGATCACTCCCAGACTCTTTACTGCTTTCACCGGGATTGGGGGGGAGCCTAGCTCAGGAGGCCAGAACTGCGGCCCCCAGTGTGCGTGACTGAGTCCCGAGAGGAGGAGCTCAGTTTTCCCGGGGTTAAGTTTCAATTGGTTCTGGTTCATCCAACATTGGATGTGGATCATGACTGCGTGAAACGTGTTGATGGCATGAGGTGAATTGAGCGAAAGGATGATCTGTAAGTCGTCGGCATAATTGTAGACAACGATGTCCCATTTTTGAAGAGATTGGATCAGAGGCCGGAGGTAAAGATTGAATAGAAGTGGTGATAGGGAGGAGCCCTGGGGGACTCCGCAATACGTGGGGGTTTTAGTGGCAGTATAGGACCCCAGGCGGACCGCCTGAGTTCTTCCAGTAAGGAAGGACTTGACCCAGTCGAAAGCGGTGCCCTGGATGCCAGCTTGCCCGACACGGTGGAGAAGGATGTTATGGTCCACCGTGTCGAACGCGGCTGACAGATCCAGGAGGACGAGGGCTTGTGCGAACCCAGCATCCGCATTGTTCCTGAGTGTATCCAGAACTGCCAAGATGACATGCTCAATAGAGTGGGCAGGTCTGAAACCGGCTTGATTAGGCTCAAGATGGTCGGATGATTTATAAAATTTGACAGGCACCGGGTGACGTGGGCCTCCATCAATTTTGAAAAGTACGGCAGGAGAGAGATGGGGCGGTAGTTCGAAGGCTCCGCGGGGTCGGCGCCAGGTTTTTTGAGAAGGGGCACTAAGATAGCCTCTTTGAAAGAGGTCGGAACGATGCCGCTGCTAAGTGCCCCGTTAAGTAAAGGTAGAATACAATCTGGCAGGTTCAGACATATACTCCGCAGGACAGATGGCGGGCAGCAGTCGTTCGGGGACAACAGCGTCAACAGCATTTCGATCTTTGTATCATTACATGGTCATCATCAGGACAAAGACTTTTTTCCAAATGAGCGTCCAAACAATCTATTCAAAGGGGATACTGCAACCCCAGATTATTTCACAGATTTAGATGATATACCGCGATGATACCGAACGACCAACAGATTAAAGATACAAGATGCAAAGTTGTGACATGCACAACATGTGTTATTCAATTGCACCACGCCAATAGCTAAAAAAGGTATAATTTACAATAAAAAGTTGTGGTGCACATAGCTTATGTTGCAAAAAGCATCTCCCCAATGGCTGCATATATTACTTTAGCAAAATTAGACAAGGGTTCGGAGAGCAAATCTTCTGTGTGCTTCAATCAAACTTCAGGTCAAAACATCCCTTACGCGCGTAGACTTTAAATCCGCGTAAGGGACTTTTCACCCTGACGTTTGCCTAGAACCTAACATTGAGAGAACACATTCTGGCTTGAGGGTTTGCCTATTCCAACAGCTTTCAGCCTGAGATCACCCTAAAATCGCTAAATCACCTAGTCCTTCGTGTGAATGATACAGGCATGTCATCAATAGTATGATGATGTAGTGGTCTATAAAGAAGCGAGTCTTCAACTCTTTCCTAAATAGGAGCAGCATTGGGGCCGCCCTGTGTGGAGAGGTGCTACGCAAACAAATGATGGACGGAATGATGAATAAATCATACATTCACCCCAGTCAAGATATCTGGGTTAAATCCATCGTTCTTTTCCTCACCATGCCACCCCAGTTTAGACCCAGCAGTATGCAAATCAGTCTTGAACCTGTGCCTCATGGGAACAGTCCAGACCGAACTGCCAAGGCACGTCCTCCCTGGCCCGGAAACAAGCATCATGAGACCAGTTTCTGGGTATTACCCTTCATCAGCCAGGCTAGCTTGAATCCAGTGGCACAGTGAGCAAGGGACCCACGTCTGGGCAGACCCATCCCATTTAGGGTACAAAGTGCTATGCAAACAAATGATGGAAAGAATGCTGAATAAATCATCCATTCATCCCCAGTCAAGGGATCTGGGTTAAATCCATCATTCGTTTGCTCACCATGCCACCCCTGTTGAGACCAAGCCATATGCAAATCAGTATTGACCCTGTGCCTCATGGGAACAGTCCAGACCGAACTGCCAAGCCAGGTCCTCCCTGGACCTGAAACAAGCATCCTGGAACCGGTTGCCCAGACGTGGGTCCCATGCTCTCCATGCCACTGGAGTCAAGCTATCCTGGCTGATGAGGGCTAAAAAGCCCGAAACCGGTCCTAGGATGCTTGTTTCCAGTCCAGGGAGGACTTGGTCTGCCAGTTCGGGCTGGACTGTTCCCATTGGGCGCAGGGTCAAGACTGATTTGCATATGGCAGGGTCCAAACTGGAATGGCATAGTGAGCAAAAAAACGATGGCTTTAGGCCCAGATCTCTGTACTGGGGGAATGTATGACATTGTTCTGCATTCTGTTCATCAATTGTTCTGTTTTGCATGTGTGGAGAGGTAGCTTGGTTGTGGATGGTTAATGGATAGTCCAGCCAGTTCTGAGATTGACTCTTTTCAACCGATATCTCTGTAACCTACCATTCCTGATTTGTTGTCAGTTAAAGATGTGGCACTACCATTTCTCTAAGCTAGACTGGTTGGCAGCTTTATGTGTGCATGCCCCATAGGATTGGACAAGTCAAGTGGACCATTTGGTGCAGACTGCAAGGAGTGTATGACATTTCAACAATTCACTAGCGCAAAACACTAGAATTGAATAGGGAATCAACATAAGTGCAATGTGCGTCATTTAAGTCAATATTTACTTTAGAAACACAGTATTCTCTGGTCATATGTATTACTTTAGTTATATTGGTAATTAGAAATACATATCTTTCAGTTCCCTGATAAAACAACATTACCTAAAACTCTGTTACTTCCTACTGCTATTCACTAAAGGAACATGTGTCATAATCTTCCTGGTTACTTTGTGTGCCTGAAAGAAACTCCTATTAAGAGATCCTACAGTAAAACAACTTAACACCCGGGCCATGATATTTCTTTTCTGTTTAGTCCTTTATTTGCAGTTGTTTAATTACAGAAATATTCTACAACAAATGCAGTCCTTAAAATAAATAACGCATTCATTCATCTTAAAATTACTGATCAGCAACAATAACATTTCAGACTCAGAAATGGTGACGTATCAACAGTAGCAGTACATAGGTGACTTTTGCATAGTAGTTAACTTTGGGGAATTAACCGTCAGGTTTGGGTAAAGATATGCAGTGCATGGACTTGGTTTTCAGATACAAATTCCTTTGTATTAGCCAATGAAACAGACAAGCAGAGCTGTGCATATGTTCACCTGAAGTGTGCATAGTTACATCAGGGTGGATGATTTACCCTTCTTGCCCTTCAAGTAGGAGCAGATGCCTTTTAAGTGTAGGTTTGAACTTGTGAAAAGAGTGGACAACCTGAGCTTCAGGTGGAAGAGAGAGCTATTGCATGCATGAAAGGTAAATAGCCCAGAGCCTGAAGGCAGCTCATGCTGGCTGTGGAATTGCTGGAAAGTTGTCATTAGCAGATCACAGTTTAGCAATTAGGACCCTGAAGTTTAACTTGCACTTAGGTTTTAATAAGAGCTCTGCTTATAAACCGCGTTGAGCCCACCCACTCACACTAGGTGCAGTGGGTGAGGATCCGATGATGACGCATGCCACTGGTCGTGCTAGTGGGTGAGGATACTACTAATATATCCATGTGATGCACTGTTTGATCTGGTTTCCACTTTGTAGATAATAGTATGCATTGTTGGCTGCTTTTGTGATGAAAGCTTCAATCATTAGAGATTCTGGCTAAAGGAGGAATGTTCCGGGACTTTGGAAGAAAGAAAGTGGAGTCAGAATGCCGGTTATCCACAGAAGTGGAGGAAAGTGTAATATTCAATTGTTGAGGAATTCTGCATCAGGAATGATTGTGCCTCTCCGTGTTGGATGGCTGTGAAGGGGTCTGACATGCATGACTGGGAGAGAGCTATCAAAGTTGGAAAGTATAAAAAGATTTGGATGTCACTTGCCTAGAAGTGATACGAGGAGAAAAATTAGAAGACGATGTCAGCAAAATGGACTAATGAGGAGAGTGCCAAGTGCACTTGGCACTAGGAGTTTGGGGGGTGCTGAGGTCTTTGGGCTCCAAACAACTGAGTTAGAGAACCTCGATTTGTAGGAAAATAACTACTTATGTGTTACTCCAGTATGCCTGTTGACTCTAGAGAACAGAGTATAGTAGTATGATCAACTGTTTCAAGATGAGCAGACAGGTCTACTAGTACGACAAGTGTAGTGTGCAGAGGTAACGAAGCTAAATATATGTGTGACAGTGCTGCTTTTTCAGGGTCAATTGTTCTTCAGCCTGGCTGGAAAGAGATGAAAAGGTTGTTTGACAAGAGTTAGTGTGTGGGGCAATTGAAGACTAATTAATCTAATATCTTGAAGAAAAGCATATAGAAACTGTGCAATAGTTGGGTGAGAATAGGAGTCAACAGCGGTATGTTCAGCAGACAAAGAGCCATTGCAGGTGTGAAACAGGCTGGTTATATGCTGTATAGAAGAGAGATATTGAAAAGAGTGGTCAGTTCGAGGTGTATTCCGTGGCCTCTGCGCATGCTCCTAGCATAGTCTTCTTCGGAGCGCGCTCCATGCGCGCGCTGCGTAAAGAGAAGCAGTCTCTCTTCTGCAACACATTCGTCGTTCCCATGCCTCTCGTGGTTGCTCTGTCCCTGCCTCTGAGCCTCCTGTCACTCACAGTGTTGGCAAGACCAGCATTACATGGCATCGTCCCCTCCTTCCTGCTTGAATGCACCCACCCGGGCCGGATGACAGATTGCCAACGTCTGCATCCCCAGGCACGATGGAGAGGCGGCCATAGGGATCCTACTCCCCAATGCTCATAGTTTTACAACTTGCAGAAGTAATGTTTTCTGGGGACATGTCTTTAAACAGCAAAACATTGTCAGCATTTGCTTAATGATGGATATTACAATGTGGCAACGCGGCAAATATGGAAACATATGGTATTTATGTTGTTAAATAGTATCAGAAGAATATTTTCCAACTTGTACAAGTGCCCTTCAGAGCTCTCCCGAAAAGCGATGGCTTCACAGTACATGACAGGCGGGTCTGATTGGTCAGTGCGTGGCCATTTTTATTATGGTCTGACCTGACAGCGCAGTTGTGGCCAGACAATGTATTCTTACTTATTTTTTTAAAATCTTTTTATTGATTTGATGTATTTAGGATAGATGCGCTCCCAATTAAGGAAGTGGCAACTACAATCACCGTTACAGCCACCATTCACCATGTTAATGACATCAACGAATCTTGGGCCATATTATAAAGAAAGGGCGATACATTATCGCCGCTTTTATCGGCAGGAAAACTGCAGCTAAAGCGGCGATAATGGGCTTGATAATATGCCCTTGTGAATTCCCATAGAAGCCCAGGTTAACACTAGAACCTGGGCTTCTATGGGAATTCACAAGGGCATATTATCAAGCCCATTATCGCCGCTTTAGCAGCAGTTTCCTGCCGATAAAAGCGGCGATAATGTATCGCCCTTTCTTGATAATATGGCCCTTTGTGAATACAATATCGAGCAATTACAGAGGTATTGCAATGAACTGACCAAGCAAGCAGCTGTTCGCATGTGTTTGACTGACTTGAACATTCTGGTTTTAAAGAATAAACATGCGATGATCCACAGTCTCACGGCTAGACTGCCGACTTTGGAGCAGGAAACCAAGGTTCAAAGCCTAGGGGTCGACTCCACACCCGTGATTCTGGGCAAATCACTTAGGGACATACTATCAAGGACTGTGTTAAAATTATTGCTGCTTTAGCGGCAGAAAACTGCCACTAAAGTAGCGATAAGGGGCTTGATAATATGCTCTGGAGAATTCCAATAGAAGTCCGTGTTCACACCAGAACATGGACTTCTATTGGAATTCTCAAGCGCATATTATCAAGCCCATTATCGCCACTTTAGCGGCAGTTTTCTACCGCTAAACCGGCGATAATTTTTAACGCCGTTCTTGATAAAATGCCACCATAATCTCTCTGTGCCTACCAAAATAAAATATATATATGAATGTATCCTTGTGTAAAGTAACTGGTGCTCACGTACAGTGCTCCAATACCTTCCGGTCGAGTATAAATCTACAAAAAAAAAAAATGAGGGACCGCTGGTATAAACCTCTGAAATGGAGGATGAAAGACTCAGCTGTATAACAAATAGAACAACAGTAACTATAGCAAACCACACCCTTGAGCCACACACCCAACACACTCAGGCAAAGGACATTTGGATACACTGGTGATTATGTAAGAGGAAATAAACCTAAAGAAACTATAGCAAGGAGATTGTTGGATTGATGTGGTAAGCAGCCGGTGTATGTGTGGTGTGATCACCTGACACGTCATCTCTACCATTGGGTGGACTTGTGTCACTCCCATCCCCCTCCTGTGCGAGAGTCTAGAGATCAGATAGTATGGGGTCCCATTTGGAGGCTATAGGGTATTTACGCAAACTCATGGCATCTACTCCGTGTAACACTACACTCTCCCCCGTAGCCCACGTAAGGAGGGACTGTGTCCATGCCTCCAGTGAGGGGGGCCCAGGCGTTTCCCACCTAGGGGTGATGAGGTGTTTGGCCATCATAACACTCAAATCAAGAAATCTTTTCTTTTTGTCTCTAGGATAAAGACCCAGGATGCATGTTTCCCATTTCTGTAATATGGGGGCTTCCGTACAAGCTGACAGCCTGGCCATAACACCCTGCCAGTAAAGTTGAAGAAAGGGACTAGACCATAACATGTGTAGCAGGTCTGCATCTACTGGAGTTCACACGGTGACATTTGCGATTAATTTTGGCAGTGGCGAGGTGGGCTCTGGGTACAATATAAAAAGGGCATGAGACAGAATCTAAAATTACCTGGTAAAGTCTATGGGCGATATGTATCAACATTCTGTTTTGCGATTCCTAAATAGCGATTTTTAAGGAATCGCTATTTAGGAATCGCAAAATGTTATGTATGTAGAAATCAGCTTCTTCTTAGCGATTTCTTAATATTCCTTAATTGCGATTAGCAAATTGCTAATCGCAATTAAGGAATAATTTCCCATTCATTTCTATGGGTCAGGAGGCCCATAGGAATGAAGTGGAAATGTGCGATTAGCAATTAGCTAATCGCAAATTGAGAATAGTTTCAAGGGTGCAGGGGTGTCCAAGGACACCCTGCTGCACCCCTGAAAATGACATGTGTGCGCATATGGCGCACATACATGCCCTAAGGGCATGTATGAGCGTCACATGGCACCTTTTGTTTTTCAATAAAATGCCTTTTAAAAGGAATTCGCAACTTACCACCAACTTGAAGTTGGTGGTAATTTGCGATTCCTTAGGGACAATTAGCAATATTTTTTTGCATCATACATTGCATTTAAGGAATCACAAATTTTGCGATTCCTTAAATGCAAACGCAAAATAAGGAATAGCAAATTGTGCAATACCTTATTTTGAACCACATTTGTTTAATACATACCATATTGAGAATTCGCATTCGCAAAGGCCGAAATTCTGCGAATTTCGGCCATTGCGAATGCGAATTTCAATGATACATACGCCCCTATATATATTTTGTTACATGAAATTTCACAGATTACTTTTGTAGGCAATGGTTTTGGTGTTATTTACTGCCTCTGACAAATACTAGGGGGAGAAGATTTGCACAGAAATAATGCTTGCTAGAAATACTTCTTAGCTGTCTGCCAGGATCGTGCAAAAAAACAATAATTAAAGAATACATGCATCCTTATATATAAATATATATCTATATATTGAAACATAGAGGGTATTTGGGTAAGCTCTATCGTGCCATCAGTCTGCCTGAGTGTAATTTACACTTTGCTTCCATCCATGACAGCGAACAGCATGGGGTAATTGTTCAATCCATATCAGTCATTGGCTCGCTTGCCCTGTTTCAGATCAAGTGTGAATCCACCTGAAAATGCGAGTACTTCAGTGTCAGGGCTGGTTGTCCAGTCGTTCCATTTAGACTTTTTCTCCTTTTCTCCTTCCTCTTTTTTTTCTTTGTTTCTCCTCTTTTTATTCTAAAATTTCCCAAGAGGATAATATAGCTCTTCAGGCAGTGCTAATGGGTTCCTTGCTTGCTCCTCATTTCATGTTCAGTGCACCACATTCCACATGACCTCCTCCTCTAAACCAGGAGACCCACATGGAATGCTGTTGATCAAAGTGTATTGTTGTTTTACCATTCTAAGATGGCCAACATGTTGGTTCAAAATGTGGCAATCATGCTTGAACTTCAAAACTACAGTAGACTATTTACAATACCTTTAGAAGATGGATACCTACTGCTATATATAGTTTTGTTATATGCCCGCTGTGTTTAGGTGACAGAATGTTTTCTTTTTCCTACTTATATTCTTTTAACCCCTTCGCTGCTAGGCCCCCCCCCCCCTTCCCCGTGCTAAGCCTTTTTTTGGCTATTTGGGGTAGTTTGCGCTTATGCTCCTTTAACCTTTTGTCCCCATAAGGTATCCACACCAAATTTGTATCCTTTTCTTCCAGGGATTATTTTTTTAAAGGCCAGAGTTGGGGGCTGCCAAGCATGGGTATTCAAATGCACCCACCCTTTTCCCCAATAACTGTAAAAGTCCACCCTTGCCCCCAAGAGGCAGATGAGGACAATAGCTCCTGATCAGCCCCCAGGGGCCAGAAAGCCCACTAGGCACCAGTTTTTTTTTTTTACATAGGGGTGGGGGCTACCCAGTTAGGGCATACCAATACCCCTATCCCAAGACAATTTGCTACAGTCTTTTTGGTCCCCCGGAAGGCAGATAGGGCCCTGATAGGTCCCCCCCCGCCCCCGGTGGGGCTAAAAGCCCTCTAGGCACCAGCGGATATCTTTTTTTAAGGTCAGGGGTGGGGGTTGCCCAGACTGGCATGCCAATGCTCCCCCACCCCAAAATGCCACAGTCTTTCTGCATCCCCCAGGAGGCAGATGGGGGCATTGAACAAAATATTCCCTGGTGCCTAGTGAGCTTTCTGCCCACAATATAAGTTTTGGGCCCTTACCTGCCGCGGGTACTTAGCCCACCCACATAAGTGAGGTACCATTTTGTCGGGAGACCTCTGGGTACACTGGGTGGTAGGGAATTTGTATCAGACCGGTGATCCCACAGCTTTTCCACACAGAAGTGTGAAAACATTTTGATTTTGTGCAGCTAAATTTGAGGTTTGCATGGGATTCTGGGTAGGAAAACGTTGGGAGATCTAGGCAGGTCACACCTCCACCGGGTGCCTAGTTCTCAGAAATGTGTGGGTTTGGTAGGTTTCCCGAGATGGCTGCCGATCCCGGGACCACAAATGGCAAGTGCTCTCCTTGCAAAACCAATTCATTTTCTGATAGATATTCTGAAATCTCCACAATACCTTTTTTGGCCCTTCCCTGCCACGGGTACTTGGCCCACCCACAGAAGTGAAGTGCTATTTTTATTGGAAGACCTGGGGGAATGCTGGTTGGTCGGAAATTTGCGTCAGATCAGTGATCCTACAACTTTGCCACACAGAAATGTGAGAATGTTTTTTTTCTAGCTAAATTTGAGGTTTGCTGGGGATTCTGGATAGGAAAACGTTGGGGGATCCACGCAAGTCTCGAGGATTCTAAAGGTACCCAGGCTTTGTTAATTCTCTCGGAGGGGCCCCAGAAATTAGCCAAAATACATCTAAATTTCTTTTCTTTTCTTAAATGGGAAAAAAGTGCTGTACAAGAAAATGTCAGTTTTTTTCCCTGCAAATGGTATCTCATAGGGTTTGTAGTGATGAAATCAACGTCTTTTCTCCTTTCAGGGACAGGCAGACTTTTGTCAGAAAACCAACATTTTATACACAGTTTTGCCATTTTATACATAGCCTATTTTTACTATTTTTTGTGCTTTCAACCTCCTTTTAGTTAGTGGTAGAAATGGGTAGAAAAGCAATAATGGATTCCAGAAAGCTATTCATTTCTGGAAACTAGACAAAATTCTAAATTCAGCATGGGGTCCTTTGTGTAGCTATTCAAGGTTTGTTTTTATAGAAACTAACAGTTGAAAATAAAAAGTATTGATAATGAGTTAAAAAACATTGACAGATTTTTAAAAACAATACTGTTACATCTGCTGGGCCCTTCTGATTGTGGGTATATATAGGACTAGTAGGTTCACCAAGAATCTGAGTAACCTAGATCCAATAACTGAGCTGCATCTTGCAATGTTTTTTTATTGTGTATCGGTATATATAGCAATTTTTTTGGAAACATATTAAGAGTATAAAATAGTTACCAAGGAAACCTATATAGTTATGAAATGGGAATAGAATATAGAGTTTAGAAGCAGTGGTTATTTCCACATCTCCAAAATTGTGGGAACCTTTACAAACATGAATTAGAGGTCATTTTTCAAAATGACTTCTTTTTTACAAATAAAAAATGCTACCTCACTTGTCTGGGTCGGTCTAGTGCCTGCAACAGGAAACGGCCCAACACGCAATGTGGACATGTCACATTTTTCCAGTGAAAACGGACTCTTTTTTTTAAATGGGCCTAGCTGTGCATTTTGGACCCTACCTCCGCCAGCACCTAGTGAAACCTAGCAAACCTATACATTTATGAAAACTGGACACACAGGGGAATTCAGGATGGGGTGACTTGTGTGGCTCTCACCTGATTCTGTTACCCAGAATCCCTTGCAAACCTCAATCTTTGTCCCTTAAAAAATTATTTCCTCACATTTATGAGATGGAAAGTTCTGGAATCTGTGGGGAGCCACAAAGTTCCAGTCACTCAGCATTCCCCAAAGGGCCCAATAAAAATGGTACCTTACTTGTGTGAGTAGGCCTAGTTCCCGCGACAGGGATTGGCCCAAAACGTACTATGGAGACTTCAAAAGTATAGATCACCAAAATAACTTTTTTTGTGAGCAAGTCACCTGCGTTTTTTGATCCCGGCCTCAACGGCCACCTAGGGAAACCTACCAATCGTAGACATTTCCAAGAACTAGACACTTGGAGGAGTCCAGGGAGGTGTGACTTGCGTGGATCCCCCAATGTTTTCCTATCCAGAATCCCCAGCAAACCTCAAATTAGGCTAGAAAAAAACATTCTCACATTTCTGTGTGGCAAAGTTGTAGGTACTACGTGAAGAAACAAGGACCCCCTGATATGGATCAAGCTCCTGGGTCAGGGTAAACAATGTATGTAAACTAACACACCCAGGCACGCAAGTTAGCTACTGGCACAATTCAAAAGGCAAAACAAACCATAATTAATAATGGTATCCAACTGCTTTAGAGTATAAAGTACATTTTAATTCCATACAATCAAAACATCATTTGATAAAATCATTAACTCATTAATAAGATTTGATAAAACATCATTGCATCGTTGCATATGCATACATAGATAAAAAATTAAAAAACATAATATAAATAATGGATGGTTTCCTGCAAAGTTGTAGGATCACTGATCTGATGCAAATTTCCGACCAACCAGCATACCCCCAGGTCTTCCAATAAAAATAGTACTTCACTTCTGTGGGTGGGACAAGTACCCGTGGCAGGGAAGGGCCAAAAAAGGTATTGTGGAGATTTCAGAATATCTATCACAAAATGAATTGGTTTTGCAAGGAGAGCACTTGCCATTTTTGGTCCCGGGATCGGCAGCCATCTCGGGAAACCTACCAAACCCACATATTTCTGAGAACTAGGCACCCGGTGGAGACCAGGGAGGTGTGACCTGCCTAGATCTCCCAACGTTTTCCTACCCAGAATCCCATGCAAACCTCAAATTTAGCTGCAAAAAATCAAGATGTTTTCACACTTCTGTGTGGAAAAGCTGTGGATCACCGGTCTGATACAAATTCCCTACCACCCAGTGTACCCCGAGGTCTCCCGATAAAAATGGTACCTCACTTATGTGGGTGGGCTAAGTACCCGCGGCAGGTAAGGGCCCAAAACTTATATTGTGGGCAGAAAGCTCACTAGGCACCAGGGAATATTTTGTTCAATGCCCCCATCTGCCTCCTGGGGAATGCAGAAAGACTGTGGCATTTTGGGGTGGAGGAGCATTGGCATGCCAGTCTGGGCAACTCCCACCCCTGACCTTAAAAAAAGATATCCGCTGGTGCCTAGTGGGCTTTTAGCCCCACCGGGGGGCAGATAAGGGGCCTATCAGGGCCCTATCTGCCTCCCGGGGGACCAAAAAGACTGTAGCAAATTGTCTGGGAAGGGGGTATTGGCATGCCCTAACTGGGTAGCCCCCACCCCTATGTAAAAAAAATGGTGCCTAGTGGGCTTTCAGGCCCCTGGGGGCTGATCAGGAGCTATTGTCCTCATCTGCCTCTTGGGGGTAAGGGTGGACTTTTGCAGTTATTGGGGAAAAGGGTGGGTGCATTTGAATACCCATGCTTGGCAGCCCCCAACTCTGGCCTTTAAAAAAATAATCCCTGGTGTCTAGGGTGCTTTCTGCCCCCCCGGGAGGCAGATTGGGGACTACTGCCTGGTTATTCCTTTTTTCAATTGGGGTAAACCCATCAATGACCAAAAGGCCCTTTCATTCATAAGGCAGACTCATTGGCAATGCTTGTTTTGACTGTTTGTGGACCTGTGTTATGGCCTGGTTTTTCAGTTGAGTTTCCTGATATTAAAACAAACATTTCCTGCAGCAAGCTCAAGTCCATGCAATCTTCCATACATTGCAAAACTGCTCCTATTTGCAACCATGGGCCCCTTTTTTAGCTATCTGATTCTCTAATAGGGGCGACATTTATTTTGGTGCCCAGGACTTTATTCTGTCCTAGTCTGACTCTGGGTGCACTTTGACAAGTGTTATTTTTATATTAGCATGCATTTCTAAAGAAGTTTCCTGCAGAGCTTTCCTCTCAACTTGTAATAGTAGGTTTAGAAACCACACATTTGGCAAAAGATGTAAATATTTCAACCTTTGTAGAGCTTCTTTTTGTACAGGACCTTCGTGATTAAGACACCATGGCTCAATATTAATAAATTCATCGAGAGTATGTCTCATGCTTTTGGACAGAATGAGCTCACAAACCTGCCTTTATTTATCAATACAAATCTTATTACTAACACAGTTGGAGCAAAGCACAGCTGCAGACGCATATGTCCACTCTCTATGAGAATGTTTTGTCTGTCGCTTCTTTTGCAAACTTTGCTTTGGAGATTTAGCTACCATCTGTCTTGAAAATATGGCAAATATTTATAAGGCAACTTACCGAACACTGTTCGAGAAATCATCTAGGCATAGGAACATGACATCTTTTGTTAGGTCTGGAGTTATCCAAGACCTTTTTTGCTTTTGTTATGTTATGTGTATTTTTAAAATGTAGTGTTACCCACACAGGTATCCTGGCACTGAGCAGGATTCTTTGCTTAACCCTGCCTATGGTAGGATGGCTAATCTAAAAACCAGGTCATCAGCCTCTTGCAGAATTCAAGAAGAAAAGAGGAGGCTCTGATGTGGAGTGTGAGGTCATTCCATGCCTAATGAGTGATATAAGAAAACACATATCCTCCTGACCTGCTTCTGTGTATGGGATGTGTACCAGTAGGAGCCCTGTGGATTGGAGGTGTCTGAGCCATTGATGGAAGGAAATACACCTGTTTAGGTAGGTGAGTCCCGAATTGTGTAGTGTCTTGAATGTGTGTGATAGGAGTTCTGGATAGGAGGTTGACGATAAGTCTGGCTGCTGAGTTCTGTATTGTTTATGGTCTTCTACTGAGTTGCTCAGTGATCCCGGCATAAAGATTGTTCCCATAGTCTAACTTGCCTGGTTGACGATAAGTCTGACTGCCGAGTTCTGTATCGTTTGTGGTCTTCTAGTGACTTGCTCAGTGATAAAGCGTGTTCCCATAGGCTAGCTTGCGGGTGACCAGGGTGTGAGTGACAGTTTTTCTAGTATTGCTTGGGAGTCATTTGAAGATGTTCCTCAGCATTTTCAGGGTGTGGTAGCAGGGTGCAGTGATGGCGTTGACTTGTATGGTTATGCCAGTTTGCTGTCAATGATTATTCTGAGGTTCCAGGCATGTGTTCTGGGTGTGGGCCCGAGTTTGGCCGTCCGGCATCAGAAGTACCATGGAGAGGTGTTCTTGCCGAAGATCCCAACTTCTGTTGTGTCGGTATTGAGCTTGAGACGGTTGGGCTTCATCCATTTAGTGACTTCAGTCATGCAGATGGTGAACTTGTTTCTTCTGGTGGGGCGTCTTACCCGAGAGGAATAGTATGATTTGAGTGTTGTCTACGTAGAAGAGAGTGTTGATGTCATGTGTGTGGATGACTTTGACCAGAGGAATCATGTATGCATTAAAGATGGTTGGGCTCCAAACACATTTTTAAAAAGCATTTAGGTAAAGAAAACATATATAGACTGACTTTCAGTCAGCCCTCTTCATACATTGGTCTGGCAAAGGGACAGCCTTAACTTTTTCTCTAACTTGATGTTTCCCCAAAAACTATATTTAAAGGATACATACATATATATGTATATGGTAGTCTCAAACAGCAAACACAGAAATGACCTCTACACCCCTGGAGAAAACTCCCAGCATGTCATTGACAGTTATTTTTTGTTTTACAAACACAAACTCCTTCCAAACTTGAACATGGCTCCTGTACAGCAAGCCTAAAGTACCTTCAGGTGGCAGCTCCTCAAACAACAAATAGGTCACCACCCGGCAAGCAAACATCCCTAAATATGGTGGGCTGTAGCCTGCCTTGCCTGTGGAGTACATCCCTCTATTGGCATTGGCAGAGTGCATCCCTCCGGTGCTCTGGTGGAACAGAGTATATCCGGGGTTTAAATAAGGCCCACAGTCTCTGAACAGCTAATGAAGAATTTACAGTTACTATATAGCAAGCTGGATGACAAACCGTCTGGCTTTGGAATGCTTTAGAGATGCATAAAAGGTCCATCTTGATAAGCGACGAACAAGGGATCAGCATTAAAGTTCGTGGACCCATCCAAAACATTCAATATACATTTGATCATCATAGGAGTGTAAGAGAAATCCATCTATAATAACCCTGGGTGCAGCTCGCATAGTAGCGCTATGCGTAGCTACACAAAGTGCACTTCGCACTATGCGAGCTACGCGTAGCTACGCAAACTGCGTAGTGCACTGTGTAAAATGCTGTCCGCACTGATTGCACAGTGCCAAATGCTTGTCCGCACTGTGCAATCAGTGCAAACCGCAGCTTTCACAGTGCAAGTGGGCGTTTTCTGCCGCTCAAGTAGATTTCTACTCGAGCAGCAGCTTTCTCAACGCGGACTGGTAGTTTCTCATCGCGAGCGGTCGCGAGCATACGCAACCACTTGCAATGAGAAACCTCACCTCCCCGCGTTGTGAATCTCGCAGAGAGATTTATTTTCAACGCTCACAATTGGCAACTTGATGTTGCTGATTGCGAACGAGGAAAAAGTCTCGCCGGGATGTCATTTTGCTTGCTCGCGGTCACCAACTTGAAGTTGAGGACCGCAAGCAAGCAAAAAATTACCATTATGCTATGCTACGCGTGTTTGCACTGTGCTACGTGCAATTCGCGTAGTGCCAAGTGATGGAGCAAGATAGAAAATAGAAATCTGTTTAAACTCGTGAAGTCATACTTCCATAATATAAAATAATAATATTAATGATTTGTGATGTGTTATGCTAACACAACCTAGATTAAACTTTACACATGGGGACATTAACATGTGTGCTCATAAACGTGCATAATTGTTGCATCTTTTGTTCGTGCAAAAATAGTAAATTAATTTTGTCGTTTTCGTTTTGTCATTACTAACTGCAGCAGATTTAAAAGAGGCATGTGCTTATTTTGCTTTCCTTGTCTATGTGGTGTCATTTCTACTATTCTAGGTGCACATAAGGTTTCATGGTTTCATGAAGACTGGTAAATATAAAATGCTGCTTTATTTGTTTGCTTCTTGCTAGGTAACATTAGACTAATTGGGTGGGTTAATCAATTAGTAAACGAAGGGTGGAAACAGAATAAATAATATTTCTTACATTAATACTTTTCTTGTGTTTGTTTTATACTAGAAAAAATAAGTTGCCTGCTTTTGGGCCTAGTTTGCTCGAGTTTGCTAAAAGATTAATTTAATTTCTGCAAGGAGCATGAGATGTCCATTTTAAAAGTTTCCGTCAAAATCACATTCACTGAACAATGGAGAAGCGCTGTCATTATTTTTGTCGGACGTGGCCAAGGTCAGAAACCGGTAGAAAGAACATTTGATAACTTGGCATCCGAGGAAGTGAAATGAAACCAGTGAGAACTCTTGCTCAAATTTGTTGCAAATCAAGGAAGCTTTGGAACACGTACAAGAAAGACAATGGTCCCAAAGAATATGACCGAATGGAAGTTTTGAAATGTGAGTGACATGTCACTTGTCACTCTCGGACCAATGAGACATCGACTTTTGCAGAAAATGTTCCTTTACTTAGATTAGCTAGCATAGAAAGGTATAAAAAGTCCATGCCCTAGGGATGGGCTGGCTGCTGCTTTTCAACTTTCAGATGAGGGTGTCGTGCTGTCGGACTTTGCGTGGCGCACGTAAGAATCCTCAAAGAACTTTACTTTATTTCCATTTATTTAGCTTAGCTAGGGACTTAGGATTTTAGAAATGCTAAACTTAAAATTCTTTGCTTAAAACTGTATTTTTCTTATGATACTTTTCAAACATGCTTGCTATGATTCTAATAAAATTGCATTTATAAAACTATATTCTTATTAATCTAAAATTAGTTAATAAAATCTTACTTTTGAAAACAAGCTGGTCTTGGTTATTCAGAAGCGCAGGTTACTATTAGCTAGATGCCATCGCCATGGTGGTCATTTAAATAGTTAGGATTTGTTTAAATAATGTCATCATTTACCGCGGTTGTATATAGGTTGTATATAGGTTGTATATAGTTTGTATATAATTTGTAAATAAGTTGTATAGGTTTAATTTGGCCACCTGATTCAGTAGGTCAAAATATATCATATTTGATTAATGGGTCCATGAGTTAGAGTAGTATTTTATGGTGATGGTTATAGAGTTAGGTAGCATTGCTTATGGCATATTTCCTATAGGCCGCTGGATCAATTCTTCTGGTAGCAGAGATTGATGGTTGCTAAGAGTAACCAAGGTGTTATGGTATGGATATAGGATCAATGTTTAACACATGTTGAGTTCGTTCTTGTGCTATATGTAAGTCGTACCGGTACAGATTGTGTGATGAGAAGGTAGTCACATAGGGCATTTGATCTGTTTCAGAGTAGTGATATCGTCGTGTATCACAAGTGATATCGCCGTGTATCACAAGTGTTGTGGCCGTGCAACACAGTTTTAGGGCTAGGTGTGAATCTTGTATAGTGAGGATTATCTAAGAAATTTGAACAGCATGAGAATAGGGACAAAGCGCCTGTTGTAAAACTCACTGTGATAAGAGTATTAGTTATATTCGAGCTTGAGTGAAGGGTAGGGTAACGTCGGTGCATAATTATCTATAAACAGGTGAGAGTCCTGTAGGGGTACATGTTTTATATCTATAAACAGGTGAGAGTCCTGTACGGATTTCATGTGTGTTTGAATTTAGGGATTTTTCCGTGTGAAAGTGCGTGATTGTTTTGTAAGGTATGTTCAAGTGGAACTTTCGAACAGTCACTTAGTTGTGCGTTCTGAGTGAAATGAGTTCATAATTACTTGTTTGAAGGGTAGAGTAAAAAGATTACTGTACTGGCAATTGTGTATATTCTATGGGAATAGCAGCCTTCTATTCCGAGAATGAGAATACTTGAATGTATGTAAACTATCCTATTTAGAGAAACAGACAGATGAGTCTTTATTGTCATTGTAAAAATTAATTTTCACTGAAAAAGTGTTTTCAAAATGGCGCTGTGAAAAGATTTTGTGAAGGAGGGGTAAGCGCTAAGAGTGAGAAGTGAGAAACCGCAGCTGCTGTGTACGTCACAGAGACGCGCTGGGATTGGGTGATATACGTCACAAGCTGTGTCCTGATTGGTTCTTGAATCTCTGACGAACTGTAAGCTGATTGGTTCTTTAGAAAATCTTCATTTTTATTGGTTGAGTAAAAAAAGTGACGTAGCTCAACTCTCATTGGCTTGTTGGTGTGTTTCGCGCACGGATTGGTTGCTTTTGCGGAACATCCCGGAAATATTTTACGAACAAATTTGTTAATTGAATTTAACTCTTAAAAATGAGTTATCATTTTAAACACGTTGAGAAAAAGCCAACGTTGTTTCAGAAACGTAAAATTTTTATTTCACCCGATAAAAAAATCGAAACGCGATTCATAAGTACAAAACACCTGCAGCGTATATGGAAGGTGAATATGGATATCATACTGTTTTGTGGTTTGATATTTGGAACCACTACACTAAGGATGATGGTGTTTTGGCTTGGCCTGATGATGGTTCATTTAATGTAAAAGTTTTGAGAAATTTGAGAGAGAAAATGAATGCTCTTACTCCAAAACCGAGGCCCACTCAATTTGAAGCTTTAGTTGAATGGGAGGATGAGATGTATCAATTACAAAGAGAAGCAAGTGGAATTAAAAGACCTCCTAAAGCTCCAAGTTATAGAAGAGAAACACATGAAGACAGGATGCGAATGTGGAGACAGGGAAGCATGAGTGAGGGACTCTATTTAATTAGAGAGATGGTTTTAGGTTCTCCTGATGGAAAAAGAACTGACAAGAGAAATAATGCCCCTGTAGAAAGTGAATCTGAAGATGCTGTTTTAGAGGAAATCTACACTTCAGATAAAAGGAATCAGCCTTTGAGACCTCCTAGGTCATGGTCTACTCCGATGGTTTCTACAGAAACTACACCGAGTGCACCTCCAGTTAATGAAGCTCCTAAAATTTACCCAAATAATTGTGAAATTCTTGAAACTCCAAGAAGACCGGAAACTGAGACAAATGCAAATGTCCGTAATGAGGGTAGGCATTTTTCATTAATTCCAAGAGAAAGGGAAGCTCCAAAAAATTATGTGAGAGAAGTCAGAAATGTGGAGGCTGGAGATTCTTCTGAGTATTTACGATCTAAGGAAGAATTAATTCGACAAATAACAAAAAGCATGGAAGCTGTGACAGTTCCAATAACCATTGGTCCTGTTCAGCCTGTTTTTGAGCAAAGAGAAGTTAATAAGACAGGGTTGACTGTTCCTTTAAATGCAGAAATTCAGAAGGTTGCTGAAAAATTTTACTCAGACATATCTGAAATAAACTCTTCAAGATCAAGAATGCCAAATTTGACTTTTAATGAGGATTTATCTCCAAAAACACCGATGGGTGCAGAATCTGATGCTGAGTGTTCTGAAGTCAGAGTGACAAAACCTAAACTTGATATTGCAAAACTAAAAGCGAATTTGGAGGAAGTAATAATTGGTACAATTGGTCCTGACAGTTTAAATTATTATCGAGATGATGAACTACTGTTCATTTGCAAGAGTATTCAGTGGAAAACAAAAACCAAATATGATCAGTTGGATGAACTGGCAGCTGAACTTGAAATTGATTTGAGCAGGCAAAAGAATTTTGCAAAACATTACAGATTAGACTTTTCAGAAAATGACATTGAGAATTTGAACTCAATGGGAAGAATAATGCACATAAAAGATTTGATTGTTTACATCAAAAAACTGGGAGAATTGAGCAAGTGGAGAGTGAAATGGACGAGAAAGAAGGAAGATGAAAAATTGGAAAAATTGTCAAAACAATTTCCAATGAGAGAGATTGCAGGTGGAGGATATGTTCATGTCCCTTGGTCAAGACAGGACATATTGCTGTTCACAAATGATTTTCCAAGACTGAGGGAAAAACCAGTTGAGTGGTACAGGCAAGTGGATAGGTTCATCAAAGTCTCAAAAGTTCTGTGGATTGATCTGGATGGATTTTTTGACATTGTTGTCCCATCAGATCTTTGGACAGAATGCAAAATTGCCATAAGTTGGCCAAAATTAGAACCTGTACGAATTAAAGAAACAGGTGCTCCAAATCCCATTGTAATGGATTTTTATGGAAAAGTGATTTACTGGTTGAAAAACAAAATTCCACCAAAAGAGGTTGATTGGGTTAAAATAGAAAAAACAAACCAGGAAACAAAAGAATCAGTTCATTCATTTTACGAAAGGTTACTGTTGATTTTTAAACAATACAGTGGCTACGAAAAACTAGACGAGAAAGATATGAGTCATTTCGTCTACAGATTTGTTTATGGTCTGAAACCAGAAATTGCAGATATGATCAGGAATAGTATTGTCGGATGGCAAGCACTTTCTGTTGATGACATTTTGAGAAAAGCAAAATACTGTAGTGATGAGTTAGAAGTGAGACAAAAGAAGCTCAAGGAGAAAGCCATGTGGGCTCAGGTAAAGGTGGCTGAGCAACAGATTGCTAGTCTTGGTAATAAAAACACAAATTTTGTTCAAACTACAAATTCGAATCAGGGTCAAGGGAAGTTTAAAAGAAATAATTTTGTCAGAAAAATTAACCCAAGGATTGAAGAGATGAAGCAAAGATTACCTTGTTTTAATTGTGGCGAGATTGGACACTGGAGAGACGAATGTAAGAAACCACCTAGAAATTTAAAAAGTCCATTGTTAAATCCACAGATGCAGAGTGATGTTGACCTGCAGCAACAGCTACAGTTGCAACAGAATTTAAACGAGTTAAATCTTCAGCGACAGCTGCAGCAACAGGTGAATAACCGTCAGAGTCAATTGCCACAGCCTCCTTTTCCAAATTGTGGGGGAACTCAAAAATATAATTCTGGTGTGGGATTTCAAGGAGATGATCAGGTAATAAAATCCCAAAGGCAAAAGGTGCAAAATGTTTCACAACAGTTTTTGTTAACAGAAGGTCAGGAAAGTGATTCTGATGATTATTACTGACGGTGCCCGAGAGAGGAGGAAGAGTGTGTTGTTGGAGCCACTCTTGAGGTTGACCAGTCTGGTCCATTTGTAAATGGGAAAGTTAATGATGTAGACATCACTTTTCTAGTGGACACTGGTGCTACCCGTTCTACTGTTAGATCAGTGGAAATTGAAAACCTACCTCTCTCTGGGGATACTATCCAAGTTGTCAGAGTAAGCAATCAACAAATCAGAACTGATTTGACTGATCCAGTACCAGTTGAAATTGGAAATTTTAAAGACAAACACAGATTTGTGGTTTGTAACAGTAGTCCAGTGAATCTATTGGGCAGAGAGATATTGTGCAAGATGAATTGCAGAATATATTGTTCTCCTGAAGGAGTTGAATTACAAACAATGGAGGAAGATGGCTTGTACAGGATGACAATGATGCTGATGGAAACAGAGGAAACAAAATTGTTTCCTGCGTTTGAAAAAGAAAATCTGCCAGAAGAGCTCAAGGAAACAGTGAAATCTGAAATTTGGGATTTGACTGGGAATGAGATGGGTCTGATGAAACATGTCGATCCAGTCAAAATCACACTGAAGCAGGGAATAGAATTTCCTAATATTCCTCAGTACAAGATGAAAGCAGAGACAATTGAGGGAGTTATACCTGTGATTGAAAAATTCATTAAACAAGGTGTTTTAAAAGAAATTGAGAGTAGCCCTTGTAATTCACCGATTATGGGAATTAAAAAATCGAATTGAACGTACAGGATTGTTCAAGATTTGAGAAAAGTTAATCAGATTGTTGTTCCATGTTGTCCTGTGGTTCCAAACCCAGCAGTCATCTTGTATCAGATTCCACATGATGCTGAATGGTACACTGTCATTGATCTTTGCAATGCATTCTTTACTGTTCCTTTACATCCAGAGAGTCAGGAAATTTTCGCTTTCAGATTCCAAAGTAGGACCCTCGCATGGTGTAGAATCCCTCAAGGCTATACAGAGAGTCCTTCAATCTTTAATGAGCTGTTAAAAAGATCGTTGGAAGATTTAGATTTACCTGGCAGGTCTACGTTGGTGCAGTATATCGACGACTTATTGATTGCTGCTAAAACAAGAGAAAATTGTGTGACAGACACAATAATACTTTTGAACCATCTTGCAGATGAGGGACATAAAGTGTCTCCAGCAAAATTACAGTTTTGCAAACAAGAAGTTAAATATCTTGGTCACAGAATTGCAAAGGGAAAAAGGCAGGTGACAATTGAGAGAATAAAAATGATTCAGGCAATGCAACCACCAAGAACACAGAGACAGGTTAGGATGTTTTTGGGGATGGTTGGCTACTGTCGACAATGGATAAGTGGATTTTCGGTAATTGCGAAACCACTACAGAGACTGACAAAGTCTGATGTGAAAGATCCAATTATTCTCAATGAAGCTGAGATGGAATCTTTTGAGAACCTGAAAAAGAGCTTATGTCAAGCTCCTGCTTTGGGCATGCCAAATTATGAGAAAGATTTTGAACTGTATTGCAGTGAGAGAGAATGATGTGCATTGTCTGTGTTAATTCAGAGACATGGGAATCTAAAGAAACCTATTGCATACTTCTCTGCAGTTCTTTTTTTTTTTTTGTTCAAAAACCTTTATTGGAGTACGCATAGAAAAGTACAAGAATGGGCCTACAACCTCACGGGCTGGCCGCTAATGACAAGGCACAATGCATGAAATAAAAATGTACACCCGTGGTCAGGCACAGCTCGAGCACAAAGCATTACTCTAAATATATCACAGAGCAATTTGAATTTTATTTTACAAAAAGAAAAACAAACACTAAAAGGCGAATGCACGATAATGAAGGTCAGCCCAAAGAACGGAGGGGACGGTCCACGATCAGGAGAACACACCCAGAGCCCAGAGGCTCCAATCAAGTCGGGAGGGGGGGAGGGGAGCAGCGGGGAGAACCGGAAATATATAAGAAAAACAATATGGAAAGGTTCCGGGAACGCTCGTCTAGGGAGATAGGACAATCTCAGCAGTGCCTACAAGGGGAGGGGTGCAAATACCCCCACGATAATCATTCCACTGGCCCCAAACCTTCGTCCACGCCCTGGGTCTGCCCCAGGCCACATAAACCGTCTTCTCACGAAACATGGACCAGTCCATGTTATCTTCCCACTTCGAGACCTCAGGGGGCCTGGACGCGCCCCAGAGTTGCGCAACATCCCGCTTCGCAATCATGTAACCCAGGGTAGCCCATCTAGTCTGGGCCACAGAGTAGTCAGTGGGTTCCCACACATTCAACAGACATCGTCGAGGCTCCGGCCGCAGGGCCACACCCGTCACAGCAGTCATCACCTCAAGCACAGCAGTCCAGTAAGCCGCTACAACCGGGCACTCCCAGAGGATATGTAAAAAGGTCGCACTCAAACCACAACCACGCTTACATAGCCCATCCGAAGAAAAGCCCATCGTCACCAGACGCGGACCCGTGACATAAACTCGATGAAGAATCTTAAGTTGAACCAAACGGAGACGGGCAGGAATGGCCACCTCCTTGGGAGAAGAGAGTGCCGACTGCCAATCCTCGTCGTCCAGTTCCAACCCATCGCCAACCCAGGCCTCCCGAAGTCGGACCAGTAAGTCCGCCCGATTATTGATCAATTTCTTGTAAATCAGAGAAATAGTGCTATCGGGAAGATGCCCATCAAGGACACGGTCCTCGAGGGGATAAGATTCAGGCAGGGCCTCATCAGGAACCAAGACTGAGGCGAGGGCGTGCCGGACCTGCAGGTAGCGAAAAAATTCCCTACCACTCAAACCATATTCCGCCTGGAGGGCCTGGAACGACTTCACACAACCGTTCGAGCACACATCACCCACCTTACAAATCCCAATCACATCCCAGCGGTAGAAACCCTTAGTAGACCAGAGTCCGCCCAAACGTTCTGAGGCATAAAGCGGCGTCGCCAACGTCAGTCGATCCTCCCACCCCAAACTCACATTCGCAGCTCGCCATACGGTTACTGCGATTTTGGATGGGCCCACAAGATGGCGCCCGGCCGACCGAGAATAAAGCGCTCTAGTAAAGTCCCCACCCGGAAGCTGGAGTCTATCCATCTCGAATGCAGGATTACGACCCGGGGAAAACATCACATGATTAATGGCAGACAACTGGGAAGCCCAGTAATATCGCTTGATATCGGGGAGCGCCATGCCCCCGTCATACCAAGGGATGGTGAGCTTTGCGAGTGCGATACGCGGACGCCCATCCCATATCAATTGCCGTTGAAGACTCTCAATCTCTCGGAAATAGGTCTTAGGAATAGCGTCATAGGAGTTTTGGAGCGCGTAAAGGAATCGCGGCAAGGACATCATTTTAAACAGGGCCGCCCTGCCCAGAGGAGACAAAGGAAGCTTACGCCAACGGGCCACATCCAAGCGCAGTCTAAGCAACGGTGGTAGGAGATTACGCTCAAAGCGGAGCGACGGGTCCAACGTAATAAAAATCCCTAAATACTTAAAACCCGACTGGACCACCTGAATAGGAAGCCTGCTCGGCAAGGGGGGCAAAACACCCGAAAGAACATACACAGAGGACTTGGTCCAGTTAATAACAAGGCCCGAGTTGGCTCCAAAGGAAACAAGAACGTCAAACAGAACAGACAAAGATTTACGCGGGGAGGTGAGATATAAAAGGATATCGTCCGCGTAAAGCGAAACGCGGTCCTCAAAGTCCGGAGACCAGCGAATCCCCTTAATGGAAGGTTCCCACCGAAGCCAAGCAGCCAATGGTTCCAAGGCGAGAGCAAACAGTAACGGAGACAAGGGGCATCCCTGACGGGTACCCCTACCAAGGGCGAAAGGAGCCGAGACCCTACCATTCACCACTACCTGCGCCAGAGGTTCCGCGTACAGTAACTGGACCCAACCAATAAACTCAGGCCCAAAACCAAATTTCTCAAGAGCCGCCCAAAGATAAGGCCACTCCACCGTGTCGAAGGCCATGGATGCATCCAACGATGCCAAAATGGCCGGCTCCGTCAGAAGTCCCGCCCTCGCGACCGCGCCGTGAAGACGACGTAGGTTCAGAGCCGTGTTGCGATGCGGGATAAATCCAGATTGATCCGGATGGACCAAGTCACTAATGACCGTCAAGAGACGGGATGCCAGGAGTTTCGCCAGAACCTTGGGTTCAACATTTAGCAGGGATATGGGCCTATAGGAGGAACAAAGATCACGCGGTTTACCCTCCTTGGGGATGACAACTATTGTGGCCAGTCTCTGATCATAAGGGAGAATACCCCGTTCCCGGGACTCCAGAAACATGGCGCGAAGATACGGAGCCACCCTATCGGGATGCAACTTGTACAATTCGATCGGCAACCCGTTCGGGCCCAAGGCTTTGCCCGAACGGAGGGAACGGATGGCAGTAGCTATCTCATCAACCGTAAAGGGGGAGTCCAACGCCACACGGTCTAAATCGGAAACAATGGGCAGAGCTATATCACGCAACAGAAGACGAGAGTCAACCACATCCCTCACAGACACAGGGGTATACACCACACGGAAGTACTCGGCAAAGCGGTCAACTATTCCAATCGGGTCCGTTACACTCACACCACACGCAGACTGAATCACGGGTACCACACGATTAGCTCTCTCCTTCTTATCCAGCCATGCCAGCAATTTACCCGCTTTGTCACCCACATCATACAAACGTCCCTGTTGCTCCCGAAACATCACTTTGGCGGCATCTGTGACCATGGACTTATAAGCAAATTGTTTCAGACCCAGGGCATGGAGCTTCTCAGGCGTGACACCAGATTCCAAACCCTCCTCCAATGCAGAAATCTCCCCCTCAAGATCAACCACCTCTCTATTCCTCGCTCTCTTAGCCTCAACAATAAGGGAGAGGGCCTGCCCACGAATCACGGTCTTAAAGGCCTCCCATAAGGACACAGCAGAGGAAACCGACCCCTCGTTATCCAGAAAATACGAGTCCAGGGACTTAAGCAAAAGGGTGCGGGTCTCGGGGGAGGTAAGGTACCACGGATTAATGGGGGCCACCCGGCCCACTGCCTCCACCCCAACCTCGAAACGAAGCCAGAGCGGAGAGTGGTCAGAGATACCCCTGGGCAGTTGCACAATCTCACGCACCGCTGGGGACTGAGCCGCAGGCATCAGGGAATAATCCAGCCGAGACAGACTCCCGTGGGCCCCAGAGTGAAAGGTGTACTGAAGCTGCGTAGGATGCAAAAGCCTCCAGCAATCCACCAGGCCAAAGGTATCCAAAAATCCACCCAACCACTGCTGAGCCACCGGGGTATCCCTAGGGGGGTGGCGATCGATGAGGCCGGAGACTACCGAATTAAAATCACCAGCCAGAAAGAGAGTACTATCAGGAAGGTCCAACAAGACACGGCCCAAATCTGAAAAGGTAGAAGTCTGCAAGCCGGGGGGCACATAAACAGATAATAAGGAGAGGACACGGCCTTCATATCGACCCACAAGGACAGTAAACCGCCCCCGGTCATCCTGAATAACATCATCAATAGCCAGGGGGAGGGAAGCCCGAATAAGGATACCCACACCCCTGGAACCCGAGGTAAACCCCGAATGTGCTACGAGGCGATAGCCCCATCTATTCATTGCATGACAAACATTGCCTATCAAATGAGTCTCCTGCAGGAAAACAATGTCAGGAGATAAACGTCGTATACATTTCAACACCACACTTCGTTTGATACGATCTCCCAGACCGTTAACGTTCCACGAAACAAATCTCAACCCGCTACCCCCCATCCCACCCGACAAAGCCCAAACCCCCCACTAATGAGCATGACCACAAAAAGCAGTTCAAATACAGAATAAAGTCGCCTTGAACACATAACACACAAACAACGAACTTCCCAACCACCCCACCCCCAAGTAACAAGAAAACGCCCCCCACCCTGCACCCCTGCAAAAAGCTAAAAAGCCACCCCAACCTGCAGTGTGCCTGTCGCCCAAGAACCCCTATTCTACACAAAGACCCCGGAGGAGGAAAGGCTCCGTCCCACCCGCCCCCCGATCAAACCAATGACGAGAAAAAGAACATACATCAAAACACATCTGAGGTAGAGGAACATAGGCTTACATCCCTGGAAAAGTTATACAAAACAAGGCATCAGTCAAAGACGAAACGTTCAGCTCTCTACACCACCTTCAGCACCGCCCGGGTGGGCTTCGGACTCAGTCTCAGGAGGGCGATTAGGCAGGGAGTCCAGCCAGTCATTCACATAATCTAGCCGATCAAAGAAGAAAGTTCGATCATTATACTCCACCCGCAGCCTGGTTGGAAAGAGCATTGCGTAACGCATCCCCATGTCCCTGAGACGCTTCTTGGCACCACGAAATCTCATACGCTGCTTCTAGACCTGTTGGGAAAAGTCCGGATAAAAGTTCACCGTGGCATTCTCAAAGGCCACCGGGCCCTTCACCCGTGAGGCCTGCAGGATAGCGTCCCGATCTCTATAGTGGAAAAGCTTTGCAACAATAGGTCTCGGCGGGGCGCCTGGCTTGCCCTGGCCCCCCGGAACACGATGTGCGCGCTCCACAGTGAAAAATTTACTAAGGCCAGACGGAGAAAGGTGGTTCTGGATGAGGTCTTCAACCAGGAGATCAACCGAGTGGGGTTCTGGATTCTCCGGCACACCAACCACGCGAACATTACAGCGACGTGCCCTGTTCTCAAAATCCTCCAAGCGCCGGGTCATGAACTCGTTCACCCTACGGAGATTGCCAATCTCCGTCTGAATATCAGAGACGTCCGTCGTGAGGCTGGATGATTTGATATCCAACGACTTCACCTTTTCGTTCGTCTTGGAGAGATCGGCTCGAATCAAATTCACCTCAATTGCCACAGTGTCAAGTTTGTGGGCCAAGGTTTCGTACTGTTGGCCTATGGATTCCCTCATGCCGGATATGGCGCCCATGATGTCCTGTAGAGAGGGCTCCGTCGACGCATCCACTACTCGGTCAGACGCAATGGGACCGGGCAGGGCAGCTCCGGGGGACCCCTTAGAGTGGGTATAACGATCCATAACATTAGATTGAACCGGACCCCCGCGCAGAGGTGTCTTCGTCTTGCGCGTCTCTCGGTCCCCTCTGCCCGCCATTTTGAAGATGCGTCACGAGTAAAGTCACCAGGGTCGACGGACCGGGCACCAGAAATGGAGGCCCCGGGACCAAAGGAATACAAGAGGGGTATCACTAGGATAAAGGCAGCCCACTCAAGGAACAGTCAGCCAAGAGCCAGACAACCTACGCGTGTCCCGGCCGCAGCTCTGACCAGACCCTCTCACCAATGTCTCAGTCTGAGGCAGAAACGAAACCGAAACTTAAGAAGGGGACCCTCAAGACCAATCCCCCTGCCGTTGTTGTTCAACTCCAAGACGGCCACCAAACCTCACCCAGTCCCGGGCGCACGTCGAGGGCGGAGCCCAAAAGTTCAATTGAACAGAATTCAGGCACCCGATGTCCAAATCAGTTTCTGAAAAGTCCAGGTAGATCAGCCCAGCGTCCTCTCTGCAGTTCTTGATCCCATTGCAAAAGCCTTACCAGGTTGTTTGAAAGCAGTTGCAGCTACAAGTGTCAGTCTTGAGCAAAGTGAAGGAATCATTATGGGATTTCCTGTGAAAGTTTTTGTGCCTCATTCGGTTGAAATATTACTGACAAGAGGTAAAACTCAACATTTAACCAGCAGCAGATTGACTAAGTATGAGAAAATCATCCTAGGAGCAGACAATGTTTCCATTTCAAGATGCTTGAATTTGAATCCTTCTACATTACTGCCTGATTCTGAAATTGTTGATGAAAATGAAGTGGAACATGAGTGTTTGGATGTCATGGAATTTTGCACCAAACCAAGGCAGGACATTAAAGATGTACCTTTGCCTGAATCAGATGTTGTCTACTTTGTGGATGGCTCCTGTCTGAGGACAGAGGGAGGTGTTTTGAAAGCAGCATACTCAGTCTGTACAGTTGCAGATGTTGAAGAAGCATCATGTCTTGAAGGAATTCGTTCAGCACAGGTGGCTGAATTGATTGCTTTGATTCGTGCTTGTGAAGTATCAAAGGACAAAAGAGTTACTGTCATTACTGATAGTCAGTATGGGTACGGAGTTGTGCATGATTATGGACAGCTCTGGTCTCAGAGAGGCTATTTGACTTCAGCAGGGTCACCAATTAAAAATGCAGTTTTCATCAAAAGATTAATTGATGCCATACAGTTGCCGAAAGAGATCGCAATTGTAAAGTGTGCTGCACACACAAAAGGAGTGGATTATATCTCAAAGGGCAATGCCTATGCAGACGAAACAGCAAAATATTGTGCGAGAAAATGTTGTGCATTTAATCGGGGAAAAAGTGAAGAATCTGATTCAAATTCATTAATGCTAACAACAGTTGTAGAGACATGGCAGGAAATCAGAGACTTACAAAATGAAGCAGATGATGAGGAAAAAGATCTGTGGTTAAGAGCAGATTGTAGACCACGTGATGAGGATGGAGTGTGGACCTACAAAGATGGCAGAATAGTCTTACCAAATTGTTTGATTGCTGATATGGCCAGATTGTATCATGGTCCAGCTCACCTTGGAAGAGATTCTATGATCAGACTTTTCCGAGAGACTTGGTTCAATACAAAATTTAGAACGATTGCAGAGTCTTTTTGTCAAAGGTGTTTGTCATGCCAACAAATGAACCCAAACAGAAAATCAGTTGTAGGTACAGGGGTAATTGGTCGAGAGGGTGGTCCCTTTACCAGGTTGCAGATGGATTTCATTGAAATGCCTTTACACAATTGTTTGAAATATGTTCTTGTGATTGTTTGTTTGTTTTCAAGATGGGTGGAAGCATTTCCTACACGACATTGTGATTCAGTTACAGTGGCAAAACTGCTACTCAGAGAAATCATCCCAAGGTACGGTTTTCCAGTCACTATTGAGAGTGATGGAGGGAGCCATTTTGATAATAAACTGATGAAGCTGATATGTGAGGCATTAAGCATTGAACAGAAAATACACTGTGCATACAGACCAGAGGCATCTGGGGTGGTTGAACAGATTAATGGGACAATTAAAAACAGGATTGGAAAAATGTGTCTCGAAACAGGTGTAAAGTGGACAGATGCTCTTCCACTTGTTTTAATGTAATTGAGAAGTACACCTGATAAAAAGACAGGTTTGAGTCCTCATGATGCGATACTCATGGGAAGAGTCATGAGACAAGCTTTTGTACCTGTAGGCAAATTGTTGAGCATAAATGACAGTGCTATTTTGGATTACTGTAAAAAGTTATCTGATATAGTGACTTCTGTGTCTAATCAGGTGGGAACTGAAGCACAATCAAATGAGAAAGTTCAGACACATGATTTGAGACCTGGTGATTGGGTCAGAACAAAAGTACACCGAAGAAGAAATTGTCTGGCTCCTAGGTGGCAGAAGCCTAGACAAATAATTTTGGTCACTACAAATGCAGTGAAATGCAGAGGATTGAAAAGGTGGATTCATCCTAGTCATACTATTCCAGTGCCTACTCCTGAGAGCTCTGATGTAGAAAGTGATACTACAGAAGATTCTGATTCTGAAGTAGAAGGTGAAACAAATCCAGATTCTGAAGATCGACAGAGAGGTCGACATCTGGAACCTGTACCTGTGAATGGAGGACTGACAAGAAAAGACTTGGAAATTATTGAAATAGATTCTGGAGAAGAAGAAAATCTATTAAAAGGAGAAACGACTGAAGATTCAGTTAAAGAAATTAATGGAGTAAATTCTGTTGAAGACAGAGAAGCTGAACCAAAAGAAATTTCTGACCAGGAGAGTATCGAAAAGCAGAAGTCAAGCTCCGAAGTAAGGGACAGGAAACCAGAATCTGGGAAGTTGGAGGTAATTGAAGAGGAGGAGGAAGACGAATTACCAAGTACCAGTGATGGGAGACAAAGCATAGTTCCTGAAGGAGTGAAACTGCCGAATAGAGAAGTTCCTGAGTCAATCATCGAAGTTTCAGACTGCGAAACTGAAGAAAGTGACGTGGATGGTGAAAGTGGAAGTGCAAAGAAAAGATCTTGGAAGTCAGAGACAAGTGCTTCTGAACCAAAAAGAAAATTCGTGAGGAAAACAGATTTCTGGCCTGGTGGAAGATTGAGAGTCAGGTTGATCAAAAAACCGAAGGAGCAGGTGGAAGAAATCAGTAGTCAAAAGGGTTCTGAAATGGAAGTTGGAGTTGGGAGAAACATTGAAGTAGTAACAAGAAAAGGAAGGAGGATTATAAAGCCAAATCAGAAATATAAATCTCCTGAGTGGACTTATCTAGTAATTCCACCTGTCATTGACATTTACGATAGTAGTCAAGAAGAAGAAGAAATTGAAGAAATTTGTGACAATGATTGAAGCACAGAATTTTTAATTGGGATTTTTTTTTTTTTTAATTCTTGGCAAAAGGCTGAAGAAATCTTGTTAGGTGACACAAAGTCGAAGAAAATTTGTTTAGCTGAGGAAAACTTATTTTGTGACATAAGGTCAAAGAAATACTGTTAGGGTTTTAAAAAAATATATTTATATTTTAAAGGGGGGTGTAAATAATTAATGATTTAAATTTAATTTTTAAAATAATTTTTGTTTTCTTTTAAGGCAAAACTAACCAAGGATGCCTTACGTCATGGAACAGAGTACTTCAAGGTGTTCCATTTTTAAGAGATGCTGTAAGATGACTCTGGTGTGTCTGCTCATTTTAATTCTGCTCTGGTTAGTTTTAGCTGTTATTATTCCATTTGAAATTAACAAAGATTTTCACAAAGTCAACATGACAAGCAAAGCTTCAGTTAGTCAAAACAAACATAGTGCAACTGGCAAAGTCATTGATCATCAACCTAACATTCATCAGGACAAATCTATTAGTGATTTTTCAAGCAATACATTCACAAAGCTTTTGAGTGAATATGTCAAGGTAATGGATGCAAAAGATTGCTACGTGTGCGTTAAATTATCTGCTTCTGTTTCTGAGGGAGTGACATGCAATATGCTTCCTCTTACATATGGTGTGACATGAGGTGTGTTAGCTAGCTTGTTCTATCAAACTGGACGCTTAGAATACTATTATTCAGATTTTGATGAAATATTTGCAAATTAAAAAATTGAGTGCTTTGAATAAGCATAAGAAAGCTGAACAGATGAGGGAATTTTTCCTTGTTACTAATGAACTCACCTATGAGTATGCTTACAAGAACAATCTAACCTGTAAACTAAGTGCTGAAGGAAAGAAGTTTTTGAACCTGCTTGAAGAGAGGAGAGCAATTTACAAGAGAAATGAAATAGTCAAGCAGACTAAGTCCAGGTTCTGGCAGAAAGAAGATGAGAAGCTAAATGGCAAAATGCTTGATAATGTTGCAATTCACATAGACAAACCAATTAGTGGTAAGCTTTGCATTAGAAGAGACAATACACTTTTTGATAATTACTTTGTGGGTGCAAGTAATTGTGAAGATACATATCAGATCATGGGAGGTTGGGGATTCAAAGGTGGAAAAGATCCAATTTTTCCTGGAATTTATTTTGTTTGTGGTGACAAGGCTTACTACAACCTTCCTGATCACTGGTATGGAACTTGTTATGTTGGGATTGTTTTTCCTAAAATGTTCCATGTTGACAGAGATTCGGAAGGATTGTTCAAAATTCACAATTATGTAAATAGGGTTAAAAGAGAAACTTTCACAGAGGTTTTGGGAGATATTTTTCAAGCAGTGATACCTTTTGTAGGTATAACCCTGAATGCAGGAAGAATCACAAAATTGTCCACAATTGTTGACAGATTGTCAACAGATACAGCTGATGGTTTCCAATTAGTGAATGTTGAGGTCATTGCAATTAGATCCATGGGGATTCAAGATCGCCTTGCTTTAGACATGCTCCTAGCAAAAGAGGGAGGAGTCTGCGGCATTTTACATGTGCAACATTGTTGCACCTATATCCCTGACGAAAGTAAGAACATTGAGATGTACATCAAGAACATCACAGAGATGCATTCAGAGATAATTCCATTAGAAGAAGAAGATTTTACAGGAAAACTTTCAAAAAGATTCCAATCAATTAAAAATTGGTTCCATGACATTGGAAGTTCAGTTCTTGGCAAGATTTTGGCACCTTTGATTGTGATAATATTCATTTTTGTTCTGACAAAAATTGGTTGTTTGTTGCATAAGAGAAAGAAACAAATGAAGGAAAAGAAAAGAATTTATAAAATCAAAAAAGAAGAGGAAAGGGAGATTGAGTTACAAGAATTACACAGAGCACGTTATGACAATTGCAAGGATTTTGCAGAAACAAATTTCTAGAAATACTGACACAGATGAATTTGAATCATTTTCCAAGAAGTCTAAATTTCCAAATTTTTGGGTGGTGGTGTGGTGATTTGTTAATCACCAGATGAGGGAGTTGATGGAGCGAGATAGAAAATAGCAATCTGTTTAAACTCGTGAAGTCATACTTCCATAATATAAAATAATAATATTAATGATTTGTGATGTGTTATGCTAACACAACCTAGATTAAACTTTACACATGGGGACATTAACATGTTTGCTCATAAACGTGCATAATTGTTGCATCTTTTGTTCGTGCAAAAATAATAAATTAATTTTGTCGTTTTCGTTTTGTCATTACTAACTGCAGCAGATTTAAAAGAGGCATGTGCTTATTTTGCTTTCCTTGTCTATGTGGTGTCATTTCTACTATTCTAGGTGCACATAAGGTTTCATGGTTTCATGAAGACTGGTAAATATAAAATGCTGCTTTATTTGTTTGCTTCTTGCTAGGTAACATTAGACTAATTGGGTGGGTTAATCAATTAGTAAACGAAGGGTGGAAACAGAATAAATAATATTTCTTACATTAATACTTTTCTTGTGTTTGTTTTATACTAGAAAAATAAGTTGCCTGCTTTTGGGCCTAGTTTGCTCGAGTTTGCTAAAAGATGAATTTAATTTCTGCAAGGAGTATGAGATGTCCATTTTAAAAGTTTCCGTCAAAATCACATTCACTGAACAATGGAGAAGCGCTGTCATTATTTTTGTCGGACGTGGCCAAGGTCAGAAACCGGTAGAAAGAACATTTGATAACTTGGCATCCGAGGAAGTGAAATGAAACCAGTGAGAACTCTTGCTCAAATTTGTTGCAAATCAAGGAAGCTTTGGAACACGTACAAGAAAGACAATGGTCCCAAAGAATATGACCGAATGGAAGTTTTGAAATGTGGGTGACATGTCACTTGTCACTCTCGGACCAATGAGACATCGACTTTTGCAGAAAATGTTCCTTTACTTAGATTAGCTAGCATAGAAAGGTATAAAAAGTCCATGCCCTAGGGATGGGCTGGCTGCTGCTTTTCAACTTTCAGATGAGGGTGTCGTGCTGTCGGACTTTGCGTGGAGCACGTAAGAATCCTCAAAGAACTTTACTTTATTTCCATTTATTTAGCTTAGCTAGGGACTTAGGATTTTAGAAATGCTAAACTTAAAATTCTTTGCTTAAAACTGTATTTTTCTTATGATACTTTTCAAACATGCTTGCTATGATTCTAATAAAATTGCATTTATAAAACTATATTCTTATTAATCTAAAATTAGTTAATAAAATCTTACTTTTGAAAACAAGCTGGTCTTGGTTATTCAGAAGCGCAGGTTACTATTAGCTAGATGCCATCGCGATGGTGGTCATTTAAATAGTTAGGATTTGTTTAAATAATGTCATCATTTACCGCGGTTGTATATAGGTTGTATATAGGTTGTATATAGGTTGTATATAGTTTGTATATAATTTGTAAATAAGTTGTATAGGTTTAATTTGGCCACCTGATTCAGTAGGTCAAAATATGTCATATTTGATTAATGGGTCCATGAGTTAGAGTAGTATTTTATGGTGATGGTTATAGAGTTAGGTAGCATTGCTTATGGCATATTTCCTATAGGCCGCTGGATCACAAGCAGTGCAAACTTCACAAACTATGTGAGCGTAGCGTAGTACTTTGTCCAGGGTTATTGGTTTAGTTATGATTTTTTAGTACCAGGGAATTTCGACTTCATCCGGTAAGCTACCTAGCACCTCCATCAGAAGCAGTATGTGGAGAACCCATTGTCAAATTAAAAGCTGTAGAGTTTAACCTTTATGGGAATCTGCTTCATTACAGGATGGTAACTGTGGGTATGGTTTCAAGTATACATTTTAAGAAACCTAGCTGCTCTGTTGCATCTTGGACATCCCAGCCCATGACAGCACAGCACTTAGAAACCATATTGAAGTATTAAAATGAATGGATTCACACTTACTTTCCTTTAAACTCAGTAACACAAAGCTCATGGCAATTGTATTCCATGCTTGTGTTGCAACATTCAATTGTTTGGTGCTCTGTCCTTCTTGTTTAAGTGCTCCTTTGTGACATGTTTAGCAGCATCCATCCCTGCTGCAGCTCTTATGAGCCTCAGAGCACTTCAGGCAATGTTCTGTCTCCAGTAGCCACACCACATAGCAGAATTTATACATCGTGGAGCAAAATGGATCTCTGAGAAGAAAGAGATTGCAGAAACCTATGAAAATACCCAATTTCGATAAGCATTTGTTCAAAAGTGGCACGGGGGGAACCTATTGTATAGTAGAGGATGTGACAAACATTACAGCACTGTGTGTTAGTGCTTGAGAAGTGCTGATGTGCACCTTTCCTTGGATCCTGAAGGATGCTGTGTTGGTTAGAGCATAAAACTTATACAAATGTAATCGACCACTGGGGAATTTTTAGTACTCAGACAGCATCGAGAATAATATTTTATTATGATGTGTCTCAACAACCTCTGCAGAATATGCTTAAGTTGTTTTGTTTGTTTTGCTACTCTCAACTGTAATAACTCTAACTCTCTCTTTGGGTGCACAGCTTTGCCTCACAACCATGGAAGGACTGAGTAGCCCCAGCCCTCTGGGGCTGTTCTGGGAGACACAAAGGAAAATAGAAAAGAACAACTAAATTACTATTGGGAAATCCATAGGGTTGTTAAGATTGCCCTCACCCACTAATAGTGGCATGCTTCATCATTGGGCCGTTACTACATCATAGTGCAGACAAAGGCTCATGGTAGAGCGCAATTTTTCAGAAAAAAGTTTTTTCTCTAAAGGGATCCCTAATACATAAGAAAAATAATTGAATCTGTCTAAGTGGGTACCCCGTTTCTTTACTATAGGCTCCACTTGCCAGTATTAAAATAAAACATGTATAATGGAGTGTCTATGTCTCTATTACCCAATTGGATTATGTCATATGCTTCAGCCAAAGCCAACTGCCCATATGGGTCAAGTAGCCTTCTTCAGGATACAGATCCCTTATGTTCCAGTCCCTCCCAATAAGTTATTAAACGGAAGGAAAAATATTGCAATACTTGCCCTCTGTTCACACTCGGAGGCTGAGCTAACTATAACTCGTGCCACCCAATGCACCGCACCCTGGGTGAAGTACAACGCTACGCTCGCGTAGTTTGCAAAGTTTCCGCTACCTCGCACTACGCGAATTGCATGTAGCACAGTGCAAACACGTGTAGCGTAGCATAGTGGTCATTTTTTGCTTCCTCGTGGTCCTCAATGTCAAGTTGGCGACCGCGAGCGAGCAAAATCACATTCCGGCGAGACTTTTTACTCATTCGCGATCAGCAACATCAAGTTGCCGATCGCAAGGGTGGAAAATAAACCTCCTGGCGAGATTCTCAATGCGGGGAGGTCAGGTTTTTCGAGGCGAGTGGTCGCGTATGATCGCAACTACTCGCGATGAGAAACTACTAGTCCGCGTTGAGAAAGCTGACGCTCAAATAGAAATCTACTCGAGCGGCAGAAAACGACCGCTTGCACTGTGCAAGATGCAGTTTGCACTGATTGCACAGTGCGGACAAGCATCCGACACTGTGCAATCAGTGCGAACAGCATTTTGCACAGTGCACTACACAGTTCGCATAGCTACACGTAGCTCACGTAGTGCGAAGTGCACTTCGTGTTACTATGCGTAGCGCTACTACGCGAACTACGCCCAGGGTTACTTATGACCTCACATATTACATCACTCATGACATGGTTATTGACATCACTGATGATATCACTAATGACATCTCAAATGACATGACTAATGACATCGCTGATTACATCATCCAGTGACTGAGTGTTTTAAAATGTTTATGTTTCTTAAATATATATACTCCAATGTGTATTGGTGATTTAGTGGGTGTATGAGTGTCTGTCTGGGTGATTCAGTGAGTGTGTGACTGTTTAAGTGAAAATGTAGGTGTCTCAGTGAATGTATGAATGAGTGACTGGTTGTGTGAATGTCTGTATCAGTCTGTCAGTTGGTGTCTAAGTGGTTGTATGGGTGTGTGAGTGGGTACGCTAGTGGCTGCATGGTTTGTTTCTGAGTACTTGTGTGGTTGTCTGAGTGTCTCTGTGGGTGAGTGAGTGTGTGACTACTGATATGGATGAGAAAGTGGGTGAATCAGTGACTCTATGGTTTACTGAGTGTGTGTGTTAGGGGCTGTATGGGTGAGTGAGTGTGTGTATGGCTGTGAGTGTGAGTGGATGTGTCAGTGGTATAAGGGGTATACGGGTGAGTGAATGAGTATGTGAAAGGCAATATAAGTGAGCAATAAGGTATATGAGTGACTATATGGGTGAGTCAGTGAATTTGAGAGTAGCTGTATGAGTGAGTGTGGACTTGTGTCAGTGACTGTATAGGTGAGTGAGTATGTGCTAGTATCTGTGTGAGTAAGTGAGCGGGTGTATATCTGTATGGGTGAATACGTGGATGTGTGATTGACTGTATGGGTGAGTGACTAGGTGTGTGAGTAGCTCTGTGGGTGACTGACAGTGTGTGAGGGACTTTATGGGTGTATGAGTGGATATGTCAGTGACTGTATTAGGGAATGAGTGGCTGTATGGGTGAGTGAGTCGATATGTTTATAGGTCTGTGAATCAGTGAATGGGTGTGTAAGTACTAGTATGGGTGTGTAAATGTGTTTGTGATTAATTGTGTGGGAGGGGGTTTATGAAAGGCTCTATGGGGTGTGAGTGGGTGTATCAGTGATTCTGTTTATCACATAAACTGATGACTTCAGTGTTTTCTAAACGTTTATGAGTGTTAAATGAGAATATTGTGTGTACTTGTAATGAGTGATACTACTTCTAACTTATGTAATGTAAGTGGCTGTGTGGGTGTGTGAATGGGTGAGTGAGTGGTTATATGGGTGAATAAGTGGGTGTGAGAGTCGCTGTATTGGTAAATAGGTGGGTGTGTGAGTAGCTGTATGGTTGAGTGATTGGCTGCATTGGTGAGTGAGTGGTTGTGTGAGTGACTGTATGGGTCTCTGAGTGGGTTTGTGAGTGGATTTATGAGTGGAGTGGGTGAGTGGGTGGCTGTATGGATGATTGAGTGGTTTAGTGAGTGGCGGTATGGGTGAGTGACTGTGTGTGTAAGTGACTGTATGGTGAGCTTGTGGCTGTTTGAGTGACTGTTTGTTTAATTGAATGGCTGGATGAGTTGCTGTATTGGAGAGTAAGTGTCTGTATGAGTGGCTGTATGGATTTGTGAGTAGATGTGTGAGGGCTTGTATGGATGTGTGAATGGGTATGGAAGTGGTTGTATTGGTGTAAGTGGCTCTGTTTAGAGGCTGAATGGATGAGTGGGTGGGTATGTGAGTGGCTGTGTGGATTAATAAATAGGAGAAGGAATAGCTGTATAGGTGAGTGAGTGGCTGTGTGAGTGACTATATGGGTGAGTCCGTGGCTGTGTGAGTAGGTGTATGGGTAAGTGAGTGGCTCTGTGTGTGATTGTATAGGTGAGTGAGTGTGTGTGAGTGGCTGTATGGATGAATGAGTGGGTGTGTGAGTGGTTCTGTAGATGATGTCATTAGTGAAGTCACTGACCATGTCATGAGTGATATAATATGTGAGATCATAAGCAGTGTATTGTGAGAGCATAAGTTATAATTAGACCCGGTAAGTATAACTGCTGAATTTTCATGGTTTGGTGTTTGTAAAATCTGAACCACACTATAACGTCCCTGCAACCTTTGGTTTCTTAATGGAATTTCTAAGTTTTTATTAATTCCATTTCCGAACAATAATGGCCCGGTTACTGTTGTTTTTTTCAGTGAATTTCTAAGGGTAATTAATTCTGTATCCTAACTATACCATCTGTGTAACACTTGGATGTTTTAGTGAATTTCGAAGGTGTTTTAATAATATTTCCTAACTTACATCTGTTTTTTTTATTCTATATCCTAGCTATAATGTCCCTGTAATGTTTGTTTTTTATAGTGTATTTTGTGAATTGTCTACAGTAATATGCTACGTATATTTTTATGTTTTTTTAAAAACAAATTGAATTTGAATTTAAAGATATTTGTATAGCGCACGTTTACCTAGCGGTTTCATGGCGCTGTGGGGTCAATTCAATTTCAAGTGCAGGCACAAAGTTGGATCAAGTTGAGAAGGCCTGCGAGAACAAAAAAGTTTTCAGTCTCCCGCGGAACTCCATGTACGGCACTGATGTTCGAATAGAAAGAGGTAAGGAGTTCCAAAAAGACGGGGCGAGAATAGAGAACTTACAGCCTCCTGTCCTACTTTTCTTAAAACGGGGCACCACCAGGAGAGATAGGGAAGAGGTGCATAATTGCCTGCTAGGAATGTAATGATGGATGTTAGATTTAATAAAGGCCGGAGCTGTCCCGGCAAGAGCCTGGAAAGTCAGGCATCCAAGCTTGAACAGGGCTCTTTCTTTAATAGGGAGCCAATGTAAGGAACAGAGAAAAGGGGTAATGTGCTGAGACCTAGGTAAGCTAAAGACCAAACGAGCAGCTTGGTTCTGCACTAGCTGGAGCCGACGAAGGGCATAGCTGGGAATGCCGTTGTACAGTGCATTACCATAGTCGAGGCGAGAGAGAACCATCGCCATAAGAATAAGTTTAAGAGCTGAAAATGAAAAAAACGTGAAATCTTGCGAATAGTACGCAACACAAAAAAACAAGAAGAGACCACGGTGCTAACGTGCGAGTGAAGAGTAAGGTGTTGATTAAGAGTGATCCCCAAGGTTTTGATAGAAGAAGAGGGGAAAGGGGGAGAACCGAAAGAGGGGGGCCAAAAGGCAGAAGACCAAGGATTAAGTTTACCACCAGTCAGGACGAGCTCAGTCTTATCAGGGTTGAGTTTCAGATGGTTAGAGTTTGTCCAATCCCTGATAAATACCATCACTGACTGGAAGTTGTGAATGGAGTGGGGTGAATTCGACAAAGTAAAAATAAGCTGGAGGTCATCAGCGTAGTTAAACACTGTGACCTCCATCCACTGTAAAGCAAAAATAAGTGGAAAAATATACAAGTTAAAGAGGAGAGGGGAAAGAGAAGAGCCCTGAGGAACACCACATTGCACTTTATGAGCCATAGATATGTGAGAAGTTAAGGACTTCTTAGTGGGTTAGTGAGTGTCTAAGTGGACCTGTCACTGTGTATGTTAGTGTCTGACTGGGTCTGTGAGTGGATGCATTAGTGTTTGAGTGGATCTGTAAGTGAGTGGGTCTGTTACTGGGTGTGTGTAACTGTCTGACTAGGTCTGTGAGTGGGTACAATAGCTGTTGATTGGATCTGTAAGTGGGTGTGTTAGTCTCTGAGTAGGTCTGTGAGTGGGTACATAAGTGTCTGAGTGGCTCTGTGAGTAGCTGCATGAGTGTTTGATGGATCTGTAAGGAGGTGTAAGAGTCTCCTAGTGGATCTGTGAGTGGGTGCATGAGTGTCTGAATGGGTCTCTGACTGGGTGCTTTAGTATCTGACGGGGTCTGTAAGTGGGTGCATTAGTGTTTGAGTGGGTCTGTAAGTGGGTGCATGACTGTGTGAGTGGATCTCTTACTGTGTGCATGAGTGTCTCAATGGGTCATGAGTGTATACGTCCATGTCTCATTGGGGCTGCAGCCGGGTGCATGATTGTCTGAGTGAATCTCTGAGTGGGTGTGTCAGTGTCTTGATCTATGCCTGGTTGTGTAAGTGTCTGAGTGAGCCTGTGACTGGGCAAATGACTGTCTAAGTTAGTATGTGATTGAGTGTAACTCTGCAAGTGGGTGAATGAGTGTCTGAATCCATCTCTGATTGGATGCATGAGTCTGTGACTGGACCTGTGAGAGGGTGTGCGAGTGTCTGTGTGGATCTGTGACTGGGCGTATAACTGTTGGAGGGAGTCTGTGAAAGAGTGTATGACTGTCTGATTGGGGCTGTCACTGCGTGCATTAGTGTCTGACTGGGTCTGTGAGTGGATGCATTAGTGTTTGAGTAGATCTGTAAGTGGGCATGTCAATCTCTGAGTAGGTTTGTGACTGGGTGCATGAGTGCCTGAGTAGATCTGTGAGTGGGTGCATAAATGTCTGAGTGGGTCTGTGAGCGGATACATGAGTGTCTGAGTGGATCTGAAACTGGGTAAATGAGTGTCTGAGTTGGTATGGGAATGGTTGCATGAGTCTGTGAGTGGGCCTGTGAATAGGTGCATGAGTGTATAAGTGGGTCTGTGAGTGCATGTATGAGTCTGTGAGTGGGTCTATGAGTGGGTGCATAAGTGTCTGGGTACACAAGTGTCTGAGTGGGTGCATGAGTGTCTGAGTGGGTCTGTGAGTCAGTGCATGAGTCTCTGAATGGGTCTGTGAGTCGGTGCGAAACTTTCTGAGTGGGTCTGTGAATGGGCACATGAGTGTCTAAGTGGGTCTCTGATTTGGTGTGTAAGTGTCTGAGTGAGTGCATAAGTGTCTTAGTGGGTTCTATGAGTGTCTGGGTGGGTCTGTGAGTGGGTGCATGAGTTTCTAAGTGGATCCGTGAGTGGGTGCATGAGTCTGTGAGTGGGTCTGTGAGTGGCTGCAAGCGGTTCTGAGTGATCTGTGACTGGACGCACAAGTATCTGAGTAGGTCAGTGAGTGGGTGCGTAAGTGTCTGAGTGGGTGAATAAGTGTCTGAATGAGCCTACGAATGGATGCATGAGTGTCTGAGTAGGTCTGTGACTAGGTGAACGAGTCTCTGAGTGGGTTTGTGTGTGGGTACAGGACTGTCTGAGTAGGTTTGTGAGTGGGTGCATGAGTGTCTCAGTTGGTCTGTGAGTTGGTGTGTGCATCTCCGAATGGGTCTGTGAGTGGGTGCATGAGTGCCTGAGTGGGTCTGTGACTGCATGCAATAGTGTGTGCATGAGTGTGTGGATGCATATGTTTTTTTATTTTTTCGCAATAGTTTGCGACTCCGGCACAACTCTACATGGGAGGGCCACACTGAGCTCCGGGAAGCATCTGTGATGCTAGCATGCGAAGAAAAATGGGTTGGAGCATTTTGATACTCATAAGGGGTCCCTATGAGACCCCTACAATGAACACATGGGGTCATGGTACCCCTATTATGACTGCTTCTATAGTTTATAATATTTATTTTTACCCCTGATACCATGTCCTGGTGTATAAAATAGAAGGTGCAAATGTCTACACAGTTTGAGACCAGCCAATCATAGCACTGCTCCCGGCATGTGGGTCATGAAGCTTTGTGTAGGTGTCACAAATGATCTACATTGCTATATTTACAAACTTTTAATAGGTTTAAAATTACTGAACGAAGTTAGACCAAACAACAAAAAGCCCTCTTTCTGTACAAGGAGCTAGCTTTGTGCCAAATTTGATGTAATTTCATCCAGCAGTTTGGGACTTTGGGACCCTCTGGGGAACTTCCAGAAGAACTTCCAGAAGTTTGGAGAACTTTGGAGCAACTTTGGAAAAAAGCTCCATGAGTGGACCGACTTGACATGGCCAGCCAAGCTGGCAGCCCTCAACCGCAAGCCGGCCTGCTTTCCAGGTTCATCCCGCTGAAAAGCTCCGGAGGTCTGTCTTCTAGAATTTGACCAGGAGTAGGCAAAATCCCAAACCAGCAAACCCTCACCGAAGCTGGCCTGGTTAAGAGCAGCGAGGGACCCCTGAAGAAAAAGTTCAGTGAAAGTTTCCAAGTTCAAACGTAGAAAAGGTGACCAAGACCAACCTTGAGAGCAAAGCTGCCCAACTTCAACTGCGAGCCGGCCTGGATCACTGGTTCGTCCCACTGGAAAGCTTCAGAGGTGGGACTTCCATAGGGTTGATCGGGAGCTCGTCGCAAGGCAAGCTGCCGAACCCTGGCCGAATCCGGACTGGTTGGAAGCTTCAAGGGACCCTGGAAGAAAAGCTCCAGAAAAGTTTCTAAGTCAGAAGCATAAAACTTTGACTGAGTCCTTACGCGAGGGGTAGCAGCGCAGGACTCCATCGCGGTCTGCCTGAAACTTTGACTTTGACCCGGAGTAGCACAACCAGATGTCCCAATAGCTGCTATAGATTTCTATGTGCTATATAGTGATAAATGTTTAAAAAATCATGTTTTCGATTCCCCACATTGGATTTTTTTTCTCGTTTTGGTGACATTTACATTTTTTTTTTCCTATTTTTATAATTTAGTGTTGGATTTTTATTGTGTGTTGTGGCTTAATTATTTACTGAATTGGTGTTTTTAAATGCTGTAAATACCTGTCTTTGAAGTTAAGCCTGCCTGCTCGCAGCCAAGCTACCAAGGGTTGAGCATGGGAACCATTTTCTAAGTCCTGTACTGAGCCCTATATTGTGGCTGTGGCCTTCTTTCCAGGGGCAGATATACATTTGCCTATACTAATAACCCACTTTCCAACAGGTGTACACTACTGTGATGCCTGCTATCATTTTAAAAGCCAGTCCTGCCTTGAAGGCTGTTTTTAAATTGAAATCATATGTTACCCCTAGGATCTCCCCTAGATGCCCCCAGGGGTAGGGTGCCTTGTATTTATGAGCAGAGACATTATAAATATATTTTATTAGCCCTGGTGAGTTAAGAACTGCCAAATGTGTTTTTCCCCATTGTAAAAAACGTGTTCCATAGGCAAACATAGATATATTTTAAGTAGTATAAATGTTGACAGGAGTGAGCTAGAAATGTCATGCAAAAACTCAAAATGAAAGTTATGATAAATTCAACAGTTTGCCACTGTTAGATTTATAATACCTATTACTGAAAAGAAGTTATAGAATGTTCTCTTCTGTCAGTCAAAATCCAGTCTTCCATCTTCCTTCTCCTGATTAGCCAGCCTCTGCCAGGCTGAGTCAAGCTGTCTTAATGAGGTGTGACGTTACCTGCTAGAGAGACAAAGGAATTCCTGTGGGTGGAGAACTGCAGCTGCAGAAGCAAAAGGCATGATGTGGGTGGAGGCCCAAACTGGTATTCTGAGGGGGAATGACACTTTAGGACAGCACAGGCTCACATCCACACCCTGCACCCCCAGTCACACAGGAACACCTGTAATTTGATTAGTAAAGGGATTGGAAGGGGAGTGTTAGTTTAATATAGCCACACCAATGTGTTGGCTTAACCAGATCTACCCTTCCAGGAGAAAATTCTATCCATTTGGGTTTTTGGAAGAATAATGCTTTCTGGGACAAGAATATGCCACACTTTGGAGGAAGTGGTCTTACCTAAGGGTGGCACCCTGCATCCCATTGGTCAGGGGTGCCTTCCTGCTTGACACCCAGTAACACTGAATACATATGGGAGAGTTGCCAAGCAACTCAGATCTGATGCTTGAAACAACAAGGAGAAGAAGGACTGCCCTGCTGGTACCCTGATCCGCACCCAAAGGACTGCACTTTGAAGACCTGCAGCTGCTGCACAATCTGGCACTACAGTTCTAAGGACTTTGCCTGGCTGCACAGTGATTAAGAAGTGGGCTCCCCGAACACTACAGGTTAACAGAGCCCACCTGCATCATCTCAACCAAGAAGTCCCTAGCCTGGAGTGCGTCCAGTGGACTTTTAAGTATTTGGCTCAGTGCATTGCGGTAATTGTAGTCCCAACGTCCCAAGGACTATCTCAGTGATTCTAGACCCATGGATTGGCGTTGTGGACACTTTGATACTAGTTATCACATTCTTAGATTGACAATCACGATATTGATAGGCAAGTATAAGACCCATTACTTCACTGTTCTCAATGCAAGATGCCTGCTTATTCTGCCATTTTTGCAAGCCCTATCCCAGACCTTTTCTGAATCATCATCCGACCAGAGATTAATTGTTCAAATATCCGCTGTGCATGATGTGCAGGAGGATTAGACTAACAGTAAGAGTATTCTAGTTTTGCAAGCTCAGTACATAATTGAGATTTTAATTTTTTTCCTGGCAATTTTGCAGAATCAAACAGCAGCTAAGTGTCTGTCCCCTAATCGTGGCTTTAAGAAGCCATAACCGTAACATAGGCTGCATCCTGTAATAACTTGCAATCGAATGACCAGTCCAAAGGCCTTGTTCCACAGGTAGCAGAGTTGTGGCTGAAAAAAAGTGAGAGAGCACTATGATCCCAGAGGATTTGTGGGTGTCTCTTTGTCCAAAGAGATGAGATGATGGAAGGACTAGCTAAAATCATATCTTTCCATAACACCATATCACGTGGGGTTGAATAAAATGTGAAGCCCGGCTTTAGCTCCAGACAAGTCCACCATACATCCTGAAGGGCATGCAAGTCCATAACCTGATAAAGAGTTTACCATGAACCCCTCATCCGTCTAGAAGCTAATTCAGTCCAAGAGGTTGAATTCAAATCAGATTCAAATATCAGATTAAAATCCTCACTGATTATATAATTGGGTCTTCCCACTGGCTTAATTCCAAAAGATTTTTTTTAAAGGTATCACCTGTGTTAGGAGCAGAAGGTGAGTCGAAAGTTAGCTTTCCTTACTTATTTGAGCAATAAGCCAGCTGCCCATTTCTCGTAAATTAACTGTAAAAAACTGACCACTCATGTTTCCTAGCCAGTAGAATGGCACCCTTCTGTGATCCCTCGCTGCCAGAATCTGCAATTTTTCTGTAGCTACGATTCTCCACTTTCGTAACCTCATGTAAACTAAGATTGGTCTCCTGTAGGAATACCAGCTGTGGGTTGAGCATGATTAGCTCTTACCTGAGGTTGCTCTCAGACCATTCAAGTTCCAGTTGACTCCCCCCCTTTCCACCATGCTCAACCATCAGAAATACATTTTGGATCTCTTCTTATGAGAAACAAATTAGCGACCATGATCGATACCTACCCATTTTGAAACATTTCCACCCGCAAGTGAATCCAGTTGACCCTATAACAGTGTAGAAAACACCCCCCCACCCCAAAAAAAAACTGTTGAACACTTTGAATATTTTGGGCTCCTTGGGCTGACAACTCTTTGGACTCAGTGGGCTTTGGAATATCTATAACAGGCCTTCTTGGGCTTCCTCGAGTTCTTTAGACCATGCTCCATGTCGGGTGCCCACTGCTGCCACAGTCCTCATCGTTGACACCAGCTGACACTACTGGATTGCTGCTGCCCCTAGCACACCTCCTCTTCTTGGGTTAGCCAGCAATGGCCTGGTGCATCTGACAGCACTCCTGCCTCCCAGCCAAACCAACATAGCCAAAGGTAAGGGCTATGCTCACCCAACATGCCCTCCTGCAATACCCCACCCTGCCTGAGCAGGTGGGAACAATCGACATCGTGGTCCAACAGGCCATTAGCAGCGGCCTTCATCTACCCAGAAACAGCACCACAGCTCACCGGTGAGTACTGCCATAAACAGTACCACAAAATGTTATGGTCACATAGCAGTGTGAGGTCCTGGCGCCCTCAACATTCCACATAGAAGCAGGCAGAGCTGGCCCTAAATTGGATTGACCGGGACAGCGCCCTGGGCGGAAAGAACATTTTGTGTTTGTTGTGAGGGCAGGGGGTCATTGCGGTGTGACGGCAGGAGGTGTGAGGAAGATGGGAGGAGGGCGTGGGTTTGATGAGGTGCTAACAATTACGCTGAGGTACAGTAAGGGCTGATTACATAGTCTTTGGGGACCCGATTGAGACCAAGTGGGATGGGTGAGCTGCTGTTTGCATAACAATAACCCGTTGGGCGCGGACGCGATTCTGCGCCTGTGCGGCGTTTTCCGTAGTGGGCGGGTTCATGACGGCCCCCAGCCGTCATCAGCACACACGCACCGCGGTGCATGACGGACGGGGGCCGTCAACAGCACCGAAGGGGTTAAGCCAGGCAGCTCTCTGCTGCGCCCCTCAGAATAAGGGCGCCCAGAGCCTGGGCCAGCTCCACCATGCCCAATGCTGGCCCTGCAAGCAGGAGCTTCTCCGAGGGTCTTCCAAAAGGCCCCCTATAGCAGGATTGGGAGATTCGGGGGCCGGGAGGCTCTCTAGGGCCCGGCTGATAAAGAGACGATCAACCACACTCCTTTATATTTTTCAGCTGTGCGAAAATCTCTGTCTCCAGAACTGTTTCTCTTAATGAGTAAACTCATCCCCTATAGAAATGGTAAACGTTTCAAATGCAGCCTTTGTTAAACACCAAATGCCACTTTTTTCTTTCCGGACCCGCCCATATTCCGAAAGGGTCCCTTCAATGGCTTAACAAGATGCCTGCTGAAAATGCAAATCTGTAGCAACAGCTCTTATTCTCAAAATAGTCCCGATCCGAGGGGATTTAATGCAAGGCTTGCAATTTTCATTTAAAATATCCGTGCAGTTCTCCAGAGCATTAGCAGGCAGTAGTTAAACTAAATCATCAAGGATTCAGAAAATTAGTCTGCCTCACATAAATCGGGAAAAACATTCGCAACACCGTTCCTGGATAATGATTCAATTATTTGTTTATGTATTTTGTTGTTACATAGTGCCGCGAGCGTGGCCTTGCATCGACCTCAGAGCTTAGTCGGGCGGATTTCATGGCGATTAGTGGTAAGGTCGAGCAAAGTAGCAACAGTTTTTACCTTCCTTTACAAAAAGGCAAATAACTGGGAATTCTCTTGCATCAAATGTTCTATGAGAACAGTTTCTCACAAAAACATTTCATTTTCCAAGTTGTCGTCCTGCAGGCAAAGGTGCGTGCGGATGGTAATAAACCCATCCAACTGCAAACTGGGCAAAGGACTTCTGCCAAATTTATCCCACATCGATAGGAACATGTTCCGCTTTCCCCTTCCTTTGATAGCGAACTTCTGTGGAAATGTAATTTGGAAGGAATTTTGGGATCTTTCTGAGACTGAGCTTGATTACGAGAACATGGATGAAAATGTGAAATGCAGGTGTGATCTTTTGCATTTCAGATCATGTTTAAATTGGTGTTTTAGTTGCCTGTGCTTCACTGTGAAATTGATCGCCAGCCAGGGTTGATCCCCTTTTGAGTACATTATTTATCTAGACTATTTTCTGGAGAGTTGCATTGCTAATGTATATCACTGTGGCCAATTGTTAGTGGGTGTGCAAGTGTGTGTGTTCTTAAAAAGGAATACAAGTCTTGGATACTGTAATTTGTTTTTACTATGTGTTATGGTCATGTGTGTTAATCACTGCAATGTTTTTATTCAGGTCTAATGATGTGCTTCACATTGGGATGCTGTTGGTTGTAATAGTCCTCTCAACAGGTGTCTGGGGATGGAGTAACAGGATGTATGCCACTGCTCCGATATGCTGGTATTGTTTCTTGGGCTCAGTGTCACAGTTTGCTGTTAGGTTTACTTGCCATGTGATTTCCTGACACTGCCTTTTATTTTTTATGATCCTCTCTTAATTCTCCTCCACTCTGGTGCTTTTGGATCCTGTTGTGAACTAGGTTTGTGGCGTGCTTTCCATTGATTAGGAGTGGAAGAGGGGTCCTGCATCGGAGCAGGGGTGTGTTGAGGTGCCACAGCCTGGCAAGTGGCCACTCCATTGGAAAAGTCCGGTGCTGTAAGAAACAGATGTTAGCATCAACATACGGGCGCATATTTGTGTTTTTGGGTGTGTGTGTGTGTGTGTGTTTTGTGTAAGCGCCTTCTTCCTGAGTTGGTGGATCCTACGCCAACCTCATCCTGTGAAGGGAGTTCTCCTGTATTAGGTTGTGCACATTTTCTGTTACAATGTAGCCATGCCAGTGGATACTTCTGAGTTCCTTTGGTGTGATGGCTCACCTGCCAGGGCATCTGTATCAACTGTGACTGAGGGTTGTTGCGCTGACCGGGTCTACTCTGTGCAGTTCAAAGTCCAGGATGATATTTGAAGGCATTAGGCAATTGTGACTTGCAATTTTGTTTTATCACAATGCACACGATGCACTGAACTAGTAATGCTTGATATCCTTCCTAGCAAAGGAGCATCGATATTACCTTCATTGTTCTTTGTGTCTAGGTGTCCTCTTTTGTAGCCTATGTGTGCCTGCTGCTCAAGTTGATTCTTACTTAGTGAGATGTACTTTGCCCTTGTAATGGTCCCCCTTAGCATGTGTTTCTTGGGAGTGATTTTCTCAAATACTAATATCCATTCACGGTCCAATGTGGGTGCTGTTCTGAATGAATGCAGTTCTTGCCCTTCTAGCGCTCTCATCGGTGTGCTCATTCACACGCCTGTCACCCAGTTTGGTTGTGTTGGTATGAATCACTGTCCAAAGTCCTTGACCAAGACGTGGGAATTTTCCATAAGTTCAGTTTGTGCCCCTGTGATTCACAGCCCAGTGGCCATTGGTTTTGTTATGAGTACCTGGGCAAGTTGTTTGTTCATTGTAGTTTGTAGCTAGAGGTCATTTGGTCGCTGATGTGGTCTGTTGGACCTCCACATTTCATGTTGTTAGAAACAACCCAAACTTTGCAACCTCACGAAAATTAGAATCAAAGAAGAGGTCAAAGGAGCAGCGTCATTGGGTCCTTTATAGTTTTTTAAGAAAGGTTGAAGATTGTTGTAAACTGGTAATATATTTTCAGATGTGCTGGGTAGCTTCTTCTTAACCAATAGATATTATCTCTATGTTTTCTGCACCACCATCATGAAGTCCGGATGAATCCTAATGCTGTTGCCCTCGGATTGAAGATGTCTTTTCTCACTGACAATATGCAACACCACATTTTGACCTCAGAAATTCAATAGACTGGCAGTTATCAGCCATGCTGGTGCCCCTGGATGGGGGTCTAGGAGCCAAGGGGCAGTCCACTCTTCCAACCGCAAAGAGACAAAAGAAGGTGTCAGTGTCGATCAGTGTTTTTATCATGCTCTCAACAAAATCCTCCAATTTGCTCTTGTCTGTGCGCTTTGGTATTACCAAAAAGTGCTGGGTCTACCACTTTGACATTGCTCCTAGTACTTTGTTCTTAACCTTGTTCAGAGATAATACTTTATCCAAATACAAGCATTTTTCCTGATATCTGCTGTTCTGCCACGATCAGCGGCACTACTTGTTTTTATATTTTATTGACAAGAGCATCAACCCTGTGATTTAGAGTGTCTGTGTCTTTTCTTAATAGATATCAGGCTTTGGTAATTTTCCTTTAGCCGGTTTATGATGTCCAAATTGTTGGGCCTCTGGGTGGTCTTCCTCCAAACATTTTGCCTACTCCCATACTGTTTGCTGTGATTCATTTTTGTTGGCTTTAGGACTTTAGGCTAACCAAGGGTAAAGTGCTTGTGCTCACTCTGTAAAGCATGTCAAATTGACCTACCTTATTGACACATTACATTTACTTATAAGACCCTAGTGAAGTGGTACAACATGTATCCAAGGTCTGTAAATTAAATGCTACTAGTGGGTCTTGAACACTTATTGTGCCACCCACTTAAGTAGCCTTTTAAAACATGTTTCAGACCTGCCATTTGCACTCTGTGTGCAGTTTTAAACTGCCTCCTTGACCAGGCATAATACACCTTTTATCAGGCCTAAACCTGCCTTTCAAATACATATAAATCGAATGAATCATTGAAGATCTTTCTGTCCTCAGATTTCACGTAGAATTGGGTCCAACCTCCTCAGGTCCTTCTCACAGATCACAGATGCCACATACAGCAGGTTCAGTTGATCTGGTATCCTTTTTGCAAGCTCAGCAGTGTTCTGATAAAGGTGCCTTGAGGTGTCACGTTTAGGCTTAGTACTGTGGGGTGACTCCTGGGCACTTAAGCACTCCCTAACCAAGAGTGTAAAATATTCCTGGAGGCAACCCTTCGCACTTTTCATTAGTTCATGTTTGCCTTACTGAAAACGGGTCCAACATGTCATGTGCCATGGTATTTTCAAGATGGTGAAAGTCTTTGGAAACACTAAACATGGGCTCTGAGGGCTGGGTGTGTGTGTTTGGGGGGGTGGAGGGAATCATAATGAAATCACCCACAAACCCAGCAACAGAACTCAGGTAGGACAAAAGCAGGGACCTCAGCATTCATGAACCGAAATACGTGGTGAGGAAGCAGAGGGATCAAGGCTTTAAGGGTTTGCAGCTTCCAAAACATGACCGCACAGTTATACCCTATTCATGGACAAGTAGTCTGGCCTTGGGTACCGTAGTTGATCAGGTTTTGCTTTGGTGTTTCTGCTCATTCAGCAACTAGACAGGGTGTAGGAAATTCTTTTTGGGGTTTAGAGGATTGAAAACCCTTCTCAAGCAGAAACCACAATCACTGTCATGGTGAACCACAAAAGTCACTAAGTTATCCTGTGCTTAACCCTCTGGTAGCTTTGCACAAAATCAGGCATAACTTAGAAGCAGTGTGTTAAGTATTTCTACATCACTCAAATAGTAATAAAGTAGGAAAATAAAGAAAATTTGGCACCAGAAAGATAATACAATCAGTAGTGCAGGAATTATGAATTTTTAAAGTTTTTAATAAAAACAAATGCCTAAAACATCAAAGCACAAACCGCGGACATCTAGTTGTACAAGACTGGGGTAAAGTTGAAAGTTATGGATGACGGCAATGGATACACGAGGTGGATTAGACCTAGTCTCCACTTACCTTCAGACTTAGAAGAACCTTTGAAGAAAAATGTCTGCGGAGGTAAAGTTCAGAGGGGCAAGAGACCAATCTTGACATTTTCAAAAACAAAGGTTATCACTTATTAAATGTAATAATGTAACCTAATGTTATTCTATGAGAGAGGTAGGCCTCGCAATAGTGAAAGTCCTGAGACATGTTTCAAAACTCTATATAAGGAATATTTTACCGAAATGCAGGTCTATCATGCCTATTTAAGTAGAAATACTTAGAATGCACAGTTGACCATGACCTTTCATTAAACACAAATATCTTTTTCAGATTTGCTTTGTATATCCAAAATAACAGAAAACCAAGCACCCTATTTAGGAGACCAATTGCATGCAATAGTATTCTGTTAGCCATTAGTGCACATCCAGAAATCACAATTAGGGCTATTCTGTATGGAGAGATGCTCCTGGATAGGAGGAATTGTAGTAAAGAGAAATGTGAACAAAATCTTGATCTTATGATCAAAAGAATGACATAGAGGGGTTGTAATACAATGGCCTTACAGAGAACCAAAAGAGGGTCAATGCAATTCCTAGAGCAAATCTCATTGAACCAACTGAACAAAGATCTGAAGGTAGAAGTTTTACTATTATTGCAACCTACTCTTCTAAGTGTCAGCAGATTTATAAATTTTTTAAGAAACACAAGTATCTACTTTTAACTGTAACTGGCTTAGCCAATGTGCTCTCCAACAAGCCCATTATCACATTTAGGAGGGCCCGCACTATTTTTTTTTTTTTTTTTTTTTTTTTTTTATTATAAACCTTTATTTGAGTATGCAATAAAATACAAGGATGGGCCTACAACCACACGGGCCAGCCGCTAAAGAGGAGAAAATACACAATATACACTGCCGTAGCGGTAACGATCAATCGTCAATGCAATACTCCATATAATATACAGAACAAAAACAGATTTTGTTTTATAAAAAAGAACAGACACACAAAAAGGCGAAAGTGTATTACTGAAGGTCAGCCCAAAGGACGGGAGGGGACAGCAACAAAAATGGAATCAAAGCTATAAGCTCCAAAGAGCCCGGATGGGGGGGGGGGGACGGGGCACGAAGGAGAAAAAGAAGGGGGGGGGGGGGGGGAGCCGGAAAACCAGCACAACCCCTATATGCAAGGTTCCAAGAACGCTCGCCTAAGGAGACCGGGAAAGCTCAATGTTATCTACAAGGGGAGGAGTACAGATGGCACCACGATATTCATTCCATTGACCCCACACCCTAGTCCATGCCCTGGGTCTGCCCCTAGCCACGTAGACAGTCTTCTCACGGAACATAGACCAATCCATGTTGTCTTCCCATTTCGATAGTTCAGGGGGCTTGGAGGCCCCCCAAAGTTGAGCAATATCTCGCTTCGCAACCATATAACCCAGGGTGGCCCACCTAGTCTGGGCCACCGAGCAGTCAGTGGGCTCCCAGACATTCAAAAGACAACGACGAGGTTCCGGACACAAGGACACCCCTGTCACCACAGCCATAACCTCAAGCACAGCCGTCCAGTAAGCAACCACCATCGGGCATTCCCAAAGAATATGTAGGAAAGTCGCACTCAAACCACATCCACGCTTACACAACCCATCGGAAGAAAAACCCATCACAAGCAAACGAGGTCCCGTAACATACACCCGATGAAGGATCTTCAATTGGACCAAACGGAGACGAGCCGGGATAGCCACCTCTTTAGGAGAGGAGAGGGCCGACTGCCAATCCTCGTCATCAAGCTCCAAACCATCACGAACCCACGCCTCCCGAAGTCGGATCAACAGATCAGTACGATTATTAATCAGTTTCTTATAAATCAGGGAGATAGTGCTGTCAGGAAGATGTCCGTCAAGGACACGGTCTTCAAGGGGGGAAGAATCAGGCGGAATCTCACCAGGAGCAAATACAGCGGTCAAGGCGTGCCTAACCTGTAGGTAGCGAAAGAATTCCCGACCACTCAAGCCATATTCAGCCTGGAGGGCCTGAAATGTTCGCACAGAGCCCTTGGAATACACATCACCCACTTTAGAAATTCCAATCATGTCCCAGCGATCGAAACCCTTGGTAGACCAAAGACCGCCCAGACGTTCGGAAGCATAAAGCGGCGTGGCTAACGTCAAGCGATCCTCCCAGCCCAGGCTCCGAGTCGCGGCCCGCCACACCGCCAAAGCAATCGACGTAGGACCCACAAGATGGCGCCCAGCAGGGCGAGAGTAAAGCACTCTGTTAAAGTCACCTCCCGGAAGCTGAAGTCTATCCATCTCAAACGCCGGATTACTACCCGGCGAGAACATGATGTGGTTGATAGCGGACAAGTGTGAGGCCCAATAATACCTCTTAATATCGGGGAGTGCAATGCCACCGTCATACCAAGGAATGGAAAGCTTAGCAAGAGCAATACGCGGGCGTCCATCCCAGACAAGTTGTCTCTGAAGGGTCTCAATCTCCCGAAAATAGGACTGAGGGACAGGATCATAATAATTCTGGAGAGCGTAAAGAAACCTCGGTAACGACATCATCTTAAACAGGGCTGCCCGACCAAGGGGAGACAAGGGAAGCCTGCGCCAACGAGCAACGTCCAAACGCAGTCGAAGCAACGGAGGAAGGAGATTACGATCAAAGCGAAGAGACGAGTCCAGAGTAACGAAAACTCCCAAGTATTTGAAACCATCCCGGGCCACCTGAAGAGGGAGCCTGCTCGGTAATGGAGGCAAGACACCAGACAAAACATACACACAGGACTTGGTCCAATTGATTACGAGGCCCGAGTTAGCACCAAAGGACACAAGAACGTCAAATAAAACAGATAAAGACTTACGAGGGGAGGTAAGATACAAGAGGATATCGTCCGCATAGAGCGAGACTCGGTCCTCGAAGTCCGGGGTCCAACGGATCCCCTTAAGGGACGGTTCCCAGCGGAGCCAGGCCGCCAACGGTTCAAGGGCGAGCGCAAACAGTAGCGGGGACAAGGGGCAACCCTGGCGGGTGCCCCTGCCCAGAGGGAAGGGAGCAGACACCCTACCATTCACAACAACCTGCGCCAAAGGTTCCGCATACAATAACTTGATCCAGCTAATAAACTCGCACCCGAAACCAGGGCCCGCACTATTAAAGAAATCGTGCGTCCCAACTTTATTTCATCAATATCGAGTGTCACTAAGACTTGGATACCAGATCAACCATTGATTTTTTTTACCTACATCATGTGTTCAGCATGTAAATTTGGAATGAATTGGATATTTTGTTTCAAATATGTCATACCAAACTGTTGTCTATGCGATTGTTTGAGGGTGTAAACAAATATATGTGGGCAACACCACTATAGGGCTACAATCTCAGATTATGGAACATGTGAGAGCATGTTGGAATTAAGACAATGCACACCCCCTGTACTGCCAACAATGGGGAGTTTTTTCCAATTCCATGGTATTGATTATATATATAGTGATGTGTGAGGTGGAGATAGGACACAAAACTTTAGACAATGTGAGGCAAAATTGATTTGCCATTTGAGATCAGTGGAGTTTGGGTTAAACAAAGAAAACAAATATTATCATTTCTTGTAGCTGGCCACTGGAGAATGAGTATAAGTTCAATATTGAACCCTGCTAAGCCAGTCGGCAAATAATTATTTAAAAGGCTGAGATAATCTTCATAGGTGTTGTTTTTTGGGACTCATGTGAAGCTTTAAATTAAAGTGGAAAGGGTCTTTTGGAAAAGAGTTACAGAAAGGGTCATTTGGATTCCATATTGAGATTTTATACTTCGAGGTGCTAAATATATATCATCGACAGATGTTGGTTTATTCATAATGATTTCAATGAAATTATCGGTTAGATGTATATCATTGGTCACAATTGATGTTTTAGATGAGAGTTGTTGAGTTGCAGCCTGGAATAGTCGACATCTTTTGGATTAAATGCTCTGAGATTTAGGTGGAGTTATTGGCTAATAATAGGAGTTATTTAAGTAAATATACATAAAACTTTCAGCGCAAATAATTTTAAAGCTGACTGATGCATTTCTTTGAATTATGTTAGGGTGATTAAAGTTATATGTGTGTGTGAAAAAGAATAAATAATGGGTTGCTTATGGTCTATACCCATCCCCTTAAGGACGGTTGCAATAACTTGAATTTTGAAATCTCAAACGTTCGTGGACACACGGATTGAAATGGAGTGATTTTTTAAGATAGAGTTTGAGCTTTAAGGAGAATGTGCCATTTAAAGATAGTAGACACCTTTCTAGGCTAGGTGACCACATTGATAAAGATGTTGAGCCTTGTCATAGGTAGATTTTCCTCATTGGACAATTTATATAGTGTTATGTGGCACAATTCTACACATTTGTGGTTGTAGCGAGAACTACAAAATATGATCATATATCATGCTTCCTTTGAATCCTTATAGTTACTTATTTGTTATAATAGCATTCCATGTGTTTTTTTTTCAAGATGGCCGACATTTTCTGAGTTTTGAGCAATTACTCCTGGGCTTCCAAAATGACAGACAGAGTCAGATATATGAGTTTTAAAGTTTACGGACTAGTTTTTTGACCAATGTTGGTTACAATATTTTTTTTTGTGTCAATAACACAAGAGTAACATTTTTTGTTTGGCGTTCATATAATACAATTTCAACATGGAGCCCTTTTGAGGCACACCATGTTATGAAGTAACATGCCAATTTGACTTCCTACACAGGAATTACATTGTTTTATATTATTATGTGTGTTTATATATATATATATATATATATATATATATATATATATATATATATATATATATATATATATATATATTATATATATATATATATAGCCACTGCTCTGTTTAGGAAAGAGACTGCTGGCAACAGTCTCCTCTATGCCCGGAGCTGTCATCCCACCAATCTAGTTAATTCTATACCTGTGGTAGAATTCTTACGGGCGAAGCGTAATTGTTCCAAAAAAGAAGATTATGCTAAAGAAGTGGGTTTAATGACAGAACGCTTCAGGCAGAGAGGATACAGCAGCAAATGTATCAAATCAGCCATCAAGAAAGTCACTGCATCAGACAGGGGAAGTTTCCTTAAAGAGAAAAACAAAGGCCCTGAGAATCCCAAAACCGTCACCACTAGATTTATCTCTGACTATCATGGTCAAGCCAGAGAAGTCAGAAAAGCAATTGACAAATACTGGAATGTCCTCAAATTGGACAAAGATCTAGTTTTGGGGATTAGACAACATCCCCAAATAACATACAGAAGAGCAAAATCTCTTAAAGACATGGTCTGCACCACACTTATTATGAACCCAGTGAGGGGATTCTATGTCTGCGGGAAGTGTAGAGCCCGCAGATTTAGTGCAAGTATTAAGGAGGTCAAATTATCTAAAGAACTTGACACGTTTAAAATTCTTACACACACATCATGCCACACTGATCCTGCGGTCTATGCCCTGAAATGCCCCTGCCAATTATACTATATTGGCAGTACTAAACTTCCAGCAAAAGACAGAGTGTTGCAACACATGAGGGCAATTACGTAAGGGGACAAAAGTTACCCCATTGCAAGACATTTTGAGTCCCAACACAGAAGCAATGCTAGTCTTTTGTCCTTCTGCGTCCTGTTGTCAGTTCCCCTTAGAGAGGGAGGTGGGGACAGATTGCAGGAATTACGCAGAGCAGAATCCAAACTCATCATAAAATATCACATGATGCAGCCAGGAGGTCACAAATGATGAAGAACTGGAAGTACACTTGGGTTAGCTGTTTTTCACATCAGTACTTAGCATCATTATGTATCTTAGAGAGTCACTTCAGCTTGTTTGAATTTGAATGGTTTGTTGAGATGTATGTGGTTGTTTTATGCATTGAATGCATTTTTATTCATGTTTGCACAGTTGGTCACTATGTTCTGATCTTATTTTCTCAGATCTCTGAAAGGCTGAACAAGAGAATGCATTGCACGGTCATCTGATTCCACTTCACTTCACGTATGGCAGTTGAGAACGAATGAAAATGAAGAATTGGCAACCCTTCCTCCTCTGGTTGCCTGACCAAGTATGCTGTGATGTTGTGCCCACTGGGTCTTAATGGTGACTTAAGTCAGAAACGCCTGATCCACTATGTTGGCAGTTTTTGACAAGCATGACTGCACTTAGAGCATGAATGCGACTGCAAGTTGGTTAACTTTGCTCAAGCGGTTTTTGATCTATGAGAGTAGTCTTTTGAGAGCGCTCGATCTCATTTTTTTTGGGGCACCTATCATGGATTGATATATGGCCCCCCTATTTACGGCCAGATTGGTAATTCTGTGTTTGGCTTTGGGCATTTTTTGCTTTATTGCAAAACTTTATTGATTCTGTTCTGATGAACAAGAGACAGATGCACAGCGTAACTCACAATCCTTTAGGCTTTGGAGGAAGGTGCCCACTGGGGCATGATTGCCAAATATGTCAAAATACTTAGATATTGAAGGCATTTAAGAGACATTTAACATGCTTTGACGCTCGTTTAAATACGATCGCTCATTTTTGAAAATCGTAATGTTTAATTTTATCAGCTGTGATACTGCATTTAAGTGATTATTTTGTTGCATGTTGCCTCAAATCTGCATTACGTGTTCTATGAAGAAATTGTTTGTAATAATGACCAGTTACAATGTAGCTCGCCAATGTTTCAGACCTGTGAGTCTGTTCACTGTGTTTATGATCATGTGACAGTACTTAAATCACTCTTACACAAACACTCACACTCGTGAACAAGAGGGAGTAACCTTGAAACGCGTCGAGTGGAGCCTTAATAAAAGCTCGCATTTCTGCACAAGTTGGCCTGGACAACCTTTCTTCAAACTGATCGTGGATTAAGTTTGGTATATATATATTTATATATATCACTAGAACTACCTCCGAAAAGAAAGCAGAGGCCAGAGGGGGATCCTTTGGAAGAGCCTTTATTTCCATGAAGCAAACAGTGGCGGTGAATGCATTTCGGCATTTAGTAAGCCTTCCTCAGCGCCCAACACCGTAAGAAGATCTGCATCACAGACGAATAGTCCTGCTTTACTTTTGATGTAAATTTAAAACCATATGCTCCTCCCCAAACGATGAAGTTCACCTGTTGCTTGTTCAGATGCAATATCGTACTGCAACCCCCAGAATGCAACAATTTCGAGCAATTGGGTCGGTGGTGTGGGGGGGGGAGGGTATCTGGCGCCTGGAGTGAAGGGTCGATATTTGTGCAAGCTGTGAGGCTGAAAACTTCAAAGTTGCACCAAAGTCACAAATGTGCCTCCTTAGGTCCCCTCGGACTGCTTCTGCCCAACAGCCCAGGTGAGTAAGCGGGACCAATTATGTAGCTCCATAATGCCCTACCAGAGGTAAAATACCTCACACCACTAAGGCCCACCCGGGCTTCGTGGCGGACACCGGACTGTTCTGATTCCTCAGATGAAAGAAAGCAACAAAGCACGCCAGTGACGTCCGGGTCTCTTGTGAAGCAGGGCCATCTATCTGAGCCACTGGCCGGCGCAATGAACATCACTAGAACTCCCTCCGAAAAGAAAGCAGAGGCCAGAGGGGGATCCTTTGGAAGTGCCTTTATTTCCATGAAGCAAACAGTGGCGGCAAATGCATTTCGGCATTTAGTAATATATATATACATACACACACATATATATATATATATATATATATATATATATATATATATATATATATATATATATATATATATATATATACATATATATATATATATATATATATATGTTTATTGATAACACTAGATGTAACTTCACTATATACATCAATTAAGCATTCCGATGGGCTTAAAGCGATAGAATTGTTTTTAAACAAGAGACCCATGAATTTCTCGGCGCACAACGAAATGTTAATGTCAATGATTGAAATGTGCCTTGAACAAAATTTCTTCCTTTTTAACAATCAGCTATATCAGCAGGTCAGGGGTGTCGCAATGGGGGCCTGCTTCTCCTCGAGTCTGGCATGTTTACACATGGGACTTTGGGAGGAGCAGGTCCTCAGAGGCACTCTGAGTGAAGTAATGCAGGAACATGTTCCCTTATATCTAAGGTACATAGACGACCTATTTTTGATATGGAAAGGTTCATGGAAGGAAGCCAACGATTTTTTGGAAGCGATTAACAATAATGGTCTTAATTTGTTTTATTTACTTCGCATATAGATGCCAGGTCGGTGGTATTTTTGGACACTGAGGTTTATATAACGGAAACAGGTATAGCCACGAGGATGCACAGAAAACCGACGGCTGGAAATGCAGTCCTGCATGCATCCAGCCAGCACCCTTATCACCTGATAAGCAGCATTCCCTTTGGGGAAATGCTGCGGATCAGGCGAATTTGCAGTACTGATTTAGATTGTCAGATAGCGCAGGAACAAAGCTACTCAGTAAAGACCATTCAGAAGGCTATAAACCGGTCCAATTCTATCACAAGACAAGAGGCCCTAGCAATTAAAGATAGGCCCAGCGACCAGAAGGCAGAGGATATAGTGATTAAGCCACGAGTGAATATCAAATACAGTAGACAGCATAAGGAAATTCGGCGAATTTTCTATAAGAATTGGAATTTAAAAACAGGGGATCCTGTTATTGGGAAATACATCCACAACAAACCCAACATAACTTTTAGAAAATCTGTGTCCATGGCAGACAAGTTAGTGAATAACTTCCTTGAGAAACAAGTTTCGGATACGTGGGGTTCCCTCGGAGGAGGGTTTAAGAAATGTGCAGTCTGCAAGGCATGCAGGCACGGGTGCAATAAGACACAATATATAGTACCCTTTAAAAGTGAACCTGTGCTGATTAGGAAGCGCATGTTTTGTAGAACGGAGTTTGCAGTGTATGTGCTGCAGTGCCCTTGTGATCTCTGGTATGTGGGGAGTACCCGCCTTCCGGTGCACAAGTGGATACTGCAGCACATAAGGGCCATCGTGGGGAAAGATCAGTCGTACCCGGTAGCCCCTCATTTTGAAAATCTGCATAAAGTGAACCCGTATTCCTTCAATATTATGCATTATTATATTTATATATATATATATATATTTATATATATATATATATATATATATATATATATATATATATATATATATATATATATACATATATTCCAAAGTGGCCCCATTTAGGACTCCCGAGCGCTCTATGGCGGTGCGTTCTGAGTGCAGCAGAGCCTCGCTGCAGTTAATCACTTTCCGTTTTGCCGAAGCAGTTTCTCGCGCACTCTCAGCTTTTGCAATAAAGGTCAACCATTCCGTATGGTGCGATGTAAGTTCTTTTTATTCCATCACAGGTAGTTCCAGCCACAATCCTCTACGCGTTTAGGTATCACAGATACCTTGCTCACGAGGTAAGGTTTCAACTGTTTGAATTCATCGCCATTTTTAAATAAAGTAAATTGAAAAAAAAACAAAAGTGAATCACAGTCATCAATTAATGACATCATTTCCTGCTGGGGTCGGCGCTTTGCATTGTGGTGTTTGTAGTCGTTTTACATAGACACAATATTATTTACATTCTGTTGGCATCATTTTTACAATCTATGTTGAGTGACACTTTATTATAGTTCATAACATGTCAATCTAAGTCATGCATTTAATATCCTGTAAGTCACTGTTCCTAAACTCACCGATTGCTTTCTGTAGTGAGTTTTCTAAACTTCGCGCTGCTAGCGAGTATCCCTATGCCAAATATTTCCCTCTAGTGGGTCATGTAATGCATACAAACAATTCCATTTTCCTTACTAATTGGATGAATGCTATCTACAGCAATTTTAGGAAAGTTACTTAACAAACTGTGCTGGTTATTTATGTGTCAACTTTTTCCCTCTGGTGGGTCAAGATGTTCATCTTCTCAACACTAATTACCCCACTATTCAAGTAGCCTGTTTCTCCCTATTTCAAACATATGAAAGGTGCAAAAATAAAGTGCAAAAATAAGAAACAAATTCATTTTAAAACATTTAGAATTTTCTTTTTCTTAAGGAAGACAACCATAGTCTATACGTCTCTTTCCATTTAAGGAGGATAGCCAAGGTTCAAAGGGAGTGGTGCCGCTCAAAGTGGTGAAAGTCTCTGCCTTGCCTTATCGTGCCTGATTTTGGAGGACGTCGGTGGGACAATGGTTGTTTGGAGAGCTTCCAGAGGGACTGCGAGGACCAGCAGGCCATACTACCCGCAGCTGCAGCCTCTTCCCTCAGTGTCCACGCCCCCTGCCCGGACCCTTTATTAACTTTTCGCGGCCCCCGCTCAGCGGGCGCCGCTCACAGTGGTGAAAGTCTCTGCCTTGCCTTATTGTGCCTGATTTTGGAGGACGTCGGTGGGACAATCTTGTACTTTTCTCGGCCCCCGCTTTGCGGGAGCCGCTTAGGGGTGTCAGCTTTGCCGGTTGTTTGGAGAGCTTCCAGAGGGACTGCGAGGACCAGCAGGCTATACTACCCGCAGCTGTAGCCTCTTCCCCCAGTGTCCACGCCCCCTGCCCGGACCCTTTTATTAACTTTTCGCGGCCCCCGCTCCGCGGGAGCCTTTCACAGTGGTGAAAGTCTCTGCCTTGCCTTATCGTGCCTGATTTTGGAGGACGTCGGTGGGACAATCATTGTACTTTTCACGGCCCCCGCTTCGCGGGTGCCGCTCAGGGGTGTCAGTTTTGCCGGTTGTTTGGGGAGCTTCCAGAGGGACTGCGAGGACCAGCAGGCCATACTACCCGCAGCTGCAGCCTCTTCCCCCAGTGTCCACGCCCACTGCCTGCCAGCTTATTAATGACCTCATTCGCCCGCGACGCGGGACGCGCGTGGGTGAGCGCCGGGCAAAGCCCGGGCAGAGGGCTGGCCGTCTGAGGCCGTCCGAGGACGTTTGAGGCCGCGCTGGGCCACCCCCATTAATCCTGGGTTTGCGTTGAGTTTTTATGATTATATTTATGCTATTACTTCTCTTATACTATTGTATTTCTTTCTGCGCCAAAGCTTTTGTTAATCTGTCATTATGGCACTATGATCTGGGAAGGGTAGAAATGTAACTCTCTCATCTACGGGCGGGGTGGTTACTGGAACCATGGATCAATTTATCAAACGGGCTACAGTAATACTAGAAAAAGAAATAGCCCTTACCGAGAAACGCCTGTCCCTAGATCTTATAACGGGGAAGCACTCGTCTCTAGGTCCAATCGGGTCAGCAGTTTACCCCGAACCACCAAGATCATTAGACCCCTTAGCTGTACAGGTCTCTAGTTCTAGTTCCATGCTGGTAGTACCTGTTAACATAGCAGCCTGTTCTATTTTAAACTCATCAACAATCAGTACGGCTTCTAGCGGCTCAATTCATAGAGTCTCCAATTCCCCCTTGCCACATAGACCCCCCCCTAAAAGCTCAAAGCCTGGGATCATCAGAAAGCAAAAATCACCCAGTTAATACGAAATCCAGCAAAAGGAAAAGAGGGGGTGGTCCTCAGAAGGGTGGCACAGCCAAAATCCCTAAGAAAATGAGTAAAATCGCGGCTTCTTATGGTGTAGTTCAGCCCCCAGCCCGTCCCCGGCCCCTGCAGACCATATTCAATCATCTCCCAATTGTAGTGTAAATGATGGGTTTTTGGGCAAAATGGAAATTCTAGTTAAATCCCTGATGTTACCCTTATTGGAGAGCACGAGAATGATTAATTCCAAATTAGATCAGTTGGAGAAGTTAGCTATAGCAAATTCCAGTACGCTGGATAAACTAGTAAAAGGTATGGAAAACTCAAAGGGCCAAGACATTGTTCCCCAAGTTTTGGGGAATGGTAGTGGTACAAGGGTGGTTCAACCAGTTACTATTGACAAGTCCAACATTCAGTCTGGACCAATCTATGTGGTGAAGCACCCTATAGGCATGCACCCCTTAGATATTACTAGGGATAGGGGCTCGGAGTCAGGCGTGGTGGCCAGAACGCAGCCAGCACCATGTGTTCCAGATACAGGTAGTCAGGTAAACAGGCATTCCTCACTGGGGAAGTAGGTTATTAAACAGCGACTCCCTTGTGTAAATCTTCCCCCAGAGTCCACACCCTACACGATCATACTGGTTGAAGTTCCAGCAATTGGGGAGGAGAAATCAGAATCACACAGGGAGCTGAAAAACAAAGTCATTCATTGGCTTAACACGAACTTTACCGCCCTCTTCCAATACTGAGATTTTAAGTGTCAGAAGGGTGAGCTGGGTGGGACACAGCCCAAAGGTCCTAGAGGGTGATTGTGTCATTGTGAATTTTAGGGACCCCTGGGTGGTTGATTTTATTCGTAGAGAACCAAGGTTTGGGAGAGTGGGAGATGTTCAATCATTGGGTCTAAACTATTTTTATCCCCGTATAAATCGTGGTCCACCCTATCCCCTACATAATTTCAGTAGGGGTAGACCCTATGGTGAAAACCCCTTTGATCGGGTGGTGTAACCCCTCCGTTTGACAAATCGGTTTGAGCCTTTTACAGGTTTAGAGGGGTTGGATTGACCCATGATTTCCTCTGGTGGTAATATTGTGCCCAAGCAATCTGGAAGGGAACCCTTTGGGGGTAGGTATATTGGAGGTTGGAGTTGGTGTTGATAGTGATTCAGCGCCTTGTCGATCTATAAGGGTGGACAGGGTGGGCCGGGAGGCCGGCCATGGCGTGAGATGGTCTCCCCCGGGCTCCCCAGTTAAATAGCCCCAGTTAGAGAACTTCCGATAGAGGGTGGGTGGTCAACAGGGTCTAACCTGAGGGCGATAGTACAAACACAGTCAACCACCCAGGACACTTCGCTCACAATAGTTATGTGGAATATTGCAGGGCTGAAAAGCAAACTAGTCATAGGAGAGTGGGTCGACTTTGTGGATGACCAGGACATCCTAATATTCCAAGAACGTTAGGCCCCCGACCCTATCTACCGTCCTGGGTATCTCAATTTGTATAAACCCGCCACCAGGGGCAAGAAGGGTTGAGCGTCAGGTGGTTTAATCATTTGGGTGAGGCAGTCACTTAGTTATAGGCCCACATAAGTAATGGTGCATAACCCAAATATCCTTGGAATAAAGCTCACCAGGCCTAACTATATGGAGATTTTTATTGTTAATATCTATACCCGAGGCCTCCCTGGAGGGCGGAGTCTGGGGATTATTAATAAGTTAGATCTTTTTCTTAACTTTATTGGGAGGGATACGTTTGTAGTTATGGCTGGAGACCTCAACTGTACCTTTGAACCCCTATTATGTGAGGGAGATGACATCTATGCAGAAGAAGATGCGCAATGGCATGTCCCACACCTTGAATTAAAACCAATTAAGAAGCGGACTGAGGCAGCACTACATTGGTTGGGTTTGTGCCTTGAGTGGGGGCTGAGAGCGGTAAACGGCCGATCACATTCTGATAAAATCGGCCGGGCAACATTCGACAATGGTATCAGCACGAGTCGAATTGATTATATTCTAATCAGAGCTGAGTATTGGTCACTACTTGAGGACATGTTAATCTCTGCCCGTCCCGAGAGTGATCATAATCCGCTGGCTCTAAGTTTAAACCTTGAGGGCAGCTTGGGGAGCAGTAGAGCCTCTGAGTGTGCCCCAGCTGAGGCCATCCTTACAAATGACAGGCGTAGGGTTCGGTGGAGTAGGGTAGTAGAAGATCCCACAATCCTAGATAGGATTTCCTATGAAGTCTCATCCACCTTGTGTGCCCTCCGGGCACTGGTGGAACCTATGGACCAACTAGCACATACAAGTGTACTCCATGAGTTGCTTTTTAGTGCTCTGAAAGCTCTCTTCACCAAAAGCTCCAAACCCGGTAAAACTTCGGTTATAAAACAAGGGAACAAATTGTATAATAAATTGTGCCGACAGGCACATAGTTCCCTGGTTAAAGCCTTAAAATGCCGAGTTATTGAAGATATTAGGACAGCTAGGCTAGAGTATAAAAAAACCCAAAGGGAGGCTAAGAGAGAATGGGATGACCAACACTGGCAGGACGTATATGAGGCAAGCAGGTCTAGAAATCAGACTAAGTTTTGGCAGATTGTCAAATGGGGAATACCTTGGAACCACTAGTACCGGCGAACCATGTGTCTGCGGATGACTGGGTTGAATACTTTGAGTCCCAGTTTAGGGGCCCCGACCCAGTAACTGTTCGTGTTTCTGTTGGTTCTCCCCCAATGACACAGACGTTGTGTCCCCCCTAGTGTTTAAGAATACCCATGCGGAGAATGCATGGAGTTTGGTACAAGCCGGAAAAGCTCCAGGTATGGACTGTATTCCGGCTGACTTATTTAAATTTGATCCTTCAAACTGGGTGCCTTATATTACCCTATTGGCTAACGCTATTGCGAATTGGGCTCCGATCCCGGACTCTTGGAGGGGGGCCGAAATATTACCAATATTTAAAAATGGGGATCGTTCGGCCCCGGGGAATTATCGCACCATTAGCTTAATAGATGCAATTAAAAAAGTCATAGCTAGGATGGTGTTAGCCAAAATCCAGGTTTGGATGGATCTTGAGAACATCTTATCCCCCATGCAGGCTGGTTTCAGATCCTGTGTCAGTACGATCGACCAGGTGTTTAGATTCATCCTAATAGATTGGAAGGTGGTGACTTTGGGTGGAGGAACTATTTATGCAGCGTTTGTAGATCTAAAGTCTGCTTTCGATCTCGTCCCAAGAGACAAGTTATGGGATGCTCTAGGAACTATGGGAATGCCGCGTGAACTTTTGGAAATAGTAATAAGATTACACGAGGCAAACTTTGCGCAGGTTAGATGGGGCAAGCAGGGGCAGGTTACCAAGAGATTTTCTCTTACCCGTGGTGTCCGCCATGGGTGTGTACTTGCACCGACCCTGTTTTTGTTATTTATCAACAGGGTTTTGCAGTACTTTGCTGATACACCAACAGATGCCCCTGCCCTAGGTGGCACAAAGTTTCCACTTCTTATTTTCGCGGATTACACCCTTATCCTATCTAAAACTCAGAAGGGGCTCCAAATTGCATTAAATAAGTTCGAGGAATTTTGTATACATAATGATCTCCAGGTCAATGTTAGCAAGACCAAATTTATGGTCCTAACTAAAAATAGGCCATTGTTGGGCCATGTCAGTATGAATGGTCTTGGGTTAGAGCAGGTGGAAGCTATGACTTATTTAGGGGTCCTTTTAGAAAATAGGCTTAGATGGAAACCGCAGATCGATGTACTTTCCTTGAAATTTGTCCAACTGACTGGGTGCCTAATCAAGGAACAGAGAACTTCACTAACAAAAAGGATAGGCCCTGCACCAAAAATAAATATTGCTAAAATAAGTTCAGCAATCCTGTATGGTGCGGACCTATGGGGCTTTGCGGACCTTTCCTCGTTGGTTAGAGTACAAAACAAATTCCTCCGTAACTTGGTGTGCCTCCCCCAACCTAGTCCCATAAAACCCTTGTTACTTGACCTTGGCTGTCATTCTAATCGTGTATGGCATGTCGCACTGTGGAGGAGGATATGGTCAACTCCGGAACTTGCATCTTTTGCAAATGAAATTTTAGAACTTAGATCCATAGTGGGATCAGGTAATCTCCCTTGGTTCATAAATGTAAAATCCATATTGGAAAACATGGGCCTTAGTCAGTTGTGGTTGGCCCCTGGAAGCAATGCCTTCCCCTCTAAAAAGGAATTCAAAGCACTTTATTGGGCAACTCTAAGACACCAACTCATTATCCAGTCAGACGTCACCACCCTGTCTGGTAGGTTTTTGGTCCACAAGCTTGACCCTTCGCTAGAGGATTACTGGGACATTATTACTAAGAGTAGCGATAGGAAGCTATACCACCAGTTCAGGGTCGGTTCGTTACCATTTAGATCTTTCACAATTAAATGGCGTGGTCAGTCTAAAGAGTTTTGCCCTTGGTGCAGGGACCAAAGAGTGGATAGGCCATGTTTTCTTTGTCTGCCCTGCTTACCTAGCCCCCCGGAGAAAATGGTTAAAACCAATCTGTAACAACTTGAGAACACGGGTGGGTCAGGAGGCTCTATAGCTTCTGAGGACCAATACATCAGATCCTGTGGCCATAGCTGTAGCAAAATGTTTGGGGTGGACGTGGATTATCAGAACCAGGCACCCACTTGGTAGTTAACCATTTGATTGTTCTAATTTGTAACATATTCCTAGTACGTCTTTAACTGTAAATTTAATCATGTTTTACTTATTTTTATTTAATTGGTTTGTATGATCTGTTTAATTCATTATGTAGTGATAAATTGTGTTTAGAAATAAATTTTTGTATTTAAGGTTTTATAAACTAAGCTCTAATGCTTTTTATTATGTAGGGCATATGCTGTATTTAGGTTGAGTAGAGTGTTTTATGAATGTCTTTTTGATGGAACATTTAGAAATAAAGACGTATGAACTGAGTTGAAAAAACGAATCTTAGAACATGTGAGAGCCACAGTGAACAATGACCGCAGCAATGCAGTGGCCAAACATATGGAAAAAATGCATGGAGGTAAATAAAAATCTCTACAATTCTATGCAGTGGAAACAGTGGGTGTTCATGCACATGGTGGTGACCGCGAAAGAATTCTTAGACAAAAAGAGTCCAAGCACATCTTGAACTTTCGAACACTAAGCCCGTATGACTCAATCAGGATGAGGAACTGCATTACCACCTTTAAAACCACTCCCTTTGAACCTTGGCTATCCCCCTTAAATAAAACCTCTCCCTTTGAACCTTGGCTATCCCACTTAAATGGAAAGAGCAGAATGGACTATGGTTGTCTTCCTTAAGAAAAAGAAAATTCTAAATGTTTTAAAATGAATTTGTTTCTTATTTTTGCACTTTAATTTTGCACCTTTCATATGTTTGAAATAGGGAGAAACAGGCTACTTGAATAGTGGGATAATTAGTGTTGAGAAGATGAACATCATGACCCACCAGAGGGAACAAGTTGACACATAAATAACCAGCACAGTTTGTTAAGTAACTTTCTTAAAATTGCTGTAGATAGCATTCATCCAATTAGTAAGGAAGATGGAATTGTTTGTATGCATTACAAGACCCACTAGAGGGAAATATTTGGCATAGGGATACTCGCTAGCAGCGCGAAGTTTAGAAAACTCACTACAGAAAGCAATCAGTGAGTTTAGGAACAGTGAATTACAGGATATTAAATCCATGACTGAGATTGACATGTTATGAACTATAATAAAGTATTACTCAACATAGATTGTAAAAATGATGCCAACAGACTGTAAATAATAATGTGTCTATGTAAAACGACTACAAACACCACAATGCAAAGCGCCGACCCTAGCAGGAAATGATGACATTAATTGATGACTGTGATTCACTTTTGTTTTTTTTTTCAATTTACTTTATTTAAAATTGGCGATGAATTCAAACAGTTGAAACCTTACCTCGTGAGCAAGGTATCTGTGATACCGAAACGCATAGAGGATTGTGGCTGGAACTAGCTGTGATGGAATAAAAAGAACTTACATCGCACCATACGGAATGGTTCACCTTTATTGCAAAAGCTGAGAGTGCGCAAGAAACTGCTTCGGCAAAGCGGAAAGTGTATATATATACATATATGTATATATATAAAAAAAACAACGGTTACAGGGACATTATAGTTAGGCTGACATTTCACTCATACAAAACCAGAGAAATTCAGCAGTTAAAGTTAGCTGAGCTAACTATAACTTATGCCCTCGCAATGCACTGCTTATAACCTCACATATTAGATCACTCATGACATGGTCAGTGACATCACTCATGACATCACTGATGATATCTCAAATGACATCACTGATGACATCTCAAATGACATCAATGATGACATCATCCAGTGATTGTAACTATTTTCTAAAAGAAATTGGGTGTCAAACATATATACTAAGGTAGGTGGCTGTGGGATTGTCTGTATGGGTGACTAAGTGGGTGTGTAAGTGGTGTATAGAAGAATGAGCGGGTATGTGACAGACTGTATACATGACTGAGTGGGTGTGTAAGTTTTTATATGGGTGAGTAAGCAGGTGAGTCTTGGGTTGTATTAGTAATGAGTGGCTATGTGACTATCTCCATAGGTGAGTGGGTGGGTAAGTGGCTGTAAGGGTGAAGGAGAGCTGTGTCTCTGAGTGTGCAGGTGTGTCAGTAGCTACAAATGGTGAATGAGATGTTGCATAGTGGCTGAATGAGTGACTGAACAGGTATATAAGTATACGTAGGGGTGACTGTGAGGGTAAATGAGTGAGAGTATGGGTGCTAGAGGGCGCAAAAAAGGGGTACAAAAATGTGTTTTTCAATGTTAATTTCCATTGAGATTTTTGGACACAACTACAGCCCAAACCGCTGGACAGAATTAAACCGAATTTGGTCGATAGGCAGTTTTTGGTCCAGAAGAACACTTTTTGTTATTTGTCATAAATCCTTTCAGTAATTTGGAAAATATTAACGAAAAACCAAATTTTGTATATATAGGGTTGCGAAGACTCTCCAAAGCCTCCGATCTGGTGCTGAGATCTGATTGGCTGATAACACTTCAACTAAGAAGTGTTGGAAAACATCTTGGGACTCTGCTTCAGAAAAGGGGTAATGGTAAGAATACCCTGAGCCCCTAAATGTAGCCCTGGGATCCATCTGTGACCCCAAAAGGGCCAAACAGCACTTTTTATTTTATTTTTGCCAATGAAAAGCTACAGAGCCTAAAATCTGGGCAAAAGTAAAAAAAACTATAAACGTGGGCCCCTGAGCTCGTTGTGATTAGAGCCTTAGATGGGCCTTGTCCTGGGGGCATTTAAAAAAAAAAGGATGATGGTGCATGGAGCCACTTTCCTAAGGCTCTTTGAGCCATGGGGACCACAACCTCCCCGGGGCTTTATGAAAATATTGGAGGGGGGCGTGCGGAACCCCTCCATGGGCAGGTTTGAGCCCTGGGGACCACCACCTTCCCAGGGCTTAAATCACAAAGGCCACACTCCTTTTATCCACCACTCTGCATACGCTCCTCCTGGCACAGTACTCATTGGGGGATGGAGTCACCTTCTAAGCTGAGGGTCCTTGGGGGCCAAGAACCTCTCCTGTTCCCATCAATAAGTCCCACACAAAGGGATTGCTGAGTGCTCATTGGAGTCCTCGTCCCCCTACACTGCCGATATGCCTCCTGGTGCGCTACTTGTTCCCTTGGCTGCAGAGGGACCTTGGGTGCCAAGAACACCTCTTGTTGCAACCAGTAAGTCCCACACAGCGGGATTGATGAGGTCAACGGAGGACCGTCCCTTTGTCCAGCACTTTGCAAACATGCCTTTTGGCATACTACTGGTTGGGGGATGAAGTCCCATTGGCTGCTTAGGGTCGTTAGGGTCCAAGAACCCCTCCTGTTGCCACCATTAAGTCCCACACAGCGGGATTGCTTAGAGCTTGTCGGAGACCCAGCCCCCTTTGTCCATCACTTTGGAAACGCAAATTGCGATGCACTACTAGGTGGGGGATGAAGTCCACTTGAATGTTGAGGGGTGTTGGGGTCCAAGAACCCCTCCTATTACCTTCAGTATATCCCATACTGCAGGATTACTGAGAGGTGGTTGAAGGCCATGCCCCCTTTTCCCTTTTCCCACCGCTCGCCAAACACGCATTCTGGCATACTACTAGTTGGGGGAGGAAGTCCTATTGAATGCTGAGGGTCCTTGGAGGGCCAATAAACCATCTTGTTACCTCCAGTAAGTCCCAAATAGGGGGATTCCTGAGAGTATTTCTGAGGCTATGCCCCCTGTCTCCACCACTCTGCAAACGCACCTTCTGGTGCACTGCTGGTTAAGGAATGAAGTCTGCTTGGCTACAGATGGTCCTTTGGGGCCAACTACCTCTCCGGTTAACTCCCATAGGTCCCACACTGCGGGATTGCTGAGAGGTCTTCGGGGGCCATGCCCCCTTTCTCCACCAATCTGCAAATGTGGCGCATTTTCAGAGTGGTGGAGAAAGGGGGCGGGCCGCTAATGACCTCTCAGCAACCCCGCTGTGTGGGACTTACTGAAGGTAACAGGAGGGGTACTTGACCCCCAAGGACCATCTGCAGCCATCGGGACTTCATCCCTCCAACCTGTAGTGCACCAAGAGATGTGCTTGCAGAGTGGTGCAGGAAGGGCCCAAGGCCTCCGGTGACTTGCTGGTCTGTTTTTTTTCTTCATTTTCGTAAAGCACGCGAGAGGGCCTGTGTGGCCCCCCTTCCTTTCCTGATTATGGCCCCGGGGACCCCATTCCCTGGGGCCAGTCCATTTTGAATGGGGGAGAGGGCCATGCGGCCCTGGGGATCCCATCCCCCTAGGCCTGGCTGCTCCTTTAAATAGAGTGTCCAGTTATTTTTGGCCGGCTGAGCCAAAAGTTTTGAGTGATACCCCTTCAGTGGATGACACTATGGCCTTGACAAAACAGGATCTCCTCTTATCCCTCCGGGACTTTAAAAAAGAAAGCTGAGAGAAGAGCTTAAGGTAAACCCAAAAAGATGATGGATGGAGAGCTGAAACTTTTCAGACACTCACCCCCAGTCATAGATCTGGGTTAAATCCATCATCATTCTTTAGCTCACTTCGCCACCTCAGTTCAGACCCAAATCAGTCTTGACCCTGTGCCTCTTGGGAACAGTCCAGCCCGAACTGCCAAGAGCTTAAAGTAGATATTGAAGGCCTGGATCTTCAAACCTTTATCATTGGCTTCTTTTCCAACGTCCTGGGAGTTAACCATCCAGAGGTAAAACTGGAGCGAGTCCACAGAGTGGGCCTTCCAACCCATGGAGATGGCTAGTGACCTAGGGATATCCTTGCCAAATGTAGCTCTTTTAATATTAAGGAAAGAGTCCTTCAACAAGACAGAAAACTGAAATGGTTGAATTTCAGGGAGCTACTTGCTCCCTATTTCAAGACATTGCTCCAGATACGCTAGCTCACAGACTGCAATTCCGCCCAGTTACAGAGATGCTGAAATCTAAACATATTAAGTGCAGATGGACATTCCCTTTTGGCATTGCCTTTGAATATTAAAATAAACATTGCCATTTCATGGACTTTGTGGAAGCAGCAGGTTTGTTAGGAACTGATGGAGGGGAATCTTCGGGGTCCGCCAGGAGCTTCGACATCTCCTTGGTGGGACCCGGCGGGCGACAACGCGTGAGGATCTGACAAACTCTGAAGAACATAACATAACATAACAGGTGTATTTGTAAAGCGCACTATTACCCATAGGTGTTCTGGTGCTGAATAACAGATGTTTATTGTTACCCAACTCAATGGTGCTCATTTTATCGACCTCAGATGGATGAAAGGCTGAGTGGACCTGCCGGGTTTGAACCTGTGACCATGAGGTCAAACACAGGCCCCTGTAGTGGCTGCTTTAGTACACTGAGCCAGCAGACCCGGCTGGGGGCAGGCCACATAAGAAGTCAAGAGAGCACGTCTCTCTTTATCCAGCTCGAGAACTCATAGAGATCCCGGTACTGGAGTATATCATGTACGGTATCCCTTTATTCTCTTTGTTATGAGGAAACCTCATGGCCATGCATAATCTGGGAAACCCTTAGGCGGACATGGGGTATGACGCTATATGCGTGCATTGATGCATCACATTGCCTAACCATGTGAGTCACCTACACTGTAACTGTACTCCCCTCTCTTTGGATAACAGTTTTAGATAGTCACCTACTTTTGCTAAACGGGGTGGGTAAGTGGATGTATGTCCACCCCATAGTACTCAGGGAAGATGAGATGACAAATCTGGAGGAAACCAGAATTTCTAGTTTATGTGGTTTTTCATGGTCTTGCTTCTATTTGTACTTTTCATATTTTATTTTGTCTTTGCATGGGGGAATCGGGTGATATTAGACTTTAGGGGTATAGAGGGGGATGGGTAGGTGGGAAGCAGTGGGGACATCTTTCAGATTCCTATGGAGTGTTCGATTACATGGGAAATGTGGGAAACAATCTTTATTATTGAACCATGACATTTACATTTTGGTCTTGGAATGTTAAAGGTTTAAACTCTCCTAACAAGAGGCAACAGCTTTGGAGGTATTTGAAAGATCATATTAGCCATTCAGGAAACAAATTTGAGGAGGGGCGATGACCACTGTTTGCGTCATAAACTATATCCCACGGTATATAGGTACTCAGCTGGTACCAAGCACAGTGGTGTGGCCTTGCTTATTCGCTCGTCTGTTCATTTTCAACTACAGGATAGCAAAAAAAGTTACGGTGGGAAGGTTAGTGATAGTCAAAGGTCACCTCCATGGCAGTCTATGTACTATAACCATAATTAATGCCCCTAACACTGGCCAATCGGAATTCCTACTACCCTTTCTTTCCTTATAGTGTGGCTTTGCCGAGGGGGACATATTATTAACTGGGGATTTTAATCTGATCTGGGACACCACGCTAGACACTATCCACTCCCAAAGGTCACAAGTGCGTATTTTTCCTAAGGCTTTATAATCCGCTCTTCGACAATTTGGGTTACTGGATATATGGAGCATGCTCAACCCCACCACACGAGTCTATCCCCTTTTTTTACACTCCCATAGGTCCTATTCTAGGACGGACTATATGTTTTCAAGTCAGCAGCTACTCCACACTATACAGAAGATGGAGATCCATTCCATATAAGTTCAGATCACGCCCCATTGGAAGGTGTCTGTGATTGGCTTCTACTAGCCCCCAACATTCGTAGATGGTTCTTCCCTAATTCACTCACACGAGACAGGCTCTTTGGGGATCAAGTACGGTAAACAATAAAAGAGTTCTTTCAGTTAAAATGACCCCAGTGATTCTTCCCATTGTAACATATGTGACACATTCAAGGCAGCTATACACGGCAAATGTTTCTCACTCATTTCCACTCTTCACCAACAAAAAGCCCTGGATAGACAGGCCGTTGAAAGGGAACTTTTTCACAAGACACAATGTGCTGGCTGCCATAGACTCCCTCAAACTTCATAAAGCTCCAGGCCCTGACGGTTTTAACACCCATTTTAATAAAACCTTAACTTCAGACCTTTTTATTAATCATATATTAATCAATTATTAATCATATAGCCGTATCTCAGGAGGTGACCCCATCAATGAGTGAAGCAATGATCATGGTCATCCCTAAACCCTAATCCACAGCTTTGCTCTTCTTATAGGCCAATAACATTGCTTAACGTGGATGCTAAATGATACACAAAGATACTGGCTACTAGAATGGAGGAAATACTCTCTGAATTGATACATCCTGACCAGTCGGGATTTATTACGGGCCGCCAAACGCAAGGTGATTTGAGATGCATTATTCATCATATAGACAAAGTAAATAAGATTCAGATCCCCTCAGTTTTGTTGGCACTAGAGGGCGAGAAGGCATTCAACTGCATAGATTGATCCTTTTTTATGAACATGCTTCATCAGTTTGGATTTGGGGAAACGTTTATAAATATGGTAAAGGCTATTTATTACCAGCCCAATCTAAAGTTTTGTTGAACGGCACAGTATCTGAGTTCTTTGACCTGACAAGAGGGACGAGACAGGGATGACCTCCATATCCCATTCTTTTTACCCTCTGTATAGAACCCTTAGCAGCAAGGATAAGAGCAAATCGCGACATCCAGGGAGTTCCATTTGGTCTGGATGAACATAAAATATCGTCATGCATGGATGATATCCTCCTTCCACACCCCTTTCTTAAAACCTCCCTACCAACTGCACAGCAGGAACTCCAAACTAAGTTAATCTTTCCAAATCCTTTTTTCTGAATTTGACGATTCCCCCAATGGAAATGGAGTACCTTGCAGATACTTCCCCGTTTCAGTGGTCTAGGGAGAAAATAACTTATTTGGGGATCAGAATTGCATCTAGAACTACAGATTTATATAGAGCAAACTTCCCCCTATGCTACAACAACTTAAAGCAGATTTTAAGAGATGAGCCCTATTATATCTTACCTGGATAGGCCACCTAAATGTAATCAAGATGACGGCCCACCCTCACATTCTCTACTTACTCCAAAGTTTTCTAATTGAAGTTCCTAGGGAATGTATTAGGAAAAAAGGCACAACAGTAATTGACTTTGTTTGGTATGGCTTACAAGCTAGAATTTCCTACAAAGATCTAACCCAGCCCAGGGAGTTGGGAGGCCTAACTCTTCCCGATATGTTAACCTACTATAGAGCTGTGCAACTCAGGGTTATATCTGAGTGGTCCCTTAGAGCCTTGGACAAGCATTGCCTGCATATGGACAGGGCAATAGTGGGACAAACAATCTGGGATGTTTTATGGCATCCTAAACAAGACCACCCGCAAAACACGTATTTAAGTATACCCACATCCACCATGCTCAAAGTATGAGATAAAGTGGTTAAATCACATGAGCTGATGACCTTTCCGTCCGCATATACTCCTATCCATTATAATTCAGCGTTTCCTCCTGCACCGTTCCCAGGACTCTTTGACAAATGGCGGGATGGGTGATATCTAACCATTTCCGACCTATTCCATGGTGGGAATATTCTCACATTTGAAAACTGTTGTAGAGATTTTTCATTACCTCAAAGATTCCATTATAGCCAAGTGAAAAATTGGGTACTGCTGCCCCATATAAAATTGGCTGCCACCAGGGAACTTCTTCCTATCAAGTGATTTGTTCGGTACACTGGGACAACCAGGAGTTGTATTTCCTACTTGACCAAGCTTCTAATGACTACTAAGCACGCACACTCTCCTTGCCATGTTCTATTTTGGGAAAACACTTTAGGCTTCATAATTGATGATAAACTCTGGTGCACGCTATACAGCAATAGCTGTCAAAATAATTGCTCCATGGGGTAAATAGAAGCGCATTATGAACTTCTCTATGATTGGTACTTATACCCAGAGAAACTGCCCAGAATTTTTCCGAACATGTCGAATACATGTTGGAGGGGCTGTGGGTTGACAGGAGACTTTCGGCATATATGGTGGGATTGCCCCTCCATTCCGCCATACTGGAAAGAAATTCTCTGAAAAATGAGCGAAATCTTGGGTTAACCTATCTCTAATAACCCAGAATATGCTATATTAGGCCAATAGGATCCTTTATTGAAATACCGGACTCTGTGTGACCTTTTCTATTATATGGCTATGTTTGGGGGATGCTATAATGGCCACAACTGCAGCCTGGAAGAAGGCTGACCCCCGTCAATTACACAATGGCATATTAATTTCTGGCAGGCCGTGGCATTAGAACGTATGGGTGTTATAGTAAGTGATACTCCTAAGGACTCTGACTATGTATGGGCTCCCTTAGTGCACTATCTATCGAGGGGGCTCATCCTTTTTTCATGTTACCTCCATATTCAAGCTCTCCACCTCTTCCATATATAGCCCTATGGGGATCCCCCGTATGTGGCCTCCTTCGACCCCTGAATCTTATGATCGGGACACACCAGGCCCTAATATCCCCATGCTTCAATGATATTCTATAATTTTTTTCTTTTAATTTGGCTGTTATTTGTTGTTTTGCATATGTTTGTACAAAATGATCTAACTAAGTGATCTCGCCAAATGTTCATTTGATAATCTGTACCTGTCATTAGATCAATGTTGATCTGGACTTGTCAATTTAATGATAATGTACTGTGTGATGCTGAAACCCTGCAATCTCAATAAAAACAGTTTGACAAAAAAACTGTATTTGTAAATATGTTCTTTCATTTTGTGAAAGCCCTGAAGAAGTCCCCATTTGCTTTCTGGGATGAAACACATTGGCTGTATCTCTCATCTTTTTGTGAAATGAAAGAAAGGATATTTATAGAAACATATTTAGGACTTTGGACACTTGACAATTTGGGCTTGTGGACTCACTTATTTCATTACTAATCTTGGGGTGTGCTCTTTCCATCTGTTTCTTTTGATGTAAAATTTGTATATCAATTATTCTTCTGGGGGGAAAATGAGGGCGAAAATTAGGAGATTATTTATTTTATTTTATTTATTTATAACGTTTTATGTAGCGCGAACTTGATCCCGAAGGATATCAGAGCGCTTTACAATTTGAGACAATTAAATAACTTCCCATCCTATTCCCTTAAAAACCCACATCCCACTATGGAACTAAAAATGCAAAATTAGAACAAAAAAATGTAATAACTACTAAAATGTTTAGACAGATAATAAAAACAAATAGAAGACAAAGGTTCTTGTTGTTTCTCGGTGTAAAATAATGACGACTTTTGCAAAGTGTAGGAGAGTTAAGGTGTCCTTTTTGTGAACTGCATACCAAAAGTTATGTGTGAAATATACATGTTCTCCAGCACCATCCTTATTGCATAAGAAATACTTGCTTGGAAAGAGGTGTGGCGAAAAGTTAAAAATATAAAGCAATTTTTGTTTTTGAAAGTAAAATCCCTTAATTACCCAATAAGGATGTCTTAAATGGATAGATTTAAAATAAGGCCTAGAAAAATGTGAAACCATGGAAAGTCTCTCAAACCTATCTCAGAAAGTGACATTCTCCCTAACCCACCTTCTTTAAAGATCCAAATTGCAAGCAATGACAACACAAATAGTTTGCGATTTTTCATATTGAAAAGCGCCAGACGCTCTTCGTGGGGGACATAGGGCAGACAGGTGCTACTGGGCCACTAACATGGTGGTTGTGGTAATTTTCTACTGGTGTCCTGGGACCTGCCCTACTATAGCTATGAAAACTGGGCCACGTAAAACTCTTACGCACATGACTCTCTGGGTAGCAGGGGCAAGCAGTCAACGGCTTCTCATGGAGGTAGAGTAGGTGCCCAAGCTCAGCTCTCAACAATCAGCTAACAGTCACAATAACTTAAATGTCCATCCCAATGCTTTTCTGTTAAGAAAAATAAGGTATCACACAACACTACAAAATACTACATAATCCAACTTATTATACCAGGCAGTGTTCCTGGGTGCAGTGCTTAATTTGAGTTGGTGCTTTTCGGTGCTCAGCACTGGCACCTAATCCTTGGCACTGGCGCTTATAGCACCAGTTAAGGACACTCATATAGAAGGCGTGTGGTTCCCCCCCCCCCCACCCTCCCCCCTACCGGATCACAGGATGTTGAGCCACGCCGAGACTTCAACCCGGTTCCCCAGCTCCGAAATTGGCAGCTCTAGCCATTAGGCCAAGTCCTCTACAGAATAATATGTGCCGGGGCTCTAGTCAGGAGGCAGTTTGCACCAGCACATTTCTCCTGTTAGCGCTGCCTCCTGAGAAGAGCCCGGCACTTTTTATTTTACAAATTAACCACTGCCTGGGTGAAATCTTCCCCTTAGTGGTATTCCTCTGATCCTTCTTGCTAGTCCTTTTTGGGTGAATCTTCTCTAGTTGCCCCTCACCTTTTAGTAGTTAGGTAAAAGTATGAATCAGGCTCAGGCCCAGTCCTATTCCCCACAGAGAAATGCATACTCAGGTCACAATTGTTCTAAAGTCTTAACCGTTTTGTGGTGTAGTAGGCAGGTGACTGTCGCTTCCTCCTTCCCATGAATTCTGAAAGCCCCTCCATGCTCCTGTGCTCAGGGGCCCGGTGAACGAGGATATCCCAAAATCACAGGGTGAGTCAGACATGGGTCACATCTCTCTGCACGCCTGACCTGTTCAGTCCTGCAATGCAGTGGCTCTGTCACAAGTGCGGTTCTAGCTACAGCAGTCTCTTTGGATAGCAGGCGTGTTGTGGGTCCTGATTGGGAAGAGAACAGTAGATGTGTCCATGAGCTGGCCGATGGGAAGAGCACAGCAGGAGCAGCTCCAGCATTGCAGATGGCTGTTATAGCCCCGATTGGGCCAATCGAGGATTATGGTAGATTCAGTCCCGACGAGGCAAAATCAATTTGAAGCCCTCATCAGGCAAAATAATGATCATAGCAGATGCGCATAGGCAGAGTAATTGCAACATTCACCATACAGCACCAGTGATGAGAGATCAGGTGAATCCTCCTAGACAGACCCCAACCCCTGGGACAGACATGCTTTTCCTCAGACTATGCATGCCAGGTACATCACCCGATCGTCCAGTGCAGATTCAAGTAATGTCTCCTCTCCACTGGGAGACTCGCTGTCAAGAACACACTAGCCTTGGTTGCACAGCATTCCTTCAAGTACGCTTCAGAGCACTCTTCTCCTTGGTCATGAAGAATTTAACCCTGGACCAAAGTGGGTATGTTTGGGTCACCTTTTCCAGACAGGAAATGTGAAACCACTATCTCAGATTTCAGAACCGTTTTGGGTTAGTTCTTCTTTCGAGTGTTCCCCTCAGGCTCCTCTCCAGACACAGTATTTGTGGTGAATGATGCTTCTTACTTATTTATTTATTTAAAGAGTTTTCTATAGCGCTGGCTAGACCCGAAGTTATCAGAGCGCTTTACATGAGAATCAACAATGTAACAGAAAAAAATCAGCAATTACACAATACATCAGAAAATAGGCAATACAATTAGGAGAGGTGGGAAAGGAGAGATAAAAGTGGTGGAGGGAGCAGGGGAGGCGAGAGAGGGAGGATAAGGGAATAGACAACAAGGAGAGAAGAAAGGAAGTCTGTCTAAAGACCGACTGGGTAGGTGACGACCAAAGAAGGGAATCCACGGCCCATCTCCCCTATAGCTAAACCAGGTAGCTCCATGGGGCATCCGACAGAATAGTTCAGTCTCGATACATTGAGAGAAAAGAGAAGGAGAGACAGAAATAGAAGGAGGATGCTGGAGGAGACGACAGGAGAGACGAAAGGAAGTGCAACAATGTGATTCAACAATATAACAGAAAAACAATTACACGTTATATCAAACTATCAGCAAAACAATAGGAGAGGAGAGAAAGGAGAGAGAGAAGTAGTGGGGGGTAGGGAAGCTGAGAAAGTGAGGATAAGGGAAGAGACAACAGTAGAGACGAAAGGAAGTCTGTCTAAAGACCATCTGGGTAGGTGACGACCAAAGGAGGTAATCCACGGCCCAATTCCCCCATAGCTAAACCAGGTAGCTCCATTGGGCATCAGACAGAATAGGTCAGTCTCAATACATTGAGAGAGGAGAGAAATAAAAAGAGGGAGGAAGCGAGAGGTGACGACAAGAGAGATGTACCAGGTAGCTCCATCGGGCGTTGGACAAAATAGCTAGATCTCAAATGACGAGGGAAAAATTCACAGATAGAACGGGAGGGGACTAAAGGGCCAGGACAGGTGAGGGCAAAGGTCAGAAGCAGGAAAGTGGAGAAGAGTAGAGCGGGGAGGGGTTGGGGGTAGAGGGAGATAAGGTCAGAAGAGACGCAGGAGGGTTTGTTGCGGCCGTCATTTTAGGCAGGTACAAGCAGTATTTTCATGAGATTCAGAGTTACAGGTTATAAGTTACATTTGTTCCAAGAGCGAAATAAATATAGGAATTTGAAATGTGACAGGGGGAGGGAGGGAAAGGAAGGCGGGAGAGACAAAGGGAAGTCTGCTCAAAGACCGACTGGGTAGGTGATGTCCGAGGAGGGAGTCCCCAGCCCATCACCCCTATAGCTAAACAAAGTAGCTCCATCAGTCATCAGTCAAAATAGCTAGGTCTCAGCTGAAGAGGGAGAGTTCACATAAGGAAGTCCAGTGGATACACATGGTGGTAACTATAAGCAGGGACAGGTGAGGGTGGGGGCCATTAGCTGGAAGGAAGAGAAGAGTAGAGAGGTAGGGGTAAGGTGAAGGTGAGGGGGGGGTGAGAGGGAGAAAAAGTCAGGAAAGACGCAGGAGAATTTTCCCAAGGACTGGCGATGCAGGATGAGCTCCCAATCGCATGGTAGGTGTGGGGCACAGCGGAGTGAGAGTGAAGTGCTCATAACACTCTGCAGATAGTTAAAACGCTGGGTGAATATGCGCAAATGTCTCTATAACGAGTGTGTTTATTATGGCCGCCATCAGAGGATTTCTTCTTTGCCCTAGGACTTGAGGGTTTTTCAGAATGGATGTGAGGGGTGTGTTCCTGACTATTGCTGCTTGTCTTGGGAGCCTGTTAGATTATCAGTTATTTAGCTTTTTCTGTGGATTAGACTTCATTTTGGGGGATGTTAGAGTGCCTTAAATCGAAGTGAGATAGGAACATAAATACTTATACATCACATAGTTTTCATGATGTGTGTAATATTTATAAGTTAGTAAAGGAGGTAATTAGTTGACATCAATATGGTGATTATTCTCATGAATGTACAATAATACGTGCTGTAGGCATTACATAGTCAAAGAGTGAGGAGGGAGTATCCAGAGCTGCAATCCTAATTTATCATTTCAACATATGCCTATAATAAGGTGAAAATGAATTCTGTTTAGAGGAGATACACCGGTTTTGCTATACAGTTATTGTGCCAGGTGGACATAGAGGTAGGAAAGAGAAAAGATGGGAAAGTTGCCAGTTAAATAGATAGCCCTGATGTGAAACCTTGTGGGAGAGTGACCTTTGTTTTTTTCAGTTTTTTAAATTCTATTTCCTAAGTATAATGTCCCTGTAACCTTTGTTTTTTCAGTGAATTTCTAAGGTTTGTTGAATACTAATTCCTAACTATAACGTATCTGTAAACTTTGTTTTTTAAGTGAATTTCTATGGGTTTTAAAGTAGTAGTTGTGTTTGCAGAGTGGTCGAGAAAGGGTGTGTGGCCTCTAAATACCTCTTAACAATCCCACTGTGTGGGGCTTACTGGATGTAACAGTAGAGGTTGTTGCAAGCTGCAATGTCCCTGGCGTAGGCACCCCAGGACATTCCTAGAGCCGTCCCTGGGGGGGGTGGCAGTCCCCAGGGCCATGTAGAGCTCTACAATGGGGGCAGAGGGTCTCCCTCCTTTGTGAAGTAAGCCCTGGGGAGGTGGTGGTCCGTGGGGCTGCATGAGGGGGCTGGAGCCCCCCATGCATTAATATTTATTTGCGCCCTGAGGCCTCTCCCGCATTGTATTTAATGGAAGTGCCCTGGGGAGGTGAAAATAAAAAAACTTGGCCCCCATATTTTCATACAACAGTGCTCCAGGGAGGTTGCAGTGCATGGTGCAGCCACGAGGCACCCTCGCATATAATTCAATAACTGCCCCAGGGTGGTGGTGGTCCCTGGGGCTGCTGGGGGACCATATGGCCTCGCCCGCATTATTTTATATCACATTTTTGCCCTGGGAGGTGGCCGTCCCTGGGGCAGTGGGGGAGAAGAGAGGCTCCCCAGTATATATTAATGTTACTGCCCCGGGGAAGGGCCAGCTCCCAGGTCTTTGATAAGCCTTAGTAGGAGAGCCCTGTGAGCCCCCTCCTATATTTAATATATGTCCCCCGGACCTGGCCCACCAGGGGGTTATTTAAAAGGAAGCGTGGGGGCCCGCATTTGCTTTAACCCCTTCCACGATGATGACGAGCTCAGCTCGTCATGAGGTACACCTCTTGTACGCTCATGACGAGCTGAGCTCGTCATGAACCACGGGATTCCGTGATTCTCAGTGCACAGCGGGAAAACGCGTAGCGCGCATGTGGTTAAAGAAAAAGAAAATTGCCACGAATGTTGTGATTTTGCAGCACAATTCTTTTTTTTCAAAAAATGCTTTTATGTTATGGCAGAGTCCCAGCGGAACCCCAATACCATGGTTTGGGGGTCGGGGTATTCCTACACAGCCCCCTTTTCTTTATTTCCAAATTGTTCGGTGACTTGAGTCCCAAGTGGCTGCCTAGACTTCCTGGTTCCTGGTTGAAGTGTTGGCAACCAATCAGAGTCGTGCATTTCCTTGCACAAGCTCGTCTTTTTTTGCAGATGCTTCACAACCTGAGATATCACTTTAGCAGCTTAAATTTCATTAAAACTGCTGAATGGATTTACACCAAATAACAAAAAGCACAATTTGTGTATTAACATCAACCTTTCTGTCAAACTTGGTGTAATTCCGTCCAGCAGTTTGGGCTGTAGGTTCAACAACGCGTTCCTATAGGAATTAACATTACAAACGCACCCTTATTCCGCACCCCTATTTTTAGGACGTCACTGCACGGATCACCATCAAACTTTCCATGGGACACAAAACCTACTTCACATTTTTTTTCAACTTCTTAAAGATTGGTCAAACTATGCCAAAGTTATAGGCAAGTCCAAAAATGCTTTTCCTATGGAATCTTGATCCTAACTATACCTGCCTACTGGTGACTGCCATAAGGTAATAAACATATAGTTTAATAGACCATGATGTGCTCCATCCATAACAACAGAAAAGGCTTATTAGGAGGCACAATACAACAGAATAAGGGCCTGATCAGGATGTTGGTGGTCGGACTGCTGACTGTTATTGTGGCGGTCAGGAGCTCGCCAGACGAGCATGCTGTGGCCTCAGTATTGTGATTGTGTGTTGGCAGTCTGAAGTCGGCGGTATCACGGTAGGGCCAAGTAAAAGGGCCACAGCACATGCTGCTGCCATGCAGCACCTCATGCATGTCTGTGCATGGCACACGGTAAACGGCGGTCAGTATCACACTTTTTTAGGGGCTCCGATGGCAAGGGGCCCTGTTTGTGGCCCCTTCGTCCCTTTTCGACCACCTTTTCATGGCGGGGTTCCTGCCATGAGAAGGTTGTCGGAAATAGGCATCGTAATAGAGTACCGCCACCATTCCATGGCGCTAATCCGACTGCTGCACCGTCGGGATCCAGGCGGTGGCCGTGGTGTTGCACCACCATTCAAATGCAGCAGGAGGACCGAAGGGCTGTTGGTGGTCGGACCACCACCAATGGGATATCAGCAATCCCACCACTAGAATAATAATCAGGCCCTTAGCTCTTAAATCACTTATAAAATTAACATTAGAGCAGGAGGGGAGTAGTTCATTATCAATAAGAAAATTACTCAGCGCAGTGATATAATCTAATGTGCTACAGTAAAACAATCCAAAATAATAAAGAGTAGACTTAAAAAAAATATTAAATTCATACTTCGGACTTCTTGGAAGTCAACAAGACATGTAGCACGGGAGGTTGAGACTGAGATAAGAGTAGGATCTCTTGACTTCTCATGCTTAACGGTGCTGTTCTTGCAGTCAGGAATCCTGTCACAGGCTGTAACACAGACGAGGACACTGCAGAGAATTATGGGACCTATCAACTTTGCTTATTGATGCTGATAGCAAGGTGGGGGAATCTAGGGCATTGAGCTTAAAGTAACCCACACTATCAAATATGCAACGTCTGCGACTTGCTGCCTGCCAACTACCTTGCCATTAGATGGGAGCCTCTTGAAGCACCATGGCCTGAGGGATAATACCCAACCTCTCTGCCCTCTGCTGATCTAATTGCTGGGGTTCCTAGGGGTCCAGGATGTGGGGATGTACCTGTGTCCTGTCCTAACTGTCATTTCTTCTTTGAAGACTAGTTTGGCCACTCCACCCCTTTCGTGCCTTTTGCTCTGCAGCTTGCAGATCTCCTCTCACCAGAACTCCCTTGTCTCTTTGCAGGTAACTTCACACCTCATCAGAGAAGTTTGGGTCAGCCTGTCAAAGGCTGGCCAATCAGGAGAGGCTGCTGGAAGGCTGGATTTTTGCACAACAGCAAAGCAAGTTCTATAACTTCTTCTCTGTAATGGTTATAATAAATCTAACCTTGGCAAGTTGTTAGATTGTTCAAAACTATTCTTTTAAATCTTTGAAATAGTATTTTAGCTCCCTTGTTCTTAATAATTATACCTTATTAAAATATTTCCATGTTAGCCTACAGAGCCTTTGCGTTTCAATGGGGAAATAGAACATTGGCAGTGTTTCCCTCAGCAGGGGTATAAACCATCTTTTATAATGTCCCTGCGTACAGTTACATGTCCCCTACCCATGGTGTACCTAGGGGAGACCTTAGGGGGTGACATATATGAATATAAGGTAGTTTAAGACTTTGGAAGTACCTATAATTCCAAAGTCGAATTTGTATATAGTTTCTTTTTTAGAAGCAGCCTGCAAAGCAGGCAACACAACAGTGTACACTTAAGTACATTAAATCTACTGGGCCTCTAAACCTACACGCCTTACCTTATAATAGGGACTTGTAAGTAGGTTGTCAGTACCACTTGTAAACATGCCTAATTACGATGTACCTTTTACACAGAGTACACACCCTGGGTCTGGTTAGCAGAGCCCAGGGCACAATCAGAGTCAGACAACCAGCATCTAGTAGTCAAAATGGGGGCATAACATTGGGAGACACTGCAAAAAGCCCTGGTTTCTCACAGCCCGCATGTGGCTGTAAGTGCTCTGGTACTCAGGACAAATTAATTGGGAGCAGCAGAGGAGACTTTAATCTGGAGTCTTTGACGGCGAGCTTACTCTTGCATCATCACAGGTCTATGACTGGTTGCAAGCCTGCTTCTAGGCTTCAGGTGGGTTGACTGGTGAATTGTGGGGTCAGAGGTCACAGACCTGCCTCAAGGTGCTATTTTGAAAGTGCCACATCCCCGGTTTAAGTCACAATTCTGGTTTAGTGGTGCTGCCTGCTTAAGTTCACTCTGTCGTCGCAGTGGCCCTGTCAATCTGGGTACATTCCAGGCTCTTGCAGCTGCACAGTCCACAAAGGCACAACATTAGAATTTAGCAGCAGCAAGGTCCACTCAGTTACAACTTCATGATTGAAGCACCACAGTTTGCTCAGGACCAACTGCAGGATAGTGTTCTGGTGCAGGCCGCTTGGGTGCCACTTCAGGATTGCAGAGGCACAGTCCACTTAGGAAAATCTTAGGACAGCACTGCAGCACAGTCAGGCGAGGCACAATTTTAGGCTCACAGCAGCAAAGTCCACTCAGGCACAGCTTCAGGGAGTGTGCATGTATGTCTCCTAAGTCTCTATGGGTGGGTGGATAATCAGCTATGGGAGTTGGTGCTTCAGGCTTGCCCTAGACAATCACACCTTCTGCAGGTTTGGCAGACCCCTTCACTCTCTCATCAGGCAAGTTAGCTTTCAGGCAAATTTGGATGTGGAGAAAGATCTTCCTTTCATGTCTGATTCCAAGTGATGTCCCCATCACCTCTGAAAATCTGCTTGTCAGACAAACATCAGTTCTGGTTGCACAGCAGTTGTTAGAGTACTATGCAGAACATTCCTTTCCTTGGTCAAGGGGGAGCATGGAACTGGAACAAATGTGTCACCAGCTCCCATTTTTCTATTGTCAAAATCAGAGGAAGGATGTGGATTCTCTGCCTGCATGATCAGAACCGGTTTGTGGTGCTTCTTCTTTCATGTGTCTTCTTTGGCTAATCTCCAGACACAGACTTTGTGTAGAGTGATGCTTTTCACAGGAGTGTAATCTCCAGTTTGGAGCCCTGAACACTAGAGACACAAAGAGGTGTGAGTTTTCTACAACTGGCTATCAGCAGCGACACTGAACCATGATCAAGAAAGGGACCAAAGGCTGGCCTCATCTAAAGGGTCCTTCACACTACGGATAACAGAGACTGTAGTCCCACCCTTCACCCTCCACCATCTACAAATGGTAGTGCTCAAGAAGACTAATCTGCAGCCATCTTATGCAATGGACAGACCGGGAGCTCCCAACTTCCATTACTCTAGTGCACTAATTTACTCAATCCCTGCGCCATGCAGGCTACACACATATGCAAATGCATAACAAGCACTGGGATTTTAGAGCTAGGGCTAGAGTTAGTGAGTAGAAATGGAACTTTGAACAAGTATGCCAATAGGTCACCCCTCCTATGACACAGATAAAAAGGTCAGATCGCAAATACTGATCCAGGACCTCACTCATGTTAAGTTACAGGCCTAGGCCTTTGCACATATAGATATTGGTGTGAGACTGGGGCAAAAATAAAAAAACAGGATACCAGATACCCGCAATGGGGCACTCAGGGCAGGCGAACATGGCTGCACACTATCCAGGGAACAGCAATGTCTGGTATATGAAGGCGGTGGGGCAGGGGACGGGTCGCAGAGGGGAGGGAATTAAATAAAAAAGAAAAATAGTTCACACTTACCTGTCTGCCGCTGCTGTCTGCCATCCCCGCCCGCTCCTCCATGCCCTCTTCTCCGCTCCCAGGGCAGGAAGCAGGATGCCAGTCACCAAGCTGCAATGCAGCGTTGTGATTGGTCTGAGCGCCGTGGATTGGCGCTCAGCCAGAGAATGGGAGGCTGGGCATGTTCCCCAAGCAGGCTCTGATGCAACCTGCATGGAGAACATTCAAAGTGCGCATGGATGTTTGGCCAGCCCCAGAGGGCCGGTCAAACATTTATGCACACTTTAGAGAGGGCAAACCACTCCTTCTCTAACCCTCCCCTGCTCTGTCAGCAAAGCAGCCCCGCTCCTTCCCACCCGCAAACCTTCCTAGTGGCACTGCTTAAAAGCTGTGGGTGAAGCTGATCCACTTTATCAGAGGAGTTGCCACTGCCAGGGAACAGTCATGCTCCAACACTCCTTCAGCGTTGCTTTTTCTTACTGAAAAAAAGTGCAAGGGGGATCAGTGTTTTCCTTTCGGCGGAATATTTCAACAAATGTGTAGGAAATGTGTTGGGAACATGCAGAAAATGTGAAAAAATGGATTTAAGTGCATGCTACTTCTTTCTGGAGTTAATTGTCAGTGTAAGGCTGCAGCGTCAAAACCTTAAAAATGGTTCTACACAATAGTGATGCTTCAGTACATTTCATAGAATGATATTATTCAGTCATCTGTATGTATGTGTGGAGCTGCCTGACCTTGACTTGCTTTTTTATAAATACACTGTGTAGATCTGCGTGTAATAACATTGGATTCTACCATGCCTGGTCCATTTGCTAAAGAGAGTTCAGGGGAAATGGCAATCTTCCTAATTATGTCATAAATTATTACATGACATCCTATTGCTGATACATAATGAGCGCACTTTGGACAAAGAAGATAGTGCGTTACTCAACCTCTTGATGACAACTGCAGTAAATTACTGCAATTACAGCCTCTGTGCGAAATTCGATTAACTGGTACTATAATTCAGATAACTTTGAGGATGTTCCCGACTACCCATTATTCATTTTGAAAAGGGTTGAGCAGGCCAGGAAAGCCACTGACTAGTGATTTCACTGGAAACAAAGCTGAGTCACAGGCTGCCTGTCTGAAAATTTTGTAATATGCAGATTGGGTCAAACCCCAAAACATAACTGCGGGCTGTAAGTGTAAGGGAAAGGAGTGGGGGAGATTAGGAGAGAAATAAAGACAGAGAAAACAAAAGAGAGAGAAAGAGAGACAGAACGAGAGAGAGGGGAAGGAAAAGAGAGTGAGGATGAAGGAGAGAAAGATAGCAATGGAAAGAAAGCGAGCAAGTTAAAAAGAGGTGGAAAGAGAAATAGAGGGCATAAGAGAGAGAGAGAAGAGTGAGAAAAAGCCAAAGAAAGAAAAGGGAAAGAGGTAGAAAAGGGGACCTTCAGTTCTTTTCTAAAACGATTATGTCCCTGCATTTATTCTTACTGCTTCTTTGTCACAGGTAAAAAACTGTAAACTGTAAAAAAACGTTTTATTTGCTCCAGACCTCAACTGAGATCAACAAGTACAAAATTAGAATAATGTTAAATTCTCATAAAAATGCTTAGCTAAAACACTTTTGCTTTTTTTAGGTTCACTACAAGATGGTACAGTAGCGATGTTCAACCACCAACTCAGACAACATTAGAGTGAATTTGATAGAATAAAATCTTCGGATTGTACTTTTTGTTTAAAACAGCTTCAAGAAGCTTTTTAAAAACTTAAACAGATTATGACAAACATATTCGTTAACCGGAAAGTTACACTATGTAGTTAAATCTTGAGCAGAGAAAGCGTTATACTTTAATTGAATTGGGATTATGTAACGTCGGCGGGCCTTAACTATGCTCTCATTAGGACAGATTAATAATACCTGGAGCAAATCTTGTTGGCCACCTTTGCAAAGTTCACATAAACCTTTAGGGTTATTAGTACCATCGCAGCTAGCTAAAAAAGTGGCTAATGGGAGTATACCCAAGCGCAAAAGTAAAATACACTGCCTTACGCCGTGCTCTAATTGAAAACGCAAGTAAGGGACAGAAGTTTTGAATTCATTTTGTTCAGCAAACCGTTTATAGTGCTTCAATTGACAAAAGTGATCTTTATCAGATTCAAAACTGATTCTAGGGGCCAAATGTTTTAAAAACAATTTCAGGTGTGCTGGGGACCACTCCTGTAAAAGTGCAACCGTGCATTGTGAGACCTCCAAGGCTTTTACCATATTCTTATTAAAAGTATACCCAGACGCTTCCTCTCTAAAAGTCTCCAATTTTAACAAATATCTTAAGGTATCTGGGGCTGCATGTAGTAAATTGTATGCCCACCTAATAATATTAGATATTACTCTGGCAAAGATTCCCGTTACCGATAGCTCAAGACGTAGGACTTGAACTGGGACCGACTGTGCCACTTTTATCAGTTTTCGGAGTATGGTCCCTTTTTTTACTTTTAGAGATTGCCATGTTTTTATTTGTGAATATTCCATGGCATATGATAAGATTGGAGGGATGTTCATACTGTAGACTTCCAGCATTGAAGTAAAGTGTCTATTTCCTGTGGAAAGGTACAATCTCTGTAAAGCCCCAACATGGGAATCTGCCTTCCGGTTCAGGTGGCGAAGGTGGGCTTTATCTAGGAGGTTGGAAGTGAATGTGGAGAAGTGTGGCTCAGGGGTTAGAGGCAGCAGACCCGGAAGCTGAGATCGGTCCTGGACCAGGGTTCAATTCCCCGCCTCGGCGGGGTCTTGGGCTAAAAATTCCACGGACTTGATAATTCTCGCCCCAGTACCTCCTCGACTCACGGGTTCACACTCTGCGACTCTGGGCAATAGCTTGCTTAATCTCCACAACGGCCCCTCGCGGTGGGATGCCTGACTTTCACCTAGTGGATACCCTGCTATCTCACAGGGGAATACCAGGAAGGGTTCCCTAAGCAAGCGCCGCGAAACCCACTGCGGGTAGCTGTGCGCTATATAAGCTCATTTACATTTACAATGTACGACCAAAATACACATACCCTCTTACAGCCTCAATTGGTGTGTCTCCTAAAGACCTAGTATAGGTTAAAGGCTTCCTTCTGCCACTATAGGGGAGTACTTCAGTTTTATTACAGGTAATTCATTCACTTTGTGTAACCTTTGGTCAAAAGATATAATCAACATTTCACAAAACAAACAGGTATACCAAATAAAGACTTTAGCTCTCATTAGAGGCGTGAGTTGGGTGGCTGATGAGAAAACGTGTAGACAAAGATTCAGAGGTGTGCAGAACAAGAGAGGCGAGAGATACCTTCGAGACATAGGCCAAGATGTAATACTTTTTCACACAGTGCAGCACCTAAATTTACTGTGCTGTTTTGCACAAAGGGGAAAACACAAGTCCTGGGGCCATATTATCAAGAAAGGGCGATACATTATCGCCGCTTTTATTGGCAGGAAACTGCCGCTAAAACGGCGATAATGGGCTTGATAATATGCCCTTGTGAATACCCATAGAAGCCCAGGTTCTCCCAGGTTCTGGTGTTAACCTGGGCTTCTATGGGAATTCACATGGGCATATTATCAAGCACATTATCGCCGCTTGAGCGGCAGTTTCCTGCCGATAAAAGCGGCTATATTGTATCACCCTTTCTTGATAATATGGCCCCTAGTCCTATCTAAAAGACTGGCCTTCTGCTGCTGCCCTCACCTGCCCTGGTGAACTAAATGGCTGTTTTGTGTGACACACAGCATTGCTCAGGCCAGTGCTCACCGTTGTCTAGCACAGGATGTTGAATCATGCCCTTCAAGTACAAATTTCTATGTCTATGCAAACCTAGAATAATCGCACAAACTGGTTGCATGCTGTGCACTGCAGCACGATACAATGTACTGCATTTTGTGGAAAAAAAACATTCAAGGAGGTCTATGTTTTGCCACAAAACTTGGTCCACATATCTTAGAAGATCGAGCATAAAAGCCTTGGGGAGTTGGCGCTGATTCAACAAAGTAACACCCCAATACCGCCCACTTGATGCAAAGCAACACAAAGCACTTCTCAGTGGTTTTTGCTGGGAGGAAAGTGCATCTTCACAGCATAAAATGCCTGTTGTGCTGGAAAGTAAATACTATGGGCTTATTCATGAGGCCTTGCAACAGTTTTCACTGTGACCTCCTTGCGACACCATAGATGCGCTGTATTTAATGTACGGTGCTCCATGTCGCAAGGAATGACCGATACGTCAGGAATCCTGACGTACCTGTTAGCGCAAAACTGATGCATTCCTGGAGTTGTGTTGGAAGCATGACGCACCTCCAGCAATGCATGGGACAGGGCTATGATTATAGCACTGTGTCACCCTTACGCCTGCCATGAGAAAGGTGTAAGGATTTGAGGAAGTGGCATCCTAGAAGTGGCGCTGTGAAATCTGATAGATTTCACTGTGCCAATTCTACTAGGCTTTCTTTTGTCGGAATGTCACCCCGCTTACATTATACCTGATGAAGGTATAATGTAGCGCAGGCCTTTTTAAAGTGACGCCTCTTATTTTAAATAGAGCGCAACATGGTGCAATTTTTACGCCGTCAGTGCATCACAAAAAGTGACGCAGCAGTGGCGCAAAAGAGTTGCAAGGCCTCATAAATAAGGCCCTCTGTACTACTTTGCTTTGCGCCGGCTCAGGTCCTTGTGAATCTGGGTCATAGATTTGAGAGGGAGGGGGCGCGGCTTTGGAGCCTCGGGTGCTGGCCGCTGTTCCTGGGTGCTCTGTCGGGCAGTGAGGCTTCGGGACGGCTCCAGGCACACATTTTTTTTTCCGGACCTCGGAACTGCCTCTTGGCAGGCGGAACCAGTGCTGCTTCCCATGAGGACACACAGAGAGCGCAGGGTGAGCCCAGGATTTTTATTTTGATCCTTTTTATGCCATGTCTCAATGCAGCGTCGCGGCCGCCATTTTGTTTTTCAGCGTGCACACGTTTCCCTGCTAAATCAATGTGAGAAACTGTTTTCCTCACAGAAATTATTTTTTCCTTAAAATGTCACCAGTTTCTTGATATATTTGAACAGTCTTGTGGCGTTTGGACTACCAATTGGCTATTTCTTTCTGTGGCTGCTCCTTGGTTTTATTTAATCTCTCTTTGGCGATAGAGTTGGTTTTCACTCTTCCTGCTTCATTTCTACTTGCCGAAGGTGACTCTTCTTACTGCTCTTCATGGCGATGCCCCGCAACAACCGAAAGGAGTCACTTCACTCCAAGGAGGCGGGTTTGGATGATTTTAACCCATTTAGTGTTTTGCGAGATCCTATTGATGATACTATGAGTGATTCTGTTGGCTCTAAGGGTTCTGTTTCTTCTAACTCCCACCCGGGGATGAAGCAAGGTTCAAAAATACCTTGTATGTCGACTTCTACACCTGGCAAACGCGTTTAAGTGAATCCACCTTCTCCTACTGGTTTGTCATCCTCAATATCTATGGAGCTTATTCTTGATGAAATTCGCTGCCTTAAGCCACATATGGAAGAAACAAATACCAGACTACAGAACCTGGAGGCCAATTGGTCACTCACGGAACAAAGAGTTGGAGAATTAGAATCCCGTGTTGATCTTGTGCAAGGTCTTATAGATCAAGTACCTCACATATCCAAAGAAATTGTGCAGCTTAACCAACAAATTGAAAACTTGGAAAATCGCAATAGGCGTAATAATTTACGCATTTACGGACTGGCAGAAGGCCTTGAGGGCCCTAATCCCATCTCCGTTTTTCAATCTTTCCTGCCAACTCTTTTGGGTCTCCCAGACAGCCCTTCATTGAATATTCAACAAGCACATCGGCTTGATCAACTCTCTTGTTCTGCATCATCTTCTACGAAACCCAGGGGTTTTATACTATATTTTCTAGAATATACTGAGTTGCTCAAAGTCTTGCACGCTGCCAAACAACGCGGTAAAATCATTTTGAATGGTTCTTCTCTCTGTTTTGCCCAAGACTATGCCAAAGTAATTGCAGAACGTCGGAAAAAATTCTTGGACATGAGACCTGCTCTATGCAATTTAAATGCTAGATATGGGTTGTTTCACCCATGTCTATTCAAAGTAACTTATAACAACAAGACAACTGCCTATGAAGATTCTGCACTACTACAACAGTTCCTGAATAGTTGCAGAGTGGATTCTATGGACATACCTCAGTCATGATCGGAGTCATCCTTTCTTCTCTTTTGTTGTTGGTTTCGTTTCTTATTTGTTCTTTCTTCCTTTTGTATTTTGTATTAAATGCTATTTTGTATTTTTGCATATTGGTATGTTTTTTGTATGTATCTGATTGATTGTCTTCTTTTTATTTTTCACTTATCAGGTTGCAGGTTCTGTGGTCCCTCACAACTTTTTCTTCAGTTTTCCTGGAAGTTCTCTCCCTCCTTGCTGTCTCGTTTTGGCGTCTTCCATTCAGCGTTCCACCTCCCTCATGTGGCTTCTTCATCCCCATTCGTATTGTTTCCCTGTGGTATGTCTTTGGTTACAGTATATCTTCATTAATTGTTTCTTTGTTTTTTTCCCTACTTTTCTGTCCCTTCTCCCCTTTCTCTGTTTACTTTACCTCATTTCCTTTTTCTCAGTTCTCTTCTCAATTCTCATTATCTACTTGCCTTTTCTTTCATCGGACTTACCTTTCTATTTTTCAACATTTCCCTTTTCTTTGCTTCCTCTTATTATTCTTCCCCTATTTTCATTTAGTTGCTTGCAATGGTACATTTACATTTTTACTGATACTTATTCTATGTTTCTACATATATTTAGAGTTTTAGATGTCAATTAACATAGTTTCCTGAAATGTTAAAGGTTTGGGTTCTCCCATTAAACGTCAACGTGGTCTGTCTCATCTAGCTCACCTAAAAGCAGACATAATGTTATTACAGGAAATCCATATCAAGGATGCTGAAATTTCTAAACTGCATCGTAATTGGGTAGGCCATGTTTTTGCATCTCCTGGCTCAGGGAAACGTAATGGTGTTGCAATTCTCTGTCATAAACGACTGAATATCCAGCTCATAAATCAGGATAATGACACTGATGATAGGCGGGTTGCAGTATCTTTGTTGGTTAACAAAATTCCTTTAACTATTTTTAATTTGTATGCTCTCACCATATCTGACAAATTATTTTAGCCTCAAATTCTCTCTTCCCTCATGCATTATAATAATGATTATTTTATTTTAGGTGGTGACTGTAACATGATTATGGATCCTTTTCTAGACAGAAAATCCAATTCTCGTTTTTTACCCTCCCATGTCCACACTCAGTTTACCTCCGCTATATCTCAAAGATCTCTTGTTGACTCTTGGAGGCTTTGCCATCCCACATTAAAAGAATACATGTATTTTTCTCCTGTTCATTCTTCCCAAACACGGATTGATTACCTTTTTATTTCCAAAGCCCTGACCCAACACATTCTTCATTCTGTCATATGTTCCATTCTAATTTCTGGCCATGCTCCTGTCTCCTTACTTCTAGATTTACTCCCCCCAATAAAGGTACTGGAGGTAAATGGAGATTTAATAATTCTCTCCTTTTAGACACGACATTCATGACAGCTTTCCTTAATTTTGCATCCCAGTTTTTTGCAGATAATGAATCCCCTAAGACTTCACCTCAATTGCTATGGGACACTATTAAAGCTACCTCTAGAGACTTCATTATTTCTTTTGTAGCCAAAAAGCGACGCCTAGCTGCTCAATCTTTGGCAAAACTGACTTCCCAAATTAAACAATTGGAATATGCGTATTATTCGAATAAGAATCAATCTGACTTGACTAACCTTATTAAAGCTAAACTTTCCTTCAATAGACTATCTACGGATTCTGCAAATTTATATCTCCTTAAAGCTAGCGCCAAATATTATTCCGCACAAAATAAAGCTGGCAATCTCCTAGCAAATGATCTCAAAGTTAAAAAGGAATTGATGAAAATAGATTCTATTATGTCTTCTTCTAACACTATATTTCATAAGGATGAAGATATTTTAACTGAATTCACTGATTTCTATAAACAACTGTATACCCCGGAATCCTCACCTTTATCAACTGACATTGATTACTATTTGTCCTCCATTCCCTCTCCCTCATTGCCAGATGGGGATTTTTCCTCTATAGATAAGGATATTCTTCCTAAACACATTTTGGATGCCATTCACATGCTTAAAAAGGGGAAGGCTCCTGGCCCAGATGGTTTTACAATAGAATTTTACTTACATTTCTCCACTCTACTAGTTCCCAAGCTCCATCAATAATTTTCATTTTTTATAGCTTCCAAGAAATCCGAGGGATCTTTCCAGGAGGCTTTGATTTGCCTTCTTCCCAAAGAAAATAAAGATCATACTTTATGAAAAAATTATAGACCTATTTCTTTGATCAATCTTGATTATAAGATATTTGTGAAAATTCTCGCACTCCGTCTAGATAAAATGTAACCTCTCTTGATTGGTAAGGAACAATGTGGTTTCATTAAGGGTCGTCATCTTTCTGCTAATACTCGTCTTTTCTTTAATGCTCTTAGTAAGTCCCATTCTTGTAATCATTCATTGGCCGCTGTTGCATTAGATGGTGAAAAAGCATTTGACAGGGTTAATTGGCAATTTATATTCTCAACTCTTACTTGGTTTGGTTTTGGCCCAAAATTTCTTTCTTATATATCGTTATTATATTCTTTTCTTAGAATCTTTATCATTGCTAATGGTCTTGTATCTTCTTCATTCCCTTTGTTCCGAGTTGTCAGTCAAGATTGTCCTCTTTCTCCCCTTCTCTTTATTCTAGCTTTGGAACCTTTTCTAACAAAAACTCGAATGAATAAAGATATTACTGGTTTCCAATATGGTGATAAACATTTGAAGCTTTCTGCTAATGCAGATGATATTCTTTTATTTATTTCTAAAGCTCAGACATCTATTCCAGCCTTCCTTTCAGAGGTTTCGTCCTTTGCAACGGTATCGGGTTATAAACTTAATGTTGATAAGTGTGAAATTCTTCCTCTTAATAAGTTTTGTTTTCATGCTGATTTTTTGGCCTCTTCCTTTCATTGAAGTCCTTCTAAAATCAAATATTTAGGTCTATGGTTTATTCCCTCAATTAAAGACATGGTTGCACTTAATCTTAAAACTTTACAAACCACTCTAATTGACTCTACAACCAGATGGCATCCTTTATTTTAATCCTGGTGGGGTAGATTGGACTCTATTAAAATTATGTTAGTTCCAATAATTAAAATTTTCCTTTCCAATCTTCCGGTCAATATTCCGAAATCCTGTTATAAAATATCTACTCTACTTTATCTCGATTTTTATGGCAACACAAGAAGCCTAGGATGTCTCTCTCCAAACTTAAATGTCCTAAACATCTGGGTGGGGTTAATTTTCCGGATTTTTCCTCTTATCACACTTCATGTTTTCTTATGCATTCTATCCTTTTGTTATCAGATCACTTATCGGATACTATTTCTCAGCCGTTGTGGGTTTAAATTGATTCCTCCTTTTTTAATCCTTTTACTTTTGAAGAATGTGTCTCTTTATCAAATATTCCCAAAAAGATGTCTCTTCCTATCCCTAAAAATTCAAGAACATTTTTTCTTCCCCTGTTCTTAGATGGTTTGGATGATTGTGCACAATTTCTACACTCCCCTATCTGGTATAACCCTCTTATTAAAATTGGCAATATAACTCTTTTCTTGAAAGAATGGAGAGATCTTGGTCTCATGTGGACTCATCAACTTTTTCAAGATGGGGTTTGTGTTCCCTTTCCTTCCCTTCAACCTCGCTTTTCTCTTCTCTATCTTTCTATCCTAAATATAAATTATTGAGTGTAGCAGTTCAGAAAAGTTATGATTCCCTTACATTCTCCGTTTCCTACAGTAAATCTTCTCCTTTTACTACTCCTTTTTCATTATCTTCTTCCTCCGCATCCCAAATTTACAAACACATACAGGAAATCTCTGTCACTAGGGACAAATCTAAAATAGAACAAGATTGGGAAATTGATATAGAGGAATCGTTTTCTATCCTAACCTGGCACAATATATGGACCAAAATAAGGAAGTCTTCTAGAGCAGCAAATACCACTCAAACTTTATTTTTTATTTATAATAGACTTTTGATCACTCCCGCTAAACTGCATGTAATAGATCCTTCTATTCCCTCTACCTGTTGGTCCTGTTCAGCTGCAGTAGCAGATCTTAAACATATGCTTTTCACTTGTCCCGTGATTCATACATTTTGGTCCAAAGTATGGCAACAAATTAATAAAATTATCTCCACTCAGTTCGCCTTTTCTCTTACTCAGATCTTTCTAGGTAGTCTGTCTGAAATATGGCCCTCCTTAAACACCAACACTTCCATTGTTGACCTACTTCTAGCAGTGGCATTTCAACAAATCACTAAATCTTGGAAGAATGCCTCAAATGTCTCCTTTCAAGCTTGGTGGTATGGTGTTTGCTATAATCATAGACTAGACAGAGCTTATGTTTATCCTATCACACTTGCTATCAAACGTGATTTGTTATGGTTACCCATTACAAATTTCTTGGATTTATCGGCTCAGTCTCTACCATTACATTCACCCTGTATTGAAGAAGTACCCAAACATCCTTGATATGTTTATTCATAACTTGTTTCTTTATCGTATTTCATTTTTTATTATTATAAAAGGTTTTATTGGAAGATTTTTATCTGTTTGCTGGTAATGCTTTGAGGGCAAAGATTGTATTGGGATGTTCGACCCTCTCTCCTCCTCCCCTACCCCCCCTTTTCTGTCTCTCTCCTCATCTTTATTGTACCATTTTCATTCTATGCAATGTGATATATATTGTTATTGTACCATATTGTTACTTATTGCACTTTTCTATTCAATAAATTACTCTTTAAACTTAAAAAATAGATTTGAGAGGGCAAGACTTCAGAGATAAAGAGGTGTGTGTGAGAGCTAAAGAGGTATTTGGAGACACAGTGAATGAGAAAAACTGACCTAAGAACTCAAAGGAGAATGAGTCATTATCATTGAGGATTCAATGGCGGAAAGGCAAGCAGAAAGACATTGACGAAGAGAGGAATAAATGGAGGAAAAGGAGTGGGGATTTGAATCCGCAATATAGAAGTAAGATTCAAATCCAAAAGTTGAAATGATCTACTGGGAGACAGTATGTAATGAGAAAAGAAGGCGACTCAAAACTGAACCTTAGCTGTCCCATACTAAACATTAACAAAGTCAGAAAGAGAGCCTTTCTATGAGAGTGTTGAAGAATTAGGGAGCTAATCTGAAAACCAGTCAAAAATCCAGGTTATTGCAGGGGGAGGAGATGGCGCATGCAATAGTGGAGGATAGAAAGAAGAGCAAATGATACCAGGATCAGAGCATCTACATGAATAACTTTCATGAATAACTTTCGTGAATGGGGTCACGACTGCCATTGCAGCTCAGAACTACCGGGAGCAATGTTGCTGCAAGCACATTGATTTTGACATGTTTACATGCCTGCTTTGACATTAACTAAGGCACCTGGAAGTAGTGTTTTAAAGCTGCATGTTCCTGCAGAAACAGAATATAAATTCATATTTTCTCATTTTATTCCTATATTACAAATCTGCTTATGACTAAAAGCCATATTTTCCAAGTCAGCTTAGGAAATTGTATCTATTTGGCAAGGAACAATTTATTAAACATCTACTCTAGTGATGAACTCTGACATTTGGTAAATAGGCTATAAATATGGTTTTATAAAACACCTGCCTTTCTCTGCATGATATACTGGACCGTAAATAATTCAGTTCTGAACAGGCCGTTCAAGTAAGTAATTCTTTGATACTTTGCCTATGAGAAGACAATAGGCCTGACCTAGTGGCAGGAATACATGGACGAGTTATTCATAGGGTATCCACTGTTAGTTTGCTTGGCATGTTGGAGTGAATAGGAACAGCACACAGCTTCACAAAGACCAGGTGGGGTCTGAACTTTCCTTAACTACAGTAGCGGCTCCTGGAAGGAGTGCTGTGGGGTGGTGGGGCGGGGCGGTAGGGCGGGGCGGGGGAGGGGCAACGTGGAGGTAGTAAACTCCGGCATACGGCATATCGGAGTTAGGTAAATAAATAAATAAAACAAATTAAATTGGGATGCTGCAACGCATTTGGCGTTGCAGCGCACGCAATTTACATTTTTTTTTTTATTTACCTAACTCTGATCAGTTGTATCCCAGAGGTTACTACCCCAACCCTGCCCCTCACCCGCCTTGCAGCACTCCCTGCAGGAGCCGCTACTGCTTAACTAACACACTTCCCATTGGAAACATGAGTCGTACGCTCCAGGATGCTGCCAGAACCACACTTTGTTAATTTGGCTGCTCGTCTTTTGCATTTCAGCTACCAAAGCATTGCTCATCAGTTCATCAGTATCTGAAAGCAAGGCTATCCTCTGCATATCAAACAGCTACAAACTGACAAGTCTTTGCAGTTACCCAGTGAAGTACTTGTTTGGAATACCAACATCAGAAACAAAAGTGACAAAATCCCTTTTGCGGTTGACTGTCATCCATCATCTCCCAACTACATAAATATAATGCAAAAACATTTCCCTTACTGTCCACTTATAAAAAATTGCAAAAGGTTTTTTCAAAACCACCAGTCATTGCTTACCGCGGAGCTCCCAATTTACAATCACCTATTGTGAGAGCTGAACTCAAGCAAGCTGTACAATGCAGGCATTTATTGCTGTGACTAAAGGGTGCATCACGGGTTAATACCTTTCACAAACATCATCAGTAATTAGTTCTGTTATGAGAAGGACCTATAGAATAAGACAGCATCTTTCATGTCGTTCAACATGCATTATTTATGTTATTCAGTGCCAATGCCTAAGCTGTAAAAACAAAATGTAGGCCAAACAGTAAAAGCCCTCCCTACATGAGTCAGGAACCAACAATCATCAATAATTAATAAGAAATTTGACCAGACCGTAGCCAACCATTTTAACCTTGTTGATCATTTAATATCAGATTTGAAGATTTTTCCCGTAGAACATGTCTTAAAGGAAAAACTACTGGACTCCAGAGAAAATCTCTGGATATACCATTTAATATCATTGCATCCAGATGGACTGAACATCACTGACAATACCACTTGATTACTGCATATCTTGAGAGATCTCTGGACCTTGTTGATTCCACATTCCAAATAGAATCTTCACTCATGATGATTTTTGAAAACCCAGCAGTGTCAGCTGTGCAGCCGCTAAGCAAACCATCTTGTACTACTTGAGGAAGGTGTAAGCCAAAACATTGTATTTGCAATATATTTTTGTTCTTTGGTGAGTTCATTTGTTTACAACACTTCTTTCTTGGATCTTTCATTTCTTTGTGACTCATTGTATTCTTTGGGATCCGGATTTGTGCCCTGGCTGGCTCTTGTTTTCTTGTAATCCTCCTTCTTCTAGTGTACTGCTTTGGGGATTGCAAACCTGTATCATCCTTTGATCCAAAAATCAAGAACAAATCTACATCCTATATATGCACTGTACATCCAGTAGAAAATCAGTAAGTGCCAATTTACAATAGCGCACCCTCAGATCTATAAAAATAAAAAGTAATCTCAAACCCCATGGAATAAATGGAAGTCTAAGCCACCATTTAAACTGACAAACTGTGAATGGTCTGCTTCATAGCATATTTTACTGTATAACTCATCAATGATCCTACTATCAGCATTTGTTACCCCCTTCGCTTCTAGGCCTTCTGCCGCCGCCCCTCCTCTGTGCTAAGCCTTTTTTGGGCTATTTCGGGTAGTTCGCACCTAGACCCCCATAAGATTCTATCCACATGAGATATCCACGCCAAATTTGCATCCATTTTTCCCAACACACTGATCATTCTAAAAGTACTCAGGGTTTGTAGAGTCCCCTGGAGGGGACCGAGAAATTAACCAAAATACAGTAAAAGTTTGTTTTTTGGGGGGGAAAAAGTGCAGCAGAAAAAAGTGTCTGTTTTTCCCTGCAAATGGTATCAATAAAGGGTTTGCAGTGCTAAATTCACCATCTGCTCAGCTTTCAGAAACAGGCAGACTTTTGTTTGAAAACCAATATTTTCTGCACAGTTTTGGCATTTTACTGGAACATATCCTATTTTTCTTTGTTTTCAACCTACTTCCAGTTAGTGGGCGAAACGGGTATAAAACCAATAATGGATCCTGAAAAGCTATACATTTCTGAAACATCGATAAACTTCTGAATTCAACAAGGGGTCATTTGTGTTGATCCATGAAGGTTTCCTCATAGAAAGTAACAGTTGAAATAAAAGAATATTGAAATTGAGTTGAACAAATCAGCCATTTCTGCCGACGCTTTCACTTGCAACCTCTTTTAACTATGGCAGATCTTTTAAAGTAATCTACCATTATGCCCCTGGATCCTTCTGGTTATTGGGATATATAGGGCTTGAAGGTACACCAAGTACCCAAGGTACAGAGAGGCAATAACTGAGTTGCACCCTGCAATGCTTTTTCATTTGTGTCCCGGGTATACAGCAATTCATTTGGTAAAATATAAAGAGTGCAAAATAGGTATCAAGGAAACCTATATATTTCCAAAATGGGAACAAGATTTGGAGTTTAGAAGCAGAGGTTATTTGCACATCTCTGTATTTGTGGGTACCCATACAAGCATGTGAATTAGAGGGGATTTTTCAAAATGACTTCTTTTTTACACACTGTCTTACATCTGGAAGGGAGAAATGCATAGAAAGACAATTGGTAATAACACTTGTTCTATTATTCTGTGTTCCCCTAAGTCTCTGGATAAATATGGTACCTCAGTTGTGTGGGTAGGCCTACTGCCCGTAACAGGAAATGGCCTAAATATGAAGTTTGCAGGGGATACTGGGAAAGAAAACATTGGGGGAGCCACGCAGGCCACACCTCCCTGGACTCGCCCAGGTATCTAGTTTTCAGAAATGTGTGGGTTTGGTAGGTTTCCCCAGATGGCCGCCGAACCCGGGAACAAAAATGCAGGTGACCCCCATGCAAACTCAGGTCATTTTGTGATAGATGATTTTGATGCCTCCACAATATGTTTTGGGACCCTCCCTGTCTTGGGCACTTGGCCCACCCACAAAAGTGAGGTAGCATTTTTATCTGCAGACCTAGGGGGAATCTGGTTTGTAGGAAATATGTGCTGACTTAGTGATCCCACAACTTCCCCACAAAGAAATGTGACGAAACAATATGTTTTTGTCAATTAATCAAATTTACAAGGGCTTCTGGGGAAGAAAACCTTTTAGGATCCACCCAAAACACACCACATATTATTCCCCTAGGGATCAGTTCCCAAAAAGATGTGAGGGCAGACAATGTTCACTACATAGAGAGAAAGGATTAATGGTAAAATGCAATAAAACACCAAAACAATAATACACAACCATCCACTGGTCAATCACAGGCATACTGGGTGGATTTGGCACGCGAGAAGCTAAATGGTTCATGAAAAAAAACTTGCTTCACCAATGACTTTACAATTTAAAATATACAAAAGTCATTGTTAATAATTTCAATCTTAGATCCAAGAACCACTGACTTACAGCTTGTGAGCTGTAAAGCCACATCAAGACACCAATCGCTTTATGGTCCACCCACCCTTTTCATGCATCTCATATGGACAGGATTAATGCCAATCATGCCACCAAGCACCGAAAATCAGAAAACTGACAAACACACCTCAAGCAAGTCAATATACATACTGGCTACCAGCCATCAACACACCGCCAGTCCACATACACTGTCAGTCAAGATCCCATCTACACACACCGCCAGCCAACTGCCAGTCAACAGTCACCACCAGCCAAGCGCCTGTCCGCATGTACCGCCTGCCAAGAGCCAGTCTACACGCGCCACCAGCCAAATACCAGTACACGCAGACCATCAGCCAAACTCCAATTCACACACACACATAAACCTTCCCTGGTGTCTAGTAGTTTTCTGCCTGGGAGCAGATAGGCATAAAGAAAATGGCCAAAATATTGCGCCAATAAAGGGGAGCAACCCTTGTCGCTCACCGGCATGTAAATATAAAACTCCCTGGTGTTTAGTGGCTTTTTGCTCTCCTTTGGAGCAGATTGGCCTAAAAATATGGCTGACATGCCCCCAAGGGGGGGGCAGAAAGGGCCTAAATAGTACACAAAAAAGGCGGAGAGCCCTCACCCACATGCTAAATTTCACTATCCCAGGTGTCTAGTGTGTTTCTGTCCATCCTTGGGTTCAGTGTGTCAATGGGAATCAATCAGAGGAGTCCAAATTATAACAGTAAGTTAATTACAGAAGAAATATGTAATCACATTTTTTATATTCAAGAAGACATATTTATCAAAAGAGCTTATTGAGTGTATAGTTCACAAAGAGAACTGAACGCAGCATCAATAATACTTTTTAGAGTGTGTTCAAAGTGCAAGGTGAACACATAGTCACCACAGCAAACAGCTTCCATCACGAATTGGCATATTTTGATGATTTCAGTGTGTGCTGTGCACGACGATGCCATCAGATCGCCGAGGGAGGTGTTGGCAGCGGGAGCACATCTGCTGCTACCCCCTGTGGGGGTTTGTAGATGGGAGGCCCACGGGGGAGCTTCTGCGCTTACCAAATGCGTGGGTACCAGGACATAACTGTTGCATCCTCAGCATGTAAGCGCCATGGCTGAGGAAGTAACCGTTCTGTCCTTAGCACCCAAGGGGTTAAAGTAAGCATTCAAAAAATCCAGATATTTAAAACAAAGCTACAAAAAGAACAGAAACTTTTAAAGAGCACAAAAAGTGACTATGAAGAGCCACACATCTACAGAGGATTGTAGAAGTCAAATAAATGGCAGTCAAGAATGCTTTTAAAATTACATCTGCAAAACTAAAAAGAGACATGTTAAGATTTCATATAACTCTTTTTCCAACTCACCACTTCATAAATCATTCAGTTTTTGGATATTCTCTTGTCAGAGTGTAGAAACCAAAATGAGGTACAGCGTGCAGAGAGTCCAGTGGATCTCCAGAGGCTTTACAGAGGCTAAAGTAGATAATACTAATGCTCTCTTTAGTGGAGGTGTGGCGGGGCAGTTAGACTTATCAGAGGGTAGTGTTAAGCATTTGTTTTTACACACAGTGGCAATAAATGAGACACACACTCAATGAACAAATCCCAGACCAATTTAGCAAACATAATGCTTAGTTAGATTTATTTTGTAGTACCACAGAACTTCGTCATAGGTAAATACGTTTTTCAATAGAAATACTTTTCAGATTAAAAAATGGACTCAGTGCAATTTTCAGCATACATAGGAAGAACATTGACTTACAAGACCAGTCTTTGGTAGTTAAGGTCAGTATTGGGCATGGTTCAGTTCAGCACTACCAGTGCACCACTAGCGACACACAGGTGGCCAGGTTCAGGGTGCAAGTTCGAGGTCGGGTGCCCAATACAAATCAATAGGGTCGGGGGCAATCGGTCAGAGGCTGCTTACAGGTAAGTAGCAGCAGCTAGGTGGGGGCAGTCCCCAGGGGTTGAAGCAAGCACTTGACAGGGCCCTAAGCTGCACCAACATTACACCACCAGCGGCACAGGGGCGACCGCGTGCAAGGTGTAAACACAGCATTAGGTGCTCAATGCAAGGCAATTGAGAATGGCTAAATCGGTTGAAGGAAACCTACAGTGGCAGAGGTGACTTGTGATGCTCAGGGACGTAGGGACACCTTTTGTCCTCTTCACCAAGGCCAAGGATGGATGGGTGCAGGTGTGCCTTTTGGTATCGGAAATGGCTCACTGGAGCAGGTCGCGGTTGGGGGGGTCTCCATGCATAGGCTGCAGGTGACGTTGAGGAGTCCAGGAGAGGTCAGCTCATGGTGGACTCAGGCTCTTGAGCACTGGGAAACCTTGCTGGAACTGGTGGGCCACTTGGACTCGGGACAGTGGCGTTGAGTGCAGAGGTGGAGCTGGAGGCAGGCTTCGATGTTCTTCAGGTCACAGAGTTGTTACTTTGAAGACGGTTGCTTGGTGAACAGGTCCGCTGTTCTTGGGAGTCTTGATATTTATTGAAGGCCGTTAGTCCTGCCAGGGTTCTGGAGGTTGCCAGACTACCGGACAAGCCGTCTTTTGGTGCAGGATCGCCAAGACTGTAGACAGGCCAGTAGGGCTGGTGCCAAGTAGGTTGGTCTCTGCAGTCTTCTCTGTTGGTGCTGGTCAGTAGTGACCAGCTGTTCTTATGTCGTCAGGTACTCAATTTCAGGGCTCAGTAGTAGCCACCTAAATACTACATTTAAGTGTGTTTAAAGGGAGTGGCAGGTAGTAGCCAATGGGCTATCTACCTTAAGGGTGACTACACTCTCCAAGTGCTCAACCCACAGGGGGGTGGTCATATCCCTGCTCCTGATTTGATGAGTCCCACCATCTTCAAAATTGTGGGCACTGAAAAGTGTACTTCACCTCAACTTCAGCACGTGAAGTGTGGAGTTGTCAGAGGGGGACACACTTCCTATTCTTTCGGGATTTTCCCGCCTGCCTTCCTGCCAACAAGGGGGTGGGAACAGGAAGAGAGCCTGCTCCCTCTAAGAGGAGAGGTGGGTCACATTACAAAGGTCAATTGGGGTCTCTTGGGTGTTGTTTTCCTGGTCTTAGATTGAAATGTGAGTTTTAATTTTGTCTCTGAGAACTTGGTCTCTCAATATTGATAGTTGGCACATCCATCTATTACTACCTGGGGTGTTCCCGACAGGTTAAGGTAACGCGTATCAGTGCATGGTCTGAAATAGTAATTGAACCTATGTCAGATTGGAATACCAGTTGTATGAGAGGAGTATAGGGAAATACATTGGCTATTCTAGAAAATGTTCTGTACATTTGTGAGAAAAACATGCAGTATTTTGCTTTTTTGTTGGGTTCCCTCCAAATGTCGCATGCAGGCCTAGCTCCCCAAACGTATTTTTAAGTTTCTTGGTGAAGCCACCAGAGTGGGGGATCCTCTCTGTCTGACCTGTCTAATGATGGGTTCAATACTGCATTGAGACCCCTCATTAGTCTGAAATGCCACTTGGCAAAGTCTGATAATGAATCCAACATTTTGTAAATTAAGTCATCTTGACCTGTGCTAATGTAAACATCTTCCACTCTAACGATCCTTTAAGACAAAGGTTTCTTCCTTCCCTGTCTTTTTTACTGTACAGCTATACGAAGGGTAGATTGTTGTTTAAGAAAGGGGCTACTCCATTGTGTTTAGTTTGGCTTAAATAGTAGAAGGCCATTGGGTAATATTTAATGTTAAAATTTTGTTTCATCAGTGCTCTTCAGATGGGTTTTCTGTATGGTCATCATATCGTAGTTCCCCAGCCCCATGAATTGCTAACTTTTAGTCCATTTTGAAGGGGAATTTAGTACTTTTACATTTAGTGAGACAGTCTTAATTATAACAACGTGTAGGTGCGGAAGTATGCTTGTCACTTTTCGTAACCTTGTCTCTGAAACTATGTGTTTGTAAATGAGAGTTGTGGGGCTTGGAATCTCATCCCAAGTACATGGGCTGTTGTATTTTAGTCTGTAAATTGGTGGGATTGATTTCCCATTTTGAATGCAATGCCAAATGTGTGGCTCCATCTGTAGCATCATTTATTTTGTCTCAAATGGTCTGTTACTGTGCAGAGTGTTAGCTGCAAAATAAAGAGTGGCTGAGCAATGTCCTAATCGCTTAAGAAGTGGTAGCCCTCGTGTCCTAGTGTGTCCTTAGCTCTGGCTACTTTCGAGATTGACTCTTTGCACTGAGAGTCATGGAATTTCAGCAGCATATCTCTAGGTCTATTTGCTTCCTAAGTGTATCTTGGTCCCATCCAATGTACTCTGCCCAGGTAGATTTTTGTGGGCTCAAGTTAAACAATAAAAGCTAGGAGGATTTTGGTGAACTTATTAATGTCCTTTCCCTCCGTCCCCTCCCTCAGGGCTCTAATCTGCAGGTTCTCTCTCCTAGATCTGTTTTCTAAATCGTAAATCTTCTGCACCAATGCCTAATGTTGTAAATGAAGGGCTGAGAATTTGTCCTTAAATGTTGAGTTTTGACTCTGCAGGGCTGCTAGTTACTGTTCTGCCTCCACCATTAGGACATGGACACTCTTGAGGCACAGCCGGGAGAATCGCTAGTAATTGTTTTTAAAACCACTGTATCTGTTTGATATTTTACTTGTATTGCTACTTACTTCTGGACACTTCCCTCTGTATTCCTCCTAAAAATCCCCCGTGCTGCGGATCTTAGCGCTGCCGCGGGTTGAGGAAGCCATCGCCGCCATTTCGCGCCAAGCCATTGGCCACGCCCACTCCGCCCCAGCCTTCTTAAAGCCGCGCTGACAACTAGCCGCGCATTAGGACACGGACACTCCTGAGGCACAGCCGGGAGAATCGCTAGTAATTGTTTTTAAAACCACTGTATCTGTTTGATATTTTACTTGTATTGCTACTTACTTCTGGACACTTCCCTCTGTATTCCTCCTAAAATCCCCCGCGCTGCGGATCTTAGCGCTGCCTCGGGTTGAGGAAGCCATCGCCGCCATTTCGCGCCAAGCCATTGGCCACGTCCACTCTCGTGAGGCCACGCCCCCCACATCCTATATCAATGTGTATTCCCCGGACGCGCAGCGGGCGCGCCAAAGGTAAGCCCGTCTGCGCCCGTCCGCGCCAGACCGGGCCCAGGGGCCATTCACGCTGGCTGTCCCATCTCATACTCACCTGACTCGCTCAGAGATTTACAATTCCCTCACCTCTTACCCTCCCCCACCACCTCCAGACGTATTACTACAGCTGGTCTTGCACGTTTTGACCTACGTCACCCCTGTCAGAACACCGCCCCCAGCACACCGGCCAGAAGTAATACATCCGGGTGCTGTATTTGAACACCCGTTCCCTAGTAAAACACCAAGCCGATATCTATATCCTCCTGTCCACCGAGAAACCCGATATCTTGCTGCTCACAGAAACCTGGCTGACCACAGATTCTCTCCCTGACATCTTGGCGGCCCTCCCCCAGACTACTACATCCTCCACACCGATCGTCCTGGAGATCGTTCTGGGGGTGGGGTGGCCGCCATAATATCAAAACACCTCAATTCTACCTCCATCCCTTCCCTTGTCCTTCCGGGGGTAGACAATCTAATTTTTAGTCTGAAAACGGATGTAGGAGCTCTAACCCTCCTTCTCCTATATCGGCCCCCTCACTCTATGCCAGCCTTCACTGTCACCTTGCTTGAACAGCTATCTGACCTACTTGTATCACATCCCAGACTAGCTCTCTTTGGCGACCTCAACTATTGGTACAACGATGTTAATGCCGGGCCCCACGCCACAGAACTTTTTGAAGCCCTTAACAGTCTCAATATGACTCAACAAATCTCCTTGCCCACTCACACGAAGGGCCACATTCTGGACCATATCTGGACCCATAACCTAACACCTTCCCAGCCATCTGTCACTCCCAGCGTTTGGTCAGACCATCATCTAGTCGACACCTCCCTCACTGTCACTGGCCGAACCCCTGGCCCTTTAATGGCCGGCGGCCTCTCACGCAAATGGAGCTCCTACGACTCCCAAGGCTTCCTTTCGACCCTATCAGACACCCGGCCAAACATCATTCCGCCAACTAACATCGACAGGCTGGAAAGTGACATCGGCATCTGGCTCAAATCCGCCAGCGACCAACTCGCTCCCCTCACCAAATTTCCCCCTACCCGACACTCCAACTCCCACAGGTGGTTCTCGGATGACCTTAAGCAACACAAACTGAAGGTACGCCAGTTGGAACGGACATGGAGACACGATTACTCCGTATCTAACAGACTACAATACATCGCAGCTCGTAGGGAATATAAAAAGGCAATCTCCCTAGCCAAAGCAGAACACTTCTCTAAAAGAATCTCGTCCGCGGACAACAAATCTAAAGAGGTCTTCAAAATCTTGAACGAACTCACCTCAGACGATAGAACCCTTCCAGGTCAGACCCCCACTCAAGAGACTTGCGATGCTCCCAACCTCTTCTTTGTCGAGAAAATCAAAAAAATCAAGGACTCCATTCACCGTCTTCCCCAGACACCTTCCCTAGACACTCCTCTGCCTAACTCACCGACTCTCTCCCACTTCCCCACCCTTGAACCCAATTCACTAGTCGCACTCGCGAACCGGGTAAAATCAGGCTCCCCAAATGACTGCTGTCCCCCATTGGTCCTACGGTCCATTTGCCTTAACCTGCCCGACTGCATCCTACCTCTGCTGAATGGCTCCCTCAGCACGGGCATTGTCCCCAACCCCTTCAAGGAGGCCATTCTAGTGCCCCTCCTAAAGAAACCTGGCGCCGACCCAGCGGGACTTATAAATTACCGCCCCATCTCTCTCCTACTCTATTTTTCTAAATTAATGGAGGCACATGTCACCCGGTGCCTTTCCAACTTTATCGAGACTTCCTGCCACCTGGAACCCAACCAGGCCGGTTTCAGGCCAGCCCATTCCACCGAGGCCGTCATCCTGGCAGTCTTTGATACGCTCAGGAGGAACGCTGATACTGGAACCCCCCAGGCCCTCGTACTCCTGGACTTGTCGGCCGCGTTCGACACAGTTGATCACAACATCCTTCTTCACCGTGTCAAGCAGGCCAGCATCCAGGGCTCTGCCCTCAAATGGATTCAATCCTTCTTGACCCGTCCGCCTGGGTCCTTACACAGCTTCCAAAACCCCTACCACCTGTGGAGTCCCTCAGGGCTCCTCCCCGTCACCCCTACTGTTTAACCTCTATCTTCGACCCCTGATTCACTCACTCAAAAATAGGACATCACCGTGTGCAACTACGCTGACGATCTGCAGATCATCTTCCCTCTCCAACTTTCATTCTACCATGACACACATTCAGAAGTGGATGAACTGCAACCAACTAAAACTAAATCCGGGAAAAAACGAGCTCCTCCTTCCCGGATCTAGTCTTTCCCACTGGGGCCCGCAGTTTTGGCCTAACCAACTAGGCCCTCCCCCTACTCCTGCAAAATCTGTAAAGAGTCTTGGTGTGACCATTGATGCCGAACTCTCCCTCAAACCCCAAGTTGGCTCCGTCATCTCTGCCTGCACGTTTCAGCTCCGAAAAATTCGCAAAATCAGTCACTTACTCACACCAACTGCCCTGATTCAGGTAATCATCGCCCTGGTACTATCCCGCCTGGACTTTTCCAATTCCCTATATTACGGACTTCCAAAATCACTATTACACCGTCTTCAGGTTGTGCAGAACCAAGCAGCCCGTCTCATCCATAAAACTCCTAAATGGCAGTCGGCTACACCCCTACTGCCTAAGCTGTATTGGTTGCCCATTGAACAAAGGGCGGCCTTCAAGCTAGGATGCCTTACGTTCAAAACCCTTCATTGCACCAGCCCCGCTTTCCTGACCTCCCTCATTCACCAATACCGCCCCACTCGCAACCTCCGCTCAGCTCACCTCCATCTGCTTGCTGTTCCCTAATCTAAAACCAACAAATTCAGTGGTCGTCGCTTTGCCCTCCTGGCTCCTAAATTTTGGAACGCCCTCCCCTTAACCATCAAATCCAGCAGTTCCCTCTTTCACTTCAGGAAACTACTTAAAACCTTCCTGTTTCCCCCACCTTGCTAAATCCCCTGCTTCTTCCGTCCCCAGCCTCATCTCCGTCCTTCAGCGCCAGGAAACCCATGGTGTCAGCACGCTTTACAAATTCCACCTAACATAAAATAACATAACCAACCGAAAACCTGCTGAGTCTACATCAATCCGTAGGATCACAATTTTCTCTCCCAGGTTGAACCTTAGAATTGAAAGCTCTATGGATAGGTCTGTCTTGAGGTCTTCATGCAGTTCAGCTTTGAAAGTTAATAAAGTGGCTAACAGGGCCGCTTTTATGAGGGCCATGTGTGTAACTATCTCCCTGTTTGTATCTTAAATCGTGGGGAGCATCAAAAAAGCCTGTGACTTTTCTTTAGGCCTGTCTCCTGGGTGGCCTGGGTGGAATGGGGCCGGTCTGGGTGATTATGGATCACCAGGTTAGTACAGTGCCACCCTCAGTGTAGCCTTGGATGAAATCTTGACCCATCAACTTTTCACCCAGCTCTTGTTGCCCCACATCCAGGGTTTTCAATTGGTTCACCAGCACAGGCCTTAACTCTCAATGGGGGCCCCTGTATGTTACGAAAAAAAGAGATCAATTGGAGACATCCCAAGGCTCCCTTGCTCTACTCTGTAGTGCCGGCCAGCTGGTTCTGGTTTCCCCAAGGTGATGGGACAGCAGCCCACAGTTGGTGGGCAGCACACAAGTGTCTTTCTCAATCACCACAATGGTTGTTAAGTAGTTAGCCAGTTGAGGGCAAGATTTCTCTCTGCGCCACTACCGGCTCTTCCTTAACCTTTATCAGTGTAGTTTCAGACTCTGTCCCTCAGCACCGTCAGGAGTAGATGGTTCACTCATTTATTTACCCTTTTGGGTCTTATTGCTTTCAGCTGCTTTCGGCAAAATCCAAGGTAGGCTTTGAAAGGATGTTTGCACCCCCAACCAGTTGGATGTTCACTCCCATGGTCTCTATAGCCTGTTGTTGGAACAGATACTCTTCAGGTAGCGTTTCCCTAAACCTTTTGCTTTTTCCTCCTAGGTTTTGCTGACTTCCTTGTAGTGGCCTTAGGGCTCTAAGCACTTTCTCGCTGGAAATGCAGTGTGAAAGTGCGAACGCCCTAACTACACATGTTAGGAAGTGGTGCTTACCTGATCTTTCTAAACATGTGTCAGGCCTGCCATTGGCGTGCACACTTGCACCTGTGATGTTCTAAAACTTGTGTCCATCCTGCAATTGCAGGCCAGTCTGCACACTTGCACCAGTGATGTGCTTGAACATGTATCCAGCCTGTCATTGCAGGTTGGTGTGCAAGTTGGTGTGCTCACTTGCCTCAATGCTGTTTCTAAACATGTGTCCAGCCTGCCATTGCAGGTCTGTGAGTATGCAATTGCCCTTTTACTGGGCTTTCTAATTCACTAGTCATCCTGAGAGGACCTTTCACTACCACTAGAGCACCCGAGGGTACGTCTTAAGGGATGAAGCAAGTGTTAGGTGTAAGGCCAGGTAGGTAAATATTTGTGTCGCCTACCCAGGTTTGTGAGGAATACCCATGTGCGTTTTCACTACATATGAGGTTTGCCCTTCCCATAGGCTAACATGGGGAAATGGTTGAAGGAACTTCAGGGTGCAATAGTGGATTGCATGCTAGCAGCCTCATAATGTTTTCTATCATAGGATTTGCAACGACAACACCTTTCCAGTGGTAAATGGGGTTTTGTCATTACTGGCGTAGAGATGCCACTTCTAGAAAGTGGGCATTTTTCTGTTCTAAAACTCTTTGTGTTCCTTTTTACTTGGCTCCAGTCCATACTTGCAGCTGGGGGAGCTCGCCTGGGCATTCCCCAGTGACAGCTATAAAACACTAGGCACGCAACTGGAACAACAGATCTCTTCCATTTGAGGTCCTGGCTAGATAGATTAGAGGGAGAGGTTGTGACACTTGGCTTCTGGATCCAGATCATGGCCCCACTAAAGATTAAGATGTGCATTCCATGGCCTCATGGCAGACAGGACTGAAATTTAGGGGAGACCTCTGTAGTTCAAATTGAGACCCTTTGAACCACCCCCAACTTCAAAGGCATACTACAGTATAACTACTAGTGCAATACTTCAGCAAGGCGGGGATACATTTGTGGGGACATCGGACCGGAGAACCTGGAACTGTGTGGTGCACATTGTCAGAGGAATCTGTTGTGTACAAGGAGTATTACTGCCATTGAAAGGGAATAAGTGCCTCTTAAGTGCCCACCTCATCAGCTGGATCCCAACTGGTAGAGCGGGGTGAGTGTAGAACTAATAAATATGCCTGGAGACCGGATTGCCTTGTGTGGCACTCCAGAAGTCTTGCCAGCATCTAAAGCGTGTGGCCCCTGCATCTTGGAGAACTCTGCATGCATACACGTCATGTTAGTGGTGAACAGGTTCTCCGGTTCCAGGATCCCACGTGTCCTGCTTCGTCAATCGTGCTGCATCTCTCGTGCGACATGCCACCTGCATACTCATTGCATGCAGTGTCCGATTCGCAGGTTGACAACACTTGGAGGTGGGGGGTGCAACCGTAGTAGTACCTCATTCTACCTCATGAGACATTGCTAAAGTTGCACCTGTGTGTGTGGTCGGAATTGCCTGGCGCGACCCATATCAACGCGCACCGGACATTGTGCCTCATTTTCAGAAAGGTACGGAATTTGCAACTCTTTGTTGTGTGTGACCAGAACGATCTGGTGCAACCCATATCAACACTCACTAGATGTTGTGCCCAGATTACCTGGGGGCACCTCTAATCGACGTGTACAAGACGGGGTGCCTCGTTCTTCTGCGAGGCTCCTGAGCTTCATTCTCCATTCATCGATTGTTCCCTTTGTGGCCCTCGACATGGTGGACCAACTATCCTCTCCTTACCTGACCCCGACGATATTGTCTGGCCAGGTATTGTTGCTTGGCTCGGGCTTGGGTACTGAGAGTGATTGACTGGTCGGGTGGAACACTTCCAACAGTGATTGGAAGTGGGTCAACAGACTGTGTGACCCTCCCTGTGCTTTGCAGAATTGGGTTGGTGCCGGAAGGCACTAGTGGAACCTTTTTGAGTGCCCGACTATTGCGCTAAAACCGCTTCTTCTCCGCATCCTGTGGGTGAACTTCTTGAGTGGCTGCCAAACCCCCCTTTGATGACTGCCTCATAATTAATCCTGCTACCTACTCCCACATGTTTTCCTTGGACCCTGATAAGTGTGACTTCTGCCGCCTGCGGCATAGTATCTGGGGGAGGGCTGGTTATCTTCCATCTTGTGGCGTAGGACAGTTGGGGTGATTTTAAAGGTGGGGAGAGGCTTAGGCCAGTGGTCTGCAGTGTGCTATCAATTTACGTGCTGGGTATCAGTTGCACTGCTTATGCTGAGTGTGTATGTGTGTGAGCACATTCCCTATGGACATGCCTGATATCTGTTGCACTGTGTATCGGTGCTGAGGGAGTAGGTGTGTGGGAGTGACAGTCTGAGGTCTTCCTGTGATTTACGACACTGACTGGTGGTGTTGCTTTACACATTGATTTCTTTCCAGAAGAACAATATGTTTGAGATTGGGTTTACCTGCACTGCCCCGGGCCACAGTGCTGCTAAAAAGTGTTATAATTCTTTGTATGTACATATTTCTGATATTGTTGGTAGTCGGGGTGAACCCTTTAAATGTGTACAATTGAATTATAATAATTGCTATGCTAAGTCTGGGTTTGACAATGTGTTGCACAGCCTAAGGGCGCTGGCAGGGGGTTAGAATAGGATCTCTCCCAAGTGTGGATATTATTGATGTCATTTCAACACGGTTGGGCCTAGTATTGCTAGTAATAATTCCAAGTGTGATTTATGCCCTAAAATACATTATGTTCATGTTGTGTTAATTATAGTGTGTTTTGAATACAAACGTTATTTACATACATCATGTGTGACTTCTCTTTTGTGACGCTGAGTGTATTTATCATGAGTGAGTGCTGTGCCAGTGCTCAACACATTGCCTTTGAGATAATCCTGACTGATCAGTGCCAAGGTACTCAAGGGTGAGTGCAGATAATACAGTTTGTGTAGTCACCCACCCTTGAAGGGAGTGGTAGATTCTGTCTGGCTAGGGCATCGCCTCAGCCAAACAGAAAGTAGCAGTTCCAACACCTATCCATAGGTCAGTATCCCTGGGGTCCCCGGTAGAATACCACAATTGTTGCATAAAGAGGTGTCAAGCATGGTGCTCTACTAGTGTGTGGTCATGTTGGTATACTAGGCTCCACCCCAACACAATATTTTTGAGATGATATTCATGTAACACAATATGTATAATTCTATATTTTGGTCGATCACCCTCAGGTGCAGGGAATCGCAGTGTGTATACACAACAGGATACTATGTGAAGAGATAAAGTGTGTAGCGAAGATACTGCAAGTCACCTCAGAGGTAGAAGCACCTATATTATCATGAAAGGCCTCATTGAGTGCAGTATTCTGATTATGGGCAATTACAGTGTAAATTTAGAATAATGCATTGTATCCTGTTCAAGGGATACTGTTTTACATATATATTTAGAATCAGAACCAGATAAGATAGCCCTACGGACTAGTGCATTAGTTGTTGAGATTTGTGTGTAAGTCACAGAAAACTCAAATAAAGCTTTAAAAAAAATGGAAGTCTATGGTTTCAAAAAGAATGGATAATCATTGAGTGAAATAGATGGCTGGCATGGATTGTAAAACAATAAAACATAAAAAGAACAATTGTGCTGTGCTATCATTGACTCTTATCTCAGAGACTGTGTATTTTTTTAATCCAGTAAATGTGTAGGTTTAGATTGGCCCTATAAATGTCTGTGTAAGTAGCTGTGCTCCAATTAAACATGGCATTTGTTCAACCCCTTTGCTACGGCGGCAATTCCGCCGCAGCGCTTGGGGGTGGGGGGTCCGCGCGGCGCTCCCATGCTCGTGACGGAACCGCTCCGTCACGAGCCTCGGGTACGCTGTGCTGATGACTGAGCGCTTCCGTCACGGCCCCACCCGCTCAACAGAACGTCCAGCGCAGGCGCGGAATCCGCGCCACGCAGGCGCACCGAGCGGGCTGTGACGGTACCGTTCCATCATCAGCACAGCGCGTCCGTGGCTGGTGACGGAGCGGTTCCGTCACCAGCATGGGAGGGGTTAATCAGAGTGGATGGCACGCACCAAAAAACTAGCTTGTCCTCAGTAGGTTTCAAAACTGTCACGAAACCAAAAAATAAACAGGCTTGAAATAGACTTTGAGTGCAGTTAGTTTGAACTGGATTACCATTAGTATGTTTGAGACCCTCTGCCCCACCTCTTTATTTGCGACCAAGAGACAAAACCGTTCTATGTCCTGTGCAATTTTGTGCCATCATTTACACACTTTCCAAATCTTTTCCTGAAAGAACTTCCTATGTGCACCCGGATCATACAATAGATGCCAGTCGAGTGCACTAGAATGAAATGTTTTAAGTGGGATTAAAAAGGCAAGAGAATCTCTAAAAGGAGTGTGGCTGAAGAAGCAGAACTAGGTATCCTTTCCAAGTGACATGTCCCATGCAATTAAAGGGATGGTTTAAAAATGTGAGAACTAAAATCCTCTGCCTCACACAGCGAGTGACCTGACCAATATTTAGGGGATCTCTGTGCGTTCTTTGTTATTGCATCAGAGATATAAGACAACAAATGACGTGCACCTAGAAAAAGTTAGGCCGCTTGTTAGCAGTATCAAACAAGAATTTGCAATGCAATAGGTCTCATTTACGAGAGTTTGAGCTATTGGCATTGTAAATGACAATGCCTTTTATTTATGTGTTGTTTTCAAAACAGATAATAAAAAAGGCATGGTCATTTACAAAAACCAATAGCTTAACTCTCGCAAATGCAAGACCTATTGCATTGCAAATGCGTTCGGCGCCCGTGCTATAAAAATGTAAAGAAAGAGTTAGGAGAGAGCTTGTCCTGCCTGCAAAAGCAGGCAAGGCAAAGATATTTGAAAAAATAGTGCTCAGAGGCTGTAATTAAAGCCTACTAAGTAACAACACTCATAACAGGCGGTAATAAGGAGGGGCTACTAAGCCTATTGACCAATGAACAGCCACAGTTTACAGTGGACAATGACACAAGCCAATGAAAAATTTGGGCGGGGGAGTGGGAGGAGCTTCAAGTCCCTACCTTGCGCTGCCCAGGCCTGTCCTAAAAACGAGTAACAACAAAGATTTTTCTATGAATATTTACTTTACATTTTAAAATATTTATATTCTGAAAATATGACACTGAATTAAGCATTATTAAGGCCTGTGGAGGAGGTAGTGGTTGCGTGGGTCGCTTGTTCCTGTTCTCCCCGGTACACCACTTTCCACTGCAGTGTCTCACTCTGTTAGACTCTTGAGAGATTCCCCTCCACATCTTTTCCCAATCTTTTTACTCCATATCTCATTTCATGTCAACTCTTTCCTCTTCACCACTTTCTTTTCACTCTCTCCGTCTAAAGGTACCTACTTTCAAGTGTGCCTGCCTAAATATTGCTTTTAAAATCAGCATGCAAACGCAAACTCAAAAATTATGCAATTGAGTATTTCAGCACCAATTACAGCACTTCATATTTTTCTTTCTAAAACTCATGCCTTGCTCACGGACAGTGAAGCTGGCCAGGGGCAGCAGCTGTGAACTGCTCCCCATCAGGCCCAACTGTGCATTCTGCAGCACTTTCGTGCACTTCTGCAAATCTCATGACTCCTCTCTAGGGAGAGCTCCCCTACAATGAATTTTGATCCAACTTGAATTCTCCATAAAAAATTGGAGGGAATACATTTATTAATGTTACAGCAAGCACATATATTTTGTTTAATTAAAGTAGGAAGGAAAATCCAGGCCAAGTCGTTTGATATAAGGCATTTTGAGCTGTGTAATTTGCAGCATGAGACAAGAGCCAGGAGCATGTATCCCATGTAAATATGTATTCAGACTTGTAAACATTAAATCATTGGCATATAAAAACATCTCTGTTTATTGGAGATTGACTTTACAAGCATTTCTGATTTCAGGATGCTAAAGGCGGGAGAATAAGGTTTAAGTTCACCCTGAAGGAGAGACTTACAACATTAATTCAATTTTATATGTTTTTTCCTGTCGCGCGTCCTACATGCAGGCGCATTAACAGCACCGCGCTCACTTACAGGGCTGAGTGGAGGAACACCGCGATAGAGCCTGGATGGGACACAAATGCTGCATTAACATCACCACTGTGCTCCATCTTTAATAAATGGCTTGGTAGTTCGGGCTGGACTGTTCCCATGAGGCACAGGGTCAAGGCTGATTTGCATATGGCCATTGTCTGACCTAGGGTGGTGTGGAGTGCAAAAAAATTATGGATTTAGGCCCAGATCTTTGTACTGGGGTGAATGTAAGACATTGTTCTGCATTCTGTCCATCAACTGTGGTTTTTGCCATCTTTAATAATGGCATTGAAAATCATAAAATGAAGGACCTTGGGCCAACGGAGCGGGCCCCATGCTCATTGTGCACTGAGCTGAAGATGCTCGAAAGCCACCAGGCCCGTAGAAATTCAACCATGCACAGAAATAATCATATGCTACCAGTGCACACCGCGATGTGATAGCACACATGCTGGCCGAACTGCTGCCTTCGGAATCTCAAACCGTCCCATAGAACAGTTTTATTCATGGCTAAGAACCCAGCATAATGCATACTATTTTAATGAGGACAATAAACTTAATGGTGTCCTGACAAAAGACAGTTGGAGCCGAGTATCACACGCGAACACTGGGGGGTCGCAACGGAATGCCTAGGTGTCACAGTTGCGTCCCCCTATAACTCATAGATGACATATGTAGACTAATTAAAAAGCATTGCTAACTCAAATATTTTCATGTGAGTACATCTACTCCAAGGGTGGAAGAGTGGGAGGTCCCGAGTGGTATGAAAGTTTGTGAATCCCCTTAGATTTAGATGTTTCTGGAGAATCATAAAACCTTTTTCGTCTCATTCCCACTCTCAACATGGTAGATTTGTTCTTGCCATGTCCAGAGTGAAAATGAGAAGGTAAAATCCCCAAAATAGGTGGAGTATAGACAAAGGGATTCCTCCTCACTCTAAAAATGTTTCCCCCATGGAGAAAAAAGGAAAAGAAATGTTAGCAAGCGAATTTGCACTTGCTCAGTGATGTTTGCCTGAAAATATATTTACATTTATATTTCCTCATGAGATAACAAAACTCACAAAGGTATTTCTGGAGGAATCCTGGCCTTGGAAGGAAGCGACTGTCACAGGTTTGCAGAAGTATTTGTGGAAACCTTTGTGAATTCCCAGAACTTGGCTATCTGCACCCATGTGGGGTATTACAGCTATGGGAGTAGCCTACGCTTTTTTAGGTTGAGCTAGACAGCCGCATGCGCTGTCTCTTCGAGACCTGCTGTAATCAGTCTGTGTGCATCAATCCATCCCCCTTTTAGGTCGAGCATTCGAGACCTCATGTATATACTTTAGTATATACGTTAGTACATATACTTTAGTATATACTAATACGTGTATGTACTTTGTGGGCTTTGGAGATCAGCCCTAGGACTTGTCTGCTTCCGCTTAGGGATTTCTTTTTCTGTCCAACTGCCTCCATTTAACTGTCTTGATAGAAAACGACCAGCAGAGATCAGAAAAATACCAGAATCACTTTAGCATTCTCTAGATTCCAGTCCATAGAAATTGTCTTCAACGAGCACCCGTAGACAATATTTTTTTCCAATTTTGTATTTTCAGTGATATGACCACCGAAGGCCCTGATTTTATATTAAAAACAGAGCTTTGGACTATACCATTTCCAGCTGAAAGGCAATATTTCTCTCCATGTGTTCCCATACCTGGCGTGTCACGCTGTTTGGTGCTAACTTTCCCTCCATGTTAAAGAAGAGTAGATGTTTCATCACCCAGGCTAAAGTGCTACATAGCTAAATACATATTAGGTTCCAAAGGCGAGACCGATTGCATTGCAAATGCTTGTTTTACTCTCTCTCGCTAAGTATTTAATCAATCCTATTAAGTGATAAGAAAAAGCTCTTCTTTTCTTTTATTGTTTTGTAAGGTATTATACTAATGGCTAAAAAAACTAAATTTAAACAATTAAATATTAAAAAGAAAGCTCAGATTTTTTTTGTCCCAATTGTAAAAGAATGCCAAATAACTTGCATGCATCTCTATAAACATATAAAGAAAATATTGTTAACATTATATATTTATTGTAGATTATTGCAAACTTAAAACATGAACATTATATAAACTAAAAAAGTCAAAATATAGATTGAAAGTAATTCACACTCTATTTACTTAAAATTCCAAAAACCACAAATATAATAACATAAAAAAGTACACATCATTTTAAATTATAGTAACAGCATAAAATAAATATACCAAAATGTTAAGCATGATATACAGTGTTTGTTAGTTTAAAAAAACATGCAATACCCAGAGCCAACAGCTAAACTGAAACTATTGTTCATTGATTATCTACCATGTAGCAATTCATATGGTAAAATCTAATAAATTAAAAACGGGTATTACGAATTTTATGTATTTGGGAAATGTGCACAATATACTGAGTTCTGAAATAATTTGTATTTGTAAAACACTGATTTTATGGAATACTATTACGTGATTAAGAGGAAATTTTGCAAAATGCATTCTTTCTTGCAAACTGACTTAGTTTTGGAGGCCAAAGATGGAGAGTAAGCCAATTGGTAATAACAAATGGTTTACTACTCTGTGTTCATTACTACTCCGTATAAATCTGATGCCCCACTTGAGTGGCTGGGCCCATACCTGCAACAGGAAAGACCCCGATATGTGATGTGAAAACATCACATTTTTGTCATGAAAAACAATCGCTTTTGGTGATATGGGTGGATGCAGATTTCGGGACCAGGCTTGACTGCTACCCAGGGAAACCTATGAACCCCAGACATTCCTTAGAAATAGCCTACAATGACAGTCAAGTGTGGTGTGAAATCCGTGAATGCCACTTACTTTTCTTACCCAAAATGCCCTTCACCGTCAAGCATTGTCTAAAATCAGGCATTTTCCTGACATTTCTGTGAAGGAAAGTTCTGTAATCCGTGTGGATCCACAAAATCCCTAGCACCCAGCATTCCCTCACTTCTCACATTATTAACTGTATCCCACTTGTGTGGCTGAGCTTCATGACTGCAACAGAAAAGGCCCAAAACATGACATTAAATAGTTTCCAAAACACTGCTATTGGGTCCTCGCAGCTCCTTGCAGTGCACCTCATACCATGCCCGCACTGGTAATGGCTTACATTTAATGGATTTCAATCCCTTCATTGACGGCTGAATGTGTGCAGATAGGCACATGCAAGGGCCGCCATCTTTGAATGCTTTTATAAAATGTGTTTACAAAATCTGTCAAGGACACTGTCTGAGTTTTTCTTTATAACAGTATTGCACATATATTCAAAGACGGCCGCTGGTGCATGCATACGTGTGTACATACAGGAGTCCATCATTTAAAATATTTTTGTCATAAAAACAAAAATGTTTTTTTAAAAGCATCAGCAAAGTCATTAGGTTGGCAGACAAAGACAGACTTATTCAAAGCCAATGCTTCTTCTTTAATTGATTTACTACCCAGGCGAAAGTCACTTAGGGATGTATCTGCTATTAACAATGGGCTACATTATTACTCATCTACAGTGTGTTGTTAGTAGTGGGACTGAATGTTTTGGCATTCAATATATATGCCAAGCAAAAGATGTCTTGATGACCTAGTGTAAGGAAGGTGCCATATATATGGGGATAACCGACCCTTACAGTGGCAACTTCTTAATTTCAATCTTAGATATAGAAATGCAGAGATTCTGCAGGAACAAGCTACCATTCAGCACTAACTATGCACCTTCTGAATCAAGCACTTCATCATGATTCAATGACAGCATAACCCAACTCTTTCTATTTTAATTTTTGTATCATTTCTATTAAGGAGCTTCGAGGTGCGACATTTCATTAACATACATAAATCCAATTGGGAATAGATCTGCAATAATTGATTACACACTACTTGATTACTACAGAGTAAAACATATCAGACTGTTAAGTTGCCTTTAGCATACTTCTTCATTTTGCTGAACTTCCATTCTCCTTACAAAATTCATTAATAGATCTAATACCATCCATCTTCAGCTTGCAAATCTACTACTTCAAGATTGTTCTGTCTATCAATTCCGCCACTGGTGCCCAGATCAAAATTCTTACAATTGTACAGATTGTTCACACGATGATACATAGACAGACTTTTAGATAACAATTCATGATATGTAGGAGGCTCTGGGTTGGGCCATGATGTATCAATTGAGGTGTAATCTCAATCTGTACACTAAGAGCAGTTCTTATGAAGACCCCGATTCCATCCATTGGAGTGCTCAGCAGGGGACTAGCCAAAAAAAATACCCCCACCTCGTTTTGACCTTGAGTAAATGAACATGCAAATTGTACAAGCCCAAAATGTTTCTAATGAATTTCAAAAGGATGCGCTTCGTACAGTATAATTATTGAAGAATTTAGAAAGAAATGCTTCACATTTTCCACTTATTTCTCTAGGAGTGTCAAAAAACATAAAGTCTGCTTACTTAGGCTCACTTTTCGCAGGGTTTTTTGTGGAATACTTCCAAGAAAGCTGTGCTGCCTGTAACTCCAAAATATCCAAATGGCAGTGGTGGCTGCTGTAAAAGAAAAGTGGTGAGGCAGAGCAGTGGAGAAAAATATGAAATAAAATAGTACTTACCTGTCCCTGCCTCGGTGCTCTGCTCCTCTTGACTCCCAGCAGTCCACACACAGGCTCTCAGACTCCCTTACGTCAGTTCAGATGCTTCTCTCATGCTGGTAATATCCAGCATGAAAGTGGCACCTGGATTGGTTTTATCAGGCTGGTTTGACACTCAGTCATGGCCTGGGAGCCTGTGTCTGTTCTCCACCCGGCTGTGCAGCACAGCTCGAATAGAGAGATCTAAGTGTACATGTTGGTTTGGCTGTCCTAAGCCAGCTGGCTAAACTGACATGCGCACTTGCAGCAGTGCCCACCACTCCTCCTCTCAGGTGCAGCTACTGTCCATCAGGATAGTCCCTAGCCCCTCCCCCCGACTCGGCTCAGCAAAGAAAAATAAAATGATAATATCCTGTTTAATTATAATTTTTCAGGTTTTCACTGCTGAGAGAGCAGTGGGGCGACGCTCGTCCGCCTCAATGGAGGAGCTGCCGCTGATAAATATGGATCTAATTAATTTACCCAGATCACATATCTAATTTGCTATCATCCACTATAGTTTTCATATTTCCGTTTTTACAAGTTTGAAACACAGCAATCATTGTACATGAAATTATTATTCATTACATATCAGTAACTAAATACCTTGGCTTAAACAATCTTTGAAGGGCCATATGTTCTCTTTGTTAAATGTTCAAGTCAGCGAGCTCTTCAAGGGGTATTTGGGTATTCAAGAACCATATTACTTTCTGGCAACGGGTTTGCACAGCATATATAACTTAATCTGCAAATTCGAGACAGAAGTAAAATAACCATTCACTGTAATTCAGCCATATATGTGAAGGAATACAATTTTGCAGCAGTGGATGTAGGATTAGTTATGCCAATAATTAAGTTTAAATTTATATCCAAATGAGAGAAAACATAGGACAAATGAGTGTTGCTCACATCCAGTGTGCGGAGGCATGTAATGTGTCACGGTTCAATCCCCAGCTCCGGCAGCAGGGGTCTGCCCAGCCCCATGCTACTCTGGGCAATAGCTCGCTTAATCTTCCCAACGGCCCCCAGCGCCGAGATACCCCTTCGGGGTTGATTTGCGCACTATACAAGTACTGGATTTTTTATAAAAGGATCTCTAAAGGATGTTGTTCTGCTTGTGGACTACAGCTCCTATATAGCAGTGGGTCTCCAGTCACTCGGAGGTGCGACCCGAATTGCCACTCGTAGTATTGCTCACTATGTAAATGTTTTAAGGGGCCAGGGTGTAATATTAGGGTTCATATGTGTGCTCTAATTGTTGTCCAGTTTCAAATGCAGAATTCACCACTTTTTTTTCTCAGCTTGGCCTGAACATTACCCTATCCTGATTGTCTGCCATTTTAGCCCCACCCCTATTGATTAACATTAGCCACGCCCCTTCATTTGCCAGGTTAGCGCCCCCCCCCCCTGGAAAACTTTCTGCGGATGCCCATGCTCTCTGCCAGCATAAAAGGTTCATTAGCAGTTAACCAGCCCCTGCTTCAGCTGGTGGAGCAGGGGCCACACAATGCCACTGGTGCTCAGCCCTGAACACAAACAATCCATATCCACTACATCTGCTTCGTCCCCCTCCACACTGGAGGCAGCAAGAGTCAGGCCTTCTCCTACAGCTAAACATCTTGGCAGGTGTATAACAGAGATTGAAATGGTTTAGTAGTTCTTACTCTTGTCCTGCTGGTAATACCACATTCTGGCCTACCTCCAATGATTTCTGAAAATGTATGTCATAGACCCTGAGTCTCCTCCTCCATTTTACTACTTGTATCTCAAGGTCATCTAGCATTAAATCAATCAAATGTATGGATTTGCCTGTTTCTGCCTCCTCGCTGCCACTCATCATTTCCAGGAGTGATATTTTCTTTAGAGATAATTGATCCCTGCTTATTTTCAAAACAAAGGCCCTAACTTGCAAACACTTAAAAAAACGTTGCCTAGCCAGATCAAAATGTTGCTGCAGTTCAGAATAGGAACTCATGTGGCCCTGATTAATTAAATCCCCTAGCCGGACCACCCCAGCTTGCACCTATACCAGACAGCTTGTGTCATGGAATATAGTTTGAAAGGTTGGCAAACTCCAATATAGGAGTATACGTATAATCTCTCACTACACCAATGTTTGCCTTGAGTTGAGTCTAAATCTTAAATGCTGTCCTGACTGTCTTGAATTTGATTTTTTTTATAATAATTTTGTTCTATGGTCCTTAAGAAACATCCTTTAATCTCCGAACCCAGAGTCAATTCTTATATGGAAGCAGCTCCTTCACATCCTAAGCCTCTACTCCACCCACCTGTTACTAGGCTTCCCATATGCTGCAACATAGTTGTCCAGTAGTAATACCTGAAGTTAGGGACAGCCCAGCCCCATCTGAGCCTAGGGAGCGCCAGATGTTTTAACACTCTCCTAGCCATTTTATATTGCCATATGAAATTAGTACAGATAGCATACATTTTCTTGATCCATTTTTGCTCTATGTCTAGTGGTTTAGCTCTGAATAAATATAAAATCTTTGGCAATATCACTATTTTTGGGACATTGCATTGGCCTATAAGTGTTAAATGCAGATTATTCCGCCTCATTAGATCTCTCCTAGCTTTGGCCAGCTTTAAGCTAAGATATAGTTTGATTATGCTCTCCACTCTGGCCATAATAGCAGCCTCCAGATAGAGTGCACTATCAGCTCTTTTTTCATCACTCATGTTGATTTCTTTAGAGCAAACTATTTGTGTTTTCCCTTTATTTAAATGATAACTCACTATTTCACCAATAATTTCCAACTCCCTTACTACTTCTGACATAGCACATTCAGGATCTGATGTAATGAGCGTTATGTAATCTGTATATTCCAGTATTTTAGTAATGCATAATGTAGGGGACCCCCTCTGATAGAACAATAACAGTCAGGGAGAAGAGGGGAAAAATAACACAACAAAAGAATAATCTCCCTCTAGACCTCAAATTATTATTACTGTATAATAATTTGAGGTCTAGACGGAGATTAGGCTTTTGTTGTAATATTTTAGTATTGTAATTGTTTATTCTAACTGACCTAACAAAGGCAATCTTCCCTAGCAAAGTTATAAATGAATCTATATATAATGCTAATAAAAGGGGTAAACATGGGCAGGCCTGCCTAGTTCCTATTGCAGTCAGGATTATATCTGATTCCATCCCCATTACTTGCAATCTAGCAGTCGCATTATGATATAATGCCTGTATGGCTCTTACTAGGCACGCGTCTCCCATTAATAATCGCGTGCGACACAGTCGAAAGCTTTCTCAGCATCGAGCAGGATCCCAGCCATTAGATCACCTGCTACTTCTGCTATATCGAACAGTGTAATCATTCGCCTAATATGATCATTGATCCCGGGCCCAGGAATAAACCCATGTTGACAGGGTGAGACCATTTTGGCTATGACCCTTCCAAGTTGTGTCCCGAAAATCTTCAAGTAGATTTCTCTGTCGCTTTTGATCAGTGAGATTGGCCTAAATGATCTGGGATTTGAGGGGGGCTCCCCCCTCTTCCTAAAGACTACAATTTCTGTTGATTCCCATGACTCTGGGGCCAGGCCTCCGCTGTACTTTGAGGAAATGTCCTTAGCTAGTTCAGGAGAGGATACACAGTAAAATTCTAAAGGCATCTGATCTGGTCATGCCGCCTTTCCTGCAGCCAGTGACTTGAGGGTTTACTCCACTTCTTCCTAGGTAATCAGCAGTTCTAAAGCCTTCTGTTCTTCTTCTTCTAGCTTCTCCCCTCAATACAGCTACGTATTCTGTTAGATTATCGAGTGAAGGACAGATATCTTTTTGGTAGTGATCATCATAATTTTCATCAATGACTCCAATATTAGTCTTTGGGGTGCTGACCAACCATCCGTCCTTATCTATTATGCCATCAATACCCCTGTTTACCTCTTTCTGGCATGTGCACAGAGCCAGAATCCTACCCACACTATTGCTATACTCATAACTTTCTGCTCTGTGATTCTGGTATTTCTTTTCTATTTTCCTGCTATACCAGCTATTGATTCTAGCCTTGGCAACTGTAATCCTTTCCCGTATCTCCTGACCTCCCAGTCTTTCAGCGATCAGTTTGATATGCTGAGCTTCTAATTCAGACAACTCTTTGTGAAATTCCAGGATATTTTTAGTCTGCTTCCTTTGATTATAGATGTTAAAGCCGATTGTCTTGCCCTTTATCCCAGCTTTTAACGAGTCTCAGACTGCCACTCCTGAGGCACTACTTCTATTTCCTGCCACAGAATCTGTTAAACACCCTCTCATGTAAGTTAAGGAGCAAATTCCTATCTGTGTCAGCCTGACTGCTGTCAAGGCCTGTATTTCTTGTGATCCAAGAAGAGCCTTGGGGATTTCTCTTTTCTGAGCTACCCCGCTAATTCATCTGATCGAAAAAAAAAAATCCACCACATAAATTTCTTGTGACAGTATCAGAAATATGTATAACCTACATCAGGAGATTTTAACCTAGCCCATATGTGTATAACCTCATGGTTTCTTTTTTGCTGATGAACTGTTCTATACACTATTGGTTTCCTGCCTGTGTATTGCCCAGGCTCGGACATGTTGTTAGGTATATCCATGTGAAGGTTAAGGTCACCACACAAAATGAGGGGGGTTGGACACAGGGCTAATTCCACAACCAAATACTCAATAACTGCAGATTTAGCTAGGTTAGATCTGTAAATATGGCATATGGGGATGTTTAGCCCCCTCAACCTGGCATTCATCAATTGCCCATGTCTCAAGTTTGTTCGTGAGACTCCGCTTCACCATGCAGACATTTATCCTGGCTAGAATTGCCATCCCTCATAAACGTCCTGTCCCCTTCGATGTACTCGCTAAAAGAGGATACCCCAAAGTCTCAAACAGGGCTATCTTATCCCTTGCTGTATGAGTTTCTTGTACATAGATAATGTCCACCCCAATAGTTATGACTCCCTCTGCCACCCTGGCCCACTTGCACCTATCATGTAGGCCACAGACAGTTACTGTGCAAATACGCGATTTTTTTGTTTTTTGTTTCCATCATAGTGTCATAGTATCATTCCATCTATACGGTTTCCATAACCTACCTTGTATAGATAACTGCTACACAACATCCTGTTCTGAGCTTAAAGGACTCCCCCTTCCTTCATTAAGCCACACACATTTCCTTCTTTCACAAGAGATCTGGGCATCCAAAATGGAATGACATCAAAGCACCTTTATTATCCTTTGTTTCTCCCTCCCATGTCTACCCTCCCCTATCCCCCAACCCCCTTTACACCTCCACCCTCCCTCTGCGCTCCACCCTAGTTAAGCATTCAGATCCATCTGGTCTGTTGACAGTTTGTGCACCATCCAGCCTCTCCCAGAGCTTTATCATTCTAAGCACCATATGTAGAGTAAATCGATGAGAAACACAGTACGAAAAGCAATTAGATACAAGGAAAAGAAAAACAAAAAGTCCAGAAATGAAGGAAGTGACTAAAGAAAAAAAAGGGAAATAAGGAACAGTGAGGATCACACCAGTAGTACCATGAATATCACAAACCATGAAAGCGGCCTGATACCTGTGTTACCCCACTCTAATTCATGTTCTCTAAAAAACCTCTTCCTTTGATCTTGGATGTAAACACATGTTTACCATTTTTAACTATATTAAGTCTTGACAGCTTTATTAAAAAGGCCTACACCCCCTTGTCCTAAAGTGGTTTGATCAATTGCCTTAGCCTCCAGCGTCTATAGATTGTAATATGACTGAAGTCTAGTTTAACAAAAAAGGAGCCACCCTTCGACACGGTGCTTGGCATCCGGGAGTACCTTTTCAAACAACACCTGTCTGAGAAGAAAATTTCTAAAAAAAGACCAGGAATAGTTCCATCATCCACTTGTTTCATCATAAGTGGAAATATGTGTGGCCTTTGGACTGCCGGATCCCAGTTCCACCGTTACAGCTCTGGAAATGCACTCCAGAATAATTTGGCAATGAACCTCTTTACATTGCCACCATTGGCACCTTCCTCTACCCCCAGGATTCTTAAATTGTTACGGCGTTGACGGCTCTCTAACTCTTCCAATTTCCATTGGGTATCAATTATCTGTGCCTCATAAACTGTTGTTTGACCCTTTATACAGGCCACAACCCTCCAGTACTTCAGCACGGCTGTTTACTGCTAGCATTCTTTCCAATCTTCCCCAAAGCCCCTTGCAAGTTCCTGGTGGCAGCTTGAGCTCTTCGTACTGTCTGCCCAGGCTTCTTGTCTATGTGACCTAATCCCTTGATAGATAGCTTTGAGAGCTGTTGCCTCAGCTGTAAACTCCTGGGTTGCGTGATCTTGAGACCCTGTTAAACTTTCCAGAGCATACTGTGTTGATGAGCAATCCCACTTCAAGTCACCACTAGCACCGGGCTTGCGTACTTCAGCTACTGTGACTTTTCTAACTATTGACCAAGCATTACTTTCCACAGTTACCAGCAAGGGAGGATCACTATCTTCGTTCAGTAGACTACCCTCTGAGTCCTTTCTGGAAGTGTCAGAATCATTCCCCAACCTGTCTGACCTGTCATTGACAAACATTCTACAGCCTCAGTGTTGAGCCATTTTTGCCAGCAGTTATGTTGCAGTTCTTGAGGTTACCTTTCCCAGTTCTCTTCCAGCAGGCTGTCTATTGTTCTGGGACACCCCACCCTTAATGCTAGAGTCTGTGTATTGCTGTAGTTACTTTCATGCAGAGCTAGATTCCTCCCTAGATCTCTTTTCCTCCTTGGATCACCTCCACAGTCTGCCCGGTAGCCTTCTTAAGGCCTTCCTTGAGCTGTTGTCCTGTATAGCTGATATGACCAGACCAGTCTCTCATTGATGAAAGGGGGTCATACATTTTGCCCATCTGTAACTCCTTAGACATGATCAGCAGTGTGTCTTCCTGACCTTTCACCATTCCCATTGACTTATTCTCTGGGCAGGATAGCTCTTGCTCTGCTTCCATTAGAGTTATTTCCCCTCCGTTGATCTTGACGTGGTACTCAGCTGGGGTGCAATGGAGGCTGATCTTCCTGCTTTCCCCTACTCACACATTGACTTCCTTTTACAATGTTCAATACCAGCAACAGTTGGCCCAGCCAAGTTTGAAAGGCTCATCCCCTCCTCCACATTTACCCTGATGCTTGAGGAGATGCTGTGGCAGGCGCACCTTCCAGGCTTTCGGCACACCGATTCAGTCCTCATTCTGAGGGCCATTGTGTTGCAAGCCTTCATGGTGCCGATATTCTGGCGGTCTCTTAGCCCAACCACTGACTTCCAGGGATCCATTCTCTTGCCGTTGCCACCCTCTCCTCCCATGCTCCTACCACTACAGATACCACACAGCAGACATCTTATTACACCAGCGAATTAATGGCTTGTTCCGCTTCCCTTCAAATTAAAGGGATCTTCCTCCGTTTTTATTTTCAGATAATGGAAGAATAAGCTGGTGGACGAAAAACAATGGAAGGGGGATACTACAATGTTTGAGCAAGGGTCTGGATGATTTTAATCCAACAGCAAAGTTTCCGGACCATTGTATATCTTACGCTCCTGTCAAGGAAGCTTTTCATTACATGCCCAACTTAGACATGGTGCCAAACGTGGGGCTATTATTTCCTTATATGATGACACATCCTCTTAATAAACTTCAATAATGTAGCTTAACATCCTTATTTTTGTGTGAAGCTGTAACTCAACGTGGGGTGAACCTATATGATATTTAGAGTGGGTATGCTCTAAATTCCTATAGATTAGTTGGTCACTGCGGCAAATTGCCTAAGCAAATATTGGTTGTACCACTTGTGTGGGATAGATATGCATATGTATTTTAAGTCAAGGGAGGAATAGCCCAAAAATATTTTAAAAATGCAGTCCTCTCCGAAATAGCTAAAACACACCTTGCTCCCCTGAAAACGACTCTCAATGCGGCTGCCAGGATGGTCACTGGAGTTAAGAAATGTGATCATATTTCTCCTGCTCTCAAAGAACTCAAGTGGCTCCCTATAGAACTGCGGGCGAACTTCAGAACAGTCTGCCTCACCCACAAAGCCCTTCACACAGGCAAACCCGAATACCTTGCGGCCAAACTTAAAAAAGCCGGCCAGAACAGGACCCTTAGAAGCTTCAACACCTTACTCCTCATCCCACAAAAATCACGAAAACAGAAAACCGCCGCCAGGTCCTTCGCAGGCAACGCGCCTAAAATCTGGAACTCTATTCCCCGCACAGCAGAACTATTCCATCCTTTGCTAAAATCAAAAGACAACTCAAAATCCTTTTCCTTGACCGATCCCTGACGAACAGATAGGAGCAGCTGGAGCCTAGAGATTCACACTCCCCTCCCCGGATCCGAAGTCAGTCAGGATCTTGATATGGACCCTCCACCGCTTTGGCACTGTGACTCTTATTGATGAACTGTCTTGCCTTACTGTATTTTGTGCTGCTATCTTTTCCTATGCTATGCAACCGATGTGAAGTGCTCCGATACCCTCCGGTCAGGCTAGCTCTATGTAAAACTTCTTAAATAAATAAATAAATAAATATAATAACATCTGATTAATGTCTTTAAGAGCAGGCTGAAAGTATATGTGGATCATCTAAGGGTCTTTGAGGGCTGACTGCGAAAACGTGAGAACAAGCTAAGAGCCTACGAGAACCAGCAGATGATTTGTTATGGCAAGCTAAGAACCCTCTTAACCTTGATTTAACTGTGCAACAACCACGTGGTTTGATAACATGTTTTCTTCCTGCTTTTTTAGTTCAAACTGCAACTTTGTTTGAGTTGTTATTTAATATTGGTTCTCATTTAGGGATGTGGTAAGGTGTAGGTTCTCCTTTAATACTTACAGGTATGCAATCAAAAAGTTATTATTACATTTCGCTAGCTCTGCTGCCCACAGCCATGTTTCTAGTGGTGCAGTCTCAGCTACTTCTATGGTCAGAAACCTAGTAGCGGCTCCTCCGCTAAGGCGGAAGAATGTCGCCTCACTGCTTTTAAGCAGGGCAACTAAGGAACAATAAAATGATAATAATGTTTGCATTATTTACATCTGCTTTGCAGGCAGCGAGCAGGCGGGCTGCTCTGCTCTTAGAGCAGGGCAGGCGAGGAGTGGTTTGCCCACTCCTAAGTGTCCAGTTACGCTTTAACAGGTCCTCTTGGGCCGGCCAAACCGCCATGCACATTTTGCTTGTTCTCTATGCAGGCTGTATTACAGCCTGCGCGGAGAACATGCCCAAGCCCCCAGTTCCCATCTGAGCGCCGAGCCACAGCGCTTAAACCAATCACAATGCTGCACTGCAGCATTGTGATTGGTCAGGGGAACCTGGGTGCTTACCAATCACAACGCTACAGGGGAGCCTGGCAGAGCATATAGCTGGGTCTAAACTGAGGTGGCGAAGTGAGCTAAAGAACGATGATGAATTCAACCCAAATCTGTGACTGGGGGTGAGTGTCTGAAAAGTTTCAGCGCTCCATCCATCATATCCTTGTGTTTGCTTTGTTCACCCTAAGTTCGCAGGGAATGCCCAGACGTGGGTCCCTTGCTCACTTTGCCACTGGATTCAAGCTAGCCTGGCTGATGAGGGGTGGTATCCCGATACCGATTCCAGGATGCCTGTTTCTGGTTTAGTGAAGACCTGGCTTGGCAGTTCAGACTGGAATGATCCCATGAGGCACAGGGTCAAGAATGATTTGAATATAGCTGGGTCTGAACTGAGGTGGCGAAGTGACCTAAAGACCGATAATGTATTCAACCCAGATCTGTGACTGGGGTGAGTGTCTAAAAAGTTTCAGCACTCTGTCCATCATCTCCTTGTGTTTGCTTTGTTCACCCTAAGTTGGCAGGCTATGCCTAGACGTGGGTCCCTTGCTCAATTTACCACTGGATTCAAGCTAACCTGCCTGATGAGGGGTGTTACCCCGAAACCGTCCCAGGATGTTTGTTTCCAGTTCAGGGAATAACTGGCTTGGCAGTTCGGGCTGGACTGTTCCCATGAGGCACAGGGTCAAGACTGATTTGCATATAGCTTGGTTTGAACTGAGGTGGCAAAGTGAGCTAAAGAATGATGATGGATTCAACCCAAATCTGTGACTGGGGCTGAGTGTCTGAAAAGTTTCAGCGCTCCACCCAACATCTCCTTGTGTTTGCAGTGCTTCCTGGTTCATCCAAGTCTGACCAAGGAGAGAAGCGGAAGGTAAGTGTTTTTTTTTTTACATCCCCACCCATCATTCCCGATCCATGCTGGCTGCCACTGCAGAAACCCAGTACCCTAAAATGTCTTCGGAGCACAATAGTGGAAGCCTTTGACAGGAAAAACAGAAATGCCTCCGAAGAGCATGGATACATCATTGATGTTCCTTCTTTATTGCTCAGAAAACAGACAGTAGCCATCAACAAAATGGTGTGTCACTTAACATTCAGTTTTGAAAAAAGTACACAGGAGAATTTACTTTCTCCAAAGATATCCTCGCTGGCATGGTGGTGATTTCTGAATTAGGTGGGTGGTATATCACCTTGTGCTGTATTAATTACAATGCTACAGGAGCGCAACAGGTGTGTGTGCCCATTTTTTGTGCCCTCAGGGCACTTTAGCATTACAGCAAGGGTCACAGATGCTTGTGTGGCTCCTCATGTAATACTGATAGCGCTTGCACACATGTTGTGCCAGTGTATCTTGAGAGGTCAGTCAGGCATGCAGGCGTGGCTCCAAGCTAATGAGGGAATCACTTTGCCTCTGCACTTGTGCCTTATTATAGACACAGGCACAGAGGCAGGCAGGCAGGCTCTTAGGATGGGCCGGTGAGAGTGTGACACAAAAAGGTGGTGCATTGTCAGTGTGCTGCCTGAGAGCAGCTCTCTGGAGGGAGCAAATTGGGTTGCATGGTCCCCTTCAGACACCCCACTGCAGGTAAGTGCAGTCACTCACTGCATCTTCTTGCAAGGGCATCTCTATCCCCTCTTGGAGGTGGAAGTGACTTGCCACCTGCACAGAGAAAGACGGACTGGCGGCTTCCTTAAAGCGCTGCCCCCAGAACAGGACGATTTGAAGCTGCCCAGAACACTTTATTTGTTTAAAGGTGTGCCATGGCGCAAACAGGGACAGTGCACCTCTTACGTAATACGGGTCCTGGTGTGTGGAGGAGGAGACCTCGACAGCACTGTAAGCCTGACAAGCCACCCACCCAAGTCTAAATGAGCCTTTTAGCTCCAGAGTAATACCTTGAGGTAATGTTGTTACTGCATTTGGACATTACGGCTGTATTTTGCCTTAAATCCTAAATGAATCCGGTTAAAGGATGCAGTCTGAATGCAACAGAGCAGCTTTCCTCCATCCAGAGATCACCTTAGCTTGCCTTTGAGACTCCCCTTCATCATCGCCACAGCACGGAGAGGAAGGTCGACAAAGCCCCGTGAGTGCAGTTCTCTCCATCCAAATCCCGGCACAGAAATGAGTTGCAGAACTGCACTTCTTGCCATAAATCAGCAAACTGTTTATTATTTTTCATCAAAAATAAACCGCATATTAACAGCGTGGTCACTTTCATGCAGTAAATCAGTGTGGCGGCAGCATGAAAGTGACACACTGTAATACGGGTTAAGGCTCCGCTTTTTACCCTTGAAATATTGGCGAGTGGAATAAGCTTTTACGCTCCGCATTTTGACGCCTCGCCGGCTTGACGGCCTTCTAATTAAAAAATGAAGCGGCTGCTCGTGTAATGCACTAATGGAATTTTAATATGGTTTTACGGGGGGAGGACAAGCCTTCTTGACAGCCCGCACGGATACTGCAGCTGGCGACCATGACACTTGTCTAAGTAGATTTTGGTCTGCCAAACGCAAGTTAATTTTCAATTTGTTACTGTTTATTGCCCATATTTATAACGTTAGCTTTTATTCTGGTGAATTTATTAGCATTTGAAGGTAAATAAAATGAGCGCAGAGATAGTCTGTTAATATAGCTCCCTTTTAATATATAAATATGACATATTCATACAGCTTCATTTTATGGAATTGTCCCTGCCTGGATTTTCAATCATACATTGCCCATAATATGAAGGAGGAACAAGTAGAACTTTAATCAGGTCATGAGAGATAATCGAGATCAGCCTTTTTAATTATATTTTACCGGTTTTAGGGTTTTATTGTACATTCGGAAAGTTCGTCATTGCCTACAAAAATGAAAAAAAAATATTATGACATGTGTTCTGTTTGGCACATAATAAAGCAATGGGGATCTTCAACGAAGGTCTTGGAGACTCAGAGTAGCATCTATGTTAGAGTTTCAAGGTAATATGTAGAGTTTCAAAGTAATTTTTGGACCTGTCAGCCTTAGGGTGATCTTCCCCCGAACTTTTTGCCTTCTCCCCTCCTGTTTTGCTGTATGCGTTTTTGTTGGCCTTAGGGCACTTCACCACTGCTATCCAGTGCTAAAGTGCTTGTGCTCACCCCTAAAATAGGATACAATTGGCTTTTTTAATTTACTTATAAGTCCCTAGTTAAGTGGTTTACCATACACCCAGGCCCAGTAAATAAAATGTTACTAATGAGACTCCAGCACTTATTGTGCCGCCCACTTAGGTAGCTCCTTAAAACATGTCTCAGCCCTGCCATTTTAGCCTGTTTGTAGTTTCAAGCTGTCAGAGTACTTGGTAAAACAAACCCTTTGTCCGACTTAAAACTCTTCTTTTAATACATATGTCAGCCCTAAGGAAGGCTCTAAACAGCCCATAGGGCAGAGTGCAGTGTATTTAGTAGGGTGGACATGTAAGTTTTACATGTCCTGGAATTGAAAAACCTATGAATTTGTTTTTCAAGGCAGTGAGGCCTACCTCTCCCATAGGACAATGTTGGGTTACCTTATTACATTTTGCTTGTGACTAGATAAAAGTGCCATGTTTGGTGTCTAAAAAATTATGGTTTAAAATTCTATTTAACTGTAAAGTCTGATTTTATGTCACAATTCCGATAATGCCACTTTTAGAAAGTTGGCATTTTCTTGTTCTAACTATTTGGTGCCTGCTGTTTGAACTTGTCATGCCCTGCACACTGCACATGCCCAAGGATTGTTTTCTGATTGTGTCATTTGTGCCCTGGGACAAAAGCCCTTAGTCAATCATGTTTCCATGCCCTGGCCTGTCTCACCTTAAAAGCTATTGATCTCTCTTTTTTGTGTCCTTGTTAATTCAAGACCTCTTGTTAATAGTAGCTATCCCCTGGAGCTATTTGTCATTGGGGTGTCAAAAGTCCTCTTTCTCATAGTAGAGATCCCCCCGGGTGGGGGGGGGGGGCGTTTGACACCTTACCAAGTATTTGGGCCCATTTCTCTAAAAGTGACCAATGAAATCCAAGGTCTTTTGATAATTAGTGAGATTTCAGGTGTCATGTGGTCACAGGCCATCTTGGTTTGAGTGTGGTATTTAAACTGGGCCCAAGCCACAAGGGCTTGCTTGGCTTTCTACCGGTATAGAGAGAGTTCCTTACTCTCCATCCTCCCGACTGGAATCCTGTCAATCCCGAGGATTTCCTCACCTCTGTGCGCTGCATCAACACCAAGAAATCAAGCTACACATAGGCTTTTTTGAGTTTCTGCATCCAACCACACCTGAAAGGAAAGACAAAAAAAGGTCAACAACATCAAGTAATCCCGCATCTGACAACACATGAAAATTCAAGGCTAAGTTAGTGGCAAGGGTAGTGCATCAATGAGTAATTTTTTTCTGTTATACTTTTGGAACTTCCCAGGAATTGCACAGTCTTCCAGAGAAAGAGAGAGACACTGGAATCAATCATAGAGCAGAACTCAACTCACTCAGGGATTATAAACTCAAAAGAATGTGATAACTCTTGAACAACCCTGAAGAAGGGATCTAAAGATATTGAGCTGATTAGAGTCATATGATCAGTAAGTGCATTAGAACCTGTTCCATAATAGGAAGATGTGTTTGCGGTACTGTATATCTGCTTGATTTTAATGTTAGTTATTTGTCATCAAGTATAGTCACATCACAGTGATCTAGCCTAGTTTGAGACAAGATGCAATGTAACAGAAGAGCTACACCAAGTCAGACATGAGAAGAGCTACTTGTGGTATTGTGGTATACCAGACACAGGATCTTGAGAGCTATGATCTTTCTCTTTCTTACCATTCCCTTTTTCCCGTCTGGGATACCTTCTGAGAACCGCCCTCTGCCTGTAGCCTGCTGTTTACTTCAGTGGACTGCCCTGCTACTTCAAGAGGACTGTCCTGCTCCCTGCAGCCTGCCTTGTGTCCTCAAAGGACTGCCCTGCTGTTTGAGACCTGCTTTTTTGCTTGAACCCAGGACTACCAATGTGACACCAAGGGCGTGTTGGCTGGCCTCTTGACTAGAGCATCAGGGATGGAAAAGTCTCTAACCATCTTGAACCTGCACCTGGACCTAGCCTGAGTAATTCCTCATCCACCAAGTGGTACCCTGATAAGTCCTGGACCCTTGGAAGTGGTGTTCCAGGTGCCTAAATCTAAATCTTGGGACTCAGAACATTTTCAGCCCACAAAATGCTCTGTGAACCGAACGGAGACCGGACCCACCTGATTGCCGATCCACCCAAGGTGCATCGCCGGTCACCTGAACTTCATGAAAGCTGCCCCAACATTTATCTCTGCAGCAACAAATCCCATTCAGTGAGTCCTTGCAGAGGGGATATCCAGCCTTGTGAAGCCCTCTTCGGCCACAGCTTGCAGCTTTGTCACACTGGAGATTTTTGAGAGACTAAGCCTGAATGTAGAAATTCTTCACAGCAACTTTGCCCAGTGCTCCCCAACGATGATGCCTCCTTCTCAGACACTGCTGGCTGCCTTGCCCCCTGAACTTGACCTTTTCAGACATTTTTTCTCAAAAATTCTTTTAAGAACCAAAGGTAAGTGGAAACCTAGCCCAATTCATTGTGTTATCCGAACCACACTTCATTGCGGTCAGCCATAACTTTTGACTTTGCCCTGGTCTCACACAACCAGATGTCTGCGGTTCGTCCTTTGAACCTTTAGGTACTACTTTTCAACAAACTTGAAAAAAATGGTAACTCTGGTTATACTGATTGGATTTTTATTGCTTTGATACCAATCAATCTAATATAATTTGCCCTATTTTTCTAAATTAGTGTGGGATGTTTCTTATTTTATATCTTCACTTTATTACTTTTTAAGTGCTGCATAAATACTTTATACATTGCCTCCAAGTTATGCCTTATTGCTTTCGTGCCAAGCTACCAGAGGGATAAGCACAGGTTAATTTAGTAGTTTTTGTGGTTCACCCTGAAAAGGATTGTGGCTGCTGCTTGAGAAGGGCTTACAACCCCCTCAACCAGCAATCCAATTTTTAACAGCAAATATTCAAAATATGTTTACATTTAATGAAGCTTATTGGAAGTGATTTGCAAAGTTTGTGGTTATCCCAAAAATCTGGCAGGGATCCAGCCTTCATGCACCTATTTTGGACACACCTGTATTAAAAGGTCAAATGACATTAAAATGGATGGGATAAATACCATATGAAAGAGATGGCCCTAGGGGGCGTGGCTTGGAGCCGCGGATGAAAGCAGCCTAATTTGCGAGCTCCGCAACTGAGCCCGCATTTATCCTGATATACCGCACCCCCGGACCCCTCGACCCACTGAGGGGGCAGACAAAGGGATCAAGCTCACTCCTCGCCAGGCTGGGGCATGTAGCTGACGGACGCCCCGAGTTCTGGCGCTTGAGTACTCGGCCGGTGGGAACAAAGGCGAGCGGCCCAAAATGGCGGCCTGTCGGCGAGCACAGAGCTCGGAGGATCGCGGAGAGCTTAGAGACAGGCGCCCTGCTCTGAAAGATTGGTGAGCGCTGACCTGCGAGACAGAGGCTGCCGCGATAACAGCGGATTGAAGGCTCAGCGGGGTACGAGAAGCGGGGAGCGATAAGTGCCCCCCTCATGGCTGGCGGAAACCCCTGGGACTGCCCGGAGCAGACAACAAAGGGGATGTGGAGACCAGCTGAGCGCTGAGATGGCACCCCTGAACGGCCGCTGTCACGGTGCCGACTGCCGGTTGTCCTGTGCTCACAACGAGAACGGATTGCAAGGGGAGGCTGCGGCGGCGAGCGGAGGGCCTAGTCAACGACCGGTGAACATTGCCGCCCACGCAGCGGAGGGGGACGGATTGTGAGGCCGGAGGGTGGCACCCTGCATGGCCAAACTGCGCTGGAGGGCTGTGGACCGCTCCCTGGTGCCTACGGATCAGAGGTCAGCAGCGAGCTGGAGGTGATGGCGAGGAAATCTGGCCCCCCCGATCAGTCCTGAAAGACAGGGGGTTAGCTGCTGGACACTGTTCGTTCCTCTGGCGAAGGGGTGGTCGGAGGACACCGACAAATCAGAGGGTCCCCTACTGGGTATTCGCCCACTGAACTTTGTGACTCCCCCCGCTTTTGGCCTCACTGTTTTGTCACCCTAGAACATGGAAGCGGAGAGGGTGTTATAGCTGAGCACGACTGCTGACCCACGGGGGGCTGCACGCAGGGGGACCCAATGGACAACCGGAGGGGTATGCCAGCGCTGGCGCTAGGGGGGGGGATGACGCCTGGAGAGTCGGAGAAACCTGCGGAGGCCCACGGGACTGCCCCCTTTGCTCTGGACTTGCTAGCGGGCTACTGGAGGGCGTGTCGCACCCTGACCAGGTTACGGCCAAACGATTGGGCGCGCCCCCACCGGCGTGAGACCCCAGACCATCTCTGCGATGAACGTGCGGGGGAACTTACCCCCACGACATCCCGCCATGGGAAAACTTAAAGGTAGGAGAAATGGGGCTCAACAACAGTCGGACACTGAACTACCAGGACGTGGCGAGCAGGAAGAGCAGGAACAAACATGCGACCCACCCATACAGCTGCAACTGGACAAGATCTTGGCGGCGATAGCGGACTCCAGGGCGGCGCAGCAGCAGGATATAGCGCAGGTGGCCACGGGCCTGGGTCTCTTGTGAGCAGACCACGGTAAACTCGTGGATAGAGTCGCAGCGGTAGAGGGCACACTACCGTTTCAAGAGGCTTTATTCGAGTAGTTCTCATAAAAGCATAATACATACATAAAATTTAAAAACGTCATTAAATAAGTGCCTCCTAAAAAAAGATTACATCTTATTAAACACAATTGGATAAATTACAGCAAATAAAACCATTATAAAAACACAATTACAAAGAAGTATACAGTACAATGATCCTTATGTGGGTAGGCTCTCTGCTATAGCTCTCTGCCTAATGGACCATGCCCACCCCAAAAACTTAGCTGTCCCTATGCATAATGGCATGAAAGAGCTGGTACAAATAATTCTCATTGCTACAGCGCTACTGGAAGTGCCCAGATTTTTGCAGACCGGGGATAACCAGATTCGCCTTGGAGCAACATAGGCCCTGCAAGAGAATAAAAATTGCCCAATGGTTTCATTAGAGGTTCCACAGACGGGGCAGGAAATATTAGATGAACCCCTCCACCTGCCGGTTAAAAACACTACAGTCCATTGAACCAACGCAGAACGACCTTAAGACCACTATGTCCGAGGTGCTGGACCGAGTTGAAGCACTGGAGAAAAGGGCGGAGGAGGCAAAAGGACGCAATCACCGGAACAACGTCCGCATAGTGGGTTTGCCGGAGAAAACGGAGGGGAACGATATGGTTCAATACCTGAAGACATGGCTAAAGTCGATGGTGGCTCCGGAGGGTCTGTCGTCCTTTTATACGCTAGAAAGAGCTCACAGAGTGCCTGCCAGACCGCCTCAGCAGGGGCGTCCCCCCCGACCTGTGGTGGCGAGGCTGCTACACTACCGTGACAGAGACCTCCTGCTACAGAGAGCGCGAGTGGACGGTCCCTACCAAGTGGGAAACAGTAAAGTAAATCTCTTCCCAGATTACACTTACGAAACTCAACGGCGCGGGGCCTCCTTCCTCGCTGTCAAGAGAGAACTGAAGGAAGAAGGCCTCCAGTACTTGTTGTTATTTCCAGCCAGACTGCGAGTCATAGTGGATGGCTCGACAAATTTTTTGACACCCCGGATGACGCCTGTGCCTGGCTGGAACTATACCAAGCAGGGAAGGATGGCACGGAGCAGAGAGCACGGACGCCCACGGACCTCCTGCATCAGAGGAAGTCTAGAAGGCCACGACGTCGGCAGCGTAGCCTGAAGAGACCACTACCGCGGGAAACAGAGGCAGAGCGCCGGGATGTGTTGGAAGCAGTGACGGCGCTGTAGAGCTCGCAGGGGCTCGCAGGGGCGACGATCTCCAGAAAGAACTGACTCTGACAAGGATAAAGATGGGTCAGACGCGGAACAGTCAGAGACGGACGGCTCACGGCTGCCGGAGGTCACGCAACAGCGGACGGCATGCAGGACGAGGGCTGAGACACCTATGGGGCTGATCGTGGTGAGCCGTCATGGACTTGCTGAACTCGCGGCTGCAGGTTTGGGGTGGGGGTGGGTGGAGGGAGAAGGGAGGAGACCGCTGACGGACTGTTTAGTCGACCGGAGGATAGACCTGAGGAGGTAGCCCGCTTGCGAACTTGGAACTAAAACATACTCCCCAGCGCACATTATTGAAAGTACTTTGGCTCTGTTTTGCTCGGGGGAGGGAGATGTCTGAGGGGCCTATTTTTAGAGAGCTCAGTTGAACGGCGAGATCTGGAGGAGTAGGGCGGCTGCCCGTTGGTTTACGCCCCCCATTGCCCTTAAGGCATGCCTGCTGCTGGGCTTAGCAGTTGTCTGTTAGCTATCATGGTTTGGATGGGAACTAGATGGGAGTTGCTAGGTCCTGTTCTTGGGGTAGGGGGGGATTGGGATGCTCAAAGGGAAGTTTGGTGCACATATTCACAGATGCAGTATCAGGAGTAGGATTTCGATTGCACAGGAAACTATGGGAGAATGGGTGATGCAGCTAATTTGAGATGTATAACCTGGAATGTGAGGGGTCTTCATACTATGACAAGACGGCATAAGATTCACGCATATCTGGTTCGTAGGGGAGTACACATTGCGCTACTCCAGGAGACACACTTAACGAAGGCTGAAGGGATTGCACTGCAGCGTAGGTGGCGGGGCCAGGTTTACAACACTACATACTCTGCGTTAGCTAGGGGGCACTGATTTGGATCAGAGCGGGGGTCCCTTTCCAGCTGACTGGGCAGACGGTAGACCCTGAGGGTAGATTTGTGGCCATCACCGGGAAGCTGCGAGGCAGGGACATTGCCTTCTGTTGTGCATATGCCCCTAATGTTGATCAGTTGAGCTTCTTGGCGCGGATGTCTGGGTCTCTGGCACAATACCTCACGAGCCCTCTGATGATGGGGGGAGACTTCAATTCCGTTACGGATGTCTTTCTGGATAGATCACATCCCCCCTTGGCCGATTCCCCGATCCATCGCCTGACCAAAGGTAGGCTGGATTGGCAAACGCGATGGGGGTTAGTGGATGCTTGGCGTGCACAACACCCAGGAGACCGAGACTACTACTACCTTTCCGGCATGCATGAACTACACGTAAGATTGGACGCGGTGTTGTGCTCCCCCACAGTAATACCTGCTATTGTGCGTACTGAATATCTAACCAGAACGATATCTGACCATAACGCATTGCTGGTCACCATGCAGTGGATGACTGAGACCTCGTGTGTCCCCACTTGAAGACTACGCCCTGAAACGTTGGATGAGCCGCTCTTCCACGCTGCGTTAGAAGAGGGTATTGTTCACTATTTTGTGGAAAATGCAGTTACGACTGCAACGAGAGCAACAGAATGGGATGCCTCCAAGGTGGTTGTCAGGGGGCTCTGCATAGGGAAGCATGCAGGAGTGCGGAAGGTACTCTTAGGGGATCTAGACAAAGCTGATGGTGCACTACGCGAGATAGAATGTTCAAGGCCTGGCCACCCTGAACTACAGGGAAAACGCAGCGAGGGAAGCGGTGGCAGCAGCAGTGGAGCGCTTACGTTGTTTTGACCATAAGGCTTACACGATGAGAGCCCATGCGGAGGAAGATAAAGCGGGGACCTTGCTGGCCTGGTTGGCCAACCCTGCAAAAAGAAGTTCCCCTATCCTGGCCCTAGAAACGGAGGGAGATGAGGTGGTTCATACCCAAAAGGAGATTCTGCAGTGTTTTACACGCTACTATGGAGCACTCTATAAAAGTAAGTTAAGGGTTGATGACCCTGCCATCGATACCTTCCTGGATGACCTACACCTGCCAGGGCTCGATCCGGAACAAGCGAAAGAGCTAGGTAAAGACATAGAGGTGGGAGAAATTCAAAGTGCCATTAAACACATGGCCCGCAACAAAACCCCGGGGTTAGACGGTCTACCCATTGAATTTTATGGGAAATATATTGACTCATTGGCGCCGAGACTCCAGGAAGTTTACAAGGAGGTGAAAGAGTTGGGTCAGTTGCCCCAATCTATGCGAGAGGCGCTGGTGATCCCCCTGCTAAAACCAGGAAGGGAAGGTAAAGATACGGCCTCTTATAGGCCACTGTTGATGTTAACAACCGACTACAAAATACTGAGCAGCATTCTGGCATCCCGACTGTTACAATATATGACCACGCTAGTCCACGAGGATCAAGCTGGTTTCATACCAACGCGGAACACGAACATCAGACGGTTGGTTCGCCTGCTGGAGGAAGACCACCCAGAGGCGACTAAACCGATGATACTGTCGATAGATATCGAGAAAGCTTTTGATAGTTTAGAGTGGGGATATTTATACAATGTGATGGGACGCTTTGGCTTGGGGGGAGACTACCTGCAATGGATGAGGGTCTTGTACACGTTTGCGGTGGCCAGAGTGAGAGTAGGCACGTTGGTATCACCGTAATACCTAGTAGAACGAGGAACGAGACAAGGGTGCTCGTTATCCCAGTTATTGTTTGCCTTGGCAGTGGAACCCCTCGCGATTACGATTCGGACGGGACGCCACTTTGGGGGATTGGAGAGCAGAGGGGGACAACAGTATATATCGCTATATGCGGACAATTTACTGCTCTTCCTTGAAGATGCTGACAGGGCAATGACGCAAGCTGAAAGCTTGCTCTCGGACTTTGGGGAAGTCTCGGGCCTGAGAGTAAACTGGTCCAAGACGTGTCTATTCCCGGTGAGACGAGGGAGACCCGGCCCAACGTGGCCCGAGCGGTGAGATGGGAGCCCACCTGCTTGAAGTACCTGGGAGTAAACATATACCACAAGGCAGCGGACCTGCTGGGGGGAATATAAACCGTGGCGTAAGAGCGCTGAAGCGCAGTATGGCCTTTTGGGCCGCTCTCCCGTTGTCGGTGAAGGGCTGCGTGGCCCTCTTAAAAATGATAGCGCTCCCTCGTTTCTTATACTATTTTCAGACGCTGCCAGTGTGGATACCGAGTTCCACTTTCAAATTGTTGAAATCGCTAATAGTGTGTTTCCTCTGGTGGGTGGGTAGGTGTAGAGTTGCACAGGCAACGCTTATACGGCCCAAAGCTGAGGGTGGATTGGCGGTCCCAGACTTTGAGTTATACTATTTAGCAGCCCAACGGCAGATCTTCACAAAAGAAATAGCCAGAGAATTTAGGGGACCGGACCATATGAGGGGCAGAGGGATACCACGCCATGTCCTCTCGTTTATAGCGTAGCAGCAGAAGTTAGACCTCAGGGGTCTTCTAACGGAGGAGAACACGCTTAGACTTTATTGGAACCGTTCCCAGCGCAGGGCGGGAGTACTGCACCCATATTCACCCGAAATACCACTTGGAATGGTAACAGCGCTGCCGCACGGCGGCGACTGGTCGCCTTTGCAGATTTGGGAGGAGGCGGGACTCCAAATGTTGGGGGACCTGTACGAAGACGGGGTCATGCTTCCCTACCAGACGCTCCAAGAGAGGTTTGACCTCCCAAGGGGAGGTTTCTTATTACACGCAGCATTGGCGAGAGCAATAGAAACGCACTGGCGAGAAGGTCTTCTGGAGCCACAGACATCGATGGCTTGCCAGTATACCCTGATGGCGGCTGGGACTTTCAAAGCAGTCACTTGTCTGTACTCCAGAATGCTCAATGAAGGTTTAGAGCCCTGACCATACTGAAAGGAAAGTGGGAGACGGATCTAGGAAAGGATATCTCTGACACAGCATGGGCGCAGATAGTGCAGAGAGCCTGGAAGAGCACGAGGAACGCAAGGTTCCAGCTAGTACACTTCTATATACTCCACAGAGCATATTTAACACCAGGGAAAATCCAGAAACATTTTAAAGTAGCAGAGGCAGCATGCCCCAGGTGCACGAGAGCTGGGGTAGAATTGGACCATATGTTGTGGTCCTGTCCGGCGCTGGGATTGTATTGGAAGGAGGTGGGAGATAGCCTAAATGAGATCACAGAGAGGCAACTGATGTTTGATATGGCTGTTAGCGTCTTGCATTGGTTCCCCCACATATCCAAGAATAAGACCACAAGCAAATTTCTGGACATGGGGCTTATACTGGCGAAACGTGAAATCACGAAGCATTGGAAGGCAACAGTGGGTCCCAGCAGTACACGCTGGAGAGGCGAGTTTCTAAAATGAGCTGCCAGTGAGAGCGCGTTGCGATATCAGCTGGCGCATAGACGAAACGATGATAAAGCATTATAAGCAGCGACGGCATGGGAGACCTTAGTGAAGGCACTGCGAGAGTAAGAGCTGCAGGGAGACTGAGCCGGCTGGGTCACGAATTATAGGACGGCCCCGAAACATGACAGGTACATCACACGGGGCAATACATAGTCACTCCTGGGAATGCATGATGCTGTGAGAGAGGATACGGTTGTACGCATCGGTGATGGGGGCTTTGGGAGGAGGGAGGGAGAGGGGAAAGTTCTAGTAGAAGAGAGTAGAGGGGCCAATTTCGAAAAGGCTGTGTTTTGTTTGGTGCACTAAATGTAAAGAGCTGGTGGACCAACGCAATATGTAGGGAATAGGGGATGGGAGATCTCAGATAACCTCTACGGGGTCAATATAGCAATTGTTATGTAATTGTTTTGTGTATGTTTTGTGCAGAAAACCAATAAACTACGTCTATAAAAAAAAAAAATGAAAGAAGATGGCCTTGTGGTCATTTTATTGCAGTTTTAACATGGGACCATGCTGTCTGTTGCTCATGCAGTGACCCGCACTCACCACCATTCAGCTTGGAATCCAAGGCTTTTAACCTAGTATTCATTGCTAACAGGTGTGTTACTTTAATTAGCAGCAAATCGAAATTACGGTACCCACAAGCATGAGGTTTTCACATAAAAGACCAATGAAAATAGCATCTGTGATATTAAGGATGGTGGACACCCCACTCATGACAGGCATCTATTCATCACTAAAAGGACAGCAACTAAATTTTGACTTTTAGGCAGTGTTCTCTCTCAGTATATTTCCGGGCCTCTTCGTTCACAGCTTAATCACTATGTGTTCTTTGTTGGGTGTGTGTTATTCTGAACTTTAGGTGTGATTATATGGCGGTGGGACTGCCATCATCAGCCTGTCAGTGGTTGTCCCACCGATATTGGCGCTGCTTGACCGCCAATCACATTATGATGGCGGGTGGATGCAAGGTGGGTGGAGAGACCGACTGCCACGGATCCAACGGTCTCCTTGAGCCCGTCAGACACTCGGAGGGACTGCAATCCCTACAATGGTGGCAGGCACTGCCATAGGGATTACGATGTCCCTTTCCACTGGCCATTTCATGGCGGTTAACCCCACATGAAAAGGCAAGCAGAAAGTGACTTGGGGGCGTGTAGAGGGGCCCTCTCCCCCCTTGGCTCTCCGATATGGGCCCTGTGGCAGGCATAGCATAGTGCCTGCCACATAGTGCAGGGATATGCAAAACGTGTTTTTTTGTATTGAGGCATATGCTGCAGCCCGCAGCCCATGCAGCAATACAAAATATTCACAGTGTGACCACCTTGAAGGCGGTCGCATCGTAATACCTGTAGTGGGACAGCCGACAACAAGTAGGGCGGTCCAATTCCCTACAGGATGGCGGTCTAACAAAAGTCTAACCACCATCATATCCAGGCCCTTTATTCACATCTTTTTTCTGATCCAGCTTCCTCAGTTTGGGATTTTGGGGGAGCTGACCAAACAAAAAGTTACAAATCACTAAATATTTGTCTCAATGCCTACTGAGCATTATCTTCCTGCATTTCTTTCATCAGCTGTGGAAGTATAAAAATACATTTAGGTTTTCTTTATGTTTCCTATTTGAGGACATTGATATGCCAGCATGAAAATCTCTCATTAATTTCCTCAACTGATGTTACCTTACAATTACCCAGGGAACCTGGAAGTTCCGCTCCTTTCTCTGCCAGTGGATCTTTGCCATCATTTTCAAATGGAGCATTACACATGAAAGGACATCAATAATTACATTTGATGTTTAGTTAATAAAGAGTGTGTTGGTGAAGTTTTAAATGTTTATTCGCTCATTTAGTAGATAAGTCGATATTTTTGTTCTTTTAGTCAAATTAGTGGCAAATCAAAATAAGTTGGTTACAGTAAGCAAATTGTCATGCACGCGGAAGAACGAGAACTGATGGGTGAGTTTGTACATTGTGAGCGAAGAGCGTAAAAGACGACACTAGGGTCTTTTAGAATTTAACAGCAATCTTTGTATTTATTCAGATATAAGAAACGAGGAATCGACCTGCATCCAGAGTGCCTTGGGATGTAGGTAAGACATATGGCTTACGCTTGAGTTTCCGAAATATTAAAGGCAGACTGGGTGGTAACTGCACGTGACACATAGAACAAATGGGTTTGCTTAATTCAAACCGCACATCACACAGTTAAGCCAATTGTAGATATAAACAAAAGTACATTCGCAAAAGCAACTATGGCTGGGGTGCTCCTAAGGTGTTTGACACCTACCCACCAAAGTGTCAATCAATCCTGGGATTCAAATGAACCCAGGTCAAACATATGTATGTACAACACCTGAGCACACCATACAAGTATTTCTGAATCAAGTAGTATAGATGTTTTTCAAAGGCAGTCAATGAAGTCTCAGCGTCCTGAATATTCTGAATCCAAAAAGTCTTAAAGTAAAGTCCAAACAAATCTTCTTAGGTTGAGATCTGATTTTAATATCCACAGTTCATAAGATGAAGGACAGCAGCCCACTCGCGTTTCGCCCGCAGGGCTTTTTCAAGGCTATATTTTCGTTATTCCAAGCGTTTGACGGTATATCAATATTTTCCTGTCAGTGTATTCTTCTTGGATAGATGGATCCCATGCCCCAAAGATGAATTTGCGGAAAGTGATGCTTGATATGAGGGGTTGAAGTTTCTATTCTCACTCAATAATATGAACAGGAGGAAGAAGCACTAGCCGGCTCCATGCTGAGCTTACGGATGGACGTACGAGTATAAACCTGGGATTTATCAAGATTCGGGAGGCTTATACGTTCTATAGGACAGGATGGATCTGAATACCAACAATAATTGGTGATTGTGGAAGAGGACAAGCCTTATCTGTTGGGGTCATAACTATCATATTATTGAGTGAGAATAGAAACTTCAACCCCTCATATCAAGCATCACTTTCCGCAAATTCATCTTTGGGGCATGGGATCCATCTATCCAAGAAGAATACACTGACAGGAAAATATTGATATACCGTCAAACGGTTGGAATAACGAAAATATAGCCTTGAAAAAGCCCTGCGGGCGAAACGCGCATCGGCTGCTGTCCTTCATCTTAATTACTGTGGATATTAAAATCAGATCTCAACCTAAGAAGATTTGTTTGGACTTTACTTTAAGACTTTTTGGATTCAGAATATTCAGGACGCTGAGACTTCATTGACTGCCTTAGAAAAACATCTATACTACTTGATTCAGAAATACTTGTATGGTGTGCTCAGGTGTTGTACATACATATGGGTGGTAACTGCAGGTTGCCACGATACAGGCGCAAATGCAAGTGAGCTTCGAACTTTGGCAATGTCGTTGAACAACGGTATTGTCGCTGGTTGGTGAAGTTTAAGCACTGAAATATTCAAAGGAGGTCTGTGATGCAGTTAGTCTGTAATTGCATAAAGTGGTCGTGTTTAACACATAAGGTGGTTGCACACACGTTTGGTGCATGTCAGATATGTTTTATGCAATGGATTTGAACCACAACTACACAGTAGGTTTAGTATGTGGCAACATACGCAGGGATTCAGCGAGAATATGCACAGGGTTTCCACGCGTCAGTCAGTGGATTTATCAAGTTTTTCACTTGGCAATGCATGGCGGGATTCAGCACAGCACACCTTTTTTTATAATTTTAAAATTTTTGTTTGGGTTGACAAGCATGTTTGCATAAAATTATACTACACTTTGTAACATTGAGTGAGAGTTGTACGACGTTCAACATATATTGTCTTTTGTGTTCCGGCAGGTGGCTTTTGAGCATTTGCTTGTTTTGATTACTTTCATCCCCATGAAGAAGGGTTCAAGCTACCCTAAAATGCATTAGGGTCGTCTAAAGATGCATAACTGAGGATATCGACTGATTTGTTTAATAACGTTTTGCATTTCACAGAACTGTTCAATTTGAAATTAATTTTCAATGATGTACTGATTTCTTTTGCAATATTGAATTACAAATATACTTAAATGTTAACTTCACGTCTGTTTCGAGTTGTATATTTAAATGTTTCATTTTGGCTAAGTGAGCAATATTTGTGTTGAACCCCTTGAGGTAATTACATAGTGTGCTTCAAAAGTGTACAGAACTTTCTAAAAGAGCCATTTTCAGAATTCTGACTTAAAATCTGACTTTCCCATTAAATAATATTTTAAATTACAATCCATTTGAGTCTAAACGTAGCATCTCTGCCTGCTTCCAATCTAAAAATAGCACCTATTAAATGTTCTAAAGTAACTCCATGTTCTTCAATGGGAGAGAACCCCCTTCCAGTAGTGAAACTTAAACCTACATGTACCACTTTTAACACTAGGCAGCCTGCCCCGTGGGCCTTTAGAGCCTACCTTCGGGGTGATGTATATGTATTAAAAAGGAAGGTTTAAGCCTTCCAAAAGTTGTATTTTACCAGGATGAAATGGCAGTTTAAAGCTGCAATGGCAGGACTGAGACATGTTTTAAAGTGCTACTTTAGTGGGTGACACAAAAGGGGCTGCAGGCCGACTAGTAGCGTTTAATTCCAGTACCATATACTAGGGACCTGTAAGTAGATTGAATGTGCCAGTCAGGTATAGACCATGTTTCCATTTTTTAGGGAGGGAACACATACATTTAAGCAGTTGTTGGCAATGGTAAAGTGCACAGAGGCCTAATACCAACATAAACGTATTCAGAAAACAGAAGGGGTGAAGGCAAAGCGTTTGAGAGAATACCACACCAAGAATGTCACGTCTAACTTTTTGGATACCTAATCTCTTTCACCTCCTCACCTCCTGCCCTTCAGTATGTGGTAGAGCCCTGGGTTGCCATTAAGTATCCTGGTCTGTCAGGGGCTAGTCACAGCTACCTACTCTGCCAAAACCCCTATGATAGAGTGTTCCTCATTATAAACCACGCGGTCTGTACTACAAATGTTTCTGTGGTTTCCTACTTACCTTGCAGCTGGTCCATGGATTTACCATTTCTCCACCAAGGAGATTACACAGTACTACTCCCTGTACCACTTCAATTCTGTTATGAGGGCCAACTCCAGTCCAGCCTTTCTCTCACTCTCTTTCCCATTTTCCCCTTTAATTTCTATAGCAGGAGGGTTGTTTCCTTTCAGCAGGAGTTTGTCCCTAGTGTTATTTTGGCCCCAGTGTTCCTGATGTCAGGTGCATGTTATTGACCAGATACATATATTTTCATCTTGTTCGTGCCGAACCCATATTTGAAAGCTGTTTTCAGTAAACTCTGTGCCGATGTTGGCTTTTACTTGATTTTAGTTTATCATTGATCATGACGGAAACAGCTTGCAAATTTAAACATGTATTACATATTTGGAAATCCTGATAGCGCACTTACAAATCTCAATAGTATGATGCTCTTTACTCCAGTATAAGTAAATAGATTCAACCCGTTCCACATTTTTATAATTTAGAAGGAAAAATACATCTCAGAAGCAACCCAGCATCCCATATGACTAATCACTGGTTTGACAACACCCCCCCCATAGAAAACAAACAATTAACGTTCTATAGGAAATAATGTTAAATTAAATTAAATTAAATGATTTCAAGTAGTTAAATATGTAAATAGATATAATGTAATGTTAAGGAAATGCTAAAAAATAGAACATTCATTTTATTATAAAATATTTTAGTACCCTTTTTTGAACTTATAAATTAGTATAAAATTACTTTTTATTAAAACATAATTACATAGGGTTTAATACTTTATATGTATCCCATTCAATAATTACTAATTTAAAATAAAAAAGAGTGTTTTTTCTACTTTAGGTGGGAATTTATTCATAAAAAACTGTAAAAAATAGTTTTTATTGTATTTAATATATTTAAACTAATGAAAAATTTCAATTAAAATTAAGTTCATAGTGCTATAGAGTTTTTACTGTGTTCTACTAAAAAAATACAATTAATCCACATTAATATTTAACATAAAATATATCTATAATAGTTGCTTTAAGATAAATAAACCTTTTTATATTTCACTATACTTAGCCATAGGGAGACTCCACAGTCGAGTTGGAGTTCTCCCTATGGTAAAATGCAGGGAAAATGTAAAAAGCGTATTACATTTTGTAATAAATTGATTTTTAACTTTGTGAAAACCCCATGTGCCTCTACATTCTGTTCAATTTGTCACATACTTGCCTCTTTGTTGGCCACTGTTACTTTCCCCTTGAAGTACTACACTTTCTACCGGTCTCTGAGTAATGCAGGCTTTTCACTACACTTTCCATAGAACCTTACTATAGTTCCTCTCTTTGGCTTACTTGCTTCTTTCTTATTCCACCGATCCTCCAGGGACCTTCTGCAACTAACAACTTCAATCAATCAGTTTTACCCTGCTTGCTGTTTTCAACTATGAGTCCTCTCTAGAATTAATTATACTGATTAATATTACCTGTACCCTAAATAGTTCGATTATACATTGTTGTAACACCCTTGGGCCATATTTTTGCAAAATAAAATTGCATAAAAATATACATATATAATGATGCTGTTTTTTTAATTGCCTATTCCCATTTACCCACTTTTTTCTCTTCTGCATTAAAAAAAGTCACTATTTTACGTACGTAAAGTCTTCATCAGAGGCGCGCTGTAGACATTAAACGTGCAACAGTAATAAACAGTGTTAAAAATTCTGCAGTCTAAATAAAGGTTGTGTGAGTGTTTTTGCAAACAATAAGTCGAAAAACTAGCTATAGAAAAAAAAATTAAAACAATATGCAATGAAAGCAGAGATTGACCTAACAGTCCTAACACTGAAGTGGACTCCTTTCTAGATGGATGTGCCCATACATAAGAGTAAAATGCTGTTATTCACATTTGAAACAACCAATGGCTGGATTGGAATGATCCATTTCCTCATGTTTTAGTTTGTGGTGTGTGGAAGCAAAATATGAATGCCACTTGCACAGTCAAGTTAATGAAGAGGGCGACCAAAAACCTCTCTGTGAGGAAATGCATTTTCTTTAAAGTGTGAGGCTGGTAAAACAAGTAAATCAGTCTCTAAGTCAGATCTAAAAATTCAGAGGGGCAGAAGGTGTTCCTCAAGAGTATAGCTCACTTTTAAGCTCGTACACCCATCTTACATGGGGTACGGCTCGTACACCCATCGTACATGGGGTACGGCTCGTACACCCATCGTACCTGGGGTACGGCTCGTATACCCATTGTACATGGGGTACAGCTCGTACACCCATCGTACATGGGGTACGGCTCGTACACCCCATGATCGCAGGGGTACGGTGCGTACCCCTGCAATCATGGGGGGTATGGACCGTACCCAGGGGGCCGTTCCGTACCTATTTCTGGGCGAACTCTGCATTTACGGCTGTTTTCAGCTCCCGTAGAAAAAGGGTTGTACTGTGCATACCCGACACGTATCGTACTTGCTGGGTCATAAAAACCAGCCGCGAACCGTACAGATGTCGCGTACAGCGGGTTCCGAGGGAGAATTGTACGGAGATTAGAGTCGTACGGTCTCTGTACGACTCGTTCGGAGTACGGCTCCTGGTACGAATCGTACTTCGTCGTACGTACGGGGGACTTTGCAGGGTACGATTCGTATGGGAAAAACGCTCCGAACGGCTATTCGGAGCGTTTTTTCCCGAATCGGAATCGGCCCCCGTATGTCATGCTCATGCACAGACAGACCTTATGGGACTCATTTATGAGTTTTAGCCGCAGGGTAGCACTGCAGCCCTTATTGCTGCGCTGCCCTGTGGCAAAAGAAAAGGGCAGGGAATGTGTTGTATCTATAAGATGCTTTCCTTTTCCCCTGAGCTGGCACACAATGGGCTGCCGGGCACCAACGCAGGCACCTTTGCACCATGATGCAAGGGTGGCTGAGTTGCGGGGAACCTTCTTGCAGAGAAACAATCACAATAGGCTTTTCCTCTTTTTCCTCTTTCTATGTGTTTTCCTCATTGTGCCCCCCCCCCCCCTTATACCTCACCTGGGGGAGGTGCGCGTTTTGGCGCTACCTCAGAGTTACAATTTCTCATAAATCTGGGGCAGAGTCAAAAAGCCACTGATGTTCCTGTGAATGGTCTCAGCAACACCCATTGCACGCCCCTTAAACGCAGAAAACTGCATTAAGGAACAATATTTACAAGTCCGCATTAAGCCAAAAAAGTGGTTTAATTGGACTTATTTACATGCCCCTCACGCCACCAGTAAGTCAATTTTTCCCATATTAAAAGTGATGCACTGGCTTGTAAATAAACCCCTTATTTGCCAATAAACCAGGCCTCTGACCTTAGGCCGAGCGCCATTCCAGGGTATCAGACTCAGGGGCAGATGTATCATCACCATCATTTGCGATTCCCAAATAGCGATTTTATAGAAATCGCTATTTGAGAATTGCAATTTGGGATGTATGTCTTAAATCGCAATTTTTTAGCGATTTCTTAAAATTCTTTAATTGCGATTAGCAAATTGCTAATCGCAATTAAGGAATAATTTCCTATTCATTTCTATGGGCCAGGAGGCCCATAGGAAGGAATAGGAAATTATTCTCAATTTGCGATTCGCAATTTGCTAATCGCAAATTGAGAATAATTTCAAGAGTGCAAGGGTGTCTTAAGGAGACTCTGCTGCACCCCTGAAATTTGCATGTCTGCGCATATGGGCGCCACATGGCACCTTTACAAATGCGGAAAAGTGCATTTGTAAAAGAAATCGCAAATTACCACCATTAGAAGTTGATGGTAATTTGCGATTTCTTAATGTGGATTCGCAAAAATAAAATGCTTGATGCATAGCATTTAAGGAATCGCAAAATTGCGATTCCTTAAAAGCTTGAGCAAAATAAGGAATCGCAATTTTTGCGATTCCTTATTTTGCGATTTTGCTCATACATACCAAAACACCGTTTGCGATTCGCAAACGGCGGAATTCTGCGAATTCCGGCGTTTGCGAATCGCAAACGGCTTCTCACATCCGGCCCTCAGCTCTTTGGATATCCCAATACTTTACCCTGATGTTTCGCTGGAAGAAAAAAAAAATCCACATTAATGTTGGCCACAACAGAAACTACAGACACAGGAGGATGCAATATACATTCGAACCTAAAACAAACAAGGCATGCAGATTAAAAACCATAACGTGAGGGAGTGTTTTAGCATCCTGAGGCAGGTAAGCCTCATCCAGTCACTTGATTAAGAGGGATTGCATGTGGTGCAGGCCCCAGCAATTTGGGAGTAAAACGATTCCCTCTGACAAACGTTGCTTAAACGTAACATTTGTAAGGTCATTATGTTTCATACTCGGTGAGTGTTATTCTCTTTTTTCCGCTCTTAAATTCGCCATAAAGTGACAATGCATCATGAAAAAGAGAAGTGATTTGTCATTAATTTTACCATTCAAACATTACTGCTCGGGGTAATTGTAGTTGAAATGATTTTAACATTATCCTGTCATCTATCAGCCATAATATCGTTCCCGAGTTAATTGAAAATTGCGGAGAAGTCAAAGTGTTGTGATAAGCAGCGCAGTGAAATTACGAGTCCCTAATCAGTGTAGGAAATAGAATAGAAGAGACGCGGCGCAGCATCCGTAATTGCTTCTGCTTTGTACTTCTTTGGAAACTCTCTCCTTTTGGCGGGAGTGGGCACCTCACCAAGGGCTGTGCTTGGTGGAAGTCGAGACCATCGGATCTTTCACTCTTGAAAATTGTAATCAGTCAAAACAATTTGCATTTAGATTGGCAACCCCATATAGCATACTTTCACATGCCCTTGACAAAGGAACGAAATAGCTGTGGAGGTCTTTGCTGACGCCACGCTTGGTCCCGCCGCCCTTTTGCAAATGGCCTCCCTGTCTCTTGCAGCGTCTTGTGATCAGGTCGCAGATGGAGTCGCCCCCCATTAAAAGAGAGCGGGACAGCGACAAAATAAACAAGAAAAAAATGAAATGCACCTAATGTAATGTGTATACATTATAGGTTATATTGTGGGTGTGTGAGTTGGGGTTGTGTCGCAGTAGCGTCTCGTGGAGGGAGTGCCGCGGGGCGGTGGCGGGGCAAGGTGGTGGGTAGTAAACTCCTGCTCACGGCCGACAAGGGTAATGTAAATAAATAAAAAGAATTTAATTGCACGCGCTGAAATGTCAACTGTGTTTCAGCGCGCGCAATGAAATTAGTTTAATTTATTTACATTACTCTGATCGGGCGTGAGCTGAAGTTTACTACACCCTACCCTGCCCCTTCCCCGCCCCACCTCACCGCCCGCGGCACTCCCTCCACTAGCCGCTCCTGGGTGTGTGCGTGAGGGTGGGTGTGGGTGGGTGGATAGGTGGATGTGTGCATGCAGGTGTGCATGTGTGGGTGTAAATTATATGTGTGCACATCTACACCTGCACAGACTGAACATGGAATCGATAATTAACACATTATTAGACCTATTAATTCTTCCTTCGAATCCTTAAAGTGTATAATAGTGTGCTCTACCCGAGACAGGTGCCCCAATATGTTAACTTAACTTCACTAAATGACTATAAGGCACACCGTCTCTAATAATGTCTCCAGAGTACCTACGAAAGCCTGGGCAGAGTTTGCGGAGTTCTGCGAAAGTGACAAAAAAACGCTGCGGAGTTCCGCAAGTGGCAGAATGCAGTGCAAACTGCCGTTTGTGCTGATCTTCCTGCCACTCAAGTAGACATACTTACCGTTGGGGAGCGCTAGTGAGAAAAAAAACTCCGCTGCACTACGTGGAGTTTTCTGCACTGTGTGGAGTCAGATGTATATGATTATGAAATTGATAATGGGACAACAAAAAGCTTATTTTGATAGTGGTGCAGTTTCACAGAAAATGCCTGTAATTATCATGGAGGCCAGTGGGCAACTTTTGTAAGAGCCGGAGCTGATTCAGCCTCCTAACTCTTTCATATTTATTTTTATTTTTAGAGTTTTTAATAGCGCAAACTAGACCCGAAGATATCAGGTATCAGAGCACATTAAATAGCACCAGTTTCGTTACATGAGGACACATTCATTTTTGTTAGGCATGGGGAGATATGGGGCCAGATGTAGGAGCCTAAATACCGGTCGGTAACGGCCGATTTCGGCCGTTACCGACCGGTATTTAAGAATTGGCATGTAGGGGCCTTCATTTGACAGAATCGGTAAATTTACAGATTCGGTAAATTTACCGATTCTGTAAAATACCGAATCGGTATTTTTACCGATTCGGTAAATCCAAATGTAGGTGGGACTCTTCTGAGTCCCAAAGGCCTTTCAGATTCGGTATTTTACCACCCAATTCAATTGGGTGGTGAAATACCGAATCCAGGTGTGCATGCACATGTGTACATGCACACCTATGCCATGTGACAAACAGACATGCCCTTAGGGCATGTCTGTGTGCCACATGGCACACATGCCGGTATTTGGGGTGCAAGAGGGTGTCAAAGTGACACCCCCTGCACCCTTGCAGAATTCGGAATTTACCAATTCGTTAATTACCGAATCGGTATTTCCCATTGATTCCTATGGGCTTCACAGCCCATAGGAATCAATAGGAAATACCGATTCGGTATTTACCGAATCGGTAAATACCGAATATTAACGATTCGGTATTTCAACATCTGGAAATACCTACATCTCCCCCCTTCATATTTACCGATTCATAAATACCGAATCGGTAAAATTCGGTATTTATGAATCAGTAAATAACATTTACCTACATCTAGCCCTAAGTGATTTGCCCAGAATCACAGGATGTGGGCATCATTGTCGAGATTCAAAGCCGTTTCACCAGCTTCGACATAGACCGCTCTAACCATAAGGCTACATCCTCTCCCACTTTACAGTGGTCACCTACTTTCTATGCAGGGGAATATATCCAAGCTAGATCAAGATCGCTTTTACTCAAGGCCATCAGGGCTAAAGTGAGGGTAAAGTGCCTGAGTCCAATTGATACCCTAATCTTGATCCCAAAATAGTAAGCTGCTTAATTGGAGGAAACTGGGGGGTCATCTTTTCAAGACCCTTGGGCCGCAGGAGCATTACCTCTTGCGATGCTCCAGTGGTGCAAACCACGAAATCATATCTATGAGCCCACGCAAAGCTACTATGTGTGGCTTTAAATGGAATATGGCATGGCAGCACAAATTGGTGAGTTGCCTTACTCTGCCTCAGGAGGAGTTCCATGGGCGTTGCGGTGGGTTTTCTCATGCAACACCCATAGATTTGGACACTTTCCAAAACTTACGAGAGCATCTAAAACTGGGAAAGCTCCAAAACCTTACGCTTCCTGAGGTAAGGCGTATTGAGGAGAAATACCTTTATTTCGCCTTGTTTTTCCCCTTTCTATCTGTGCTGCATTGTGCAGCACACATACAAAAGAGGAAAAAACTTCTTAGGAGTGTTACAGTGCAGGAAGGTGTCCCTTCCAGCACAAAAACAATCCTGCCAACAACACGAGCACCCTTGCACCATGGTGCAAGTCTGCCTGTCTTTGCAGTAGGCTGCAGATAACGGCTCTAGCCCATGGGGAAAGAGCAGGAATGCACTGTATTGCATACATTCGGTGAATTCCTGTCCTTTCACTTTGGTGTAGGGCAGTACAGCAAGCTGACTTCCTGCGCTGCTGTTAGACCTGGCATCTTTGGCGTGGTTTCACCTGTCTTTTTGCCTCTACCTCCTGTATTTTTTACGCTGTGCTGGATCTCGTTTTTGCTGGTTTAGATGCTTGGGACACTTTGCCACTGCTGATCAGTGTCAAATTGCAAGTGCTCCCTGTATAAATTGTTAATGTAATTGGTTATCCATGATTGGCATATTTGTATCACCAAGATGTCCCTAGTAAAGTGCACTGGGTGTGCTACTAATGGGCCTGCAGCACTGATTGTGCCACCCACATGAGTAGCCCTAAAATGGTGTCTCAGGCCTGCCACCGCAGTGCCTGTGTGCAGTCTGTGAACTGCCATGTCCTTCTGGTCAGTGAAGAAAGTGCCTCATTAGCCAAATAAATGTCGAGGTCTGGTGTGCTGTTTAGCACCTGTTTGGAAAGAAAAGCGGGGGATGGTTAAATCCCTTCTCCACTTACATTTACGTCGTGAAGGCCGTCTGGTATCACACATTACTCACGATTTCAGCAAGGAAATTCCTCCCGAACGACCCCTACGTGGCTCCGACGGTTGTGTCACGACGAGTCCTAAGACCTGGGGCCTTATTTATGAAGGCCTTGCGCCGCCGGTGCGTCACTTTTTCCCATTTTAAAAGTGACGCACCGGCAGCGCAAGACCTTCATAAATAAGGCCCCTGGGTTTTTATACCTTCCTCGTGGTCTTGTTAAATTGGATAATAGGGTAATTGGTATTTCCTTCTGCTCATATATGGAGTTCCACCGGTTCTGCTTGCGACGCTTTGTTTAGTGATCCTGGTTCGCATATGCGCACTTGTGTACCTTGAATTCCGGTTCCTATGCGCATGCGCCTTACTCGCGATGTTGATCTGTTCGTGCCCGTCCTCTGTAAGGCCAGTGGCATTCCTACGCGCATGCGTATTAGAAGCGGCTTCTTGACTTTCTGCTGGACTTGACGTAGGATCCCTGCTACAGCTCCTGTTGACGAAGTGTTACAGAGAGATATGCATGTTGTCGATTCTGCTGAACTAATTGCACCTCAGACATTCGTATATGCCATTTGTAATGTCCTTTTCTTCCATAAAAGTACGTGCGTCTCGATGGGTCAGTTAGTTCTTCATTTTTAGGTGTTGGATGGGTTACGTGTCGCCTACAAAAAATAATTATGTACGGATTTGGCTGATATACTCAGTTTTTGATTACTGCAGGATTGGTAGAGGCTGTAGTTTTTCAGAGAAATCGATCAATGTATTCCAAATTACAGGGGCACGTGATCATGTAAATAACATTCTTGCCACTTGTCAAGATGCGCCAGTGTTTGTTTAGGAGTTTGGAAACTTCATTTGTTTGGGTGTTGTAAGTAGTCACACAGATTGGTCTGGTGACTGCCTGATCGGTTTCGATTTTGTCCTCCAAAAGTGCTTCACGGTGGTTGTTTCTTGCCCTCTTCATGGCGTTATCAATGATCCTTACCGGATATTGTCTTCTCTGAAGTTTGTTTTGTCCATTGCCTGTGCCTTGTAGTCTCAGGCAATGGACTTAAAAAACAAACTGAAGCACTTTTGGAGGACAAAATCGAAACCGATCAGGCAGTCACCAGACCAAACACTGGCGCATCTTGACAAGTGGCACTCTAAAAATCGAGAAACCACTGTTTGCACACAGACGTGGTAAAAACCTCAAAGATATGCTGGTACACACACGTCCAAAAAAACTACAACAACCTCAACTATCACAACACGGTCTAGGTGGTCACTACCCATGTGGAAACTGTGCTAGCTGCCACCTCACTCAAAAGAGTAAACATTTGACTTTTTCCAATGGAACCAAATGGGAGCAACGAAAATTAACCAATTGTAATAGCAAGAATGTTATTTACATGATCACGTGCCCCTGTAATTTGGAATACATTGGTATGACCAAAAGACCAGTAAAAGTACGCATCGGCGAGCACAAGAGCAACATAAGATGCAAAAAAGAAACAACGAAGATGGCCACGCACTTTTTGGAAAAAGGACACTGTGTCAACGACATCAAATGGACGGTAGTAGAGCAACTACTTTCAGAAGAGGGACTCTTTGAGAAGGAACAGAGATGGGTCTTTAGACTGGGGACAAACATCTCGGCCTAAACGACAACATCCCTTGGGGCCAGCTCACATAGGCACCCCCACTGTCCTATGTCTTTAGATTACAGAGGGCCTTTGGGAGGGGCCACCGGGAAGCAGCAACATCGATTTCTCTGAAAAACTACAGCCTCTACCAATCCTGCAGTAATCAAAAACTGAGTATATCAACCAAATCCCTACATAATTATTTTTTGTAGGCGACACGTAACCCATCCAACACCTAAAAATGAAGAACTAACTGACCCATCGAGACGCACGTACTTTTATGGAAGAAAAAGCCATTACAAATGGCATATACGAATGTCTGAGGTGCAATTAGTTCAGCAGAATCAACAACATGCATATCTCTCTGTAACACTTCGTCAACAGGAGCTGTAGCAGGGATCCTACATCAAGTCCAGCAGAAAGTCAAGAAGCCGCTTCTAATATGCATGCGCGTAGGAATGCCACTGGCCTTACAGAGGACGGGCACGAACAGATCACCAACGCGAGTAAGGCACATGCGCATAGGAACCGGAATTCAAGGTACACATGTGCGCATATGCGAACCAGGATCACTAAACAAAGCGTCGCGAGCAGAACCGGTGGAACTCCATATATGAGCAGAAGGAAATACCAATTACCCTATTATCCAATTTAACAAGACCACGAGGAAGGTATAAAAACCCAGGTCTTAGGACTCGTCGTGACACAACCGTCGGAGCCCCGTAGGGGTCGTTCGGGAGGAATTTCCTTGCTGAAATCGTGAGTAATGTGTGATACCAGACGGCCTTCACGACGTAAATGTAAGTGGAGAAGGGATTTAACCATCCCCTGCTTTTCTTTCCAAACAGGGGCTAAACAGCACACCAGACCTCGACGTTTATTCGGCTAATGAGGCACTTTCTTCAACTCCAAAACAGTATGTTGTGAATACTTACAACCCCTTTTTCTTTCCCCCCACTTATTTACAGGGGTATTTCATAACCCTGCCCAGTATTTGATCACAGATGGCGCTATATTGAGATACCACGCTACAACTCCGCAACTATAATAAAAAAGTGTGTGTGTTTTATGTTAAATGTCAGTAAGTCTAGCTTGTCCTTTTTCTTATTTCTATCCCACTATAGGCACAATAGGCACCTATAGTATTATTGCTGACCAGCAGTTTGTCACCTGTAACCGCCGGTCACTTTTGCCTCTGGATATGGAGAAGTAGACTACCAGAAAAAAAATGTTGTCTTCTTTTCTTTTACAGGTTGACTAGAAAACTTCTTCTTTTTTTGTGAGGTACATTGATTTACCTGCACTGCAATTTTCACTTTTTATTGTAAAATTTATACATATTAGTGAAACGTGAGTAAGGTGGGGATTTGTGTCACCCCGTCCTGAAGAAGGTGTTTTTACACCGAAACATGTCGACGCACACAGAGAGGAGGTAATGCACATTATTTGCACTACAACCTCCTACACTTTAATTTTAACAGCACCAGCCCGGGGGCATATTAAATATTTTTTAAGTCACCCCACGAGCCAGGTCCTCTTTAACCCTCACTTAGTATAATAACCTCACCATACACTCACATAAAAATCACCCCCTCACCTACTCCACACATAGTCCACTAAGTGCTCCCGCGTATCCGTAGGTCGCAGCACGCCGTACTCCGTAGAGGGGTACGATGACCCCGATGATGAAGCATGACACCAAGGGGCCTGTTGGTGTGTGAGGGGACCTAAAAACAAGAAAGGTGTTCCCCAACTGTTGAGGATACACCCCAAAAACGAGTGGATTCTTATTGTTTATTTACATATACTTAGGGAGATCGGATCCATTTATTTTTCTCTCTCTCCCCTTTTTGTTATTGATAGCATACCTGGATGAACCAGGTTACTAGAGAACGGGCCCCTCCTAAACGCCCCCCTGGCAAAGAGAGAAGAGGAAAGTATAATGCACCTTGGTTCTCACCAACACTGGGCGAGAAACACTTATTGTGTAAGCAAAGTGAACGAAAGTGGCGTAAAACGTATGACCACTCAACTAAAATCCGCTATATTCAACAAAGGCGACTATACCACTCTAGCATCAAAATAGCGAAAAAGGAATACTATATAAAAGCTATTAAAGAAGCGCAGCAAAAGCAAAAAGCGGTCTTTTCCATTGTTAAATCCTTCACTCACCCCAAATCCCTTCAGCCTGAAATTCCGCCCTCCCAAACCTTCTGCGATCAAATCGCGGATCACTTTGGGAAGAAAATTGAAATAATACAGAGAGACTTTTCGACCCCTTCCCGGTTGAAAAACTTCGATAAGGGTGAGGTCAGGGCTCACTCTCTCAGTGCATTTAAGCCGGTCTCGTTGCTCCAATCTCGGGGCGCTATTCTGGCTTGTAAATCAGGGGCTCCCTCTGACTCATGTCCTCCACGAATACTCCATCAGATAATCGATGTGATTAACCCCACTATTAATGAAATCATTAAAACGTCACTTAGCACAGGAATGGTCCCACTTGATTGGAAAACAGCAATACTTAAGCCCCTAATGAAAAAATCTAATAAATCCCCCATGGACCTGTCCAATTTGCGTCCTATATCCCTCCTCCCAGTCCTGGGTAAGATAACGGAACAGATGGTCTATTTTGAATTAAAAGACTTCGTGGACACTCATAACATCCTTCACACCCAACAATCAGGGTTCCGTCCTAGGCACTCGACGGAAACGGCCCTCATTGAGCTTACTGATTCAATTAAGTTCCTGCAAGATGAAGGGAAAAGCGCAGTTCTGTTATTATTAGACCTCACAGCGGCGTTCAACACCATTTCTCATACTATATTGATCAGTAGGCTGAGAGAGATTGGGATCACAGACATGGCCCTAGCGTGGATTGCCTCATTCTTGACTGATAGATCTCAAACTACGGCTCTGGGCCCCTTCCTCTCAGAGAAAAAGAAGGTTCTATCAGGAGTTCCACAAGGCTCGATTCTGAGCCCTTTATTATTTATTGCTTTAATTGAGTCATACGGCATTTTAGTCACTTCATACGCCGATGACACCCAATTAATTGTGCCCCTAGAAAAGAACTCGAACGAGGCAGAACAGAATTTAAAGAACTGCCTGACAGAAGTATTCTAATGGATGGAAAAAAATCACTTAAAATGCAACACAAACAAGAAAGAGATTCTTCCCTTAGGGAAAAATGTGTATTTCTGTCCCAGCAAATGGTGGCCAGACAGCTCTCCTATCCCGCCCCAGGCTGTGGAATCAGCCAGAAATCTGGGAGTCATATTTGACTCCGCTCTCACTTTTGACCAGCATGTGAGAAATGTGGCAGGGAGTTGCTTCGGCATTATTAAATCACTAAAGAAGTTCTTTGACTTCCTTCCAATGGACTCTAGGAAGGCGGTGGCAGTTGCTTTAATTCTCTCCCGGCTACACTATTGTAATGGATTGATGGGCGGGGGAAAAAAGGCAACGTTGAAGAAACTTCAGAGTGTGCAACACGCTGCGGCCCGACTGGTATTGAAACTACCGAGACGCGCCTCAGCTTCCCAGGCCCTCAAGAACTTACACTGGTTACCCTTGCATAAAAGGATTTTGTTCAAAATTCTGATGATAACATTCAGAGCTCTTAATCATTCAGGTCCGAGGTATCTGGTCAGGAGATTCACTTGTTACAATCCACCCAGAAAACTGAGGTCATCAGGGGGCAACCTGGTGGTGGTACCCAGAATCCATTATAAAACTAAGGGAGGAAAAACTCTGACTGTCCTGGCCACCAAGGCCTGAAATGCAATGCCCAAGGATCTCAGACTTGTAGAGCAAGAGTCAGCTTTCAGAAAACAACTGAAAACTTGGATCTTCAGTCTATCAGATCCCTTTGTTATGGCTGCTGTATAATTCCACCAATGTATATTATAGTTCTGTAGTGCCAGGATGCTCCTTTCGGAGCGATAGTTGCGCTTTACAAATGTCAAATACAAATACAAATACAATGACTGCATCTGCATCTTGAGTGGTGGGAGGGGATAGCACCTGGGCCTTAATAGGGCTGTGCCTGCCTTCCACAATGCTGGCTCCACTCCCTGCTGGGCGGCTGACAAACCTGCCCCTCTCTCTGAAAGGAAAGGAGAAGCCAGGAAAACAAAGTGCTCAAGAGACACCCAGAACTGGTTCAGACCAGTCTCAGAGCCCTCCTGCACAAAGGGAACAAAGACTTTTAGGGGTATAAGTACAGGACCCCTGACTAAAGAAAATTAGATCATCCTGGAATCAAGAAGGAACTTCAGCCAAGGAGAAAGCTGGAAGGCTGAAGAAGGAAGACTGTCCTGCTGTTGCTTTGATGGACTGACCTGCAGTTGCTTTGCTGCCAAGGAGAGGGGAAGGACTTTGCTTTGTGCTGTGTCCCTTTGCTTGAAGGAATCTCCAAGGGCCTGAAGAAGCGCTGGCTCCCTCTTAAGAAGTCCCAGGAACAAAAGCACTTCACCCCCAGCTTCCCTGCACTCTACTGAGATAGATCTGTCCTTCCTAGAGTGCTTGGGCCAATTGTGTTGCCTCTGGTATTTGTACCTGTGTTTGGAAGCTGGAAACAAATATTTTAAGAACTTTCTGCAAGTTTTCACGCATCGCTCGCTTGCGGAGCGCATCCCCGTCAGTGCAAGGAAATTCCCGCCGCCGCGAAGGCCGAAATCTTCGTAGCGCCTGTTGCTGCTGCCAGAGTCGTCGCATCCTTTGCTTGCAGGACGCACCAGACCGGTGCGGGAAGATTATCATAGCTGCGAGTATAGTCGCAGACTCTGTCGCCACTGGGTGAGATCGTCGCACCGCTTGCTTGCGGACTGCATCACGTCGCTGCGAGAGTCATCGCAGAGCTATCGCATCGAGGGGCCACGAGAGGAGAAGATCGACACTGAGCCGTGCATCGTCGCCGCACCAGAGATTGTCGCCGCCCCGAAGATCGTCGCATCGTACCTTTTGCGAGTCGCTTCCACCGAAACCTGTGCACCAGAATCTACGCAAGGTATCGCATCCCTCTCCATACAGACCGGAGTCACAGCAACACGCCGGCTGCATCCAGCGGGGTTGGCGCATCGCCTCCCCAGGATCTTAGGAGTGATGCATCGCTTGCTTGTCAATGCTACAGCTTTCACTTGGAACTTTTGTCGCATCGAAAGGTACTGTTGGCTAAAACGTGACACACCTATGGATTAGCTTAAGGCAACCTTAAGAACCCTTTTGAAACCATATTCTTGAACTGCGTATGTTGGATTTTTGTCATTTTGGTCTTGTGTAGTTTAGATTAAATACCTTTATTTTTCTAAACTGTTGTGGAGTCACTGTGTTACTGTGCGTGTTGGTGCAAATACTTTACACATTGCCTTTGATAAGCCTGACTGCTCATGCCAAGCTTCCAAGGGGTGAGCAGGGGTTATCTAAAGAGTGTATCCTCCTTACCCTTACTAGAAGCAAGGGTCCCTATTTGGACAGTGGTACCTACCTCTGCCAACTAGAGACCCCCAGATCTAACAGCTGCCTTATGCCAAATCCCCATAAATGAGGTCCTGGATACGTAATCCTAGGACCTGTTACGATAAGACATAATTCTCATGTCAGAACAAACTTCTGGACACTTTGGGCCCACTTATAAAGATTTTATTTATGGCAGAGCAGTCAAAAGAATCCGGAGAGGCATTAAACCCAGAGATACTGTGTAGCCGGGTGCAAAGATCAATAAGCTACCTTGTCAACACCAATGCGGTCATATTTCTGCAGAGCAAAAAGGGTCAATTAATAAAGAATGATCCAAAACTTGGAGAAATGGGTGAAGTTGATGTTGAACCAGACACATAAGGCTTTCTTTAAGGGCCCATTCAATAAAGAAGATAGGTAAGGATGCTCATCCATATGATTTCTTAGATAAAGCTCACTTTTTCCTTGCCCACTGCTTTGGTAGACAAGGTTTTATCCAGGGCCACCAGATACAGGAGTGTACTGGCCACTTGATAGCAGACTCCAGCATAACCAATCCTTCCAATACTATCAGCAAATGTTCTTTCTCCCAAGGAAGAGAGCAGGTTTCATGGCTTCAGGCAGAGGACAAGGGAGTTGTTATATTGTACATGGAAGGAATTTCCCCACATCTTTTCCAGTATTCGTGACAGGATAGAGCTCTTTGTTTACAATTGTTTAAGAATTTCAGAAGATCCATGGGTTCTACAAACTGGACAGTGTTTCCAAATAGAGTTGTTCGCCCTTCCAAAACTAGGGTAGTTACTAAACCTTATTCTGTTTTCGCAGACTGAGAAGTGATTAAATGCTGCAAACATATAAGAGTTAGGGCCTCATTTAGTCGTATGCTGGCAGCCTGCTGTACATCAGGGAGGAGGAACTCATATCCTCCGCATCCCTGGCTGAACTTCCACCTGCCATATTTTGAGATTTTGCCTTCAGAGGCGCTGAATTTTTTGTGAGTTGTTACCTTTATCAAATTGCCGCTTATAAAAAATTTCTGTTTTCCAAAAACAAAACCCCTGAAGTGTGTGTGGGTTTGGATAACTGCAACATTTTTGTTTCCCTCATGGTCCCGAAGTGGAATAAAAATCAATAGACTGTCTGCTCTACATCAGGCTGTCTGTGTGGGATTCTGCAAGCAGAGCCAGCAGAAGCATTCTATCATAAACATGACGGTCTACAAAACTTTTGAGTTTAGAAATTTTGGAATTTGGACAAAACTGATTTGTAATCCATTGTTTTGAATTTTCCAAAATTGTTCTAAGTCTGATTGCTAGTTGTTGTGAACCAAAACTAGGGATATCCATTGAGCTGGACCTAGCAAAACGGAGTACACTCAAGTTTGCTGAGCTAGGACACACTGTAGGCTTAGGGGGATACTTGCATTAAACAAAATTAGGAAGACAGGGTTGCTTAATCCCTGAAGGCCTTGCCTGGGGCAGTTGAGAAGATTTGGTGAGGGGTGGTTAATCCCCCTAATGTCGCCCAGGAGGAGGGTGGAAACGATGCCTCCTCCATTGCATCTAGTAGTAGGTGCATAATTTCAGATGGTGGAAGGGGAACATGGTTCCACACACCAGAACCACTGCTGTCCCTTGCAGAAGGCAGCCTGAGGCCCAGTTAGCACTTGTTTCCTTAAGAAGGAGAAGCTGGAATTAGATAGGGAGCAGTGAGAGGTGAGAAAGCAAGAAGTAATGGAGGCAGTGAAAATGAAGAAGAAATTGAGATGTCTAGGGTTTGACCACAAACTTTCCACGGGTATAGTCCCCAGGTACACAATGGGGCCGATTCCGATTCGGGAAAAACCGCTCCGAATAGCCGTTCGGAGCGTTTTCCCCGTACGAATCGTACCCTGCAACGTCCCCCGTAGGTACGACAAAGTACGATTCATACCAGGAGCCGTACTCCGTACAAGTCGTACAGAGACCGTACGACTCTAATCTCGGGACGATTCTCCCTCGGAACCCGCTGTACGCGACATCTGTACGGTTCACGGCTGTTTTTTACGACCCAGCGAGTACGATACGTGTCGGGTACGCACCGTACGACCCTTTTTCTACGGGAGCTGAAAACAGCCGTAAAAGCAGATTTCGCGCCGAAACAGGTACGGAACGCCCCCCGGGTACGGTGCGTACCCCCTATGATTGCAAGGGTACGCACCGTACCCCTGCGATCATGGGGTATAAGAGCGTACACCATGTACGATGGGTGTATGAGCCGTACCCCATGTTCGATTGGTGTACGAGCCGTACCCCACGTACGATGGGTGTACGAGCCGTACCCCATGTACGATGGGTGTACGAGCCGTACCCCATGTACGAAGGGTGTACGAGCCGTATCCCATGTACAATGGGTGTACGAGCCGTACCCCATGTTCGATGGGTGTACAAGCCGTACCCCATGTACGATGGGTGTATGACCCATACCCCATGTACGATGGGTGTACGAGCCATACCCCATGTACGATGGGTGTACCCCATGTACGAGGGGTGTACGAGCCGTACCCCATGTACACCCATCGTACATGGGTACGGCTCGTACATCCATCGTACAAGTGGTACGGCTTGTACACCCATCATACATGGGGTGTGCCTGGTACACCCATCGTACATGGGGTACGGCTCGTAGACCCATCATACATGGGGTACAGCTCATACACCACATGATCACAGGGGTACGGTGCGTACCCCGGCGATCATGGGGGGTATGGACCGTACGGTGTGTATGTGTTTGTGTGCTTTTCCGTACGACTTGCCCTTACCTGACGTGGACCGTACGAATCATGTCCTCATACCCCGGTCCGGATCGTACTCGTCGGGTCGTACGGCATGTGTACGAGTCAAACGGCATGTGTACGAGTCGTACGGTTCACGGTTTCAGCCTTGCAATACATACGGATCGCGACGATTCGAACGGATTCACGGAATACGGATCGTACTACGCGACTCGGACGGACGGGTACGATTCGTACGGAGAGGCCTCCAGATACAAATCGTACGGACGTTTTTTTTCCCGAATCGGAATCGACCCCAGAGTGGGATGACATTGACAAATGGATGACTGCATTGGAAAGGGCCCTAGAGATGTGGCGGTCTGCCGCAAGCATTGGGGTTCACTCTTGTGGGAACCAATTTCAGTAACTGAAAGTGATAGACTCCGCCCCTGCAGGGGGAGAAGGTTAAGTCCTACTCTCACAAGAGGCAATGTTTAGTTGAGAAATTTGAATTAACCCCAGAGTAGTACAGGGGGTAGTTCAGAGGCACCCAGAAGGTAAACTTCCAGTCATGGATAGACTTTTTAGACACCTCACAGAAGGCACTAGAAGGCTGGATTGTTGGTACCAATGTAGGCACATATCAGGGATTATATAGTATGTTTTCGAGAGACTCATTGTGCTAAAGAAAGGTTACGCCAGTCTCTAGTGGCCTCAAAGCTGCCTAGACATAGGGACCAAGTTAGGGCAGCTGATGAATGGGTGAGGACCCGGGTTTCCATTCAGCACCAGGGGGTTGACCAGAAGAAAGGAGGACAGGTCCCTCCCAGGAGAAAGAAGGTGAAAAACCAAAGGACTACTCAAAAGAGCCAAATAAACCTGAACAAGGGGAGAGGGCCCGAGCCAACACAATTTCAAAGGGAGGTGATATTAGGAAAAGAATGGTAGGTTCATTGATCCCTCTAAGGTGGAGAAGTGCATTGACTGTAATCAGCCAGGGCACATGAAGGGAGATGCTGTCAGCACAAAGAAGCCCCCCACTAGTGGGCTGTCCCCAGGGATGGTTAGTATATGTGTGGAGGTGGGGAGAGCCCCAAAGAGGGGTAGGGAAGTGACAGAGGCAACCGTAGTGTTCCTGGATGAAGTGAATATTGCAACCCTGGCTGCCTTACCTCCAAACATGGATATGTACAGGCATAGGCCTAAAGTCAATGAGGTTGAGGCTCTACCCTTGTGCCTCAAAAGAGACTGCTACCTAGTGAGTCTCACCAGATGACCTCGGAGTGTCAGAGGCTTTTGACACTCTTAAAATCTGCTATATGTTCAGCACCGGTGTTACTGACCCCCGACTACACAAAGGAATTAGTGGTTCAGACAGATGCTTCAGAACAAGGGATTGGATTGGGGTAGTGTTGTCACGGGTGAATGAGGAGGCTTTTGATCAGTCATTTATTAGCAGGCAACTTCTTCCCAGAGTGCAGAGGTGGAGTACCATTGAGAGAGAGACCATTGTTGTGGTTTAGTCCCTGAAAAAGCTGAGACCATATTTGTTTGGTGCTCACTTTCATGTTCACGCTGACCATAGGCCTCTCAGATCACTCATACAGATGAAAGGGGAGAATTCCAAGTTACTGAGGTGGTCCAGTTCCCTACAGGGAACACAGACCTGAGGTTGCCCATGCCAATGCAGATGAATTTTCCAGGTTTTTCCACTTAGCTGAGGAGGACTAGCAGGGTATAGGTTAAGAACCCACCACCTTTAGTTTAGGAGGCGGTATGTTGCAAAGTCATCCTCTATGCCCTGCCCACACCCATTTTCGGCTGACTTGTACTGGTAGTAACTGACTCTGACTGTCCCTGGAATCTGTCTAACCAGGCTCAGGCCAATGCTATGTTGAAAACAAAGTGAAAACACACACATACCTGAGGGTAAACTATATATTAGGGTATACTTACAATTGGCATGGCCTACCCTATACATCCCTAGTAGAAAATATGGCAAGGGGATTAAAACTATCTGTAAATCCCGATTATGTAGTAGGACATGAAAGTTTTGAGGTCATCAGCACTTTCTGCACTTGCATGTCTGCACTGCTGAGATCCTGAGGTCATTTTAAAAGCAGCTGTGTGTTTCAGCCCTGCTTTTAAATGTAAATTGTGCCCAAACTCGACTTTGGTGGTAGGGGCACTTAAAGAGTGATACACTACAATAATTTGGCATATTAGGTACCCCCGGGTCTCCCCAAATGTCTGACAAAATATCGACAGACAGAAAATCGACCTACAGAAATATCAATGCAAGAATATCAAAGTCAAGAATATCGACAACCTATCTACATTATGGTAAGTACAAAAATATTTAAAAAAAGATATCCATGTCAAAAATATTGTTGTTAAAAATATTGTTTTTTTTTGTTAAAAAAAGAATGTAAAATTAAGTAAAACATATATATAATTAAAATAAACATAGTTAAAAATGTTTTAACATGTATAAAAATTATAATTAATATATAATATAAAAATAAGTTAAACATATACTTATAATATATAATATATATTCTGACTAATAATTTTTCATAATTACATTAATAACATAATTTTTTTTGAATAGCAGATACATTATAAATACATCCATACATATAAAACAAAAATATAAAACAAAACAAAAAATATCTATAACAAATTTTAAAAAAGTATTTTTTTTACTCTTTTTAATATTAATTATACACTACATTAACCAAAATAATAAAAAGTGCAACACAGGGAAGATGTTGGATAGCGTAGGGGTTGAAATTACTAATCGCACTCCAGGGAGTGCAACAGTAGGGAAAGTGTTGGATAGCGTAGGGGTCAAAATTACTATTCCCACTCCAGAGAGTGCAACAGTAGGGAAAGTGTTGGCTAGCGTAGGGGTAAACATTACTATTCTCACTCCAGGGAGTGCAACAGTAGGGAAAGTGTTGGATAACGTAGGGGTTAAAATGACTATTTCCACTCCAGGGAGTGCAAAAGTATGGAAAGTGTTGGATAGCGTAGGGGTAAATATTACTATTCCCGCTCCACAGAGTGCAACAGTAGGGAAAGTGTTGGATAGCCTAGGGTTAAAAATTAATATTCCAACTCCAGTGAATGTAACAGTGTTGAAAATTTGGATTGTGTAGGGGTTAAATTAACATACTTATTAATTAAATAATTTTTGAAAAATAAATAACATTTTACAAATTAAATTAACTAAGAAATTAATAATAAATAACAATAAAATTAAATTATTATTTACTTAAATGAAATTAAATTACTTCCCACCCTATTCCCCCATAAACACACAACCCTCTACACATAAAAATAAACATAATTAATTTAATTATCAATTAATCAAATAATACAAATTGATCAACAATAATAGTAAATGATCAATTAAATAATTAACAACAAAAACAAATAAAAAATAATTATAAATAATATGATTGTAAATTAATCAATTATAAAAATGTAATTACCCATTAGTAATTGATTAACAATAAATTAATTATCAATACCAATCAATTAAAAAATATTAATTAATGTATGATAATGAAATTTTCTTCCCACCCTATTCCCTTATAAACCCACAACCCGCTACACATAAAAATGTACATAATTAATTTCATTATCAATTAATCTATTAATAAAAATTATTTGCCAATTAATAATTAATTAACAATACATTAATTTACAATAACAATACATACAAACATTATTATAATAATATGATGATAAATTAATCAATTAATACAAATTAATTACCAATTAATCATTAATTAACAGGACATTGATAATGAATAACAATAAATAAAAACATATTAATTGACTAATTATAATTAAATTACTTCCCACCCTATTCCCCTATCAACCCACAACCCGCTCTGATACTTAAACACAAAATTTCCTTTAAAAAAATTACTAATTTCTAAACATTTTATACATATATTTAAAAATAATAAAACTACAGGACAAAAAATGTTAAACATACATATAAAATACATACCACTAATATAAATATCGATATTATTAACAACAAAATTTTCGCTAACGATATTACCTACTACGATATTATTAACTTCGGTATTACTTACTTTGATATAAAAATAAACGATAATACTTACCTTAAGGTCGATATTCTGGTCAACGATATTCTTGACATCGATATTCTGATCCTACGATATAGAAAACTTGATATTACTGTATGTTGATATTACAAAATCAATATTTTGACTGCTCCCCAGTCTCCCCTAGGTGTCTCAGGGTTGGGGGGTCATGTAAGTATAAGTAGGGCCCTTATAAAAATGTTTTATATTCCCTGGGGATAGCTAAATTGCACATTTCACTCTCCCCAATGTAGATCCTAGCCCCATGCGATAACAATGTAATAGTTTATGAATCTATAAATATTGCTAGGAATCAAAGACAAAATATCATTCAAGGACTTAGGAAAATGGTATTGACAAATCCAACAATATGCTATTGTTGAATTTATCCTAAAATATAAAGAAAATAAGTTATAAGACTTTCTTGTCTGTAAGCCAAACTTCAGCCTTCCTGTGGTCTTTTCTGATTGGTCAGAGGTAACAGGATTTCAGACTGCTTTGATGAAGAGGTGTAAAGAGTGGACTCCCTGCAAGCTACAGGTTAACAGACTTCACCTGGACCATCACCACCAAGAATCTCTGCCTGGAGTGCATCCAATGGATTTGTTAGTGTTGTGTCAAGGTGCTTGTGGGAATTGTGATCCCAACCTTTCAAGGACCATCTTGGAGATTCAAGACCCTTGGATTATGTTTTGGACACTTTAGAACCTCAAGATGTACTTCAGGAAGATGTTGCAGAAGCTTGGAGAAACTTTGGAAAAAAGTTCCATAAGGGAACCGACTCAACCACGAGAGCCCAGCTGGCCACCTTCAGCCGCAAACCGCCCTGACCTGCTGGGTGGTCCTGCTGAAAAGCTCTGGAGGTCCAACTTCCAGAGTTTGACCCAAAGTTCTCTGAAAATCAAGCCAGCAAACCCTCACCAAATCTGGACTGGTGAAGAGCACCGAGGGACCCAACAGAAAATGCTCCTGAAATGTTTCTAAGTCCATTGGTAAAATCTCCACTGAGGCCTACTGAGAGAGGTATCCAAGCTGGGCTCCATTATGGTTGGCCTGAAATGTTGGCTTTGTCCCGGTCCAACGTGGCCAGATGTCCCAGAGTGACACTATGGCATATATATAACATAAATGAAAATGTTAATGGTTTAACCCTAACCCCTTAAAAAATAATTGATATTAAATATGCCTTAACCTCATGGACATTGATTTACTAAAAATGTCTGGGGTAGTGGAAGACACATCACATGTTCTTTTACCTCAGTGACATCACCAGAAATGACATCACATGACCCCCTGACAATGATTTTTTCAAGAAGGCATGGTGCATGCCTTAACATCACAACAATAGTAAATTCGAGTCTCAATATGACACAATCTCACTCACTACCTGTCACTAAAGAAACATTTTTTCGCACATACGCACGCTATCTCACACTTAAGCACTCTCAACCATTAACAGGCGCACTACATACATTTAAAACCATTTTTACTTACCACAGCTGCAACAGTAGGTCATAAGCTTGCTCCATTTTGTTATTACACTAATAGTGAATAATAAAATAATATTCAGTATCATTATAATGAAAAACAGGCAGACAGTAAGGAATGCAGCCCCGCTTGTTCTTGGCACTGACTTTGCCATCCCTGTGTTATGGTGTAATAAATGTGTACTCCAGGGAGAGTTACGTTATGCACTATTCTCTAGGTCTTTTGGTGATGTGTGAAGATTGGTGACAGAGCTCAGAAACCAACTGAAGTCTTTTAAATTCTCTAAGGACATGAGCGAAATATCATTCTATGAATCTCTCACAGCCAACTCTTTAACTGACACCTTCCAGGCACCTGGTACAGAGGGGTACCTTACTTTCACACCCCCAGAGACCGAGGATAAAAACATGTGTGTGGCTATGCTGTTTCCATCTTTTTTCACTATTCGGAGCTTGGTTCTTGTTATGGATGTATGGAGGAATGAGTGACCATGCCACATAAATCTTACTCATCTTCCATGGAGGTTGCCAGGTTTAGGAAACTTGGCCGATGTAGTGCTTGAATATTCCTTGAAAACCACAAGCACTGTGTAAATGCAAGGAATTTAACTGTAACGGACCGGGCATTAAGACCTGTATTTACCGCACTACGCCTTCTCTCCATGGAATTCAAGCAAACGCTTCTTTGAGGGCACTTGCACCTTCAAACTGAGTAACGAAATTAAAGCATGCTTGTGGTCGGAAAGAATGTGCAAGTTAGGGATGAAAGCAGCAAGAGCACCAATAAGCAGTACTTTAATTATGTTCACACAGTGTGTAATGAGGCTAAAAATGAGATCCAAATGGGAACGCACGACAGCGCAGAATTATCTCAAGTCTGTGATCATGGGGTGGAAGTGAGGAACGTCATCGCTTTGCTGCAAGCAGCTGCCTATGTATTCCAGTTCAGCGCACACTTCTGCTGATCACAGACACTGAAAAAAATATACGGGATAAAGTACCCCATGCCATACATTATAAGGATATATCAACCCACCAAGAAGCGAATCCTAACTATGAGTTCCTTAGTAAGGTTACAGATTTAAATTGTTCCTGTTGAACTAACAATCTTTGCACCTTTCCTTCACGTAGAAATCTTTGTTTGGGGCAATGGGAAGGGGTACATTCTGCTGCAAAACTGGCCCCCAGCAACAAAACCAGCCCCCAATCCTGCAAAACCAGCCCCCACACTCTCAGGCTCCCAGGGAAATGCCCGATGCCTGCTATGGCTAGTGTAGCCCTGGGCACAGTGCTGAAATACAGTCAACAAGAAGGAGTAGGGGAAAGAGCAGGGCAGTGAGAAAGTAGAGAAGAAATACATCATTATACTGAGGACAGATGTGAAATTGAACTATTTGTGTCTGTCAATCTACAAATATTGAGTGTAATGAACCAGCCACTAATCAGTAATGGAGGATTCTACTGATCATAAGTGTGAATCTCGTTTCTTTAAGGAGTCTGACTTACCTTCCAGATCATTACCTGAGTGTCTAGGATTTTGTTAGAGAGAATGTGTATGGTGAGTATGCAACAATCAAAAATATAGTTATACTATTTAGAACATTGTGGTAAAGACAAACATAGGAAGAAAATAAATAAAAGTCAAGTTATAGACACAACCAACAAATGGTTGGACGGATAGGTGGGGTCTGGGAGCAGCAGTGGATTGTTGCTGAATTCTGTTGTTCTATTCTTTAAAGAGGTGTTCCTTCATCTCAGCTCCTTTCTGAACTGGAATAGAGTTGGGCTGGTCCTTAAGGACTCTGGGATGCTGTTCCAGATCCTGGGTGCTGAGATGGAGAAGACCTGTTGCCTTGTTTTCTTTTTCTTCTGTGCTGTTCTTTGCCTCAAGTCTGACTGTATTCTCCCAGCAGATGTGTTGCTATGCACCAGAGATGATGAGTTTGTCAACCAGCTATGCAGGTATGAGTCATGATGTTGTTGTAAGTGATCCAGCTGGTTGTGAAGTTGGCTTGGGCCGCCAAGAGGAATCTGTGGATATCCATCATTATGGGTTTATGAAGTCATATTTCCTCAGGCCCTGGATGAAACATGCTGAGGCATATATGAAACCTTCAAGAAGGGACAGTTTGAAGGCTCAGAGGCAATGGGGAATGACATTGTCATCAGTTATGTGTGAGAGAATTTAAGCTTGAACAGCAGTTTCATTCTGGGTTGATTAAAACTGACTAAATATGATAGAAAAGTATGCTGTGAAAAGTGTAAAACAATAAATAAAGATTCAAACATGGGACAAAAGCAGTAATGTGCAGTTTCAAACAAATCATATTGTCTCACTCACTGAGGAGTTTTTGAACTCCTAGCAAGCTAGGTTAAAAGTACATGGAGCGGTGTTAAGAGCTAAGAGAAGTTGCACACCTACTTTAAAAGTGCTGAGTCCCATGGTGGAGAACAGAAGAGCAAAGGCAGGTCATGGCTGTCAAATATCTGACTCACAGCAACTCAGAAATGCATGCAAGTGAGGTGATATCTAGTGAGAATCAAACTACGGAGGGGCATCTTATTGCAGTGAGTTCAGACTCAGCTGTAGGCAGCTCATAGTCTTGGGGCACAGATGGTAATGCGCAGACATCTCCAACAGGGCACACATAGTGCAACTGTGGCTTGATGCTGGTTTTCTTGGTTTGGCGTGTCTCAAATGTAACCCTGGGCGGAAAACTATGCTACGCTCGCGGAGTGTGTGTAGTTTTTGCAACTATGCGCTACGCGAATCACACATAGCACAGTGCAAAAACGCGTAACGTTGCAGGCATTTTTTGCTCGCCCGCGGTCCTCAACATCAAGTTGGCGACAGCGAGCGAGCAAAATTAACAACCCAGCAAGACTTTTTCTTGGTTCGCAATCGGCAACATCAAGTTGCCGATCGCGAGCGTGGAAAATAAACCTCCCGGTGAGATTCTCAATGCGGGGAGGTCAGGTTTCTCATTGCGAGTGGTAGCATATGTTTGCGACCACTCGCGATGAGAAACTACCAGTCCGCGTTGAGAAAGCTGCCGCCCGAGTACAAATCTACTCGAGCAGCAGAAAACGACCGCTTGCACTATGCATGATGCCGTTCGCAATGATTGCAGAGTGCGGACAAGAATCCGGCACTGTGCAATCATTGAGAACAGTATTTCCCTACCGCAATACGCACTTTGCATAGCTAAGCGTAGCACGACTACGCAAACTACGCCCAGGGTTACTCAAATTATAGCTTGATAACCAGCTTCTTGGTGGCTTGATGACTCATTTGCAGGGATCTCCTGGAAATTCAAGGTAGTTGCATGCTGCTCGAGAAGCAAACCATCAGGGGTAGGCAGGTGGTACTTCTTTCTATGTTTCACAGCAAGTCTGGTGGAATCTGAGAACTTATTTCGACTTCAGGAAGGGTAAATATCTAGGTTCCACATGACTATTATGTACGCCTAGTAAATATTGCCCCCGCTCAACGATGTAGTCAATAAAGATTTCCTATTCTTCTCACTAGGCTTGTAATGGAAAAATAACAATTACTCAGTTTAAATATTTGTTGAGTAGGAGAAAAAAGTAGAATATTACCATATACTTTAAAGTATATATTTATTTATAGAAAGGTATACCCATCTGTGTGTGTGTGTGTATTTGAACATCCGTGGGTGTGTGTGTGTGTACATACACTTTGCACATTACTTGCTTGGTGGCAGAGAGTCTATTAATTTCCAGCAGGTTGGTGTGCCTTTGGTCCAGGTGACTGTGCATTGATTTGCTGGAAGTATTTGAGGAAGGGATGGGTGGTCTGTGGCTCTGACTACTGCTGCATCAGAGGTGGTGGATGTCATGTGCCAGGTGGCAGGAGACACTGGTGGAAGCTGCTGGTGCCAACTCCTCTTTTCTTACCCCTCTCCATCTCCTGGTATAATGTCTTAGCTACGTTCATCACCTTCCCATGCTTCATCCACTGGACAATGCACCCGCAACACCAATGCGGTGCTGCTTCTGGTACTGCACATTTATTCCCCTCTATGGCAGCGATCTGTGGTTGTACCAAGGGTAGAATAAACAAACTTCTGATTAGTAGTATACACATATAAATTCAAACAGAGTTTTGAGTTCCGTAACCCGGTACATCCCCTATCCGTCCTACCTCATTTGTTAGCACCATATATTTCTGCAATGAAACTTAGGGCTGTCCCACAAATATTATTTCTCCAGATGCCCACATATATTATTTCTCCAATATCAAAGGTTCCAGAGCTTGCAAAGTCTTTAATCTTGGCATCTCATGCTAATAGGTGTGTGATGGACATGGCTCTTCTAATCTCAGGAGACAAGAGGAGAAGAAACATCATGCAGCTGAACATAAAGGGCCCCTTTCCCTTTGATGAACACAAGAATTAGTTTGTGTTTTTTCTTGAGAGGGTTTAAGGGCAGCTAGGTTCATGTGTTGGGTGAGGGCTTCATTCCCCTGGAGGCAGAAGACCTCATTTACAAGCCCATTGCGCCACTGGTGCGTCACTTTTTTTGACCCACAGTTGGTTCAATGATCCTGCCCATATCTACAAGGCTACATAAAGTCTCTCTGCATGACTTTTCATGGCCTCACAAATATGGGCCACTTCAATGCATTACTCTGCATGAAAGGGACGTTCCAAAGGTGTTGCTGTGGGTGTTCTCACGTAACATCCATGGAACCTGAAACATTCCCAGATTTACAACGTTTTGTAAAGCTGGGACTGCGTCGAAATACTATGCCTCGTTGTGCAGCACACATAGAAAGAGGAAAATGCCGTCAATTATTGTTTTTGTGCGGAAAGGTGCCCCTTCCAGCAGAAAACACATCCCCACAACACAGGCACCCTTGAAAAATGATGCAAGGGTGCCTGAGCTGGTGCATAGCAGCCAACTGTGTGCCAGTGCAGGGGAAACACACAGATCTGTCATATTGCTGCTAATACAACGCATCTGTGTGCTTTGAAAATGATGCAGCTTGGAACAGCAAACTGGCATGTGGCGCAAGTTTGCGTCATTTTCTTGTAAACGAGGCCCAGAAGCAGGAGGAGTAATATCATAGTCATTAGTGTGGCCTGTTTTATTGGCAATCCATAAGGTGACTTTTGGGGCACTACTGTTATGGCCGAGGGTGAGATCAGCACAGCCCCATTCAAGTCAAGTATAACTTTATCCAGTTTATGCCAGTAAACCATAAAAGCATCACATCAATACATAATAAAAATTACATAAAAGGTTAAACATCCTTATTCACCATCTAAGATTAAAAAAAACAACAATGCCAAATCTGCATGTTAAAATACAATTGTTAAAATCTAACTGTTAAAGTTTTTTACTTTTCTTGGTCAGGTGGCAGCTGCTGCAGTTTCCGCAGGGGAAATGACCCTGGATGTCAACAGACGGTTGCATAACTGCTGTTGTTGGTTTTGGTCTTGTATGTACCAACATATCTCTCAGGTTTCGTCCCCTTCGGTGAGCAAACATAGGTTTTTTTTTTCAAAGTTAAGGTTGCCACATGTTAGTATCCTCCAATGTTTTATTGACAATCTTTGATACTTCATTGGACATGGTGTTGAAAGTCGTTACACATATCGGTCGTTTGTTCTCATTGGGTTCTTTTGTTCGGTCCTCCAGTAGGGCCTCTCTGTTGTTATTCTTGGCCCTTTCGAAATGGAACAACCTGGGAGCAAAGGAGATTTTCCAATTGTAATTCCCAAAACGTGGTCTACCTGATAAAGTGCCCCTGTAACCTTGAATATGTGGGTATGACCACGAGGGCCATAAAAACAAGAATGAATGAACACAAGAGCAATGTGCGCTATAAGAAGAGCACAACGAAAATGGCAACACACTACCTGACCGCAGGACACTGTGTAAATGACCTGAATTGGACAATTATAGAACAACTACCCTCTGATGCCGGGCTCTTCCAGAAAGAACAAAGATGGGTTTTTAGACTTGGAACCCATTTAATTGGGCTTAATGACGATGTGCCATGGACTCAATTATCCAATAATCAATAACAGTTTTGATGCAACCCCCTTTTATGTCAAAAAAGTCGGCCGCCGATGACCTCTAAAAAATGAACATCTCATAAATTAAGCACTTAGCCTATCGGTATGACTATTCAACAATGAGCATCTCAAAAAACCCAGCGCTGTCACCATAAATACAGTTAATCAATTGTAGATATTCACACACAGTACTATAAGGACCACTAATACCCAATGCGCATGCGCGATAAACACTGCCCATTCAACAGCGCTAGTACCCAACGCGCATGCACTACAAACGCTATCCTGCGCATGCGCGAAACAACCTCTTCCATGCGCGCGCAGGGGCACAAACGAGACGCTATTTCCATGTTAGTCCATGACGGACAGAGGGGCATGATGTATGGCTGAAGAGCGGACGCTCCATACATGGGCATTCATTAATTAACATGGAGCGGAACACCCATGTTAGGCAATACAGATGCTTTCGCCCAATTACAAAACAGGGTATAAATAGCATGTGTACTCGTTCACCGCCTCACAAACAGCGGAGCAGCGTGTGGGGGTAGACGGTGTCCAGAGCGTCCTGTCAGTGTGAGTATTCGACAGATCAACTTGAAAAGACCATCCTTTTGACATCTAAGTAAGTGAGAATGATTTGTTGAAACCTGCATCATTCTTCCCAACAGATTGCAATAAAAGCAACACCCCAGACATCCCATTTTGCTCATGAAGCCCACAAGCAAGCTTCATAAGTATGACCAATAGTAACTCCTAGTACCATGTGTGTTTTATGTTGTATGTGTTGTGAGTACTTTTTCCTTCCACAGGCTTTAAAACAAGCAATTTGGTGAGGTTCCAGGTGACTGCACCTGCTTGAACTACCCGCTACAAGGGTAACCATTGTTGTTTTCTCCTTTGTTGTCTTTCTACAGGTCATTGTACTTGTAGCAGACCGCTGTAGGCACACTTAGCCTATTTATTGTCACTTTTCTGTATAATACACTTTTTTATTAAAAATACGTGAGTAAGGTGGGGAGGTCGTGCCCCCCTCCTGAAGAAGGAGCTTGACTCCGAAACATGTCGACAACGCACACTAGAGGTCCTGTTCCCTAATATAACAGATCTGACCTCACACTGCACTTCTTTTAATAGTACCAGTCAGAGTTCAGAATAAAAAAAAATTCTTTCAACTCATGCGCCAGGTACTTTTTAACTTTTTTTCACCATATCCCACCACTCACTTACAAATAATACACCCCACACACCTAACACCACACATAGTCATTACTATTAGTGCTCCCGCGTAGTCGTAGGTCGTAGCACGCCGCATCCCGATAGAGGGGTGCGAAGACCCCGATGATGAAGCATGACACCAAGGGGCCTTTTGGTGTGTGAGGGGTATTTTACAAAACACTGAGTGCTTCAACATTTGTCGATCACTCTCTTCCCTTCCAATTTTCATGTTGGATTCTCTGTGTTTACCTAAGTACCCTTGTGGAGCAAGAATCCAGACTTTCGCTCTACCACCCTCTCTTGTTTTTGACGTAATAAAGACCCATACAGTCCTTGAAGCTTAATCTGGGGAAGTGTATCCCTTCCTTAGATGGAACGGATCACCATAATAAAAGGGAGCTACATTCCAGAATATCTGTTAGAGAATCAACTCCCAGTTTCCAGTGAAGAATGGAGTCTTGCGTTCATTGAGGTACAGCTAACAGTCTCCTGAGAAACATGTTCTCCTGCTTCTGAATAATTGCATTATCTCCCACACTGCAAATGCCTTCTCCATATGTGGCTGCTGAGATAGTTTAAGCGTTATATAAAGTTAGCAGCTCTTTAATTGGTTTGGAGCTTAACTTGGTAACAAACCTAAAGAGGCCTTTATTATTTCTAATCATGTTGGATATGCATGACTCCCTATGTCTTTTACAGTTTTATATTCCTACATAATTAAAGGTTTTGGTGGCTTGTACCTTACTCTACTTGATATGGAAAATATTTGGCATAGCCCTAATTGGGCCACAGCTCATGGTGAAGGTTTATGCTATATTAATTTTCAAGTCCCTCTCTTCCATAAAGTCAGAAAAGCAGTTAATCAAGTTCTGCGAGCTTCTTCGGGTTAGGACAATTATGGCCGAATAATCGTCGGCATAAAGAAGCATTCGAATTTGCTGCCTCCCAACTCTAGGGGTGTCTGCACCTGTTGCCTGCAGTGCTTCCTCCACTCCGTTTATATATACAGAGAAGAGGAAGGGAGCAAGTACTCAGCCCTGCTGAACCCTTGCCTCCATGCCAACTCGGCGATGTAGCGAGCGCAAGGTAAATAGTTTTACTTATTTTAATTACTTACTTTACTCCTGTCCATCATATGTCTGAGTCCACTACCCCCACCCTGCCCCCCGCCCCGCCCCACCGCCCCACAGTACTCCCTCTACGAGCTGCCACTGTTGCCAAAGCTTTTCATACCTCTTGAAAGGCTATTTTGCATTTGCAAACCATCAAATTTAGAGATCCACACATTATGCGAATGGAAAATAGGTTGATACATGTGGTCCTAAGTCTTGCATGCTTTGAGTTCAAAAGAATTTTATTAAAGACAATATACCAGCATAACAAAAAGAATAGAAATAACATATGATAAATACGTAATATATAATATAATAACTATGTAACTAAGAGAACAAGTATGGTTCAAAATGCAGAAAAAACAATAGTCAAACATATAGCATCATGTAAAAAATAGACCCAATTAGTGAAAACAAACCATGATACAAAACTAAGCTATCGTATGTAATGAAAAAAAAAAAAGGTAACAATGTCATGGAGGTTTGAATACTTCTTGCTGCAAAGGAGACAAACGTGAGGAACGACCAGCGCTAGCGTCAATAAAGAGCGTGACAGGTGACCATAAGTGCATACATTTGGACGCCATATGCAATGGGTATACGAAGGAGGTGTCTAATCTGTGGTTGTAGCAAACTGCATACCACCACGCTTGAAATGACAATTTAGTGAAATCTTTCCAATTTTTGGTGATTTGCTGGAAGGCTACTGCCAATAATAGGTCAATGATTTTCACCGTGGATTGACAATCTGCCCAAATAGGGGACAAACTACCTAGAAAGATATGTAGAGGGGTAAAAGGATGACTGGTACTGAAAATAGAATTTATCTGAGCCCAAACCTTGTTCCAGAAATCAAGGACAGGAGTACACGCAAAAAGCATATGAAATAGGTCCGCTTGTGGTTTGGAACAAGACCAACAAGTGTGTGGAATATGTGCATGCCTAGAATGAAGTGTAGATTGGGAAAGCAGGAGTCTATTGTAATTGTAAAAGAGTGTTTGTGTAGTATTAGTCGCCCTCGAAGATTTGCAAATTTTGAGCCAAATTTTCCCCCAGAAGTTTATCGGCCATGAAGATCCCAGATCTGTCTCCCATGCCAATTCTACTTTAGTTTTCCCTCTTAAGAGAGGGGAAGTATGTAAAACCGCGTATATAGCTGATGCTTTAGAGGCATGAAGAACTAGAGTCCTAATGTTATCTACGTGTGCAAGCGTGGGTGTATGAGCTGGCTGGGTGGACCCAAATTTTGATTGGGCATTTTGAACGGCTTCCAATAAAAGTGAAAATTTGGGTTTAAAGGAGAGAGGTAAAGTGAATAAGGACCTGGCCTTATCAAAAGATATGAAGTAGTGTTGGTCATACAATTGATGAACCCATATTATTCCTCGCTGCCTCCAGGTTTTCCAGAAAACAGGCTTGTTGTTAATCAAAATATATTTGTTGTGCCATGTAGGTAAATCAAAAAAGGAAGTGCGAGTAATGGGTGGCATTATTCTTACAGTATACTTGATTATGGGGGTAGAAACTGATTGCGGTATTCGTGTAAAAGACAAGAATTCCTGAAACGAAAAGGGTGAAATTTATTTATTTATTATTTATTTATTAATACAACTTATAGAGCGCGTACGTTTGCCCGTAGGCGTCTTGGCGCTAAGATTACTTAGACGGGTCTCTGGGTGATAAAGCGATGAGGCAAGGGATTTCTTACTGGTTAAACAACCATGTCTTCCCCAGTTTCCTAAACTGAAGCAGGGAGTGTGCCATTCGTATGGTTAACGGGAGCGAATTCCAAAGTCTAGCCGCAGATACTGTGAAACGCCTGTCTCCCCAGGTAACCGTTCTAGTGCGGGGTACTGCCAACTGTTGTAGTTGCATCGATCTCAGCTGTCTGGTCGGGCAGTAAATTGTTGTATAGCTTTATTTCGAAATATTTATCATTTCTTTAAAGCATTACAGTACAAAAACAATTTTAAAATCTAGAACAGTTGTGCAGTTCAACCATCTAATACAGAAAAGCATTACAGTACAAGACAATTTAAAATGTACAACAATTGTGCAATTCAACCATCTAGGATACATTATACAATAAACAGCAATATACCATCATTAGGAAGAGAAGAAAACACAGCATCAAATGGCTAAAACCAGAAGAGTCAGGATGGATGACCTTCACTGGAGGAGCAATTTCCTCACAGATCTTATCCTCCATGCCCATCCCAGAAATTTTGCCAGGTAACAAGCAAACAAAGGGTGAGTATCTGATCTTAGAATCTGTAAGGCCTCCAAGTGTGACCGGGTGCCCAGCCTCAAGCAAAGAGGTTTCAGCCATCTGCGGCGAGGTGCAACATACGCTGAACACTCAAACATTAGATGGGCGATGGACTCATCCCTGTTTGCACAGAAAGGACAGGTCGCAATGGTTTGCCAGGGTGGTTTCCAGCTCGCTGTCCATTTACCTAAGGGCAGAACTCCAACCCTAAATTTAAAATACAGTGCCCTATCCATCGGGTTGGAGATCAGGTCTAGGTAAGGTTCTCTAAGGGGGAGATCTTTAATAAGCAGAAACTCAGCAGCAGATCTACATAGTTTGAAGTGGCTCGCTCTCTCATTTGCCAGCCACGACCAGAATATTTTCTTTAACAGCTGTTTAGGTGGTGAAGATCTGTTGGCCCAGGCGTCTCCCAGGCCCAGTTCGCAAAGGAGGCGCTTTACTTCCATGAGCCAACCGATCTTATGCCAGCCCGGGGTTGAGAGGAGTTCACGCAGGGCGTCTGCGTAGCTTGAGAGTTCAGGAACGTTCCATATGCGGGCCCATAGTAGAAGAGGGCGTAGCTTTGCTTGCTCAGATATGGGGCGTGTGCCTGTATCAAGTAGGAGAGGGAGAGTGGGAGAGCTGTGAGGTAGCCTCATTAGATCTTTATGAAATTTGTTCTCAAGATGGGTCAGGGTGTCAAATTTCTGCGTACCCCAGAGCTCTGCCCCATACAACGCCGCACTCACTGCTTTTGCCCTATAAATATCTAATATCACCCCGATGGGTTTAAGGGGTGAGGCACGATGTTCTTTTAATAATGCACCTGTGACCCTCCTATGAGTCAGAATGATTTTTTGATGGTGAGCCTTCCAACTCATAGAGTCACAGAGTCGGATGCCTAAATAATCGAATTCCCTTACCCTTTCGAGTGGGACTGAGTCAAGGGTTGGAGGGTGTACTGTCTTCCTAGGGGGGTTCAAAACCAGGAACTTAGTTTTGCTGATGTTAATGGCCAAGCCCCTGGAGTCACAAAACTCCTGGAACCTTGAGAGCAACGTTTGGAGGCCTAGCGGGGTTTTCGAGATCAACAGGGTATCATCTGCAAACAGGAGAGTTGGTATCTTCCTGCCCGCCAGGGAGGGTGCATCTGCTGGTAGTTTAAGAAGATGCTCCACCACTCCGTTTAGATATAGTGAAAACAGAGTGGGGGCTAGCACACACCCCTGGCGGACGCCCCTGTCTACAGAGATACGAGGTGTTTTTTGGCCCTGTGCGCCCCATCTAATTTGAGCAAAGTTGCTTTCGTGGAACTTGATGATCAATGCCAGCAGGTACGGGGGGATGCCCAAGCCCTCAAGAACAGCCCACAATTGGTTACGTGGAACTAGGTCAAATGCAGTCCGCAGATCTATAAAAGCGAGATACAGACTGCCTTTGACCAGCTTAACCACTTTCCAATGAAGCATTAGAAATTGGAATGTCTGCTCAATCGTGCCCGTTCCTGATCTAAAACCGGCCTGGTAGTCAGACAAGACCTGCTTTTCTTCGGCCCACTGCAGGATCCTCCCTAAAACTACTTTCCCTGCTACCTTCTGGGTAGAATCAAGCAGACTTATGGGACGGTCGTTGGCATGGTCGTCCCTACAACCTTTTTTAAAAATCGGGACGACTTCCGCACCCCTCCACGAGTCCGGGAGGCATCCACCAGACATGGCCTCATTCAAAAAGTGGGGCAATGAGTGAGCTCCACACCTCCGTGTTGGTCCGGAGCAAATCGCCAGGGACACCATCTGGACCTGCCGCCTTATTAGGAACAAGACACCTAATTGCTTCTTCAACCTCCTTAGCTGCAAAGGTGTGGTCTAGATCTGTATTAGCTACCGGGACACTGTGTCTGGAACCCCTATTCTGTCCAGGAGCCCCTAATGGATTAGAGTAGAGCTTGGAGAAATGTGCCAACCAGGCCTCCCCTGTGATATTGCATGTCAGCAATGAGTCGACCGGCCTATCCCTGCCTCTGAGCAAGGCCCAGAAACCCCTTGAATCCTTTTTGGAGCTGGCGTCCATTAGATCTCTCCAAAAATGTGTTTCATGGGTATCCTTTGCCACTGCTTGGGCTTTTTTATAATTTTTCCTAGCGAGTGTAATCTGAACAGAGTCTTTCTTTCCAACCGCCCGGATGAGATCGCTTTTGGCTGCACGACAGGCAGAGGAGTACCATTGGTCTCTACCCTTAATTGCCGATCTCCGAGGGGCCCTGGCCCTACCCTGAGGAACTAGAAACAGGTTACTAAGGGATGCGATGGTCTCTGTAAACGTCGTAAGAACGTCGTTATCAGAATCCGACGCACCTAGATGGTGCTTTACTTTTAACATTATGTTCCCAGCTTGCGCCATTCTCCCTTCGTCCGCGGCAACTCTCGCCCATTTTAAACGCCTACCACAATTGGATGGTACAACTTCGTGGGATGATTTCCAATTGGATCGAGGCAATGGAGGATTCCCTTCTTCCCACGGGAGGGCAAGGGTTAGGACCAAGGGATTATGATCGCTATCGGTTGTTTGTTGGACTTCCATGTCATGGAAATACTGCCATAAGTTATGGTTTAGCAGTATATAGTCTATTCTAGAGGTGTAGCCCACCCTATTAAAGGTGTGCGCACCCCTAGAATCTGATTTAGATCGGCCATTAGTGGCCCTAAGGTCATGTTCTAAACAGAGAGAATTAATATCAATGACATTCTGGGTCCATTTTTTAATTGGATCAAGAACGAGCAAAGGAATGCCTCTCTTAGCATCGTCTTCCCAGGTGTCCAAGATGTCTTCGCTGGCTAACGGTTCGAAACAGCAGTTGAAATCTCCAGCCAGGACAATGAGGGAGTCAATGTTGCAACCACTGAGCTCCTCTTCAACTCCAGTTGAAGATAGCAATGAATTCCCCCCCCCTGGCCCCCCTGAGATACAGATTGAACACCTCTAACTTCCTGCCCCCCGGGCACTGTATAGTCAGTCTCATGAGGTCAGGAGAATGGATATTTATGTGTCTTATGGAAAGTCCCAGTGTGATACTGACCCAGATAAGAAGGCCACCAGAAGGGCGGCCTTTACTTCCCTGTGGTTTGGATGCTGGTACAGAGTAGGTCGTAAAACCTACCCTGTGGAAGGGCTCCAAGCACCAGGTTTCTTGAAGGAGGCAGATCCCAAAGGGGTCCACAAAAGAGTTCCAATCTGGCTTATTGAAATTTCGAGCAAGCCCTGCCACATTCCAACTTAAGATCTTGAGCTGGGAATTATCTATGGATCTATTGCGGATCGAGGGGGCAAGGGCAGGGAAGTCAGTGTTAAAGCCGAGAGGCCGGGAAAACTGAAGAGGAATTGTGGGGGACGACGGAGCAAAAACTATCTCACTCGCAATTGCAATAGCACTGATGGTACAATTGGTGTTGAGAGAATGCAGCGAGCCCTGTACAGGCAAAGCCTGAGTCCTGGTTTGGATAGGGGGGACAGGGCTAGTCCAGACAAGGGTAGTCGACAAGGGACAAAAACCAACTTCCACCAAAGGTGCATGAGGTTGAGTCGGTGGTGCCAGGTCAGGAGGCATAGGTAGTCAGTCAACATCCTCGAGACAGTCATACCTGTTTGAGGTTGTTATCCCGAGCCAACCTCTGGCTGGATTATGCTCTTTAGAGTAATACCCCCAACTGGGCTGATAGGGAACCATGGGCCAATTGCCCCCGTGTGAGTATGCATCTCGAGGTGGATAGAAGAAAGACAATGGCCTCGGGGCAATAGATGAACCCCCATCCTCAACAGCCCAGGAACAAATATGACTAGCCGTGTAAGGGTCTTCAAACGTCACGACTATACAATCGCCGGGAATGGATTTCCTTGTGGAACCCACCCACGGTACTCTACGTACCATTTTGACTTTGCTCGTCCTGCCATTAGGGATCGGTCTGTACGTATTAAGCCAGTGCATGACCTTATTATGTAAAGACCGGTGATATTCGCGGTGGCCATTAGCTGCCTCCGGCACGCCAGTCAGAACCACCACGTAATCATTGGCTTCTGGAGGGAGATCAATGTACCCCCCTCGGAAATTACTCTTGATGTGAGGGCCCCCAGTAGGAGGGAGGGAAGTTTTATTCTGGGAGACCTGAATAGGGCGGAGGGTGGAACTATTAGGATTCTGCCTCCTAGGAGCAGCCATGTTAGTGCAGGTGTGTGTTTGTGAGGTGGAAGCATTTGGGATGTTAACCCCGGGCGGGGGTGCAGGATTTGTAGTGACGACTCTCTTGGTACGTGGTTTAGGGATAGGCTGAGTGGGACAAGGCGCAATAGGGTGGGAAGTTAGGCCATGCGGGGCTGTAGGGGAAGGGATTAAAGCCCGAGGAGCAGTGTTATTCTCTATCAAACCTTGGTGTTCAAGACCTCTCAAGCCAAGTGTAGCCAAGGCTATAATGCTTTTCTCCATCTCTAAGAGATGGCTCTCGATTCGAGAGAGTCTTAAATCCAGGGGAGATAAGAGGCTTTTTAGGGTTTCCCAGACTACACCTATGAATTCCCCTTCCCTCCCCTCCTGGTCGTTTAGGTAGAGGTCTGCTTTCTCAGTAGGTGTATTGCTTTTGATGGCAGCAGGAGCTACCCCATCATTATCCATGCACCAAGGAGCCTGTGGGAAAGTGTGGAGCCTTCCCAAACTACCGTCAGCTGAGATGTTGACAGCGTTAGGTAAGTGTGCCCCCATGGTTTTAGCCTTCTTATGTGAGGAAGTCGATCTAGGAGTGCGTTTTCTTTTGTGCGGATTGTCCTGAATACTGTCGAGTCCTCCGTAGCAAGTGGACACATCAGAAATATCTGGGGAATGAGAAGTGGGGGAAAGAAGATGATGAGGCCTAACCATATGGTTGGACAAGCTTTCGGGCAAAGGTAGTGGACACGGGGGTGGCGAAGGGATAGGCAAAACTGAAGTGTCGTGAGCATCGGCCATCGTTGTTACACACTGTTGGTTGTGCAAACGCTTCGGAGTGATGGCTGATGCTATGTGCCCTAGGGAAGATTTCTTGGAGTTAGCAAACTCTAGCGACAGTTTCCTAGCAGCCGCCAGGTCAAGGGACACTCTAGTTTGGAGTTTGGTAATCTCCTGGTCTATGGCGATATTTGTGCATGTGATAAAATCATCCATAGGACCATTGTGAACCAACCCCCCCTTGACAGCCCTATTGCGAGTAACACGAGTACACATAATTACAAAAATAAACTACCAGCCTAGACGGAGTTAATGGCCGATGTCAGTTAGGGAGAAGGCAAGGTTAGGGCATAAGAGAAGGGGCCCAGACCAGACCTCTCAGACCTCGAACGGCCTGAAACGGCCCGCTCTTAGCCCGGTCTTCGCCCCGCGCTGCGTCCCGCGCTGCGGGAGTCCCGTTCCTAGAAGTAGAGACCGTTATGGGCGGTGGGCGGGCCACGGGGAGAGCGGACCGGAAGGTCTGGCAGGGTCACGCAGGGACTCCTGGGCAATGGAGTCCCTGCACACGCTCGCAGCCCCGCTGTGCCTCACACCCAAGCCCTTCTCCACAACAGCGCCTGGTGCAGCACTCGAAGTCCAGCCCCCAGCCAAGGAAGGCGAGCTTCAGGAAGCAACAGGCAGCAAAATCCCAAGTAAGCGCCAGGTACAAGCGCTAGGAGTGATTGTGGCGTCCCAGGGAGCAGTTGGCAAAAGGAGATAAAGTACCCTCCTGTGGGCGGTGGGCGGGCCACGGGGAGAGCGGACCGGAAGGTCTGGCAGGGTCACGCAGGGACTCCTGGGCAATGGAGTCCCTGCACACGCTCGCAGCCCCGCTGTGCCTCACACCCAAGCCCTTCTCCACAACAGCGCCAGGTGCAGCACTCGAAGTCCAGCCCCCAGCCAAGGAAGGCGAGCTTCAGGAAGCAACAGGCAGCAAAATCCCAAGTAAGCGCCAGGTACAAGCGCTAGGAGTGATTGTGGCGTCCCAGGGAGCAGTTGGCAAAAGGAGATAAAGTACCCTCCTGTGGGCGGTGGGCGGGCCACGGGGAGAGCGGACCGGAAGGTCTGGCAGGGTCACGCAGGGACTCCTGGGCAATGGAGTCCCTGCACACGCTCGCAGCCCCGCTGTGCCTCACACCCAAGCCCTTCTCCACAACAGCGCCAGGTGCAGCACTCGAAGTCCAGCCCCCAGCCAAGGAAGGCGAAGCGGCACCCGCGGAGCGGGTGCGGCGAGCTTCAGGAAGCAACAGGCAGCAAAATCCCAAGTAAGCGCCAGGTATTTATTTATTTATTTATTTATTTATTTATTTGCGTGTTTTTATAGCGCTATGAATAGACTCCCGAAGGAGTATCTCCGCGCTGTTGGCAACCAGTAAAGCAACTGACAAGAAAGCAATACAATAAAAAGAGAGTACTGAGAGGCTCCGAGTCCAGCAAGTGTACAGTTAAAATGAACTAAACAGAAAGGTTTTCAGATATTTTCTGAATTGAAGGTGGTTATGACACTGTCTTAGTGTAAGTGGAAGGGAGTTCCAAAGATTGGGGCCTACTACGGACAAGGCCCTGCCACCTAGTCTGGATTTGGTTATCCTAGGAACATTCAATAACAGCTGGTCACTGGATCTAAGGGATCGAATAGGGGCATAAGGAACAAACTTGCTGGCCAAATATTCTGGTCCCAATTGATTGAGTCCCTTATGGATAGTGCAGCAGGTCTTAAACTGCACACGTTGGCGTATTGGTAGCCAGTGTAGTTTTTGGAGTAATGGTTTTGAGGGGGATCTAGGGGGTACATTTAGCACCAACCTGGCTGCGGTATTTTGCACCACCTGTAAACGGTCAAGAACCTCCTCATTTGCACCTGCCAGAAGACCGTTACAATAATCAAGTCGGCTTATGACCAGAGCTTGAACTAAGGTTTTCCTATGAGAGTCAGGGAGAAAAGGAAAAATCCTACGGAGGAGACCAATCGCATGGAAACAGGATCCCACAGTGATATTGACATTTTGCTTCATGGTCAGCTCCGGCTCCAATCTGACTCCCAAGTTCTTGATTATTGTTTTGGGCTCAGGAACTGGGCCCAAATCTGAAGGCCACCAGTCGGGGGACCATTGAACCCTGGCTTCCCCGAAGAGCATCACCTCCGTCTTTCCAACGTTGCATTGAAGGAAGTTGGAAGACATCCACCTAGCAACTGCCTTCATCCCAACGGAAAAAGATTGTATTATTTCCGGGGTAAGTTGTTTAAAAGGGAAGAGCAGCTGCGTATCGTCAGCGTAGGACACTGGATAGAATCCAAAAGCTCTGGTAACATCTGCCAAGGGAGCCACATAGGTATTAAATAAAGTCGGGCTCAAACAAGAGCCCTGTGGAACTCCCTTGGTGATGTTAACCTCTTCCGACCTAAACTCACCCATGGTGACAGATTGGGTGCGGTTGGAGAGGAAGCTCTTGATCCAGTCCAGTGCCCTCCCGCCGATTCCACTCATAGACAGTCGTTCGATCAGAATGGTGTGGGAGATCGTATCGAACGCTGCCGATAAGTCTAGCAGCACCAGGACAACAGAGTAACCCCTGTCCTGGTACAGCCGCAGGTCGTCCGTTATCGACAGCAAGGCCGTTTCAGTGCTGAATTTTGGCCTAAAGCCTGACTGAGATGGATCGAGGCTACCAGATTGTTCCAGATAGGTGGATAAATGCTTGTTGGTGTGCTTTTCAATAATTTTCCCTAAGAATGGTAAAAGGGAAATAGGCCTCAGGTTAGACATGTTGGTCCAAGGAACAGATGTATTCTTCCTGATGGGTCTAACTAGGGCTTTTTTCCAGCACTGTGGGACAACTCCAGATGTAAGTGAGAGGTTCACCAGTCTCTGAACATCAGGGCCTAGTGTACTCCCTAGTGGGCCCATAAGTCTGGCTGGAAGCAGGTCCGCCGGGCTTCCGCTTTTGATGTCCGTGAACAGTCTCTGAACCTCTGCTAACGATATCTCAGGAAAATCGTTAAAGGAGTAGGTGTTAATGGGTGCTGTGTGTACCAAAGTAACGTTATCCTGGCTACTTATGTCAGAGCTACGTGCCTCTATTTTATTGTAGATGGCATCGATTTTTTCGGTAAAGAAACAGGAGATACTGTCACAAAGATGTTGTGAGGCCATGTCTGCACTTTCACATGCTTTAGGTTTCAGAAATGTAGTAACGATCTGATATAGAGTTTTTGAGTCGTTGCCAGCTGCTTCTAACTGAGCAGTGACGTGATTTTTCCGTGCTGATCTTATGGCTTTATGATAGGTATTAAGATTCATTTTGTAATTGATTTTATCTTCCTCCAAGGAGGATTTTCTCCAAGTTTTCTCCGACTTTCTAGCCAGGCGTTTGAGATTTCGCAGTTCCTCTGAATATCACACCTCTTGCTTCCTGGCAAGACTAATTTTAAAAGTCTTAATCGGGGCAATTTGTTGCACCGCGGCAGTGACTGCAGAATCCCAAGTAGAAAGAACAGTGTTAATATCATCTGTGCTAAAAATAGGGGGAGAGAGATATTTCTGTGCAAAATCAGTGTTAGTTATTTTGTGCCACTGTCTGCGTTTAGGTGGAATTTGTATGTGGGAAATAGGTCGGTAGTCATTCATCGGCATGGAGAACTCAAGTACAAAGTGGTCTGTCCAAGGATATTGTTTGGGTACACAGCATTTAATACCAGGGAAGTTAGATATTATCAAGTCCAGGGTATGCCCTGCAAGGTGTGTAGGTCCATGGTTACATTGCTTTAGTCCTAGAAGAGACATGTCAGTTAGAAAAGATTGTGCATCACTGTTGGTCTCTTCTTCACTATGAATATTAAAATCTCCAAGCAACAGGAAATCTTTATCTTGACACACATGGGGGGCTAATGCTTCCATTAGCTGTCTGGACATATTTTTTAAAGGGCCCGGTGGGCGATAAACCAAGGCTCCTTTCCTGCTATGTTTAGTGGAAGAACCAATCCTAAAAATCAACATTTCTAAATCTGAATTACAACACTGATCAATGACCGAAACAGAGATCTCATTTTTTTTGGGTCGATCTAATCTGATAATCTTGTAACCCTCCGGTATTCCAAGGGTGATAGCAGGGGTGGTATGGGGTTTAAGCCAAGTTTCTGTTAAAAAGCAGAGATCTGCTTGTTGGGAAGAGATTAGGTCCCAGACCTCAAAGGAGTGTTTAACCAAAGATCTAACATTGCACAGCAAAATCTTTCCCTCCTGAATCGATACTTTAGGAGTATTACAGGGACAATGTTGGAAAGAATGTATAACTGTCTGGAATTGTGTATAGCAAGATCTACATGAGAAAGGTCCTTCGGGGAAACAGTAAAATGGTAACTTACAGTCAGGTGTTAACACAATAGGGCGTAAGCGCAGTAAGGCCTGCGAGGTATAAGACCGCCTAAATACCTTAGTAGACTTTGATGGTACTTCCATGGCCCCTAGCCACGTCCTGTCGCGGACGGGCGCAGACGGGCTTCTCTCTGGCGCGTCTCAGGCGCTTCGCTGCGCGCGACCGCTGCGCGCCTGATGTGACGAGGGGGCTAAGTACCCCTCAAGGTGCAGCAACTAGAGCGCTGACCGCTCAGCAAAAGCGGAAGTGACCTGGCTCTGCCTGACCCGCCCTCCGCTCAACGGCACTGGTTGCCGAGTCGGACCGGGGCGGGCAGGACCAAAGATCGAGCCCAGGCAATGTAAGTGTAAGTTAGACTTGTCAAACACAATAGCGTGTAGCGCTTATGTTAAAAACAAATGTAGGCTGTTAAGATATGGCGCTATTAAAATTCTAACATTCAATGGGCATTACTGTATTGAGTCACAGTTTTTAAACATTACATGAGCATTACTGTATTGAGTCACAGTTTTTTAAAATTGATTGCTGCACAAGTCAAACGCTTGATACCTGGCCGTCAGCGGATCGAGGAGACACTCTCACTGTCCTCCCTACCGCAGCTCACCGCCTGCTCCTCGCTGCCTAAGTACCCCTCAAGGTGCAGCAACTAGAGCGCTGACCGCTCAGCAAAAGCGGAAGTGACCTGGCTCTGCCTGACCCGCCGTCCGCTCAACGGCACTGGTTGCCGAGTCGGACCGGGGCGGGCAGGACCAAAGATCGAGCCCAGGCAATGTAAGTGTAAGTTAGACTTGTCAAACACAATAGCGTGTAGCGCTTATGTTAAAAACAAATGTAGGCTGTTAAGATACGGCGCTATTAAAATTCTAACATTCAATGGGCATTACTGTATTGAGTCACAGTTTTTAAACATTACATGAGCATTACTGTATTGAGTCACAGTTTTTTAAAATTGATTGCTGCACAAGTCAAACGCTTGATACCTGGCCGTCAGCGGATCGAGGAGACACTCTCACTGTCCTCCCTACCGCCGTACAAGCGCTAGGAGTGATTGTGGCGTCCCAGGGAGCAGTTGGCAAAAGGAGATAAAGTACCCTCCTGTGGGCGGTGGGCGGGCCACGGGGAGAGCGGACCGGAAGGTCTGGCAGGGTCACGCAGGGACTCCTGGGCAATGGAGTCCCTGCACACGCTCGCAGCCCCGCTGTGCCTCACACCCAAGCCCTTCTCCACAACAGCGCCAGGTGCAGCACTCGAAGTCCAGCCCCCAGCCAAGGAACGCGAAGCGGCACCCGCGGAGCGGGTGCGGCGAGCTTCAGGAAGCAACAGGCAGCAAAATCCCAAGTAAGCGCCAGGTACAAGCGCTAGGAGTGATTGTGGCGTCTGGTCGGGCAGTAAATAGAAAGCTGCTCTTGCAGGAATCTTGGGCCCGAGTTATGAATAGCTTTAAATGTTAGACAGAGAGTTTTAAATTTAATGCGATTTTTTATTGTCAGCCAGTGGTAGCTCCTAATGATGTGGCTGACGGATTTAAATTTTGGCGTCCTCGAAAGTAATCTGGCAGCCGCATTTTGGATCATTTGAAGTTTGGAAATCACCCTGGACTGTGCACTGGCAAATAAACCATTACAGTAGTCCAGGGAGGAGAGCACTAGTGTGCTAACCACTGTTTTTCCCGCACTATCAGATAAAAATGGGATTATTTTCCTGATGAGTTTTAGTTTGTGATAGGCATTGGCAGCCGTTTGGTTTGCATGTGCTGCAAAGTTAAGTTTCTCATCAAAAACTATGCCTAAGTTTCTGACCTTAACTGACGGTGTAGGTGGAGTTCCCAGCGAGGTAGGCCACCATTCAGGGGACCATTGTGGAGCGATCTTACCGAAGATGACCACCTCGGTTTTTTCAGAGTTTAGCCTCAAGCAGTTGGCCTGCATCCAGTTCTTAATGGCCAACATACCCTCTTGAAACCGAGCCGCTACCTGATCCCCATCGTTGTTGATAGCGAGCACCAGCTGGGTGTCGTCAGCATAGGACGTAAGGCTCATGTGATAGGATTTAATCACTCTCGCCAAGTCCAACACATAGATATTAAACAGTGTTGGACTTAGCGATGAGCCCTGGGGAACACCGCATGGTAGTGCAAGCTCTGGTGACTTAAAAGGTCCCAGGGTGACTGCTTGGGTTCTGCTCGATAGGAACGATGTAATAAGTTCCTTCGCACTGGATCGGATGCCTAAATTTCCGACACGGTCGATCAATATAGAATGATCGACCGTGTCGAAAGCGGCCGATAAGTCCAGCATTATAAGGACGGCTGTCCCTCCCTGATCTCTAATTGTTCGGATATCGTCCGCAGCTTTAATGAGGGCCGTCTCGGTGCCGTGGAGTTTCCGAAACCCGAACTGCGTGTCATCTAGCAGTTTATTTTGCTCCAGATAATCAGCAAGCTGAGTGTTCATTACCCTTTCAAGCACTTTGGCGAGAAATGGGAGGCTAGCGATCGGTCTGTAATTTTTCAACACCTCTTTATCCAAAGATGGTTTTTTCAGGAGAGGTTTTAATAGAGTATTTTTGAGCATGTTCGGGTATCTCCCTGACCTAAGGATAGTATTGCTTACTTGCATGATGATAGTGCAGACGATATCGATCACTGGTAGGTAGACTTTAGGAGGACAGGGGTCAAGGGCCGAGCCCGTCCTTATAGATCTCATGATATCCCTTATTTGCTTCTCCTCTACTCCTTCAAATTGGGAGAGTGAGCAAGTGGGAGGGCTAGTTTGAATAGAAAGTGAGGGGGAGGTGTCATTGATTGAGAACTCGGAGTAAATGTCATTGACTTTGGAGAAGAAGAAGTCGGCCAAGGAGTCACACAGAGCCTGTGATGGAGAAGGGGCCGTGTCTGTAAGCTTCCCTGCCAACTGCTTCACCACCTCAAATAGTTGTTTACTGGAGTTTTTTGAGAAATCAATTTGATCCCCGAAAAACTTCTTCTTGGATTCATTGATCAATTTTTTATAGGTGGACTGAATGTTTTTATATAGGGTTTTACTCTCTTGATCGTAGGATCTTCGCCATTGCCTTTCGTGCCTACGGCATTCTTGTTTTTTTTCTGAGTTCTTCTGTGAACCAGGGGGACGATGGTGTCTTTCTGTTACTAGATAGGGTCTTAAAAGGTACTATTACATTCATAGCATTCCCAATCCAGTCGGTGAAAGAAAAGACTTCTCGAGCAAGGCTCATTTGGGAAGATGTGTAGCAGAGTCCGAAAGCCATTTTGAAGCTTGATGCAGGAGAAATGATTTATGATAAGTAATAAAATCAGGAAAATTCACTCCTCCTTCAGACTTTGAATGAATTAGCTTTGAAAACAGACATGCGTGCTTTTTTAGTGCTCCATAGAAAGGATGACAGGATAGAGTTAAGTTTTTTAAAATATCTGGAGGGAATAGCTAGTGGAATGTTAGAAATCGTATATAAGACTATGGGTGAAAGCATCATCTTGATTGTATCCAAACTGCCCCACCAAGATAACTAGAGTGGATGCCATTTTGCCGTCAAAGACGATAATTTCTGAACGCAGTTCTCCATGCAGCGAGAAATTGTTTCTGAAATGGTCGGGGAGAAATGTAGACCCAAGTATTTGATATAGTGAGGACTCCAAGTGAAGCCTGAAGAGGTAAAGTCAGCACTAAGGGTGAATTTGGTGAGAGGTAAAATTTCATATTTATCCTCATTTAATTTGTAGCCAGAAACAAAAGCAAAGGATTGAACCTCGGCCAGGAAAGCGGGAAGGGAAACTTGTGGGCAAGTCAAAACCATAAGGACATCATCGGCATAAGCTGCCATCTTTACTGTAGTATCCTTGAAAGTAAAACCATGTATATCTGTGTTTTGGCGAATGCGCAATAGGAAGGGTTCTAATGCAAGATTGAAAAGAAAAGGAGAAAGCGGACATCCCTGTCTGACACCTCTATGCAGGGGGAAATAGGAAGAAAGAGCCCAATTTGCTGCTACTGCTGCCCTGGGGTTAGAATACAAGAAAGAGATTAGAGCAATGATCTTTGGGCCAAAACCAAACCAGCGAAGGACACGAAAAAGATAGGGCCACTCGACTCTATCGAACGCTTTTTCAGCATCCAATGCAATGGCCGCTAAAGGGTGTGAGGAGTGCGAAACTTTAGATAAAATATCAAAGAACAAACGGGTGTTATCTGAGATAAGACGCCCTTTAACGAATCCAGATTGTTCTGCCCCTAGCAAATCAGGTAAGTAAGATTCCAACCGCGAGGCTAAAGCTTTGGAAAATATTTTATAGTCAATATTGACTAGAGAAATGGGGCGGTAATTCTTGCAATGTTGCGGATCCTTACCTTCTTTCGGAATAATACAAATAAGAGCATCCGCGAACGAACCAGAAGAATGACCCGATTGTACGAAATTAGAGAGAAGGATACAAAGTTTAGGAAGGAGTAAATTGGAAAAGTGAGTAAAGAACTCAACAGTGAACCCATCAGGACCCGGAGCCTTATCTTTCTTAAGCATCTGCAAGGCCTTCAAGAGTTCCTTTTGTGAGATATCAGTTTCTAATGGCGAGGAGTCGAAATTAGTGGGAGGGGTATACTGTATGGAAGAAAGAAATTGGGTAATGTCCTGGTCAGAAGAAGAAGTTTCGGACGCATAGAGTGATTTATAAAAGTGAAGAAATTCCGTCAGGATCTCCTCATCTTTAAATTTCAGGTGGGCATCTCGGCCGAAAAGAGATTCAATATTAAGTTTGTTTTGTTTGACCTTTAAATAATTCGCTAATAATTTACCTGCTTTATTCTGACCTCCATAATATTTGGCGCTAGATTTGAGCAAGATATTAGAGTCATTATTGGTTGTATCTTGATTAAATTGAAATTTGGCTTTAAGGAGGTCAGATAAGCAATCTTTAGATTTGGAAGAATAGTAGGAGTGCTCCAAGGCTTTAATTTTAGCCAAAAGAGTATGGGTGACTTGTCGTGCCTTTCGACGTTTATTGGAGACGTATCTGATAATGAAATCCCTGGCTGAAGCTTTAAATGCATCCCAAACTACCGGAAAAGATACAGCGCCTGTGTGATTAAGGAAGAAGAATTCATGAAAGAAAGAGGTGAACGACGTCGTGAAGACTGGATCTAAAAGCAGAGAGTTATGGAAACGCCATTTCCGATTTCATTTAGGTGTACCCAAGACGTCAATATACATAGAAACTGGTGCATGGTCAGATATTAGTATGGAACCTATGTCAGCCTTCACAAGTGATTGAGCTACATTGTGAGAGATAAAAATATAGTCTAATCTGGATTGGGTGTGGTGTAGTGAGGAATAGAAGGAGTATTCTTTTGCTGTAGGGTTAGAAAGTCGCCAAGCATCTATTAATTTATGTTGTTTTATTGTTTGTGTGAAAAGCTTATGAGATCTATGAGGGATAAAAGAAGATGAGGAGTGACGGTCAAGGAAGGGATCAAATACTTCATTGCAATCCCCTGCAAGAATAAAATTGTCATCATAGTATTGTGTAATATGGGAGGCTAAAGATTTCCAAAAGGAGGGATCGCCCGTTGTGGGTGCGTACACATTTAGTAAAGAGAGTGGAACATTATCTATCAAGAATTAGATAAATACCCATCTACCATTAGAGTCGGATGAATGGGAAAGTATCTTAATGGGTAGGGATTTGCGAAAAAGCACAAGAACACCATTACGTTTGCCGTCTCCTGGAGAAAAGAAAACTTCATGTACCCAACTTCTTTATAACTTTACAGATTCTTCAGATGTTAAATGAGACTCCTGTATACATGCAATGTCTACACCTAATTTGGCAAGATGAGTTAAAACTCTTTGTCTCTTAATAGGCGAATGCAAACCTCTGACATTCCATGACACAATGTTTAAAGGCATATGAGAAAACCGTAATACATTGATGCATGCAAAGATATATCATATATTGAACAAAAAGAACCATACCTAACTATGAACCAATAAAACATGGAAAGTGATAACGAGAATTCAGAAAAGAGAAAAGAGAAAGAGAGGAAGCAATGGAAGAAAATGAGATAGGATGCAATGGGAAAAGAAGAGAAGAGAATGAAGAAGTTGGAAATAGATAAAGATAGGAACCAAGAAGAAAGAAGAAATAGAAAATAGAAAAGAAGCAAGAGATGCAGAGATAGGTAAGATGAAGAAACAAAAGACTTACAACAAATCCAAGACATACGAGGAGTGGAGGGATGGAAGGCCACAGTGAATGATGGCGTACTCAGGACTCATGAGGACGGACGGAGGAGAGACTACGTATTCAGCAGGCACGAAGAAGAACAGGAGGGGAAGGGCAAGGGGTGTTGAAGTGATCTGCAAAAGAAAAAGTGACTTAATGAATAAATAAAAAGAAAATGAGTAAGCATGGACTTATATAGATATACACCAGATAAAAACATATATAAAGCAGGACACAATAAACTGATCAACAATTACTGAACATCTTGAAACTTAATACATCCTAAGCTAATCAGAACAACAGTACAGACTTAAAGGAAGAGAACATGTGAAGGACACCATCAGAGGTAGAAAACAGTCATTTGGAGTGCGATGTTGAAGCCGTGTCCATTGGTTGAGACTGAAATGAGTATAAAAAGCTCTTGAGCTGCAGTGGATCTTCGTAGGTGTTGGTTTTGTTGTTTATGGTAACCTTAAAAAGGCAAGGATGGAATAGACCATATTGTGCCCCTATCGAGCGTAACTCAGGTCGTAATGACAGAAATTCCTTACGACGATCTGCCGTTGACTTGGCGTAATCCTGCGTGAAAAACAAAGAATTGCCAGACCAAGTGATTCTATTCAGTGCTCTAGCCGCCGAGAGGACCTGCATTAAATCAGTATATTCCAAAAAGTAGAGAATGACACCTCTTGGTTTCCTAGTTGAAGGCAACGATGATGCAAATGGCTTAGGGCCCAAACGATGAGCTCTTTGAATGTTAAGAGTGGTGCCTTCCGGGAGCTTGAGAATTTGCGGAAGAAATGACTTCAAGAAGGTGATGGAATCAGAACCTTCCGTTTCCTCAGGCAGTCCGTAAATGCGAAGGTTGTTCCTCCTATTCCTGTTTTCCAAAGTTTCCACTTGCTTGTGCAGCAACAGTACTTGAGATGATAAGGACTCAATTTTGGATGTAGAAGAGGAGATAGAGTCAACACTGTGTTCCAAAGTACTGACGTGCTCCTCCATGTTAGCCCATTTGTCAGTGAGGGTCTGAATCGCAGAATTAGTCTCTTCAACGAATGGCCTGAGAGCTCGAATCTCCTCCAGTAACAAGTCCATAGTGACTGAAGAGTTTTGTTTCGTAGGGGATGGAGGATCTTTTTTCAGTCTCTTAGAAGACGACTGTGTAATAGTGGAAGAAGCAGCAGGTGTTGAAGTGGCTGGTATGGTGGAGGATTTGGAAGAGATGCTTGCAGAATCCTCCATTGCCAAGCACTGATAGCGTGAACTAGTTTGGAGTATAAACTTGCGTAATGGGGGCTTGGTTTGGGATAAAGCCCTTAGCTGTTTACCCATAAAGAAGGCAAGCAAGTGTGTGGTTCAACCAGACAAGGTATGAATTAAAAAGCAGGAGGAGCAAATTATCATGTGCATAAGGAAAAACACCAAAATATCATAGAAATATGAACAGCATTATTTTTTTTTAGCAGAGTTTTATATAGCGCTACTAGACCCGAACCGAATCAGGGATCAGAGCGATTTACATATTTTTCCAGATACGTTACATGAGGACACACTTTCATTTTAGGCACGGGGAGATTAAGTGATTTGCCCAGAATCACAGGAGGTTTTGGCGTCGTTACGGAGACTCGAACCCAGATCCCCAGGTCCGAGGTCGAGCGCCCTAGCCATTAGGCCAACTCCTCTCCCCATTATGCAGGTCTAGAAGACTGGTGTAAACCCACTCGAATGGTATGAGAGTCAGTAAAGCAAAAAATGATGTTGTTAATGAAAAAGAGGGTCTCTTCAGGTTATTAAAATACAACTGGTGAGTAACTTTGTAAAGAATTCGAAGAATTTACAAGTCAAACATATAGGGAGCAGTATCAAATAGGTGCATTACAGTAAAAATTCCATATCAATAAGTATCATGAAGTACAAGCTATCACCTGACCCAGTAACAAAAAAGTGAGAATTTGTACAACCTAGAGCCAGTCGTCATAGAAAAAAGAGTCCAACAAGGAGTCATGCATCCGGGAACATTCTTCGTTGAGAAGACATCAGTTGTAATGATTAAAGCATCATAATATAGGATACTCCGTCAGCAGGTGACACCTCTGTCATGAAGCCATAGTGCAAAAGATGTAAGCAGAGAGACAGCTACAAGCAAGGAAAAAGGGCTTAACACATGTATTGCCTCAAATATTATCTGTAATAGCTTTAGAAGTATGCAGGTAAATCAGGAAACAAACAGAGTCACTGAAGACACCAACATCTCATAGTAAATAGCTGCGTCACAGGAGATGATATGTTAGTCATTAAGGTTAATTTTGAAGAAATGACATAGCAAGTGCCGATGGAAACAGGCTTCAAGCGTCACTGAGGAGCACAAAGAAATTGCTGTGAAGATTGACGCATAGGAGGTGAGCTCCGTCAGCGGTACAACGTGCTTGTGGGAAAGACGTGAACAGCAGCTTAAATGGGGCCAAAAAGCAACGTGTAGAAGAAATGAGGCATCATTGACTAAAATAATGCTGGAGATGCAGGTTAAATGCCCCAAAGACGCCTAAAAACAAACTGTGACAGAGCGGCAGGCACGTCCGTTAGGAGCAAGCTCCGTCGGCGGCTCCGCAAATATGGCGGGCGCAGCGTCTCCTCAGCTGCGCCACTACTCACACGATGTACAGATGCCGCCACAGGGTAGAAGGCTGAAGAAGCGCCCAGCTACGATCCCGCGACGTTCCGACACTTCATCCCTGTGCCTAAGGTCCGTGCGCTCAAGAAGAAAGGTGACGGAGAGCCGTTTCTCCTCCGCCGACTCGGGAGAGTCACAGAGACGCCGCCATCTCCACGGGGCGCAAGCCACGCCCCCTTGCATGCTTTGAAACTTTATGCATTTTATCTTTTTATATGTATTTATGTAATATATGTCCCTTGAATAATTTATATGTACAATGTTAAATTGAATGCATTTCAGAGATTATTGTGTATGGATGTGCTTTTATGGTTTTGTTATAAAACCAAATAAAGACTATTCTGCTAAATCAGGGATAATGCTAAGTATGCTTCTTTTTGTGGACTTCTCTCCTCTACCTCTGAGTGGGAAAAGGGAAGCTCTGAGCGACAGGAGGGAAAAAATTTCACAGCATTGTAGTGTCCTGCTGCAGGACGTCAGGTTGTAGGAAATGGGTTGAGTGTGCTGCCATACTTTGTCTTTGCATTTCACAGTCCTTACACATTTCCCATTTTCCTGAAGGCAGTGAATTTTAAAAGTAAGGGATCAGAAAGCTTGGGCCTGACTGTGAAGAACACAAGCAATGAGTAAATTGAAAGACAGGTTTTAGATGGTTCTCCCCCTTGCCAAGATTTTGGGAAAAAATATTTTTAAATTCAGCATTTTACAACATATATTTTAATACAACTAACTTCAAATTGTACTGCAAAATTAAGGTTTTGTCTCTTAATCGAGTAAAATTGATTATACTGTAGAATGAAAAACAGCATACTAACCAATCAAAACCCTATTCTTTAGAGGACACAGATGTTGACAACAGCTGCGGTTGTTCCATTGGGGCTGAGGGGCCACGCCCCTCACATTTTTCCCCTCAAGAACAGTGTCTGTCAGGTTGTGCAAAGGTCGGCCTGACAGACACTGCTCATTTTCAGGTCAGGCAGCCAGGAGCTAGACATGTGCAGTGCAGGCTCCTAGCTGCCTGAACTTTGCTGGGTTGAGAATTTCATAGCTCCTGTGGGCGTGACTTCTCAGCTCAGCAAAGGTTCTTGAGGCACTCCCCTCAGTGACGAGGAGTAGCCTCACTCATTGTTTTGCACCTGGGTGCTTCAGTTTTAAGCTCTGAAGGGCCTAGGGTTGAACATCAATTGGTGACACTACATCACAGAGTGGGGTGGGGTTAGCAGCCTCACTGACCCCATCCCACTCTGTGCCAAGTAGAGACTGCTGCCTTCCCTTATTGGCTGACCTTGGGTCAGCCAATGAGGGAAGGCAGCAGTCCCAAGCCTCATGGGACCTCCGAGGCAGGGCTGTAGGTAAGTGTGATTTTTTGTTGTTGAAATGAATGTTTGGTTCATATGTGTATGTTTGAATATTTGGTAATGAGTGTTGTGAATGGATGTGTGTGTGCGTGAGCATGCGTGAATGTGTTTGTGTGCGTGTGTGCCCCGTCTGCCCCCCTCCCTCATTAAATTACCGGCTGCCACTGGTTGACAACAAGCTGTGGACTATGCAGTCATTGTGACATGTCCTTAGCTCTCCTTCTAGTGACAGTTTCACAATGTGTGATATGGTCTGGCTTGACCCCTGAATCTCTCTCAGGCTGAGAAGGTTGGGATGTAGGTACAGGTAGAGGCCACGTGGGGTGGGCACAGGTATGGATGTTAGTCTTGTTGGCCTGAATGTATGCAGCAATGTATGGTAGACATGCACAGCACAGTGTGAGACAAAACCCACTAAGTGTCCGAGAGGTGTAGTCTGAGTCACCAATATTTCTTTCTGGTGTGTGTGCTGGGGAGGGGGGTCACAGGATTAAAGGTAACCCCGGGCAAAGCACTATGCTACGCTCGCGTAGTTTGCGAAGTTTGCGCTACTTCTCACTACGCGGAGTGTACGTAGTACAGTGCAAACTAGCGTAGCGTAGTTCAGCAGTCATTTTTTGCTTGCGGTCCTCAACGTCAAGTTGGCGACCGCGGCAAGCAAAATGACATGCCCGCGACACTTTTTCCTCGTTTGCGATCAGCAACTTCAAGTTGCCGATCACGAGTGTGGAAACTAAACCTGCTGGCGAAATTTTTCAACGCTGGGAGGTCAGGTTTCTCATTACGAGTGGTCGCGTACGCCCTCAACCTCTCGCGATGAGAAACTACCAGTCCGCATTGAGAAAGCTGCCACTCGAGTAAAAATCTACTCGAGCGGCAGAAAACTACAGCTCGCACTGTGCAAGATGCCGTTTTCAATGATTGCCCAGTGCCGGATGCTTGTCCGCACTGTGCAATCATTGAAAATGGCATCTTGCACAGTGCGAACAGGGTACTGCGGAGTGCTACGCGTAGCTCGCATTGTGCGAAGTGCACATTGCGTAGCTACGTGTAGCGCTACTTCGCGAACTACGCCCAGCTCTAATTTGTGGTTCTGAAAATTCTGGACTCGTGTAATAATTCTGGACTCGAGAATTAAACTTCGTCGTAACATGACGAATATGGTATCTAAAGACCGAGAATGGCTGGTACACTATGTACAAGCATTTTCGTCATATTCGAGTGACGATTTTACCTCGAAATCGTCATTTGCGTCCTGAACCCTTGGCATCCATTTTGTGTACGGCAACCATTTTGTGAGTTGCCCTCACATAGGCAAGCGAATTAAGCCAAATTCGATTCCAAAGGACACGTACACCTTAATTGACTTTCCTGTGACCTGGGCAAGTTGGAACCATTGCCCCAGGCCAAACCTGTTTAGTCAGTTCCTCTCCCAGTGGCCGAACAAGATAGCATCAAGGCACAACAGGCCATAAACCCTTTTCATCGCACACACACCCTGCCGAACCTTGCTCACACCTGTCCCTGCTCTTTTCTCTCTCACTTGCTTTATGATGGCGAGGTGCCCGTTTTTATTGGGGGTCCACCGGTATCTGATGGAAATGCTGGGCCTTGCCGGGTAATTTGTTGTGGGCTGGACAAACTAGAATTTGGGCTTGTCATCATGACTCTGCTTTTTCTTTGTAGTGAAAATATGTCAATGGTATACTGTAAATCCAAGAATGTTTGCCTGAAGCTTAATATTTTGTATAAAAAGAGAAGCCTGACTTTGTAAGATTGAGCAGTCTCCTGAGAATATACATCCCATGTTGTTGTACTTCTAGGACGCCTGTTACATTGGTTGCAGCCAATAAAATTGATCCTTGACTTCACCTAGAAGACTCTGAGTTTCTGTGGTCTGAATCAGGAAAGTACTCGAGGTCTTTGGGTGTACCCTGACACCGCTGGGTTACCGGTCCGGTACCGGTTCTGAAAAACCCAGCACCTCAGTTGGCACCCAACGTGGGGCGATTCCAGCGGTACCGGTCCAGCCAGAGGTTCGTGAGGAGCTTCGTGTGAAAATCCTGGAGGAAGGCCAACCACTTCATCGACCCCTGCATGTCGACGTGGTCCGAAAGTCTTTGCTGCGAGGTTCCCCGCTTCCCGACGGCTACAAAGGACTGCTGCCCTGGCTATCGCCCTGATTTGGACCCTTGAAGTTTGGTAGAGCGAAACGATAAGATGAGTCTTCTGGTGACGTCATCGATATTTCAGTTAAGTATAAGTGGAGCGTCTCCCAGTCCTTAGTTGGTTCTTAGTCTTGGGTATCCTTTGGGATCACTTTATTTGGAACTTGCAAGTGCCAAAGCCGAAGGACTCGTGTATTCACGAGAATATCGTAATCGATAATCCTTTGAAGTTTGGAGCTAGACTAGAGAGCGAAGATGCCTGGTCTTAGCCGACTTGAAAATTTGTTTTGTCTTGGTTGTAGTAATAGGGATTCCCGATTGGAGTACTCGTGTCCGGTTCCTCCGATTGGAACTCCAACTTATGAATTGTATGTGAAACGTGGAGTAGGCCCCATCACATATAACGAAGTGTGGATCAAATACACCAGAAAAGATGGTGTTTTAAAATGGCCCCAATATGGTAGCTTTGACACGGAAATCCTAGATAACCTTGAAGTTAAACTTTTTAAGAAGAAAGCCCGGCCGGCGATGTTTGACTCTTTCCGCCTATGGCGTAAGGAAGCCATACAGAAGGAAATTAAATTAGCAAAGAAAAATAAGAGAGAAAGGGGTATTTCGATAATGCAAGCTGCTATGCAGTTTAAAGACAATGAAGAAGAACAGATGAGTGAGCAGTTGCACAGGCAACGTAAAATGGTAATAGATAAATGCTATCCAGTTTTGCCGCCTCTTCAGCAAGATGCAGCAAAAGAACTGGTAAAAGATCCCCTAATGTCGCATTTGTTAAGTTCGCCACCCCCCTATGCGCAAAATGCTACGGCACCTCCGCAACCTTTAGTTGCGCAACCTGTGATTGCATTGCTCCTCCACAGCACCCACCAGCTGTTCTTCAGCTGGCTCCTGCTCCTCCGGTGCAGCCTCCTCAAGCGCCACCGGCTTTTACATCTGCTCTTCCTATACTCCCTACAACTTTGACTACCATATCGACTACCACTCCTAGTACTTCTCCTGACACTGCCTCTGTATCTGCCTTGTCTGCATCTGCCTCGTCTAACTCTGCTTTCCCTCTTGTCTTTTCCTCGACTTCTCCTCCTGTTCGTCAGAGAGTGGCTAGCACTGTTACTAGTATTTTGTATCCTTTCTTTGGAGCGGCAAGTCCGGCTCCTGTCTCTGAGCATAAACAGTTGCGTAGCAAACAGCCTGATTCTAGGGAGAAAGAAACGTTAAATCATTTGGCATATAGATGGGTGACTGACCCGACAATATATGATCTAAATTCTGTTATGGATGTCTTCCATCAGTGGGAAGCATCAAAGCAGAGATACGTTTTTGAGAAAATGTGTGCTTTTCTGTGTGAAGATTTAGAGGAAAATGATTTGGACTCTAATCCGCCCGAGTTGAGCCATGTACGGTTCGAGTTTTCAAAAGGCACAATTGTGGGTTCAGATGTTAGAAAAGCAGTTGCGACGTTGTTGTCGCTTAGGACTGAAGGTGTTTCTAAGTCGTTGTTTGAGTCTGATTCTTCTGGTAAAAAGAAGGGAAGACAATATCCCATGAGAGAAGTTCCTCCGGTATGTAAGGAAGAAGTAGCAGCTGGTCATAATAATATTCCCCCAGCTATACCAGCACATTTTCAGCGTGTGTGGGTACATGTTCCTTGGAAGCGAGCTGAAGTTTTGGCCCTTAAACAGACATTGCCTGATCCCCGTAAAAATCCTGCAGGGTATTACAAAGAGTTGTCACAGACTGCAGGTTCATGTATCATGAATTTAGCCGATATCGATATGTTATTTGGGAACGTTGTTCCACAGCCTTTATGGGGAAAGATTCGTCATACAGATCATGACCAGGAGTTAGGTGACTCATGGGCTAATATTACTGCTGCAGATGGCCGACAAGTTGGTGGTGCTAAGCCTGAGCCTTTAGTAGCTGAACTCCCTGGTAGGATTATTAATTACATGAAGACTTTAATGCCTGCCATGCGAGTAAATTGGGATAAATTGTCTGCATGTAAGCAGAAGAAAGAAGAAACGGTGTCTGATTTCTTCACCAGGTTTGAAGAAACGTTTGTCGACCGTAGTTGTCAAGATATGAGCACAGAAGGTGGTCAGCTTTTGTTCGTCGATAAATTCGTGCACAATCTGCTTCCAGAGTTGTGTAAAAAGTTGAAGGATTCAGAAAGTTCTTGGGCAGTTTCCTCTTCAGCACAGATATTGGCTACTGCACAATATTATGAAAATCAAGACAAAGACGAGAAAGATAGAGCAGAAAAGAAAACTAAAGAGTTAAAAACGAAGGTTTTGTTACAGCAAGCATATCCGCCACGTGGTGGTGGTGGCCAGAATAATGGTGGTCAGAATAACTATCAGAATAATTATCAGCAGCCTCAACAGTATCAGAGGAACTCGCAAAGAGTAGGGTATACTCAGCCACGTGTTCCTGTAGGCCCCAACCAGTGTTCGTATTGCAAGGAAGAGGGTCATTTTAAGAATAGTTGCCCTATTCTGTTACAGCGTGCAAATGGTGTGTCAAACACAAGAGGTAGAGGTGTTCAGCAAGTGCCTAGAGGTAGAGGACGTGGAAACGTCCCCCAGAACGCACGTCCCCTTCCACCTCAAAATTCTATGAATAGGTTCGATCAGCAGAATAACGCATCTGGTAGGACAGCTCAGTACTATGCTGATGATTACTATACAGAAGATGAGCATTGGGAAGGTAATGATTGCTAGGACAGCCATAGACAAAGAGAGGGAGTTGTTTCAGTTCCAGTAGATCAGAGTGGACCATACGTTGAGGTGATTACATCAGGTGTGTCAGAACCTTTTCTGTTGGATACTGGTGCTACAAAGAGTTCTATTATGCACTCCAAACTCCCTGGCGCACCTTTGTCTGGCGAAATGAATGTTTCTGTAGGTTTTTCTGGCGCCCCAGTTAGGAACCCGATTTCTGACGCTTTGTCTCTTTCTGTTGGTCCTTGTGAATTCAAAGCACCCCTTATTCTGACAACAGGTTGTGGTGAAAACTTGTTGGGATTAGATCTTTTAAAAAGATTGTATGCGACTTTGTACTGTTCTCCTTCAGGAGTACAACTTACTTTAGGTAAGAAAGTGGTTTCCTCAATGTATTTATCAAGGGATAAACTTCCAACAGAACTGTCGTTTCTTCCTGATATTCTTTGGGCTACTGGTCCTAATGATGTGGGTCTTTTAGAAATACCACCATATGTTGTAACATTGAAAGCCAATGTTAAAATGCCACGAATTCCCCAATGTAGAATCTCCAATGAAGGTGAAAAAGCTTTGCTAGCGATCGTTTACGATCTAATTGAAAAAGATGTCATTGAAGAGACAAGAGGCAACGTTTGCAATAGTCCTGTTCTGCCTGTTTTGAAACAAACTGATCCTTCCCAGCCACCTGTTTACAGATTTGTGATTGATCTTAGAGAGGTCAATAAAATAGTTGTGCCACAATTTCCAGTTGTCCCTGATATTACTGCCCTATTGACTATGATTCCAGCTTCTGCCACCTGGTTTTCGGTGATTGACCTGAAAAATGCTTTCTTCAGCATCCCGATTGCTGAGGAGAGCAGGGATATTTTTGACTTCAGTTTAGGAGGACGAAGCTTCCGCTTTAAACGAGCTCCACAGGGCTACTGTGAAAGTCCATCAATATATAGTCAAGCTTTAAAAACACAGCTTGATACGATTGTTTTACCTTAAGGTGCTACTCTTGTACAGTACATTGATGATTTGCTTATTGCTGCAGATACTGAGGAAATCTGTAAGAAAGCCATGTTGTCATTGTTGCGTCATCTGTGTGATTTGCATCACAAGGTGTCACTTTCCAAATTGCAATATTGTCGACAAGAAGTGACCTACTTAGGTCATCTCTTATCGAAGGAGTGAAGGAAACTGACCCCAGAAAGAATTCAGGCAATAGCGAAATTAAGTGTGCCAAGACGACAGAGAGAAGTTCGTGCTTTCTTGGGCATTACATCATACTGTAGGCAATGGATACCAAATTTTTCGTTATTGGCCAAACCTTTGGTGGCATTAACGTGTAAAGATACACCCAATCCCATTCCTTGGTCTGAAGAGTGTCAGAAAAGTTTTTCTGAATTGCGCACAGCATTATGTTTGGCTCCTGTGTTAGGTACCCCCAACTACAGTAAGCCCTTTACATTGTATGTCCATGAGAAACAAGGCTGTGCATTGTCAGTACTGACACAGTTGTTTGGAGACAAACAGCGTCCATGTGCATATTTTTCATCGACTTTGGATCCGGTAGCTAAAGCATTGCCAAGTTGTTTAAGAGCTACAGCAGCAGCAGCTGTTTCTATTCGACAGTCTGCTGGTCTAGTAATGAATAACATGCTAGTCGTGATGGTCCCACATGCAGTAGACACGTTGTTAAACAGAACCAAGACACAGCACTTAACTAGTGCTTGATTGTCAGGTTACGAATTAACATTGTTAGCGAGTCATGTGCATATAAAAAGATGCAACACTCTAAACCCAGCCACGTTGTTGCCCAGTGTAGAGGAATTAGATGCTTCAGAACAGCATGATTGTTTTCTTAGAACAGAAGAAGAAACGAAAGGGAGACTAGACCTCCAGGACACTCCTCTTGCTGAATGTGATGGTACATTGTGGGTGGATGGTTCATGCTTCAAGCTCCTGAATGGTGACACGACTGCAGCATATGCTGTCACGACTTTGCATACAATTGTTGAAGCTGCACGTATTCCACATAATTCAGCTCAGGCAGCAGAATTGATTGCACTCACGAGAGCATGTGTGTTGTCGAAAGGAATGAAAGTGAATGTCTACACCGACAGCCAGTATGCGTTTGGAGTGGCACACAGTTTTGGACGATTGTGGAAAGAACGTGGGTTCCTGACTTCGCATGGAGCTAAGATTCAGCATGGTCAGTTGGTGAATGAGCTTCTTGAATCACTGACCTTGCCTCTGCAAGTGGCGATTGTGAAATGTAGTGCTCACAAGAAGGTGACTGATGATGTTGGTCGTGGAAATGCATTTGCTGACGAAATCGCGAAAGAAACTGCAAGGAATGTGATGAGCCGAATGTATGTTGCAGGCCCTGCAAGATGGGTTGGTGATGTTGGAATGTGTGAAGACACGATAGAGAGTGTGAAGTCTATTCAAGCTGAGGCTACAGAGAAAGAGTTGAGCATGTGGAGAGAAAGTACGGGTAGAATGGATGCAAATGGTTGCTGGATTGAATTGTCAGAGCATCAGAGATGGTTGTTGCCCGATGCGTACGTGCTTGCAGTGGTTACAATGGCTCATGGAATGGCTCACATCAGTGTGAAAGGGATTTGTAAGTTGTTGGCTCCAGTATGGCAAAATTCAGGAATTCCCAAGTGTGCAGAGAATGTGGTCAAGAATTGCATGGTGTGTCTGAAACACAATCCTGGTAGGGGAACCACAACTCCAGCTGGTCATTTTGCGCCTCCTACGTATCCGTTCGAGGTTTTGCAGCTAGATTTCATCTACATGGAGAGGTGCAACAATTTAAAATACGTACTCGTTGTTGTTTGTACATTCTCAAGATGGGTAGAAGCATATCCCCTAAAAGACAATACTGCCTTGTCCACAGCAAAAGCCCTTGTGAAAGAGTTCTTCCCTAGATTTGGAATGCCTAGAATGGTCTGGAGTGACAATGGGAGTGAATTTGTGGGTCGTGTGATGAAGAAAGTATGTGAAGGGCTAGGCATTCAGCAAAAGTTCCACGCTACAAATCACCCCCAATCAGCTGGATTATTAGAATGTTATAATGGCACGCTTAAGTTAAAACTAGCCAAAATTCAAGCGAGCACAGGTCTTAAACGGCCTGACGCTCTCCCTTTAGCACTCCTATCAACCAGAATGACTGTGCATTCGCGAGTGGGACTTAGTCCATTTGAGATAGTCTTTGGCCGCCCGGCCAACATATGGGGAGTGCCAAGGCCCACAAAGTTCAGCGAAATTGAACACCCTGTTTTGCTTGATTACCTGTACGAATTGACGGCTAAATTGCGTGTTTTACACCAACAGGTGCATGATACACTGCCTCAAGTCTCTGAAACTCCAGGACATCAGATCGACCCTGGATCCTGGGTGCTGGTCAAGAATTTCCAGCGAACCAAGAACGACCAGCCCAGGTAGACCGGACCGCACCTCGTCCTTCTTTCCACAAGATCAGCTGTTCGAGTGGAGGGGAAGAAAAACTGGATCCACGGGATCCACTGCAAACGGATCCCTCTGCCTCTGCCGTATGACCAGTGGGTCCAGGAGGGTATCGCTGACTCAGAGACTGAAACCGTGCCACGTTTTCTGCCTTTCAGTGATGCACGTGTAAAAGGAACACTGACTGAACAAGAGAGTGATACAATTTTGCAACCAGCTGTATCACCATCAGTTCGATTGGACACTACAGAGCCTGAACTCCTGTTTCAGGATCAGACAGTACTTGGAAAAAAGCGCTATAATTTGAGGCCAAGACCTATGGACAAATAAAAATCTTTTTTTCCCCTCCAAGTACTATTTTTGAAAGTGCAGCTCTCCCATCTGAGAAACTTGCTTATTTTTGTTTTTCGAACCGCCATCCGGGTTCCGCTGCTAGGGCAGCGATTGCCCAAAGTCTTTGGGGTGCAGCTGACGACGTTAGGTCGGCAGTTCTGGATGGTCCAAGGGAGTTGCCCTAGACTGACAGAAGCATTCCTTAGCAGAAACAACCTCCCATCGCGGGCAGCCCTTTAGAGAGGATGGAGTTTTTCGAGATGGAGAGACCTGCCAAGGAAATGAACTTTAAACACAGGATATGTAAAATAATGACAAAGAAAAGCTTTTTGATATTGTGCATTTTCATGTTATTCAGTGTGATGATATTTTTAATAAGTTATGTTTTATTCTCTTTTCGAGTAACATTTGCACCCACTACATCGCCCATACCTCCTCCTACTGTTTCCTCACACTCTTTTCAACCCCTTCCTGAACATGAATCCGCTAGGAGATTAGAATTTATTAATAACTCCTTTGTTCAGCTCTTGCATCAACACCAACTTGTAATGAACACGACTAACTGTTGGGTGTGTGGTCTTATGCCTCACACAACGGATAAAGGTATCCCTTATCTGGTCCTGCCTTTCAGCCATAATGGTTCTGTGTGGGCATACAGAACAATGTTCATCTATCCTCGTGAAGTCCACCCCCTACGTTCTGTAAAAAACAATCCTAAAAATAGTGCTCTAGTTAAGGGTATAGTCGACATGATTAAGGAAGATATTTCTTATGAAACTACCCCCGAAGAGAGACACTTGCATACATAGGATGGAACGTGACCGGATATGGAACTACTCTGAGTGAGATCAGCAAGCTAAGAGATCCTCCCCGATTTGGATTGTACCCCATCAGGGTCACCTATGTCTGCAAGGTACTGGTAAGAATCCCAGAGCTCAGTTAGGGAAGAGTGTCTGTACTGAAACGTATGTTTTTGGATCTCAGACTTCCCCTGCGTTTTTAGCAGCTAAGGGTACCTATTTCATCTGCCATGATAGAGCCTATACATGGTTGCCCCCTGACTTTTCGGGCTCATGTTTTGTTTCGTTCCTGTTGCCCCCCACCTACACAGCAGCGTCAGATTACCACAAGACAAGGGTAGTTAGAGGTGTCTTGAGTAAAGAAGACACTGCAGGTCAAGAATTTGGGGACTTCGCAAAGGGTTTTCTGCCGTTCTGGGGACCCATGGTTAACAGCAGGAACATAAGGCAATTGACAAGGGTGGTTGAGTCCACCGTGATTGAAACTGCTGGTGCCCTTAGTAACTTGACTGCTGAGCTCCAGTCGGATCGTCTTATGACCCTTCAGAACAGGGTCGCATTAGATGTCATACTTGCAGACCGAGGTGGGGTATGTAAATTGATCCAATCGAGTTGCTGTGTTTTCATTCCAGATAACGCTCCAACAGTGTACCAGGCCATCTCCAAACTGCATAAGATTTCCGAATCTATTCATGTAGATAAAGGAGATTGGTCATTAATGGGGTGGTTCTGGGAACCGATATCCGGCTGGGGAAGGAAAATTCTGATGGTCATTGGGATGGTCTTAGCCATTCTTTTCCTGTTCTGTCTGTGCGTGCAGTGTGCTCCTGCAATATGTGGCCTCTGTGCCACATCATATGTAAGGAAGCCTGTATCAAGAGACGAACTAAGTAATAGAATTATGTTACAGCAACATCTCAATGACTTTAGGAATATAGACCTGGACTCAGATTAGCATGAGATTAGGTTAAATTGCCTATGTAAGGGCAAAAGGAGGGTTTGTGGTTCTGAAAATTCTGGACTCGTGTAATAATTCTGGACTCGAGAATTAAACTTCGTCGTAACATGACGAATTTGGTATCAAAAGACCGAGAATGGCTGGTACACTATGTACATGCATTTTCGTCATATTCGAGTGACGATTTCACCTCGAAATCGTCATTTGCGTCCTGAACCCTTGGCATTCATTTTGTGTACGGCAGCCATTTTGTGAGTTGCCCTCACATAGGCAAGCGAATTAAGCCAAATTCGATTCCAAAGGACACGTACACCTTAATTGACTTTCCTGTGACCTGGGCAAGTTGGAACCATTGCCCCAGGCCAAACCTGTTTGGTCAGTTCCTCTCCCAGTGGCCGAACAAGATAGCATCAAGGCACAACAGGCCATAAACCCTTTTCATCGCACACACACCCTGCCGAATCTTGCTCACACCTGTCCCTGCTCCTTTCTCTCTCACTTGCTTTATGATGGGGAGGTGCCCGTTTTTATTGGGGGTCCACCGGTATCTGATGGAAATGCTGGGCCTTGCCGGGTAATTTGTTGTGGGCTGGACAAACTAGAATGTGGGCTTGTCATCATGACTCTGCTTTTTCTTTGTAGTGAAAATATGTCAATGGTATACTGTAAATCCAAGAATGTTTGCCTGAAGCTTAATATTTTGTATAAAAAGAGAAGCCTGACTTTGTAAGATTGAGCAGTCTCTTGAGAATATACATCCCGTGTTGTTGTACTTCTAGGACGCCTGTTACATTGGTTGCAGCCAATAAAATCGATCCTTGACTTCACCTAGAAGACTCTAAGTTTCTGTGGTCTGAATCAGGAAAGTACTCGAGGTCTTTGGGTGTACCCTGACACCGCTGGGTTACCGGTTCGGTACCGGTTCTGAAAAACCCAGTACCTCAAATTAAAGGCCTGGTCAAGGCACCAGACTCAGGTTGTGCCTGTGAAATACCAAAATCTTACCACAGTTCTGGTTGTAACCCTGTTGGCTCCGACCACTTGCTTTAAAAAGTCATGATTGCTATCATGACTTTTATTGCTATCGATAGAAATTCGAGGCTGACAGGACTGAGCTGTTAAAGAACTGTCAAGTTATCAAGAAGGTATTTCCATTGGATGCTTGAAAGGAAATTTTACCTTTGGCATTTATACTTAATAACCTCTGTTTTGTAACTGTCTTGTGTGGAGAACAATACTGGTTGTGAGGTGGAAAAGGGGATTGTGGAGCACGAGGCACTTTGGGGCACAAGGAGCTGCCAGAATAAACAGAGTTTTCTGCCACATGGTAGCATGTGCTGGGGTTGCCTAGTAACCAGCGGGTCTTGCATGCTACAGTAAACATTGGTGAAGGTGGGTGACATAACACAATAGTGCCAGGCAACCAATCAGCGAGAGGGGAGCAATGCTCTACTTGTGTGAGTGCCGTACAGCAAGAGACTAGATTCTATAGTGGTGGGGGGAGTGGCACGTTAATGCATAGAACGTCACTGATGGCAACTAGAAAGTGCTTATGAGCATCAATGAGGAGTGTTGGACTTGACCCTTTTTGCAGGGTCATCCCTAAACTTTGTGCCTTCCTCCTAACCTTTTTTCTAACATGGTGGTGGTGGTTTTAAGACTCTGGGCACTTTAGCACTGAGTAGCAGTGCAGAGTGCTTGTGCTCTCTGCCCTCCATTGGCTAACATTGGGACCCCCCCTTATGGGATAACTCCTAAATAAAACAAAATAAGTATGGAATGTTTGGTATGTGTTGAATGGAAATTATAAATGCTGTGCAATGGAGTGCGCAGATTTATTTTCACTATTTTGGAAAATGCCACTTTTAGAAGTTGGCATTTCTGTGTGCTGTGTACCTGTCTGCATGTCTGTTTCTAGAAGTGACCAGGGCTGGTGAGGAGTGGGTGGCTCCAGGGAGGGCAGGGGGAGTCAGTGCCAGGCTGAATGGGAGGTCTGCAACAGCAGTAGTGGGAAGAGAAATCCCCTGAACCGAAATAGGTCTGTGCCTGCCCTGTACAATGCTAGCTCCGCCCCCTACTAACACCCCTCCCAGGGCCAGTTGGGACTGGAACTTCCAGGACCCTTCAGAAGCTTCTGCTCTTTTAAGACACACGGCAGAAAGGTGTATGAATACAGGGGTCATGACCCCTTGAGGGTGAGCTTGTGATGACTTGGAGGGGACACTCTGCCAGGAGGAACCACCGTGGGACCCTGCGTGCTGGCCACTGCGCCCAGCTTTACCGCTCTGCCTTCTACGGGACCGGGAAAAGACTTTTGTTGGAGTGAAGTTAGCTGAGCCAGGAGGATTGCCACACTGCTGGATTTGACTGTTCCCAGGAACTCCTGTCCTGTCCTGCTGGGCTGCCCTACTGCCTGCTGATCTTGCCCAACATTGCCTGTCTGCTCTCCTGGCCCCTAGCACCTCGTGAGCGCTACTTTATTCTGTGGGATACTGGAACTGTGAGGACTCTAGCACTTCCTGAGCGCTATATTTCAATTCCCCAAGGATCCTGCAGTGCTGTGGTACGAGGGAATCCCGGCATGTGGGATTCCCCGAGCATGCTTGCCTAATCGCTGGAGCCTACCCCGAGCCTACCCCGTACATTATGCCTTTTTTAAAGCAGCGGCAGGCCACCCCGGTGCTGCCAGGGAGAACTGCTTATTTTACAATACAGCGGGAGCCTACCGAGCATGTTACCTGTTGCGGGTGCCCACCCCGCTTGATGCCTCGATGGGTGCGGGAGCCGACATGCATGCAGAAGCATTCTGAACTGAAGGCAGAAGCCCACCCGCACTCCTAAATTGCACCGAGTAAATCACTGCCGGGCCCTGAGTCTTGAGGAAGAGCCACGCTTAGCGGGAGAAGAGTTGAGGTGTTGCCTAGCAACGAGGGACTCGTAACCAGAGGCAGCCCCACGGTAATCGTAAGTGAAGAGGCGTCCCCTAACAACGAAAGAAGCCGCGCTCGAAGCTGGGAGGGTTTGCCTCAACCCCCTCCGTGAGGCACCTTCGCCCTGGCGGGTGTCGCAGCGCGTTTACAGCTCCACCAGTGAATCTCCCACCGGCATGGCCGCTTTTCATTTCCTTGAGCAGGCTGGGAGGTAGCGGGTTGGCCGAGGTCTAGACCGAGGCCATAGGCCGCAGTCTAACTGGCGTAGACTGCGGGCCTATGTGGGACTGTGCCGGCATTTATCAAAGAGGTCAGACCAGCCCATACCGGCTCATTGAGGGAGTTGCGGTATCGGAGCCCGACTTTTGTTTTCAAGTGTTCCCTTCGCGCTTTGGGTCTCCTGTGCAGTCAGTGGGGCCAGTTTTCTTTGTGGGATGTACAGCGGCCCCGCAGTTGCGGGCCACTGCAACATTTGGGACAATTCTTCCTTGATTTGAGAGCCCCAGAAGAGGGGCACCCACCTTCCCAGTACTGGGCTGATTTACCTTACCCAGCGGCACCGCAGAAGCGGGCAGCTGTAAGGTGTGGGCAATCTTTTTCTTTAAGAGTCCCAAAGAGCAGGGACTCCCCAGGTGTAGTGGCGCCAATAGCTAATCTGCCGCATTGGGGACCCTTATCATTTGTTCAGCTTTTCCCTAAGGTTTGCCCTGCTTGTTTGAAGTGCATTTATGCTAATGGTGATACCTAATGCCAATATGATGATGCCTAAGATTATACTATAATGTTAAGGTTTATGCCTAATCTAATGTATCTGTAGGCCTAATGCATAATGAGATGCCTCATGTGATTAAGCCAATGTCATACTATGATGGTTAGACGATGCCTAATGCATATGTTTATGCCTAATGAGATGCCCCATGTTGTGCCTAATGTATTAATAAATTATGTGTTTTACGCCTAATGAGATGCATCATGGTTATCCTGCCTAAAGTGATTTATGCCTATTTGGGGTATCCCTAATGATAACATGATCTATGCCTAGTGTGGTATAATGCTTGGTTCATTCTTCTACCAGTAGCTACTGTCTGTTATACATTTAGTACTGGTGGTTTTGCAGTTACTGTGTTTGCTTGTGATGGTTCTGGCAGTGACCCGATTGGCGCTGCCCTGTTGTCATTAGCTGACGTGAATTCTTACCGCAGGAACTTGCACAGTTGCAGGAGTCGATAGTTCCCAACTACCTCTGAAAGATTCCACAGAGCCCGTTATAAAACTTGACTCCCCGAGACCCTCCAGGGGGAAGAGGGAGTGGATAAAATAAGAAAATAATAGAAGAGACTGCTCTGGAACTCTTCCTCAGCTTCTCTTGCTTCGTCCGTCCCGCAGACTTAACTTCAGAGAAAACCTTAAATTATAGTGAAAGAGAGATTAGCCAACTTCCTACACTACTCTACTATTAACTCTATTCTACACTATGGTACTTTTTACCCAGCCTTCCAGAGAATTTGCTTCTCTTCTTCTCTCACTGTTTCCCTTGTCTTTTCTGGCTTTTATTGTTAGAGATGAAGAAACCTATTAAACAAATTGCACCTTTACTATATAGCTTATATCTAACTCCTTGTATTTATCTATTTTAACTATCTCCTACCTTCTCTATTGGTTCTTTCTGTTGTAACTCTTTCCAATCTATACTTTGCAGATTCTACTCTTCTTATACTCAAGAATTGATTTTATATATTCCTATAAGTAACCTACTCTATTTTAATTCCTCTAGTAACCCTACTCTATAATTCTATGACTAACTTACTTGCAGCTAGATTCATCAACGTGAAATCGTCTCGCAAAGAGCCGGATTCTGAGAATCTGGCCCTTTGCAAGCGCAATTTTTGCATTTGGGATTCATCATCCCAAATGCAAAAATCGCTATTATAGAATTCGCATTTTTGCGAGGAATTGCATTTAAGGAATCTCTATTTGAGATTCCTTAAATGCAATTCATTAACCATTTTTAATTCGTGAATTCGCAATTTTTGGCCGCTATTTACCACGAATTGTAACTTTGTGGTAAATAGCGAAAACTTAGAAAAATGCACTTTAGTGCATTTTTCTAAGTTGCATGTTACACACACACATGTCTTTTGGACATGTGTGTGCGCAACACATGTGTACATTTTCATTTCAGGGGTGCTACAGGGTGTCCTTTGGACACCCCTGCACCCTTGAAATCGCATCCTTATTTGCGATTAGCAAATTGCTAATCGCAAATAAGGAATAACTCCCCATTCATTCCTATGGGCCTTAGGCCTTAGGCCCATAGGAATGAATGGGGAGTTATTCCTTATTTGTGATTAGCAATTTGCTAATCGCAAATAAGGAAGATGTAGGAATCGCATTTCTTTATGCAATTTCTACCTGAATCCCGTTTTGCAAGTCCTTAATAGCGATTCCTTAATAATCGCTATTAAGGACTCGCAAAATGGGAGTTTGATGAATCTAGGGGTAAGTGTATTTAGCATTCTAAGCAATGTACATTTTCTAATACATGTATTCTCTTTTTCTCTCTCCCAGGATATAAGGCAGTTTCTTTCTCAGGTAAGTATTTCCTTTCACAGGTACAATGTTGCATTCACTTGAATTCGGTTCATCTAATATTTGCCATAAGTCTTTTTCTATGAAATAACTTATCTTCGGATTCTCTTTCTTTTGTTTCCTCAGGTCATCGTCTCTGGATGTGTTGCTGTCGGTGGAAACCCCATGTGGAGGTCAGGTCACAAGAACAAGAAGGTGAGTAATGAACAACCTACTAAATACTCGTGTCAGGGAAATATGCCCGTATACCCAATATTCTTTGGCAGATTAGTAGAATATTTAACGGTAACGGCAGGGAAGGGGAATCAGATTTGATGCGCTCAAATACTCTCGACCTGCTCCGGCAATGACTCTGGTGAAGTGCACAGCAGTTTGGGCTCACGCTCCTCACCAGTGCTTGAACACCTGTGATTTGTGGAACAACTAGACCGCAACCCGATTTCGATGTCGGCGGCCATCTTGAAGTTCAGCTCGGGGCTCTTCTGCCTCCAGCTGTTGTTCACAGGATTTTTTACTTTGCAATTCCAGCGCGACTTCCACCCCAGGGCTGAAACCACATGGCTAGTTTGATTTGGGGTTCTGACAGTACCCCCCAACAAACCTAGTCCTTTCATTCTTGGTTTGGTTGGAAATTTTTGGTGAAAGATTCTCACCAGCCTGGGAGCATGGACATCTGAACAGATTTCCCAAGAGCGTTCCTCAGGTCCATAACCTTTCCAATCCACCAAATAGTACAATTGTCCTTCAACTTTTTTCGAATCCAAGATTTCTTTTACTTCATATTCAATTCCAGACTCAAATTGAACAGGCTTTGAAGGTGATTCCTTTCGCAGATTTGGTGATGTCTTTTTTAACAAGGAAACATGAAAAACAGGCTGAATCTTCCATTTAGTGTGTAATTTTAGTCTATAAGTTACTTGATTTATCTGTTTCTCTATTGGATATGGGCCAATGTATCTAGGTTGGAATTTTCTGTTTCGTTTTAACCTCAAATTCATTGTGCTTAACCACACCTCATCTCCTATTTGCAAACTAGGACCTTCTCTTCTCTTTTTATCTGCATAGATTTTGGACTTTCTCTTAGCCTGTTCTAAATTCTGAGCAGCAACTTGGTGAACCTTCTTCAAATGATTTACTAAATCTTTGACAGCCGGGACAGAAGTTTCTGCATTGGTCACTGTAGAATTTGGGTGTCTACCATAATTTAAATAGAATGGAGTATAACCCGTAGAAACATTTTTAGCGTTATTGTGTGCAAATTCCGCCGCCCAAAGAAAATCTGACCAATCTCCTTCTTGTTTCAAAAGGAACAATCTCAGATACTGCTCTAGTTCCTGATTCACTCTCTCAGTCTGACCATCCGTTTCGGGATGGTAACTTGTGGAATAACGAGCCTCAATTCCTAAACCCATTAAAAAGGCTCTCCAAAAACGGGATAAGAATTGGGAGCCTCTATCTGAGATGATTACTCTTGGAATTCCATGAATTTTAACTATGTGGGTACTGAAGTGATAAGCAAGTGGTTTAGCAGTTGGAATCCCTTTTAAGGCCAAAAAATGTGCCATCTTGGAAAATGCATCCACTATCACTAGAATTATATTATACCCTTGACTAGAAGGCAAATTCACTATCTAATCTAACGTGACTGTATGCCAAGGACCAGGAGGGGTAGGTAGGGGCTGCAACAGTCCTTTTGGGGGCCTGTCTCTCTGATTTTCCCTGAGCGCAGATTTCACATGTTTTAACATAGTTCTCAATATCTGTAGTCATGTGTGGCCACCAATAATGTCTTTTGACTATTTCTTCAGTTTTAGCTTCACCTTTATGGCCTGCCAAGGGGTTATCATGACATTCATACATTATTTGATGTTGTAACTCCTTCGTAGGTAAATACAAGGCTCCTTTGTGGTAAGGTAGCTGGTGCCGAATTTCTCTGTCACAATCTTCTTCAGCCCACTTTTGCATTTCCTCTGGGCTCATGGCTTGGAATATCTGCTTGTTCACAGTGATGGACCCAGTCGTACAAATTATCTTTGAATCTGGTATTATCATCTGATCCTTCTCCAAAGACTCCTGAACATCCGTTCCAATTCTCGACAAAGCATCTGCTTTTCCATTTTGGGCTCCCGGTCTGTATGTAACTACAAAATCATATTCAGCAAATACAGCGACCACCTAAGTTGCCTGGGCGTTAAGGTTTTGGCTGATTTTAAAAACGTTAGATTCCGATGGTCAGTAAAAACTGTTACTTGGTGTTGCGCTCCCATAAGATAATTTCGCAACTCTTTGAATGCATCTTTAATTGCCAGCAACTCTTTTTCCGTTATGGTGTAGTTTACTTCTGCCGGTGTGAGTTTTCTGAACCTATAGGCGACTGGATGCAATTGCCCTGTTTCTTTATGTCGTTGGGATAGTACTCCTCCAATTGCTTGATCTGAGGCATCTGTCTCTACATAAAATGGTTCTGTTGGATCAGCATGAAGCAGAACTGGGGCCGAGGTAAAACCTTTCTTAAGAGATTTAAAGGCTTCTTCAGCTTCCTCCGTCCATTCAAAACAGACACCCTTTCTCAGCAATCTTGTAAGGGGTAGTATCTTCTGTGAGAATTCACTAATAAATCTCCTAAAGAACTTGGCAAATCCAGTAAAACTCTGCACTTATTTTACACTAGTAGGAGATTTCCAATCCACGACTGCCTTAATGTTATGCTCGTCCATATTCATACCGGTGGGTGAAAGAATGAATCCTAAGAATTCTACTTTGGAGACATTAAAGGCACATTTTTCTAGTTTTACAAACAACCGGTTCTCTGAGTTTTTGCAAAACTCCTCTCACTTGTTCTGGATGCTGGCTTTTGTCATTTGAGTAAATTAGAATATCGTCAATGTATACTATTGCACATTGGTCGATGAACTCGCTGAGGATATCATTGATAAAGTGCTGAAAAGCAGCTGGGGCGTTACATAGGCCATATGGCATAACTTGAGACTCATACAAGCCGAATCTTGTTCTGAAAGCAGTTTTCCACTCATCGCCTTCTCTCATTCTAACTAAATGGTAGGCGCCCCTCAGATCTAACTTCGTGTAGATTTTTGCTCTTTTGATTTGATCCAATTAAACTGAGATGAGAGGGAGTGGGTAACGATTTTTCTTGGTGATGTTGTTTATGGTGCAGTAATCTGTACAAGTTCTCAGATCTCCTTCCTTCTTCGATGTGAAGAACAAAGGTCATGATACTTGATATTGAGATGGCTGTATGAAACCGTTTGCCAAAGATTTATCTAGATATTCCTTTAGGTGTTGATGTTCTTTTTCCGTTAGCGCATACACTCTACTACACGGTAGGTTAGCACCAGGTTCCAGATCGATCTTACAATCGTACACACGATGAGGTGGTAATTGTTCAGCTTCTTTCTCATCGAAGACATCCGCAAAATCATGATATTCCAGAGGTTTTTCTTGGGAATTGATTACGCATACTGACGCAATAGCCATGCATAAAGAAAAAGCAGGATTTACTTCACAATTCTTTTCATCTCTACCGAAACAGTTCTCTTTACATTAAACGGAATCCATAGTCATAGTTCATGTAGTCCAATTAATGGTGGGGTTATGTTCCGTTAACCATGGTAAGCCCAAAATGAGCTGAAACTGTGGGGCATCGATCAAATTAAATTGGATTATTTCCTCATGCCCATCATTAGATATCATTTGCATGGGTTCAGTGTGGCTTATAATTGGTCCAGATGAAAGATTGGTAGCATCTACTGCTCGCACTGGTTCACTCTTAGTTTTTCGAATTGCCTTCAACCCAATCTTAGCTACAAATTTCAAATCACAAACATTTCCTGTTGCTCCTGAGTCTACCATTACTGAAACCTCAGTCAGGGTTATATTCTGGAACTTGATTTCCACTGATAGAATCAAATGAGGAGAAGAGGACTGTAAGGTGTTCGCTAATAGATGTTCTTTTGGAGTTGCTTCTATTGTTGCATCCACTCGTAATCCACGGTAAAAAACTGCAGCCCTTTTACTCTCTGGCCAGTTCGTTTCAACTACTAGTTTATTGAACTGGGCAAGGTATGCGACTAGATCACGATTCCCTTGTCGTAGTTCTAATAGTTTGTTTTCAACTGCCTGTGAGATCCTCCGTCGGTCAACAATTTGAAGGAATTCTTTCTTAAACTCATCGTAATTCTGCAAGATCGGGTTATCGCTAGAAACCAATGGCATTGACCATTAAGCTGTATCACGGCTCAGATATGACAGGGCAAATGCCACTCTTGACTGCGCATCAGGGAAAATGGAAGGGCGGCACGTGAAGTGAAGGGGACATTGGGTAAGGAATATTTGCGCCTCTTGTGGACCCCCACTAAATCGCTCTGGGGGGCTAAAGGAATGACTGGGGATAAGGAATGAATTACTTGCATGGTTAATCTATTGGGACTCTCAGTGAGGGGATTGAGACCTTCTCTACCTGAACCCAATGAGTGTCTCATTCTCTGGGCCAGTTCTGTAGTTTCCTTCCTTGCATTTACCATTTCTTGCCTAAGACTCCGATTATCCTCTCTGACCGCTACCAATTCCTTCTAGATAGCTTCTAAAACTGTTCCCAACGTCTGTAAATGTATTCCTTCTGTCATTCTGCTCTGTTGCAAGTTTTAATACTTGGGCACTTCACTCTGTCACAATCTGACGTGAATTCTTACCGCAGGAACTTGCACAGGAGCAGAAGTCAATAGTTCCCAACTCCCTCTGAAAGATTCCACAGAGCCCGTTATAAAACTTGACTCTCCGAGACCCTCCAGGGGGAAGGGGGAGTGGATAAAATAAGAAAATAATAGAAGAGACTGCTCTGGAACTCTTCCTCAGATTCTCTTGCTTCGTCCGTTCCGCAGAGAAAACCTTACATTATAGTGAAAGAGAGATTAGCCAACTTCCTACACTACTCTGCTATTAACTCTATTCTGCACTATGGTACTTTTTACCTAGCCTTCCAGAGATATTGCTTCTCTTCTTCTCTCGCTGTTTTCCTTGTCTTTTCTGGCTTTTTATTTTTAGAGATGAAGAAACCTATTAAACAAATTACACCTTTACTATATAGCATATCTCTAACTCCTTGTATTTATCTATTTTAACTATCTCTTACCTTCTCTATTGGTTCTTTCTGTTGTAACTCTTTCCAATCTATACTTTGCAGATTCTACTCTTCTTATACTCAAGAATTGATTTTATATATTCCTATAAGTAACCTACTCTATTTAATTCCTCTAGTAACCCTACTCTATAATTCTATGACTAACTTACTAAGAGTGTATTTAGCATGCTAAGCAATGTACATTTTCTAATACATGTATTCTCTTTTTCTCTCTCCCAGGATGTAAGGCAGTTTCTTTCTCAGGTAAGTATTTCCTTTCATAGGTACAATTTTGCATTCACTTGAATTCGGTTCATCTAATATTTGCCATAAGTCTTTTTCTATGAAATAACTTATCTTCGGATTCTCTTTCTTTTGTTTCCTCAGGTTGTCGTCTCTGGATGCGCTGCTGTCGGTGGAAACCCCGTGTGGAGGGCAGGTCACAAGAGCAATAAGGCGAGTAATGAACAACCTACTAAATACTCGCGTCAGGGAAATATGCCCGTATACCCAATATTCTTTGGCAGATTAGTAGAATATTTAACGGTAACGGCAGGGAAGGGGAATCAGATTTGATGCGCTCAAATACTCTTGACCAGCTACGGCAATGACTCTGGTAAAGTGCGCAGCAGTTTGGGCTCGCGCTCCCCACCAATTCGAACACCTGTAATTTGTGGAACAACTAGACCGCAACCCGATTTCGATGTCGGCGGCCATCTTGAAGTTATTCTGCCTCCAGCTGTTGCTCACAGGATTTTTTCCTTCGCAATTTCAGCACGACTTCCACCCCAGGGCTGAAACCACATGGCTAGTTCGATTTGGGGTTCTGACACTGTACACACTCCCCTGTAGATTGTGACCTGTTGCCGGTTAGCACAGTGTATATATATCTGTGATTGTATTCTAATGTGTTTTTATAATACAAAGGATATTTTTATATAACCTTGTGTGGAGTCTCTTTTGTAGTGTGCCTAGCGTGTCGTCGCTGTGTGCGTGTTGCGCAAACGCTTTACACATTGCCTCTGGGATAGGTCTGACTGCTCGTGGCAAGCTACCAAGGTGGTGAGCAGGGGTTATCCTCAGGGTATAGCTCCCTTACCCTGACTAGAACAGGGGGTTTCTGCCTGGCTTTGGCGCATGCCCTAGCCTACCGGGAATCCCCGTTTCTAACAAGCAAGCTTGGGAAGAATGGTGGCAATAACTTAACTAATATCCAGCCAAAATAAAACTAAACAAGTCCATTATCTTGCAATGACTTGCATTTTTCCAGTTCCCCAAGATACTGCAGCAGGGTACTTTGGGCCATATGTACAGAACAATTGCAAATCGGTATTCAGTCGCAAACTGGATACAGATCGCAAAATGATGAAAATTGAATGTAGGAGTCCCATTTGCACCTCTAAATTTAGCGTTATAAATGGTTACCAATTTGTTCATCACAGTCGCAAAAAGAAAGTGGTGCAAAAACAAAAAATTGCACATGCAATTTACCACCACCTCGATCAAGGTGGCAATCATGTACATCCGATTCTTTCAAAATGACTGCTCTGTATCTCATGGCATGAAGAATGAAGATTTTGGCTGGTTTGCACAAAAAGTGGAGAAGATAGGACTGAGGGTCAAATTTTATGATCAAGCAGAGAAGGAAGATAAACACCAATTATAGATTAGGCAGTGCAGTAATCCTAGATCTGATTTCTTAAATAAAGCCTCAGCTTGAGATACACACCTTATTCAGTAAGGCTATCCCCATCCACATGCAGGTGTAGTGCAGTGTCTATCAATAAGAATCTGGTAGTTATCAAGGTGTGATTTCATCAGTTGGTGGTGTGGCCCTTTCTTTGAGTCTTTGTTAATGTGAATCACTACCTGCATATATATCCTTAGGAATGAACAAGAATTGCATACGAGCAAGCTCCAATTTACCAGATAGCCACCTTTCCAAATTTCATTGCATGTGTAGATGGTAAACATATGTCAATATGTCCACCCTCCACCATTGAGTCTCAATCAATCAATCAATCAGGGGTTTGTTGAAGTGTGACCACTCACCCGTAAGGGTCTCGAGGTGCTAGGATTGGGGGGTGTGCAGGTTCTATTCCATCAAGGAGGGGGTCTGTCAAAGAGCCAGGTCTTGAGATTTCTTGCGAAGATGGGGAGGGATGCTGTCTGTCTAAGGTGGAGTGGAAGGGCATTCCATGCCTTGGCCGCAAGGAAGGAGATGGTGCGGCCTTCCGATCTGGTCTTTCTGGTGCGGGCGACCATGACGTAGGTGAGCTGTGCTGATCGTAGGGTCCTTTGGGGGGCATGGAATGTTTTCCGCCACAGTAAAAATACTCATTTTATGAATATACCAGTGTGCGTGATGCAAAATATGTAATTACAGACATATTAGCGCGATACCCTAGGAACACCCATTACTCATTCATATTCCGATACAATGGCATCCATGCAAGGCTACAAAATTGAGAGTTTGATGGAGCATACATTTTGGGTAATAAGCCTCTATTTTCTTTTGATTGTAATCTAACAGCACAACAATTGTATATGTGACTGTAAAAATATACATTAATATTTCAGGTGATAGTTCATATGCTACACAACTATGGATAATGACTCCATATATGAAAACATCAATTCGCAGGGGCAGATTTGCAAGGCCCTTGCGCCACTTTTGCGTAATTTTTAACATGGGAAAAGTGACGCAAAAGTGGCGCAAGGACCTTGTAAATAAGCCCTGCAGTGAGCAACAGTACAATGTGGAAAACCAGAGGTGGGATTGAGCACACATTTTGAGTACTGAATAGTAGATTCAAATGCTTGCACAAGAGTGATAGTGTACTAAGTACTCTCCAGAAAACTGTTGCAAGATTGTAGCAACATGTGCAATTCGCCACAATATAGGGCGGGCTGCGTTCTGGGGCCCCTGAGCTATCTCTCCAGATAGTATTCTCTTATACTTTGAAGGAAATGTTGGACATGAAACCTAGGGACGCCACATGCCAACATAGGTTTACCCCAGAGGAACTACTGCTCATGGTCCCACTGAACACCCGGAACTCTGATAATACCCACATGTGTACCTATCCCTCTCAAAATATTTTCTCCTTGTCTAAAGGTTCTCGTTCAGAGAAAGGATACCTGATCAATGTTCGGTCCATAATTAAAAATAATGTAGCTTTCCATGACTTTGTGACATCTAGAAAACCTGCATGGGTCTTTGTCACGGAAACCTGGGCCACGGAGACCTCAGGTCATGACCTTTTAATGGCAATCCCAGAAGGTTATGCAATGCACAGATTTGACAGAGCTAAGCGTAGGGGTGGAGGATTGGCGATTCTCTACCAGTCTCATCTTACCTGCCGCATTAATGCTCTGTCGGCACCATCTGACCCCGTCCAGGTACTGCACTACTTCATCTCCTCATCTCCTTCAGCTTCCTTTGTAGGCCTTCTGATATACAGGCCCCCTGGGCCTAGATCAAACTTTAGCAGTGACCTGCTCAGACTCATGGAGCCATATGTTGGCAGACCCCACTTTACTATTTTAGGGGACCTAAATTTTCATCTAAATGACCTCACTTCTAAAGACACTTTGTCCTTGGTGGAGCCCCTTGAAGCTTGTGGCTTTGTTCAACTGGTGAAAGGTTCAACTCACCGGGCAGGCCACACGCTGGATGGCGTATTCTCCAACGACCCTAGGGTTAAGACGGGTACCCCCGAACCGCTGGTTTGGACAGAGCACATGGCAGTGCCAATAGAATTGACCCTTCCTCATTTAGACACTCCGAAGAAGGGACAGGCTCAGGGAGAGGGCAAAAGGAATTATAAAAACATCACTAACGACGCTCTGGCCCCTCTCATTAGCTCCGTCTCCCTGCCATTAGATACAGAGCAGGCAGCACTAAAACTTGTCAACTCTATTGCTGGAGCAGTAGATGACCTAGCACCACCAACCCGCCGATATTCAGCAAGGCGTAGACCCTCCGCCCCCTGGTTCACTGAAACACTTAGGCTGATGAGACAGGGATGTAGGAGGCAGGAGAGAAAGTGGAGGAAAACATGGGATACCATGGACAGAGAGACTTATAAACGATTGTTAGTGGAATATAAGACCACGGTCATCAAAACAAAACAAGAATACTTCTCTGACATTACAACCTCTCTAACCTCATCAAAGGAGCTGTTTAAGGTAGTAGATTCCCTTTGCTCACTACAAATCCCAGACCCAGTGATAGGATCGCAGGAGCTCTGTGATAAGATCTCAACCTTTTTCCATGCTAAAATCGATGAGATCTCCGTTAATCTGGAAACACAGCAAAAATCACTTGAGCTCAACACGATCCAGGCCCTTACAAACCTAGAAGCCTGGTCTAAAGATCCCACTAAGACTCTCCCCAACTTCCCACCGATCACATTGGAAACCTTAATTCTCTGCTGAACAGGACCAAATCCTCCTCACCTTTGGACCCCTGTACCCTCAAAGTGCTAAAGGATTGTAGGGACACACTACTCCCTCCTCTACTGGAGATAATGAATGGTGCCCTATCACAGGGGGTTTTTCCCTCAGTTTGGAAGAAAGCGATTGTCAAGCCACTTCTTAAAAAGCCTTCCCTTGACCCTACAATCCTGAAGAATTTCAGGCCCATCTCCTTACTTCCTGCCCCCGCTAAGATGCTTGAGGCCCATCTGAATTCGCATTTGTCTGCCTTCCTGGGCTCGTCTGGGTTTTTAGATCAGACCCAGCATGGGTTCAGGAAATTCCATAGCACAGAGTCCGCACTTACTATTGTAACAGACAACATCAGAATGAAAGTGGACCAGGGACAGACAACGCTACTAGTCTTACTTGATCTGACCGCAGCATTCAACACCCTATCTCCCTTGATCTTAACATCTCGGCTGCGGGAAATGGGAGTAGAGGGGCCAGCATTGAGCCTTCTGTCCTCATTTTTAGATCATAGAGAACAGAGGGTCAAATTGGGAGAATACCTCTCCCCTGCTAAATCCCTACAATGTGGGGTTCCACAGGGGTCGGCCTTAAGTCCGACCCTATTTAACATTTACGTGGCCCCCCTAGCGAGATTAGTAAAAGCGCAGGGAATGGAAGTAGTGTCGTATGCAGACGACACTCAGATCATGGTGTCGCTGGCCCATTCGGTTAGCACCTCAGCGTCCAGCTTCAGGAGTTGTATGCAGTCAGTCGCCGACTGGATGGTACTCAACTCCTTGAGGCTGAACGGCGATAAGACCGAGGTGCTGATCTTTGGAAAGGACCAGGATGTATGGTCAAATGAATGGTGGCCGCCATCCTTGGGAACTTGCCCTGTCCCCTCACACTCAGCCAGAAACCTTGGGGTCATCTTTGATACCTCGCTGGCAATGACCCATCAGGTTAATAGAACGGTGGCCACCTGCTGGGGAGTTATTAAAATTCTTCGAAGAATAGTGCATTACCTCTCCCCGGAAGCTAGGAAACAGACAGTGGTTGCGTTGGTCGGTTCTAGACTAGACTATTGCAACTCACTGTACGCAGAGGTCAATAAGGGATTGATCCAGCGTCTCCAAATAGTACAAAATGCGGCAGCAAGATTTGTACTAGACATTCCCCGCTCTTCCTCTGCAACTCTAGCCAGAAAGAGTCTTCACTGGCTTCCTGTAGAGCATCGTATCTCTTTCAAAATCATCTGTCTAGTACATAGGGCTCTGAGAGCAGGAACTTCTGATGGGTTGGGATCACTTCTCTCTGGATATGTTCCCAGCAGAAGTCTACGCTCATCACAACAGCATCTCTTGGTAATTCCTCGGACTAAGAAGACCAGATGGGGAGGAAGAGCTTTCTCTACAGTCGCCCCCTGTCTCTGGAATGCACTCCCCCTGGAGCTTAAATCTTTATCCTCACTACCCCTCTTTAAAAAGGCCCTTAAAACATGGTGCTTCAAGAAAGCCTACCAGTAATTAGCTCTCTGGACTTGCAAATATTTTGGTTAGGCGCCTTGATGCCCATTGGGCTGAGTTCTGCGCGTTATAAATTTGTTTTCATTTCATAGCTACTCACAGAGGTTTAACAGTTACAGTAGCTGACCCTGATACTGGTGAGGATGTACAACAGCTACCACCACGTTAGCAACACAATTCATTGGGAGCAGCAGAGGGTCGAAGGTGCTGTGCTACCATAACTGAGAATTATTTTTCTTGGTGTGTGAAATAATAACAAAATATTACTGAATGAAACCGAAGGCATTTTGTGTAAGTAAACATAAATCAACCTTTATTCCTAGGTTTTGCTAGGAATGTAAGCATAGAAAATGACATAATATTGTCACAAGTAGTCTGAAAACATAGTTTGACATGTGTACAGACATGCAGGATCTGGTTTGGTACGACCAGAAGTGCTGGCAGCCAGATATACACCTCTAGCAGTGTGACTCCTGGTTTCATGCACGCTCATTGTGTCACTAACAGATATGCTACTGACAGATATGCTACTGACGTCATCACTCGCTGGACATACTACCTCACTGACACCTGCTATTTGAGTGGTTTGCAATGTCTCTACAGCATTTGTGATCTGTAACAAGCCACGAGCCTCATCCCTGCTGTAGTACTCCATTTCAACCATGTAGGTTGACAGTACGCCTTGACAACACAGATTTCATGTGTGCAAGTCTCTCCTGTACATGGTCGGCATTGGTAGCTTTACATAAGGCCTTTACAGTTTCTGTAAGAGTAGTAATTTTTTCATTCATGTGCTGCTGACTATCAGCTAGGGTTGTTACAATGTTGTCTAATCCTGTTGCCATACATTTTTCGATATTATTAAGTTGATTATTAATCAGCTTTATTTTCCTCTGTTGTAGGCGCTGAACTTTGATCATCGATGCCTCCCAGCCACCAAACACTTGCACATTTTAATGAGATATCACCACTTTCAACGTTTGCAGGGGATGGATTAGTGGACTCACGGTCAGTGTAACATCAATCTCTGCCCCACAATTCTCTAGGCCTGACGACAGCTTCCTGGCTCAGACACTGGGGGGCATATTATCAAGGGGGGCGATAGGGAATTATCGCCGCTTTTGCGGCCGTTTTCAGCCGCTAAGCGGCGATAATTCTATCGCCCTATTAGCAAGCTTGTAGGCGATAGCAAGCGGTTTGGGGCCCGCTTTGTATGTCAGCGATATTTATCGCTAATGACATGCAAAGTGGGCGTACCCAACCTGTTAGCGACTGAAAGCAGTCGCTAACATCGCTATCGCCTATTACCAACACAGGCGTAGCGATGGAAATATTCACGTTAAGCGCGAATATCTCCAAAAACTAACGCCTGCTCAGACCAGTTCTTAGCCATTATATCCAATGGGAGGTGGATATTATGGCTAAGACCCTGTTAGCGATAATGCGTGAATATCGCTGTATTCTCAGCGATATTCACGCATTTTGCCGCTATCGCCGGGAATTTTATGGCTTTTGAGATAAACGGAGCTAATAGCACATTATCTCAGCGATAAAATCTGTGATGCGCGGCGATAAACAAATTGCCGCTAAGCCTACTTAGCGATAAATATCGCTATTTGTTGGTAATATGCCCCTGAGTGCTTCCTGCACCCAATACATCGGATGACTGTGACTGTGACTGTACCTACACTGTTGGGCTTAAAAGTGGTCACTAGGGAGTTGTATCTTGACTCTCATCGACAAGTGGCTCATCCTGTTGCATTGTGATGTCTTCAAGGCCTTCCCCTTCAGAAACATCACTTCCATGGGCATACATATCTGTTTGAAAATTGAATCATTATTGTGTACTGTACTATGGCTGTGTAATATGGGTTTCATTTTATTGTGTTGAAATAATAAACTTTTGAAAAGTCATTATAGCCTATTGTGAATGCACTATATATCTCCCATTATGCACTGTTCATGTGCAAGGTTAATTTACTCACACTGGCATTTTTGTGTGGCCCATATCTGATACGATTTTGGTGTTTCATATACACACATTTACACAAGCAGTTGGTTATATGTGATGTGTTTACACAATGATTAATATGTAGTTGGTGTGTTTATTTGAATCTTGTAGTACTTTGAGGGGTACCTGGAATCTCAGATTTGTCAATTGTGCTGAAATCTTCCACTGTTCCAATATTCCAATTGGAACAAATGTTTCAATTCTTCCAGTCTTGTTTCCACGAGTTCCTTAAGTGCAGTGGGAAAGGAGCAGTGAGGGGTCTCTTCCAGTCGCTCTGACCTCAGTTAGCCGGGTTGCTACCTTTTTCCTTTGTCCTTTGTCTGAGGTCAGACCATCTTTTCCGAATCTCCTCGAAGGACCTCTGTGTGACTCCAACCGCATTTATCTTCTGCTACATTGCTTTCCATATTTTTTGTGAATCTGGCACAACACAATGTTTTTCAAAGCAATTCATCATGGTGAAACACACACTCCTCTGTCAGTATCTCCAGTTCCATTTTGGAAAACTTTAGTTTTCTTTTTCTAACCCCAGTCTCCTTATCTGTGTCCTTTCATGTCATTTTCACGTAATTCAGGGGTGGATGGCAAATCCGAAGGGAGATTGAGAATGGATTTTCCTCACACTTCTACAGCAATCCTCTCCAATGTTCACTGGTCATCTACTTCCTGGATGTGATGCCATCAAAGTCGAGCATATGCATAATTTGCTATTTGCGCGCAGATTCGCTATTTATGTAATCACTATTTGTAATTCTCTAAATAGCGATCTGAATGGACACCGAAATGCTAATGCAACCCCAAATATTGTCTTATATTCATAATAGTGGTTACCAATCTGCGAGTCGCAAACATTTGTAATTAATTAACCGTTATGCTGATATTTCATACACATGGGCCTTTGTTAATTAGCAAAAAATATTGAAATCTGGACTTTTCCACCATATATGTAACTATTCTCTGCTTAGCTTCTCAAATGATGTTGATTTATCTACCCTTTGACTCCCCTGTCTGTCTCATCTCACTCCCAACTTCACTTGTTTAAGTACTCTAATGCAGCCTTCATGCAATGTAGGTTTTGTTCAGACAACCTAAGCAAGCACATAAATGTACTATTTTCTATCTGATGTGCAGTATGGTGTTATTACTAAATGTAAATGGCGTAAGTTATATTTTTTAGTTAACCAACATGTTCTTGTTTTGCATTTGAAAATTAAGAAGTACATTTTGAAATCTAGGGCCAGATGTACTAAGATTCCTGTTAAGAAATCGTAAATTGCATCAAATAATGATTTGCCTTTTCTTATTAGGAATCTACTCAAATGAATCCGCTAGAAGTGGGTGTAATTTGCACAATTACCTCTACCAAATGCATTGGAATTTTGTGAACCAACCTATGTATCAATAGGTTGGGTCACAAAATATAAAAATACCAATTTGTAGTGGGTCACATTTCAACCAATCTCATTAATATGCATGAGGTCGGTCACAAATTGTGACCCTCTATGATTGGTTAGAGTCACAGACATGGTGGCCTGCTGGGGTCAGCAGACTACCATGTCTGTGATTGCTTTTAAATAAAGCAATCTTTGCGACATATTTACAAGAATTGCTGCTAAGCAGTTTGAACGTTGTTTAGCTGCAACTTTTTTACTGCTGCTGATTGCAAAATCCTAACGCTATGTTTGTGACGTATTTACAAGACGTTGCTATATGGCGTTAGAATTGGCTAGTGGCTGGGAAAATTGTTGCTAACACTAGCATTAAGGCAATAGAAAAATACTTGTCAGTGTTAAAAAAATGACGACTGGCCAACTAGCTGAAAAAAAAATCACGTTAATCAGCCCAATGTCACTTTTCAGCCTCTGGAGGCAAAAAGAGCTTACAAATACACCTCTAAGAAAAAAAACCATTTGAATGCAGAATGGAGGAGCCAGGACCAAGTTCAGCACAGGTCAACAACACCCCTAAACCCCGCCAACATCCGGTATGACCAGCCAGAGTCCAAAGGGAAGAGGAAATGCAGAATCAGGGCTTCATTTATGAAAAGTGGGGCATTGCTGGGGTAAAACAGTGATACAGCACTTTTCCTTGTACCATCCTTGTGACACCATGGTGGCCGATGCCTGGAAGCACAGACAGTCCCTACAGACAGTCCCCAGGGCTTGGAGGCCTCGCTGGGCCTGCTTCTGAGACCCAGAGTGGGAGGCACCAGTGCTGTGGAGATACTGTGGCCTGGTGGTGGAAGTGGGCCACGTCGGGCCGGAGCCTGTGGGTCGCAGCGGTATACATTGAGGCGTCAGCAAACGCCCTTACCTGGTGGAGAAGTCTGGCAGGTCGCATGAAGACACATTGCTGACCTGTGTTAGAAGATCACCTGGTGCCCTGTGAATGGTAGAGGTGCTCTCACGCACCGACGAGGGGAGGTCTGCATTGCATAACACGCGCCAACACTACACTGGGGTGTACAGTGGAGATTGCTGATGGTAGACCGCACCTCTGCATCACAGGCCAGAGAAGATGACGCTGCCGGGCGATGTGGAGGCCTAAGAGGGCCCTATTGCATCACCTGCATCGGGAGGTTCCCCAGCGGACTCGGCAGTGACTGCTGTACCCAGAATTGTGAAATCTGGTCTGGCTGAGGCTCCTGCTGGCTGATTCACAGATTCTGAGAGAGCATGGCGGATTGAGCCCCGATGTCGATGTCCAGGTGAGGAGAAGGTGAGACAGAGAGAAGAGGAGGCCGGGGATTGTGTTGGGCCCAGGCCTAGCATCTGTGGGTGGCACAAACCATGCCCTGAGAAATCCCAGCGCTGCGGCGGACCCACATCACTGAGGACACCACACAAGACTGGTGGGCAACTCCACTAACTGGCACAAGTTGCTGATATATCGGTCGATGGAGTTGGCGGGTGCCAGGGACACAGGTTCCGTTCGAGCCCAGGCCCATGGGCATGCAGCTTGATCCACCTTTATCCTCTGGGGCACTGGGGAAAACGGAATCGGGTCATCAGTAAGATCGGAGGAGATGGCAGAGTGGTGATGCCTTTCCTCACCCCCTGTTAGTGCATTTTTGTATGGGGATTTCCCTAGGCGCCACTTGAATGAAGATTCCTGGATAGCATACCCCACCGGGGCAGGTGACAGCACACACATTGGACTCCAAAGTAGACTCAGTACTCATGGCTGTGGAAAAAATAGGTACCTCTTTCGAACAAATGCACACTTCCCTTGAGGGCCGCATTGCCAAAATCACACTGGAGCGCGTGAATCATCGCAAGCTGACTGACATAGACCAAGAACTGGCTGAAATCCACCATATTAACCCGAACTGCAGCATGGCACATGTGAAGTCACTAGAAAGAATAGCAGAGGATGTGGAGGGCTGCTCCCAGAAGAACAATGTGCGGGTGGTGGGTCTGCCCGAGGGAGCAGAAGAAGCTGATGCAGTGGCATATACTGAGACATGGTTGCGTGACGGACTGCCAGTAGGTGCACTCACCCCATTATTTGTTGTGGGGTTGGCCCATTGTGTCTGGTGAGGCGACCACTGCCAAGGACAGGTCCTAGACCCTTTGTTTTCTAACTCCTACAGAGATCATGATGCTGTCCTGAGGAAGGTACGCAAGCTGGGGAAGGTGAAAGTGGATAACACCACAGTACTTTTCTTCCCTGATTACACCACAGGGGTGCAGAGGCAAAGGGCATTGTTTGTAGTGGTTAAGTGACGCCTCCGAGAGTTGAGCATCAAATTCTCCCTCCTCTTCTCAGAAAGACTGCGAGTGGCCTCAGATGGTTTAACACGATTCTGTGGCACCGCCGAACAGATCTGGTCCTGCCTGGAATCTACTGGTCGCCAGGTGCTGCGGAGAGGGAGTGAGGGGTCAACGCTACAAGGTGTCATTCGCTGAGCCAGTTGTAGCGGGATGCGTAGGATGAGCAGGCACCCCGCCACAAGTGCAAGCCACCACCAATCTGGAGCAGGTTATACAAGAGAGGGGAAGGCGCTGCATGCATCGGCGATCATGCACTATTGCACTTAGAGACATGATCCTGACACTTCCCCTGAACGATCCCCAAACAACGATGGCTCCACTGCGATGTGACCATCCGGTGTGGAGTCCGGGAGTCCCCCGGATGTGACTTCTCAGAAGGCAGATGACCTAATTGAAGGTTAAATGGTTGTGCATCTCTCCTTCTTCTACAAGTCCAGATAGCATCAGAGAGTCTCCGGCTTTCTATGGTTCCAGGTCTCCAACTTCCTGTTGCTGACGTTCCGGTCTACTGAGGTCAGCACTTAGAGGGGATCAGGTCCAGTCGTCACCCAAAGGGAATGGAGCAGTTGTTCAGATGAGTGACACATGACAGGGGTGGTGGTGGTCTCCTTGGTGCTCCTAGATGCAATGGCAGAGAGGTCCATGGCATCGAAGACCTTGCCAAGGATAACTTGTGGGAGTTCGTCTATTATCCAAGGGCCTCATTTATGAGCCTAGCGGCACTTTAGCACCGATGGAAGGTCACTTTATTGACGTTCTGGTGGCACAATGTATCACAGCATATTTATAAGTCACGTAAAGCCTCTTTACATGGCTTTTAATGGCCTTATAAATATGTCCCCCCCATCAAGCATAAAACCGCATGAAAGGGGCATTCCATGTGTGTTGCTGTGGGCATTACCACCAAAAACCCATTGAATCGGAATCATTCACAGATTTACGAGAAACCGTAAACCTGGAAATGCATAAGAATCTAACACCACCCCAAGTATGGCGTTTGGGGGACACAACGATGATAAACGTTTTCATTTCTTCTCTTCTTTTCCTTTTTCTATGTGTGCAGGAAATCACCTGGATTGATTGATGGTGTGTCTCTTCTTGCACAACATCAATCAGTTCTGCAATGTAGGCACCCTTGCACCATGGCACAAGGGTGACTGCATTGGTGCACGGCAGCCATTGTGCACTAAGATAGGGGGAAAAGACATGAAGGCACCCTATCTTATTGATAGGGCGCATTCCTGCCCTTTTGTTTTGTCACAGGGCAGAGCAGTAAGATTCCTGTGGCGCTGTCCTTCACTAAAACCTCTTATATGAGGCCCCAAGTGTGTATGCAACATGTTTAAGGCCAGCTAATTCTGACATTAAGAAAACTGCCTCTAATGGGATTCAGCAGCACTTTTTGATGTACAAGGAAATCCTTGTAAACATCATGTTGTGTGTTTTTGTTCTTTGATGGAGTTTTTACGCGGGAACACTTACCTTGCATCTCATTTTCAGTAAGTCATGCTAACAGAAGTGCCCCATTGAAATCAAGATAACGCTGAAAAAATGCTGCTACCTGGACTTTGCTACAACTTGTAAATATGGCAATAAAAAAAAGCTGCCATAACGTCCAAAAATTAACGCTACTGCGGCGTTAAACCCTTCTAAATATGCCCCTTTCTTTTTAAATGGAGACTGTTTTCCTAATTGGAAAATTGGCTGTGGTAAAAAAGAAAATGAATACTTCTACAAACCTTTTTAGGAAGAGGCAGTGGCGCCAGAGACCACTGCCCGCTCCCAAAAAATGTTTTTGTAGACATTCACAAAAGGGAAGCGGTCCTTTGGGAGCCCTTCCCCGTTTCCGAAGGGTTACCACCAACTTTTATTTTGTGGTAAAATATTAATGCTTGGCAACCATATTTTTGTCACAAACCAATAACACTTAATCTATAGAATTGGTGTCAGGAAGGGACATCCTTAACACTCCTCTTCCCAATACCGATTCTATAGTTATTCTAATAACCAAATTGTGATTTGTTCATTTTACTGAATCGCAATTTGGGTTTTATGCAATTAAAAAAGTCATTTTGCTATGCGCTAGGGTGTTAATTGTCACTCAATTTCAAATGGAGTCATAGTGATAGCCGCCAGCAGGCAGATGGTATACATGACACATTACTAAGAAAATACATTTTAGGGTAAAATTTGGAAATACTTGCATGCAAACAGAAAAATCCATGACTAGACCCTCAGTGCTAAGAAGGGATTTTCAGCTCAACCTTCTGTGCAATCTCCAGGGTAGGACAAATGTGAGATGTTTTAATTAGCTCTCCCTGGAGAACAATTCTCAGAAATTTGCATGAGGTTCGAGTTATTTTAGCATGCTGCTACAAATCAACCAGCGAGGCATTGTGCCAGAGACATTTCTGCGCTCTCCCCGGGGGATTATAACAGCTGTATTGTGTGCATGTTTCGGTTTCTGGGATTTAGTTAAGCCTGTACGCTGCCAATAGTTTTCATAAATAGTCATCCTGGCTGCATAACGAGATGGTCAATGCCTAATAGCTCTAAAAAAAATTTTTTAAAAGGAGATATTCGAAAAGAATATGGGAGAAAACAATTATTATTATTTTGTTGTTGTTGTTGCAGAACCACCAAAAGGAAAGTAGATTGTAAGCCTGATGGTACGTGTAGGTTGTGCACTGGCGAATGAGACATTTTAGGTGTCATTACAAGTTGGCCAAAGGGTACCTATTTGGGAAAAGTGCTCCGGGCAATTCTATTTAGTCTGAGGGTTCTGGATCCAGTATTACATGCCAGGCAGGGCCAGCGCAAGGCATGGGCAGTGTGGGCAGCTGCCCAGGGCCCCGCCCTACTCACACTCATGGGGGCCTCACACCACTGTGCCAAATTCTCAAGGACTTTAGTGTCACGAGGCCCAGGGGAAGGTGTAGCCCCCTCCCCTAGGCATCCTAACCATGGTTAAGCACTGCGAGGCCCAAAGAGGGGGCCCCAGGGGCGTAACACAGGCCCCGCAGCCACCGCAGTGTGGGGGGGCCAAGCTCTATGTGGCTCCCTCGACACAGCACTTCAGCCGGAGAGCTCCAGATTGAGTCCGGAGACGGCCCCTCCCCGTACCCTGCAGGGCGGCCCCCTCAAGTTTCAATACACCAATGGGGGGCCCCCCAAGCTCATCCCAATGGGCACTGCTCACCAAGGATTAAGGGAGAGGGAGTAGAGCAGAGCATAGCCAGGTGAGTTGGTTGTAAAATGGGTAAGACAAATGGTAGAAGGAGGGGGAGAGCTGATAGGTGATGGAGGGAGACAGAAGGTGGAAGAATGGGCAGAACCAGCAAGAGAAATTGATAAGGGTTGGTGAGAGAGGAGAGCTGAAGAGTCAATCGGGGAGGTATAGGTCAAAGAGGGGCAGAACCAGTAAGAGAATGTGAGCAGAGAGGGGGAAGGAGGAAGAGGAGAGGTTATGCCACAGGGGCAGAACCAGCAAGAGCAGATACAGTAAAGGGGAAAAGCAAAATGGATAGGTGGATTTAGGAGGGCTGAAGCAGCAGATACGATACACCGCTGGGTGAAGATTTGAAAAGCAGGGAAGGGAGCTGTGAATAAAGAGGGGCAGGAATAGCAAGAGAAGTTGAGAGGCTGGATGGGAACTTGAGAGGTGAAGAGCAGGACATGGAGAGGAAAAATGAATATAAAAGTGGCAGAATCAGTGATAGAAAGTAAGAGGCTATGTGAGAGATATAAGCAACTTTTCCAGCCATTCGGTTTCTGTCTTTTACAATGATCGGATTTAGAGAAGGTGTTAATGGAATGAAATACCCCAAAAAGTTCTATGTGACTAATAGTCCCCCAATCCTCAACAATCATCTTATCATGTCTCTGTGTGCCCAAAGTGTCCTGTGAAGTGATACGGAATATAAGCCACCTTGCCAGACTTAAGTGTTGTGAGGCCCAGGGAAAGGAGCCAGGCTCAGATAGGCAAGGAGCCAGAACATCCAAAGTTGGCTGATGGGCCTGTGCCTGGAAAAACTGGCGCCTGGCCTGGACTGACTTGGTCATTGGTGCTCAACTCAAGAGGCTACTGCAGACTTACAGCCTGATTCATCATTCTCCCGTTTTGCGAGCCCCTAATAGCGATTCATAACGAATCACTATTAAGGACTTGCAAAACGGGATTCATGTAGAAATTGCATAAAGAAATGCGATTCCTACACATTCCTTATTTGCGATTAGCAAATTGCTAATCGCAAATAAGGAATAACTCCCCATTCATTCCTATGGGCCAAAATGAATGGGGAGTATTCCTTATTTGCGATTAGCAATTTGCTAATCGCAAATTAGATAGCGATTTAAAGGGTGCCAGGGGTGTCCAACCCTGTAGCACCCCTTAAATGCAAATTGACACAGGTGTTGCACACACACATGTCCAAAGGACATGTGTGTGTGCAACATGCAACTTAGAAAAATGCTTTTAAGTTTTCGCTATTTACCACGAGGTTTGACCTCACGGTAAATAGCGGGCCAAAATTGCGAATTCGCAATTTTTAAATGGATGATGAATTGCATTTAAGGAATCTCAAATAGAGATTCCTTAAATGTAATTCCTCGCAAAATAGCGAAATCGCTATTACCGATTTTTGTATTTGGGATGATGAATCCCAAATGCAAAAATAGCGCTCGCAAAGGGCCAGATTCTCAGAATCTGGCCCTTTGCGAGCCGATTTCGGCTTGATGAATCAGGCTGTTAGTGTTGGTCTGCACGGAGTAATGTTGATAGTGTTCACAAAGTAACCCAGCTCATTGTCATGTGCAGAATGACAATGGGCTGGCCTGCACATGCATCTTCTCCCACAACAAAGAATCCCAAAACCCAGGGAGTGACAGCAAGGCCTGGGGAAATTGCTGTATTTCAGTGGCACAGTTAGAATTGGCCTCCTGTGGGAGGTGAGTTAAAGAAGAGTGAGCGAACAAGGAGTGGGGGGTCAGATGGGGAGTGGGGGGCATTCCAGAGAGTATATCAAAGCACATGGAGTGATCTGCCAATCATTGAGCCTATATGAGTTGGTGCCCAGAAGGTTCAAGGAGGCAGATCTTGCATTAGAGGTTGGAAGGACCAGACCCGGCAGGGTTGTCCCTTATCTCCTTTATTGTTTGCCATTTATATCGAGCCCTTCATCCAACATCTATTGTTTAATGGCAATATCGATCCAGTTATTCTAAATGGGACAAAGTTAAAATTAGCCGCATCTGCGGATGATATTGCGATCTTTTCGGCTAACCCTGTCCAAGCTATGGCCACAATAATGCATGAAGCACAGTTATTTGGCTCCTTGTCCGGCTATAAGTTAAATGTGTATAAAACCTAAACAATATTAAATTTTCAATTAGACGCCCCCCAGTAACTCTGAGAGTTACAAACACGGCTACTTACCTTGGGGTATGCCTCAGCAGCCATGTCAACGAAATGATTCCATTAAACTATGATTCACTACTAAAGAAAGTGGCGGCGAAGCTACGAAGTTGGTACAGGCTACCTCTTAGCATCTATGGGCGGTGCAATGTGGTTAAAATGAATATTTTTCCAAAATTGCTATATCTTTTTCGCACCATCCCATTAAATGTACCATCTTCTTTTTTCAAACGTCTAGATAGTGTTTTGGGTAGTTTTGTCCGGGGATATCGACGGGCTAGAAGAGCTATTCGGCAACTAAAAATATCATATATACAGGGCGCATTAAACCTCCCAGATGGGCATAATTGTGTCAATTGAAAAAATTGGGAGTTTCATCAGCGTAATTGTGAATCATAAAGAAAATAATTTGTTGAAGCATTGATTACATGGAATAAATATGGATTAAATTAAAAGAAAGTTTCGCAAATAGTGTTTTCAGCTGTGCGATTGGAAATGGAGCACCTTTACGCAACAAATGTGTGAAGAACACAATAATGCATGAAGCACATCGATTTGGCTCCTTTTCCGGCTATAAGTTAAATGTGTAGAAAACACAAACAATATAACATTTTCAATTGGACGCCCCCCCAGTAACTCTGGGAGTTACAAACACGGCTCCTTACTTTGGGGTATGCCTCAGCAGCCATGTAAATGAAATTATTCCATTAAGCTATGATTCACTACTAAAGAAAGTGGCGGAGAAGCTATGAAGTTGGCACAGGCTACCTCTTAGCATCTATGGGCAGTGCAATGTGGTTAAAATGAATATTTTATCAAAATTTCTATATCTTTTTCACAACATCCCATTAAATGTACCATCTTCTTTTTTCAAACGTCTAGATTGTGTTTTGGGTAGGTTTGTCTGGGGATATCGACGGGCTAGAAGAGCTATTCAACATCTAAAACTATTATATACAGGGCGGATTCCACCTCCCTGTCTTTAAGCTAAACTTCTGGGTGGCATTTCTCTGACGGATACAAAGTCTACTCAGATTAATTGATACATATCCCAGTTTGTTCTTGTGAAATGGGATTTCTGGTTGACTAAGGCTTGCTCCAAAGCCAGGCAGAATCCACCACTCTAGTCAGGGCAAGGGAGTTGCATGCCGAAGATAACCCCTGCTCACCCTGTTGGTAGCTTGGCACGAGCAGTCAGGCTTATCCCGGAGGCAATGTGTAAAGCGTTTGCGCAACACACACACACACACTGTAGCAACACCCTAGGCACACTACAAAAGGAACCCCACACAAGGTTTTATAAAAAACATAGCCTTTGTATTGTCATAAACACATTAGAACCATAATCACACATTTACACTGCGCCAACTGGTACGGGCAATATTCACAGGGGATTATATTCAGGACCGGGCCAATCGGGCCACCGTCAGAACCATCAGAAAAGGTAAGTACATATAAAACACAACCAGTCACTACTGGCACAATCATGACCTCAGCATTATCACATTAGGCATAAAACATATTAGGCCCAAACCTTACTAGCATAAACACATTACGCCATAGGCCCCACCAGCATAAATCCTTGTAGGCATCACATTAGGCATATCCATCACCTAAATCACTTTACGGTCCTGCGCCCTACCCACCTAATACTGACCCCCAGGCCAACTGGCCTTCTCTAGGGCTCCAATGCCCGTTGTCCAGCAAAGTCAGGGCCTAGTTACAAATGCAGAAACATCTAGAAAGTGCGCAATGCACTGGCCTAAACGTAGCAGCTGCCCACTAATTGCTGAGCAGCTATGAACATCACGGAAGGCATGGGCACCCCTGGTGCCCTCTCTGGGTCTACCAATATCCCAATTGCACAAGTCCCACTCTGGGACTGTAAACAACCAAAGGAAATGCCCCACGCCTTGTAGCTGCCCGCTATAGTGCGGCGCAGCTGGGGAGAAACCCTGCACGGGGCTCTCTAAACCGACCTGCCCCCTCGTTGCAGCTGCCCACTGTTGCGGGGCAGCCGAGGATGCCAAAATAAACTAGCACTGGCCCCATGGGCCCCAGGGAGCACTCCCGACTATCAGGAATCAGCCCCACTCACTGTTGCGGGGACTCCTCTGGTCTCCTATGGCGCTGCTCCTTGCACTTGCAATGCTCTGTGGAGCTCTCTTCACCTGGGCTCCCTGGCGGCTTGTGCTCTCTCTGCTGCCGTAGTGGCTGCTTCCTTCGGGGACTTCAGAATGGAGTCTGCAAGGCTCCGGTCCCTGTCTGGATTTCACCCTCGCTGGGGAGGCTTCTCACTGCAGGGTGAGCTCCCGCTGGATATCTGACGGCGGGGTGGGCTCCCGCTTGGATTGTCCTTCTTTGTGGGCTCTGGGCTCTTCCGCTACATTCCATTGCGGGGCGGGCTCTCGCCTGGATTCTTCTTCCCGTTCCATGGGAGTCAGGCATTGTCCCCAACCAGGCACTGCAGCCTGACTTCCTCTGCCAATCTCTGCAGTGTAGTTATACAGGGTAGGCTCCCGTTCCGATGTGCAAAACTGTGGGATGGGCAGCCGCTCTTCCCTCACAGGCAACGCAAGGTGGGCACCCGCGAATCAGAGGTGCACATACGCGGGGTGGGCACCCGTTTTCAAGGGACCGATGCGGGGTGGGATACCGCTCAGTTTTTAGCACCAATCGGCGACAATAACGCGGGGGTGGGCTCCCGCAAGATCTCAGCAATGCGGGGAAAGCCCTACTTCGGGACTCCCTTAAAATCGGTCACAGCTCAGCGCTGCAGGCCCAAAAACGGAAGTGCGCCTCAGGATAGAAATAAAGCGCTCTTCCAAACAATCAAAGTGCTAGAGTCCTAAGGTCAGGGATGAAGGGGGCAACACTGGGCACAGGCAGGCCAGCACACAGGGTTCTCCAGCAGGGAGGCAGTCCCTCGTGGTGGTTCCTCCTGGAGCACAGCAGCAGTAGCCCCCCACCCCCCAAGTCAGGAACAGCACAAGCACACCCTTTCATGGGGTCAAAGCCCCTTCATTTATAGGACATTTCCCTTTTTTTGAAAGCACAAGACTGGGAAAACCAGATGCAACTGGTTTTGGAGCACTCTGTTTACCAGGCTCCTCTTTCCTATTGTAAGGTTGGGGCTCGTCATCAGACACACCACTGGGGGGCGGAGCCACCATTCACTAGGGCAGGCACAATCCTATTCAGGGACCAGGGACTTCTCCTCCCACTACTCAAAATGTAGATGTTCTATTCGGCGTAGCTCTGACTCACCCTGCCCCTCCTGGAGCCACCCACACCTCACCAGCCCCTGTTACTCAAAAGCCAGACATGCAATTCACATCAGGCAGGCAGACCCATAGCACACAGAAATGCCAACTTCTCAAAGTGGCATTTTCTAACATAACCACAATACATCTGCGCACACCATTGCGCAGCATTTATTAATACCATTTCACACATACCAGACTTGACCCTGCTGCGCCTCTCATATCAGGATTTACCACTGACCCACATTCATCAGGGAATCCCCCATGCATTCCTATGGGAGGGCAGGCCAATCTCACTACATGTTACCCAAAGTGCACACATTTTACACTGGACAGCAGTGATAAAGTGCCTAGAGGCCTAAAACCACCAACCCTACACAGGGAAAAGGCTAGGAGACAGGCAAAAAGTTTAGGGGTGAACCCGCCAAAAGGGCCAAGTCCAACAGTTTTCATATTAGCCGGTGTGTGGACCAAACACTGGGTTTTTACTATATCAAACATCTGATCCTAACTACTTGAAGCGGGTCAGTTTCAAAGTAATCAGAGACATTACTAAAATATGGCACGAAATTTGCAAAACGTATGCCGTAGCCGATCTGCATCAATATACGGCGCTATGGGCAAATCCTTTGTTTCCTAATATATTTCACGATCATATTGGGATAGAAGGGCAATCTAAGGGCATAACACGGATTGGTCAGTTATATGATGATCAGGGTTTTCAAACGTTTTTATCTTTAAAAGACGAATTTGGATCTTTCACAAACCCAATTTTTCAAATACCTGCAAGTTAGGGACTATTTCTTTCGTGATCGGGGATTATCCGAGCTGTCTAACTTATGCGAGATCCTTTCTACACTTGTAGGTACCAGAGGGCGAGGAGCCATAGGCAAAATGTTTCAAAAATGTATCGGGGTGGTGGGCGATGATAGTGTACAAATCGCTGTAAAACTTAGTCGGATTTTTTGTTCTGACATTTCTAGGGAGGAAATACAAGAATCCCTTCAAATTATTGATTCAGGTGTAACATCTGTCAATCTGAAACTACAACGGAATTATCTTTATGCTCTATTATACTCCTGAGCGAATTTGTAAATGGGCTAACAACTCAATCACTGCTAAGACTAACTATCCTAAATGCCAGGTATACGCTGCCGATTTACAGCACGTTTTTTACATGCCCTCGGCTGAAGGATTTCTGGTCTAACATTGCTTTGGCTTTTGCAACTTGGGTGGGCTACGATAGCCCGATCTCGGGGAAAGGGTTGCTGTTGGGACTATTCTCCGAGTCCGTGTGTCTTATGAAACATTTAACTTCTATTATCAACTCTTGTGCTCGCCTGTGTATAACCCGCTCTTGGGGCCTCATTTATGAGAAATGACGCATCGCTGCGTGAAAACAGCGATGCGTCACTTCTCAGTGCGCACTCCTTGCGTCATGATTGATGCATCATATTTATAATATCTGTAGGCGCAAAAGTGACACATTGCTGGAGTGTGTCACAAAAGTGACGCAACTCCAGCAAAGTGTAGTTTCACATGGGCAAGTCCCATGTTGTTAGTGCCTGCGTCAGTCTTACGCCTGCCATGAAGCAGGCGTAAGATTTTGACGCATTAGCGGCCAAGAAATGGTGCAGTGAAATCTTATAGATTTCACTGCGTCACTTCCATGATGCCCCCCTTGCATACATTATACCTGGCGCAGGTGTAATGTGGCACAGGGGTTTACAAAGTGATGCATCTACCTAGATGCGTCACTTTGTAAATATGGCGCAACAAGGCGCATTTTTTACGCCACTGGTGCGTCACAAAAAGTGACGCACCGGCGGCGTAAAAGTGACGCACAGCCTCATAAATTATGCCCTTGGATTCTTACCACACCTCCCAGTATGAATTTTTTGGGGTATCTGATGAGGGAAATCTTTAAAATGGAAACTGCATTAGCTAAAGCTACAGGCCCCCGATCTCTGTTAAAACTTCGCAGGGTCTGGTCATGCCTTCAATGGGATTAAGGATTGTATGTCTCTTTATCTCTTCCTTTTTCTCCTTCTTACCTATCCTCTTTTCTTTCCTTCTATTTCTATGTCTATTTCTCTTCCTTCTTTCTTTATCTTTTTCTCTTTTCATAATGCTCCTCTGCGCTCTGCATATGCCTACTCATGTATTATTATTTGAAAATGCTGTTATATATTTACTATTTTTGCTTTCATTGCGTGGCTATAAAATCCAATAAAACACTTTTTTTTTTTTTAAAGGAAGGACCCAAAGTATTTGGTTAGGACATTTGGTGCATGGCTAGAGTGAATTGTGAATGATCGAGGGGGTCTTGCAAGAGTCTTGTGTTCAGTTATCTCTTTCAGCAAAATCCAAGTGCAATTTGATTATTACATCTTAGGCTAAATATGAGTCAAGCAGCTTGGTTCTTTACCCGTTGCATTTTGGCAAGTGTCTTCCCTTTTTAAAGTTGTGAATCTCTGGCATTTTGGTAGCCATATTTTGCAAGTCACAGATGAGGTCCCCAACCCTTTAGATATTCCACCTTGCCGGATTTCCTGTAGTTTTAGATGTAAACTGCACAGAGTCTATTATATTAAGTCCCTCTTCTTTTGTTGCTTTAATTTACTTCTTGCCTGCTTAGTGACTGGCCCAGTTTAACTTTTGGGAGTTTTTTTTACTGCTGATGACAAATTGTTGTCTCTTTTCAGCCATTTCTACTCTATATCTTAAAGTTAGATCTGCTATATGCATCTCCTAAACTGTGAGTTTGAGAGTTATTGATGTGTTTTGGTGCTCAGTGTGTTGCTGTGGTCCAGCATTTGGTGCTGTTGCCTGCCAATATATCAACCACCCCACCTGTGTTTAAACATCTGTGCCATCTCCACCTCTTATCGCTGGAAATCTGTGCTTTTTGTTCTTTATTGCAGCATTTTCAGTTCACTCACCTCATCTAGCACATATCTCCTTGTGTTTTCCTTATGCCTGCTGAAAATCAAAATGCCTTATCCATCTATCTCTTTGGCATTTGACAATCTGCCTTATAGCTCTGGGACAATCTGTCTTGAAATTTTAATAATGCACTAATCTGGAAACAGTCAGTGAACACTGCAATAATGATATTTGTTTTAGAGAGACATGTGCCTGACGTTTCCACCTAGTTTGATCAATGTAATGCATTTCACTAAATAGAACTTTACATTTTTTGTACTTATTCGGATTGGTATTTATATTTTTTGCCTTTTACTGTTACCCACACTACTAACTAGTTTCTTGAAAAGTTGTTTCAACGGTGCCAGATAATTCATTGTCAATTGATATTACTTCCTGGGATGTCACTGCCACTGATGTCACTTCCTGGGAGGTTACATCTTAAGCGAATTATAGGGGCCCCTCATGGGTTGTATGACGTTACAACGCATGCTTTTACCACGCATGCTGTTACAACACAGTTTTTACAACGCAAACCTTTACAACACATAGCGCTTTGGGGTGCTGGATAGTTAATAGTTTAATTTACTATTCCAACTCCAGTCCCCGTGGACACTAGGGAAGGTGTTGGCTAGTAAATTAAATCTATTCCCTATCCTAGAGCGCCCCCCAGCGCAATGCGTTGTAATGGTTTTCATTGTAAAACCTGCGTTGTAAAAGCACTGCGTTGTAAAAGTTTCGTTGTAAAGGATGTTTCCCCCCTCATGTTCCTATTCAGCCCAGGGCCCCAAAAATCCGAGGACCGGTCCTGATGCCAGGCCATTATCCTATGCCCAGAAACTCCGGGCTCAGTTTCACTGAGTGCAGATTCTCAACAGGTGAAACTGCAGGCAGGGGCTGAAGGCTGAGATGCAGCCTAGTGCTCGCCTGCCCCTTGCTGCATCTGCGGAGAGAGGACACCGTTCCCCTAGCACTGCCCTGACCTAAACTTCCTCCTCTGCCCCACTCACACACAACATTCTGCACCAATCTCTTCACAACCATTTACCAATTGCTAAAAGCAGGTAATATAATTCTGCAAAAAAGGGACTTTAACTCAGAAGGGGGAATGACATGTGCATAAGGACCTGATAGTCCTGGAGCCATGTGTTAGTCCCTATTCCAAGTGGAGTAACTTGTGATGACCAACAGGGCTAGACTGGGAACCCAAAAGCAGCTCTGGAAATCTTGTCGGACCAGCCCCCACCCCCGGGAGCGGGAGAAGGGGTGCAGGGATGAAAAACGGCTGCTTAAAAATATCGGCTCCCAGCACTGCCGCGTTTGTTACTGGGAGCCCCTAGTTACAAAACCGTACCCCACTGCCCCAAAACTGGCTCCTACCACTCCAAAGCCAGCCCGCAGCCTCCCAGGCAAACGCCTGATGCCCACTACTGGCCCTAATTACCAATATTTAACAGGGGGATTTAGACCTGTCTGGTGTTGCTGCTCCACTTAACGGGCAACTCCTAATAGGGTCCTTTGTCCTGATGATGGGGCAGCTTTGCATCCGCCTTTGCACAAGCCCAAGATTGGTATGTTGGCTGAATAGTCAACATGGCAAAGTGTCATACCTCACATTTTAGGCCCATATTTATAGGAAAAGTGGAGCAGGAAAATGCAGCAAGTTACCTTGCTGCACTGCCCTGCGTTACAGGAAAGGGCAGGAATGTACCATTTTTATCCAAAACGGTGCATTCCTGTCCATTACCTCAGCGCTGGTGCCGTTTTGGCAGCCTAGCTCCAACGCAGGCACCCTCGCACCATTGTGCAAGGGTGCTTGCATTACAGGCAGGATTGTTTTTGTGCAGGAAGGCGCACCTTCCTGCACAAAAACAACTTTCCAGCACCAAAAAAATCCATAGTTATTTTTCTCTTTGCAGAATGCAGCACACACAGAAAGAGGAAATATCGAGGAGGAATAAAGATATTTCTCCTCGTTACACCTCACCGGGGGAGGGGTAAGGCTTTGCCACATTCCCAGATTTCCAAGTCCCTGTAAATCTGGGAATGTGTCAAAAACCATGGGAGTTGCGTGGGAACCCCCACCCCACTGCCCATGGAACACCTCCATTGCACAGAATAAGGCAACGCAGTGATTGGCGGTGCATTGCATTGCTCCATTGCATTGATTTCATATTCATAAATATGACTAAGAGGTTTGCGTCGTACATGTAGCACATTGCGTGGTACAAGCATGAAGCAAAGCCCTCATAAATATGCCCCTAAGTTGTTTACAATGCCAGAGAAGAATGCACTCCACGCATGCACTGTCATGTGTACTTGCCTGCCTTCTTATGCATGGCCATTGGCCACGGTACTGTACTAAGCGTTGTGCCTCAGGCTCAAAATGTTCCCTTGCAGTTAAGGGAAGGTCTCTGGCTCCACCTTCAGACTGGAAAAAGAAATGCATGCTGCAGAGCAATGCAGGTTTCTGAACTCTAGTTACTAGACTTAAAAGCAGACCCAAGCAGCGACTCCAACACAATAGACACAACGCCGTGTACGTATACTATTTCCAAATCTGGACTGTTGTAAGCTGATGCACTTTATCAAATACTCCCGCTCCGAGAGTAGAAAATGTTGTAACTGAAAATAAAATAGGAGACACAACGATTCTTTACTTGAATGTCGAAAGTTTACCTTTGTGACCTTATTTCATGAAGGTGGCCAGCTTCATACTTGCAAGAATCCTTTTAGATATATAGTCAATAAACATATCAAAGTGGGGAAAAAGCAGTGCACTAGTTCTTTTAAAAAAATAGCAAAGTGATTCCAACCGCCACCGGGTATATACAGAAATGTACACACATTATATACAAGGAAAAAGAAATTCCTTCAGTGAGACGCTTGCAATTTAATATAGAGAGACAACTCACAGTTCCTTAGACTTTATGCAGTCGTTAGTTTCCCTAGAAACTACAGATAAACTAATTAGTCTAAGCTGTGTAATAGACTCTCCTCAAGGCCATCATTACAATGCAGATGTCTTAGTCAGTCAGTCAGTCAGTCACTCTCTCTTAGTCAATCTCTGTCTTTTTGTCAGTCAGTCTCTCTCTCTGTCAGTCAGTGTCTCTCTCTCTGTCAGTCTCTCTCTCAGTCAGTCTCTCTCTCTGTCAGTCAGTGTCTCTCTCTCTCTCTGTCAGTCTCTCGCTCAATCAGTCTCTCTCTCAGTCAGTCAGTCTCTCTCAGTCAGTTTCTCGCTCTCTCTGTCAATCTCTCTCAGTCAATCAGTCTCTCTACCTCAGTCAGTCAGTGTTTCTCTATCTGAGTCAGTCAGTCTCTCTCTCTCTCTCTCTCTCTCAGTCAGTCAGTCTTTCTGTCAGTCAGTGAGTCTCTCTCGGTCTTCCAATTTCCCTCTCAGTCAGTCTCTCTCTCTCTGAGTCGGTCAGTCTCTCTCTCTCTCTCAGTCAATCTCTCTCTCTTAATCAGTCATTCTCTCAGTCAGTCTCTCTATCTCTGTCAGTCAGTCAGTCTCTCTCTCTCTCAGTCAGTCTCTCTCTCTCTCTCAGTCAGTCTCTCTTAGTCAGTCATTCTCTCTCTTAGTCAGTCTCTCTCTGTCAGTCTCTCTCTGTCAGTCCATCTCTCAGGCAGTCTCTCTCTCTCTCTCTCTCTCACACACATTAGCTGAAAGGTCCACAGGCCATACTATGAGTACCACTGGCCTAGAGAATAGGATGGGTTAAAAAGCATCAGCACTTTTGCAAGCGTATAGACATTAACAGCTATGAAAAAGAAATATAAATGGGCCATCACAAGTAAAAATGCCTGGAATGGATTAAAGCAAGACCCTTTTGTAATAGACCATATAAGGACATACTGCAATATTACAAACTGCTAGGCTATCATGTGGTAACTTACGGATGGACCGCCTGTTGGAGTTAGGCATTATATATTCAGCCATGACATATGCAGTTTGGGGTCCCTCAGGAATCTTGATGGCACTGCACATTGGTTGGGGCGCATTGAGGAAACAAATTTGACGAGGCACAGTGACTGATTCTATGCAAAAAATGTTTTTAGGTTAGGAAGCAAGAGAGGACGAAGGATTCTCAAAAAGGTGTATATGTCACTAAAAAGGCAGAGGTACGACCCTAGCCCGTATACCCTTCTAGAGTCCAACAGACCAAAACAGGGCATCCGCCACAGGAAGATGCCTTTAGTCTCCACCCTCACCTTAATGTCCATATAAAATGCTGTGGGAGGAGGAGTTAAGTGTGGATGGCGGATTAAAGGTCATTTAGGAGGGGGTTAAGGCCGTGTGAGCATTAAGAGGGCCCATGAGATGAGGAGGTCTGGAAAGATGCATCAGATTCTGCAAATGAAGCCAGTGAGGGGGAAAAACAGACAATGCACCGGGGACAAGACAGCAGACAGCACAACTTTAAAGAGATATTTTAGCTTTTCAATGCCCACAAAATCAAAAATAGCATCCCTGTCCGATGAGGCCCGATAGAGAGAACTCAATCTCCGAGCCTAGGAGGGAGGGAAAGGGAGACTGCCCGGAAAACTCGGAAGGAAAGCCGTACTTGCCTAATGTCAGTGCCTCTCTCTCGTTGCCGACTCGAAAGGAATGGCAGGCAAGGAGAGAGAGAGAAAATGAGGGGCAAGCCGTCCTCGAGAGGGGGCGGGGGGAGTCAAATGCCCTGTACCTAGGCCCGCCACCAGGAAGTATTGACAACATGCCAAACATCTGTCGTCCTCGGCACTGCCAAGGATGTGTGTACTTCAGCGTTCCCCTCGCAGGCCTTGGGCAATGGTTTGGACACATCAATTCCATTGTCCACTCCTGCAGTGCATGTCCTCTCAAATGCTGCTTTCTAATTTGTGATACAAAAGGGGATGATGGACGAAGCGTTTGAGCAAATCAAACACTTGGTAGTTCGGGCTGGACTGTTCCCATGAGGCACAGGGCCAGACTGATTTGCATAGGGCCATGTCTGAGCTGGGGTGGTGGAGTGAGCTAAAGAATGATGATGGATTAACCCAGATCAGTTGACTGGGGGTGAGTGTTTGATTTGCTCAAGTGCTCCGTCCATCATCCCCTTTGGTATTGCTTTGTTCGCCATGAGTTTGGCAGGGTATGCTCAGACGTGGGTCTCTTGCTCACTTTGCCATGGATTCAAGCTAGCCTGGCTGATGAGGGCTGAAACCGGTCCCAGGAAGCGTGTTTCCGGTCCAGGGAAGACATAGCTTGGCAGTTTGGGCTGGACTGTTCCTATGAGGTTCAATGTCAGACTGATTTGAATAGGGCCATGTCTGCGCTGGGGTGGTGGAGTGAGCTAAAGAATGATGATGGGTTAAACCCAGATCAGTTGACCGGGGGTGAGTGTTTGATTTGCTCAAGCGCTCCATCCATCATCTCCTTTGGTATCGCTTTCTAACTTGTGGCCCACACTAGCATTTCCTGAATGTCATTTGGGATTTGCCCTATCAAAGGCACGTGCACTGAGGTGTATTCACATTTTCCCTTACAAAAACCAATTGATCCTAATACATCCACTGGCTCTCCATGTAATTCTTGTCTATTTGTGTTATTCGGTTCTTCCTAAAAGTGCATTTTCTACTGAGTCCTGCATGTATCACTCAGTTAAATAAAGCCATATCAAGATCTCTCATTCACTGCTTATCTGGTGTGCATAGCTTCAGTCGTGGGGGTTTGCTGTCTCATTGTTTAAGCCCCCAAGTACCGTTCAGTGTGGGAGAAGTAACAATGGCAAGGGGACAATGTCCACTTCCATGCAGTACCTCTTCCATGTAACTCACTGCTTGGGTATTGCCCTTAGAGGGTGATTCGCAAACAGGGATCTACAAACTAAGCACCAGGGATTTATTTGGGGTGAAACAGCCCTTATGGGCAATGAGCAAGAGCTCTCTCCTAAAGGAAATATCAGCAGTTCTGCCCCCTTGGTGAGATTGTGGTGATCACTGCTAATTGACACCTCAGGGGTCAGAGGAAATCAATCTAGGATCCAGCTAAAATTAATTTGGGGCATATTGGGGGCACATCCGGCTGTGTCCCCCCAACACCAAGTGCACAAGTCTTTCTGACCCAATGTGGCAGATCGAAGGATCTTACCCTGAATCTTCCCCATGGGAGGCAGAAATCCCTCTAGACACGAGGGAAGAATGGTAAAAAATATAGAAGGAATGGACGGTGGTCTGACCAGGCATTGGACTATGGCCCAAACCAAGAACAGGCCGAAAAGTCTTTCTGTTCATACTGGCTTACATCAAGCCAAACCCCCCACCCCTAAACTTCCAGCACATTTTGTCCTCCCCACCCTCCCACAGAGGGAAGATTGAAGGAATTACTCAAACCCAGCCCCCAAAGGGCAGAAAGCTCACTAGACAAGAAGGAAAAATTGCAAAAAAAGAAGGCTGAGGTAATCTGCCCACGAATGCACAAATCCTAGAACAGCCCCAGATGTCCTTCTGACACCTATGATGGGCAGAGTGGGGGATTTTCCCCAATGTGTCAACCCTAAGGGCAGAACCCACACTAGAAATTAGGGATATTATTAAGTAAAAAGGAAAAAGAGTGTGTACTGGGCCACATCAGTCTACCTTCCTAGCTGCCCACCCCTAAAGCCCCAACACTTGTTCTTCCCCCTCAAGGGAAGATTAAAGGATTTACCTCTACTCAGACCCAGAACCAAGAAAAACCACTGGATGCCATTTATATATATTTTTAAATATGATGGGGCCATCCTACAGGTGGGACTCCTATTCTAAAGCCCCAACAATTTTTCTTTCCCCCCAAAATCCTCCCCAGGGTCTAGAGAATCCTAAACCCTATGACAAGCGAGAGGAAATTTTGACTCTTTTGGGCATACTTTTCACATATGTCTGGCAGAGAAGGGGTGAATCCCAATTTCCTGTCACTTGCCAAGGTGAATGCCACACTATTTGAAATTAAATGAAATGAAAACCAATTTTATTAAGCGCTAACAGCTGCCCTGAGGCGTCCAGGCGCTAAGACTACAACCAATGCCTTCAGAAAAAAGAGCAGGGGAAAATCCCACTAATTAAAAAGAAAAGTCTTGAGCTGTTTGCGGAAGCTCAGCAGGATAGAGCCAGCTCTAAGATGGAGGGGTAGATCGTTCCATAGTTTAGGGGCTTTATAAGCAAAGGATCGACCTCCGGCCCTCGCTCTATAAATCCTAGGAACTTGAGCTGAGAAAGCATGTGAGGAGCGGAGGGCTTTAGTGGGTTGGTATGGTAATACCAGAGAGTGGCTTATTTCTGGGCCGGATTTCCAGTAAGCTTGATGAGCGATGCACATAGACTTAAACTTGACTCTCTCTCTAATGGGGAGCCAGTGCAACGCTCTTAAGCCAGATTTTATTGAGGTTCTGCGGGGAGTTCCAAGTAATGTGCGAGCTGCACAATTTTGAGTGCGCTGCAATTTTTGTAAAGTGTACACCAGCGCCCCCAGGTACAGAGCATTGTTGAAGTCAAGGCGAGATTGAATTAAGCCCTGTATAACTATCTGCCTGGCCTTAAAGGGAAGAAGCGGGAGAATTCTTTTGACCATCCTCAAGAGGCCAAAGCAGGTCGCTGAGACTTTAGTTGCCTGCATGTCGAAGGTCAATGATTTGTCCATCCACACCCCCAGGCTTTTGATATTGTCTCTGGGGGTGGGGGCTGTGCCCCATGCTCAAAGGCCATAACAGCTCTAAGGTAGAAGGGGCTGGGGGGCCTAGGAGCATAAGCTCTGTTTTATCGTCATTGAGCTTCAGACAGGACCTCGTCATCCAGCTCTTGACCTGTTCCAGGCATGTTGTTAAATTGGACTGTGGTAGTGGGCTGCTCTTTTGCACAATTTGGCTCTAGGTTAGCTGACAACCAGGAAACTCAGCCAACCCTGGCCTTTTCTGAAACCTAGAGACTAAAAAAATCTAGGTTGGTGATTCTTCCATGGATCCCACTAAGTTTTCTTATCCAGAATACCTTGTAAAAGTCAAACTTTGGATCTAGAGTTGATAAATTATTCTATGAAAGATGAATACCATGTGAATCTTATGAATGCTAAAGGTGACTGTAAGTACAATGTAAGAGTAAAGTAGTTTGTACATGGAACATCACAATACGAACTGATATTAACCAATTGTTGTTAAATGCAAAGACAAGGGGATGAGTTAATACTGACTAAAGTCTCTCGGGAAATAGACTAAATGGTTGCAGTCTCGAAAAGGATGAATGCTTACCTGGTGATCTTGCATATACTGCAATATGAGGGATCATCAAGGTAGCATTCATCCTTCCCGGGACTGCCACCACCTATTCGGTTTCCGGAAAGACCTTAGTCTATATTTAGCCATCCCCTTATCCACACATTTTGTGAGTTTTATTGCTCCATCTCATAGTCTTGGATCTTTCAAGTAGTCTAATGACCAGGTATGTATGACCATTTTTACTCTTGACACTTACAACTACATGGGTACATTTCTCCTCCACACTTAAAACTTTATGCACACATTTCTCTCCTCCAGTGTCAATCAGTACCTTTCCTGCTATGCAAATTTACTTGCTGATGACAAGACCTATAGTAAAACCCACACCATGTTGGACAACACCACCTCCCTCATAGGATGTTACCACCATTTACGATTTACTGTTTCTTATGTTAAGACAATATCCTACACATGGTTCCATCCCTTAGTCATCAACATTCTCCTTAGAGAAAGCTCAACTCACAACATATACAGGATCCTTTGACCTCATGCCCGGAAAACCTAGAGGCTATCCTTTCACCTGCACCAGTATGGAAACTGGCATTGTCATCCCTGTAATTCCGCCCACTGACTGTTCATTAAGTTACCATTGAATAAAAACGTAGAATATCAGTTTTCTCCCCTAGTGTCCTTGGAAGCTTGCAACTGCCACAGTACTGAACACCCTTACTTAATCCATGAACTCCAACATTAATATTTTAGCACTAATTTTCCTCCATTTAGGGTGAAATCCTAAACATTTCTTCTAGGATTGATTAGGGCCACTTCTAAGCAGAGTACTACCCCGACTAATAGTATTGACCTATTTTGCTTCCAACCGCTTAAAGTTCCTAACAAAAATTCAGTTTTAAAGTTATATTCTACCTTGTCATTTAAACAATATCATGCACTCTGGACATTCAGTGGCACATGTACAATGTTAATTACCTATACACTCAATTTTTGAACTTCTTACATTTGCTGTGCCCCACATAATGGAGCTCACAATGTGCATACACAAATGGAGTAAAACCTCTTTCAAACTTATACTTTTTTGACAACCAGTTGTATGAAATAAAACTAACATATGCATGACTATGGAAACATTGCAGCTTTAATAAAGCCCCAGGCCTGTGTGCCACCTGGGGGTGAAACGTGTTGGATGTACACTACTAAACCTTGAATCAAACAACTTAAAGAAAAAAAAGGCACTTTGCTCGCTTTTAAACTCTAGGGGCCAGATGTACGACCCTTACATTTTGCAACTCCCAAACCACTGTACAAACTGGAAATCATTGGGCAAGGGAGCCTTACCCATAGCAAGGAAACACATGAGCATATAATTTAATATAACTAGTTGTCACTGAAGAACTGTAAGTTCTCTCCTTAAGTATGTATTTAATGGATGCATTTAGAATTAGAATAACTGTCACATCGGTCGCTGGTAAGATCCTGAATGCATAAGAGAAGGTGAGTGTTACACCTGTCAGCCGTAGCGCGGTCTTCCCACAAACATTTTGCTTAGTTCCCTCCTGTTTTGCTGAATTTGTTATTGTTGGCCTTAGGACTCTGTGCATGTTACCCCTGCTAATCAGTGCTAAAATGCTTGTGCTCCCTCGCTATAACATGATAAAATTGTCTTACATCTGATTAACATATTTAATTTACTCGCAAGTCCCTAATAAAGTGGCATACCATATACCCAGGACTGGTAAAATAAATTCTACTTATGTGCCTGCAGGAAATATTGTGCCATCCACTTATGTAGCCCTTAAAACATGTCTCGGGCATGCCACTTGCAGCTTGTAGTGCAGTTTCTGCCAGGTTACCTTGGCAAAGTAGCCCCTTCCAAGCCTAAACCTCCCATTTCAACACATATAAGAAACCCCTAGGGTAGGCCCTAAACAGCCCGTTGGGGTGAGGCACATTGCAATTAAAAACTTACATGTGCTTCTAAGCTTTACATGTCCTGGTAGTAAAAAACGTACAAATTCGTTTTTCATTACTGCGAGGCCTACATCGCCCACAGGATAACATTGGGTTACCTTATTACATTTAATTAGGGGTGGGCAATACATTTTGCTTGCTTTGTAACACAGAGTTCTCTAAAAACTGTGCCAACCACTGTATGGGGGAGTTTTTTCTTGTGCGTGACTCGCCAATGATATGTTGACAAAGACAAGTGAAAATTGATGTTCCCTAGCACGATTTTCAGGTGCTAGGAGGGCACCTGCTGAGATTTTCTCAATGCGGGCAGTTGCAGCCGGTCTCAGATGTTTGCAGTGAGAAAGCTGCAACTCGAGTAGAAAATCTTATCATACAGCTGCAAAGGAGCAGTGCCCTCTGGTGCCAATCATACTGATTTTTCAGAATAGAACAAACTTCTGGGAGTAAAAGCGTAAGCAGTGCGACGTCCGATTTCCATCCATTCTTGGGTCTCTGCAGAGTTTTCATGTAACTGCAGAATTCACTGTGCAAATTCCGACCCACCCTGGCATTTAATAAGTGATAACCCCTGGAAAGGAGCAGGTAAGAAAGTCATTTTTGGTGTCTGAGTAATTGTAATTTAAAATCCTTTTAAAAAGTGAAGTCGGGTTTTAAGCCACCATTTAGCAAATGCCACTTTTAGAAAATTAACATTGTCTTATCCTAACCATTTGGGGCATGCAGCCTGTGTCCTGGGTCACACAACTGGGTGTAACTGGCAGTTGGTATTTTTGTACTGCTATCAGGCTGTGAGGCAAAGGCAGAATAGGTGCTGGCAGGATGAGACTTCTCTGATTTGATGAGGGGGAGGAGCTGTCACCTACCACACTTGCACATCGCAAAGGCTCTGCCTGAGCACTCTCACAAAGTGTTTGATACTATTCTTTTATGCCCCAAGACAAGCGGGGACCAGGGCAGGGAGGCAGGAAGTTCCAAACACATCTGGGGAATGAAACCTCCAGAACCTTCTCCTACTTCAAAGCAGGCACCATATATAAATATTGGACCCTCAGACCCAACTCTTCAGTACTCCTCTAGACCTGTGAATACAACAGAAGAATGACTGCTGTGCTGCTCCACTGCCAGAAGGACTGCTACCCTGCTGCCCTGATACTCTGCTGCCCTGGTTGCTGGGAAGTAAGACTGCACCTCCACCCTTCATTCCAGGCTGAAATTACTTCAAGTGTCATGGCGTTGTGAACTCACTAGCCACACTAACTGAACTATAACACGGCCTACTACCATGTGCAGTGTTTTCATAAATGATGTCATTACTGTTGTTATCAATGCAATGATTTAACATGTTATAGGCATGCCACTAGAATTATGTGATTGTGCGGCCATGGCAATTTTTGCACAATTATACTTTTGCCCCATAATCCTTCATCTACCGCATTATCTGCATATTAAAAAAAAAAAGTTTCTAGCTCAAACAGTTCAAAAGGTACTAAAAATGTAGCAACACGTGTTGCCACATGGTGGAAGGCCCTTTGCAAAGCTGAAATGGCCAACTTTCTGTTGCTTATTGCTAAATTTGGGTGTTAAATTGTTACTCATAGTGTGCAACCAATGCCCTGACAGTGTTACCAAGTTTAAAAATGACAAATAAATGAAGTAATACCATTAGAAAATGTGCTACATTATGGGGCATAACTTGTCTCTTCTTGCCACATAATTTACTCAAGCCTGTCGCATAATTTGGCCCTCTCCTGCTGCATAATTCCAGTGGGCCTGGTTATAAGTGACGTATAAGAAAGGGTATAAGGGTATAAGCAGTACATGGGGAAGTCACAAGTTATAGTTAATTTATTACGGCTAGCGAGGTCACAACAGTGTAGAGTGGAGTGGCGTGTCATAAAGTGCAGTGGCATATTGTTTGGGTGGAGTGCAAGTTATAACTTAAAGGTATAACTATAACTTTTGAATTTCTGAAGTTTGTGTATTTTAAGTTTGTTATGCAAAAAAATAATAAAGTTTTCCTAACTATAACTAATTGTAAACCTTTTGTTTATTTATTGGATGTTGGCTAACTGAAACAGGCAAAGCAACAGTACATAGGCACAAAATGAAGGCTAGAGCACAGGCAATAATATTTTCGATTTGTAAACTTAATGAGCTCATGAAGAGTCCAACATCAGCACCCATTAGGAAAGTATTACAAGCAAAAAATAGGGCATCTGCAGGCTATGCACAACAAGCATTCCCAGGCAAAATGGAGGCAATGTTGGGCAAAGTGCAATGCCAGGCCTAAAAACGTATTTTTAAACTTCCGAAACACACTCGTAACAGTCTAATTCGATTGGAGTTTGGCCTAAAGCAACAGAGTAAGGAAGGCCTGGGAACACATATAAAATACTTTTAACAGCTCCAGCCGGAAGTTTAAAAAGTATGCTCAATCCAATGTACAGATACACCACTAACCCGTGGAAAGGTTACAAGGAAACAGCAGTGGAAACCTTGGGGTTAGCAATCAAAAATTGGCAGAATGGATTAGTAAATTATCTGGCGATCAAAAATGCAATAAACAAACAATGCTTTTTCCTGTCACATACAAATGATCTAGCAGAATATGTATCAAGAAGAGGGCCACCCAGGTTGGCAACATCATACATTGGGAGTAAGATCCAGCCCTACCTTAGCCAAGCGCTGGGAAGGAAAGCACTTAAAAACATTATATGGGCCAGACTAGTGCCCCTTCAAATTAAGGAACTAAACCCCGGATGGATGTCCCTTGAACATAAAACAAGATGCAGACTCTGCAACTATAAACACGAATCTCTGTTACACATGATTTGTTGCTGCCCCGTGATGCTTCTCCCCCGTCAGACCTATTTAAAACAAATTTGGCTACGGCTCGGGGTTTGGACAGTAAAAGAAGCGGTGGCGGCACTTTTTTCTTGCTCTCGTCCAGCAGATTTGGCTAGTTTTGGGAAATATATGGCAGAGCTGCGAAAAGGGCTTGCGGAAGAAGATGGGTCATGCAATTTGCAAAATTAACTCCACCGAACAAGTAATATGTGCCCTCACTAAATCAGATAGAGAAGGTATTACACTTTTGCCAAATACTACAAGAAACTTTGTAAAAAGGACACATTGGCAGACCCCTGTGATGTCATTAATGGACAGACATAAATATTCACATATATCGTATTTTAATTGCCTCGAGACTGTTGTATTTAAATGTTTTCTTTTATAAACTGCTGTGTTTAAAAAAAAAACTTTTATAACTGGCATACAAGTAGTATTGCAAATGGTTTTAAGTAACTGTGCAATATAAATAAAATTCATTCATTCAATTCATTCATTCATTCATTCATTCATTCAATATTGAATGTATGGGTATGTTTTGAAACAATTTGTTTCTCATCATATAATGTTCTTTTTTTATGATATTCATTATTTATACTTTTTTTTGGCATGGTGGTAATTTCGAGTTATGTTAAAGTTCATTATGAATGTCAGTGTCGTCTGCGTTTTCGTTTTGCTTTCAGTTGCAGTTCCTCAAAAACTTCTGCGGCACCTCCGTAGATTAAAAAATATATATTTACACCAAATAAGTATATATTTTTGTAAATATTTATTTAGGTTTTTATGGCTACCTATATTTTTTAATAGTATATTTGTTCATATTATAGCTGTAGATTGTGATTGTGAACTACAGGGCGCCGCAATAGCATCAACATACTACCACAATACTTTCGCATTTCATTGAATTTGAATTCTGTCAATTGTAGGAAACAAGAATAGTATACCCTTATCTCCCATTCCAATTGATATCTTCAAAGGTGAAAGTTGTGTTCTTTGCAAGAGGAAAAATATTCTGTTCAGAAGTCCCCTTGTAGTTTTTGGAGAAGTGCAATGGATCAAGAAGAAGTTCTTGTCCTCCTGGAAGAAGAGGAAGAAGAGATGGAGAGGAGGATGCAAGATGAGGAACAAGAGGCAGAGTGGAGGAAAACACTGGAGGACTCCATTGTGTGGAATTTTTTCTCAATGCCACCTGGAGGGAAAAAGGTGAACTCCAAATAGTAACCTGCAACCTATTCAACAAAGATATTTCCCATGGGATCCGCAAACAGTACCCATTCAGTACCACAGGAATGAGAAATCAACTGCAGGCACTTCATTCCACCAGGTTGGCACGTGCGGGAAGGATGCATCAGATGGAGATACAAGAAGCCACAGGAGAAATGTTGGAAGCTTCCGCTGCTGCACCAACTTCAACTTGTTCTACATCATCAGCATATCCACCACCATCTGCTGCATCTGTCCCTCCAGTAGCGTCTTCCACACTTTCTGTCCCATTGGCACCACCACCGACGCATCTTTCGCTCCATCAGTGTCTGCTCCTTGTACCGAAGTGCCAATGCATTTGTTGAGGTAGAATAGAGAAAATATATAGAGCAGTATGGCAGTACTGCGACATATTGTTTCCTCTGCAATACTGTCATTGTTGAGGGCGAGCGAAACTTGACCATCTACTGTGAGCATGTCATGGCTCACCAGTGACCTCCCCAAAAGCTATAGTTTTTATTTGCTTTGTTGTCCTCCTGTTTGCAGTTAATACTGTTTTTCCTGGTTGGTCATGTTGACCTTTGAAAAAATTGAATACTTCCACTTTCTGGAAGTATTCACTTTGTCAAATGTCAATTGTCTTAAAAAAGCAAAACAAGAAAAAAGTTCTTTACAGAACTAATTAAATATCTCAAAAGATAGAGAGCTTGTACCAATATTAATAATATTCTTTTTAGGTTTCAGAAGTACAAAATAGTCATTAATATAGTGATAAGTGATAAGCGGATTGTAAATTTAACACGTGCCTTATGGTGGCTTCATAGTAGATGGTAAGTTAATAATACACTACTAAAGTGAAGCCTGATTGTATTTAGAGTGGAGTACAGAGTCGTAGAGTGGTGTGGCGCACAGTGAAGTAGAGTGTCGTAGAGTGGAGTGTTGTTGAGTGGATTTCTATTAAGTCGAGTTTTGGCGAGTAGAGTGTTGTACACTGGCATAAAGTGGAGTAGAGTGTTGTAGAGTGGAGTGGCCTTGAGTGGAGTGTCATAGAGTGGAGTGGAGAAGATTGTCATAGAGTGGAGTGTTGATGAGCGGAATGTCATGGAGTTGGGTAGAGTGTCAGAGAGTGGACTAAAGTGGAGTAGAGTGAAGTGGAATGGCTCAGACTGTTGTAGAGTTGAGTGGAGTGTCATAGCGTGGAGTGGTGTGTTAGATAGTGGGGTGGGGTGTTAGAGTCGAGGGGAATGCAGTGGCTTAGAGAGGAGTGGAATGGTGTAGAGTGGAGTGACATATTGTATCATAGAGTGGTGCTGTAAAGTGGAGTGGAGTGCCATAGAGTGATGTGGTGTGTTGTAGAGTGGAGGTGTGTGTGAAAGAGTGGAGTGGCATTACATAGAGTGGAGTGGAGTGGCATGCTGCATAATGGAACAGAGTTGAGAGGAATACAATGGAGTTGAGCTTTGTAGAGTGGAGTGGTGTAGAGTGGGGTGGCATATCATAAAGTAGAGTCATAGAGTGACATGTGACAGAGTGTCTTCAATTGTTGTGTTGTAGAGTGGTGTAGTGTGTCATAGAGTGAAGTTGCTTGGCATGTCATAGCTTAGATTAGAGGGGTGTAGAGTGGAGTAACATGACATAAAGTGGAGTGGCATGTAATAGAGAAGAGTGGAGTGCGGTAGAGTAGAGTGGCATTTCGTAGAGTGGCAAGTCGTACAGTATCTTAGAGTGGAGGAACTCATGGAGAAGTGGCGTAGAGTGGAGTGGCATGTCGTAGAATGAAGTGGCGTGTTGTAAGTTGGAGTGGCATGTCATACAGTGGTGTGTCATAGAGTGGAGCGTCAGAGTGAAGTGGTGTATCTTAGAGAAGAGTGGAGTGGTCTAAAGTTGAGTGGCATGTCATAGGGTAGAATGGAGTAGTGCATCAAAGAGTGGCTTGTCAGGAGTTTCTTAGAATGTAGGGGCATAGTGTGGCATAGAGTAGAGTGGCATGTTGTAGATTGGAGTGGCCGGTTGAAAAGTGGAGTGGCTTGCCGTAGAGTGGAGTGGCATGTTGTGGAGGGGAATGGAGTGATGTGTCATAGAGTAGAGTGGAGGAGCATCTAAGGGAGTGGAATGTAATACAGTGTCTTAGAGTGGAGGGGTGTAGAGTAAGCCTGGGCAGAGTTCACAAAGAGCAAAACAAACTCTGCAGCGCTACCCGGAGCTCCGTGAGCAGCGGATTTCATTAGATAAATGCCGTTTGTGGTTATTTTCAGTGCCTAGTGCTTGTCTGCACTGTGCAATCATCACAAATGGCACCATGCAAAGTGCAAGAGGGTGCTGCTTCCTTTCTACTGCTTGAGTAGATTTTTACTCGAGCGTCAGCTTTATCAACGCAAACAGATAGTTTCTCAACGCGAGTGGTCGCAAGCATACGTGACCACTCACAATGAGAAATCTGACGGCCTGCATTAAAATCTCTTGGGGAGGTTGATTTTACACACTCACGCTCGCCAACTTGATGTTGACAATCAAGAACGAAGAGAAATCTTGCCGGGAGGTGGATTTTTCTTTTTTTTAAATTTTTTATTGGCATCATGAGGAAAACAGAATACAATTTATAGTTACATACAGATAATCAGAAGTCATTAATAAAAAAAGAGTTAGCAAGGTTAAACATAACAGATAACAAAGAAAAAAAAAGAATTATGGAAAAAGAAATTATATTATTGGTCCACATATTTTTCAATTTTCCGCTTTCATTGAATTCCCCTTGTTTGTGCCAGGGCGTATTCCATATCATATGTATCCTTGACCAACCTCCACCACTCCCAAACTGTCGGTGGGCCTTGTTGTATCCAAACCCGTGCTATTGTTAGTCTGGCATAGGTAATTAAGATATTCATTAAATCGACCTGACACCCGGTCCCACTAAACCCGCCCACCAGCACATCTAAAGCTGTGAGTATGATTGGACATGCAAGTTTCTGAGAGAGAACCTTAATAACTCCCTCCCAGAATTCAGTTAACTCTGGGCATGTAAAAACCATATGATTCAGGTCAGCTGCCCTTAGGTCGCATTTTGGGCACTTAGTACAATCGTTATTTCTATTGTTAGATGCCCACTTCGATATTCTTTCTGGTGTATAATATAGCTGACATATAGTTTTATGTTGTTGGAGCCTAAGGCTAGAAGAGTGCACAGAACGGCTTATACTGTTAGGAGCTGTAGATATTATATTTGGCGGCACATCGATATCCAATTTCCTACTCCACTTCTCTGCTAACTTCAAGCAATCATCATTCCTGAGACCACTAAGAATGTTATACCCTATACTGATCAATGACTTATCTTTTTCCGCATATATATACAATTCCATATATCAGAATCAGAGATAGTCATAAGACTTAACTTACATACAGAGTAGTCCCGAATCTGATAATATTTGAACAGAGCCCCTTCAGTGAGGTTAGGACAATCCTTCAGTTTTTCAAATGTTATGAAGCCATTATGATCATACAGATCTCCTAGCGTTTTTATGCCCAAACTGGATAGGTGTTTACCGGGTTGGTCGTGAAAAATGTCAGGAAAGCTGGGATTGCCCCACAAGGGAGCTCTACAATTATACAGAGAAGTTTTACATTTAGTGAGAAGAGCACGCCAAATACTTATAGTGTCCCGCGCCGTCTTGAAATTTACCCGCTTGAAATAGTTTGGGTCGTTAAGTCTATAAAAAAACATATTGGAATCTTCCCCCAGGATAAATTTGTGAAAGAAAAACCTATTGGTAGGATTCAGCAAACTGCAAAAGCGGCTCAAAAAAGTTGACCAGAAGTAAAGCTTAACATCTGGGAAATCAAGACCACTCTGATTAAATGGAAGTTTTAATAAAGCAATAGGTCCACGAGCTTTTTTATATCCCCAGATAAAACTGCTGAGGATCCCGTCTAAACGTTTAAAATAAAGATTATCCACCCCCGTAAATAAAGATATTTGGGCAGGATCTTCATTTTGACCAAGTTTATTCGACCGAGAATACTTAAGGGCCCCTTGTGCCATTTTTTAAGTGAGATGGCAGTTTCTTTTAGTAGTGTCCCATAATTGAAAGCAGCTATTTCATTTATTTTAGCAGAAATGTTAACCCCTAAGTAGGTGGCAGCCTCACATACTCCCTGCATAGGAGTCAAAGATTTATAATTCATAATAATTTGAGTCTTATTGGTGTTAAGCCTGTATCCGGAGACCGCTCCAAATCCTTTTGCTTCCAATACAATACCCTTCATAGCTTCAGACACCTGCGTAGAATATATTGTGAAGTCGTCCGCTTAGGCAGTTATTTTAAGTGAGTTTGAACCAAATACAAAAGGGGCTATCTGAAGTTGATTCTGCAAAGCTGCTATAAATGGTTCCATTATTAGAGCGAATAGCAAGGGTGAAAGGGGCACCCTTGTCTCGTACCGCGTTGTATTGGAAAAATAGAGGAACACTTCCCAAAATAGCTAATTTTGGCAGTCGGATTGTCATACAGGGCCTGAATCCAGTTCAAAAATTGGCCTTTGATACCAAATGCCGACAATGTAGCCCAGAGAAAGTCCCACCCCACTCGGTCGAATGCCTTCTCTGCATCTAATAATATCATACCGAGCGGGGTTGACTCCACCTGAGCCACATCGAAAGCCGTCACAGCCATGTTAATGTGAGCTGTAGTGTCCCTCTTTGGGATAAACCCATGTTGCTGGGGTGATACCAATCCCGGCATTATTGGTGCCAGCCGAGTTGCTAAAACTTTTGGCGAATATTTTAGCATCATTATTTATAAGTGAAATGGGTCTATAAGACCCACATTCATTGGCTGGTTTATTTTTTTCAAGAAAAAGATGATTTGTGTGGAGTTCCAAGATTTAGGGGCTTTTTTCCCTACCCCGATAGAGCGAATAACCTGAGAAAATAGTAAAACCAGTTCTTCCACGCATGTTTTATATAATTCCATGGGTATCGTGTCTTCCCCTGTCGCTTTACTGGATGGTAAGGAGTTAATGGCTAATCTAATTTCTGCTCTTGTAATATCATCCATTAGAGAATCAGAGTATTCATCCCCCATGCTTTTAATTTTACTTATAGAAATATAACTTAGTATCTCCTCTTTAACTGTCTGATTTTCAGGAGTATAGAGTTCTTGATAATACTTAGCAAATTGTTGCAGAATCGATTTAGGATAATTATATATCTGATTGTTAGCCCCCTTAATTTCTTTGATAGTCGTTTTCGCACTATCCTCGGCGACCTTATATGCCAATATCTTGCCTATCTTTTCACCGCTCTAATACTGTGACAATTGATATTTTTTTAATTTGGCAATACTTTTTTCCCTAAAAGTATTTTTAAGAGCAGATTTTAATTCTATTAGATTATGATCCAATTCTTCTACTTTTACCGACCCCTAGAGTAATGCATCGGCTAATTGATTCTCTATCGATGTTATGTCGGCAATAATTTTCTCATCTTGACATTTACGCTCCTTATTCTGTCTCCATATGAATTGTTGTGCAAATCCCCGTATTCTGGCTTTGCAGGCATCCCAGACTATTAATGGTGAGGTCGAATCAATGTTTATACTAATACATTCTTTCAAATGATCTTTTAATTGACTTAAAAAGTCTACATTTAAGAATAGGTATCTGGGGAACGAAAACGACCTAGGACCATGTCTCTCTGCTGCTACATTAAAAGACAAAAGAATAGGATTATGATCCGAGGTGACTCTCGGGCAGTTTACCATAGTGCTTGATTCAAGAATCCTGTCCGATACCCAGGCCATATCTATGCGCGAACATAGTTTGTGTGCGGCAGAATAGTAAGTATAGCCAGCTATATTTGGGTGTAAATACCGCCACACATCTTTTATGGCGTGGATACGGGCAAGATCTATAATAGCGGCACATGTCTTCCGCATTCTCTGAAATGACCCCTGTCTGGTAGTATCAATGCTATAATTCATGATACAATTAAAATCCCCCATTACTATGTGTTCCCCATCCCAGGCTAACAACTCCATATTAACTTGGTCAACAATTTTTGGCTCATCTATATTTGAGGCATAGATGCCACAAAATGTATATTTACAACCTTCAAGTGTCAACTGGGCTATAGCCCATCTGCCTGCTTTGTCAACAGAAGTTTTTCCAATTTCTGCTCTAAATTGCCTTTGTTTTAGAATAGCTACCCCCCGTATTAAAGTATTTAAATCAGTGCACACAAGAACATCATACCCCAATTGTTTAAGTACGTTTCGGTCTTTATATGCAATATGAGTCTCAGAGATTACAGCTATATGTGGATTATACATTTTTAGCTCTTCAAACACTAGTCTTCTTTTATTCCTGCTATTCAAGCCCGCCACAATCCATGCCAAACATCTCAGTTAATACATCTTATATGATTTGGATTCCCATCTTTAGAAAATTCAAACAAATAAACCTTGCTAAGCATTATCTCTAAACTAATTATCCTCATGATGCATTTTTTAACCCGATTACTTCCCCCCTCCCCAATACCCACCCTCTACCCTCTACCCTCACACAAGCCAATCCCCAGAAAACCACCCTTGACCCTCAGAGGAGACATCCCCATTTGACCCAGCTGCCGCTGTCTGGGCAGCTATGCAGAGTCACAGCCACGGGGATCCGGCCAGTGCTAATGCTACACCCAAATTACAAACCCTACCAGACCCGAAAAAAGAAGAAAAAATATATATACACTACAATATCCTACTTTTGGCTTCTTGAAAAGATACAGAGACAAAGAAAAGAAGATAAAAGAAAAGAAAATAAGCAGTTGCAAGAGGAGAGAAGGAAGTCAGGGAAAAAAAAAAGATAAATTGGGAGCCCGAGAACCCCCATTCATTTTTTGGATTTAAATCATCATCGATTGTCTAGACATCTTACTGATCAGTTTCAAAATCTTCGTAGTAAATGTTATTGTCATCTCATAACAATTGATTCATAGGGATTAATTATCCAAGCATCTTTCTGGCCAGTTCCACAAAATCTACATAGTAAATATAGTTATTATTGTTGTTATGTCACCCTCTTGTCGGCTGCTTCCGCTTGCCATTTGGTTACAGCTTGTTCAGCTTCCTTCTCATCCGGAAAAAAATAAGTACATCTGTCCATAAAAAATTTTAAACTTGCTGGTTGCTATAAAAAGGCTTGTCCGCCGAGGGCCTTTATCGGATCAATAAATTAGCGCAGTTTCCACCGCCTCTCCATTGTAACTTTGCTTAGGTCTGATCTCACAAAAAAAGTAACAGGGTCTATTGAGACTGGAGTGTTAGGTCTTGCTTTTAGTGAGATGGCTTGTCGCAGTAAAAAATGTCCTATGTTGATCAGAAATGGACGAGGGTATTGACCCCCCTTGTTTCTTTGTATCAATGGTAGCCTATGGGCCCGTTGTATCTGCGAGTCCCAATCCCAATCAGAAAGATCAGGAAATGCCTTCTGAAGTAGTTGTACCATATATGCCCTTGGATCAGCTCCTTCAGCCCCTTCCGCAATCCCAAACAGTCTGAGGTTCTGTCGGTGTTGCCGATTTTCAATATCCTCAAGTTTGGCCTGCATAATCCCAATCTGGGCCTCGTGTCTGTTCACAGTAGCTTTTGTGTGAGTTGATTTTTCTTCAGTATCAACGACTCTTTGCTGTAACGCTTCGACCTCATGAGACATACAGCCCTATTTACCGGCCATCTCCTGTAACGAAGACTGCGTTTTACTATTGTCTTATCGCATCTGTTGGTAATGTTCTTGGGCCTCTTGCCTTTGCTCATTAAGCAATCGCAAGATCAGACTAAATGATGATGGTAGTTCCTCTTGACTGCTCACCACCAGAGTCGTACTGGACTGTAGAGTAGCCGAGGGTGAGTGAGGTGGATTACTAATTCCGTTATCAGAGGCCTTGATAATAAGCACCGGAGGTGTCGTAGAGCTGTTGTTACTGCTGCTGATGGTGTTGAGACAGGGATTGACATTATCTTTGAAACAGGGGCAGAGGTCGAAGTCAAGGTTGAGGCTGAGATCGTAACAGCAGCTGAGGCTGGGGCGCGGATCGAGGTCGCTGTAAGATCTAATACAGCAGATTGGCCCACCTTTAGTGTCTTTGTATAAGGCTTAAAAGTAGTTTTGTCAGATTTATCCGCTTTATCAGATATTAAACCTACTTCAGTAGGGCTATTTCCGGACAATCGTAAGGCCATAGATTTTACACCCCCTTTCGCCTGTAACCTTTTCCGCAGAGGGCTATTTTCTGCAATAACTCTTTCCATTGAGGCTGAAACTTTCGGTTTACTGGTTATCTTTTTTGCCTTATTCTTAGGCTTGCCTCTTCCTTTCTTTATGCCAGCAGTTTTAATTATGCCCAAAGGTGTACAGCTTGTCGAATCCAAATAATCTACATATTCTTCGTCCGTATCTACCCCCTCGGCAATGTCTGTCTACGCAGCTTCTTACGTTATTTCACCTGTTATTTCATCTTCTCCCAGAATCAACTTAGTACAAAAATCTTTTGGGGCCAATGCAGATGCCAATGCCGATGCCGCAGTGCTATTTAGGGTTGGCGGAGAGCTCTCTGTTACAAGAACATTTGGACTTCCCCCTGGAGACTTTTCTTCTTGCACCTGTATTTTCGGGGGCTCTGTGTGAAAAATAGGGTCCGAGGGCAGCACCGATCCGCTAGTTAAACCCTCTACCACTACATCAGCCTCTGCCCCCGTTACTGCTTTAGAAGCTGAAACTGTAACATCCACGTTTTCGTCCCTTTTAGTAGTAGCTACAATGTTGCAGGATAAGTCAGGGGCTGACCCTTGAGCAGCTTTGTCTCCGCTGCGCGCTCCAGGAGCATACCAAACATTTCTTGTACTACAGGCAAAAGATACTGCTACTTTGCTGAGCAGCGGTAAGCGTAAGAGCGGCTTACCAGTTGTTGGTCCCGTTTTCTCAGCTCTCCCCATGACTTTTTCGCTCCCAGGCTCCCCCAATTCGAAACCCTCAGTGGCATTCCCTTCGGCTATCCCGCTTGTGCCCGCTGTTCTCCCAGCTCGGGTGCTCCTCGGTATATTTTTTGGCGCCATTGCGCACGTTGCTGCTGCAGGGATAGACCCCGAAGCCCCGTAGGCAGCCTTCAGACTCGACCAGCCGAGCGCGAACCAGCCGCTCGGACCTGACGAGGTCAGCCGCACAGAATGAAGCAACCGCCTGAGTCGGCTTCCGAACGGCCCCCACATCCGATTTCAAGCCCAAAATTACACCTTGAAAGAACTGCCACGCGTCTCAAGGTACTCAGCAATCCTCCCGTTGATCCACTCGGCACAGGGTCAGACTGATTTGCATATAGCCATGTCTGAACTGGGGTGGCAGAGTGGGCTAAAGAACGGTGATGGAACAAACCCAGATCTTTTGACTGGGTGTGAGTGTTTGATTGGTTCAGATGCTCCGTCCATCACCACCCCCTTTTGTACCGCTTTGGCCACCATAAGTGTGGCAGGGTATGCTCAGACGTGAGTCCCTTGCTCACTTTGCCACTGGATTCAAGCAAGCCTTACTTACTCTGAATAGCGCTGACTTGCACTATAAATGATACCTTCACCGCTGCTTTAGCGGGTTAGCTGCTGCTCCTCACTCCTCCCAGACATCCTGAGGCTAGGCAGGGACAGATTAGCGACGCCATTTTGGTGAACGTTCTAGTCTCCTGGGTAGGCTGGCCACTTCCTATTTAAACGCGCCACAATGACGCGCAGCGGTAACGCGCTGCGGGCACGCCGTTGCCACGCCGGAGTCCAGCCAGAGTACTGCCCGTCTGCGCTCGTCAGCGTCGAGGCTGCGGTGGAGGCTAGGTATGCTGGCTCCAGGGTAACTAGTTCTGTTAAATCCAGGGACTGGCTAGGTTCTTTTGACAAGTGCCCTCCCTCCTGCCATGATATTCTACTCCCAGGCACGTGGGAAGGCTCAGTTTGTTGCCGTCATTGTAAAATGAGGTTTACACCTGAGTCGTGCCCTCAAGACGTTATCCATTCTACTGTATTACGTGGCGGACTCATTAATGCAAGGTCAATGTGCTAAAATGCACAGCACATTAATGACCTAATTATAGAAATGAACCTAGATTGGCTGCTTGTTACGGAAAGCTGGCTCCGCCCATGGAGCAACCCGGATGTAGCAGTGGCTTTACCACATTCCTTTTCCATCCAGAGACTAGATAGACCCTTAAAACGGGGAGGTGGTCTGGCAATCATTTATCGCAGTGCGCTAAAATGCACAACGTATGAGCTGCCAGATATGAAGGGAGCTGAGGCTATGGCATTTTGCCTTACTATCCATGACGCCTTCTCTTTTTCGGGAGCCCTGATTTATCCCCCCCCTGGCCCATCCACGGAGTTCCTAGACAGCCTTGGAGATGTGCTGAGTGACCTTGCACTTAGGTTTGCTCATTGCACGGTGCTGGGAGATCTTAACCTTCATCTAGACTCCCCTAGCGAACCAGGTACTATGGGCTTTATGGATATTATTAATATACTTGGCCTGACCCTGTTGACATTGGAACCCACCCACATAGCAGGTCATGTGCTGGACTGTATCTGCTCCAACTCTGACTGCTTAATGATCAAACCCCCCCTTACCTTAACGTGGTCAGACCATAAATTAATTCCATTCAATCTGTTTGTAAAACAGAGGGCTCCGGTGAAAGGTGTGAAAGCTGGCTCTTTCAGCAGTAAACCCGACTGGATAAATGCCTTGAAAAGACCTGATCTAATGGAGAAGTTAAGAGTTAGTAAACCTGTATCAACAGGTCATACTCTTATAGACAACCAGCAATACTGTGAGTGGCTGGGAACATTTGGTTCGTCCTTGGATAAAATGAAGAAAGTCAACAATCCAAGCCGTGCTAAAACCAGAAAGAGTGCTCCATGGTTTTCACTAGCCTTAAAAACTGAACTAGGCGAAGTGAGGGCACTTGAGCGGAGGTGGCGTAGAAAGTATGAGGTGGCTGCTCGTGATATTTATAAAGCTGCACGAAGGGACTATCATGCCGCAATTAAGCTGGCAAAAAAAGACATACTATCTAGAGGTCATCTCTTCCTCTGACAAGGGACGAAGGAGATCTTTAAGATAGTAAACAGCTTTACCAATCTCATGGCACTCTCTCAGAATATCCCCCCCTCACTCTCGCTCTGTAATGCTATAGCCTCATATTTTGATTAGAAAATTTCTGATATTGTTAAGGACTTTCCTTCTAGTCCATCTATTTCGACAATTGAAGAACCCTCGAGGGCAGGTTTTGAGGCCACTAATATTCTACGCCTTGAATTATTTACACCCATCTCTCTGGAGGATTCACATCAGGCCATCTTATCAATAAAATCTGGATCCCCGTTTGATCCTTGTCCACCGATGGTCATGCGGACCTTGGTGGAGGAGTTAAATCCAATCATCAATAGCATTATTAATTCCTCATTGGCTACGGCAGAATTCCCAGCTGACTGGAAGTGTGCAGCGGTCATCCCACTGCAGAAAAAAGCCCTACCAGATCCGACCACTCTGTCCAACCTGCGTCCCATTTCCCTACTCCCTGCGGTGTTCAAGCTGACGGAGAAATTCGTTAATAAACAACTCACGAATTTTCTGGAGGAGAATAACATCCTGCACTCCAACCAATCGGGGTTTCGTCCTAAGCATTCGACTGAAGCTGTCCTGTTGTTCACGGCAGAGACATTACGAATGGCTTTGGACCAAGGGAAGAAGGCCGTCTTGATTTTACTCGACCTATCGGCGGCCTTCGATACGGTCTCACACACTATCTTGGTGGACCGTCTGGGTAAAGCAGGTATAGGAGGAGTGGTAATGGCATGGCTAAAAAATTTCCTCACCCAGAGACGTCAGATCACAGTATTAGGCGACTTCAAATCTGAAGAAAAAATTATCAGCTCAGGAGTCCCGTAGGGCTCAAGCTTGAGCCCGGTACTCTTTAATCTCTATATGGTACCCCTGATCGAGTTGATCGCCTCTTACCAGATTGACACCATCGCGTATGCTGACGATACTCAGTTGATTCTGGTGATGGATAGGGAGCTTTCGGGAGCTGAGGAAAATCTGCAAAACTGTCTTACGGCTACATTTGAGTGGATGAAGAACAATTACCTCAGATGTAACTCAGGGAAGACAGAAATTTTACCCTTCGGTTCCCATAATTTCTTCTCGCCCAAACAGTGGTGGCCGGAAGGGGCGGAAGCCCCGCCCAGCACCATCTCCTCTGCACGAAACCTGGGTATTAAATTTGACGACCAATTATCGTTTAAGCAACAAGCGGTGGGTGTGGCTGGCTCCTGCTTTCAGATTATTAAATCTCTGAAAAAGTTCTTTGATCTTCTCCCCCTTGCAGCCAGGAAAACAGTGGCAGTGGCTTTGATAACATCCAGACTGGACTACTGCAATAGCCTATATGCAGGTACCAAAAAAAGCTGTTCTTAACAGGCTGCAGATAGTCCAGCATGCTGCTGCCCTCCTGGTACTCCGCTGGCCAAGAAGATCATCTACATCCACCGCGCTTAAGATCCTACACTGGTTACCCATTTATAAGCGGGTCTTATTTAAGGTACTGGTGATCACTTTCAGAGCCTTTCAGTCTCAGGGCCCAAGATATCTGATCAATGGCTTTAAACGCTATCTGCCAGCACGTTGCTTAAGGTCTGCCAATCACAACCTTTTGGTAATTCCTAGATTTAGATTAGCCACCAGAGGGGGGAAATCTCTCTTCGTACTAGGAGCAAGAGCCTGGAACAAACTGCCAGTGCAACTTCGGTGTATAACCAAGGAGAGTGAATTTAGGAAACTTTTGAAAACTTGGATCTTCTCACTCCCAGATGTGGTCTGTAGGGCACTAGTGTAAGGAGTAAGCTGTTGAAGTTGCCTTCTGTTCACCAACCTTTTCCAGCTGGGTTGGGTGCTGAGCCCCAAGATGCTCCTCGGAGCGATAGCAGCGCTATATAAGTTTGTTTCTGGTCCAGGGAAGGCATGGCTTGGCAGTTCGGGCTGGACTGTTCCCATGAGGCACAGGGTCAGACTGATTTGCATATAGCCTTGTCTGAACTGGGGTGGCAGAGTGGGCTAAAGAACGGTGATGGATCAAACCCAGATTTTCTGACTGGGTGTGAGTGTTTGATTGGTTCAGATGCTCCGTCCATCACCACCCCCTTTTGTACCGCTTTGGCCGCCATAAGTGTGGCAGGGTATGCTCAGACGTGAGTCCCTTGCTCATTTTGCCACTGGATTCAAGCAAGCCAGGCTGAAGACGGCTGGAATGCCAGAAACCGGTCCTCGGAAGCTGGTTTCCGGTCCAGGGAAGGCATGGCTTGGCAGTTCGGCTGGACTGTTCCCATGAGGCACAGGGTCAGACTGATTTGCATACGGCCATGTCTGAACTGGGGTGGCAGAGTGGGCTAAAGAACAGTGATGGATCAAACCCAGCTCTTTTGACTGGGTATGAGTGTTTGATTGGTTCAGATGCTCCGTCCATCACCACCCCCGTTTGATCCACACGGTAGGCAATTTCAAAGAAAAGTAGCATTTAACACGGCTGGGTCCAACGTTAGCTGTGCTGCGGGCTGGCGGTCTCAATCCGCCATCTTGCTTGTGACGCGGAGTGAAGAAAACTCTGCAAACTCCGTGAGAAGAGCGGAGTTCGCCGCCCATACTTAGTGTAGTGTGGGTAGCTTAGAGTGTAGTGGCATGTCTTAGAGTAGAGTGGAGTGTTTTTTTCAGGGGAGTAGTGTTTTGTAGAGTGGAGTGGTGTTTTGTGGTGCAGAGTTGAGTGTCACAGAGCAGAGTGGCATGTCATAGAGTGGAGTAGTGTGCCATAGAGTGGAGTGCTGTGGCGCAGAGTGGAGGGGCATAGAGTGGAGCAGAGTGTTGTAAAGTGGAGTTGCATAGAGTGGAGTGGCATGTGGTAGATTAATGTGGTCTGATGCATCATACTGTGGCATGTTGTAGAGAGTCTTAGAATGGAGGGGCATTTAGGGCAGTGATGTATAGTTGTGTGGCATGTTTTGGAGTGGAGTGGCATGTTGTAGAGTGGAGTGGCCTTTTTTATAGAGTGGAGAAGTATGCCCTGAATTGAAATGGCATGGAGTGTTGTAGAGGGCATGGAGTGTTGTAGAGTGGAGTGGCATGTCGTTGAGTGGAAAAGAAAGTCATGTGTGGAAGCACTTTATTATGCCTACTTCGGAAAAGAAGGTAACAGCAAAATATGTGCAGTAAAATATTTATGGCAAGCAGTTATCCAGGGGCACTGCAAACAAGTATTCGTAAGGAACAAGTTCTATTTGGAAGGACCTAAAAACTTTTCATGAAAGGATCCACAACAGAATGATGTGAGAGAAAGCAGATGCAGCAGGACAGTCAACCTCTACAGCAGCCTTGGGCGAAACATTAATCAGCTGCAGTCATTACAATTCCATCTGCCTGCGAAGAGTTGAGTGAAATGGTTGTTCTCTGCTTAAAATGGCGCATGATTCTCGCATTAAAAATGTCTTCTGTCAAGACTGTTTAGTAAAAAAATTTACAACAAAAAAATGTCTTCTGTGGGTGCATCTTGGATACAGTGAAGACGCATTGCCGCTAGTTTTTCTTTTGGCTTCCAGTGACTACATTATGCTTTTTCTACATTGAAGCGGTACGAAAGGGGGTAGTGCTTCTTTGCCCTTCTCCATCCCAACCCTTTTTACTACCCTGTTCACTTTGTGTTTAAAAATAAAAAAATAAGAAAACAATGAAAAAACTGTTAAAAAACACTTCTGGGAAAAAACGATTCTTGTTAGAACCCCCTTGTGGTCAAACAATGAGCTAACTCTGTGTTTTTGTTGTGACAGTGACTGTATCAGTGTCAGAGTGTATGTCTGGGTGTGTCATTTCATGCATGAGTGTTTCGCCGGGTGTGTGTCAATGTCTACTATGATGTATTTTTGGTGTATCAGTGTCTGCATTGGTCCTCATTGGAATGTCAGTGATGTCATCAGGGATGTCACTGGTCATGGCATGAGTGATGTAATATGTGCGGTCATAAGCAGTGCATTGGGGGGCACACATTATAGTTAGCTCAAGTAATTATGACTGCTGAATTTCTCTGATTGTGTACAAGTGAAATGTGAGTCTAACTATAACTTCCCCGTAACCTTTCCTTTGTTCAGAAAATTACTAAGGTTTTTTAAATTCTATTTCCTAACTAAAAACTCCCTGTAACCTTTGTTTTATTTGTGTGAATTTCAACAGATTTTTAAAATGTTATTTCCTAACTGTAACCTGTAACCTTTGAGAGTGAGTGGCTGTATAGGTAGGTATAAGTGGGTGTGTGAGCCTCTGAGTATGTGAGTGAATTGGGTGTGTGAATGCCTGAGTGGGTCTCTGAGTGGTTGTGTGAGTCTCAGAGTGGGTCTGTGAGGGGTCCGTAATTGTCTGAGTGGGTCTGGGAATAGGTGTGTGAGTTTCTGAGCTGATCTGTGAGTGGGTGCATGACTCTCTGAGTGGGTCTGTAAATGGTTAGGGGTAGGCAGGAAACTCCACTCAAGTTTGCTGACTTTTGCCATTCCGCGCTCAACTTGGAACTCAGAGTTTGGCAAAAACTCATCCGAACCGCTTGCGGAGCGGAGTTTTCCTGCACGCTCACCTCTAGTCTCAGGAACCCAGCTGTGGGGGACTTACCTGTGGCAAAAAAGGGGTTCTTGGCCCCCAATGATCCTCTGCAGCTAAAACTCTTCATCTCCCAACTAGTAGTGCTCCAGGAGGCCCCTTTGCAGAGTGGTTGAGAAAGGGAGTGAGGCTTCTGATAAGGTCTCAGCAAGCTGATTTCTGACCATGATTTTGCTTATTTCTGCTGGTTTCTGACCTTTATTCTGCTTGTTTCTGTCCTCTATTCTGCCTCTTGCTGCGCGCTTCTTATCTCTATTCTACCTCTTGCTGCTTGTTTCTCACCTTTATCTAGCCTCTTTCTACTCATTGCTGATATTTATTTTGCCTCTTTCTGCTAGTTTCTGACCTTTATCCAGCCTCTTTCTGCTTGTTTCCAACCTCTATTCTGACCCTTTCTGCCCTTTTCTCACCTTTATCTTGTCTCTTTCGGATTATTGCTGACCTTTATTTTGCCTCCTTCTGTTTATTTCTGACTTTTATTCTGCCCCTTTCTGCTTGTTTCTCACCTTAACCTTGCCTCTTTCTGACTGTTGACCTTCATCGAGGCTCCTTCTGTTAATTTCTGACCTTTATTCTGCCTTTTGTTGCTCCTTTCTGACCTCTATTTTGCCTCTTTCTGCTCATTTCTCACCTTTATTCTGCTTTTTTTCTGCTTCTATCTCATCTTTATTCTGCCTTTTTTTTACCATTTCGGACCGTACTGCTCGTTTCTGACCTGTATTTTTCCTCTTTCTGCTTGTTTCTCTTCTTAATTCTGCCTCTTTCTGCTCGGTGCTCACCTTTATTTTGCCTCTTTGTGCTTGATTCTCACCATTATTTTGCCTCTTCCTGCTTGTTTATGACCTCTATTTTCCTCTACACTGATCCCTTCTGACCTTTATTCTGCTTGTTTATGACCTTTATTTTGCCACTTTCTGCTAGTTTCCAACCTGTATTCTGCCCTTTTGCTCGTTTATGACCTCTAATCTGCCTCTTTCTACTCATCATTAACCTTTATTTTGCCTCTTTGTGCTCGTTTCCCACCTTTATTTTGCTACTTGCTGCGGGTTTCTGACCTCTATTTTGCCTCTGTCTGCTCGTGTCTGACCTTTATTCTACTTCTTGTCTGCTCCCTTCTGACCTTTATTTTGCCTCTTTCTGTTAGTTTCTGGCTTTTAGTCCGCCTCTTTCTGCTAATTTCTGAGCTTTTTTCTGCCTCTTTATGCTCGCTTCTGACCTTTATTTTGCCCTTATCTGCTTGTTTCTGACCTCTAATCCTAATCTTTCTGCTACTTTCTGACCTTTATTCTGCCTTTCTGCTAATTTCTGACTTCTATTGTGCCTCTTACTGCACATTTCTGACTTCTATTCTGCCTCTTTCTGCCCATTTCTGAACTCTATTCAGCTACGTGCTGCTTGTTTCTCACACATATTTAGCCTCTTTCTGCTTATTGCTGACCTTACTCCACCTCTTTCTGCTCGTTTCCCACCTTTATTCTGCCTCTTCTGCTCATTTCTCGCCTTTATACTGCCACTTATTGCTCATTTCTGACCTTTAGTCTTCCTCTTTCTGCTTATTGCTGACCTTACTCCACCTCTTTCTGCTCGTTTCCCACCTTTATTCTGCCTCTTCTGCTCATTTCTGCTTGTTACGGAAAGCTGGCTCCGCCCATGGAGCAACCCGGATGTAGCAGTGGCTTTACCACATTCCTTTTCCATCCAGAGACTAGATAGACCCTTAAAACGGGGAGGTGGTCTGGCAATCATTTATCGCAGTGCGCTAAAATGCACAACGTATGAGCTGCCAGATATGAAGGGAGCTGAGGCTATGGCATTTTGCCTTACTATCCATGACGCCTTCTCTTTTTCGGGAGCCCTGATTTATCCCCCCCCTGGCCCATCCACGGAGTTCCTAGACAGCCTTGGAGATGTGCTGAGTGACCTTGCACTTAGGTTTGCTCATTGCACGGTGCTGGGAGATCTTAACCTTCATCTAGACTCCCCTAGCGAACCAGGTACTATGGGCTTTATGGATATTATTAATATACTTGGCCTGACCCTGTTGACATTGGAACCCACCCACATAGCAGGTCATGTGCTGGACTGTATCTGCTCCAACTCTGACTGCTTAATGATCAAACCCCCCCTTACCTTAACGTGGTCAGACCATAAATTAATTCCATTCAATCTGTTTGTAAAACAGAGGGCTCCGGTGAAAGGTGTGAAAGCTGGCTCTTTCAGCAGTAAACCCGACTGGATAAATGCCTTGAAAAGACCTGATCTAATGGAGAAGTTAAGAGTTAGTAAACCTGTATCAACAGGTCATACTCTTATAGACAACCAGCAATACTGTGAGTGGCTGGGAACATTTGGTTCGTCCTTGGATAAAATGAAGAAAGTCAACAATCCAAGCCGTGCTAAAACCAGAAAGAGTGCTCCATGGTTTTCACTAGCCTTAAAAACTGAACTAGGCGAAGTGAGGGCACTTGAGCGGAGGTGGCGTAGAAAGTATGAGGTGGCTGCTCGTGATATTTATAAAGCTGCACGAAGGGACTATCATGCCGCAATTAAGCTGGCAAAAAAAGACATACTATCTAGAGGTCATCTCTTCCTCTGACAAGGGACGAAGGAGATCTTTAAGATAGTAAACAGCTTTACCAATCTCATGGCACTCTCTCAGAATATCCCCCCCTCACTCTCGCTCTGTAATGCTATAGCCTCATATTTTGATTAGAAAATTTCTGATATTGTTAAGGACTTTCCTTCTAGTCCATCTATTTCGACAATTGAAGAACCCTCGAGGGCAGGTTTTGAGGCCACTAATATTCTACGCCTTGAATTATTTACACCCATCTCTCTGGAGGATTCACATCAGGCCATCTTATCAATAAAATCTGGATCCCCGTTTGATCCTTGTCCACCGATGGTCATGCGGACCTTGGTGGAGGAGTTAAATCCAATCATCAATAGCATTATTAATTCCTCATTGGCTACGGCAGAATTCCCAGCTGACTGGAAGTGTGCAGCGGTCATCCCACTGCAGAAAAAAGCCCTACCAGATCCGACCACTCTGTCCAACCTGCGTCCCATTTCCCTACTCCCTGCGGTGTTCAAGCTGACGGAGAAATTCGTTAATAAACAACTCACGAATTTTCTGGAGGAGAATAACATCCTGCACTCCAACCAATCGGGGTTTCGTCCTAAGCATTCGACTGAAGCTGTCCTGTTGTTCACGGCAGAGACATTACGAATGGCTTTGGACCAAGGGAAGAAGGCCGTCTTGATTTTACTCGACCTATCGGCGGCCTTCGATACGGTCTCACACACTATCTTGGTGGACCGTCTGGGTAAAGCAGGTATAGGAGGAGTGGTAATGGCATGGCTAAAAAATTTCCTCACCCAGAGACGTCAGATCACAGTATTAGGCGACTTCAAATCTGAAGAAAAAATTATCAGCTCAGGAGTCCCGTAGGGCTCAAGCTTGAGCCCGGTACTCTTTAATCTCTATATGGTACCCCTGATCGAGTTGATCGCCTCTTACCAGATTGACACCATCGCGTATGCTGACGATACTCAGTTGATTCTGGTGATGGATAGGGAGCTTTCGGGAGCTGAGGAAAATCTGCAAAACTGTCTTACGGCTACATTTGAGTGGATGAAGAACAATTACCTCAGATGTAACTCAGGGAAGACAGAAATTTTACCCTTCGGTTCCCATAATTTCTTCTCGCCCAAACAGTGGTGGCCGGAAGGGGCGGAAGCCCCGCCCAGCACCATCTCCTCTGCACGAAACCTGGGTATTAAATTTGACGACCAATTATCGTTTAAGCAACAAGCGGTGGGTGTGGCTGGCTCCTGCTTTCAGATTATTAAATCTCTGAAAAAGTTCTTTGATCTTCTCCCCCTTGCAGCCAGGAAAACAGTGGCAGTGGCTTTGATAACATCCAGACTGGACTACTGCAATAGCCTATATGCAGGTACCAAAAAAAGCTGTTCTTAACAGGCTGCAGATAGTCCAGCATGCTGCTGCCCTCCTGGTACTCCGCTGGCCAAGAAGATCATCTACATCCACCGCGCTTAAGATCCTACACTGGTTACCCATTTATAAGCGGGTCTTATTTAAGGTACTGGTGATCACTTTCAGAGCCTTTCAGTCTCAGGGCCCAAGATATCTGATCAATGGCTTTAAACGCTATCTGCCAGCACGTTGCTTAAGGTCTGCCAATCACAACCTTTTGGTAATTCCTAGATTTAGATTAGCCACCAGAGGGGGGAAATCTCTCTTCGTACTAGGAGCAAGAGCCTGGAACAAACTGCCAGTGCAACTTCGGTGTATAACCAAGGAGAGTGAATTTAGGAAACTTTTGAAAACTTGGATCTTCTCACTCCCAGATGTGGTCTGTAGGGCACTAGTGTAAGGAGTAAGCTGTTGAAGTTGCCTTCTGTTCACCAACCTTTTCCAGCTGGGTTGGGTGCTGAGCCCCAAGATGCTCCTCGGAGCGATAGCAGCGCTATATAAGTTTGTTTCTGGTCCAGGGAAGGCATGGCTTGGCAGTTCGGGCTGGACTGTTCCCATGAGGCACAGGGTCAGACTGATTTGCATATAGCCTTGTCTGAACTGGGGTGGCAGAGTGGGCTAAAGAACGGTGATGGATCAAACCCAGATTTTCTGACTGGGTGTGAGTGTTTGATTGGTTCAGATGCTCCGTCCATCACCACCCCCTTTTGTACCGCTTTGGCCGCCATAAGTGTGGCAGGGTATGCTCAGACGTGAGTCCCTTGCTCATTTTGCCACTGGATTCAAGCAAGCCAGGCTGAAGACGGCTGGAATGCCAGAAACCGGTCCTCGGAAGCTGGTTTCCGGTCCAGGGAAGGCATGGCTTGGCAGTTCGGCTGGACTGTTCCCATGAGGCACAGGGTCAGACTGATTTGCATACGGCCATGTCTGAACTGGGGTGGCAGAGTGGGCTAAAGAACAGTGATGGATCAAACCCAGCTCTTTTGACTGGGTATGAGTGTTTGATTGGTTCAGATGCTCCGTCCATCACCACCCCCGTTTGATCCACACGGTAGGCAATTTCAAAGAAAAGTAGCATTTAACACGGCTGGGTCCAACGTTAGCTGTGCTGCGGGCTGGCGGTCTCAATCCGCCATCTTGCTTGTGACGCGGAGTGAAGAAAACTCTGCAAACTCCGTGAGAAGAGCGGAGTTCGCCGCCCATACTTAGTGTAGTGTGGGTAGCTTAGAGTGTAGTGGCATGTCTTAGAGTAGAGTGGAGTGTTTTTTTCAGGGGAGTAGTGTTTTGTAGAGTGGAGTGGTGTTTTGTGGTGCAGAGTTGAGTGTCACAGAGCAGAGTGGCATGTCATAGAGTGGAGTAGTGTGCCATAGAGTGGAGTGCTGTGGCGCAGAGTGGAGGGGCATAGAGTGGAGCAGAGTGTTGTAAAGTGGAGTTGCATAGAGTGGAGTGGCATGTGGTAGATTAATGTGGTCTGATGCATCATACTGTGGCATGTTGTAGAGAGTCTTAGAATGGAGGGGCATTTAGGGCAGTGATGTATAGTTGTGTGGCATGTTTTGGAGTGGAGTGGCATGTTGTAGAGTGGAGTGGCCTTTTTTATAGAGTGGAGAAGTATGCCCTGAATTGAAATGGCATGGAGTGTTGTAGAGGGCATGGAGTGTTGTAGAGTGGAGTGGCATGTCGTTGAGTGGAAAAGAAAGTCATGTGTGGAAGCACTTTATTATGCCTACTTCGGAAAAGAAGGTAACAGCAAAATATGTGCAGTAAAATATTTATGGCAAGCAGTTATCCAGGGGCACTGCAAACAAGTATTCGTAAGGAACAAGTTCTATTTGGAAGGACCTAAAAACTTTTCATGAAAGGATCCACAACAGAATGATGTGAGAGAAAGCAGATGCAGCAGGACAGTCAACCTCTACAGCAGCCTTGGGCGAAACATTAATCAGCTGCAGTCATTACAATTCCATCTGCCTGCGAAGAGTTGAGTGAAATGGTTGTTCTCTGCTTAAAATGGCGCATGATTCTCGCATTAAAAATGTCTTCTGTCAAGACTGTTTAGTAAAAAAATTTACAACAAAAAAATGTCTTCTGTGGGTGCATCTTGGATACAGTGAAGACGCATTGCCGCTAGTTTTTCTTTTGGCTTCCAGTGACTACATTATGCTTTTTCTACATTGAAGCGGTACGAAAGGGGGTAGTGCTTCTTTGCCCTTCTCCATCCCAACCCTTTTTACTACCCTGTTCACTTTGTGTTTAAAAATAAAAAAATAAGAAAACAATGAAAAAACTGTTAAAAAACACTTCTGGGAAAAAACGATTCTTGTTAGAACCCCCTTGTGGTCAAACAATGAGCTAACTCTGTGTTTTTGTTGTGACAGTGACTGTATCAGTGTCAGAGTGTATGTCTGGGTGTGTCATTTCATGCATGAGTGTTTCGCCGGGTGTGTGTCAATGTCTACTATGATGTATTTTTGGTGTATCAGTGTCTGCATTGGTCCTCATTGGAATGTCAGTGATGTCATCAGGGATGTCACTGGTCATGGCATGAGTGATGTAATATGTGCGGTCATAAGCAGTGCATTGGGGGGCACACATTATAGTTAGCTCAAGTAATTATGACTGCTGAATTTCTCTGATTGTGTACAAGTGAAATGTGAGTCTAACTATAACTTCCCCGTAACCTTTCCTTTGTTCAGAAAATTACTAAGGTTTTTTAAATTCTATTTCCTAACTAAAAACTCCCTGTAACCTTTGTTTTATTTGTGTGAATTTCAACAGATTTTTAAAATGTTATTTCCTAACTGTAACCTGTAACCTTTGAGAGTGAGTGGCTGTATAGGTAGGTATAAGTGGGTGTGTGAGCCTCTGAGTATGTGAGTGAATTGGGTGTGTGAATGCCTGAGTGGGTCTCTGAGTGGTTGTGTGAGTCTCAGAGTGGGTCTGTGAGGGGTCCGTAATTGTCTGAGTGGGTCTGGGAATAGGTGTGTGAGTTTCTGAGCTGATCTGTGAGTGGGTGCATGACTCTCTGAGTGGGTCTGTAAATGGTTAGGGGTAGGCAGGAAACTCCACTCAAGTTTGCTGACTTTTGCCATTCCGCGCTCAACTTGGAACTCAGAGTTTGGCAAAAACTCATCCGAACCGCTTGCGGAGCGGAGTTTTCCTGCACGCTCACCTCTAGTCTCAGGAACCCAGCTGTGGGGGACTTACCTGTGGCAAAAAAGGGGTTCTTGGCCCCCAATGATCCTCTGCAGCTAAAACTCTTCATCTCCCAACTAGTAGTGCTCCAGGAGGCCCCTTTGCAGAGTGGTTGAGAAAGGGAGTGAGGCTTCTGATAAGGTCTCAGCAAGCTGATTTCTGACCATGATTTTGCTTATTTCTGCTGGTTTCTGACCTTTATTCTGCTTGTTTCTGTCCTCTATTCTGCCTCTTGCTGCGCGCTTCTTATCTCTATTCTACCTCTTGCTGCTTGTTTCTCACCTTTATCTAGCCTCTTTCTACTCATTGCTGATATTTATTTTGCCTCTTTCTGCTAGTTTCTGACCTTTATCCAGCCTCTTTCTGCTTGTTTCCAACCTCTATTCTGACCCTTTCTGCCCTTTTCTCACCTTTATCTTGTCTCTTTCGGATTATTGCTGACCTTTATTTTGCCTCCTTCTGTTTATTTCTGACTTTTATTCTGCCCCTTTCTGCTTGTTTCTCACCTTAACCTTGCCTCTTTCTGACTGTTGACCTTCATCGAGGCTCCTTCTGTTAATTTCTGACCTTTATTCTGCCTTTTGTTGCTCCTTTCTGACCTCTATTTTGCCTCTTTCTGCTCATTTCTCACCTTTATTCTGCTTTTTTTCTGCTTCTATCTCATCTTTATTCTGCCTTTTTTTTACCATTTCGGACCGTACTGCTCGTTTCTGACCTGTATTTTTCCTCTTTCTGCTTGTTTCTCTTCTTAATTCTGCCTCTTTCTGCTCGGTGCTCACCTTTATTTTGCCTCTTTGTGCTTGATTCTCACCATTATTTTGCCTCTTCCTGCTTGTTTATGACCTCTATTTTCCTCTACACTGATCCCTTCTGACCTTTATTCTGCTTGTTTATGACCTTTATTTTGCCACTTTCTGCTAGTTTCCAACCTGTATTCTGCCCTTTTGCTCGTTTATGACCTCTAATCTGCCTCTTTCTACTCATCATTAACCTTTATTTTGCCTCTTTGTGCTCGTTTCCCACCTTTATTTTGCTACTTGCTGCGGGTTTCTGACCTCTATTTTGCCTCTGTCTGCTCGTGTCTGACCTTTATTCTACTTCTTGTCTGCTCCCTTCTGACCTTTATTTTGCCTCTTTCTGTTAGTTTCTGGCTTTTAGTCCGCCTCTTTCTGCTAATTTCTGAGCTTTTTTCTGCCTCTTTATGCTCGCTTCTGACCTTTATTTTGCCCTTATCTGCTTGTTTCTGACCTCTAATCCTAATCTTTCTGCTACTTTCTGACCTTTATTCTGCCTTTCTGCTAATTTCTGACTTCTATTGTGCCTCTTACTGCACATTTCTGACTTCTATTCTGCCTCTTTCTGCCCATTTCTGAACTCTATTCAGCTACGTGCTGCTTGTTTCTCACACATATTTAGCCTCTTTCTGCTTATTGCTGACCTTACTCCACCTCTTTCTGCTCGTTTCCCACCTTTATTCTGCCTCTTCTGCTCATTTCTCGCCTTTATACTGCCACTTATTGCTCATTTCTGACCTTTAGTCTTCCTCTTTCTGCTTATTGCTGACCTTACTCCACCTCTTTCTGCTCGTTTCCCACCTTTATTCTGCCTCTTCTGCTCATTTCTCGCCTTTATACTGCCACTTATTGCTCATTTCTGACCTTTAGTCTTTCTCTTTCTGCTCATTGCTGGCCTTTATTTTGCCTCTTTGTGCTCGTTTCTCACCTTTATTTTGCCTCTTGCTTCTGTTTCCTAACCTCTATTTTGCCTCTTTCTATTTGTTTCTGACCTTTATTCTGCTTTTTTTTGCTCCCTTCTGACCTTTATTCTGCCTCTTTCTGTTCATTTCTGACCTTTATTCTGCCTCTTTCAGCTCACTTCTGACCTTTATTCTGCCTCGTTTTGATCGTTTCTCAGTTATCTTGCGTCTTGCTGAACGTTGCTGACCCTTTTCTGTCTCTTTCTGATCATTTCTGACCTCTATTCTGCTGCTTGCTGCTCATTTCTCCCCTTTATTTAGCCTCTTTCTGCTTATTATTGACCTTCATTCTTCCCTTTTCTGCTCGTTACCAACCTTTATTCTGCCTCTTTCTGCCCGTTTTTCACCTATATCTTGCGTCTTTCTGCGTTTTGCTTACCTTTTATATCTCTTTCTGCTAATTTCTCGCCTATATTCTGCCTCTTTCTGCTCATTTCTCAATTTTATACTGCCTCTTTCTGCCCTTTATTCTGCTTCATTCTGCTAATTTCTTACCTTTATCTTGCCTCTTTCTGCCCTTTATACTGCCTCTTTCTGTATTTTTCTGACTTTTATTTGGCCTCTTTGGGCACTTCCCTGGGACTGTGGGGGCGCCTCAAAGCCGCTGTGGTCCCAGCCCACTCCTGAGGGAGCCAGCATTGCTGCTGCATGGAGAGAGCTGATGGAAAGGCAGCTCTCTCAGGAGAGATCTCTATCATCTCTTATCCTGCCTGCATGTCTGTGGACAGAGAAAGGGATGAAATCTCTGCTTCCAGCACTTTTACTGCTTCCGCCCTCTGGAACCAGAGTATTTGTTTATGCTTAGTGGGAGCTGCTTAACCAAACAGCTTTATCCAAGGATGGGCACCCCGGGACACATCAGGAGTCAGCCTTGTTGGGCGGTGGTCCCCAGTGCCATGTATTGCCCCAGGAGGGTGGCCACGTGGCCTCCTCCTTTCTTGTGCATGGGCTGCCCCGTGGAGGTGGCCGTCCCTGGGGCCTATAAACACCCAGGAAGGGACCGTGTCATCTCTCTCCCATTCTTGGCAAATTATATTTTGCCTCAGGGAGGCGATGGTCCACGGACACCCCCATTTTGCATTATTTAGCCCCAGGAGGTAGTGGTCTCCGGGGCTCGAGGGTCCGCTTGTCCCCAAACAATGTGTGATTGCCCTGGTAAGATGCTGGTACCCGGGGCTTATAGAGTCCATGGAGGGGGGCCTTGTGCGCTCCCCTCCTTTTTTATTAGCAAAGCCCTGGAAATGGGTGGGACCCAAGGTACAACAAGCCTTAGGAGGGGGCCCTGTGCACCCCCTCATTAAAAACAATATTACCACCAGGACCTGCCCCACCCTGGTGCCCTTTAGAAAACAAGCATGGCACATTTTGTTTGAAGAACAATGTTTTTATGCCATAGCAGGGTTTCAGGGGAACCCCAAGACAAAAGCTTGGGGGACAGGGTATTCCTATCCTGCCCCATTTTCTTTTTTAAAAACTTTTTTAGTGGGACTCGCAAAGCTGAATCACAAGATAGCTGCAAACACTTCTGGTTGAAGTGCTGGTAGCCAATTGGAGCTCCGCATTTCCCTGCATGAGCTCATTATTATTTGCGAAGTCCCCACACTCACAGATATCACATATTCTTAAATTTCTCAACAAATACTGAAAAGGTTTACACCAAATAACTGAAAGCATCATCTGCGTAACCAAAACTTTCTTTCTTCCAAATATGTTGCAATTTCGTCCAGTGCTTCGGGCTGCAGGTTCGACTAAAAGTCCTAAGGGAATTAACATGGAAAGCGCACTTATATTGACCCCCCCATTTTTCTCGCCCCCACTTCACAGATCTCCCTGAAACTTTCCATTCACAACACGATTCACCAGGGCACTTTTTGGTGAAATTTTCATAAAGAATCTTCAAACGGCTCCAAAGATATAGGCAAGTCAAAAAACACTTTTCCTATGGAAACATTTTACTGACTAGAACTCCCAACTGGCAACTACCAGTAGGTAATACATTTATATTACCTACTGGTGGTCACCAGTAGGGAGTTATAGTTAGGACCTAGTTTCCATAGGAAGAGCGTTTTTTGTTTTGCCTATAACTTTGCCGTTGCTTCATGATCACACGCGAAATTAAAAAAAACTAGTTTGGCACACAATTCAGCTGCTTTCATGAAAGTTTAGTAGTGATCGAGGACGCTCTTTCTTCCTCCTCGCTACCAAGACATGGAACTCCCTCCTTCTTCACCTCCGACAGACTTCTTCACTCCCCAAATTCTAAAAGGACCTCAAGGACCTCAAGACCCGGCTCTTCGATAGAACCCCGTGACCTTACCAGGATATGTGCGCTGCTCCCCCCTCCTCCTCCACTTCCCCCACGCCTTGAGACCCTCCCGGGTGAGTAGCATGCGCTTTACAAACATATGATTCATTGATTAATTGATGGGTCAAGCAGGGCCTGAAAATAAGGGGGGGTCTCAAAATACATTTTTCCCATGTTAATTTCCATTGGAACTTTAGAAACGGCTACAGCTCGAACTGCGAAATGGATTACACCAAATTTGGCAGCACAGTAGATGTTGGTCCAGGGAAGTGCCTTTTTGGGATTGGTATAAACCCGTTCAGTAGTTGCAGGGTTATTATAAAAAAATTATAGTGGGACACAGAGGATCTGCAACCCCTTCTGATTTCATGTTGAGATCTGATTGGCTATAACACTTCAAGCCAGGAAGTGTTGGCACCCATTTTGTGACTTGATGGAACCGAATCTCAGAAAAAACATATAAAAGGGGGCAGGTTGAAAACACCCTGACCTCCTAGGCCTCTGGGGTTGGGGTGGAGGTCCCATAGAGACCATGCAGGGCCAAAAATGGATTTTGTTTTTACATTTTAAGCGGGAGCTGTGCTGGATCTACGAATCCCTCCAAATGTTTTTGAAAAAATTAAGCGCTGGCACCTGCACTTCATTTCTAATCGGCCCCTGGGTGGGAGAGGTCCCAGGAGCCTTTAGCTATTTTAGGAGGGGGGGCATATGGCCCTTTTGGGGCTTACTAATGGTCCAGGGACCTCCACGGCCCTGGACTTCCTTTTCTTAAAAAATTTATGGAGGCCTGTAAGGCCTTCTGTGCTTGCCCGGGGCGGCCATCTCCCTCGGACTTTAATTGTAAATAACCCAGGGTTCTCAGACCCCTGCAGCCCTGGAGACCACTGCTTCCCCAGGGCAAATTGTAGAAAAAGAGGGGGGGCACGCAGACCCCGCCCTGGAGCCTTACATGGGGACTACCACCCCCACCTGCTATGTCCTGGGGTGCCCACCCCCGGGACATACCTGATTGCTATGGCTTGGCAGGAGCTTTACGACTCCCACCAAGCCATAGCAATCACTCTGCTTCTAGCAAGCGAGAGCATAAAAAATGCTCTTGCTTGCTAGAAGTGGAGCAAAATTGCTGTCAGGCACTGCGAGCTGCCTTTTCAGCTGGAGGTGGAGAGCTAGCAGGGAGCGTGGGGGCCTTCAGGTTCCCTTGTGGTCCCAATGGAGAGTAGGTGCCCTGGGGGCACCCACTTAAAGATGGACATGCCCCAGGGAATGGTATCCCTTGACCAAATTCGGGACTGGGGAAAGAGGCGTCATGGTCCCCCTCCCCTAAACAACCAGCAAGTCGCCAGAAGCCCTGCCCCCTTTCATCTCCACTCTGCAAACATGCCTTCTGGTGCACAGCTGAATGTGGGATGAAGTACCCTTGGCTACAGAGGGTTCTTGGTGACCCAACAAGCCCTCCTGTTACCTCCAGTAAGTCCCAAAAAGCAGGATTGCTGAGAGGACTTCAGAGGCCAAGCCACCTTTCACCATCACTCTGCAAAAGGTTCTTCCTGGTGCACTGCTGGTTAGGGGGTGAAGCCCCCTTGATGCCAGAGTGTCTCTGGGGGCCAACAAGCCCTCCTGTTGTTTCCAGTAGCTTCCACACAGCGGAATTGCTGAGAGGTCTCCGGAGAACCGGCCATCTTTCTCCACTACTCAGCAGAAGCACCTCCTGGCGCACTGCTGGTTGGGGGAGGAAGTCCCCTTCGATGAGGAGGATCCTTGGGGGGCTAAGAAGCCCTCCTGTTACCTCTAGCAAGTCCCACAGAGTGTGATTGGTGAGAGGACTTTGGAGGCCATGTCACCTTTCTCCAGTACTCTGCAGACAAGCCTCCTGGTGCACTGCTGGTTGGTTGGGAGATGAAGTCCCCTTGGATGCTGAGGATCGTTGGGGCCCATCAAACCCTCCTGTTCCCTCCAAAAAGTCCCACAGTGTGCGATTGCTGAGAGGACTTAGGAGGCCATGCCCCTATCTTCACCACTTTGCAAACCCGCCTCCGAGGCTCTTGTGTCTCTGTGAGCTATGGAAGAAGGGAGGGGGAGGGCTCCTATGTGCCCTGCAGCATAGCCTCTGCCTTTTGTTGCTTTCCCCTGGCCACTCCATATATCTTGGAAGGATCACTGACTTAATATCGACGTCACAAATATCGAGATACAAAAATATCGAGGCAAAAATATCAAGAGACAAAATATCGACTCCCTATCTTCAAACAGGTAAGTACCAAAATATTGACTACAAAATATCGACTTACAAAAATATAGACTGTCAAAATATCGATTTTTTTAAATGTCTTAAAATTAAGTTAAAACTAATATAGTAATAAATATATTTAATATAAACTTAGAAATAATTATAAAAAAATGTAATTTTAATAAATAATGTATATAATTAAGTATTGGTAAGTATATAATAATTTTTTGAATATAAATTAATTAAAAACATTATAATATAATTTAATTGTATTTAATTTTATTTAATTAATTTAATTTAAATGTAATTTTACTTTATTTTTACAAAGTACCCCTGTACCCCAAAAACCCCAAACTGACCCTGAACCCTAAAAATACCCCTTTACCCAAAAACTGAAAACTGACCCTGAACCCTAAAAATACCCCTTTACCCAAAAACTGAAAACTGACCCTGAACCCTAAAAATACCCCTTTACCCCAAAAAACTGAAAACTGACCCTGAACCCTAAAAATACCCCTTTACCCAAAAACTGAAAACTGACCCAGAACCCTAAAAATACCCCTTTACCCAAAAACTGAAAACTGACCCTGAACCCTAAAAATACCCCTTTACCCCAAAAACTGAAAACTGACCCTGAACCCTAAAAATACCCCTTTACCCAAAAACTGAAAACTGACCCAGAACCCTAAAAATACCCCTTTACCCAAAAACTAAAAACTGACCCTGAACCCTAAAAATACCCCTTTACCCAAAAACTGAAAACTGACCCAGAACCCTAAAAATACCCCTTTACCCAAAAACTGAAAACTGACCCTGAACCCTAAAAATACCCCTTTACCCCAAAAACTGAAAACTGACCCTGAACCCTAAAAATACCCCTTTACCCCCAAAAATTAACACTGACCCTGAACCCTAAAAATACCCCTTTACCCAAAAACTAAAAACTGACCCTGAATCCTAAAAATACCCCTTTACCCAAAAACTGAAAACTGACCCTGAACCCTAAAAATACCCCTTTACCCCTGAAACTGAAAACTGACCCTGAACCCTAAAAATACCCCTTTACCCAAAAACTGAAAACTGACCCTGAACCCTAAAAATACCCCTTTACCCAAAAACCCAAACATATAACATTTTAAAAATAATTATATACTTACCAATACTTACGTTGTAATGGTATGCGTTGCAAAGGTATCTGCGTTGTAAAAACATGCTTTGTAAATGTATACGTTGTAAAAGTTTCGTTGTAATGGTAGTGCATAGTAAAAGTTGCGTTGTAAACGTTGCATACCCACTCCAGTGGGTGCAACAGTAGGGAAAGTGTTGGATAGCGTGGGGGTTAAAATTACTATTCCCACTCCAGTGAGTGCAACAGGAGGGAAAGTAAATACTTCATAGATAAATATAATTAAAATAAATATTAATACCAATTACAATTAATTACCAATTATATTTAAATTAATTACCAATTAATATTTAATTAACAATTAATTAAAAATAAATACAAATAAATGAAATAACATATTAAATTAATTATAATTAAATTACTTCCCACCCTATTCCCCTATAAACCCACAACCCACTACAGAAAATAAATTACTAAAATAACATATTTATCAATTAATCAATTAAAATTAATTGCCAATTATATTTTAATTATTTACCAATTAATTTTTAATTAACAATTAATTAAAAATAAATACCAATAAATTAAATAACATAGTAAATTAATTATAATTAAATTACTTCCCACCCTATTCCCCTATAAACCCACAACCCGCTACAGAATTATATTACACAAAAATTAAAAAATATTAACTTACCTTATTTTCGATATTTTTGTTGTCTATATTCTATCTAGTCGATATTATGTCATTCCATATTTTTGACTTCGATATTTTGGCTACTCTAGTCGATATTTTTGTAGTCTATATTATGTCTAGTCGATATTATGTCTAGTCGATATTAAAAACTCGATATTATGTCTAGTCGAAATTAAAAACTCGATATTATGTCTGTTCACCATCTTGGAAAGGCAGGAGATAAAGAAAGACAGAGACTGTGCCTTAAAACATTACAATGTTTTGAGCAGCAGGCCTATCCCAGTTTATATATGCTGCTGCTGCTCCATTGTCTGCAATGGAGCTCTCAACATTCCAAGTTTTAATACAGAATATCGACCCCAGAATATTGTGATAAAAAAATATTGAGGTCAGAATAGTGAGGAACGAAATATCGAATGGTAAATGCAATTAGGGAACTACAGATTTACTTATATCCACTGCAACACCCATTGATTTTTGATACTGCTCCATATTGACAAGGCTGGGGCAGCGCCAAAATTACCACCAGGTAGTACCTGGTCTTAAGCAGCCGATAGGAGGAGAAATGTTTTATTTCTCCTTGTATTTTGCTTTCTCCATATGTGCTGCATTCAGCACCACACATAGATAGAGAAAATCACCTGTAAAGATTGTTTACGTGCAGGAACGTGTCCCTTCCTGCACATAAACTATTTCCCCTGTAATGCAGGCACCCTAGCAAAATAGCGCTACGGTGCCTGCGCTGGCGCTAGGCAGTTTTTGTAGCACCAATACTAGGAGTAACGCAGGGGTGCGCCGTATTCTTGTGAATATGGTGCATCCCTGCTTTCTGAAACTGTCGGAGCACGGTGTTACAAATGTTGGCGTAACACCACGCTCTGCCAGTTTCTTGTAAATATGCCCCATAGACTTACCTCTCGATATTTTTCTTTTGATAGTTTGTCCTCGTTATTGTGTCTCATCAACATTCTGGGGCCGAAATTCAGGGTGACCACTTATGAAATGTCGCTTGAAGCCCCAAAAGCACACCCGCGTAGGCGCTACGTCTATCAGGTTGTCCCACACATTGGAACTCAAAAGGATGCCAATTAAAATGCCTTTTTGGCGCCTCCTGTTTTCTTTCCTAAGACCCTGCATGCTCTTTGCCTATGAACACCGCAATGCCCTGGTCTCCCCATCATTCGCTCACATACCCTCCCGCTCCTGTGAATTACTAGTGCACTAGTGCTGCATTTTCACTATTACCACAGAAGAGTGTTATCGATGTGTTTTTTATTGCTTGTGCTTTTATTTCATGAAGATCAGGCGAGAACAAAGGTGCTACGTCCATTTAATGGTGTTGCATCGCATTGATTCATAAGCTGCTTTCTCTTGTGTGTCTCCATTTGAAACTGATGTAGACCCCGGAGCTGACATTCAGTGGCCGTGTTTGCCGCAGCGCAGTGCCTTTTAATTGAGGGAGCTTCATATAGATGGATGTTTTACTGTTCTCTACTGTTCTCGGTGGCATCTCTCACATTTTATCTGATGCCGGCAGTTCTCATTACGGCCCTCATCTGTCTCCTTAATAGTGCTGGGTTGATTTACTGTCACACTTCTTGCAGCTCCGCACTGTTGAAAAATGAAGATGTCAGCATGGTGAAAGGCAGAGCCATGAATCGAAAATTGTTTCATAAACACTACCCCAAGGGCATGGTTTCCAAGCCTCCATCTTGTTTACAGTCCGGGAGCACTTCAGACGCCACAGACCACAGAAGAGTTAGGCCATGATTCAGACGGAGGCAGAGTAAAAGCCAATTTTCATGTACAGGTCGCCAGAAGGGGTGTAAAAAGTTTTATTTTGCAACCAAAGTCTGTAGCTAATCTCCAGCATTTTTCTACCTACTGCATTACTGATGTCGACGCTCTGGAATAGTTTTTCATTGGTAAGTGGTAATATTTATCGATGACCGTTTGCTGGTGCTTAACATGTTATATTATATTATAAAGTCTTGTAAAGTGCAAAGCTGCCCTGGAAAGGGGGCTTCTCAGTGCTAACCTACCAGCAAGGTGATACAAAACAGAGTCAACACAGAGAGACCCAATGCAAATACTCGGTTTACCAGCTGCTTCATAAAACATGGATTCGCCGATTTCTAGTGAGTCAACTTTAAACCGGTGTGCCTCACATCTTTAGAACTGGATGAATGTTGTCAGACTGTTTTGTTTGAAAAACATTAAACAAGATGTGAATGTCCCAATTTTATTGTGAAAAGTCATACATCCAAAGCTTTGCATACTATAGGTGGTAATCGTATTAATCTCTTTTTAGGAAGTGTCTGATGGAGGCTGCAGGCACTCGGCAACAAACAGAGCAAAATACTTAAAGACTAAATATGTAAAGTCCAGACTAATTGGTAAAACACAGAAGAGTTTATGAAGTAAATCTCATTAAAATGAAAGAAAAACATATGGGGTGATTATGATGTCGGTAAAGCCAGCCACTGGCAGGCTGCCGGTGGCAGGTTCACTGCCCTCAAAAGGCCTTTTTCCGACCGCCATATCAAGATGGCGGGAGGTGTATCTGGAGGACGGAAAGCCCGTTCCCCAAGGGTCCGACAGAGGCAATGATGCCTGTGGGACTCACCCCGCATCCACAAAAAGGTGGTGGTGCCTAGCAGGCACCGTCCGCCAGATTTGGATGCTGCATCCCCGCCAGCTTGTCAATGTCGGTTCAAACACCATTGAAAGGATGGTGTGTATGTACTTTGGGGCATGCTGTGGACACCCCCCTTGTGCAGGGGCATACGCATTTTGCACCTGGGGGCTACAGCTCCCTGCACCATGTGTGCCTGGCATGAAGTGCAGGAAAATGCACAACATGCAATATTAACATTGCAGCAGTTGCTGCAGCCAGCAGCACCCGCCGCAATGTTAATAATACCTTTTGCGGCCGCTGTGGTGGCGGCTGCATTGTAATATGTTGTGCGGGACAGGGCCATATAGGCAGGCGGTCCCAAACCCTGGGAAGATGGCAGACGGACTTAAATCTGTCCGCCATCGTAATCCCCCCAAAGTTCGTTGTAGTATTTATTTTATTTAGTAGTTTGTAGAGCGCTCAGCTACCTCCAACGGAGGTGTCCCGACGCTGAAGATATTACCTCACAAAGGGTCAGTGGGAGGATGTAGGGAGTAGCTAAACTAGATGAGGGAAAAAAGCCAGGTCTTGAGTTTTTTTCGGAATAGGGGTTCTGACGGCAAAAATCTTAACTCTGTAGGAAGCTGGTTCCACAGTTTGGAGGTGGCCACTGCAAAGCCTCTTCCTCCCGTGCAGGCCAGGCGGAAACGGGGGCAGATCATAAGGCGGAGATGGTTAGATCTAAGGTTACGGGAGGCTTGTGAGAGTTTAATTCTATGGCGCAGGTAAAAAGGACCTCGATCATTAATAGCTCTAAAAGCTAGGATTAAAGCTTTAAATTGAATGCAGAGTCTCACTGGGAGCCAATGAAGTTTGATCAGATGGGGTGAAATAGAGTGGCAGTAAGGGATGTTGCAGATCAGCCTGGCCGCCGCGTTCTGGACTCTGTGTAGTTGGTTTATGAGGTACGCCGGGGCACCTACATACAGACTATTAGCATAGTGCACGTGAGCTGTGATGAGAGAATGGACAACTGTTTTTCGAGTGTCAATAGGCAGGTATGGGATGATTTTTTTTATCATGTGAAGCTTTCCAAAGCAAGATGAGGTGACTTTATTAATTTGAGTCTTGCAGGAGAGGGTAGTGTCAAATTGGCAGCCTAAGTTACGGGCAGCTTGAACTGGGTCCAGGGGAGGGTTGAGCTCAGACGGCCACCAGATGGTGGAGGGTGTGGGGGATTTCTGATTAAAAAATAGGACCTCAGTCTTGTCCGTATTAAGCTTTAAGTTATTAGCCGACATCCAAGAGGCAATGTTCATCATGCAGTGGCGAAAGTTGTGAAATAATTTTTCGGAGTGGTCTTTGAAGGAGAACACTAGTTGGGTGTCGTCGGCGTAAAAGGTTACTTTGACGCCCCATGATTCAATCACTTTTGCTAGTGGTTTTAAATACACATTGAATAATAGCGGACTGAGAGCAGAACCTTGAGGAACGAACCAGATCAATGGTTTCTTGGAAGAGAGGAAGGAGCCCAGCATCACCTGTTGGAATCTGTTCGTAAGGAAAGATTTAATCCAGGTGAGGGGAGTTCCGCTGACACCTACCTCTTGCAAGCGAGCGAGTAGCGTGTCATGGGAGATGGTATCGAATGCTGCGGATAGGTCGAGGAGAACCAACATGGCCTCCTCACCCCTGTCCGTGCATTCTTGAATCGACTCGGATACCTCAAGAAGAGCTGACTCTGTACTGAAGTCCGGTCTGAATCCAGATTGGCAATCATGGAACAAAGAGTTGGATTCAAGGTAGTAGGATAGTTGCTCTTGGACTGCTTTCTCAAGCACTTTAGCTGGCTTGGGCAGGAGTGAGATTGGCCGCCAATTGCTTAAGCAGGAGGGGTCGATGCCTGCTTTTTTTTTGATTGGGATAAGCATAGCGTGTTTCCAAGCGGAAGGGACCATACCTGAGAGTAGGGAAGAGTTCCTTATTTCGAGGAGGGGGTCAATAATTAGGGGGGCAATTTCGTTTATAATTAAGGCCGGGCATGGATCCAATGGAGACCTGATTTACATTTCACGAATAGGTTCAGGGCATGCTCCTTAGTAAGAGGATGGAAAGCGGTAAATGCTTGTTTGCTGATAATGACAGGGTCCTTGATGGTATTGGTAGCGTTCAGAAGAATGGTTTCCGCAATGTTGGAAAAAAAAATTCAGAAGAAGTCTGATAAATTTTCACTCAGTGCTTGGGAGGGGGGGACTGAGGAGGTCATAGCACTGGGATTGGTAAAGTCTTTAACAATATTGAAAAGGGTTTTGGAAGAGTGTTTTGCCTTTGCAATGGTATCGGCGAAGTAGGTGCTCATGGATTTGCGTTTAAGTTTGCGAAACTCCTTGAGGACTTGTCTGTAGTGAGCTTTGGCTTCTGGGTCATAGGCCTGCCGCCACCGTCGTTCTATCTTTTTACACTTACTTCTATGTTCCCTTAGTTCCTGAGTGAACCAAGGGGATGATGGTTTTTGTCTGCGGGAGGTGAGGGTTTGTAACGGGGCTAATTTCTCGATAGCGGTCATGAGATCATTGCCAAATATGAGAACAGCTTCGTTGAGATCGTCATGGAGAGGGTTTAGGCTGTTATGATATTGTTGTTCTAGGGTAGAACATGATATCTTGTGCCATTTTCTGCCTTGTGTTCTGATGGCAGGCCCCTTTTTGACAATTTGAGTTGAGGATACCTCAAATGGGATTAGAAAATGGTCATACCATGTCAGAGGTAGGGTTTGGAGGGTTTTTAGTTTTTCTTGATTTGAAAAGATAAGGTCAAGGGTGTGTCCTGCAGTATGAGTGGGGCCCTTATCTCTTTGTGTCAGATTTAGGTTTTCCATGGATCCAAGGAAATAGGAGGCACGGTTGCAGCTGCTTATATCAACGTGGAGGTTGAAGTCTCCCAGTACCATGAAGTGGGGATGTTTGATAGAGAGATCTGCGGTAATTGCCAATAGTTCAGAGATGGCAGATTGGGGAGTGTTCGGAGGGCTGTATACCAAGGTCCCTGAGGCAATGGCAGTCGTACAGTCCATGACCGAGAAGTATAATGCTTCAATGGGCTTTATATTCATGATTTTCCTAGAAGTGATTTTCAGGTGGTTCTTTAAAATTACTGCGATACCTCCTCCTGTTTTGGAGCCTTCACAGCATAATCCAGTGAAGCGGTAGCCGGTGGGTACTGCTAGAGAGATGTCTGGGTTGGAGGAGTCTTTAATCCAAGTCTCAGTTAGAAATAAAACATCCCAGGCGGTGGAGGAAAGTAGTAACCAAATATCACTGGCGTGACAAGGTAAGGAGCGACAGTTCACCAATCCCATAGAGTGAATTTTGATGGGAGAGGGTCGGCTAGTTGTGGAGCCCTGGGGGCAAGTCCAGTAGTGGTACAGAGTGAACTGGCAGTTATGACATTTGTACAGGGGTGGGCTAGGTAGAGGGAGGTTGCATATAATAGTGGGAGTGCATGATCTCTTACCAAGGTCTAGAAGCTGTGACCTGGTCCATGTTAATCTCTGCGTAGGTTGAGGATTAACAGCATGGCTGGCCCTAGGCACGGAGCTGGCGCGGATGGGCGCAGACGGGCTTGCCTTAGGCGCGCCTTCGGCACGCAATCGTCGCGCCCGCTGCACTCGCTGCGCGTTCGAAATATGCACATGATTTATAGGGAGTAGGCGTCGGGAAGGAGGGGCGTGGCCTCTGAAAAGGGGCGTGGCCCTTGGGTGCGCGGGTAATGGCGGCCAGAGTTGTTTGTAGGAGTTCCCTCGGAAGCGCTATGATCCGCTGCGTGGGAGTAGTCAGGAGACTGAGTTTCAGTACGGTGAGTTTTTAAAATCAACACACTTCAATCGTGACTCTCAATTTTTAAAATCAACACACTTCAATCGTGACTCTCAATTTTTAAAATCAACACACTTCATTCGTGACTCTCAAATGTTTAAAATGCAAGTGCTCGCTTAGTTAGGCTCCCGGCTTCCACCTCAGGAGATGTTATCTTCTGACTGACGCTGGGCTTTAGCGTCTTTTGTAGTCAGGACGACGGGCGTGGCCTCTGAAAAGGGGCGTGGCCCTAGGGTGCGCGGGTAATGGCTGCCAGAGTTGTTTGTAGGAGTTCCCTCGGCAGCGCTATGATCCGCTGCGTGGGAGTAGTCAGGAGACTGAGTTTCAGTACGGTGAGTTTTTAAAATCAACACACTTCAATCGTGACTCTCAATTTTTAAAACCAACACACTTCATTCGTGACTCTCAAATGTTTAAAATGCAAGTGCTCGCTTAGTTAGTAGTGTACAGGGCAGACTTAAACCCATTCTGCTCTTTCTAGGTTTGATTCTATCAATGTCAGTTGATTTAAGTTGTTAATGTCAATTCATAGCACCAAGAAGCTTTGTTGTGCATGGCTCTTTGGAGAATAAATAACTTTACGTAACATTTGAAGATGCACAGAGTGTAATACGCTATTTATTACTGTTGTATATATATATGCAGTACTCCAATGGGAGAAGACCAATCAAAATTTAAACTGGCCCCGAGGTGTAACATCGCTGCTGAGGAGAATCGGGCACTGAAGAAAGCCGAAAGGCTGAAACGCGTCTGTCCTGTCCAGCGTTTCCTGGATTTATCAAATTCCCTCTTATGTGCTTTGTATGGACATAGTAACTTCTTTGTCTGCGCTTTAAATTTGGCACTAAACATCACCCCTTGTCACCGAGTAGACTCGGACCCATTCTTTGAGTGGGATTGGATTATATATATATATGTATATATATATATATATATATATATATATATATATATATATATATATATATATATATATATATATATATATATATATATATATATATATATACATATATATATATATATATACGTATATATATATATATATGTTTTTTTTTTTTTTTTTTTTTTTTTTTGAGGCACGGTTTCCAATCACCGCCGTCGCTCCACTGCTTCCCGGGTGCCAGAGACGCCAGCGTTGGTGAGACGCTTCAATATTGCTGCACGCTTTTCGTATCCCGAAATAGAAAGGCCGGCACGCTGGTATCCAATTGCAAAATTTTTAATCACCAAACCCCCCTGACCCCTTACAGACGCGTTTCGCCTTCACAGGCTTCGTCAGTGTAACATTACTGTGTGGTAAGAATCACCATTTTAAAGACCTGGGTTATCCACCTGCTTCATCAACATAAACAAAGGACATCTTTTTTTAAATGCATTGTGGTCGCCATTTTGTAGTGTGCAAATAGTATTGCTTTGCTTGCTCTATCATGGTGATTAGTGTAAAAAAGTGCATAGTGCTCAATTTAAAAACAAGTAACATTATTTCAATAAATCAATACTTTTTTTACATTCATTCAGTTAGTGCAGTAACTAGGATTGGGATACATTTTGGGTGTTTTTTTTTAAATAAAAAACCAATTTTTCCCCCCAAGTCATCCTCTTTGTATTATTTCGCCCTGAATGGGCGTTCAGTTAAACAGTGCAAATTCAACAGTACAAACCCAAAATTACAAGGCATTGGATGTCAAAAAAGGAAGGAAGTGCAGCTGTTATTCAGTTCTAATTCTTTGATTATGGTTTCCTTCCCATTACTGACTCCATCATGCTTATTTAAAAAAAACACCCAAAATGTATCCCAATCCTAGTTACTGCACTAACTGAATGAATGTAAAAAAAGTATTGATTTATTGAAATAATGTTACTTGTTTTTAAATTGAGCACTATGCACTTTTTTACACTAATCACCATGATAGAGCAAGCAAAGCAATACTATTTGCACACTACAAAATGGCGACCACAATGCATTTAAAAAAAGATGTCCTTTGTTTATGTTGATGAAGCAGGTGGATAACCCAGGTCTTTAAAATGGTGATTCTTACCACACAGTAATGTTACACTGACGAAGCCTGTGAAGGCGAAACGCGTCTGTAAGGGGTCAGGGGGGTTTGGTGATTAAAAATTTTGCAATTGGATACCAGCGTGCCGGCCTTTCTTTTTCGGGATACGAAAAGCGTGCAGCAATATATATATATGTATATATATATATATGTATATATATATATGTATATGTATATATATATATATATATATATATATATATATTCACTCAAAAAAACATAGGTTTCACACCAGTTATAGTTAGCTGAACATTTTACTCATACAAAACCATTGAAATTCCCACGTTATAGTTAGTTGGACTCACTATAACTCGTGGTCAGTGACATCACTGATGACATCACTGATGACATCTCAAATGACATCACTGATGACATCACTGATGACATCTCAAATGACATCACTGATGACGTCACTGATGACATCATCCAGTGAATGTGTGTTTCTGAAAAGTAAAAATATGTTTTATATATTGAAGAATGAGTGGATGTATGAGTGTCTGGATGAAGGATATAGTAGGTGCGTGACTGACTGTATGAGTGAGTGATTAAATGTGTCTTACTGAATGCATTGGTTAGTGACTAAACTGTCTGAATGTGTGCATCAGTATGTCTGTTGTTGTGTAAGCTGCTGCATGTGTTGATCAGTAGCTATATGAGTGGCTATATGGGTTATTGATTGGTTGCCCAAGTATTTGTATGTGAGGGTGAGTGTGTGTGTGGGTGGCTGGGAGGTGTGTGGCTCTGTGCATATATGTGTGAGCAGTTGATTCACTTGGTATATGGGTTCAAGAGTGCATGTGGAAAGAGCTGTATGGGTGGTTGACTGTGTGCATGGGTGTGTTGGTGAGTGAATGGCTATCTCAGTGCTCCATGTCCAAGTAAGTACATATGTAAAACACAGTGCATGTGAGAGTTGGCATATATAAATGACTATACATGAGAGCCTGTGATTGCGTAAGTGACTGTATGGATCAATGTGTACTTGTATCAGTGATTGTAAAAGAGAGTAAGTATGTGCTAGTATATGTTTGAATAAGTAAGGTTTAGTGTGTATAACTGTGTAGTTGAGGAAATGGGAGTGTGATTGATTCTTTGCATAACTGACTAGGTGTGTGAGTAACTCTGTGGATGAGTGTTTGTATTTAACACTGGGTGTATCAAAGGTTAGATTAGAGTGTGAGGAGGTGCATCGTATTATCACATGGATGATGTCATCAGTGATGTCATTTGAGATTTCATCAGTGATGTCATCAGTGATGTCACTGACCATGTCATGAATGATGTAATATGTGACATCATCAGCAGTGGATTGCGGGCGCGCGAGTTATAGTGAGTCCAACTAACTATAACGTGGGAATTTCAATGGTTTTGTATGAGTAAAATGTTCAGCTAACTATAACTTGTGTGAAACCTATGGTTTTTTCAGTGAATTTCAAAGGTTTTTTAAATGCTAATTCCTAACTATAACGAGTGTGAAACCTATGTTTTTTTCAGTGAATTTCAAAGGTTTTTTAAATGCTAATTCCTAACTATAACGATTGTGAAACCTATGGTTTTTTTAGTGAATTTCAACGGTTTTTCAAATGCTAATTCCTAACTATAACGTTTGTGAAACCTATGGTTTTTTCAGTGAATTTCATAGTTTTTTTGAAAGCTAATTCGTTTGTATATCGACTTTGTAACCTACGATTTTTTTTTTTATTAGCTGTTTTTTATAACTAATAATTATATATATATATATTTTTTTTAAATTGTTTGTTCAATGTATATATATTTTTTTAAATCATTTTTTCCTGGTGCACTCAGGGTGCGCGCACCGGTAAGCTTACCCGTATCATTTTGTCTTGGAGCGCTCACGGTGCGCGCACCGGTAAGCTCTCCCGAGAGCGCTAATTCTGCGTTCGTAAAAAAAAATATGTATGAAAACTAAATAATAATGCAAGACATTCAGTACCATACTTATAAAAGCAGTATTTTTGATTTTCCGAATGAAAATGATTTTGCATTTCCGTAAAGCTACCAAAACGTCACTCAGGCGCGCCGCGTAAGCGCCCCCGCAAGCGCCTACGTTCGCGCCACGTAAGCGCCCCCGGAAGCGCTCCGGTGCACGCAGCGTAAGCGTGTCAAGTCATGTGACCTTAAAATAACACTTTTCATTGGTTGCTAACAGTTTTTTTTACAAAGAATGAAATCCCCACCCATTTCCTTCACTTCTTCTTTCACTTTTGTGACTGCAAGACCTGTCTTTTTCCTGCTTAATCTTTTTTAGATTATCATGGCTGCTAGACCCACCAGTAGCAGTGAGGACTCAGATGGGTTCATAGAGGAAGAGGCTCCTCAGCCTAGAGTAAAGGAGCATTTCATATGGAATTTTTTTTCAATACCTGCAGACCAAAAAAAAGTAAATGCTCCAAAGGTGGAGAGCCGAATTTGTCACACTGTCCTGTCACGGGGTGACCCTACCAGAAAATATTAATTTGGAAATTCGATCATGATTCGGCACGTCCAGAGAAGGCCCCCTCAGAATTATGCCCGGGAGAGTGTCAGGGCTCTGGCACGAGAGGCTCCAGGGGATGGTGCTTCTACTTCAACTGGAGGAGGAACTGCATCGGTGAGGGGGCGACCAGAACAGCTGATCCCAAATATTCAGCCTGTTTTTAATGAGGCCACAATCAAATGCAAACATTGTGATGCACTACTTTGTTACGGGGAACAAAGTATTATGAACATTGTTCGAGCAATAGAGAACCACCGCTGCCGTCCCCAGCCCTAATTTTGATTATTTTTTTTTGCTCCTGTTGAGCAGTTTCCTATTCCCTGTTTTTGTTTTTGTTGAGAAAAAAACGAAAAAAGAAGAAAAAAAAAGTTATTTTTAGAACTACCTCCAATTCTCAAAAAAGACTTGTATTCTTAAAAAAATGAAAAAGAGTAACTGAAGTGGAGTGCAGTGAGAGAGGAGAGGAAAATGAGTGAGAAAGCAAAGAAAGGGACGAGAGGGGAAGGGAAGTGAAGTAGGGGGACTGAAAGAAGGTGAGTGTGGGGAAGGAGAGTGAGGAGAAGGAGAGCGAACATGGGGAATGAGGATAAGTGAAGAAAATGTAGTAAAGGAACGGGGGTGTGGAAGGGTAAGAAAAGAGCAGTGATGTTTAGGAAAGAGTGGAGATACAGACTGGATAAAGACAAGTGAGTGTGAGACAAGGTGAGTAAGGGAGTGAAGAGACAGAGAAAGTGAAAGAAAAAGTGAGAGTAGAAGACTGAGGGCCTCATTTATGAGGCCATGTGTCACTTTTACGCCGCCGGTGCGTCACTTTTTGTGACGCACCAGTGGTGTAAAAAATGCACCTTGTTGAGTCATATTTACAAAGTGACGCATCTAGGTAGATGCGTCACTTTGTAAACCCCTGCGCCACATTATACCTGCGCCAGGTATAATGTATGCAAAGGGGGCTTATTGACGCAAGGAAGGGTCGTCTAAGTGACACAGTGAAATCTATGAGATTTCACTGCGTCACTTTTAGGACGCCGTTGCGTCAAAATCTTGCGCCTGCATCACAGCAGGCGTAAGACTGACGCAGGCCCTTTCACATGGGGCTTGCCCCATGTGAAAGGATGCATTGCTGGAGTTGCGTCACTTTTGTGACACACTCCAGCAATGCATCACTTTTGCGCTTACAGAGACGTCAGAAATACATATCTGTAACTCCTTGCGACATGATGCGTCATACATTAAATATGACGCATCAGGAATGTTGCAAGCAGAGCGCACTGAGAAGTGACGCATCGCTGCTTTCACGCAGCGATGCGTCATTTCTCATAAATGAAATAGAATAGGATTTGAGAAGTCACTCAAAATGTGCCCTAATTTTTCTTTCTGCAGCACTAATCATACTTTCTATGGCAAAATATATCCTCATATTGTTCCTTTTTAAATTAAATGTTTTAAGAGTTACCACTTCATTCCAATCAAGATGGCTTCTGTTGTGCCATACTTTTGTCATAAGTAAGACTGTTAGCGCTCTAGTTTTTCTTTAGAACACTCTGGGACATTCTGTCATTGGGCTATACTTGGGCTACATCTGGGTGATATTTGGGCTACATTTAAGCTCTTTTGTCTCTGGTGGCCATCTTGGGAGACTGCATGTCAGAATTTTTTAATGATATAGAATAGGATTTGAGAAGTCACTCAAAATGTGCCCTAATTTTTCTTTCTGCAGCACTAATCATACTTTCTATGGCAAAATGAACCCCCTCATTTTGTTCCTTTTTAAATTAAATATTTTCAGACTTACCACTTCATTCCAATCAAGATGGCTTCTGGTGTGCCATACTTTTGTCATAAGTAAGAAGCGCTCTAGTTGTTCTTTAGAACACTCTGGGAAGCTGCAGTAGAACACAAAGGAATCAACTGACAGTCTCTGTCCTTGTTGGATGTACATGTTTTACTGAGAATGTCAGACTTCATTCTCACATGACTGAGAAAGATAATGTGAATTTACAGAAAATATGCTTTCTGTTTAGCTTATAGATCCCCTTCCAAACCACTGTGGGAAAAGCATGAGATAATAGTTTTCTTTCAAACATGATTCATGATATCCCAGCAGAAGGCTTTTTCACATGGTAAAATCACCTTAGAACACACCACAATTCCTAAAATGAGTATGGTACCATCAACAAATGATTTATAATGTAACTAAAGTCCTAAAACCTTCTATTAACTGCAATGCTTTTTAATGAGGTGCTTTCATGTATATTGGTCCCAAGATGGCTGCCAACACTTCTTGGATGAAGAATTTGAATTTTGAAAACATTTTTTTTTTCTGCTTTGGGGGTCCTTGTGGGACCCCCTGAGCAGGCCTAGGGGGTCAGGTTGCTTCTACCCTGCCCCCTTTTTGAGTTCTACACGTTTGTTTTTCTGCTTTCCTGTGCCTCAGTCTACTGAGGCACAAGATGGCTGCCAAAACTTTCTGGTTTGGAGTGTTGACAGACATTGGCAGCCAATCAGAATGCAGCTCATGCTCGGAAAGGTAAGCTTACAGTAAGCTTACACGTAAGCTGCTATAGATATATATATTTTTTCTCTTTTGATTTTCTCAGGAACTACTGGAGGGATTTACACCAAATATAGCAAAGGCACATCTGCGTACCAGTCCCTACAATTTTGCAAAGTTTGGCGTAATTCCGTTCAGTGGTTCGGGCTGTAGCCGTGTCAGAACGTCCTATGGAAATTACCATGGGGAAAACACGTTTTGGGACCCCCCTTTTTTCTCGGCCCCCGCTTGACGAACCCCCCCAAAAATTTTCAGGGAAGGAGCAGAACTGAGCTGGCCAAAATTTTGGAAAATTACAAACAAATTCCTTAACCGGCGCCAGAGTTATTCCCAATAGAATGTTGCGGATTTCCTTTGGAAACTAGGTCCTAACTATAACTACCTACTGGCGACCGCCAGTAGGTAATATATATATATATATATATATATATATATATATATATATATATATATATATATATATATATATATATATATATATATATATATATATTACCTACTGGCGGTCGCCAGTAGGTAGTTATAGTTAGGACCTAGTTTCCAAAGGAAATCCGCAACATTCTATTGATAATAACTTTGGCGCTGGTGGACGAATCTTTGCGAATTTCTCAAAGAAGATGGCCTGCTCCGCTCCGCTCCTTCCCTGAAAGTTTGGGGGGGATTCGTCAAGTGGGGGCTGAGATAAAAGGGGGGTCCCAAAACGTGTTTTCCCCATGTTATTTTCCATAGGACGTTTAGACACGGCTACAGCTCGAACGGCTGAATGGATTTATAAGAAATTTGGTAGAAATGTAGAGTCCGGCTCGCAGATTACGCTTTTCTTTGAATGGTGTAAATCTGTTCAGTAGTTGCTGAGAAAATTAACTTTGAAAAAATATATATTGGGCTACATTGGGCTATATATATGTTAGAGCCCAAATGTAGCCCAATGTAGCCCAATGTAGCCCAATGTAGCCCAAAGATGGCCACCAGAGACAAAAAAAAACAAATGTAGCCCAAATATCAGCCAGATGTAGCCCAACTATAGCCCAATGACAGAATGTCACGGAGTGTTCTAAAGAACAAGTAGAGTGCTAACAGTCTTACTTATGACAAAAGTATGGCACACCTGAAGTCATCTTGATTGGAATAAAGTGTTAACACTTAAAACATTTAATTTGCAAAGGAACAAAATGTGGGGGTTCATTTTGCCATAGAAATTATGATTAGTGCTGAAGAAAGAAAAATTAGGGCACATTTTGAGTGACTTCTCAAATCCCCTTATATTTCATTAAAAAAATTCTGATATGCAGTCTCCCAAGATGGCCACCAGAGACAAAAGAGCCCAAATGTAGCCCAAATATCAGCCAGATGTAGCCCAACTATAGCCCAATGACAGTAGTTAGGACCTAGTTTCCATAGGAAATCCGCAACATTCTATTGAGAATAACTTTAGCGCCGGTGGACGAATCTTTGCGAATTTCTCAAAAAAGATGGCCTGCTCCGCTCCTTCCCTGAAAGTTTGGGGGGGCTGAGATAAAAGGGGGTCCCAAAACGTGTTTTCCCCATGTTATTTTCCATAGGACGTTTAGACACGGCTACAGCTCGAACGGCTGAATGGATTTATAAGAAATTTGGTAGAAAGGTAGAGTCCGGCTCGCAGATTACGTTTTTCTTTGAATAGTGTAAATCTGTTCAGTAGTTGCTGAGAAGATGAACTTTGAAAAAAATATATATATTAGGCTACATTGGGCTATATATATGTTAGAGCCCAAATGTAGCCCAATGTAGCCCAATGTAGCCCAAAGATGGCCACCAGAGACAAAAAAAAACAAATGCAGCCCAAATATCAGCCAGATGTAGCCCAACTATAGCCCAATGACAGAATGTCCCAGAGTGTTCTAAAGAACAACACAGATATTAATAGCATGAGAAAAATGTAACAGTCTTACTTATGACAAAAGTATGGCACACCTGAAGTCATCTTGATTGGAATAAAGTGGTAACACTTAATACATTTAATTTGAAAAGGAACAAAATGAGGGCTTTCATTTTGCCATAGAAATTTTATATATATATATATATATATATATTCACTGAAAAAACCATAGGTTTTAAACACGTTATAGTTAGGAAGTAGCATTTAAAAAACCTATGAAATTCACTGAAAAAACCATAGGTTTTACACACGTTATAGTTAGGAAATAGCATTTACAAAACCTATGAAATTCACTGAAAAAACCATAGGTTTGACACCAGTTATAGTTAGCTGGAAATTTTACTCGCATAAAACCAATGAAATTCCCACGTTATAGTTAGTTGGACTCACTATAACTTGCGCGTGCAATGCACTGCTGATGACGTCACATATTACATCACTCATGACATGGTCAGTGACATCAGTCATGACATCACTGATGACACCATCCTTGTGACACAGTGACAGACCTCTTTTCACTGTAATGTAACCCTTGAAACACATATTCAAAAATAGAAACTACAATTTTCAAAAAAATGGAGATACCCATACCAGTTACAACAACCAATTCAATAATTCCACCATCTATATACACATCCACTCATTGATCAACAGTTCTATATAGTCACTCGTACATATACTCACTCGTGATATATAGTGATACACTTATACATCCTGTTACAGACCGACAGTCATCCAAAAGATACTCTCACACATATTCACACATGCAAATAAACTATTGAACATCCATTTATTTGCATATATAGCTATACACACACAACCACCTTACTTCTATGGAAACTTACACATACTTACTCTCTTAAACAATCACTTATAGAAACACATACTTATCTAAACAGGAACTCTTACAATCTCTTTCTCTCACATATACTCACTTATATACATCAATATTCACATATATTAGATTAAAACATATGTAGTTACTGATAAGACACTCACTAACACACACATATACACACTCTTCCACCCATACAGTCCTGCACATGTGCTGTCTTCAAAACACATACAAAGAGAGAGTCAGTCATTCATGCATCTATGTGTTAAGTAATACCCCCACCAAACCATACAAACACTCATACTGATACTAACAAAAACATCTAATAACCCATATACATACACATGTAGCTACTCACCAACCCATGCAACCACTTATACACAAAGTGAAACACTAATACATATATTTAAATATTTTAACATTACTCTCTAATATATGTATTCACTAAGATACACTTAATAAACCAGTTAACCAATCAATTTTTTTTTTAAAACATCCAAGTAATCACTTATTTAAACATTTATTCTTCCATCAACTTTTACATATACATATATAACACATATTTATTTTTTAAAAAGACACACATTCACTGGATAGTGTCATCAGTGATGTCATGACTGGTGTCACTGACCATATCATGAGTGATGTAATATGTGACGTCATCAGCAGTGCATTGCACGCGCAAGTTATAGTGAGTCCAACTAACTATAACGTGGGAATTTTATTGGTTTTATGCGAGTAAAATTTCCAGCTAACTATAACTGGTGTCAAACCTATGGTTTTTTCAGTGAATATATATATATATACATACATACATATATATATATATATATATATATATATATATATATATATATATTACCTACTGGCGGTCGCCAGTAGGTATATATAGTAAGGACCTAATTACATAGGAAATTCCGAACATTCTATTGGGAATAACTTTGGCGCCGATTGAGGAATCTGCCTGTAATTGTCCTTACATTTGCCTCGCTCCGCTCCGCTCCTTCCCTGAAAGTTTCGGGGGGATTCGTCAAGCGGGGGCCGAGAAAAAAGGGGGGTCCCAAAACGTGTTTTCCCCATGTTAATTTCCATAGGGACATTCTGACAAGGCTACAGCTCGAACGGCTGAACGGAATTACACACGATTTGGGAAAATGGTAGGGACTGGTATGCAGCAGTGCCTTTTGTATGTTTGGTGTAAATCGCTCCAGTAGTTCTTGAGAAAATTGAATTTGAAATTTTTCAAATGGCATTTTCTATGGGACCTTTAGACACGGCTACAGCCCGAACGGCTGAACGGAATTACACCAAACTTGGCAAAATGGTAGGGACAGGTATGCAGTAGTGCCTTTTCTATATTTGGTGAAAATCCCTCCAGTAGTTGTTGCGAAAATTTAATTTGAGCAAATTATATATCTATATGCGCTCACCATACGTGCACCGTACGTGTACGTGCGTGTACCCGTACGTGCGCGAGCAAGTTTCTAATTGGCTGGCAGTCGACTGTCAACATTCCAAACTGTCCAAACCAGGAAGTGTTGGCCACCATCTTGTTTTTCAGGAGAACTGAGGCACAAGAGAGCTCAAAACAAGACTGGAAATCAAATCAAATAAATCACGGGGTACGCGCACCGTATGCGTACGGTACCCGTACCGTGCGCGTACCCCTTTTCGCGTTTTCCACTCTTGTTTTGTGCTCTCTTGTGCCTCACTTCTCATGAGAAACAAGATGGCTGCTCAGGTGGTCCCAGAAGGATAATGACATATATAAACGTTATCCGCTAATAGAATTAGCATTTACAAAACCTTTGAAATTTATTGAAAAAAAATATAGGTTTCACGCCTGATATAGTTAGGAATTAGCAATTAAAAACCTTGCAAATTCACTGAAAAAACCATAGGTTTCAAGCCTTGTATAGTTAGTAATTAGCATTTAAAAAACCTTGCAAATTCACTTAAAAAACCATAGGTTTCAGGCCTTATATAGTTAGGAATTAGCATTTAAAAAACCTTGCAAATTCACTTAAAAAAACCATAGGTTTCAGGCCTTATATAGTTAGTTAATATATATATATATAACAATGTTCCTGTTCACCACTCCACTGTGAAACAAACCAGGTAAGGACCTCTTGAACGTGACTTCATCAAAATAAACAGAAAAAGGCAGCATAGACTCTCTCCAGTGAAAGTAAGGTGTTTATTTCACACAAATGAAATACAAAGACATAGTGTCATCCAAGACGCGTTTCACTCCCAAAAGGAGCTTGTTCACATGAATATATATATATATATAAAATGATATTTCTGGTAGTGGATCCAAATGCTCTCCCTGGGTGGCCTGTATACTCCGGTGGCCCGAAAAAAAAATCTTTTGAGGCCACTATTATAGGAGACACACACGAATATACACATGGGGCTCTCAAGAAAAGGAAGCGAGAGTGGGTCCTACATGTATAACATCTACCGTCTGAATCAGATAGTTCCAGAGGTGGACGCATATGTGCATAAATGCCAAATAACACAGTCCTTGAGACAGTCATGAATAGAGAGTTACGGTTGGGGACACATATATCTTAAATACCAAACAACAAGGTCCTTGAGACATTCCTGAGGAAGCCCTTCGTAAAAGGTCAAGAGGCTGAAACGCGTTAACAGATAAGGGAGTCTTTTTGTCAATGTAAAAGCTGCAAATTTAGGATTTTCAGCTGTGGAGGATGAGTGTGGAAATTTGAACAATAAGCAGGGCCACTCACAGAAGCAGATTTATAGATGGCTCATATATTTGAACTTTCGCTACAATTTAGAAGCGGTAGTCACCTCTGACATATTGAGACTCAGGACTAGCGAAATGTTGAGCAACAACTGTGCAAATTGGTGAGAAAACGCATAGTATTTAATCTATGATTCATAATGTGTAAACTGATGTATGAATTACGTCGTACAGAGTAAAGAAATTGTCATAAGGGGTTCCAGGTTTTCTCATTGCTAATTAATTGAAATTATATTTCAGAGCAATTTGAAGTATAACATAGGGTGTTAATAAAGAAAGTATTCTTTACCCATTGTTACCTTGAAAAAAAATATCACAATCTATCCCTTAGAGAGTAATATTTCGCAAGGGTGTGGACTTGGCATGCTCGTATTGAGGGCCAATCTTTCTCCATAGTGTGCTGATTTCCTGCACGAGTAATACCTGTGATTTAAAAGTATGTTATTTGTGCCACAAATTGTATAACAGTAAAAAGCCACAGGAGGTTACCAGTAAACCCAGTTGAGAACTGGGTAAATAGTGTAATAACAAACAACAACATCTCAATAGGTAATATTCAGAGGCAATTCTGTAAAAAGTGCACAGTAATTGCAATTGCAAATGAAGTATCAGCACTATTTACATTATATGTGGGTACCAACCATTTAACTAATTGTACAGTTCTTTTCGCACCATTTTTCTCACTGTTTCCCTTGTCTCACTTGTGCTATTCATTTTCTTGCAGGAGCATGGTAGTGCACAAGATTGTATGGGTTACACCTGCATATAACGTAAATAGTTCTGATATTTGTATTCATTCTTCTAAATAGAGACCACTCTATACAATTTGCTTAAAATCATTTATGTCTCCTTGTTTCTTTCCTTTTACAATTACTGTGCACCTTTTACATAATTGCCTCTGAATATTACCTATTGAGACTTTGTTATTTGTAATAACAATCCAAATAACAGCACTGCTGCTCAGTCAATTTGAATAAAAGGAAAAGAGGGACTGCATGCAATGTAGACAATGTTTCAATCCTTTGTAAATATGAGGATCATCATCAGGTCAAATTTGAATGGGAGCCTGAAATACAACCACATAGATAAATAGACATACATAGAAGACATCCACCAAAATGAAGACAAAAATATTAATAATAGCTTACAAACACAAGTAACAACATACATTAAGTCCCTATAAACAAATTATCAAGAGTACATAAAAAATCATTTAAAAGGAAAAAATTTAGCATAACCTATCCCAGTAATACAAGTTTACCAATGTGCCATGGTGTCGCGGAATATAACAAAGTCAGCCTCATGGAGTAAGTGATATCTGTATGTAAAGGGGGTGTACATGGAGGATAACTGACTAAAGAGAGATGGGTGGGCCACAAAGAAAAATCCATATTTGAAAGTTTCGGGTATTAAAAAGGACCGGAAGTATGTAGATCAGAAGTCAATCAGTACAAATATGAAAATAGGATTAAGGATCTTGCCAGGGATGGCCTGTAAAATATAGTAAAGTTATGGGAGATCCAGTTAAACATACCTATCTGATGAGAAGCTGGGAATTAAAGAGCAATAGTGCTCAAGGGATATCCAATATTGCGTTGGCAATCAACACCAGTTGAAAAAATGATGAGCTCAGAAATTTGAGGCCGCGTCTACAGTGGAAGCCGTGAGTAAAAAACATAAAAAGATGGCCTGAGGAAAAAGAACCGGCACATGGTACAAAAGAAGGACTACACATGTGGGCCTGAAAAATAGAAAATGAAATACTTCTGGCAGGCTCCGAAAACTACACCAACCTGAAACAATACGACATATGTGATCAAAATAGAGACATATTGCCAGGCAGCATTTGCTCATAGGATACACACAGTATCCTTAAAACAGGCAATCTCTACACAAACTAGTCCAAAAATTAGACCATTATTGTTAATCGTACTCGTGGTAGCAACAAGTCCTCTTTTTCTGTTGATTGAGATGTCACTACACTAGAGAGGTCCAATCTTCCAGCTTGTTAATACCTATGCTCAGATTGTACATGCGTAGGATCCATTTCAGCTCTTCTTTGTTTAAGAGGGTGGGAACATTTCTGTATCTGTTTTTACGACAGTGATTACTTGCCATCGCAGTTCATCTTCCATATGATTGCTCTGTACGAAATGTTCTAACAATGGAGCAGGTATGACCCTACACCGAGGGCAGCTCCTTTGTTGACATATTCTGATACGCATTTTTTGTGTGGTTAGTCCAGTCTTTATAATATCACATGGACTTATGATGGTATAAACCACGGTGGTCGTATTTCAGTTAGCAAATGGTCTCAGAGTGACCTTGGCATTCTTATGTATGAATCCTCTCAATCCATTTGTAAATGCACACACACTACATTGGCTACATTTAAACTGGACCTTCATAGGCGGTAGCCCCAAAGGTCATTAAGCGTACGATTAGTATTTAGGCATGGGAGGGCTGCCTTCACCAGATGATCTTTAATCCTTTACTATTGTTAAATGCAGAAATAGGTCTTAAGTGTAAGGTCACCTGCATTTAATACCTTCCAATGTCTCAAAATGCATTTCTTTACTTTGTCTGAAATTGGTGAACATTTAGTGACACAAACCAAATTTTCAGGTGCCTTTTTTATTTGTAGTAAGCAACATGTCTCCAGGGCAATAACAGGCTCTTTTCAAAGATCTTTTCAATAAATATCTAGGATACCCTCTAGATATATGCTTCATAAAAGAAACTTTTTTTGTACATGTAATTTATTCTAATTCTCAGAAATTGGGAATAGGGAAGAGAATCCTGTAAGGCTCCAAGATGATGACTAGAGTAAGCCAGGGGAGTGTTTCTCTCTGTAGGTTAGCGATACAAGGCGGTATATCATTCCCTATTGTCTGCCTTTAGAATCAACTCCAAAAATGCTATTTCAGAGAGTCCCTACCTCAATACTGTGAGAGGAAGTGGGCATGTCCCTATGACAGAGAGTGTGTTCCTCCAGTATACATTTACACATATGATCTACTACTGTCTAAGAATGGCTTTGCTCCTGCTCAGCCAGTGACCTATACATTTTAGAATCTCCAGTGCATGGAAAAAGCAAGTCTGGAACTGAATACTAAAGCATCATTCAATGCATTCTCCCAAACATTCCTATACCCTAGTCATATTCCAAGTTAAGTAATACACAGATAAATGGTCTGGGATACTTATTTATTATTTCTGATAGAACAATTGTCTCCAGATTGCACCAAATTGATATATGCACACAAGGCATGCTGTGGTGTCTGCTGCACTTTCAAGATATGCTTAAACTGAGGGACAGATATCCATGGTCGATGGCAGGTCTGACAACAATAGACTACTTATACAATAAGAGCATCTTTTACATGTTTCCTGAGAAGAGAGAAATGTTAGACATTGCAGTGGTCAAATTCATGACTCACAATCCCCTCACAAGAGCAGTGCATTTGACATGGAGTGGGGAGCCCTACAACCCCCAACATCTGACTTATAACTATATTTGACACATGGAGAGGGCAAAAGACCTGTAGCTCTGCTATACCTACAATTGTGTAAACTCTCCCAGCCAATGTTACGTCTGTCTGGACACAATGGAGCAAGACACTGGGTAATCAATAGATAGAAAAGAAAGACAAAAACATTAAAATACACAAAAAATGTGCTGAGGAATCCCATGATTACATTTACTGAATTAAATTTTTCAAGCAGCCTTACCTATTGCCCACACATATAGGCAGAATATATCCCAAAGCAGGGGTCTTTACCATACCTACCGTCGACTTCTACAGTATGGTCTGGACGTGCCTAAAGACCAGTGTGTACTGGGGCGAGATCATGCCCATAGTATCAGAAATCAGGGAGAGGTGCCTGATAAGCTCTCCAAGGCCATGACTTTTAGGGCAACGCCAATAATCAAGAACTATAGATCCACCAGTATGTTAATAGATCTGGCATGTATCCGGGATAAAAGGAGAATAGCCATAACATGGGAAGCTTTAAATGCCCCTGACCACAGGTCTTTTCTTCTGAGAGACCTGAAGAAAGGTGCAATATCAAAGAATGAAATACTAACATATTAACAGAAAAGGGGGCAGGGTGGAGTGCAACAGACGAGACACCATTCTGCTAGCACTGCCTGAGAAAACTGATGAGACATTCGTGAAGTGTGTGGACATTTGACAGCACCATGCACAACATGTTAGAGGAACATATCTAATTCAGGGAGTGGGAGAGGAGGGCTGCCTGGAGAGCTAGCGGGAAGTCATTTGATGTGGTGCAAGAGGATCGGCAAGGAAGCAGATCTGGGGCACGCATTTGCCTGAGAGACAGCAGGTGACAAAAAGGGAACATCCCGCTACAAATAGAAACCATTGCCTAATGAGACAGAAGACACCTACAATTGCTGAACAGAGCATGACACTTCATTACAGCCAACTCCGATACTGGGTTCAAAGATTTCAGCTGATTAATGTTCAGGTTTCAGTATTTTATGCACTTAATTTCAGTATTGATAATGTTGTCACTGTGTGGATATTACCAGGGCAAATGGAATCATGTGGTAAGGAGGACAAATTATGCCACAGGGTTCACTCTGCCATGATAAACATCTTGTTAAAAAAAGATGAAAAACAATTGAGAGTGATTTGATTAAAATAAATCTCAGTTGTCTTTTCAAATTATCTGTTCCTAATTTCATAAGGTTTTCTTGAAAACTCTTTTTGAAATTTAATAAAGATACATGATAAAGAATCCTAAACATTTTGGGTATTTTGGGGGGAAAGTGTTCAAACCCTACTTTTTGTGGGCATTTTTTTCCTGCAAAAAAGATGTTTGTAATATAAATTTTGCGAAGCTAGCCAACTTTGCAACTACACGACGTTGCAAAGATTGCCACCATCGCAAATCTACACTGGCAGGATTATAATGTTCCTCACTCATTAATTGCACATGACAGTAAGGAAATGTAATTTTAGGAGGAAACAAGCGTTGGTATTTGCGAGCTGGGTGTTTCACTTTTATCCTACGCTTCATCGACAAGGAAGGCTGTTTTATAAAAAAAACTGTGAAAACGAATGTCTGACAAAATATCGAGATTCACAATATCGACGTACAAAAATATCGGAGCAAAAATATAGAAATCAAAAATATCGGGTTCCTATACTTAACTAGATAAAATATCGATTTTTTAATATCGATATACAAAAACATTGTTTACTTTTATATCGACTACATTAACATCGGAAAACAAAAATATCGCTATCTACAAAAAATAATGACATTAACTATAATATCGACATCAAAAATATCGTGCACTTCAATATCGGATTATCAGCTATATCGACTTTTTATATGCATCTGTTTGCATAATTAATTAACGTTTTATATGTTTTCACATCTAAATAAACACACAATACTTAAATTAATACTATAGACACACTATTAATTTGTCAAAAATATCCTATGGGTATAATTATATCACCTACACATATAAAAATATTCTATACTACTTTGTATAATTTTATAATTTGTTTTTGTTTTTAACTTATATTACAAAGTAATCACAACTGAAATTCAAATATACTAACTAACCAATCACAAACCTAATTTTTTAAATGAACCAATAGCAAAGTAATTACTACTGACACTCCCCTATATAAACAATTAAAATCTAAGCACAAACTACTTGCCAAAAGTCACTGAAGGAGATTCATCTCTATCCGAATTGCTGCACAACAACTAGAAGAACCAGACTATCAACCTACTATCACATCTTCTAAGTAAGTAAATAAAATAGAAAGTGCATTATTTGCTAATACTACTTACTTACCTGCTAAATACCCAGTGCCCCTTTGCTATTCATACTACTTAACATGCTAAATAATTATATGAAACTATTTTTTTAGATACAACGAGTACTGAATATTCTACTCAAAATAACTGTGAACAAACCCTAGGAATACAGATTCTAATAACTATGTAAGTAATTTCACATTGTTTCATTATGTGCACATAAATCTAAACACACAGAAATAATGACTTTTGCCCCACATATTTCTTTTTTTCTGTAGATTCTACTACTGAAAACTGCACTAGTAATGAACTAAGGACATCAGTACTATTTCTCCAATACATTTTACTAAGTAAGTATTATGCAACTGAAATAAATGTGGAAAAACAATACAAACATTTAGAACTGTTCTAATTATGTTCTATTATATATTGTTTATTTACAGAGCAAACACAACGAATAGATATACAGACATAATACAGAACTCCACATTCTGAATAATACAGATAATAATCACAAAGTAAGTATATTAAAGAACATAATTACCAGATAATCTATTAAAAAACATACCAACATAGTGATTATTCTAATACATATGTTCCTTTTTTATTTAAGATAACACTACAAACTACTCTCCAGAAACTGAAGAAACAACTATACTGGCAAAGACCAACCTAAAAAAATATGTAAGTATCTTCACAATGTGAATCATGAAGATACACTTTTGTAGTAGAAATGAGCTCTAACATTGCAAATGTACCGAAACATTAATTAATAATATACTACTTTCATGTTTTTCATAACAGCTACAACAACATCACAAACAATTATCCCCAAATAAAGAAGCAAGCAGCTCCTAATTTTGCTGTAAATTCTAAAACACGTAAGTATAAACATTCCTACTTATCACTAACATAGATTATTTATCACATTTAATTTGACATTAACTATTATATATACATTTTTTAGATATACAAAGTACAAAATGACCGAAGGAGCCGAATTTGTGACCAGCCAGAAAGGAAAACTATTACTATGCTACATGGGTTACACTTATACACAAGAAAAGCAATATGGCATGCAAGTTAATTGGAAATGTTGTAAATATTATTCTAACAAGTGCTATGGCAGAGCAACAACTAAAGAAGCTACAGTACTGTATACTAGGGAACACAATCATCCACCTAATGTTACTAAAATAGAAGTTAGAACAGCTTTGGAAAATATAAAAGAAGCTAGTACAGGTTCCCAAAAGCAAACAAATGTCATTTTAAAAGAAGCCATTCCTAAAATCCCAAAAACTGCCACAACTCAAATGCCAAATATCTTCTCCTTAAAAAGAACTATAGCACGAACTAAAAAAGCTACTACTTCTACAACACCATCTCCCAGAACATATCAGGATATAAATTTAACTGCTAACCAAATAATAACTTTAAATAAACAACCATTTATAGTTTACGACAACGAAAACAATGACAAAAGGCTTATAATTTTTGGTACCAGTATGAATTTAGTTAAACTGCAGCAAAGCCAATATTGGATGATGGATGGAACATTTAACATCTGCCCCAAACCATTTTTCCAATTATACACAATACATGGCCTCTACCACAACTGCAACATACCTTTGCTATATGCACTATTACCAAACAAAAATAATTCCACATATATGGAATTAATAAATATAATTAAACAAAAAACTAATGATTTTTCTCCTGAAAGTATCATTCTTGATTTTGAGCAAGCAATGCTCTCAACTATCATAAAAATCCACCCCCATACCTGCATTCAAGGCTGCTATTATCATTTAAACCAGTGTTTATGGAGACACCTTCAAAAAACTACCCTAAGTGTCGAATATGCTACAAACTCATCTTTTGCTTTCCAAATTAAAAAACTCATTGCACTTGCTTATGTACCTGAAACAGACGTAGCTGAACACTACAACATTCTTATAGACAGCCCCTTCTACAAACAAAATGAAGCTAAATTAAGTCCATTTCTCGACTACTTTGAAGACACCTGGGTAGGCAGACTCCACAGATCTGGCCACAGACGAAATCCCAAATTCCTCATACCCTGGTGGAACGTTTACAGAAGTACCCTTAACGGAGATTCAAAAACTAACAATGCAGTGGAAGGTTGGCACAATGCATTTGTACAATCAACTGGCAGAACCAAACCTACTCTAGAACATTTCATTAAATGCCTACAGAAAGAACAGAGCTACCAGGAATTTAGAATGGACCAATCTGTAACTGAACTTGTCCCTAAAACATCAAAGCAAAATAAACAAATGCACAAGTACCTGGAAGAACAAGTTAAACTTTACCCTAGTACAAAAGGCATAGAATACCTAAATATCATTGCCAAAACACTACTCTAATTAATTCCCAAAATGTTATAAAACACTAAAAGTATCACCTAAGTATGGAAAAATATGTAACGTGAGCTTCTAAAGTATTTAATGTATGCAATATATAGAGATATTATTATAATATATGCACACATTAAAACTAAATAACAAGTAAAAAACTATTCCATAATAAAAATAACATTACCCACCCGCACAAAATAAGAAAGCAAGGACTTACCAATCATGTTGTCAATCCAATAACCTCCTTGTCCACCAAAGTAATCCAGGTAGTGCAAAATTAACCCAAAAACAAATGTAAAAATACAACTGTTCCAAAATTAAGACATCCACGTTGTCCAGAGCCATCGAATAAGCATAAAAAACCCGAAAAATTGGAAAAATAGAAAGAATCGCTCCAGCAAAACCGAAAAATGTAAAGAAGTGTTTGTAAAGCAGTGTTGAATTAAACAAACAAACACTTCCTTTAAAAAAAAACGGAACTTCCGATGTAGCGTACACCTATGACAAAAACATAGAAAACAGACATTCCCACCCACATTAATTAGCTAGTAATTAGGTACAAACATATTAAAATAGATGATTTCACTTGTAGATATACCGTAAAAGACTAAAATTCACTCTATATATAATGAGTTAACTAACTAACACTACGTGTATATACCATAAGTAATTATCTGTTTTCGAAATCTAAAACATACCTCCCTCACATTCAACAACACAAAATATAAGGTCAGTAGTCTCAAAACATCATTAAAATACACATAAAACATATAAAAAAAACCTTACCTGAAGCGACGTGAAGTGTCTCCCAACCGCGATCAGCCCTTCTTCCAAATAACCCAAAACGACCTAACCCGGTTGCAAAATAAAGCACCCAAATGCAATAAAATAGTCCCAAGTATAAAATATAATATATATACTTCACTAAATATGCAAAAATGAACATTAAGTTTCTATTATTGTAAAGAAATATTTACTTTAATCCTACAATGATTTGATTAACAAATATGTAAATGAATGTAATAAATACATATTATGAAAAGAATAATATTTATATTAACAATGTCTAGAAATATAAGTACATTGTCAAAAATTATAATAATAGAAAAATGTGTTAAAAATATGTGACTTATATAATAAATATTTTATGTATTGAAATAAAGTGTAAAAAATACTTTTGTTATTTCTACATTTCTTTATGAAATTACAATATGTAAAAGAGATAATAAATAATATTAATTTTTGTACAAAAAGTATGAAAATAATAATGCTTCTGTATAGTTGCTTATCATTGTGTTTATAAAATATGTTTATAAAACCAAATGTAATAAAAAGATTTTTGTTATGAAATAACATTTTATTTGTGAAACATAAATAAAAATAATGTTTCTACAATCATGTTGAACTATTTGTATCATTATCTTACTATAATGTAACAATCTTATCAGAAATTTTGCACTGTATATTAAATGTGAGTATATGTTGGTCTCGAATAATTTAATTATTACTATACCAAATCCAGCATACATTAAATTAAAACTGACCCTGAACCCAAAAAATACCCCTTTACCCAAAAAACTGAAAACTGACCCTGAACGCTAAAAATACCCCTGTACCCAAAAACCCAAAACTGACCCTGAACCCTAAAAATACTCCTTTACCCAAAAACTGAAAACTGACCCTGAACCCTAAAAATACCCCTTTACCCAAAAACCCCAAACTGACCCTGAACCCTAAAAATACCCCTTAACCCAAAAACTGAAAACTGACCCTGAACCCAAAAAATACCCCTTTACCCAAAAACTGAAAACTGACCCTGAACCCTAAAAATACCCCTTTACCCAAAAACTAAAAACTGACCCTGAACCCTAAAAATACCCCTTTAACCAAAAACTGAAAACTGACCCTGAACCCTAAAAATACCCCTTTACCCAAAAACTGAAAACTGACCCTGAACCCAAGAAATACCCCTTTACCCAAAAACTGAAAACTGACCCTGAACCCTAAAAATACCCCTTTACCCAAAAACTGAAAACTGACCCTGAACCCAAGAAATACCCCTTTACCCAAAAACTGAAAACTGACCCTGAACCCAAGAAATACCCCTTTACCCAAAAACTGAAAACTGACTCTGAACCCTAAAAATACCCCTTTACCCAAAAACTGAAAACTGACCCTGAACCCAAAAAATACCCCTTTACCCAAAAACTGAAAACTGACCCTGAACCCAAAAAATACCCCTTTACCCAAAAACTGAAAACTGTCCCTGAACCCAAGAAATACCCCTTTACCCAAAAACTGAAAACTTACCCTGAACCCAAGAAATACCCCTTTACACAAAAACTGAAAACTGACCCTGAACCCAAAAACTACACCTTTACCCAAAAACTGTAAACTAACCCTGAACCCAAGAAATACCCCTTTACCCAAAAACTGAAAACTGACCATGAACCCTAAAAATACCCCTTTAACCAAGAACTGAAAACTGACCCTGAACTCTAACAATACTCCTTTACCCAAAAATAATTATTATTATGTAATTACAAATTAATTATTAATTAACAATAACAATAAAGTTAATATATTAGCACATTAGCTGTAAAGAAATAAATTTAATTATTAATATTATTTTTTCCAAATTAATTTACAATAAGTAAAAAATATGTATTAAACTAAATGAAGCTAATTAATATAATTAACTAATTTATATTAATTAATCTCCAAATAATTATAATTTAAAAATATGTAAAAAATAATATTAATTAATTAACTAATTATTAATAATTATTTAACAATTATTTATTATTTAAAAATATATACAAAATTATATTATTTAATTAACTAGTTAATATTAATTAATTACCAATTAATTATTATTATTTAATTACCAATTATTCATTATTTAAAATTATGTCCAACATTATATTAATTAATTAACTAATTAATAATAATTAAGTGCCAATTATTAATTTTGTACAATTATGTATGATATTATATTAATTAATTAACTAATTAATATTCATTAATTACCAATTAATTATTATATAAAATAATGTACAAAATTATATTAATTAATTAACTAATTAATATTAATTATTTACCAATTAATTATTAATATTTTTTTTTACAAATATATATTAATTTATTAATTATTTTTAAATTACTTCCCACCCTTATCCCCTATAAACCCAATAACCCGCTCCTAAAACTATATATGTTTTTTAAAATATTTTTATATTAAATATATTGTAATTTTTTAATATAGACCTTTTTATCACATTTTTATTTACAATTATTATATTTTTTCCTATACTATTTATTTTTTCCATTACTACACGATATTTTGTATTGTCGATATTTTGTCATACGATATTATTTTTTTCGATATTTCTACTTACTTACCTATTAAGATATTTTTGTATCCGATATATTTGCTTCCCAATATTTTTTACCTTCGATATTTTAACTTCGATATTTTGTCTTTCCGATATTTTATTTTCGATATTTTGTCTGTGTACCTGTGAAAACATAGGGCTTGATTAAGTTCTTGGCGGATGGGACACTCCGCCACAAATGGATGCATATCCTGCCCTCTGTATTACAGGTTCCATAGGATATAATGAAATTGTAATACGGTTGACGGGATACCCGTCACATTTGAGATGGAGTATTCCATCTGCAGAGATCGTAATTACGCCAATAGGGCCCGATTCACAGAACTAACTTAAGGCAAAATCCTAAACTTACTACCATTTTGGTATCCACAGGAGGCACTTTCTCATTTTGGTATTCACAGAAGGCACTTACTCATTTCGGTATTCACAGAAGTTAGGAGTCCTAACTTTAGGACTCCTAAATGCCTTCTGTGAATACCAAAAATATTAAAGTTAGGATTTTTCTCAGTTTAGGAGTAGTAAAGGTAGGACTCCTACCGAAATGAGTAAGTGACTTCTGTGAATACCAAAATGAGTAAGTGCCTTCTGTGAATACCAAAATGGTAGTAAGTTTAGGATTTTGTCTTAAGTTAGTTCTGTGAATCGGGCCCAATGTCTTTTAAGTTCCGCCTAAACATTCTGTTATGTGCACTTCTCTACTTACACAGTGCAGGGATTCTCTTTGTGAATAGCTATGGCGCTTTATAAGAAGTTTCATTCATGCATTTAGTTATGAAACCAATAAGAATTAGAAAAGGTTGCCACTTCTAGTTCCTCTCAAAGGGACAATGGTGACCTAATCAGTCCATCTACAAAAATGCTGACACTAGAGAGGTATTATGCAGCTAAAAGTAGGGCTCTATTTTACACATGTGTGAATTTGTTAATTATTATCAGTTGTTAATCTGAAGGTTTTTAACAGTGCATACGGTAAGCTCACATCACACTTCACTCTTGACTAATATTGGAGATTGGGCTGATCCCTGATCAACCATGTAAATCAGGAAGAACAAGAGGTATATGAAACATTGATATGTTATTACATATTGTCTTATGATAAGGTCCATCTTAGCATTTGGAAAACCTTGCAATGGACATGATGAACATACAGGTTCAAGAGAAACTAATGTCAGCGACCTTTATAACAAGAGCCTTCAATTAATTAAAATCACTGATAGATTGAATACAAGCTAACAAAGCAGAGATAAGGGAGTTTCCAGAAATCAGATTAATAAAGTAATCTCTTCTTAATATTCTTTTAAAGCAACAAAATGCCTCTCTGGTCCTCAATTAGAAAAACAGGACTATCTCATGGGATTCAATGAGGAGAAAAGAGGTGTCTACCATGTTACATGAAACCTCAAGGGAGACATCTCATGTTATTGATAGACATCAACCCCCAATTGTTTCTTGTGTGTGGTACCCATGGCAAAAGAAAGTCTGTGAGCTAGTCCAGTGGATCAGCTGTGCAGGGGAATAGTTATGGGAATTAAAATATAAAATTAACTTCATCACCCACTCTGAAATCACCCAGGTTTTCAAACATAAAGCGTCATGATAAATGATACCAAGGGTTGCACCACAGCCTTGCTTCACTCTTCACTTCATCGGAGGCCTAGCTCTCCCGTGCTGCTGCACCATCCTGTTTTTCTGAATGCTTTTCCTTCTTTTGCCTCGTGTTTTACTTTTTCTTTTCTTCCCCCCTTGTTTTTGGAGTGCTTTTCCTGTTTTTGCCTCATTTTTACTGTTTTCCCCTTCCTTTTCCCCATGTTTCAGTGCTTTCTCCTCCTTCTCCTCATTTTTCACTGCTTCTCCTTGTTTTTAACCCTCAATTGCTGCTCCCTCCTCCTGCCTAGTCCCACCCACAACCTCCCAGTGCCCCTCCCTCCTCCCAGGACCTACTTAATGGAGGACACAGCACCACCCTGTTGGGCGGGCCCCAGGTGTAGCTTTCCCATGCTGCTGCACCGGCCTGCTTCCTCCCTGTTTTTCTGAGTGCTTTCTCCTGCTTTTGCCTCGTTTTGTTTTTACTTCTTTCTCCTTCCTTTCCCCCGATTTTTCTGAGTGCTTTCTCCTGCTTTGGCCTAATTTTTACTGTTTTCTCCCTCCTCTCCCCCTTGTCCAGAGGGATTTTTCCTGCTTTTGCCTAGTTTTCATTGTATTCTCCTTCCTCTCCCTCTCTTTTCTGAGTGCTTTCTCCTGCTTTTGCCTAATTTGTCACTGCTTTCTCCATGAAGCAGCTTGCAACTCCAGCATCTTGAGGCCCTCACAAGTGATTTGCTGCATTTTATAATTCCTAATCGATTGATTTAATATCACTCTCTTTGATACAAAAATAATGTAGAAAACAATGCCTGGCTTATTGACATCCTCCTACACAGGAATTTTAAAGTTATATCACATGTACTGTCATTTAGGCCACACCACACCCGGGAGGGTATTAAGGACCTTGTTCTCTGCTTTGAATGAGAGAGCAGGGTCTGTAGTATACAATTACCCCTGAAACACAACTGGGCCCTTACTACCATAAGTGCGAGCTTTCTCTATTTGGGAAATTACGCGCCTTAAATCAGGTGCACCTTGGCGCAAACAGGGAAAGTATACCCTATTATGGTGAATGCGCTGTCCACAGGGCAGCCACAAACTCATGCTGATCTGAGACAGCACATTCAAGTGAAATACAGAGCAGCTGCTTCAAAGCTGCTTCATATGTTATAGTGCAGGCGGCAACCCATCTGCATTTTCAAGAGGGATCAGAGATCCCCTTGCAGGTGGATGCTGTGAGTGACTATCTGTAATCTGGCCCCTGGTGTTCAAGCCTATCATTAGGAAAAGAGAGTGGAATTGAAGAGTGAAGTGAAGGTGTTGTGGAACACCAGTTATCATTTTTCAGATAAGGTTCCAAGCTGTAAGCAATGCTTCTGTTTGGCCCTTTCTGCAGAGTTGTCCCAGATTCTTGCCGGGCTCTGCCTTCCTGAGCTGAACTCTTTTTTGTTGGCTTTTAGAACTCTGTGCTTGTGCTCGCCCTTGAAAATACCTGATTGGGACATTTAGTTTACTTCTAAGTCCCTGGTGTATGGTATTACATGTACTCAAGTGCCTGTACATTAAATGCTACTAGTGGAATGCAGCACTTGACTCTTGGCTGGCATCAGAGTGTACGCCTCGCTGCTTAACTGAAGGTTCCATCAGATCTGATGCAAAGCTATGCATCGCCCCACAAAACCATGCAGCTCCGAACTGAATGCTCCACCGAAAACAACAGTGAAAAAATGCATATCTCCACCACTTGCAGCTAAACTGTAATAAGATGTTGTTAATCATGATACTCTATGCAATCAAATCCCCAGCGTATCATGCAATGAACAAGTAAGCCAGCAATATTGCAAACTTCTAACAAAAATAAGAAAAATAATTGATGGAACATCTACAGCTGTAAAGCAAATCACGCAATCTAGATACATTTTTGAAGAGAGCTCGAGGAATATAGAGCCACTGTGATGAGACTCCCCACAATCTTGACATCTAGCTACCTCACTTACAAGGACACTGCCACAGGCACGATTAGTGTTTGGATTCCAGCGACTCTTATTTGGTCGAAGAACCTCTAAATAGAGGGCCCGATTAAAAGCAGCAAGCCTAAAAGGCATCTGCTTGTGGAATTTAGAGGGCCTTGCATGGTTATTTCTGGACAGTAACATATTAAACATTTGAGAAATCTTTGACATTCTGGGCCAGATGTATTAAATAACTGTTTTGCAATTCCCTGATTGCGAATCCTTGCGATTCGCAAATAGGAAATCAGAAAAAGGCATATATGAAAGTGTGTTGAACACTTTCTGAGGTTCATAGGGGGTTGCAAATTACCTACCTCATGAACAGTAATTAGGTAGGTGGGTCGCAATTTGTGACCCCCTTAGAATCTCTTAAATCACGGTGATGGATCAAACCCAGATCTTTTGACTGGGTGTGAGTGTTTGATTGATTCAGATGCTCCGTCCATCACCACCCCCCTTTGTACCGCTTTGGCCGCCATAAGTGTGGCAGCGTATGCTCAGACGTGAGTCCCTTGCTCACTTTGCCACTGGATTCAAGCAAGCCGGGCTGAAGACGGCTGTAATGCCAGAAACCGGTCCTCGGAACCTTGTTTCCGGTCCAGGGAAGGCATGGCTTGGCAGTTCGGGCTGGACTGTTACCATGAGGCACAGGGTCAGAATGATTTGCATATGGCCATGTCTGAACTGGGGTGGCAGAGTGGGCTAAAGAACGGTGATGGATCAAAACCTGATCATTTGACTGGGTGTGAGTGTTTGATTGATTCAGATGCTCCGTCCATCACCACCCCCTTTTGTACCGGCCTGCTGGGGTCAGCAGACCACCATCTCCATGATTGCTTTTAAATACACGTATGTATCCACCACCGAAAAACAAAGAAGCAACTATAAGGGAAGTACATCCATCAATGCAACAACTAAAATCCAGCTTTACAGATGACCACTGACTAATCACAGGTGACTTTAACACTGATGTCTTACCCACTTGGTGACAAAAGGAGCCCAATGCAGGAAGTACTATGGGATATCCATCTAGTAACCCTACCTCAAAAAGGAGATAGGCAAGGGGAGGTCTTACCTGGCTACTTTCATTCAATGGGCCTGAAAGTCCTCCATGGTAGATTTGACACAGAATGACCAGCAGCTCCAGCTAATGTTTCATTAATCACAGAAGCTACTTTGGATTATACACTGGTCTGCCTTCAGATCTTCCGTTCAATCTTGAGTTTTGAAATTGTCAAAAATAAATCGATCACCTGTCACAGGTTTTCACAATTACAAATGTTAATGCTCCTTTAGAAACAATTAAATCTCCTTTGGTCACTGCAATCACAGAAAATCCAAAACAAATAAAATGGGTAGGCAAAGCCCAAGAAATATTTTCAAAGTTGCAGCAAATGCTTGAACACCAGGTTAACCACCAACCAAATAGAGGTGCTAACGAAATAAACCAAATTTAACTTTGGGAAGCTTTTTCACATACATTTCCAACTGGCTATTATAGAAACTAAACAAATGCTCCGACCAAAACCAATCAGATCAAGATTAGGTTTAAAAGAACCAAAACACGGATAAAGCTTACACATGGTAAGTGCACCAAAAACAAGCAAGGGGCAAGCTCTGAAACACGCTTTTACTATCGATTGCATAGCCTGGAGTTATGACTTTGTCCATGTTCAATGAGACCAAATTGCCGCAGTTGACTCTCGACACCTTTTGGTGCTTTTTTTTTTACCTAAAACTTTTAAAACTCATATCCAGTCATACTGCTTGGAGTTGGCACCTAAACACTTAAACATTACAAAATCAAAATGTAACGAAAAACCAATAGATAATATTTCTGGAGTCCCTATATAAATAAGACACAAGCACTAATTTCTTACCACTTAGAAAGTTACAGAACTTTTTGATTGAAACCCCAGAAGGGATAAAAAAATAAATAAGCTCAGCCTCCATGGGGCGTGGCTTGCGCGCCGTCGGGGGCGTGGCTTGCTCGCCGTCGAGGTCGGACGGCTCTCCCGTGAGCTCCGCTGAGCTACGGGCTCTTATGCAGCGCTTTTAGGGGCATGGCTTGCGCGCCGTCGAGGTCGGACGGCTCTCCCGTGAGCTCCGCTGAGCTACGGGCTCTTATGCAGCGCTTTCACCTTTGCTTTGCCGACGGCTGCCTGAATTGACGAGGCACCCGTGGCGAAATATGCCCTGAGGCTCCTGGATGCTGTTTCGGCGATTTTGATGCCGTTTTTTGCTTTAAATTCGTCACTGACTTTCTCTTCATTGTAGGGTCGCGGGCGGCCGCCATTTTGAGCCGCTGAGCCCGCGACCTCTCGTCTGCTCTCCAGATGATGCCTGCTGTTTAACTATTCTCCTCCACATGCCTGCTTTACGCTGCTTGCTTCCATGTGTTCTTTTATAAGGTGTGCTTCAGCAATTCTCCTCATGGCAGTGATTTCAGTGACTTTTCTCCTCTAATTGCTCGTTTTCCTGGTTATGGCGGCCATTTTAAGTGCTGGTTTCCACAGGCATTTCTCTCTGCGACATCTATGGCATTGACTATGTTTTATTTTCCTGACTGCTTTTCACGTCCTTTTTTCTCACATTTCCCTTGTTTTTTGGCAAATTCATGGTTTTGTGAGCATTTTGGCCGTCAGGTGCGGGTATTTTGTACCCTTATCGTGACTTCTGAGCTTTCCATGTAAATCTGCGTTGTAGCTGCCACTCCTCTTTTGCTTGGTGTGTCATTCAATTTTGGCTGCAGTGACTCTTTACCTATATTCCTGGAGAATTTACCGCCATTCTCGTCAGCAGTCTTACTATTTCTTTGACTTTTCCAACGCTATTCAGCCGTCGCAATGTCTCATGACGCAAATGGCGTCAAATCTACCCCTACAGGCACAAAACCTAAGAGACCCAAAAAGGACCCCCCCCCTCTCCTATTCATACATCTCATAATCCCGTTTTGGATTCCATTCTTGAAGAGGTACGGGGTCTCCAGCCTTTCATGTCTGCCACTAATGAGAGGCTTAAACAAATTGAAGAGAGATGGGTCATTATGGAGGGTAAAGTCCTCAACCTTGAACAGCGCGTCAGTGATGTGCAGGATCTCTCCTCTAAGATTTCCCAACTGGAAAAAGAGATTAAAATGCTTCAGCTCCACACAGAGGACCTTAAAAATCGCAGTCGAAGAAATAACCTGCGCTAATATGGTGTTCTAGAAAATGTTGAGGGATCTGACATGGTCTCGTTTGTTCGTAAATTCCTTCACGAACTTTTGGACCTCCAACCTGCATCTCATCCCCTTAATATCCAACGAGCTCACCGTCTAGGGCGCCTCACTTCAAATGCTTCTAAGCCTCGTGGTATTATTGTTCTATTTCTTGAATTTACTGAACTAATGACTGTGCTCAAATCTGCCAGACTTAAGCGTCGTCTTGTATGGTCAGGGCATAATATTTTTATTTCACAAGACCTTTCCAACGCAACAAATGCCCAACGAAAAGAGTTTTTGAATCTTCGTCCTCAGATGCGACAGCTGAATATATAGTATGGTATTCTTCATCCCTGCTTCTGCAAGATCACACATGTAAATGTAAATGTAAATGTAGTATACTTGTAAAGCGCACAGCTGCCCCAGCAACAGGGCGTCCCGGCGCTGTATAACTCTGGGGAACCCGTCCTGGCTTTCCCTGTGGGATGGTCCCTGCTGGGAGTCCCCAAGGTGGAGCCAGGCATCCCCGGAATTGGTGGGGCCGTTGTGGAGATTAGGCAAGCTAATGCCCAGAGTTGCCGAGTGTGATCCCTGATTAGAGTAAGCACCGAAGCGAGAATTATTGAGTCCGCTGACCAAGGTCCACGACCCTGCCACGTCGGGAATCGAACCCTGGTCCCGGGCCGACTTCTGCTCTCGGGTCTGCTGCCTCTAACCAGTGAGCCACACTACTCCACAATGGAAGCACTCGCTCCTTTGATGACCCCCAGAAGCTACACGCCTACCTACAATCTGTTTCTTCTCCTGACATGGACACTAATGTTTGATTTTTCTTTTGCAGGCCTGAATATGTTGAATTGGTTGTGATTAATTGTTTACTTTGACTCTGCCATGGTTCTTGTCATGTGTCTTCCTCTCCCTTGAGGTTTCATGGTTTCCTTCTTTTTATGCCCGTTCTTGCTCTTCTTCGGCTCAACAGGATCCGTCTCCTCTCTGGCGTTTCCTACCCCCAATGTCTTGGCTTTTTCTGTCCTTTCAGACCTGGCTTTTATGCCTTGATCTGTTTTCTTGTTCCTTTCTTGTTCCTCCTTTCTTTTCTCTTTCCTTTCCTTCTTGCTCTCACTTCTTCTTATTTCTCCCTCTGACTTGGGCTCTCTTACGTTTTTTTCCCTCCGGACAGTCTATGTTTCTTGCTTTATGGCTTCTTTGGTTTTTGTTGTCAATCACAGTGATTTTATTCATGGCTTTCCCCTTCTTCTTTTTCCTTGGACAGTCTCGGTTATTTGTCCTTTGGCTTCTTTGGTGCTTGGTGTCTCACACAGTGAGTTTGGTCATCATATTGTGTTTTCATACCTTATATATATTGGATATTTCATCTTGGTGTAACCTGTCTCTTTGCTTTGTCCCCTCTTGTAGATGTTTTTCCTGCAGTGTATCCACCCCACGTGAAATGCCCCATCCTTACCTCACATCATGTGTAATTTTGTGACGTGGAATGTTCGAGGTCTTGGTCATCCTGTCAAGCGTCAGAAGGTATTGTCTCATTTGACTAAAATTAATTCTCAAGTAGTTTTTCTCCAAGAAACTCATTGTACAGATGTTGAATCTTCTAAGTTAAAACGTAACTGGGTGGGTCAAGTGGTATTTTCTCCTGCGGTTAACAAGAAAGGGGGTGTTGCGATTTTGTTCCATAAAGGGCTGTCAGTCCAAATTTTATCATCTCAAAATGATGATGAAGGACGCTGGGTAATGGCAAAGGTTGTGATACAAAATAAAACTTTAATTCTATTAAACATTTATGGTCCAGTTCTGCCTGATCCCACATTTTGGAACAATATCAAAATTCTTATCTCTACTATGGACTATACAAATATTGTAATTGCTAGGGACTTTAATCAATGGTTAGACCCATTCGCTGACAGACTTTCCTCTCATAAATTTCAACCTGATAAAACCCATAAATGTTTCCAATCTGCCATTGCCTCGCGTCCTCTTTACGATGTATGGAAAACATGTTATCCTGACACCCTTGAATATACATTTTTTTCCAATGTTCACCATACCCGTTCTAGGATAGACTATACTATGGTTAGTAAGTCACTCCTTCCCTCACTCTAAAAGTCTGATATTGGTTCTATTTTTCTATCTGACCATGCCCCTGTTCATGCGTCCATTGATCTTACCTTAACTTCCTCCAAATTCAGTCAATGGAAATTCAATACATTCCTACTGTCTGATGCTACTTTTGTTAAGGAAGCTAAGGCCTATATTAATGCATTTGTTCTCCTTAATGACCCTTCTGACACCTCTATTCCTAATAATTGGGACGCTTTCAAAGCTGCTTTCTGAGCATTTACTATTTCATATGTTTCAAAGAAGAAAAAACTTAATAGACTCAAATATGATGACCAACTCAAGAATATTAAATCTCTTGAACACTTGTATTTTTCCTCCAAATCCAAGGATGCTCTTTAGACTCTAATCAAAGCTAAGTCTGAGCAAACTATCTCAAAATCAAATCTGAACGTAAAACGATTGGCCCTATTTTTAATCACCAAACCAATAAGTTGGTTTCCTCAGATGAGGACATTGCAGAAGGTTTTCATAATTATTATCACAATCTTTATACTGATGATACTCACCCCTCGGATTCTAACCTATCGTCTTTTTTTGAGGGTCGCCCTACTCCACCTTCACTTCCAGATGAATTTGCCCAATTATAGAAAGATATTTCTCTCCAAGAAATTTTCCAGGCCATCTCTTCCCTTAAAAAATCTAAAGCCCCAGGTCCTGATGGATTACCCATTGAATTTTATTCTGCATTTCATAACATATTTGTACCCCAATTACATCACCTTTTTAATTCTTTTATTTCCTCTGCCAAAGCCTCTGGATCTTTCCTGGAAGCCCTCATTATCATAATTCCTAAACCAGACAAAGATCACTCCTAATGTAAACATTTCCGTCCTATTTCCCTGATTAATTACGACTGTAAAATTTTTGCTAAAATTCTTGCTTCCCGCCTAGAGGTCCTCATCCTTCTTTTGATTAAAACTGATCAGGTTGGCTTTGTAAAAGGTAGGTTGGCCTCTGATAATGCTCGTATGTTCGCTAATATTATTTCCCACAGTAAATCATTTAAATCTCCCCTTGCAGCCTTGTCCTTGGATGCAGAGAAAGCCTTTGATCGGATCAACTGGCAATTTATGTTTCGGTGTTTGCAATGGTTTGGTTTTAGTCCCTTTTTTACTTCCTTAGTCAAACTCCTTTATTCCTCTCCTCGTGCTAGTATCTTTGTCAACAACCAGTTTTCTAGATTTTTTTCTTTGACTAGAGGCACAAGACAGGGTTGTCCTTTTTCTCCATTATTGTTTATCCTATGTCTCGAACCTTTTGTGCAACGTATCCGAACTAACCCCAATATCCATGGTTTCAAATTAGCAGCTTTTGAAACAAAAATATCTGCATATGCAGATGATATTCTTGTCTATATGGCTGACCCAGTCTCATCTTTACCACATTTCATGGATGAAGTTCGTTTATAATCTTCCATCTCTGGTTACAAACTTAATCTCTCCAAAACAGAAGTCCTGCCCCTAAATTCTATTTGTTACCAATACATGTTTTAATCCACTGACTTTGCCTGGTGCCCTTCCAAAATAAAATACCTAGGCATTTGGTTTTCCTCCTCTCTCGCTGACACCCTTAAGTTCACTTTTGATTCCCTTATCAATAAACTCCAGTCCCTTCTCCAAAGTTGGTCTCCCTTATTTTTGTCCTGGTGGGGTAGACTGGATACCATTAAAATGATGATTACGCCTCATATTCTTTATACTGTTTCTATCCTCCCCATAAAAATCCCTTGCTAAATTTTTACTCGTTTGCATTCTATATGCACCAAATTTTTGTGGAATGACAAACACCCCCGCATTGCTTTGCAAACACTCATTCGTCCTAAAAATGAAGGTGGTGTACGGTTCCCCAACTTTAAATTATATCACTCTGCTTTTATTATAAAATAATCCTTCTCTTTAGCATATGATTTTTTGTCTTCACCTGTACCCAGATGGGTGGTGTTTGAACGCTCCTTGTTGAAAGACTTTTCGTTTCAACATGCTGTTTTCATGTCCAACTTTTCCTTTTTGTCTCAACACCCAGTTCTGAAATACTCTAAGACACTGCTGCTTGACACTTTTACCAAAGACTTATCTCCCCTTCAATGTTTTTTTATCGTCCACTGTGTGGTATAATAAATTCCTCAAATATAAGGGCAAGTCCTTCTATTACAAATACTGGAAAGAAAAGGGTATCTCTTTTGTATATCGATTTCTTTTCAATAATTCTATTCTTTCTTTCCAAGGATTGCAAAATTTGTATTTACTGCCTATTTCGTGTTTACAGGAGTATACCATCATAACTGATTCTATTCGTTCTCACTTAATGTTCCTCTCTTCACCCGATGTTTTACCCTCCTTTTCTCCCACGTCCCCACTCTACCCTTTGTTTTCTTTACAACAACCAAAAGCTGCCCATGTATATAGATTACTGGTTTCTAATGTTTTAGACCGTCCTAAATCCTTTGTTGAGACTGCCTGGGAAGCTGATTTGAATATTTCGCTACCAGTTGATGTTTGGGATCACTTATGGTCCAAATTATTTAAAGTTTCTGTTGCTGCTCGAATTACTCAATCCTTTTTTTTCATTTACCATAGAGTTGTTTTTACACCTGTAAGTATTTCCACGTTTTCTCCTGCTTCACCCTCTGTATGCTGGTCTTTTTCTTCCGAACCAGGTACACTTAAGCATCAACTGTTTGAATGCCCTTCTGTCTTCTCATTTTGGAACTCTATTTGGGATATATGCATGCGTATGTTTAAATGTTCTACACCATTCTCATTAGCAAATGTATTTTTAGGTTCTTTATCAGATGATATAGACATGATCTCATCTAATGCTCGGTTACTTAATTTGTTCATTGCTATTGCATTTAAAGTGATTCTATCTTGCTGGAAAGATAATTCCCAAATTTCTGTTATAACTTGGTGGAATTTCATCTGTGATGAACATAGGATTTCTATTGCTTCCTCTTCTTCTGTCCCTCTAAAAATTAAATCTGATCTCCTATGGCTCCTATTTGTTTCTTACCTTTCTTCTACCCATTCCATGTGAGTTCTTATCCTGTTCTACGTCTTGCATATTCCCAATTTTTACCTAACCTCTTTCTTTTCCCCTCCTCCTTCCTTCTCTGTCTTTTCCCTTTTTCCTCTCTTCTTTCTTCTTCTTTTCTTTCTTCTCCTCATTGCTGTTTCTGGATTTCTTTTTTTTATTAGCCCTAAATGCCTCCTATCTTACTTATTAGGACCACTTACATTATTGTATGGCTTTGTTTGTGTTTTTACTAAAACTTAATAAAAATTTCATAAACACAAAAAAAAGCTCAGCCTCCATTATTAGGAAATGATGGGAAGATTGTGCCTCGGGGCGAAATGGTTTACCTGTCACTCTTTCTGAAAAGAATCACGACATTTTGGCAATTATCCGCACACCACTATTCGACTAATGTTTGCATACTCAGACTTTTCTAGAGTCTTTGCATAGAGCCGTCCTCAACTCGATTTGTAAAAATGGAAATACCACACATCCACAAGTTACTCTTTACTTGTTTTGCTGGATACTGGAGCTAAATATTTTACAGACTGTGCTCCAGAAACGCTTTAAGGGATGGGCAAAGTGGGCTCTGGCATTGAAGTGCAGAAGTCATCTACCTTCTCAAGAGTCATTGCAGATAGATTTTATTTCAAATTGTAGCATACTATAAGACATGTAGGGCCTCATTTATGAAAAGTGACGCATTGCTGCGTGAAAACAGCGATGCGTCACTTTTCACTGCACTCTCCCTGCGACACTAACGATGCGTCATATTTACAGTATGACGCATCATGTCGCAAGGAATTACAGATACGTCAGTATTTCTGACGTATCTGTAGGCGCAATAGTTACGCATTGCTGGAGTGTGTCACAAAACTGGCGCAACTCCAGCAATGTGTACTTTCACATGGGTAAGTCCCATGTTGTTAGTGCCTGCATCAGTCTTACGCCTGCCATGAGGCAGGCGTTAGATTTTGACGCATTAGCGTCCAAGAAATGGCGCAGTGAATCTCTTTCTTGCGGCAAAACGCCCCCCTTGCATACATTATACCTGGCGCAGGTATAATGGGCGCAGGAGTTTACAAAGTGACGCATCTACTTAGATGCGTCACTTTGTAAATATGGTGCAACAAGGCACATTTTTTACTCCGCTGGTGCGTCACAAAAAGTGACGCACCAGCGGCATAAAAGTGACGCATAGCCTCATAAATAAGCCCCGTAATTTCCAGCTAGGTTATTGTACTTTTTGCTGGATTGCCTGGATGAAGTGGAAACGTACCCGAATTTCTTTTCCAGAGTTTATCTTTTTAAAAACAGAAACTTCGGATTCCTAGGAATTAAAATACACACCACTCTCTCGCTTCGTAGAGCTATGCCTCATTTGTAGCATCACCTCACATTTCTACACAGGAGTAATAACAAATTCATGGATGTTGTTTTTGATATAATTGTATAGATGTAACTGTTTTTCACAAAAACTAAGCTTTGGAATTGCCTTTTTTGCACAGCAGGTTTATGACAGTAACCTATTTTAAAGATATTGTCACAAATATTTGGTATTACTTTCTTCTGTCTCTTTTGTCAGCACTATATTTGTTGAGAACATTTTATTTGCCCTTAAATGTGTCTATATTATAAGTATTTTCTTATTTTAAAACAAAATACATTTATTAAAACGGGTTACTTAGAGTTAAAATCCACAATATCTATAATATGATAAAAATAATGTGTAATAAAACTTGAAGTGGTAAATTACATAGAGGTAAATTACAAAGGGTTGTAAAGACATGCATGGTGAAAAACACATTGTAAAGCACCACAAGCAAATAAACTGCACAGTAGTGACTGACATTCCTGCTGGATATCAGAACTCAACCTTCCCTACTAATGTTTAATAAAAAAAAACATACTTTTTCTGCTTCTTCTTGAATTAATGTCTAGTTGTTTTTTATTGAAGTTTTTATCACGTAGATACAAATGATATCAGTGGCATAAGAACAAAGCAACCTATATATATATATAAAAGAAAATCCCAGATCACAGTAATGCAGGATGAATAGCAGTTACAGAAAACATACTTATAATGCACATATATCGGTACTCCTTACATAAACACAGTTCAGGGTAAATTCAGCCGGAGTGGATAGCAAATCCGGGTTGGACCTCAAATATTCAAATGTCTAGTTTTTAATTTCCTAACAGTTGTTTCCAATCAGCCTGAAACCAAATGTTGTTCCTGTTTATTGTATTCTCCAGCGAGTTGCCTGTATCACCCCTTAATTTTCTGCGTGGTGCCTGAATGCCACATAAAAATGATTAATAAATAAATAATTGTTGACAGCTTTGATCAAGGCTTTACATTTATTGGAAATATATATTCATATGTGCCATGATAACAAAAGGCAAAAGGACAACCTGTTAGATCACTTGCTAATACACGCTCTAGAAATATGATTCGTGATCGGAAGGAAAATAAATTATGTAATCATAACTGTTGCAAAAGCATATTATCAGAAAAACTTCGTTTGAAAAATATAGAACTTTAAACAGTTTCCCTTTAAAAAAAATCTTAAATAACACTGGCAAAACAAATTCTCCAGAGAGTGCACCAGTCTGCTGAAATGGATGCTTTAAATAATTTCCCAGTATTCCCACTAAGTTGCTAAACCTGAAAATAGCCACAGTCCAGGATGTGATAGATAAGAATAATAAAATATCTTTGCATGTGATGCACCAAGTTACTTCCCACCTAAACATCAAAAATATATGACCGAGATTACCACCTTTTACTTGCTCCAGTGAACACCGAAACCTTTGAAAAGGAAATTACAACATAAGCTTGACAGTGACAACAAATGGTCCTCTGCAGGGTGCCGGAATGTCTTGAATATTAAACAAGTGGAACATGTGGATTTCTACAAGAAGAAATACAATTTTATTTTTACTTTTCCCTACTTGAACTGTTGCAACAGATATTCTCTGGCCTTCAGTCCAGTGATGAAAATGAAGGGTGCCAATACCAAGCCCTGGAGTATCAAGCAGTCAAAAAGCCTGTGATTCACATATTAACATCCTTTATGACCATCTGCAAAAAGGTAACTCAGAATATACCAACCATACATTGTGAATGGGAAACAGCTTTTCAACTCTCAATGTGCACTTTGTGACTCTCTTTAATTTTATGTTCAGACAGAAACAGTGACTGCTTTACAAAGCAAGGTTTATACATTAGGCTCCTGCTTGAAACATTTCTGTAGCAGTAAAGCCAATTCAGCAGGTCCTCATGGAGAAGGTATCTGGCCTCGTGGAGCCTCTACACAATCTGAGCTGCAAAAAAGTGAATACATTTTAAAGTAAAAATCTTCACTGCACGAAGGAACAAAATGTATCTTGCCTGGGAGGGACCTTCTACAGATATGAAATTTAAATTTCTCCCACTCTGTGTTTCTGGAGAAAATTCATTGGCTTCAATGTGACCTCAATCCGCGGCCATCAGATGAGGTGGAATCTACTTCGGCCACAGTCAGCTGCCTTGCCCTGCTGAGGATTTTGGAAATCCATTTCAGAGACTACAACTGAAAGTAAAACTTCAGACTGGGTTGAACCTGATTTTGCATCTGATCCATCACAGTCAACTGTATCTTGCGCTTAGGTAGTATTCAAGATTAATCAGTTGACTGCAGTTGGCGCTAAACTCTTTTTGGCACTATTTTTGCATTTAAACTTTAAAAATGCATAACTTTGAAGTCCCTTATTTGATTTTTGTTGTTTGGTGTCATGTTATTTATCCAACTTTACTCTATTTTTCAAATTTGGTTCAGGATTTTTTCTGGCGTTGTGTTTTGACTTTATTACCGTTTTGGTACTGTATAAATACTTTATACATTGCCTCTAAGTTAAGCATGTATGCTTTGTGTTACAGTTACCATGGGATTGAGCTCAAGTTAATTCAGTGACTGTCAGTAGTCCTCCCTTACACAAGCTGTTGTTTTTACTTGATGTGGCTACTCACTCATCTCAACTAATAGCACACTTTCTTAAATTAATATTGATGTTCAGCAGTGTGATCCAGAACTTGTGTTTCAAAAATCCATGTTGTAATCTCACATCAAAATCAACTTTTTTATTTTTTTAATCGATTTCTAATTTTTAATTTGACATTTTTCATTTTTCCTAAATTTGATTCCTATTCTCCAATTTTGCACCTGATATTTGTGAAAAGATTGAAATTAATTGAGCATTAGGAGAGCTGACACAGAAGCCCACGAAAGGAGACAATCACATAGCCCTCAGAGCATGGGAGGAAGTCCGCCTGATTCAGTCCACCACACAGGAGCAAGAGTAGGAGGAGGAAGAAGAGAAGATTGGCCAGACAGAAGCCTCAGTTCCTGAGGAAGAGGAGGGGGCATAGGATCCAGCTCATCTGCTTATCCAGAGCAAGAAGATGTGTTTCCTTTCACAGCCTGACACAGTCAGAGAAAGAAGACAGGCAAGTAGAGAGAAACCTAGAACTGCAACTGCCTACTCTTGACCTGGAGGAAAAGAAAATGGTTCAGGCTTTGGTGGAGAAGAAACTAGATAATAATAATAATAATAATAGGGAGTCTTGTAGAGCGCAATGGTGACGCACAACGGCGTGTCCCCGCGCTGAGATGTGAGCGTGTTCAGAGGGTGTTCTGAGGGGACGGCCCGCTATCTGGCATAGAGAAATGTTTTCAACTTGGCTCTGAAGATAGCCTCTGATGGTTCCAAACGCAACGCTACCGGAAGTTTATTCCAGCAGGATGCGGCGAGGTACCTGAAGGATCTGCCACCCATCCTTGCTCTGGACACCTTTGGAATAGTCAGGCGCCCTGAGCCAGAGGATCTTAGCGCACGGGATGGCTCGTATTGTGTCAAGAGACCCTGAAGTGGAAGGGGTGCCCTGCCATTAATGATCCGATGACAGGTGCAGAGGGCCTTGAATTCTACCCTGCTCCTGACCGGAAGCCAGTGCAAGGCCTGGAGCGCGGCTTTGGAGGCTGATCTTCTAGGTAGTCTGAGAACTAGCCGGGCAGCGGCATTTTGCAAGACCTGTAGGCGGCTCAGATTCTTCTCGGGGGTTCCTAGATAGAGAAGGTTGCCATAGTCCATCTTGGACGTGACTAAAGCATGCACTAGAGTTCGGCGGGCTTTGGTGGGAAGGAGCTCCAAAACCTTCCTGAGGGTCTTAAGGATCCCGAAACAGGTGCCGATCACCCGGTTGACCTGGGGGCCAAAGGTGAGATCGGAGTCGAACCAGACACCTAAATTCCTCACCTCCAGGCAGGGGGTAGGTGCTGGTCCCAAGCAAGGAGGCCACCACGCTGACGTCCACGCCGCCCGGTCACCCCCTACCACCAGCACCTCAGTCTTGTTGCCATTAAGTTTAAGGCAGTTGGCCGACATCCAGGCAGCAAGATCTTGCATGCATGCTCTGAAGATGTCTGCCGCAAGGCCTGGTGCGCGCGACAGGGAGATGACCAGCTGCGTGTCGTCAGCGTAGGACACCAAGCGCAGACCGTAGCTCTCCACTATGGAGGCAACCGGGGCCACATATAGATTAAAAAGCGTCGGGCTTAGGGCCGAGCCCTGTGGTACCCCCTGGTCCAATGCCATTCGCCTGGAATAGCAATCGCCCTGCCTGACTTGGAAACCTCGGCCCGATAGGAACGACTGGATCCATTTAAGCGCTGCATCACCCATCCCTGCTTTGTTCAGACACTGTAGCAAGATGGAATGTGCTACAGTGTCGAACGCAGCGCTGAGGTCCAGCAGTATCAGGGCCATAGTATGGCCCTCGTCGGCCCCCTGCCTGATGGACTCGGAAGCCATGAGGAGTGCCGACTCAGTCGAATGTCGAGGTCTGAATCCAAACTGGGTGGGATGAAGGAGATTTGACTCTTCCACAAACTGCATTAGCTGCCGATTCACCAGCTTCTCAGCCACTTTCGAGAAGTAGGGAAGGAGGGAGATGGGACGCAGATTTTCCACCTTTTCGAAGCTGATATTGGGCTTCTTGCGGAGGGGGAGCACAACTGCCTGTTTCCATTCCCAAGGCACAGTGCTGGACCTGAAGGAAATGTCCAGCAGGTGTCTGATATATGGCTCTAATGTCGTCAGGCTGTCCCCCAGCCGTTTAGGGGATGCTGGGTCCCGTGGGGAACCTGATTTCACTGATCTACATATGTTGATCAGGTCTTCAGCTGGCGGGGTAAGGAAATTGAGCAGCAGATTGTGACCATCTTCCTCTCTAACTGATTCCTCGACCTTTCCATCTACCGCTGGTTGGGCAGGGAAGGCGGAGTAAATTTTGGACACTTTGTCGCTGAAGTAGTCGGCAATGCGATTGCAGGCAGCCATAGAACAGTCCTCTGAACCCGCTGAGGATTTGGGGACAGCAAGAGATTTGTATACACAGAACAGTTCTTTCGCTGAGTTCTCTGCATCTAAAATTCTTTCGGCATAGTGGGCAGTTTTCGTTATCCTGATAAGATTATGATATGCTCGTCTATGGATGAGATATCTCTCTCTCGCCTGACTGTCATAGGCTTCCCTCCACTGCCTTTCCGCTCGCTTACACTCCCTTTTGGCACCACGCAGTTCCTCGTTAAACCATGGTGCCGATCTCTGTTTACGACCACCCTTCTTTGGATGGTCTAACGGGGCCGTTTGGTCCAGCGCAGCCGTGATGCGGTCATTAAGTAATTTGTTTACCGAATCCGCCTTGGCCTTTAAAGAGAAAAGGACCCTGCTGGCTCATAAATAAATCATGACAGAACTGGACCTGAAGGCTAAGAGGGCCTCTTAGTTCAGTGATGATATTGGCAGCAACAGTGAAGTGCCTAAGAGAGGTAAAAGAGTCAACATCCCCAAAGACCTGTTGCCTAGATATGTGGTAGGGATGACATTGATAAGTGGTTTGCAGCATATGAGGTGGCCCTGTGTATGTATAACGTCCCAGAGGAGAACTGGTGACTAGTCTGTGTAAACACATGCAAGTTCCTGGGAAGGATATCCTATTGGCCCTAGAGATATCTCACATGATGAGCTATGCTCCGTAAATGAAACCCATATTACTATGATTGGCCTGACCCCTGAGAAATATCACCTGAAGTCCAGGGACAGCCAGAGGCAGCCACACTAGTCATTGGTAGATTTTGTGGATTCATCAAGTTAGGCACTGGATGGTTGGATTAAGGGTAGCAAAGTTCATGATTATGATGGGCTTTATAATAGGGGTGGGCGGAAGTCGCGCAATGGACTTTCGCGGAGAGGCACGGAAATTGAAGCAATTTCCGTGCCTCTCCGCAAATTTCCGTTACGTGGCAGCCGCCCGCCTCCCACCCGCAATATTAAAAAGATTAAAACTGGAACACTTACCTTATCGCAGGGACATCTCTTCCTGTCTATCGCGCCTTCTTCTTTGAAACTGCGCATGCGCAGGAGCCTGTGCATTCCTGGCAAGGAATGCGCATCCTGTTTTCCTGTAAGGACAACAGGCTGCATTTTAAAAAAAAACATTTCTTTATTTAAAAGCAATTACAAACATGGTGGTCTGCAGACCCCAGCATGCCACCATCCTTGTGTGATTTTAGTGATTCCCAATGGGTCACAAATTGTGACCTACCTCATGAATATTAATTGCTACCCACTGGGAATCGCAAAATGTGTCAAAGGCACATTAGTACATGAGTGTTTGCGATTCCCAATCAGCAAATTGCAAAAATTTGCTATTTGAGAATCACTAAACCAAACCTATGTACATCTGCCCCCCAGTTCATTAAAACTGGCCCTGAAAAGGGCTATTTCCAAATTAAGTTACATATTGTACAGTGAACATTGCCTTAAATTATAACACTACATGTTCATAGCAGACTCAGGTTTGTTAAATAGGATGTCATTTTTTTTAATATAGGTATGAAAGACAAGATTAGAACACTCAAATTTAGTAGCAAGTGCACCATCACAAGCTGCAAAGGGGTCTGAGTGGACACACCGTATGATCAGTGGCTGTGCCCTCTCTGTGATGCTAGCCTGCAAGATCTTGATCATGTTTTGTTTAACTAAGTTGAAAAGTACAGCAAAGTATGAATTTACAAACATTATTTATTAATCAGGAAGTAAAATCTTTGAGTTACCACAACTGTAATACTGTCCCCTTTCAAAGAACATATTTTGTTTAAGCTTTTTAAAAGTATATTTATTTTCGCTTAACTTGTCCTGCCCAGGATCATTTTAGTCTCACGGCATTCTGATTGGATGAGTTGCATCCTTCTATTAGTTACTTAAGGGGAGTCCCTATTTTAGAGTCAATGTTTTTCCTTTCTCTCTACTCTGTTTTTACTTTCCTGTGCTCTTCCCCCTCTCACTATCTAATGCTCCCTGCCTGCTCCAGTCCTGCTCCTCCTGTTGAATGTAGATTTTTTATGCATTTTTTGTGAGGGTCATCCTTTGCTGCTTTGCCACTCAAATCCATTTTTGTGCATACTTACATTTTTATTTTTACATTATAATGTACTGATCTTACACAGCCATCTTCAACAGGAGAATGGTAAGTGAAAAATGTGTAAATATGTACTAGAACACTAGAATGTTGAGAGCTCTGTTTAAGACAATGGAGCAACAGCGACCTATATAAACTGGCATAGACCCGCAGCTCTCAATATTGCAAATTCCTAATACACAGACTCTGCCTCTCTCTCTCTCCTGTCTCTCCAAGATACATGTGTTGAGAAATGGGAAAGCGAAAGGCTGAGCCTGTGCAGCAAGGCAGGCAAAAACCTTCCCCCTCCCTCTTGCCATAAGTCACAGTGTCAGTCTAGAGTAGGAAGGGAGGGAAAGCAACTCAGCTCCTGGGGCTCCTGGCTCAACTGAATGAGGAAAAGCAGTTTAGGCTTGCCCAGGGAGAACTATTGGCTGATTTCAGCCTCTTTTTACAGCTATTGCTGTCAATGTTCAACAGCTAACAGGCATGGCCCTGTTCGAGGCTGTTATCTTTTACAACAGCTGTGAAACAAATGACTCAGAGTTGCGGTGGGGGAAGAGGGGTGTTTCCCTTGCTTTTTAAATTAGGACATTCTGCCCTCTTGGGGCGAAAGTTTCTGCTAGACTTATAGCCCGCTGTGGCGGGCTATACCAACCATTAAAGACCTGCATGCTTGTTAAAGCTGGAGCCCGCCTTTAATGGCTGGTGTAGTCTGCTACTGCGGGCTTTAAGGCTGGTAGGCAGTCTTCATGGAATGGGTTTTATTAAACACAAAACCTATTTCTAGAACTTCAGCCATGCCTGCACATGTGTCTTTATATATATGTGAAATTGCATAAAAGCTTTGGCAAAGCCAATAACTGAGCAGAGCTGGGATTTTAGCTTTGGAAATTCTTTTCTCCGTTTGCAATCTCTTTTACTCTTCATCTGCTTGGCTACATCTTCAGGAAGATGTCACACTATTGGCTTTGAAGGGGTACCTATGTGAAATGTAGGTCTCAGCACCAATGCTATTCTATGAGATGCTTTCTTCTCTATTATCTTTTTACGGGTGATACACCAAACCTGGAGCAAATTACACTCATTTTGCACTACTTTAGGGCATTGACCATGTTCATGAGGTGATTCACAGCCTGAATTACCTGCATGCTCAGCTTGCTCACTAGTATTATCAGCAAATGTTCCAATAGTGTGGGTGCACAAATTCACCAAGAAAACAAGGAAGTATTTTGTCAAAGGCTATTGAGAGCTTTTTTTCACTCCATACTTCCAATTGCGAATCTCAAAATTATGCCATCCTATAGAAACACTGTAATATACATGAACTGCTGCTACCCGCCAAGGTGTTCCTACAACTATAGCAGGCAACCAAGGGCAAAATATATGCTATTTACACTGTGGTAATTTTTTTAAATTTGCAATTTTGAGTGACAGATTATTTTGAATAATGATGAATTTTATGATGAATTTTAGTTGTAACCAATGAATTATTAATATTGCACTTTAAACGATAGCATTTAATCATTTAGAAGTGTGTTAGATAATGTGTTTTAGTTATGTCTCATTTTTCATTAGGATATCATTTTATTAAAATGTATGTTGCTTAGGCAGTGCTTAATTTTTACAAGTATGAGTGCTGGTGCCCCAAACTTTACTCAGATGCCTGCAGCCGGTGTAGTTAAATGGTGCTCTGCCGAGTACCAAGGCTGCTCAGTCTTATGTTCACTTCATGCCTTTTAATTCACTGCTGGGCACTCCCTGTCCCTTTATATCACTCTTGCAGTTTCCTGCTTTCTTACTTTGTACCAGTGTCTCCATCTTTCTCTTTGTCCATGTTTCTTCTGTGTGTGCTTTCCCCTTTCTTGTCTCAAAAACATCTGATGCGAAAAAGTAAGTGCCTGTCCCCCAAAATGAGTGCTGGTGGCCCCCACTGGCAACCACCAGCTCAAATTAAGCACTGATTTCTGGTGAAGTGTTCAAACAGCTCCTGCTCATTCCCCCTCCCAATCATTGCCCCCCTGTGAGATCTCTCTCTCCCCACTGTCTCTGCAATCACTGCAGAGCACCGAATACAATGACGTAACTTGATATTTTCCTTCGAGCTCATGTACTGTGAATGAGACATTCTTCTTGTACTGAATGTATCATTTTGAAGGTCTCTTCAGCTGGGGCTTCCTGGTGGGCCTAGTTGAAAATATTGTCTATGAGCCATTGTTTGGCTAATGTAACACAATGTGTTGTGCATCTACAGACAGCAACAGAGAAGAAGCTGCTGGAGACTTCTGCAGAGGTGGGTTCAGTGAATATGAATCATATGATGTGTAAACTGTTGATTTGTTTAGAAGGTATTATCGCTAGTCAATCCACTGTGAGTTAGCCACTTTTGCTCACTAATTATGTTAGAAATGTGTATAAAAACTCTGGGTTTTGGGGGTGAGCCAGAAGACTTTCCTGTTCTTTTCAGAAACTCTTGGGCCGATTCACAGAACTAACTTACGACAAATTCCTAAACTTACTACTTTTGGTATTCACAGAAGGCTAGTCTTAAGTTAAACTTAAGTTTAATTTAAGACAAAATCCTAACTTAAGACAAAATCCTAATTTAGGGCAAAATTCTAATTTAGGACAAAATCCTAATTTAAGACAAAATCCTAACTGAAGACAAAATTCTAATTTAATACAAAATCCTAATTTAGGACAAAATCCTAACTTAAGACAACATCCTTACTTAAGACAAAATCCTAATTTAAGACTACTAAATGCTTTCTGTGAATACCAAAAGTAGTGAGTTTAGGATTTTGTCGTAAATTAGTTCTGTGAATCGGGCCCATTGTCTATTTGTTCTGAAACTTTACTTTTTCCTCCAGAAATGCTGTTACTGTTCCTTGTGATCATGTTAGAGATTTACTTAGCCTTTAGGTACTCTGATTGCTTTATTAATTATACATTCTCTTTTGTTTTTGCTGTTCACTTTGATAGGGATTTTTCTAATTTCTGATTATGTACTCTGCATTTATGAGAATTTGTAACAAAATGCTTTACCTTTCGCCTGATTTAGAGCTCAGTTATTGAGCAATTGTCTCCCGAGATACCTCAGAATCGGAGGTGGAGAATTCTGAAAGCGAACAACCTGGAGACATAGACGAAGCAACAGGATCTAATGAACCAAGTTATTTTCGGGAATACAAGCTCATGCGCGAAACCAACCAGAGACCGCCACCAAGAACACACCCCCCACAACAAAACAAGGGAAAAAGCGCAAAACAAGGAGGGGTCAAAAAAGACGGGGGAGAAGAAATACCTCAACGGGTCACATGCAGTCGGGGACAGAGAGGAAAATGGTAACTGAGGAGAACACTATGACCATTATTAACCTCTCGAAAAGACCCCTTAACAGAGATGAAATACGAGTACTACAATATGGACTGACTTTCTGCCCAACCATGGAACCGGACTATACTCAGATCAGGATTGATCTGTTTAAATATATTCGAAAATTAAAATTGCAAAAAAGGCCACTTGCTTCGCCCTCAAAGGGATGCTAACAATGAAGAAACGATGGTGGATGATTCGAATATATTGGCGAGCAATGATCTTACTACCCTGGGAGTACTCCTAAGGCTTCAAGAGGAAGACAATGAAGAAACAGGAGACATGAGTACACAGGACATCGTGGAACAACATGTCAGAGGAATGAATGTTACCCAATGTGGGGGTAAGAGCCAACTTAAACGTAAATCCAGGACAATACCAAAGACACCACAAATCGGGGCTGAACAAGCTGCACTGGTTACCTGTACGAGAGAGAATAGCCTGCAAGGCGATGTGCATTTCCCACCAGGCTTTTAGGTGCACAGGTCCAGCAATTGGTCGCCAACTTATAACTCAGTACCATCCCACCAGAAATCTTAGATCAAGTCAGTCTTTTCTGGCCTTAGTGCCGAGAATAAAAAGAGCAAGAGCTGGTGGTAGGATGTTCTCCCTTAATGCTGCCAAACAATGGAACTCCCTTCCCCTCAAACTCAGGTCCAACTCCAATCTCCTTTTGTTCCGGAAACAGCTGAAAACTTTTCTGTGTAATGCCCACCATTAATCCTCCTAGTCAAACCTCTTTAGTTCAGCAAACATACCTTTTATCAGCGCTTGGACGCCCCTGGGCAGCAACCGCGCTTTATAAATACTTATTTCATTTCATTTCATTCATGATGCAATAGATGTCTTTAATGAAGCGCTCACTACGGATCTCAAAAAGTTGATGATGAATAAGGCCCCTATGAGAAATCAATATAATCTTACAAAAAAAGATTGGGACCTGTTACAAGATCTAAAGAATGACGAAAGTCTGATTTTTAAGCCTTCAGACAAAGGCGGAAATATCATCATTCTAGAAAAAGAACAATATCTGAAAGAAGCGCTCAGACAATTGCAAGACCAAGACTGTTATACGACCATCTCTAGAACAGAGTATCAAAACTGCATTCATGATTTCTATATACTTCTCAAAGAATGGGAAACTGCTGGTATGATTAATCATGAAGAGTTCCTCTTTTTGTACTGTGAGAATCCGACACTGCCCACCTTCTACCACTTGCCTAAAGTGCACAAAGATCTGACTTGTCCCCCCGGGAGACCAATTGTGGCCTCAATTCAGAGTCTCTTAGAGAACTGCTCTATCTATATAGATCTATTCCTGTCTCCGATGGTGAAAGACTTGGCGTCATATGTCCAAGATTCACTGGACTACCTACGACTTATCGACGGTATCATGATGGAGCCCGGATATGTTGCTAATAACTTTGGACATTATGAGTCTCTAAACTTCTATTCCTCATGCACAGGGACTAGAAGGCATCAAATGGTTCCTTGGGAAGAGACCGCTTAAATACAGAGATCATAGCACAATGTTGGTTAATATGATCAAGTTCTGCTTAGAACATAACATTTTTATCTTCGCAGGACAACTGTACAGGCAAGAAAGGGGGACCGCGATGGGCACGTGCTTCGTCCCCAGCTACGCTTTTTTATTCGTTGGCTGGTGGGAGAAGCACGTGGCCTGGGGGGGAGAGAATGAACCATGGGTGGACAGGATAGCCTTGTGGGCAAGATATATCGACGATCTCTTTGTCATTTGGCGAGGAGATTGCTCCTCGGCTGAGGAATATATCAATCGCCTTAATGATAATAATCTCAATCTGTTCTTCACAGCGAATATAAGTAGAGAGACAGTCTGTTATTTAGATCTAACTGTGTATATTGAGAACAATAGACTGCTAACTAAACTATATCGAAAACCAACTTCTGGAAATGTGACCCTACACGCTGAGAGCCACCACCCTAAGAGTCTTATCTCCAATATACCTTACGGAGAGCTATTGCGCATGAAGCGCAATTGTACCTTAGAGAAAGAATACCAGCAGGCTAAATCGGAAGCAGTAGATCGCTTCATTGCAAGGGGCTACTCAGCAAACAGCCTCAAAACAGTGGAGAGCAGAGTTGAAAAAGTACAGAGAAAGGATCTCCTCATTTACAAGGGAAAGAGTAAGATAGAAACTGAATCCAATAACAACAAAGGGGAGCCAGTGAGAATGATCACACAGTTTAACTGTAAATCTACCCAGATTATGCAAATCTTCAGAAAAAATTGGAAGATTTTACAGACAGATCAAGTCCTTCGGGGCAGCCTTCCAGCCAAGCCAATGATCACCTATAGATGTGGGAAATCTGTGGGTGATCATTTGGTACATAGCCACTTCCAAGTGAATCCGACTAAAAAGGATTCTGTCCTTGGGTTTTATCCTTGCATGAGCTGCAAAGCTTGCAAGTTCAGCAAAAAGGTCACCGCATACAGAACTGATGTCAATGATCCAAAAAGCCTTTGGAAAATCCATTTATTACTGAACAGTAACTCAGAGTATACAGTATACTGCCTGATTTGTCCGTGTAACAAGCGGTATATCGGCAGTACGATTCATCCAGTTAAAAGGCGGATACTCGAACATATGTGAGCTATTAATAACAAGGATGTGAACTACCCCATAGCTCGCCATTTCGAGAAATGTCATAAAAGCAATAGGGATCTATTGAGTTTCTTCAGCCTAGACCAAGTCCCCAAAAATGAAAGGGAGGGGACTGACTGAAGAAATTGCGGACCTTGGAGTCCAAGTACATCATTAAGCTCCAGACCATGGCACCGGAATGGCACAATGGGGACGAAGAGATGTGGGTACATTTGGGCTGACCCTTTCAGATAGTTAACACCCGCCATACTGTAACTGATCTGCCGTTAATTCCTCTAGATTATTCTTTTTAATAGAGACATTGCCCAATGGGAAGAATAAATTCAAATTGTAACTGAATCCTATTGAGATCTGATAGACTTAGTGGGTCTTCTTCTCCTTCTTCCCCTTTTCTCTGCTATGTCTGGCAGGAATACAAAATCAAGCAATTGTCTCAACCTGTGGGCCACAAAATGTATAGAGAATTTTCTTTCAGCCACTTTAAAATAACCAGGCTCGTGGCCCGTTCAGGGCTTAATTATGTCAAAGGCATCTTAGGCATAGAATTGTGTTGAGCCCGGTTTAAGAAAGGGTTTTGAATTAATGATTTCCTCATTATGAGTGATTTAGCTTGCAGCCCATCCAGGGCTCAATTGTGTCAAGTGTGTTTTAGGAATGAAATTATGTTGAGTCAGGTTTATGAAATGTTTGAACTAATGAATTCCTCATCATGAGTAATTTATTCTTATGACATATTGTATCTCCTAGCACGCGTATTAGAACGTTGTATATTTTATTTTCCAATTGTACACCTGTTTCTTTACACAATTTGCACTTTATAAGATGGCCGCCACGGATTTCTGTGAGCAGTCACCTTTTCGATTTTTACTGCACTCTGCAGTAATGAGAAGTCACATGCACCAATCACTTGTATTTAAGTTTACTGTTAACTTTATTGAACTGACATTGAGAAAGGCGTTCTACGCCGAAACGCGTCTGTCAGCATGAGGGGGGGGGACTTTGAAAATAAACTCTGGCCGAAGATAATTGATGAGTGCGCCTGTTTGTTCGGTACGACTACGCCGCTGTGAAGGAATATATCGCGGCTCACCACCGCGAAGGCTTGCACCCAGGACAAGTGGTGCAGCGGCAGAGACTCTTGTGATTAAATTTTTTTTTAAATAAATATATATATATATATATATATATATATATATATATATAGTAGTAAGACACATATATATATGCACATGTTTATATGCACACAAATGTATTCATATGTACATGTATATTGCAGAGGCAACACGAATACCTGTATAAGTGCACATATTCTGTATGAAATACTTATTCAAAGTCAATAATTTTGGATCAGTCTGAGTACTCTTTGGATAGTATGACTAATGTTGATTTATTTGTGTGTTCCTGGGACTTCTTAACAGGGTGCCTGCTCTACTCAGGTCCTTGGAGATCTCTTCAAGCAAGGGGACACAGCACAAAGCAAAGTCCTTCCCCTCTCCTTGGCAGCAAAGCAACTGCAGGTCAGCCCACAAACACACAGCAGGACAGTCCTTCCTCTTCAGTCTTCCAGCTTTCTCCATGGAAGAGTTTCCTTCTTGATTCCAGTATGATCTAATGTTCTGTAGTCTGGGGTCCTGTACTTATACCCCTAACATTCTTTGTTCCCTTTGTGCAGGAGGGCTCTGAGCCCGGTCTGAACCAGTTCTGGGTGTTCCTTGAGCACTTTGTTTCCCTGGCTTCTCCTTTCCTTTCAGAGTGAGGGGCAGGGTTATCAGCCGCCCAGCAGGAGTGGAGCCAGCATTGTGGAAGCCAGGCATGGCCCTATTCAGGCACAGGTGCTATCCCCTCCCACCACTCTAGATGCAGAAGGAGCTATTCAGCCCAGCGATGGCCCACTCAGCCTATGGGAGCCTTCCAGCCCCTGTCACTCACAAACCCGACAGTCAATTCACAAACAGGCCAAGGCACACAGAAAGGTCAGACAAGAGAACAACCACCTTCTAAAAGTGCTGTTCTGAAACAAATGATCTAAAAACCACCTTTCCTAAAATATCTGTTATTAAATTCTTAGTTAAGGCATACCAGACTTGTATGTCCTATCTTGCTCCTATGGGAAGATATATGGTAACCACTGTACACAGCATTCTCAATTATAGCCCATGGGCAAGATAGCCTTACAATAGTGAAAAACCAAAATGGCTGTAATTCACTACAAGAGCATGCCACCTACACTAGTACATGCTCTACCTTTCATATACACTGCACCCTGCCCAGGGGGTACCTAGGGCCTTCCATGGGGGTGTCCAATGTGTACAAAAAGGGAAGGGTCAGGCCTGGCCAGTGTGGACACTGGTCAGGTCAGCATGGCAGTTAGCAACAGCACACAGGCACTGTGGTGGCAGGCATGAGACACCTATTTTAGGGCTACTCCTGTGGGTGGCACAATCAGTGCTGCAGGCCCACTAGTAGTATTTGAGTCACCAGCCCTGGCACACCCAGTGCACTTTACTAGCGACTTCCTGGTAACACAAATATGCCAATTATGGATAACCAATCACAATATTAATTTATACAGAGAGCATATGTACTTTAGCACTGATCAGCAGTGGTAAAGTGCCCAGAGTCCTATTGCCAACAACCACGGGTCAGGAAAAATAAGGTAGGAAGAAGCAAAAAGTTTGGGGATAACCCTGCAAAGAGAGCCATTTCCAACAACTCCAATAAATGTTACAAAGCTGTTTCATACTTTAAGTAAACCTTCTGGTCAATCTCTAAGGTCTCTAAGGATTCCAAGTTCGTCAGAATCTAGGTGTTCTTTTGTATTATATAAATAACTATTATTTATTCATGGGGTGGAAGAAATAGCACCTATTAAGAGGTTCTGAGGAATCCACTAAAATCCGCATGATACAGTAAACACCATACAGTTCTCCCCTGTTAAATTCCAGTAGGTTGGACTTCTGCGCAAACCAGTGTTTACAGAAGGATAAGAAAACCCTGACCTACTCGTACCCAGGGCCTGATTCTTGGCTTTGTGACTCAACCTGAAAGACCCAGATCTGTTGACTGGGTGTGAGTGTTTGATTGGTTCAGATGCTCCGTCCATCACCACCCCCTTTTGTACCACTTTGTTCGCCATAAGTTGGCAGATTATGCTCAGACGTGAGTACCTTTCTCACTTTGCCACTGGATTCAAGCAAGCTGGGCTGAAGATGGCTGAAATGCCAGAAACCGGTCCTCGGAAACTTGCTTCCGGTCCAGGGAAGGCATGGCTTGGCAGTTCGGGCTGGACAGTTCCCATGAGGCACAAGGTCAGACTGTTTTGCATATGGCCATGTCTGAACTGGGGTGGCAGAGTGGGCTAAAGAACGGTGATGGATTAAACCCAGATCTGTTGACTGGGTGTGAGTGTTTGATTGGTTCAGATGCTCCGTCCATCACCACCCCTTTTGTACCACTTGAACCTGAAAGACAGCAGTCACTGGAACACAACCTGTGCTCCATTCCTTAGGCAGTGATGTTTTCTGTGACCACTACAGGTAAAATGATCGCACCAATGACTAAAAATCAAAAAATAAATTAAGGAAACATTAGTGTCCACATCCTCATCCTCTACAGTTATATTGTACTGTACTCAGCTCAATATCTTCAAAAGTAAAACATGCGTTGCTACATTATGGTGTGTTTTATGAATGCACATCAATCTTCAGCACAGAAATTCCTTCTTTATTTTGAGTAAGTAAGTATTGTAGATGAACGGTACACCGGAGATCAGGTAGGTGAGAAAGGCGTATGCATGTGCCTAATGCCATGGTTGGAAAGAAAAATTTGCATGGAGGAGGATGTCAATTGTGTACCGTTGTCTGTCAACAATATACAAGGAAAACTTTCTTTCATAAAAACCGACCTGAGATACCCAATCACACTCTCCGTGGTTATGTTTTTCATGAACTCAACACATAACCAACGAGAACACACATCCACTAGGACTGTCGCAAACCGACAATCAGCAGGCAAGTAGTCCATGGGACCAATAAAGTCTAAACAGACCTTGCTCCAAGGTAAATCTTCGCAGCTGGAGATAGACCCCAAGGGACGTGAATGCACCTTTAATCTTTTTTCACTCTCCTTGCACATCATGCAGTTCTCAACCCAACGCCTTACATCATCATCTAGACCTGGCCACCAAAAGTTGGTCTTGAGGCGTTTACTAGTCATGCTCTGACCGAGGTGACCTTCATGGGCCAGAGTAAACAACCTCTTCTTCAGTGGATTAGGAGGTACAAATATTTCACCTCGCAAAACAAAATCATCAGAGCTACCTACACTAAGCTCCTCCTGTACCTGTATGAAACTGCGTAAAGAGGATTTAATGTCACCCTCACGCTTCCACCCCAGCCGGATGGCACTGATCAATTCTGCAAAATCAGAATCAGCTAAAACAGCTCGATGCCACTCTTCTCTAGAGATAGAATTAAAACCATTTGAGCAAACGTCACTGAAATCATCAACCAAACACACAGTCTCATCATCAAAATCATAGCACTCCCCACAATCAACAGGGAGACGGGACAAGCAATCCGCTTGAACGTTCTTCCAACCAGAGATGTGCTGCAACGAAAAATCATACTCCTGTAACTTTGCAGCAAACCTCATGAGACGAGGAGAACCTTTACTGGCACCCCCAGGTGAAAGTATTTTGAGGAGGGGCTTGTGATCTGTTCTCAGCGAAAAGTGTGAGCCCCATACATAAGTACGAAAGTGCGACACACCCCAAACAGCAGCTAACGCCTCACGCTCTATGACCGCATAATTGCGTTCTGTAACAGTTAAGGTGCGTGAAGCGAAAGCTACTGTTTTCTCTGTGTCACCCTTCTTCTGAGAAAGAATAGCACCAATGCCATAAGCACTTGCATTGACAGTCACAAATGTATCTCTACCCGGTTCATATGTGGAGAGAATACCTGCATTGACGATCTCTAACTTGATCGTTTCAAAGGAATCAGATTGCAGAGGACCCCAGTCAAATTGAACACCTTTCTTGAGAAGTAGTCTCAAAGCTTCAGTCTTGTGAGAAAAATTGTGGACGAACTTAGAATAATATTCCACTAGCCCCAGAAACGATTTTAATTGCTCTTTGTTCGAGGGAAGGGGAGCACACCTGATGGCTTTCAACAAATCTTCCTTGGGTTTGACACCTGCATGTGATATAGTGTAACCTAGATAATCTATTTCTGTTAACATGAACTGGCATTTATCTTTCCTAAGGGTGAGGCCCGCATCAGAAAAGATATGCAACACCTTGGCTAGGTTATCATTGTGTTCAGATTCATTAATCCCTGTCACTAAAACATCATCTTGAAAATAATGAACTTGCTTCAAGTTCCCAAACAAAGAATGCATCATGCGTTGAAATACACTGGCTGCGGAAGCCAACCCAAAGGGTAATCTTTTAAATTGGAATACTCCTTCAACAGTGACAAAAGCAGTAAATTCCCTGGACTTAGGATGAAGAACTACTTGGTGATATGCTGAGCGAAGATCTAGTTTACTAAAAAATTTCGCCTTGTCCATTAACAGTACCATCTCGGAAATATTAGGGAGCGGGAATTTATCCACTACTATGTTCTGATTAAGGGACCTAAGGTCCACACAAAAACGCAGTTTTCCATCCTTTTTCTTAGTAACTACAACAGGCGAAAGCCACTCTGAAACTTCTACAGGCTCTATAATATCCTGTTTTTGCATGTCATCTAACATGTCTTTCACTTCCTTGCGAATGGCAATGGGTATTCTCCTGAGAGTGTGTCTCACAGGAGAGGCGTCCTTCTTCAGTTTAATAACATGCATGTAACCACCCAACTTGCCCAAATCTGTGCGAAAAACATCAGCAAATTTATCCAAAATAACATCGATACTATGACATTCATCAATTACTAAAACACTTTCAGCTGAACGCGGGTCTAAAATAATGTGTAAATCGTACTGTTGTATCCAGCCCAAAATTGCCGGGCCGTCATCTGAAATGTATACCTTGCCATAAGCACATCTGCCTTTAAATTCAAATGAAGCATCCATAACGCCCATAATGTTGATAATTTGTCCACTATACCCTTTAGGAATGATGTCACTCACGTGAAGTGTCACATCGGGCCAGTGTTTTTTGAATAATGACATAGGAAATATGGAATGCATGGATCCTGGATCAACAAGTAGCGTTATGGTAGCCCCATTTACAATAAAATTGGCTTTCGGCCTCTGGAGACCAACGCAAAGGCATGTTCCCATATCATCACAACCTTCAATGCATAAAGACATTTCATTGGGAACATAGTCATCATCAACAAAAGCAACCTTATTCACAGAAGGCCTTGCTAATATGGCCCTTCCTTCCACATTTCATACAGGTTTTGTCTCTGGCAAAACACCCTGCAAAGTCGGCTGCGTGAGCCATGCTACCGCAGCGAAAACAACCCATAAATTTGCTTTTCCCAACTGAACTAGTATTTCTGTTTCTCTGTCTAAAATTGGATAATTTGGGTTTAGCATCAGTCGAAACAAAGTTCCTAGGCTTGACATCTGCGGAAGTGAGATTCTTATCCGTTTTGTTCACGACACATATAGAATCATCCTTGTTCACATCCAAGCTATGCATTTCTTCCATGCATTTGTCGGCTTCTTCCACTACTTTTGCAATGGCTATGGCCTCCGTTAAGCTTGGGTTCTTTGCAGCCCAAAGTTTTTGCTGCATCCTTTTGTTCTTGCATTGGACGATTAATTGATCTCTGATCATCTGATCTGTCATGGGTCCAAAATCACACTTCAGTGAAAGTTCCCTAAGTCGTGTAACCATTTGATCAATGGATTCTTTATTTTTTGAGGCATAGTGTAAAACTTGTGTCTCTGCATGACAATGTTCACCTTCTTTCCGAAGTACTTCTCAAGTCTCATTTTCGCTTCCATATAAGGATTATCGACTAGTTCACCATCTGCACCACGTAATTCAGGTAGAAACTTGAATGCATGTTGACCACCCTTGCCTAGTGAATTTAGTAAGATTGCTTTTTTCCGCGACAAGGGAAATCTAAGGCCATCAATGGCTTCAAGATAATTTTCAAAGACACTAATCCATTCCTCCCATTCTAAGGTTGGTGTATCTCCTTCGGCTAAAAATGGGGGAGGGGGTGCAATGGTGGAATTGGCTGTCGTGGCCATAGTAATGAGAAACTTAGGGTGATCAATGCGGAATTAGGCTGAGGCAGGAAAGGTTGTAAATTCAATAAGTACGTAGACAGATCAATGTAACGTAGAACGGTTGCATAGGATGAATTAGTTCCTTGTAAAAAGTTTGTAGAGTCTTAGTTATTAATTTGGAAAGTAATGAAACAAAGGGTAAAAAAAATATATATATATATATATATTTATTTTTTTTATTCCATTTTCCAAATATATGTAATAATATTGAGGATTTTGCCACTACAAGAATAAAGCACGAAGAAAAATAGTCCTGTACTGTGTCTTTTATCTTCCAGTGGTGGTTAAAACGGTTAAAGTAAGTCTTTGCGACGTGATTGGCAATAAAACACACGTAGTGGTTGGCAAAATGGAAAAAAAATTTTTTTAAATGGCTGCCGTGCGTGCTGTGAGGACGTAATGACGAAATGCGCGCAGTGTTGAAGAGCTTCAGCGCGAGTGAAGGTGCGCGCGATACTTTGCGTTGCCTGGCAACGGGTGCTCGGGGAAGGCCGTTAAATGGCAAAAAAACAATTTCTTTCGCTAAGGAGCGGAAAGGACAGGAATAGACTCACGGCAGCCTCAGACAACAGCGGAACAGTTCCAGGATGTGTACCACGTCGCAGAAGGAGCACCAGCACCAGCAGTACTTCGAGTCCAGCACAAGACGCGATGACTGAGTGCAGGCAGGGATCAGGCAGCAGGAAGCCGCGGGGTTCGCAGGATCGTCGCCAAAATATTGTAGATGAACGGTACACCGGAGATCAGGTAGGTGAGAAAGGCAGGGTTTATTCACGATAAGAGACAAGTACAGAACCTCCTGCCTCAGCAACCGCCAGGTCGGAATGAAGGGAATCTGGAATCCACTGCATGCAATGCATGATTCCAGATTCCACATTCCATAGTCAGAGGCAGGAGCAACATAGAGAATACAACAGTAAGCATCTCCCAATATTCAGTCATTAAATGCTGTCCTGGGTTTGGAAATAAATTACTTTAAGTAATGCTTATTAGGCGAGTATGGTAAGTGTTATTGCACAAAAGGCTATGTTATTGAGGAAAACATAAATCATTTTCATCGCAGCAGAAGGGAACATCACACATCTGCCCAAAACTCTCAACTCCTGCTTACTCTACACCCATGATTCAACACCAGAAGGAAGGCGCCACTGCTTTGTGGAGGGCTCGCTCTCCGTGCTTCATGATGGAAGGATTATCAATGAGCATTGCACTTGGTTAGGAAACAAATATATGATGCTTTGCATCATTAATGGCAAACAAGCTTCGACGATAACTCTCCTATCACGTCGGGGCTGGAAACTGCTTAAGATATTGCTCGGATCTAATAAACAGATTTGTGACAGCACTATTTAAAACTGTCAGCAGTAAAGTGATTCATTCTCAGTAGTAAATTGTAAATTGCTTTATGTTACCATCATAATTCACCTTGTACGTAATCATTCATTGTTTTCAGTGGTATTTTAATAAACATTTTGCAGAACAAATTAAATTACTAGAAGAGGCTGTTGGCAACCAAGAGCTGAAAACCCTGTTGACAGACTGTTTACCCTGCCATGACACGGTCACGTGATAGAACCCCGTGTTTCTTAAGACCTGCACAATTCAAAATAGAATCACAGGTAATTGAGCTACCATTTGTTGCCAAACCGGAACCTGCCAGCTCACCACTTCATTTGAAGCGGACTATCAGTGAATGAGGTCACAATACTTTTCAATATGCCGGGTGACATCATCAAACAGAGTAACATTCTAAAAAGCCTATTATTAGCTATGTGCTAGAGATACAGGAGTGGGTAAAGATAAACAAGTTTCTTAACTTCTTTAATGACCTTTTTGACTGACCCTGTATCTAACCGTAAATTCCTCACCTTATGAATCTTCCCCAGGCATCAGACTGGATCTGGAAAATTTAAAGCAGTACTCTTGCGTTCCGGTCGGTGATGTTCTGGGGCTTTGCACTAATGTTGTTCCACTCCAGAAGTGACAAGCAGAGTTCCATATAAAAACCACTCATGCACACTGGTGTTAGTTGCTTTGTTAGACTGTCCATACCCTCAGGAGCAGAACCACCTGCAGGTTGGCCAGACCAGTGCGCAGCTCTTTAAACTGGGACCTTTTAATGCATAAAAAAGACCACTTCAGAGAATAGGGAGTGTGAGAAGGTGATTCTGACCTTCTGAGCTGCCCAGATTTTTCGCTTTTTGAACACCTGATTTTTGAGCTTTTACTGTGGGAGAGCCTCATAAACTGGGACTTACCCACAGTAAACACATGATAAAATGGGCTGCATGTGGATTTCACTGCTGTCCGCCTTGTGAGATAAGGCTGCTGCGCTGCAGCCAGGGCAAGGGGCACCAGACTGGTTACATGTGGACATGTGTGCACACATGTGTGCACCTGTGTCAGGGCCTCGCAGGGGAGATTCATGTCATGCACAGCCCATGAGCTAGTACCGATAGAATGGTGTGTAAGGGATTATGTAGAGTTGGGTGGTGACATGGACTAGTCCTTGTAATGTGGGGAGACACATGTAAGGGATAACCAGTGTACTTTAATGTTTCACTGTAGTAACACTCTCTTATTCTCCTATGGAGACAGAGACCACATGGTTGTAACGCCCACCGGAATACCTCAGAATCTGAGAGATGGGCAAAGGGGTCCACCTCCTGATGTCCCCAGTTCTGACACAATGTGCACAGAGTATTGAGGCGATAATGCGAAGGATAGGGAATTGGGGAAGGAAGAGCAGGGAATGGGAAACCTGGGAAAAGGAACACAATGTTAGTACAGTTCCTAAAGCAATGACTACTCTCCACCTCGAGAACAACAACACCAACTCCACCATCCTCAGTTCAGAAAGGTTTTATTGACAAGACATAGTTCACAATATTAAACTCATGTCATTACAATAGAACATGTTGTAATAAAGTTGTATAAACGTTGTATAAATTGAACTCATGAATAAAAGACAAAAGAACAAAAACATTAAAAAAACATTTTAGAACTTCTTGTCGTGATGGTTGTAGCTGAGAGCATCGTCTGGCATTTGCATCAAGGTAAGATGTGACAGGTGCCCACAAATCCAGACGTTTCATTGCCACATGCAAAGGATGCACAGAAGCTGTGTCCAACCTGTGATTATGGCAAACAGTAAACCACCATGCTTTATAAGAGATTTTTGTAAAATCTTTCCAATTTGCAGTAATTTGTTGGAAAGCAACCGCTAGTAACTAATCAATAATTTTAACATTAAGTGCAACATACTCCCAACAAGATGAGAGACTTCCTAGGACCGCGGAGTCTACGCCTATTGCCATCTTACCATAAGCGCACCCTTCCGATCACTCGCTGAATGCTAATTGGCTGTCAAGTGGTTGTCAACATTCGAAACCAGGAACTGTTGGCAGCCATTTTTTGCCTCGGTAGAAGCGAGGCTGAGGAAGTCAGTGGAATATGTGTGCAAAACTTAGAAAGGGGGCAGGGTAGAAATAATGTTACCCTCTAGATCTGCTTAGGGGGTCCCAGAAGGACCCCCAGGGCCCACAATTTTTTTTTTAAAATACCCGGCAGGTGCATGTAGGGTGTGCGGACTCTGCTGTAGGATAAATAAAATAAACCTGAGCTTTTTTTGTAATTAGCCCCTGGGGGGGCTAAATACCGAGGGAAAAATTATTACATTTTATGTGGGGCCCAGAGGGGGAGGGATTCAAGGTCCCTAAAGCCGCGGGGACCACCACCCCCCGGGGCTTTATGTATTGTGGGAGGGCCAGCTCCTGCAGTGTCTCGGGTGCCCATCCCGCCCTCCCATAGCAAGATCTACAAGTGGATCCCCACCGAAATAAGAAGAGCGGTCACCCAGGCCCTCGTCAGAAGCAGGTTGGAATACGGAAACGCCCACTATGCAGGAGCCTCTGCCAAACTCCTGAAACGACTTCAATGCATCCAGAACGCCTCTGCGCGCCTGATCCTTGACATCCCTCGCCGCAGCCACATCACACCCCACCTGAGAGACCTGCACTGGCTCCCCGTCAACAAGAGGATCAGTTTCAAGCTCCTCACCCACACACACAAGGCACTCCACAACACCGGACCAGTGTACCTCAACAGACGACTCACCTTCTACACCCCCGCCTGCCAGCTCTGCTCCGCTGACCTCGCCCTCGCCACAGTCCCCCGCATCCGAAGAGCGACCTCCGGCGGCAGATAATTTTTCCACCTCGCCGCCAAGACCTGGAACACCCTCCCCATCCACCTATGGCAGACCCAAGACCTGCTGTCCTTCGGAAAACTCCTGAAGACCTGGCTTTTCGATTAGTGCCAGCACCTCCTAACCCCAGCGCCTTGAGACCCTCAGGGGAGAGTAGTGCGCTTTACAAAGGCTTGATTGATTGATTGATCGAGAGTCTCACTAATGCGAACAATACCTACAGACAGGGTTCAAGTTGCCACTGAGTTCCCCTCTATAACCAGTAAAGATACAGCTCTCTATGAGGAAGAAAGTGTTCCTATAAGAACAAAACATAAATAGATTGCTACTCCATTCAGACCGATACTTCTGAAAACAGAATACAAAGCCTGATACATACGTACCCTTCTTTCATTCACAAGGAAGGAAAATAAAGAGACCCCAAAAGAATGTGTGGTATTGTTTGTGAGTATGATGGTCAAAGGTCCCACAAAAGAGCACTTGAATCCTTGTCCCAATGTCACAGAAGAATAGCCCTCCTGCTATTCCTTTAGGCAAACAAATGTGAGGATTCTCATAGCAGAGTCAATGCACCTTTCTTGACTCTAATACAAACACTGGTGTAACCAATAGTCTCCTTGGTTAGCTCCAATATCAAAAAGAAAATAATCTCAGCAACGTTGCCCATAAGATGTAGTGTACCAAAGTTAACCCCCAGCCACAGAACAATGTTACCTTTCGTTCCACAACTGCCGGTAAGCCGGATTCCAACGTCCGAAAACAGGCATCTTTAGTCACTCGAGCACGAACCACTAAGAAACAGAGCAGCTCTACGTTCTTTTGCTCCACCCAGAAAACGAGAACATTATCGCAATTCCCCGAGGCGTCTACGGTGTGCGCGGACAGACAGCCATCGGCTTCCGAGAAAGACGTGTACGTAGCCAAAGCCTCTGGCCACGAAGGAGTTCCCCAATTAGGCACTGCTCACAAGGAATGCCTCTAAGTCCTCTCCAAATTGAGATATCCAAACCAAGGAAGCCGAGAACAAGGTGCAGCCACACCGTCTTGTGTCCTCAAAGCAATGCAAGAATTACTCACGCTGCTCGGCGTGAGTCAAGGACTCAAATACCAACTGACTCCTCCCAGATAGTAGGTCTTCTGGGAGTTGTAGTCCTCCGCCGCAGTCCTCCAAAATAGACCATCAGGAAGGCGCAACAATGGGGTAGTTTGAGTTCCCTAGGACCTACAAACTCCAGACACGCACCAAAGTACATGAGAGTTGCGTAAAAATAATTATTCTGCTGAGTCCAAAGCAATATCTGTACTGCTTATGGGTCATCCAGAAATGTCATATTCCTCTGACTCCTCTCAAAGCCAGAGCCCGGCCAGGTGTGACCCTGCCAGGCTGGATTAATTACCTTCCTCCCCAAGCCGTAGCATCAGAGGCCTAGCCCTTCACTGCAAGCATTCCCAAGGGAGAAGGTCTTCTCTCCAGGAGGGAGAGTTGGGGTGAAGCTGCAGGGTATCAATCAGCAGCTGTCACCCAGTGCCAGGAACTAGGCTTTCTCCGAGTCCAGGCCATGGAGGCAGCAAGGAGAGAGACCATGTGGCATGAGACCCCTGGACGACGCCATCTTGAAGTATCCCAGAGGCCTGTGCAGGAAGGAGGGATCAGGGGCAGAGTTATGTGTCACTGAAGGAAAGGGCAGAAGGACCTTCTTACCAGCCCCCTCCAATTTCTCTTAAAAGGTCTTGCACATGAAGAAGGGCTCTCTCAGGGGGTGGTCTTGCTGTGGAAGACTAGTGCTGAAGACTGACACCATGGGCAGTTGGTAGGAAGAACCCCCTGACTGCCCCAGGACTCTGGACTGCACCTCTGAGGGAGTCCAGGACCAGTGAGAGGAAGCCTGGGGCCTCTACGCAAGGAGTAGAGAGGCCCAGAAGGAGAGTCCGGTGAAAGTCTGGCACAGGGAGCCAGTGAAGACAGCTCTTTGCTGTGTTCACCCTCTTGGAGGCCAGCAGGGGGGGGGGAAAGTGCTCAAGGTGCCTAGGGCTGGCCACCAGGAGCGAGAAGCGGCCACGATTGTTGAAATTGAGGCTGAGATATGCCCCCCAGAAGGTAGGTGACCTTTGACCTTTAATCGGGCAGACGGCAAAGTGTGTGGGGTTCTGCTGCCTGTCCTTGATGTGCCTCCGGAGTTGATCAAATTCCCTGGGCTGCCCCCAGAAGAAGGTGATGCCGGGGAGCACCGTCGCGCCCCCTTGAAGGTGCCTACAGGGCCCAGACTCTCAAGTTTGGGCCCCACCAAGTAAAGTCAGGGAGCGCCATTGTGCTCCCCGTGAAATAGCCCCCAAGGGCTAAGGAGCCCACCCTGGGCCGCTGAAAAATGAAGCCAGGGAGAGCCATCTCGCCGCTGTGAAGATGTTCCAGGGGCCCAGAACCCCATCTCTGGGTCCCGCAAAACAATAAGAGCCGTCGCACTCCCCGTGAAGGTGGGTGGGGCTCATTGCCTGGGCCCGGATGTCGGTGGCAAGGACGGGGGAGCGCACTCCCCCGCAACAGGTGGAAGGAGGGGGGAGTGCCGTCGCACTCCCCCGAGGCCCACCCAACCGGCTGCAGTATCCGTGTCTGCCCACAGGAGCGGGCAGACCAGAATGAAATGTCGGTTTCCACAGCAGCATGCGTGGATGCTGGCCAGTCGGGGAGCCAGTGAGAGCATCCGGGGTGGGATCCCCGAGCTGCTCTCCCTCTTACCTGGATGCAGGGGGCCCTGGTGGGACTGGGCCCTCCGATGAAGGAAGATGTGGGTTGATGTCATTCACGAAGGCAGGGTGGCTCTCCCCAGAGCAGCAGGAGAGCCGCTGCTCACATATGCACGCGATCCCAGGAAAAGCGCCCCATAACGCCTTTCAGGGCCTGGATAGGCCTGCAGAGAAAACCTGCTCATTCTTGCCGGGTAATGACACACAGAAAGATGGGGGTCATCACTGTTTGAATGCTAATGTGCAGGGGAAGCTGCAGGAGCCACACAGACTCCCCCAGCCCAAACGTGGAAAGTCCCCACACCAAGTCTCTGGTGACTTAAAGGAAATAACCCCTCAAGGGTTCAGCCATGTTTTTAAGCCTGGCCAATGCTGGAACTTTTGTTCTTCAGTTGGGAGCTGATCTTTAGAAGTACACTAAGATGTGAGAGGCTAAATATGGAATGTTTTTTGTGGAGACATCTTCTAAGGGGAAAGGTGTAATTGAATTGGTGGTGCTTTTGTGAAATGTTGTTCCTTTTGAAGACTGGAGGTCACATGCAATATGTGAAGTAATAAGTAACTTGGAAATATGTTGCCTCGCATCCTAGCCAGGGTACCTGGTTGTAATTCCATAGTCATGTGATTATAAATGTGATGCTTTTTAGGGACTGTGATTGACTTGCATTATGCATGTTACCAAATATGATCAGTGCTCCTCGTTCCAAGGTATGCTTAGACATGTATACTTGCTACTGCATTAGTTGAACAACCAGACTGTCACACACTGTGATGTAAGTGAGTATACTGTATGTAGAGAATGAGATGCTCTCAGTCAGGGTCATGTGTCACTAAGGCAGATGTTCCCATTATAAATGCTTGTTGAAATAATGGGGTGGGCCGCCACTGGGGTGGTGCAGTGGGAAGGCCCTCACTCCAGGTTGTGGTCAACTGATTGCATTTGGGGCAAGATGATGTTCACACATGTGAGTGGTGGTTCTAGACCCCCCCTTCCTGCGGGAGGGGTGGGAATTTTATGCAATGTCAAGAAGCATTTCCAACAGCTTATGTATATTTGTAAATTGATGCATAGCATTGAGTAGTGTGTGTGTAATAAATGTACTCTTCAGTCCCGATTCACAAAAGTAATCTGAGACAAAATCCTAACCTTACCACTTTCGGTCTTCTTAAGATCGAAAACTTAAGTTTAACTGAGGCAAAATCCTAACCTTACGACTTTCAGTATTCACAAAGGGCATTTAGGAGTAGTAAATGCACTTTGTGAATACCAAAAGTCGTAAAGTTAGGATTTTGTGTCAGATTACTTTTGTGAATTGGACCTTTCCTTTTTATAAAGAAAAGTACAGACTGGACAATCAATTATTGAGATTTATTTCTGACTAGCTGTAAATGGGGATTGCTAGCCAACACCACCTCGCTTGAGGAAACCTTTGACTGCTCTACAACACTACCCTCTGAGAGTCAAACGCTATAATGGGGTGTTTGGTTCCCAGTGTAGGGCAAATGTAGACCTATTATTTGTGCAGGCCTCACAACTAATGCCTCATTTTCCAACAGGGAGGTCGGGCATTGGTGAGCAACCTACAATTAGATAATGTATCTACCAGAAAGAATATTACTGAAGGTACGTAAATTGTGTTTCTGATGGATACATGTAACCACAGATTTGTCACCTTGTGAATACACATCATATCAGTACTTCCCAATATGGTGGGTGAGTGAACTGGCTCAGACAAAAAGTCCTGCAGGACTGAGCGCACAAAATGCCCCTCTCAATGGACCTGGCTTTAAAGACAGTAATGCTTCATGAACATATGACCAGAGGTCCATGTAACTACTGACAAATGTCCAGGACAGGCACTCTGCGCATCAATGCTGTGATAGAGCTTTGTCTCTAGTGGAATGAGTCAATACACATCTTGAGGGCTGCTTGTTAGCTAGCGCATAGTAGATCTTGATGCAATGAACACCTATTGTGAGATGGTCCATTTTGGTACTGCCTTGTTCTTCTTTGACCTGGAAAACCCTACAAAGAGCTGATCGTCCACCTAATGCTCTTTTGCACAATCTATATAAAACACTAAAGCCGAGTCCAAATGATGAAGTCTCTCCTCCATAGAGGGATGAGGTGGAGCATATAATGCTGGCAGTCTAGCCAACATAAAATAGAGTTACCACTTTTGCCAAAAAAATGAAGCCCGAACCTTCAAAACCAACTTATGAGCAAAGATTTTGTATAAGGTGGCTTAACAGTAAAAGCCTGCAACTCTGTCACATGCCTAGCTGATGTTATGGTATGAGGAAGACTGTTTTCAAGGTCAAAAGCATCAATGGACAACTGTACAGCGATAAAATATGGGTGCTCATCAAAACAAGTGCTAAATTCAAGTTCAACTGTGGCATCGCAAAGAGTTTTGGTGAGAATAAAAGTTTCAAAACTCTCATCACAACAGGTGATTCAAAAAAAAGAAGGCCAATCAGGCAACTGAAAAAGCTGAAAGAGCCCTCAAATAGCCTTTCACGGTGCCAAAAGCACATCCTTGCTGAGTCAGAGACAAAATGAACTACGAAACTTCAGACAATTTGGCTTGAAGTGGGTCAAACTATCATACACCAAGCCACAAATGTGTCCCAGAGACTGCCACACACCGATTTTGTAGAGGAATGATACACCACAAAGTTAACATCAACAGCCTCAGGAGGAAGGTCAAAGGAGATCAACTGCTGCCGCTCAATCTCCAAGCATGGAGATGCACATTGTAAAGGCCTAAAATTAAGATCCTGCCAAAGTGGCAGCTTAATTGGAGGACAGATGCTCATGCTGAGAAATTCCAGGTACCACTAGAATGACTTGAGGGTGGCCGTTCCTGATCTTCTTCAGCACTTGAGACAGAGGAGGCAATGGCGGGAGAAAATATCAGAGCCTGAGCTTCTCTCTAGACAGAATGCCTCACTAAAGGAGAGTGGTGACATCACTGTGTCTCGCAATGGTGAAAAGATCAAGCCAGAGTTCTCCCCAATAATGGAAGATGCCTTGCACTACTTCAAGTATATCTGCCATTCGGGGTCCTATAGGCGTCAGCAGCAGTGTTCGCTCTGGAATTTGGAGATCCCCTCAAGTGTTTCATCACCAGAGAATTTCTGTGGTGATCCAGCAACTTTCAGAGGTGTAGACCCTCCTTACACAGTACCAAAGGATCCTGCCACACCCTGCTTATTGCAGTACACATCAGTGGTTTCCTCCATGAGCACCTGCACAAGCCTTCCTCCGATGGCGGAGATCTTTAATGCCAAGCAAATCTCCCCCATCTCCAACACATTGATGTGGAATGGAGCTTCTGCCAGAGAAAAGAACTCTCTGATCTCCACAACTTTCAAATAGCCTCCCAAACACAAAATTGATGCATCCTTCACCAATGTCAAATCTGGCTGGGGTAGGGTGAGATGTCACTGACCCAATGGAAGTCCATTACTCATCATTGCAGATGTTGTATTCTCCTCAGAAATCTGGATACAATCCAGAAGATTCCCCTGGTTCTGTGCCTTGCCAATAGGACTTAAGGTCCCACTGCAGATCCCACATGTACCGTCTGATAGGTTTGAACAGCAGAATGTTGGAGGCCACAATCCCAGCAACCTCAGAGTCAGCTGGACTGCTATATTCAATTCAATTTTATTAAGAATTTGGATCTCCAATGAGGTCCACATAAAGGATACACACAGTTCTTATATAATACACATTAAAATACATGCTCAGTTCATTGCCATTGTAAATAGGGTAAAATATGAAACAAATTAAATTCCAACGCAATCGTATCAAAGTTCACTGAAACACAGAATTTATTACTATATAACGGCACTGTTAAATTAAAAGTAGCCCATCATCAAAAAAGCATGCCCCATCATAGCCAGTTCTCAAATCTCCATAACACCGAAAAAATAGATGGGATATAAGCAAATGAAAACAATCAATACAACTGAATAAGCAAAAAAAAAGACAAAAGTATTCATTAATCGACAAATGCAAATTAAAATACTGTGATCAAGTCCTTTACCATAACGAATAAAATAGATTTAAATACATATGCTATTTGTAAATAATGAAATATTATAGAATACCAACTTCATAATAAATTCAAATTAAATATAGTGCAACGTGCAACAGCAAAGAGTTATAGACAAAAACAGATTCTAAGAAGATAACTGATTCATTTGTGACTAACAACTGTTTTTTACTGGCAACAACAAATACCAGCAAAATATAACCCAATTTTGTGCGAAGAGCATTTAAATAGCAGCAGAAACATGTGTACACATTGGGATAGTATACAATGGCAACTTTAAAAGAGGTCCAATTTTTTTTTTAAAGTGCATCGTTTAGCTGCAAAAAATTGTAAACCAGACGGAGTTCCAAGGGACAGAATGGCAGATTTGTAATTAACATTTCCTTCTCCCTTACCACAACAGTTAAAAACATCAAATAAGAATAGGGACCAGCATAAATAAAGAGTAGTAAAGAATAAAATATATTCATAAACTGCTTACAAAAAATTTATAATTATGTACGCACTATATCGTTTTCTGGGGAAAAAAGGAATTCATGAGCTGATGATACATTTTTGATGTTATTTTGCAAGAACATTGGTTGAAGCCATCAATGATGAAACTCAACTAAAACTGGGCAGACAAACAAAATATGATTGAAATTCTGAATGCCCAGGTTACAGAAGCCACAATTATTTTCAATTTTCGTGGCAGGGTACCAATTAGCTAGAAGCTCATTTAATGGCAAAAGGTTTATACAGCATAATATAAGCCAACATCGGATATCATGTTCTAAATTCCAAGCTAAATCTCTCTCTGGGACTTTCGGCGTATTTGACATGGCTATTAAATTCAGCCTTTCTTTAGTTCTGCAGTGCTTAACTTCTCTCTAAAAACTAACCAAACAACTTGTGTTTTTTAAAAAGTAATTCAATACTAAAAGTGAAAGGGAAGTCATTGACTCCTTTATGCTAAAACAATGCAGTGCTAAGGAAAAGTCACTGGAAAAGGAGTATCTATCAATGGATCTTGAAAACATTTCCTTAAACATGAAACTCCTTAATGTGTATTACTCATCTGGCCTGTGATATAGGACAGACATTGAAACATCTGGATAATTCCTTGAAAGTCCTGGACTCTCCATTCTGGAGGGAAGGCATGAAACTGTATCTTATCCAGAATATCTCAGGTGAACAGGAGCATCTGCGAAGAAGTCAGGTGTGATTTTGGCACATTGCGAACTCAATGATGTTAGGAGGTTTGCAGTTCTCTGGAGGTGTTTGAAGACTGCATGATCAAAGCCTTCAAAAGCCAGTCATCAAGGTAGGGGAAGACTGGTACTTCTGAACTCTGAATGTGTGCTGCAACCACCACCATCACTTTCATAAACACCTGAGGAACACAGGTGAAAGGGAGAACTGTAAACTGAAAATAATTCTGGGCCACTGTGAACTGCAGGCAGTGCCTGTGAACCTGCAGTATGGGAATATGAAAATAAGTGCCCTGCAAGTCCAACACTACCATCCAGTCTCAGGGAGCTAGGGCAGACAAGACCTGGTGAAGCATGAGAATCTTGAATTTGTCCTTTTGCAGAAAGGCATTCAGGGTGAAGATCTAAATGAGGACAAAGGCCTTCACCCTTCTTCAGCACCAGGAAGTAGTGGAGTAACACCCAGCTCCCACTTCTGATGCTAAAACCCTCTCAATAACCCCTCTGGCCAAAAGGGCCTGCACTTCCTGCTGCAAGATGTACCGGAGGTCCAATGTCACCCTTCCTGGAGGTGGTGGAAGGTGCCATGTGGTAGAAAGGAATGAGAAGTCATAACCTGATGTACAATTTAGAGGATCCACTTGTCTGAAGGGATCACTTGCCACACCTGGAGGAAATATTCGATCTTGCCTCTGACAGGCCAGCTGTGTGCTGTAACGGGCACACTAAAGTGGTGGATGGTCTAGTGTTGGCAAAACTGTCAACCCCTACCAGAGCTATAGAAAGGTGACATTACTGCAATAAGTTTTTGGTGTGGACAGACAGACCCTAAGAACATGCTATGACCCTTTTCCATTTTAGGGCAGAATCTGCTTTGTTGCCAAAAGGTAGGGATGTGTGTTATGACGGGTTTACAAACCCATCTAGTCGCGCACTGTTCACTTGGTGTGGTACACCTTCTAAATTTTTGAACACATTCTACTGAACGCTATACCATATAACAGTTTCTTGTTTTAATACTTAATTCACTTTTTCTGATGGTTTACTGTACATTCTTCAGTCAATATTAGTTGGTTCATCATATCAACAGATACATCATTTCATTCTCCATTGCTTTTGATTGTCCATATACAATATACATTAGATTGTATTATAACAACACAGTTACATTATTCTGCCCAATGCATTTCGGTACTCATGGTACCTTTATCAGGGGCCAGGCTGAAAAAATAAAAAATAAGAAAGTGTAAATATGATGTTGTTTTATGGATGCCCATGAGTGTAGTGTAATTGGTATTTTAACTCATACCTGTGTGGGTGATTCACTGCGCCTAAGGGCTGAAAACACAAATATATGTTTATGTTCACTGTTTTCAACACTGGTATATGACAGCTCAACAAAAAGGATCTGCGAGACTGTGGATACTTAGGCTTACCGCGTTCCTTTACTGTGTTAACTGTCGATAAGCTGCCAGAATAAAATAATAATAATTATAAGTTCACTTATCTTAATGCTAATATTAGTTGCTACTAATATTTTGTTGTAACATAAACATCGTATTTCCCCAACATTCCTGAAAAGCTGCCGGAGTATTTCTATTCCCTGCAAAATATATATGGCTTATGTTACAATGATCTGCGTGCCAAATGATCATATACTGGATGATGCCGTTTATAAGATGTGCACGTACCTCAACACTTCAATATCCGATCTAAAAAATAAACGAAAGCAACGCTGTGACTGCCTGTCACTTATTCCAACGTTAAATTACTCAAACTGCTGATAAATCCGAGTATACTCCGTGGTTACCTATACTAATCGTCCTGCCCGCTTACTCGTTGCCGGTGTTGTCTCAGCTCAATTCAAAGTCGCCGCCATTACCAATCTGTTTATACCATACTGTCGTCACTACCGCGTCTTAGACATCAAGGACGGACTGTTAAGAAATGCTCATATCTTAATGCTGGCGTTCCTCGTTGCCATCTTGGACTAGGTCAAATCATCGCCTGATGCTCTTAGAAATTGCCGCTGATGCGGCGTATGTCTGTACACCTACGTGAAGCGGGCAGGACGATTAGTACAGGTAACCACGGAGTATACTCGGATTTATCAGCAGTTTGAGTAATTTAACGTTGGAATAAGTGACAGGCAGTCACAGCGTTGCTTTCGTTTATTTTTTAGATCGGATATTGCAGTGTTGAGGTGCGTGCACATCTTATAAACGGCATCATCCAGTATATGATCATTTGGCACGCAGATCATTGTAACATAAGCCATATATATTTTGCAGGGAATAGAAATACTCCGGCACCTTTTCAGGTATGTTGGGGAGATACAATGTTTATGTTATAACAAAATATTAGTAGCAACTAATATTAGCATTAAGATAAGTGAGCTTATAATTATTATTATTTTATTCTGGCAGCTTATCAACAGTTAACACAGTAAAGGAACGCGGTAAGCCTTAGTATCCACAGTCTCGCAGATCCTTTTTGTTGAGCTGTCATATACCAGTGTTGGATACAGTGAACATAAACATATATTTGTGTTTTCAGCCCTTAGGCGCAGTGAATCACCCACACAGGTATGAGTTAAAATACCAATTACACTACACTCATGGGCATCCATAAAACAACATCATATTTACACTTTCTTATTTTTTATTTTTTCAGCCTGGCCCCTGATGAAGGTACCATGAGTACCGAAATGCATTGGGCAGAATAATGTAACTGTGTTGTTATAATACAATCTAATGTATATTGTATATGGACAATCAAAAGCAATGGAGAATCAAATGATGTATCTGTTGATATGATGAACCAACTAATATTGACTGAAGAATGTACAGTAAACCGTAAGAAAAAGTGAATTAAGTATTAAAACAAGAAACTGTTATATGGTATAGCGTTCAGTAGAATGTGTTCAAAAATTTAGAAGGTGTACCACACCAAGTGAACAGTGCGCGACTAGATGGGTTTGTAAACCCGTCATAACACACATTTTCAAACAAGGAGTGACTACCCTCATTAGCCGCAGTACCGGTTGTTTTATTTTGAAAAGAAGACAAATACGGAGTGCTCCTCACACATCCCTATTTTTGTAAAAGGTAGGGATGGGCATAACTGGTGCTCTCTAGCTTGATTACTCAACATCATTGCACAATTGCTTTGTAATTATGCCAAATTGTGTGATAATGCATTCCAGCATTTAGAGCTACTTTCTTAATGCAAAATGTACCTTTATATCCAAAATGGTACAGAGCATGCATTTTGCACAATGAACAGTAGTTGCCAGCAGCCACTCACTCTCTCCTAATTCATTTTACATGTGCTCCTGTGGTAGGACTTTTTGCCCAAATTATACTTACTTACTCAAACTGGGGTAATCTCAAAATTTCGGAACACAAAATTAATGTGTAATTGATTATTCCCACAAAATTGCAATTTCTCTCAGACCTACCAAAAAGATTAGAGCCATCAAATGGCCAGTTTATTAGGAAGGCCTAGAAATTGGAGCTATGCCCTTAGAACTCATTGAGGTATGGTAGTGAAGCATCAAACTTGTGCCCAACTAACCTGGGCAGTCGGTAATGTCCAACATAGAGTGGATAACAAGTTTTGCTGCATCACAGCCATCCTGTATAAATTGGGTAAGGGACACTTGAAGGCTGTCTTGAACTATAGGTAAGACGCGGGTCTCTGTGTCTGAAACGGCATGGAAGCAGCAGCATAGAAATCAGTTGCCATTCACTGATTGCTGAGCAAAGCTCATAGAGGAAAAACAAATATCTCTGTTCACTTTGACTAAATATCAGGTAGACAGGTAGGAAAAGCATTGGGATTTACTTTACTAGTGGAGTCTTGCAGCACCCAACACTCTGGTGAAGGATGTTGTGTGAGTTAGGCTGGGTTGTCCGGTGCTGAATGATGGCATTGAGTAACCTGTCTAGTAACTGGTGGTTCCTGAACATGGCTTTGCCCAAGTGCCCATAAAGGAATTTGTGAGGGTTTTATTAAATGGTAATAGATGTTATGTAGGTGCTTGAACGGGCTGAAGAACCTGCATCAGAACATTGGTCTTCACTTCAATAGTTGGGCGTTGTACGTTAATACTTTTGATGTACTTTCCACAGGGGCAGAAGGAGAAACAAGGTCAGTATCTGAAGACGTATCCAGACCTCTGGCATCTTGGAGTTCTTCATACCTGTTTTCTTAATCATATTAGGAGACAAAACCGTCCTCTTCATCAAAAGTGTGCATAGTTTGGGCCCTACTGCAAGCTAAAGAAAAAGTATCAGAAGATGTTGACTGAGCTAAAGCTGGAGCCAGGTGCAACCTCGGTCAAGGTTGTTGCAGGGATTCTGCAAAATCACAGAACTATGCTTGGGTTCATAGAACCTTAGTAGGCAGGGACTGAGTTATCCTACTACCTTAGTACCTATGAGCCCGGAAGCGACTAGCTATAGTGCCTCACTTGCCCTCCTGCTCACTCACAGAGGAATTATTCTTTATACAACCTTGGCTGTACAATGTAGCCAAAGTGGACCTAATTTATTGCTCCAATCCCTCCGTCAAATTTGTGTAAATTGCTATGGTGCAATAAAGTCATCAGTGCCACCCTAGAACAAACGTTGTTCATTAGTGATAAAATTAAATTGTGTTTAAAATACGGCACTCAGCAAATTGCATACAAGGGCATGTACATGTCAGCTTTCAGCATGTCTATTTTGAGGTGAGATACCCTATATATTATCTGTTGCAAATTAGCATTATAGACAAGTATAAAAATCCTCACTGGAGTTAAACGCCTGTCGGGTTTTGGTGTCAAGCTCTATAATGTAATATGTGTCCAGTCTTCTCAGTGCAGCTTCATGAGTCCCCCCACGTCTTGGACTCATGACTGAGTCTAACAAATAGTTCCTTAGATGTTCTAACTTGTTATCATGTATTTCTTTAAAATGACGTGTAATGGAGTAAGACTAAGATTAGAGTTGGTGATTGCCCTAATGTATTGGAGTATTCTCATGTGGACTTGCAGCTTTGTGCTCCCCACATATCGCAATCCACAGGAGCACTCCAACACATATACTGCATAATCCGTTTTGCACATTAAAAATGTCTTAACTGTGATGAGTTCGTCTTTGAATGGTATTGAATAAGATGTTTTATTCATACCAAACCTGCACGCTCGACATGTGGTGCATTTCACAAACCCCTTCTTGTTGAAACAGATTCTCCTAATTCTAAGCATTTCTCCATATGGGATACTGTGTATTAGATGTTTAGGGTGGAAACCTGTAGCATGTAATACAGTGTTCCCAGCTGTCTGTTTGCGATGTAATCTCGTTTCAATTTTTCTATTTGCAATGAACACGTCTACATCAAGAATGCAAACTGATTCTCTACTCAAAGTTGCCATAAAATGTAGATTAATGTTGTTAACATTGATTTCTGAAATGAAATTCAGTGCACTTTCTGTAGTACCCAGTCATACCACAAACAAATTGTCAATATACCATAACCATACAATAACATGCTTGTCTAAAATGTCCTTGAAGTTTGCCCTGAGGACCAGCTCTTCCCACCATCCCATGTGTAAACAGGTATAGCTGGGGGAGAAGCTGGCCCTCATCGCAACACCCCAGATTTGTTGGAAAATCTGATTCTGGAACATAAAAAAGTTGTTTTCTAGGCAGAATGAGATCATATTGACTAACATCTTATTATGCTGATATAACCAAATTGGTCTAGTGCCTAAGTAGTGTTCCAGAGCACTTATGTCATCCTTATGATGGATACTTGTTTATAACGTTGTGACATCCAAAGTCATTAGGAAATAGTCCTCTTCCCATATACAATTATCAATATGTCTAAGGAAGTCACTAGTATCCTCAAAATAAGACGGCAGAGTTTGCACATGTTCCTGCAGGAAGAAATCTATGTAGTTGATGTATTCTCCAGAAGACCTTGTTGCGCTGATATAATTGGTCTCCCAGGTGGCTTAGTAGTATGTTTTTGTATTTTGGTAATAAAATAATTTGCAGACATGACTGGATGATCGTTTTTTAAAATATTTTATATTAATCCGAACTGAGTCGTGCACTTTTCAAAGCCAGTAACTTGGAATAGAACTCACTCCATGTGGCATGAGTTGTCTGGATGTTGCTCCTCTTGTAGACATTTTGTTCACTTAGTTGCTTCATTGATTCTTCCATGTAATCTGCTTTGGGCCAGAATACAATGTTGCCCACTTTATCAGAATTTCGGATGACAATCTGATCATTACCTTGTAATTTATCCATTAATTGGCGATACTTGCATATCTGTGGTATATTGTTTTTGTGCTCTCGTCATTTAAGGATTACCTTTTTTTACTTGAGATATTACATGTTCATTAAAGATATCCAGTGAGTCTCGTAGCAATATTGGCTGGAATGTCAATATTGGTTTGAATCCTGTGCATATTGTCCCAAAGGTATTAAGCTGTTGTTGCACTATAAACGATTGGGTAGACACTTCAAAAGTATTAAATATGTTTTCATTCTGTAGCTGCCGATGTCATGATACTTGGACTCGATGAGGGGACATCATCTGTTATGTGTTGACTGTTGTTACTAGAGTTGCAGAGGAGATGGTGTTTTTGAAGCTTCAATTTGCGAATGAACTAATACACGTCTATTCTTGTTTGTGAGCAGTTGAAATTGCTTTCTGGACAAAAAAAAGATAACCCTACAGATAGTAATTGCATTTCAGCTTGATCTAAGGTTATCTGGGATAGGTTGATTATGGTATTGGTGTCTAGGGCGTTTGCCTCTATTTGTGCTTCCACCTGCTGGTTGTCGGTCTCCTGCTGTTTCTTTCTTTCTCGTTTGCGCCACTGTTTACGTCTTTCCCGCCGCTTTTTATTTCTTCTTTGTCTTACTTGAGTTTTTGCATCCTAGGGCGTAGTTTGACGTCTGGCTTGGCGTAAAAAATCAAGTTCCTCTGCCAGAGAAAGCTTTAGAAATTATTGACTTGCCCCCGCTTTGCTTAACTCCAAATCCAATTCACTTTCAATTGCGGAACTCAAGTTTGATGTTGATGTAGTATTTTGAACCACTCACTTGAAGTGTGGGCCTGTACTTCTTTCAGGCTGGAGTTGGCCCCTTGTCGCTTCTCAAATTGGACACCCTTTTTAACTGCTTTTAGTGAGTCAACTTTCTTTGAAAATGTAAAGATTTGACCAGTTTCACAATCAGACTTATCAAGTTGGGATTATTAAGTGCTTTCCTTTTTTGATAATCTCTTCCTCTCCGTGTAGTCTTACCATCATCTCCTCCCGATATCTAGTTGTTGTGTTAGTTGTTTCCATTTTGTTGATTTCTTCGTTCAAATCATCTATCTGTTTTTGTAGTTCAATCCGATCAATTTCAGCATACTTGACTAAAATGTTAAATCTAAAATAAATATATATCAACAGATCTCAGGGTGTTTGCAGTGGACCCTGTACCTTAGCATGCACAGATGAAAGTTCTACATCTCAGGTGTGGTCTCGATCTCCTCTCAAAAAAATCTCTCTCCAAGTGTGCTTTTGCATGTCTGTGCCTACTTATATGATAAAGAGTACATGTTCCCAAACAACAGTTGTATTTGTGTGTTTTGTCTAAGTGCTAGAGCCTGACCAGAACAGAATAACAAGGGGCATTGTTGTTTGACCTTGTCAACCATGTTCAGACTAAATCGCAGGAAAGAACAGAACGCAAAAACAAACAGCAGGTTCTGTGTGAAAGTTTAACGTGGCATAAAGCAAAATATGTGCCTATAGTAACGTGTGCAAAGCAGAAGCAGTCAACAACGTGCTCAGGCTAACATAGGGAAAACGATCATTGGCCTATACGGAACACATGGCAAGGTCATGGTGGACTCTTCACGTAGTCAGACAGCACGATAGGTTTCATATCTTCCTTTGACATTGGCGTCATCAGCACCAATGTCAATATAAATGGAACCATAGCAGTGGGTGTGCCGGAGCTTAAATGAGCATTGGAGCCAGTGCTGGACCTGATGTGAGTTCATGGGGCACAGAGATAATAAGGGCAGACCAGCTGGCGGAAGGCCAGCTGTAGGACCCTGCAGATCCTTGGTGCCCAAAAGCATAACGGAGGGAACAAGTAAAGTCAAGTAAAATTTACATTTACATTTACATTTACATTTACAAAATGCGCAGCATGACTCCAATGAAGGCCTCTACTTGCTGTGACGTCACCGACAGACCCAGAAAATCAGTGTACATTGGCCCCAGGAATGGGATCGACTCTAATGGGGATTGGGAGGGAGACCAGGTGGCACGCTAACACCATCATACCCTCTCCGTAGTCCGAGAGAAGGGTGAAGAGGCTGTTTACAGCTTCAAGTTGTTATCTTATGCTTTTACTTCGACATACCAAAGACTTGGACTGTGATGATGCTCTACTGTGGGAATGACTTCGGAAGAGGAGCAGGACCTTCCTTCCAACTTTGCCGGGTCACAGTGTGGAGGGTTAACTACTTGGGTGCTAAGGAGGTGCTGAACACATCCTAAGCACTGGTGCTAGGGTGCTTAGGATGTGTCCAGCACATTCTAGCACCCACCCGTGGAAGTAGAGCTGGCGTTCCCACCACAAATTCACGGGGAATGGAAGTGGAAGCAGTTCCACTGCACCCCCCACCCGCAGCGATCTGATGATGTCAGAGCGCACATGGTGGGAAAAGATGCCACAGTGGAAGCCATTTGTTTTCAGCAGGGCCAGAGAGATGCCATTCGGGTAAGTCCTGTACCAGTGGGGGAATCGGGTGGGAAGAGAGACACCAGGGAAAAGGGAAGAGTTTTTTCTTTCCCCTGGTGTCTTACGGGACCCCGATCGCGCAGAAGGAATGCACCCACTATATGTCTTTTTAGTGCGGGGAGCGGCCATGCCCCTGTTTTGGGGGCACATTTTATGACTGTTTTCAGCGGCTGATATGTCTCTATAGGGCAGAAAACCACCAGATACCAGGTATTTATTTAGAGGCATGTGGGGAGATGGCTCCTTGAACAAGGATCATCTCCAAAATATATTGGCATGTATTTTGCATGCTTTACAAGCTCTCCCTGGGTGCAGATTGCCCATTTTGTAGGCCAATCTGCTCCCAAAAGGGTGTGGGCGGTAGAAAACCAGGGATTTGTTTTAATGCATGTTGGAGAGAGGACACTTGAGCAAGGACCACTCCCCAAATATATTGGTACATGTTTTGGCTGTTTTCCACCCCAGTGGTAACAGAAAATCACTAGTCACAAGGAAAATTATGTATGTTGGGTAGCGGCTCTTTACGGAAGAGATTCTCCCCATTTTGAACATGGCATGTACTTTGTTTTCCCCCTTTCTGGGGCCAGATCAGCCATGTTTTGGGCCAATTAGACCTGAGGGCAGAAACCCATGAGACGCCAGGGAATTTTTATTTTATGTATTGGGGAGCATCCCCATTGCTGGCAATGTGAATGAACTGGCATTTGGCTGGTGGTGTGTGGACAGGAGTGTGACTTGCACTGTGTGTGGACTGGTGTGTGGCTGGCGATGTGTGTGGACTGGCATTTGAGTGGCAGTGTGTGTGGCTGGCCTTTGGCCACAGCGTGTGTCAACCGGAATTTGGCTGGCAGCTGGGGTAAGGGTCACTCCTCTGTGAGGTGGCAATTTTCTGTCTTTGCACTCTGCCTCCCTTTTAGGCTGTTCTGATGTTTGTCATGCTCATCTACCCCAAGGGGCATACTTCATTGTGTTTTATAACTGTTCTCTTTCTTGTCATTGCTTGCATTTTTTAATTAAATGTTTTATTTCTCCTTTGTATTGTAGTTCAAAGCTTTTGATTTCCTTGGTGGTGACTCCTGCTTGTGGTTGTTGGACTGGTAGAATTGCAGTTAGTGTAGTTGCATGTGTTTGGTAAGGAAACATTTTTGTAATGTTTCCTTCAAATTAAACTCATTGCACTGCTCAAATGTTTTTTTTCACAGTTGTAATAATTGTAGCATATTTAGCTTATGGTTTATTGTTTTTCCAATTCACATTTGGATTTGTGCAAGATGTGCATTGTGTTGTCCTGTGTGAATCTTTCTAGTTTTTTCATTGCAGTGGGATATCATTGGTGCTGGTGTTGTCTTGTAAAGTAGGTGCAGTTGATCCTCAGTCTAGCTGTCTGTGGTAAGTAAGAGGAATGGAGTATAAAGTTCATTGTGTGGTTTATATCAATAGTTTTGACCAAATCATTATACATCAAATGTTATATTTACTGTTTGATACAGCCACAGTTTGTTGAGTTCTAATTTGGCAAAATGTTGTATATTGTTGTCTTTTTTCTTATGTTAGTTTCATTAATAAGCATTATGGGTACCCACCCTGTTGGTTGTATGTTTGCTTTTCAAATCTGACTCTTAAAATGACTCTGATACAGACTGCATCTGAGGCAGAGGACCAATTTGAAGATTCTGGCAGTGAATTTTCCGTCCTTAAGAGCAATCGTCTTACAATGAATCCCCTATTAGTGCTGCTGAAGTGCCTTTTTTTAGGGAGATACTGGTAGTGCAGCAAGAGCAAGCTGGATTGTAGCTAGGGCCTATAAGGTTTCCCATTGGAAATGCTGAACCCTATGTTGCACCTAACATGATTCAGCCTCTTTTGCATGCTTATAGTTGTGTTTCAGGGTGTAGAGTCAATACAGAAAACGTTATGCCTATTAATTTCTTCCAACTGTGTTTGATGATGTGTTTTGGATGATAGTGTTGAGCAGTCTAATTTGTATGCAAAGCAGTTTTAGACGGACAACAGTGCCACACTTTAGACTCAATTTAGAGGTACCCGGTGGACTCCCAGGATCTCCATACGATTAAGCAGTTCTGAGGTTTAACTTTGCTGTCTTTATATTGGTCCCTGGATGGCAACTGCCATATTTCCAGCAACCATGGTGCAAGGGTGTCTGCTTTGCAAGACTGATGGTTTATGTGCAGGAAGGGCCACCTTCCTGCACATAGACAATAATTTAAGGCGATGTGTTCATTCTATGCATGCTGTAGAATGCAATACACATAGAAAGAGCAAAAACGAAGGAGAAATAAAAGTATTCTCCTTGTTGCGCCAATCTCACTCCTGCTTTATAGTGGCGTTCCTTGTAAATCTGGGACAGCGTCAAAAAGTAATGGGTGTTGTGTTTGAAGACCCAGAGCAACACCAATTACACACCCCTTTCATGCAGACACCTCTGTGAAAGCACCTCCTCCCCCCACCCTGGGGGGTCTGACTTAATTGCCAGGGCTAGTTTGCGTTCTCAGTCCCGCGGTGACCTGCACATAGTGAACGATTGGAAATTGGAAATCCTTGACAGTGGGGATTTCTCTAATGAGCACGGAAATTGCACCTATGTACCACAGGTAGGTCCCATCTAATATAATCGTCACAAAAACGGTATAATACCTCAGAAATGCCAATTTTGGTTGTCAATATTTAAACATGTTTAGTGCACAGGGCATTGAAGGTTTACGCCTTATTGTCATTCTATATTCAGATCTGTATTTTCTTTGCATATAATTTTGTCCGTGCACCCTGTTCATCATCATTCACAGACACAGGCCTACATGACCTGTACATCTTCTGATTTTTGCCTTCTTTATGAAAGAGGCCTACTTCACCATCCAGGGACTTTCTTTCTTTTCACAATCAGCTGGTCAGTATAGGATTTCATTCTAAATGAAAGTTGGAAATCTATAATTATGCCTCCATGCCTACGATTTGTTTACATTCTCAGATTTCCTAGAATTCTCAAAGTATTTCCGAAGTATCCAATAGTCCGACAGGACAGGAAATCTGGAAGATTCCGAGGTATACCCACAAGTACAGACATTTAGGCAGACAGAAAATTAGCATGTGTAGGCTTCTGCATGTCTAACTGTAATATACACTTTCAAAGTTTATATTTTGTTCACTGGAATTTTTTTCAATCCCTTTCCCACTTTCAAAATTGACTACTTCTGCCCTTTACAAGAGGTAATCACTGACCATTTTCAGAGTGAGAAACTCCCTGAAGAATCTCTTCATTCTTCAACTCATGCATGCGTTCACCCACTTACCTATCCATTGATGGAGCAGGGGAAAGACAAATATGTTTGTGTACCCGTTGTAAAGTCAATCTCTCATAATAATAACATGTATTAAACATGTGGAGCATGAACATTAATCAACCAAGCATACACAGAATAAAGTTACACGTGGGAAAACTAACTTATTGATTTGCAAAAACTAATTTACTAATAAAGTGAAGAAGTCATACTAATATAGAGCTATGATATGTTTAAAATAAATAAAAGTGTGTATTTGTGCTTTGCGTATCAAAACAATAAACTTGGTAAGTAAATGATGCATATACATTTGCTTTTGCTAGATAACCTCTACCAGGGAAAATTAGAATGGTGGGAGGTAAACAGAAGGGCTAAAATTCTAAATCTAACATCTACTGTGTTTGTTTTCATATTAGTTCCCATTGAGGCCTGTGCGACCTAGTTCGAAAATGGCTGTTGATGCGGGACTTCGAGAAATATCGCCCTACGCATGTGCCACTGTGTTAGAGATGCTTGAACGGCCTGTACTCGGAGTGAAAGATGTCAAGGTCAGCTTGCCCTAGGACACCGGAGATGTGCCAAAGGATGCTTGGATTTAACCGCATGCGCGCTAGCGGTTTTCCCGCTGCGCGTGAAAAAAGCTGCGTTACATGACGAGCTCAGCTCGTCCTCAGCGTGCGAGCGGCACAACTCATGACGAGCTGAGCTCGTCATGAGCGTCGTAGCGGTTAAAAGCCTGGGTAACTTGTGTGCTGTAACTTCATGATGTATGAAAAATACAAGGACAGGACAAATTGCAAAGTGGGCAATTCTGACCATGAGAGTATTCGAGGATGACATAGCAAAATTATGAACTGGTTTGGATAAGGAGGACATGAGGTGATCTTCACCACCCCTCTAATGGACCAATGAGAAACGAGTGTGGACCCTAAAGTTTCAATTTTGAGTTAGATAGTTAGCGAAAAAGGGTATAAAAGAGCCTGTATGAAAGAAGGAAAAAGTTGGTTCTGTGATGTTTATTGCACACCATGACATGCTGTTGGTTTGAACGATTTTTGGTGCGAAAAGACTTTGAGTTATTTCTGGACTTTAAATTTTGATGGGGCAAAGAATTGAATGCGGAGTCCTGTTGGGAGGTAGACATCGAGGAGGTTAGAAAGACAGTCAGCTTGGGAACCTGTTTCGTTGCAATTCTGTCATCATCTATGGCAGACTGGTAATATGTTTTCTATATTTTCTATTTCTTGGATGTTTTAATAAATGTTAAAAAATTTCATTTGAAATGCTATTTTCTTTCTTGACTAAATTTAGATAAACGTTTTCTATAAAATATCTGAGTTATGTGTTCCTTTAAATAAAAGTAATGACAAGGAAAAATAATAAAATAAGGGGAATATTGTGATTGAGCTGGTCTTGATCGCCATCAACTAACTTCTACTAGCTGTTCCATCGACCACCTTGATGTTATTTCCTAAAAATTCTAAGAGAACGGGAAATTGTTGATATATATATATATATATATATATATAAATAATGTATAGAATTTGAATTTAGGTTAATAAGGTACTCCGCTGTCCAGCAGCTCACCTTCTGTTTTCACTGAGTTTCAGGAGCAATGGGGTGTGTGAATGTGTGACCCGCGGTGCTATGGGCCCCACCGATGAGTAAAATAAGTTAGCTTCTGGGTTAAGTGAGATGTGTTGGGAGGGCTGTTTGAGAGCCGGGCTGGATCACCATACAATCAACACAAACTCAACAATAGATGACAATGCACTTTTGCATATACAAAGAAAAAAGTTGGTTTTGTCAGTGCTTGTTTTAAAGTATCCATCGCCTGTTTGGACTTCGAAGTCAGTACTAAATAGTGTCTGTGGATTCACTATAGTCGTTTCCTACCAAAGCCTTACGAATAATCGCACAAACTTTATACATCTCAGAAAGTACTATCATCATTTCTCAAGAACTATCTAGAACTTTACAAGGGTCATATGTATTGTTTTGATGGAGATGTTTGTTTCCAAAAACCTGCACTTCTCTGGCCATTTTTGCCAACAGATTTTCATATACGTCCTTAAATTTGGATGTAATTAATCACCTGGGGCTCGTTGCAGAAAAGGATTTTCCCTATTCTGTGTTTATTGCCAAATGCGTGAATACATAAGGACCCAAGAGCCTTTCCTTTGTTTACTTCTTCGTTGTTCAACTCGTTTTTAACATTGACTGGGCTATCAATTCTATTCAATGAGTAGCATTGTAAATCACCTCTGCTTATAGCAAGGACAGCTGGTCTGGTTGAGTAAGTTATGTAGCAAGGAAAAGGAAATTATGAGGCAATTAAGCTCCTCTTGCCATTAAAATAGCTGCGCAGAACAGTATATTACATTCCCTATATAATGTGTTTGAAATTCACTAAGGAGGTACTTTATGACTCAAAACATAAGACTTTAAAACGGAATGCTACTCACCTGTAATTCTTCTCAAGCTACAGAATGCTGTATTGAGGTAACTGTACATTTAGAACACTGCCTGTCATATGAATGTACATTTGTGTTTTATAGAAACAAGTCCTGGCAGGCAAGGGAACATTTTATTCCCTCTGTCTGAATTGCATTTACGTACTTAAGGACTTTTTACCTGTGCCCTGGTGCAGACAAAAGATCGTTCCCCATCATTTCTAATGGGGATATTTACACTGTCTGGGCAACCCTGCCACATTTTGCGGATTATAGCAAACATCCCCTGTAGGTGCTCAGTTCATTTTTGTAGTGTCTCACGTGTCACCATGTGCATCTACTTTAATAATAATTTTTATTAACATCTGGAATTTATGCAGCACATGATCGATTATGTGGTGATCAAGGCAAACTCTTATTCATGTGGAGTAAAACCATGGCTGAACAATCACATGTTTCTAGTGCACCTAATTATAAGTGCCGAGTAGACCCATGTAGTATGTGGTAACTTCAGGCAGGCGGGATTGTATCCTGCAGTATGCATCATTCAAATCTCATAATTTCACCTCCAACATTGTAACATAGTGTAGCGAATGGGTTTCACACCTAGATTTCTCGCATTTCACTACTCAGTTTTTTGCTTTATCTGTGAGTCTTACCACCTGAGTCTCACTCACCGTAAGTTCACAATAAATTAACCGCTAGGCGTAACATGTGCAGCAAGGTATCTATGTGGGGGTAAACATGCACTATGAGTGCGAATTTACAGTCCATGGCATCATACCTATTCTCCTTATGGCACTTTAAGAATTGTTGTATTTACTTGGCCCAAATCACAATCAGATTTCAGACCTTTGTCCACCCTCACTTCCCCCTTATTGGTCCAAGGTAATTACTCTGCTCTTGAGCAGGAGAATTAAAGACCTCTCCACACAATACAGTTCTCTACCCGGTTCCTGTAAAAGGCAGGAGTTTGGAGGAAACCTGCAACTGTTAATAAGCATGTCACACTGCACCTAGGCTGGGACAGCCCAGGCTCCCCAGACACAAAAGAGGAGAGCATGACCTCTGGAGCCAAACACCGGAGGGGCTCCAGTTCGAAGTTTTGGTGGGGAGGGATCAATCAATCAATCAATCAATCATGCCATTTGTATAGCGCACTACTCACCCGGGAGGGTCTCAAGGCGCTTGGGGGGAGGGGTATGCTACTGCTCGAACAGCCAGGTCTTGAGTTGTTTCCTGAAGGCGAGATGGTCCTGGGTCAGCCGAAGGTGGATGGGGAGGGAGTTCCAAGTCTTGGCAGCCAGGTAAGAGAAGGATCTTCCTCCGGCGGTGGCTCTTCGGATGCGTGGTACGACTGCGAGGGCGAGGCTGGTGGACCGTAGCTGGCGGGTGGGTGTGTAGAAGGTCAGGCGGTCGTTGAGGTACTTGGGGCCCAGGTCGTGGAGAGACTTGTGTGCGTGGGTGAGGAGCCGGAACGTGATCCTCTTGTCGACGGGGAGCCAGTGCAGGTTCCTCAGGTGGCTGGAGATGTGGCTGCGTCGGGGGACATCCAGGATGAGTCGGGCGGAGGCGTTCTGGATGCGCTGGAGTCTTTTCTGTAGCTTGGCTGTGGTTCCGGCGTAGAGGGCGTTTCCGTAGTCCAGTCGGCTGGTGACGAGTGCCTGGGTGACAGTCTTCCTGGTCTCGGTCGGGATCCAGCGGAAGATCTTGCGAAGCATATGCAGGGTGTTGAAGCACTATGAGGAGACGGCGTTGACTTGTCTGGTCATCGAGAGGGAGGGGTCCAGGATGAAGCCCAGGTTGCGTGCATGGTCGGTTGGCTTGGGTGCGGTGCCCAGGGCTGGGGGCCACCAGGAGTCGTCCCAGGCGGAGGGCGAAGATCCCAGGATGAGGACTTCCATCTTGTCCGAGTTCAGTTTCAGGCGGCTGTCCTTCATCCACTCGGCGACGTCTTTCATCCCTTCATGTAGGCAGGTTCTGGCGGTGTCGGGGTCTCTGGTGAGGGAGAGGATCAGCTGGGTGTCGTCGGCGTAAGAGATGATGTTGAGGTTGTGCTGGCGTGCGATGGCTGCGAGAGGTTTCATGTAGATGTTGAAGAGGGTGGGGCTGAGTGAAGATCCTTGCGGGACGCCGCAGATGACTTCGGTGGCCTCGGAGCGAAACGGGGGGAGGCGGACTCTTTGTGTTCTTCCAGCAAGGAACGAGATGATCCACTCCAGTGCCTTCTCTTGGATACCGATGTTGCTGAGGCGCTGGACTAGGGTGCGGTGGCAGACCGTGTCGAACGCAGCGGAGAGGTCCAGGAGGATGAGGGCCACTGTTTCCCCCTTGTCGAGCAGGGTCAGGATGTCGTCGGTGGCTGCGATGAGGGCGGTCTCGGTGCTGTGGTGGGCTCTGAAGCCGGACTGCGAGGGGTCGAGGGATCCGTTAGTCTCGAGGAAGGCGGTCAGCTGTCTGTTGACGATTTTCTCGATGATTTTAGCAGGAAAAGGGAGGAGCGAGATGGGGCGGAAGTTTTTGAGATCGGTGGGGTCCGCTGTAGGTTTCTTCAGGAGGGCGCTGATCTCGGCGTGCTTCCAGCTCTCCGGGAAGGTGGCGGTGTTGAAGGAGGTGTTGATGATGTTCCGGAGTTGGGGAGCGATGGTGGAGTCGGCCTTGTTGAAGACGTGGTGTGGGCAGGGGTCGGTCGGTGATCCGGAGTGGATGGTGTTCATCGTGCGGGCTGTGTCTTCGGTGGTCACCGTGGTCCAGGTGCAAAGGGTGGCGGTGGGGGGCGTTGGTTCGACAGTTGGGTGCGTGGGTGGGGCGCCGAAGCTGTTGTGGATGTCGGCAATCTTGCGGTGGAAGAACGAGGCGAGGGAGTCGCAGAGGTCTTGTGACGGAGTGATGTCGTTGGTGCCGGTGCTGGGGTTGGAGAACTCCTTGACGATAGTGAAGAGCTCTTTGCTGTCGTGGGCGTTGTTGTCCAGTCGTTCCTTCAGGGATTTCTTCTTGGTGGTGCGGATGAGCTGGTGGTGCTTGCGGGTAGCGTGTTTGAGGGCGGTCATGTTGTCGGTGGTCCGGTGGAGGAGCCAGGCTTTCTCGAGGGTGCGGCAGGTCTTCTTGGAGTCCTTGAGGTCGTCGGTGAACCAGGATGCCTTCTTGCTTCTGGTTCTGCTGGGAGGGCGCGGGGTCATCGGCGCAGGCGGTCAGCCACTGTGTGAAGTTGCGGGCTGCTTCGTTGGGGTCCGTTGTGTTGGCGGGTGGGCTCTGGCTGAGGGAGGTGGTGAGCTGGTCTGCGGTGATCTTGCTCCAATTCCTGTGAGGTACCTGTTGCGGGTGGTGGTGGGTCGTGGATCTTTTGAAGCTGAAGTGGACGCAGCTGTGGTCGGTCCAGTGGAGTCCGGTGGCGTGGCTGAAGGTGATGTACTTGCTGGAAGAGAAGACGGGATCAAGCGTGTGGCCGGCGTAGTGGGTGGGGTGTTGACCAGTTGCTTGAGTCCGAGGTTGGTGAGGTTTTCCAGCAGGGCGGTGGTGTTGCGGTCCTTGTTGTTCTCCAGGTGGAAGTTGAGGTCCCCGAGGAGGATGTAGTCAGTGGAGGGGAGGGCGTGCGGGCTGATGAAGTCTGTGATGTCTTCGCTGAATTGTGTGCGTGGTCCCGGGGGTCTGTAGACGAGGGTGCCTCTGAGGGTCGTCTTAGGGTCGGTGTGAATCTGGAAGTGGAGATGTTCGGCTGCGGCGAAGGAGTCGTTGGCGTCGGTCGTGATGCGGATGGTGTTCCTGTGGACGATGGCGATGCCACCTCCGGTCTGGTTGATGTGGTCCCTCCTGATGATCTTGTACCCATCCGGGATGGCGATGGCGATGTCGGGTGCAGAGGAGGCGTTCATCCAGGTTTCGGTGAGGAAGGCGACGTCCGGTGATGTAGCGTCGAGGTGGTTCCAGAGTTCCACGGCGTGTCTGTGGACGGAGCGGGTGTTGATCAGGATGCACTTGAGGTGGTTGCAGCTGGTGTTTGTCTTGGCGGGTGCGGGGCAGGTTCGGAGGCAGGTGAACTTGCAGGTGCAGCAGGTGAAGGGTCCGTGGGTGCGTCTCGGGGTGGCTCGGCAGCAGGCGTGGGTCCGGCCGGCATTGAGTGCGTTGAGAGTGGCGGCGTCGTAGGTCAGTCGGGTCGTCTTGCCTCGGCGGGGAGGGCCAGGGGTCCTGGCGCTGGGCGCGGGCCAGGCGCGGACGGGCGCAGACGGGCTTACCTTTGGCGCACCTTCGGCGCTCATTCGGCGCTCCCGCTGCGCGCGTCCGCTGCGCGGTCGCTCTGGGGGCGTCATAAGTAAGGAGCCGGGAGGGAAGAGCAGCTGGGTGGCGGGAGCGGGGCGGCGAATGGAATCACAGGGGGGCGGGGCCGCAGGGAGGCAGCGGCGGGAAATTCCAAGAAGCAGCAGGCAGCGGGAAATTCCCAGGAGCAGCGGGAATTTCCCAGGAGCAGCGGGAAATTCCCAGGAGCAGCGGGCAGCGAGTGAAGGAATCTGCAGGCAGGAGGCGGCAAAGGCAGGCAGGAGCGGCAGCAGTGAGTGGGGCGACCAAGCCCTGTGGAGGGCTGAGCGGTCACACTCTGTGGTCCCCTACGGTCCCCTTAAGTAAGGAGCTGGGAGGGAGGAGCAGCTGGGTGGTGGGAGCGGGGCGGCGAATGGAGTCACAGGGGGGCGGGGCCGCGGGTAAGCAGCGGCGGGAAATTCCAAGAAGCAGCGGGCAGCGGGAAATTCCCAGGAGCAGTGGGAAATTCCCAGGAGCAGCGGGAAATTCCCAGGAGCAGCGGGCAGCGAGCGAAGGAATCTGCAGGCAGGAGGCGGCAAAGGCAGGCAGGAGCGGCAGCAGTGAGTGGGGCGACCAAGCCCTGTGGAGGGCTGAGCGGGATTTGCCGCGTTGTCATCTACAAGTGGAGCTGAGGCTCTTAGGAAAGTTCTACCACAGACAACTGAAAGTCACCATATTGGATTGTCCCACAATGCATGCAGATGGGTTGTGAGAGGGTGGAAAGATGATCCAGCACCCCAATATTAGTCAGTACTGCCTGGCTTCTAGTGCTTTGCACCAACACTTAATAAAACCTGCAGAAGGGAGAGACAGATGAGAATCGACTGGACCGGGGAGTGACAACAGTGAAAGAATGCACAGCTGGAGGGAGAAGCCACCTAATGCCCTTGCAAGGATGGACCTTGAGACTTTGACACCAGCTGATCGATAGGACTAGGATGAGTCTTCCCAGAGCCAGTATGCCCTCCTCCCGTGATACTTTCAGAGGAACAGTTGGAGAAATGGATCATTCTCCTGCATTGTCTGTGGACTGACTTTTAACTCCACTGACTCAAAGCTGCCCTGCAATCCTCCTGGCTGGGCCAACTTTACATTGTTTTGTGGGGGGGCTACATAAGACTCCCACCACAAGCAGGAGAAAAACACCTGGAGCCAGGCAGAGGACAAGCTCCCCATGAAAAGCGACCCAAATCATGTGTGAATTGGCCTTATAGGGCCCAAGATACAGCCTGACCCCTGAGAGGTACCGGGTAGAGAACGAAGTAGGTGCAGCTTTGCGGGGAACTTTGAAACTTCCTGTTGTGGCTGACAAAGACATCCAACGTTGTTTGCTTCAACAAACAGATGACTTTATTTAATATTATATGTTAACAGTCATCGCAAGAGATCAGCTCTCATGAACGCAGCTGCCTTCAGGCCCAAACGCAGCTGCCTTCAGGCCCAACTGCCATCCTGTGTCCATCAAGAACACAGAACTCAACTCCCCAAGCATTCTATGACAATAGAACATAACATTACCATTTCCCTTTTGTTATACAAAAAAAAAATAACACCAGAAACATTATCTTTCCATACCTGAAAACCAGAAAACACAACAAAAATTAAACAAGCAAAACAAAAAAAGTGACCTTGTATAAATATAGATTTTTACATAAATAACCGAACAATATTACGAAACACTATTACTCTTGCAGTTTCCATGGCAATCTTTTGGCACGACTGGATCCGTGTAGAACAACCTCAGCATTATCAATATCACGAAAACTGTTATGATCTTTAACTTTGGATATCTGGGCTGAGGCACTCTCATACTTTTGTTGATTGATAGAAGGTTGTACTGGATCTTTTCCTTGATCTTCAGAAATGATCACCATTCTCTCCGCGTTCCACCATTGATCATCCTGAACCAAAATAGCATTCCCACACACCCTCATAACCTTTACAGGTTTGCTAAAAGAAGCATCACCTTTCCTCTCAAAGCCTAATTTTCTTATGCTTACCCAATTACCTACACAAACCTCCCTATCTCTTGTACATCTTTTGTGATCACAGTGAAGGTTTTGTTTCTCATGGGCATTATTTACCCTTTCCGTAAATCTTGAAGGTGCTTAGACATCCAGGTGGGGAACAAAACAGAGGTTCGCTTGCGTCCCCTTAATAGTTAAAAAGGTGATACTTTAGTGACTGCGTGAGGAGATATTCTATAAAACCATAACATGGAATGTACATCATCCTCTACTGCACATCCATTATTCTTTGCCCACTTAATGGAATCTGTCACCACCCTATTCATCCTTTCCACCAGGCCATTTGTTTGGGGTGATACAATGAGCTCTTCGAATGTGTCACACTGGATTCTAGTAGGAATCTTTTCATATCAGCACCAACAAACTGCACACCGTTATCTGAGATCAAATACTCCCAGAATCCTTCCCTTAAAAATGCAGGGGCAGATTTACAATGAAAGTGGCTCAGTGCATTCCGCAAGCTCTTTGGCTGCACCGCATGGAGTCAGTTTCATAGCACAGGGATTCAACATATTTACAACAATATGTCGCATCTCTGTGCTTCCCCCGCACTCGCGCACAAACTGCAGCCATGCGCCGGTGCAGGCACCCATGCCCTGCGTCATGGGGAGATTGTTTTTGTGCAGGAAGGGGCACCTTCCTGCACAAAAACAATCACTACAGGCATTTTCCTCTTTCAATGCGTGCTGTAGAATGCAGCACACATTGAAAGAGGAAAGAACGAGGCGAATAAAAACATTTCTTCTTGTTGTGCCTCGCTTTGCCTCCCCTGGGGAGGCATAGCATTCACACGCATTTCCAGATTTACGATTCCTTGTAAATCTGGAAATGTGTCTCATTCCATGGGTGTTGCGTGGGAACACCCACAGCAACACCCATAGAACGCCCCTTTCACACAAAATGCTGCGTGTAAAAAGGTCATATTTACTAGGACAAAAAAAGCCATGCAGGGTGGCTTTATCTGTCCTTGTAATTATGGAACAGTAATATACACCACCAGTACGTCACAAAAAGTGACGTACTGGTGATGCCGGAGGCTTGTAAATCTGCCCCCAGGTCTCCCAAATATCAACTACTTTCTTGGAAAATTAGAACAAATGCATAACAAAGCTGTGGTCGTAAAAAATTAAATGGTCCAATCATATCTATATCATTCTTGTTCCATGGGCAAACAGGATATTCCATCGGATTTCGAGGCAGAACTTTGACCTTCATCCCTTTCTCAGAGCTCAAACAGACAATACAAGCCTTTACCACTTCTTCTATTGCGCTGTTCATTGACGGCCAGCAAATATTCATCTTATCTCTCCTTTTGGTCATAGTTGAACCTTTAAATGCCCCTCATGGGCTATCATACCCAAGTCTCTTCCGGTAGTAGAAGAGGGAACTAATGTGTTACCTCTTAAAACCACACCATCTTTGTTAGAAATGGGGTTTCTGGTTGGCAAGGTTGTCAGACCTGACATCATTGGCGTGAGTCTCCCTTCCATTTTTTGACGGATTGCCTCCTCTGTTTTCATATATTTTTGCTGGTTGTATGTTTTGGGCACCGTGCCACTGCTAATCAGTGCCACAGTGCAAATGCGCCCTATGTTTTTTTTTTTTGTTTTTTTTTCAAAACCTTTATTGGAGTAAGCATAGAAAAGTACAAGAATGGGCCTACAACCACACGGGCTGGCCGCTAATAACAAGACAAAATGCATGTAAGAAAATATACACCCGTGGATAGGTACAGCTCAAGTACAGAGCGTTACTCTATAGACATCACAGAACAATTTGTATTTTTATTTTTTACAAAAAGAAAACATAAACACTAAAGGCGAATGGACGATAATTAAGGTCAGCCCAAAGAGCGGAGGGGACGGTTCCACGATCAGGAGAACACACCCAGAGCCCGGAGGCTCCAATCAAGTCGGGGAGGGGGGGGGGAGGGGAGCAGCGGGGAGAACCGGAAGTATAAAAAACCTTACGGAAAGGTTCCGGGAACTCTAGTCTAGGGAGAAAGGACAATCTCAGCAGTGTTTTCAAGGGGAGGGGTGCAAATACCCCCACGATAATCATTCCACTGGCCCCAAACCTTCGTCCACGCCCTGGGTCTGCCCCTGGCCACATAAACCGTCTTTTCACGAAACATGGACCAGTCCATATTGTCCTCCCACCTCGAGACCTCAGGGGGCCTGGAAGCGCCCCAGAGTTGCGCGACATCCCGCTTCGCAATCATGTAACCAAGGGTAGCCCATCTGGTCTGGGCCACAGAGTAGTCAGTGGGTTCCCATACATTCAACAGACATCTGCGAGGCTCCGGTCGCAGGGCCACCTCCGTAACAGCAGTCATCACCTCAAGCACAGCAGTCCAATAAGCAGCTATAACCGGGCACTCCCAAAGGATATGCAAAAAAGTCGCACTCAAGCCACATCCACGCTTGCATAGCCCATCCGAAGAAAAGCCCATCGTAACCAGACGCGGACCAGTGACATAGACTCGATGAAGAATCTTAAGCTGAACCAAACGGAGACGGGCAGGAATGGCCACCTCCTTGGGAGAAGAGAGCGCCGATTGCCAATCCTCGTCGTCCAGTTCCAACCCATCGCGAACCCAAGCCTCCCGAAGTCGGATCAGTAAGTCCACCCGATTATTAATCAACTTCTTGTAAATCAGAGAAATAGTGCTATCGGGAAGATGCCCATCAAGGATACGGTCCTCGAGGGGGGAAGAGTCAGGCAAGGCCTCATCAGGAACCAAGACTGAGACGAGGGCATGTCGGACCTGCAGGTAGCGAAAAAATTCCCTACCACTCAAACCATATTCCGCCTGGAGGGCCTGGAACGACTTCACACGACCATTCGAGTACACGTCACCCACCTTACAGATCCCAATCACATCCCAGCGGTCGAAACCCTTGGTAGACCAGAGTCCGCCCAAACGTTCGGATGCATAAAGCGGTGTCGCTAACGTCAATCGATCCTCCCACCCCAAACTCACACTCGCAGCCCGCCACACCGTTACTGCAATCCTGGATGGGCCCACAAGATGGCGCCCGGCCGATCGGGAATAAAGCGCTCTAGTAAAGTCCCCACCTGGAAGCTGGAGTCTGTCCATCTCGAATGCAGGATTACGACCCGGGGAAAACATCACATGATTAATGGCAGACAACTGGGAAGCCCAATAATATCGGTTGATATCGGGGAGCGCCATGCCCCCGTCATACCAGGGGATGGTGAGCTTTGCGAGTGCGATACGGGGTCGCCCATCCCATATCAACTGCCGTTGAAGACTCTCAATCTCTTGGAAATAGGTCTTAGGGATAGCTTCATAAGAGTTGTGAAGCGCGTAAAGGAATCGCGGCAAGGACATCATTTTAAACAGGGCCGCCCTGCCCAGCGGTGATAAAGGAAGCTTGCGCCAACGGGCCACATCCAGTCGCAGTCTAAGCAACGGTGGGAGGAGATTATGCTCAAAGCGGAGCGTCGGGTCCAACGTAATAAAAATCCCTAAGTACTTGAAGCCCGAATGGACCACTTGAATGGGAAGTCTACTCGGCAAGGGGGGCAAAACCCCCGAAAGAACATATACACAGGACTTGGCCCAATTAATAACGAGGCCCGAGTTGGCCCCAAAAGAACCAAGAACATCAAACAGAACAGACAGAGATTTACGCGGGGAGGTGAGGTATAAAAGGATATCGTCCGCGTAAAGCGAAACGCGGTCCTCAAAGTCCGGAGACCAGCGAATCCCCTTGAGAGACGGTTCCCACCGGAGCCAGGCAGCCAACGGTTCCAAGGCGAGAGCAAACAGTAATGGAGACAAGGGGCATCCCTGACGGGTACCCCTGCCGAGGGTGAAAGGAGCCGAGACCCTACCATTCACCACCACTTGCGCCAGAGGTGCCGCGTACAGCAACTTGACCCAACCAATAAAATCAGGCCCAAAACCAAATTTCTCAAGAGCCGCCCAAAGATAGGGCCACTCCACCGTGTCGAAGGCCATGGATGCATCCAACGATGCCAAAATGGCCGGCTCCGTCAGAAGCCCCGCCCTCGCGATCGCGCCATGAAGACGACGTAGGTTCAGAGCCGTGTTGCGATGTGGGATAAATCCAGATTGATCCGGATGGACCAAGTCACTAATGACCGTCAAGAGACGGGTGGCCAGGAGTTTCGCCAACACCTTGGGTTCAACATTTAGTAGGGATATGGGTCTATAGGAGGAACAAAGATCACGTGGTTTGCCCTCCTTAAGGATGACAACTATCGTGGCTAGTCTCTGATCATAAGGGAGAATACCCCGTTCCCGGGACTCCAGAAACATGGCGCGGAGATACGGAGCAAGCCTATCCGGACACAATTTGTACAATTCGATTGGCAACCCGTTCGGGCCCAATGCTTTGCCAGAACGGAGGGAACGGATGGCAGTAGCTATCTCATCAACCGTAAAGGGGGAGTCCAACGCCACACGGTCCGAATCAGAAACAATGGGCAGGGCTATATCACGCAACAGAAGGCGAGAGTCAACCACATCTCTCACAGACACAGGGGTATACACCACACGGAAGTACTCGGCAAACCGGTCAACTACCCCAATCGGGTCCGTTACACTCACACCACAGGCAGACTGAATCACGGGTACCACACGATTAGCTCTCTCCTTCTTATCCAGCCACGCCAGCAATTTACCCGCTTTATCACCTACATCATACAAACGTCCCTGTTGCTCCCGAAACATCACTTTGGCGGCATCCGTGACCAAGGACTTATAATCAAATTGTTTCAGACCCAGGGCATGGAGCTTCTCAGGCGTGACACCAGATTCCAAGCCCTCCTCCAGTACAGAAATTTCCCCCTCAAGATCAACCACTTCTCTATTCCTCGCTCTCTTAGCCTCAGCAATAAGGGAGAGGGCCTGCCCACGAATCACAGTCTTAAAGGCCTCCCACAGGGACACAGCAGATGAAACCAACCCCTCGTTATCCAGAAAATACGAGTCGAGGGACTTAAGTAAAAGGGTGCGGGTCTCAGGGGAGGTAAGATACCACGGATTAATGGGAGCCACCCTGCCCGCTGCTTCCACCCCAACCTCAAAACGAAGCCAGAGCGGAGAGTGGTCAGAGATACCCCTGGGCAAGTGCACAATCTCACGCACAGCCGGGGACTGAGCCGCAGGCATCAGGAAATAATCCAGCCGAGACAAACTCCCATGGGCCCCGGAGTGAAAGGTGTACTGCAGCTGCGTAGGATGCAAAAGCCTCCAGCAGTCCACTAGGCCGAAGGTATCCAAAAAGCCACCCAACCACTGCTGAGCCACCGGGGTATCCCTAGGAGGGTGGCGATCATGAATGCCAGAGACTACCGAATTGAAGTCACCAGCCAGAAAGAGAGTACTATCAGGAAGGTCCAACAAGACACGGCCCAAATCTGAAAAGGTGGAAGTCTGCAAGCCGGGGGGCACATAAACAGTTAATAAGGAAAGGGTACGGCCTTCATACCGACCCACAAGGACAGCATACCGCCCCCGGTCATCCTGTATAACATCATCAATAGCCAGGGGGAGGGAAGCCCGAATGAGGATACCCACACCCCTGGAACCCGAGGTGAACCCCGAATGTGCTACGAGGCGATAGCCCCACCTGTTCATTGCATGACAGACATTGCCTATCAAATGAGTCTCCTGCAGGAAAACAACGTCAGGAGATAAACGTCGTATACATTTCAACACCACACTGCGTTTGATACGATCACCCAGACCATTAACGTTCCACGAAACAAATCTCAACCCGCTACCCCCCATCCCACCCGACAAAGCCCAAACCCCCCATCAATGAGCACGACCACAAAAAGCAATTCAAATACAGAATAAAGTCGCCTTGAACACAGAACATACAAACAATGAACTTCCCAACCACCCACCCCCCAAATAACAGGAAAACACCCCCCACCCTGCACCCCTGCAAAAAGCTAAAAAGCCACCCCAACCTGCAGTGTGCCTGTCGCCCAAGAACCCCTATTCTACACGAAGACCCCGGAGGAGGAAAGGCTCCGGCCCACCCGCCCCCGATCAAGAAATAACGAGAATAAGACCATACATCAAAACACATATGAGGTAGAGGAACATAGGCTTACATCCCCGGAAAAGTCATACAAAACAAGGCATCAGTCAAAAACGAAACGTTTAGCTCTCAACACCACCTTCAGCACCGCCCGGGTGGGCTTCGGACTCAGTCTCAGGAGGTCGATTAGGCAGGGAGTCCAGCCAGTCATTCACAGCCTCTGGCCGATCAAAAAAGAAAGTTCGATCATTATGCTCCACCCGCAGCCTGGTCGGAAAGAGCATTGCGTAACGCATCCCCAAGTCCCTAAGACGTTTCTTGGCACCACGAAATCCCATCCGCTGCTTCTGGACCTGTTGGGAAAAGTCCGGATAAAAGTTCACCGTGGCATTTTCAAAGGCTACTGGGCCCTTCGCCCGCGAGGCCTGCAGGATAGCGTCCCGATCTCTGTAGTGGAAAAGCTTGGCAACAATAGGTCTCGGCGGGGCGCCAGGCTTGCCCTGGCCCCCCGGAACACGATGTGCGCGCTCCACTGCGAAAAATTTACTAAGGCCAGACGGTGAAAGGTGATTCTGGATAAGATCTTCAACCAGGAGATCAACCGAGTGAGGTTCTGGATTCTCCGGCACACCAACCACGCGAACATTACAGCGACGCGCCCTGTTCTCAAAATCCTCCAAGCGCCGGGTCATGAAATCGTTCACCCTGCGGAGATTGCCAATCTCCGTCTGAATATCAGAGACGTCCGTCGTGAGGCTGGAAGATTTGATATCCAACGATTTCACCTTTTCGTTCGTCTTGGAGAGATCGGCTCGAATCAAATTGACCTCAATCGCCACAGTGTCCAGTTTGTGGGCCAAAGTTTCATACTGGTGGCCGATGGATTCCCTCATGCCAGAAATGGCGCCCATAATGTCTTGCAAGGAGGGCTCCGGCGACGCATCTAGTACTTGGTCCGACGCAGTGGGACCGGGCAGGGCAGCTCCGGGGGACCCCTTAGAGTGGGTATAACGATCCATGACATTAGATTGAACCGGACCCCCGCGCAGAGGTGCCTTCGTCTTGCGCGTCTCTCGGTCCCCTCTGCCCGCCATTTTGAAGATGCGTCACAAGCAATGTCACCAGGGTCGACAGGCCGAGCACCAGAAACGGAGGCCCCTGGACCAAAGGACTACAAGAGATGTAGCACCAGGATAGATGCAGCCCACTCCAGAAACAGTGCAGCCAAGGGCCAAACAACCTACGTGAAGAGCGGCCGCAGCTCTGGCCCAGCCCTCTCACCAATGTCCCAGTCCGAGGCAGAAACGAAACCGAAACTTAAGAGGGGGTCTCACACGTCCAATCCCCCTGCCGTTGTTGTTCAACTCCAAGACGGCCACCAAACCTCACCCAGTCCCGGGCGCACTTCGAGGGCGGAGCCCAAAAGTTCAAGTGAACATAATTCAGACACCCAATGTCCAAATTTGTTTATGAAAAGTCCAGGTAGATCAGCCCAACGTCCTCTATATGAATCCTCGCAAAAATCAGGATTAAATCAGGATATTAAGCCGGGAGCGGCGGGGGTCCGGGGAGCGCTGTGCTCACGCGGCCATCTCGGATGCCCGCCAAGCTCCTCCCCCCCTATGTTAAATTGATGTATTGATTAGTAACTCCTGATTGGGAACCTTACTTTTTTGGACTGCTACATGGGCTTGGACCCTTTGCTGAAGACTTGACAGGCGTGGGGGTTGGGTTGCTGCTGCCCTCCTGCCTGGAGCCGTCCCGCCTCCCGCCGCACGCCTCCCCCGAGTACCGGAGTGCTGCCGCAGTGAGGAGAGCGGGGCAGGAAAACTACAAATCCCAGCACCCCACGCGGTCTCCGCCTACCGCCTGCAAGCGCCAGGAGGCGCATATAAGCTGCGTAACCTCTGCAGAGCGGGGGAACCTTACTTTTTTGGACTGCTATGTGGGCTTGGACCCTTTGCTGAAGACTTGACAGGCGTGGGGGTTGGGTTGCTGCTGCCCTCCTGCCTGGAGCCGTCCCGCCTCCCGCCGCACGCCTCCCCCGAGAACCGGAGTGCTGCCGCAGTGAGGAGAGCGGGGCAGGAAAACTACAAATCCCAGCACCCCACGCGGTCTCCGCCTACCACCTGCAAGCGCCAGGAGGCGCATATAAGCTGTGTAATCCCTCCCTCGCAGGACGCCGGGCTAAGCCCGGGCAAAGGGCGGGCCGTCTGTGGCCGTCCGAGGATGGGACGGACCTACCCTTTAACATCTATGCCTCCACAACAAGTAGGATTTCTTTGACTTGTTTCATAGTGCTATTTTATAGTGGATTCGCAGCATATACTGACATTTGCTCTGTCCTGTTGTTAACAAAGATCTCCTGCTACCTCCCACAAAAAAATATAACTTTTTAAAACATGTCTACAAGGGGCAGCAGGAGTAAGACTGCTGCTGGGGCGGCTGCAGTGATAGGTCCAATAGACAGTTTTATTACACGCACTAATGATGCCATTGACCTTAGCATCTCAATACTGCAACGAAGAGTATCCCGGGACCTGAACTTTGCGAAACGTTCCTCTCTAGGAAGCATTAAATCAGCCAGAACCCCAGGTATCGCCGGTACCTTGAGAGTGGAAGACACTAATGACATTATAGACGTTCCTCACACCTTATTGAATGAGGTAAATCTATCAGTATCGGACACTAGCACCAACCGTGAGCTGGACAGTGATCTAGAAAGATCTCCCCTTCTCAATGTGGCTTTAACTCCTGAACTAGTTGAGGATACCTATGAGAATGCTTCGGGGGACACACAGGGGAGGGCAATTTCAAAACCAGCTATATCTACTATGCAACCTTTGCCATCGACTCGCAAGAAACGTAAACGCCCGAGAGGACAAAAAGGTAAAGCCACGTTGGCTGATGTACACCAACAACTTGAGTCTCTTAACACAAATACTAGTCACTCATATAGAGATAGGCCTGATAATACCATAGACTGTGATCACCTGATTGAGCGAATCGGGGATCTTCTGAGTATCTATATATCGCCAGTCGAATCCAGGCTCGCTCGATTAGAGAAGAGAATTGAAGAACTGGTATCTTTAAATAAAAACACTCCCCCTGCCCCTCCTCTTAACGTGGCTGGAGCACAAAAAGCTAAACCCAATGAAAGCAAAACAGCACCGCCACAACCAAAAGCCATACTCGGTGGAGTCGCTGAGACAAAACAAAAGACAATAGCTAATAAATCAACACCAGCAACCAACCCTGCACCAGTTATTAGTCTTCCCCCAACGACCAGTAGTGCTCACCTAAGAAAACCTCAAACGGTTTCGCAACACGTGTCACAAATTCCCACTCAACTCAGTAACATGACGGCAACAACATTCTATCCTAAGACCCCCTCTGAACTTCCATATAAAGCTAAGCAAATTCCTTCACGGATCACCTTACCGCCAGAATGTGGAGCCTTTGTACTTGTGTTAGTTAATGTGCCTATACTTAAGCAAGAACAGTCAGAAACTGTTCTATCATTAAAAAATAAAATCCTTCACTGGCTTTCGCTAAATTGTAATTTCCCACTGGAATGTGCAGGGGAAATTACCCATGTACAGAGAGTGGGATGGATAGGCCCCTTGCGAAAAAAATTCGAGGGCGACTGTGTAACACTCAACTTCAGAAACCCTCAATGGGCAGAGAAGACACTTGCCAATGCCCCCCCACCCTCTACATGGGAAATCAACACTACCTTGCTTCCCTTGGGCTACTTTTATAGGCACCTGCTTCCATCAAGTTCAAGTATACCGCCTAACCCTATGAATCCTCCCTATGAAAGGCACTTTCTGTCAGAAATGAAGACTCCCTTCTTTCAACAAAATCCCAAGTTTGTCTACCCCACAGGATCAGTACAATGGCACCAGAGCCAAACTTGCTTGCCTCCAACACTTCATCCCTATCTTTCTACTACCCTTCATCAAGATTACAGGGACAATCGATGGACCCAAGCTGCTCAGCTGCCAACTACTTCCTATAACATTCCTACTCACAACAGATATAATGTATTTTCTGGGCTAGATAGCAACGACTGACTCACTACCCCCACAACCAACTGGGAAGATGCACCTACATTAGAATCAGAGGTGAACTTACAACCTGGGGGTACATGTATGTCAATTTCATTGGGGCACTCTGAAAAAGAGGACACTTTGAATGTATCAGCGGCTCCTACTACTCCCGGTATATTGGGGTATGTAGACAATTCAGTCACTGCTATAGACCCAACTCACACAAGGTCAAAACTACATTTTACATTTTGGAATATCGCTGGATTACCACACAAACATAGCAATCCCAATTTTCTGATGCAACTTAACTTAAGTGCTATCATCTGTCTCCAGGAGACTTGGGCCATTACGCCCATACACATAGTGGGCTTTAAAACATTTTGGTCCCCTGCAAGGAAATCTCCCTCGGGCAGAAACAGCGGTGGCCTTGCCACCTATATTCTAAATACCATACAAATGAAGGACATTGTTCCCCTAATAATAAAAGATAACTTCCAACTCATAATTTTAAAAAGGAGTAAACAAAAAGTGTACATACTAGTAAATTTCTATAATAACCTGCCGCAAATCAATTTGCTAACTACCCTCACTGAGATTGCAACAGCTCTACAAGAACAAACCATAAAATATGCAAAAAATTCATGCACAATAATTTGGGGGGGAGACTTTAATCTCTATCTATGCAGGAATAGTAATAATATTAAATGTGGCATCACCGATGAGGAGGGCATCGGTATAACCCATTTTACACACTCCATCGAAGGAGAGAAAATAACCGAGGTCATGGCTGAACTAGAGTTAGGTTTCTTAAATGAAAAAAAAATCCTCCTGTTCCCTTTTTGCCAACTTTTAATGGAAGAGGACTAATAAGTCTGATAGACTATATACTAATTTCTCCCCTGAATGGGATAGATATTGAACTGTTTGAAGTAGCAAAAAAACCCATTGAGTGATCATTTTCCAATTATTGCATCCTTCGTAGAAAATAGATCACATAAACCTACCAATATTATGGCCGTTTTAGGCCAACAAGAACTTGCAGTAGGCTCGTTGAACGGTTATACATTAAAATGGGGGAAAATTGACAAGGAAGCTACAACTAATAAAATAGTCAATCATTGCCGTGCCGAAATTACTAACTGTCTTGACCTTAATCTACAACCAAAGGAGGTCATAAACAGTTTCAATGCCGTCTTAAAAAATATACACAAAGAGTTAACTAGGACCTGTAAGCAAAAGTCTGAAACAAACCAAAATAGCAGTTGGTTCAATTCGGCATGCACAAAGGCACACACAAGACTAAAAGAGGCCTTGAACAGGGATAAGAGGGATAGACCTGAGGTTGGTAGATTAAGGAAAGAGTATGCTGTCGTGATGAGGTTAAGAAAACAAGAACTAAAAGCTGATTTATGGAATCGCCTCAGCAAAAGCACAGAGTTGAAGGATAGCGCAATGTTCTGGCACATAATAAGATCACCGTTTTTAACAAATAAAAATGAGTCACCCTCCATCGACGTCGCTATAAGCGAAGATGAATGGGTAACCCATTTTTCGAAAGTTTTTAGTAAAGACACCTCGGTAGATATTGATCACCCAGTCTCCCTAACACAGGTTACATACCCAATAAACTTACAATTTTCCCATGAGGAGGTCCAACTGGCATTAAAAAACTCAAAAACCGGTAAAACCCCTGGTCCAGATGGGGTTCCAGCTGATGTTTTTAAACATCTACCGGACCTCTGGTCCCCCATATTAACCAATGTTCTAAATGCCACACTAAAGGTAGGGTTATTAGATTCCTGGAAGTCATCGATATTGGTCCCGATCTACAAGAAAGGGGATCGAAATACCCCGTCCTGTTACAGGCCTATCTCCCTTCTGGACTCGCTTGGGAAGATGGCAGGGCGGATCCTTCTCAATCGACTCCAGGAGTGGGCAACCGACCAAGGAGTAATATCAGACATACAATATGGCTTTCGTGAAGGCCTAGGAACAGTGGACAAAGCACTTAATCTCTCCCTCCTAGCGGGTAAATACATGGAGGCTAAGGGGTCCACACTTTACATGGTCTACGTCGACTTATCAGCGGCGTTTGATTGTGTCGCACATTCAGCATTATGGAATATAGTGCTGAAAATGGGTGTTGACCCCGCGATTGTTGATTTCCTCCGTGAAATGTATACAGGAACCACAGGTAGGGTAAGATTTGGGGCCAAAGGGGAACTTACTGGAAGTTTCAGGGTATGTATGTATGTATGTATGTAGTTGAGCTTATATAGCGCACAGCTACCCGCAGTGGGTGTCCCGGCGCTTGCTTAGGGAACCCTTCCTGGTATTCCCCTGTGAGATAGCAGGGTATCCACAAGGTGAAAGTCAGGCATCCCGCCGCGAGGGGCCGTTGTGGAGATTAAGCAAGCTATTGCCCAGAGTCGCAGAGTGTGAACCCGTGAGTCGAGGAGGCACCGGGGCGAGAATTATCGAGTCCGTGGAATTTTTAGCCCAAGACCCGCCAAGGCGGGGAATTGAACCCTGGTCCAGGACTGATCTCAGCTTCCGGGTCTGCTGCCTCTAACCCCTGAGCCACTCTTCTCCACTGAGGGTGGAAAAGGTGATCAGACAGGGTTGTGTGCTGGCCCCCTTTCTATTCACTGTCTATACTAACGGCTTGGAGGCAGCGATGCTTCGAGGCAGTAAAGATCTACCTACAATAGCTCGTCGGCAAATACCTGCATTGCTATATGCCGACGATGCCGTTATTTTAGCAAGAACCCCAAATGAGCTCCAGTGTGCATTAGACAGATATTGTGCTTTTATGGCCACTCTGAACCTAAAATTAAATGTTAAGAAAACTTATACCATGCAGGCTGGGAAGGGGATTGGGAAACATCGAAGGTTGTTTGTAAAAGGTGAACCACTAGATAGAACAACAACCTACCCATACCTGGGAGTAGTAATAGATGAGAAGTTCAAGTGGAACCCAGCGGTCAATGCCAGGAAACTTACTTTTCTGAGGGAAATTGTCTCACTAAAAGCATTCTCACAAAGGCTGGGCCAACGTCCAACACAAGAAATGATAAAAATATACAACGCAAAATGCATATCTACGGCAATATATGGGGCGGGACTATGGGGTTTTGTAAAAGTGGATGCTATTCAAAAGATTGAAAATTCCTTTTTAAGATACCTACTCGCGGTCCCAAGGAGTACCTCCACATATGCATGTCATACAGAACTGGGATTAGACTATATAACAGACATTATAAAACTACAGCCAGTAATGTTGTGGCGCAGAATATGGGCCACTGATCAATGCCATCTCACGAGATCCATTATTGAAGACACTCTGAGCCTTGACCAATGTAAAAAAATCAAATGGCTAGCCTTTGTCAAAGCAACACTAGAGGACTTGGGCTATAAAAAATATTTTGACTATCCTTCTAGGATAAATGAAATTTCTAAGGTGGACCTAAAAAAAGAATGTCTTGCACACCTGAGACAGCTACGTTTAGTAACAGAGATCCACAAACAATCTGTACAACAAGCCATACTAGTGCAGACTGTCTTTGCATCGGAACCCTATTTGTCTTTTAGTTTAACCCAATACGAAAAAATGCTGTTAACTCGTTTAAGGCTTGACATGTTTCATTTGTTAGTCTCCTTCCCAATCCAAAATGACTGGGCGTCAACACGGTCACGTTGTCCGTGTGATTTGGTATCTACACAATCAACCATACACACTATTTTATTTTGCAAATTCTTTGTAGAACCCCGTAGACGTTGGTTACTCCCCATTCTAAAATTTTGGGGGCTTCGCCAATGCCGCCCTGCATTCTTGGCACTCCAATATTTAGAAAATGAAAAATACGCCAAAGCAATTGTACGTTTTCTCAAATTTTGTATTCAACACCGTCGCAACCTATGAACTGTCTTGACCATGAGCGACATTAAGAAGGCGTACAAATCCTCAGGTCCTAAGACGAATGATAAATTGTATGTCACATTTTGCTGTTTTTTTTAACTGAGTTGTCTTTTTAAATTAATTCTCTTTTAAATTGTTTTTAGCATCCTAAAATTGTGATTTTATTATATAATTAACTTTGTAAACTGTATTTCATGAACTTTTATGGTGTTCTTATCAAATGAACTACCGAATAAAGTATTTTTTGATTTGATTTGATTTGATTTACTTGTCAGACCCTAGTACAATGCACCATGTGTGCCCAGGCCTTGTAAGTCAAATGCTGCTGGTGGGCTTGCAGCACTGGTTGTGCCACCCACAGAAGCAGCTTGTAAAGTGTGTATCAGGCCTGCCATTGCAAGGCCTGTGTGCAGTCTATGACTGCCATGTTGAATTAGCCAAGTGCACCCACTTGCCAGTCCCTAAACCTTCCCCTTGCTTAATATTAGACACCCCTATGGTAGGCCCAAGGGCAGGGTGCATTGTAAGTATAAGGTAAGACATGCCCTGATGTGTGTAGCATGTCCTAATAGTAAATTGCAGCCATTTTCGATTTTCACTATTGAAGGCTACCTGTTTTCCATATGCCAGAATGGGCAGTTAGATTATTACATTCTTATAATCCTAACTGACTCAGGGAACATGGTAGAAATTCGAATTTAGTATGCCTGAACTCAGAATAATAAAATACATCTTTTAGGAAAGTTGGATTCAATATTCTGCGTTTGAAAATACCACTTTTAGAAAGTAGGCATTTTCTTGCCTAACTGTCCAGGCCTGCCTCTGCTGGGTTGTGTATTCCTTGTCTGGGTTTGTGAGTGACAGGGCTGGGGAATTCCAGGAGACAGGCTGGGGCAGCCCGGTGGTGACCAGAAAGATCTGCATCTAGATGGGAGGGAGGAGTTGCACCTGGGACCTGAATAGGGCTGGGCCTTCCCTCTACAATGCTGGCTCCACCCCCTGTGGTTTGTCTGATGTCCCTGCCCTGCACTGTGAAAGGAGAGAAGGAATCATGTCAACAAAGCGCTCCAGAGCTGTCTCTTCCCTCCCCTGTGCTGGCTCGAACTCCTGTGGGGCGGCTGATGTATCTGCCCTGCACGGTGAAAGGAAGAAGAGAGTCATGTAAACAAAGTGCTCTGGAGCTGGTTTGGACTCTGCAGAGGCCTCTCTGCCTTCAGAGAACAAAGGATTTTGGGGTATAAATACTGGGACCCTGACCCCAAGAAATTAGATCACTTCTGGAACAAGAAACCTTTCTGCCAAGGAGAAGAACCAAGGAAGCTGCAGGAGTTTGGACTGCCCCTCTGCCAGTGTGCTTTTGGCTGGGTTTGCCTGCAGTGGTTGCGTCATTGCCAAGGGAAAGGAGAAGGAACTTTATAAAGGACTTTCATCTACAGAATATTCTCCAAGGGCTTGAACTGTGCTTGCCTCCTGCTGAAGTCTCAGGAACAAAAGACTTCACCTCCATCCCCCCCTGAATTTCCTTGCTGGGAATTCTGACTCCAGACACTTGCGTGGCGCTGGGAGCTGGAAGCGCAACGCATTGAGAAGAAGCGTGTCGCCAACGCAGCTGAAATCGTCGCATCGCCGGAAAAGCGAGCCTTCGCCGCATCTCCCTGGAAGCGTGTGTTCATCAAAGCTGCCTGCTGTCGCATCACCGGAAAAATGTGGCGCCATCATTAAAGTCACCATTGCATCACCGGAGAAGTGTGTCTCAGGGCCTGTCGCAGCTCCAAAGTACAGAGTCGTAGCAAGGCTGCCAGGGCATCACTGCATCAAGAGTGTCATCTTCTCACATCGCAACCGGATCATTGTATCGCATCAAGGCGCCATCTTGTGCACCGCAACGGGCCCGCAGGCCGAGAATCTACGCATCACCTCCACACCGGTAAGGCTCACCACGAGTCCCCTACTCTGCGCAAGCATTGAGGCAGGACGCAACCGTTCCCCCGGGTCACGGAACCGACGCATCTCCCCTTCTGCGAGCCTTTTGTTTACTTTGCGTTATGCATCCAGGTACTTTGTTGAGAACTTTGGCGCATATACCATCAACTTGAACTAAGTAACTGTAATCATCTTTTAAGCAATCTTAAGTGTAGTATTGTGGATTTTTGTCATTTGTGGTCTTGTGTTAAGTCTATATAAAGAATACTTATTTTTATAAAACCTGTGTTGTGTCTATCTGTAGTGTTTTCACTGTATTACTGTGTATATTCACAAATGCTTAACACAGTGCCTCTGAGATAAGCCTGTCTGCTCGTGCCAAGCTACCAAGGGGGTGAGCAGGGGTTATCTAGGAGTGTAATCCCCTTATCCTGACTTAGAAGTAAGGGTCTCTATTTGGACAAAGGTGAATGCCATTGCCAACTAGAGACTCCCAGATCTGCACCTAAGCCAGGCAGAACCCACCATTCCTGTCAGGGTAAGGGAGCTACACATCCAAGATAACCCATGGTGACCCTTTGGTAGCTTGACCAGAGTAGTCAAGCTTATCCCAGAGGTAATTTGTAAAGCAATTACGCAACACACCCACACCAGTGATACAATAAATACACCACAAAAGAGAGTCCACACAACGTTATATAAAATATGTTTCTGTATTCCATATGGACATAGACCAAAACAACATGAACCAATAATTACTTTGCCAACTAGGTAATTATCACCAACATTACAATGTATGCAATAAGAGACAGGTTTCTAGGTTGCACATGCCACTAAAACACCATTACGGTGCATATTATACTGTCACATTATATGTTACTCGTTACTCTGATAATGCAAGAAAAAAACGACATATCACTGTTAACACTAGGGCCTTGAATGCAGCAGGCAATGAATGTCACCCATGAGTCACTACATATCATCATAAATCTCCAGTAGTATACAAATTACCATAAGCATATCAGTAACGGTCATGCAAAAACCACATGAATCATTAGGGAACTATAGGGCACGGTGCACCTATGCTCCTATTACCCTATATACAGTAAATAAGCACCAACCGTAGGCCACAGAATCACCTCAGGCAGTTCATTTCCTACTAGAGGTACTATGCTGCTCTTGGGGTCCTCTTCCCTCCAAGGTTTACCCCCAAAATGATGGAAGAGGACACTGCCTTCCAATTTAGGGCGAGTGTGGAACCCTTCATGGCTGTTCAGACTCTAACTTGTAGGGAAACAGAAGCCCCACAGAACCACCTGCACCAAGAGGGTGAGACAGAGCTACTGGCACAAAAAGTGCCTCCCTTTCAACAGCACCTCTTGTACTCAGAGCGGTCCTGGCATCCATGGGAACCCACTCATTCTTGTCCAAAAGTTGGCCTTGGTTGGGAAAATATGCCTGCAGAAATACTGTCAGACCTCTGGGACCGGGCCCACCTCCTCCCCGCACCACCTCACCTAGCTGCATAGCAAGACACACCACTGGGAGTGGAGCCAGCTATCAATCCTTGTGGGGCTGGCTCTCCCCTGGTGGCTAGGTAATGTAAGGCTCTGCGCGGCTCTTCTCCTTGCCGTTGTCGTCCTCACTTGACACCCAATGCAGGAATACCAGTTGTGCAGTGGAGGTCACGAGGGAACGCTGCTCTTGGATATGGCGTCTTTTTACTTCACCACAGCCCTTTCATCAGTGCTTCGCAATCCTCACTATACGCTTCACTGATTGAGCAGAAATGGAATAATTAAGAGCTCTCACCACATGCTTAAAGTTCGGGTCAAACAAAACGTTTGTCACGTGCTGGAGACAAAGGGCTCCTCACTCAGCACACTGCTGCTGGACTCACACAAGACCGAGTCCCATGCCAGAGGTGCTGCAATGTAATCTTTGATGACCCTGAGATTGCTAGAACAGGGGGGACAAGCCAACAAGCCCTTGAGAGCACTGGGGCACACAAGCAGGAATGTAGGCAGCAGGCTAGCCCACAGGATTCTTGTAGTAAAGAGGCAGTCTTTCTTGTCGCCCAGCAGGACACAGGTCTTCCTGGCAGCATAACAGTTTCTTCTGGCAAGGTAAAGTCTGTAAAGTCAGCAGCACCTGGTTACAAGTCTACGCAGTGTCTACAAATATGGGGTCAGTGCCCCTGTACTTATACCCAAAATGTCTCTGATGTGGAGGTAAGTTCAAAAGAAACCTTTGAAGCGCACAACACCCTCCTTCGACCTCCAGCCCTAGCTCCAGACATACTGTAGGAAGAAAATAAGCCCTTTATGTGAGGTCAGGACACAGCCAAGACAAATGTGAGTGAGTCCACCTCCCTCTCTCCCAGCCCAAGGAAGACCATTCAGTATGCAGATGTAACCCTGTTACACCCTACCCTCCCTGTGTGATGGATGTCTGGAAAGTATGCACAAAGCCTAGCTGTCACTCTGCCTTAGATGTGGATTGGAGTCAGGCTGCAAAGCACCAAGAGTCATAAGCACATAGAAATGCCCACTGTCTCAGGTACTATGAAACTATGAGGTGTATAAAGCATAGTCTAAACGAAAATTGATAGAAAGGGAGAAGACACTAAAAATTGTTTTCTATTCTACAACTAGATCTAAAACAAAAACAAAAAAGCCCTGATGAGAGTTCTGTGAAGAGTTTAACAGAATTTGAAACACGTCGGCATATGGCTTAAATCCAGTCTAAACTAAGGGATGAATACCCTTTATGCCCTTAATATATTGTCCATTGTAGTTGCTAAACTAAGGAAATACTCTGTGGACATTTAAGAATAGGGCAATAAGACAGAAAGTAGTTGTTTTACTGTAGTCTATTTGTCTTTCATAAATTGTTTGTTATAGAAATTGTGATTTAAAATGTTGTATGAGGTTGTTTGTAAAACACGATTTATCATCTTGTTGATTTGTGTAAATGTTTTATGATATGTTTTTGTGATATGAAAACCGAAAGACATTGCTTTCATTGTTCTATGTGATGGAAATGCAAAAATTCAATTCAAAATATTAAGTGACGAGGTTTCAAAAAATGAACCAAGATAAACATAAGTTGCAAGTGTTTGTCTTGAAAGCTCAAACTATTTAAGCTTTTCAATATTTAGAGACTTAGGGGCACATGCATCAACCTATTTAGGAAGTGCAAACGGTGCGAATCTGTAAATTCGGCCGTTTGCGCTTCCTAAATACGTTTTTGGGATGCATCAAACACTTTTTCAGAATTCGCATTTTTTTGCATTTCTTAAAAATGCGAATGCATTTAAGGAATCGCATTTGTGCGATTCCTTAAATGCAATGCATCGTTTAAAAAAAAAATGTGAATTATGAAATAGGAAGTGCAAACTAACACGAGGTTGACCCTCGTGTTAATTTGCGAAAATCTGTCAAAAAGCAAAAAAATGCATTTTTTAAACTGTCATGTTACAGACGCACATGTCCTTAGGACATGTGTGTGTGAAACATGCACTTTCAAATGCATTTCAGGGGTGCAGGGGGGGTCCTTTGGACCCCCCCTGCACCCTTGGAATGCATCAACAAATTGCGAATTTGTAAATGCCTTCCCATTGACTCCTATGGGCCTTTTGGCCCATAGGAATCAATGGGATTTGCGAAAATGCACTTAGGAATTCGCTATTTATTTGCGATTCGGTAAAAATTGCGATTTTTACCGAATCCCAAATCAATAGCCAAAAAAATGATGCATAGCATTTTGCGATTCTTAATTTGCGATTCGGTAATTTTCGCAAATTAAGAATCGCAAAATCTATGAATGATGCATGTGCCCCTTAGGCTTTTCCCCAGTTGTATACATTCACTTTCTAAAAGTGGCATTTCTTCAATAGTACACCAATAACCAGGATTTATCACCACTATTCCAGACATACCAACCAAAGCAACGCTACTCCTTTCAGATCATAAATTACACCTTAACAATATATAAAGAATCCCCAGTGCTAGCCTATGAGAGTAGCAGCACTCTCTGCACTGAACAATGAAATACAGTGTTTGTCACTACCAGGACATGCCACACAATGAAAGCACATGTCCTACCTTTTACCTACACAGCCCCCTGTCCATAGAGCTACCTAGGGCCTATGTTACTTGTGACCAACATCTAGTAAAAGGGGAGTTTCAGGCTTGGCAAGTAACTTTAAATGCCTAGTCAATGTGACAGTAAACTGTGCATGTAAGCACTGCAGTGGTAGTCCTGAGACAGGTTTGAAAGGCTACTTATGTGAGTGGTACAAGCAGCACTGAAGGCTCACTAGTAGCATTTCATTAACAGGGACTTACAGGTAAATTAAATATGCCAAACAGGTGCAATCCAGTCATACCATGTTTAAAGGAGAGAGCTATGCACTTGCTATGCTATGAATAGCAGTGGTAAAGTGCCCAGAGTCATAAAGCCAACATAAAGAGGCTCAGAAAAAATACAGGGATAACCCTGCAAAAAGGGCAGGTCCAACAAACGTTGATCGACAATCATTCAGCAATCTTGACAAAAGGTTGAACACGAGTCTGTACACTCTGGGCCACCCTTCGACAATGTATTTCTTAAGCAGGTCTAAATAACATCTTCTTTACTTACTTCTCTCCATTTTTCTACAGAATAAGCACACACCTTTAAGACATCAACAACTGCAATAAAGCAGTTCTCCATGTCCTCCTCTTCCTCACACATTTCTATTGCCTTCCAAAAACACCCAGACCAAAAAAATCTGCAGTAAATTTCCCTTTTCCAGGTATGTGTTTGACATCAAAATTGGATTGCAACACTTTTGACCTATATCTTGCAATATGTGGGGCAGCATTCTTGACCTTCTCTCTATTTAGGATATTCACTAAAGGTTTGTGATCAGTTTGTAATGTGAATTGATTTCCTCACACATATGGCTTGAATTTTATGATGGCCCCAATATCAGATGCGCAACGCCCATTGGACTCAAAGGCCTTCAGCCCCCCCGTCGTGTGTGGCAGCCCGGGATGAGACAGCTTCTCGGGCGAACACACAGCCGCACCCGAGTACTTCACAGGTCTTTTAAAGACCTTTTGCTTGTTAATTAGGCTTTGATGGGGTTCACCCCTTCCTAGGGCCCCTGCAGCTCCACTCTTCCTTTTGCTTGAAGAATCAGACCCCACCCGAAATTTGACCCTGCCCAAAATAGGCCAACAACTCCTTTTCTATCATGGAGTAACACAATTCTGAATCCCTCAAAATGCTGGATTCATTAGAGATGGTGATCTCTTCCTTTTCAGTTTTTTGACAAAGCACTGCACCTATATCATAATTGCTGGCATCAACAGTTACAATACAAGGGAACTTCGGGTCATACAGTTTATGTATTGTAGCATTTGTCATTTCGCTTTTGACACATTTAAATGTGGTTTGACTATTTGAATCCCAAACAAAAGGAACAGATTTTTATAACATTTTCGACAGACCTTTGATTTTTGTGGCATAATCCATACTAATATTATAAAGAGAGAGCCCAAACCTTTTAGGCGGGTAATCTCAGTAACCACAGCACCAATCACAACACCCAATACAGCGTTGGAAAGGGCAGATGCAGCAGAAGGACATAGGCTATGCAGACGGCCACCATATATATATTATTTTTTTTGCAGAGTTTTATATAGCGCGAACTTGACCAGAACTGAATCAGGTATCAGAGCACTTTACATAGCACCAGTTACGTTACATGAGGACACACATTCATTTTTGTTAGGCATGAGGAGATTAAGTGATTTGCCCAGAATCACAGGATGTGTGGAGTCGTTACCAAGACTCGAACCCAGATCCCCAGGTCCGAGGTCGAGCGCCTTAGCCATTACGCCAACTCCTCTATACATTTAAAAGGTAAAAGAACCGTGCCAGCAAAGTAGTCCCTTGTGGGCGTGTCTACGTTGCGCTGTGGGCGTGGGCTGGGGGTGTGACTAACGCTGGGGGCTTGTGGTATGGCCATCACATCGTGGGCTGTGGGCGTGACAAATGCAGGGGGCGTGACAAACGCTGGGGGCGTGTGTCCGCTCTTCAGGCCATGTGAGTCATACATACAAGCGTCAATAACGTTGCTGCACAGCATCAAGGGGCACGCTGGGGGCGTGGCATGCTGGGGGCGTGAGAAACGCTGGGGGGCGTGTGTCCGGCCTTCATGCCATGTGAACGCAATTGCGCCGCATCAAGGGGCACACTGGGGGCGTGAGAAACGCTGGGGGCGTGTGCTACATTCCGCCCTTCATGCCATGTGGGCCGTACATTAATCAGAAGACCGTCTGCTGTGGCCATGTGCTGGGGGCGTGACAAACGCATTCACCTGGAGTCCTGGTAAGTAATGTTACTGCAGCCTCTCCTGCGCGCTGTTACTGAACTCTCTCATTCAACGAAATTACACGCGCCTGCTACCATCAACCAGGGCTCTAGCCGGCCCCGGCCGCAGATCACTACACTAATTACACGCGCCTGATAACATCAACCAGGGCTGCAGCTGGGCCTCAAGCAGGGGAACACGCGCCTGCTAATATCAAACAGGCCTGCATCTAGGCCTCAAGCGGGGGAACACGCAAATGAGCGTGTCTGCAGGGATAATTACTGCAGCCTCTCCTACTCGCTGTCACTCAACTCTCTCATTAAACAGATTTACCCGCGGCTGATAACTCTCTCATTCAACGACATTTATTTATTTTTTATTTATGTTTATTTAGGAAGTTTTATATAGCGCTTGCCTGACCGGAAGGTATCGGAGCGCTTCACAACAAGTACAGAGCAGTGCAAAATAAGGCAAACATAGAACAGTAAGCAATATACTCAGGGTACAAATCGTAAGAGAGGATAGTGACGAGTTCAAAATACAGAGTCTTGATAACCACCTCAACGAGAGCAGCAGTGACGTTTAGAACTCCGAGCTACTCCTATCTGTTCGATAGGGAGCGGTCGAGGAAAAGGTTTTTGAGCTGGCTTTTGAATTTGGGGAAGGAAGGAATAGTTCTGATGTGGGGGGATGGAGTTCCACATTTTGGGCACATTTCCAGCAAAGGATCTGGCCGCAGTTTTTTGTTTTCGTGCTTTTAGCGGGATAAGGAGTAGAGTATTAGAGCTTCTGAGAGTCCTGTTCTGTCCCGCTTTTCTGAGCTTGGACGCCAGATATTCGGGTTTGCCTGTGTGAAGGGCTTTGTGAGTGAGGCAAGCTGTTCTAAAGTTCGCCCGCATTTCAATTGGTAGCCACTTGAGTTCTTTTAGTGCCGGAGAGATGTGATCAAATTTCTTTATTCCAGTGACCATTCTGGCGGCCGCGTTGAGGGTTGTTTTCAGAGGAGCAAGGTGAGTTTTGGCTATTCCCGAGAGGATAGCATTTCCATAGTCCAATCGAGACAGCACCAATGCTTGGGTGGCTTGTTTGAGGTCTTTGGGTGGAATGTACGGTTTAATTTTGTTTAGTAGTTTCAAGTTAAGGAAAGCACTCTTTGCCGAGATCTTAATGTGTTTGTTCAGGTCGAGTTTGGTATCTAGCGTGATGCCTAGTGATTTAACAGAGTTAGCCAAGGTGAGGTTTCCATTGAGCGCATCGATATCTTTTAACCATTCAACCATTTGTGGATTCTCTTCTTTGTTCGAGATGAGGAGTAGTTCTGTTTTGTCCGGGTTCAGCTTTAAATGGTTGCTTGATAGCCAACTTTGCACTTCCTTTAGTGTTTCATTGAGTCTGTGAATGTCTTTAGAAGAGGAGATTTCCAAGTAGAGTTGGGTATCATCAGCGTAGAGATGAAAGGGGATGTTAGCTTTTCTGAGTAGGGTGGCGAGGGGTTCCATATAGATATTGAAGAGTTGGGGTGAGAGCAGAGATCCTTGGGGCACTCCCCTCTTGACTGGGTGAAGGTCGGATTCAAAGCTTCTGATTTTGATTCTTTGGGAGCGGTTATGCAAGAATGAAGAGAACCAGTTGAGGACCACGTCAACGAGTCCGGCCCTTTCTTCGAGAGCTTTGAGGAGAAGATTGTGATCGAGCGTGTCGAATGCCGCCGATAGGTCTAGGAGAATGAGGAGGCAACACTGGTCAGAGTCCAGTGATTTGTATATGTCATCAATTACGTTGAGGATTGCAGTTTCCGTGCTGCACCCTTTCCTGAATCCCGACTGATGTGAGTCGAGTAGGTTGGTATTGTCCAAGTGCCGAGTTAGTTGGTGGAGAACACATCTTTCTAGGATTTTGGAAAGAAGAGGAAGGTTAGAGACCGGCATGAAGTTATTTAAGTCATTTTTGTCCAGGCCTGGATTTTTTAGCAGTGGAGTGACTTGTCCAACTTTCAGACAGTCTGGGACAACTCCGGTTTTTAGGGAGCTGTTGATAATCCTGCACCACAGAGGGGCTAGGGAGAGTGTCAGTTTTTTGGTGAGTTGAGCCGGAAGGGGGTCAAGGGTATGAGATGAAGGTTTAGCGGTGGAGATAAGTTTGATTATCTCTTCTTCTGGAATGGGTTGAAAGAGAGACCAAGGTTTAGTAGTGGGCGGGAGGGTGCTCCCAGGCACCCCGCCATGTCTGCTATGTGAAGGGGAAGAGCAGTTGGTGATCAGAGATCGTTCGATCGTGGAAATCTTGTCGTTAAAGAAGCTGGCAAAGTTGTCGCATCGTTCTTTGGAGGCCAGCCCCAGGGAAGTGTCGGGTTTGGAGGTTTGCAGTCTAATAATCCTGAAGAGTTCCTTAGGTCTGTTTTTTGCGCTCTCCAGAGCAGAGCGGATAAACATAGATTTTTTGTTCTTGATGTGGATGTTGTATTTCTTCCTTATAGTTCTGAGTTTGTCACGTTCGCAGGTAGTGGGCAAGCTCCTCCAGCGTCTTTCTACGGCTCTTAGTTGTCTCATTTCTTCATTAGTGTCAGAGTCGAACCAGGATCTGGACGGAATGGCTTTATTTTTTCTTAGTTTCAGGGGTGCTAGTTGGTCAAGGAGGAGACCCATGTTCGTGTTATAGAGCGCTGTGAGTTCATTTGTGGAGAGATCTTTGTCACTGGGTAGGAGCCATTTTAGTCTATCCTCCATGGCATCCAGGGGGATCTGGGTGAGATTTCTTGACCATTTGGGGGGGTCATGAGCAGTAGGCAGGGACAGGGCTCTTTGGTTGATGTGGAATAAGATCATGTGATGATCTGACTAGTCCACTGGGAGGATGTTGTTGATCGTGATTGCGTCTTGGTGGGCAATGATGACATCAAGGGTTGCTCCTTTGTTGTGGGTTTCTTCAGAGCAGTGTTGGGAGAGGTTATTGTCACAAAGGAGAGTATTGAGAGATTGAATTAGTGTGTTGTTGGCTTCGTTCCAGTGTAAGTTGAGATCACCCAGGATTATGAAGTTAGAGTCTTTGAGAGCACCGTGGGCGATCAGGTCGGAAAGGTGTTCGCCAAAAGTGGGGGAGTTGCGAGGTGGGTGATAGATAAGGTGAACAACCAAAGGGTGGTTGACCTTAGTCTTGATGGTGACAGATAGACATTCAAAAGAGCTGTAGTTGCATGGGTCCATTACCGCGATGTCCATGTCATCTTTATGGATGATGGCTACACCACCCCCACGTTGATCATTTCTGTCTTTGTTGATGATGGTGAAACCTGGGGGCACCAGCATGTCTAGACAGGGTGGGGAGATCTCATTTAGCCCTGTCTCTGTGATGAACGCAATGTCTAGGTCCTGAGAGAGGATGGCTTCAGCTAATTCTTTTGCATGCTTGGGGGCTGATCTGCAGTTAACGAGCATGCAGTTAGTTGCTGGATTACTTTTGTTCCCGTGCTTTCCTAATGGGGCCCTCGGTATGGAGGTGAGGGAAGACGGGGGTCTTGGGGTTTCACTAGAGGAAGGTCTCTTCCGAAGCCCGTGATCACTTGAATATTGGAGTTAGTGGAAAATGGGAAAGGGGAGTCGTAAGTGGAGGCTAGGTCCATGGCTTCTTCAGTGGACATTGCTGCTTTCGTTCTGGACGGTCTTTGTTTTTGGGTCTCTGCATCTTTATAAGTGTGACTCTGAGCTCCAGACGTGGAGGCTTTGATTGCTGTGAGAGATTGTGTCATAGTGTCGGTTTTAGAGGACCTTAGCAGTCAATTTCCGTGTGCGGGTGCTGTCCCGAATTGGGGTTTACGGGGGGTAGAATCAGTCAGGTATGAGGCCATTAGTTGTGAATGTTGGGGCTTTTGCACCTTGTCTAGATTGGAAAGGATTTTATCCAGGCCTCTGAATATAATTTCTAGCTGGTTTTCTAGTTGATCTAGCCGGTGAGCCATGTCTTCCAGGGCTGTAGACTTGTAGTTCTGGGTAGGGACATCTCTAGGGTTGGGAGTCTGAGTCGCCTTGTGTGGTCTCCTGTTGAGTGGGTCCACCTGGCTGACTCTGTTAGTGACCCTTGGTAGGGTGTTTAGTCGTGGGCTCTTTCTCAATGATTCTACAGGAGTGCTGTGAGGGTCCATAGACCGGGCCCGAGGGATGAAGTTGTGCTGTTGAGGAAGAGGAGGATGTGGAGGTGAAGCGGATTGCTCTTCTTTGGGAGATGAAGAGGGGTCAGTAGCCCGATCCCGTGGGATGATGGGGTGATGTTGAGGAGGATAGGCTTGGGGGGGCAGTGAGGACTGATCTTCCTTGTCGTAGTTCGTGGGGACGGGGTAGTGGGAGGAGTTTCTGGGGAGGTGGCTAGGGGGTCTCATCAGGGGAGCGGAAGTAGATAATTGCTTCACCTGGTGGGGCCGATTGATCGGGGAGGGGGGCTGGGGTGGAGCGTAATGAAGAGAGTGCAGATGAGCAGAGCGAAGAGTAGGGAAGAGGGAGTCAAAGGCCTCCAAGTTATAGTTATTGGCCTGTATCAAAACTGTGCCATTCGCGTAAATGGTCACTGATGTATTACCTATTCTAGTTGCTTGGTTGGGAAGAGAGGTCATCAGTTTACAGCTATGTGAGGTGGTCGTCGTTTTAGATACACGCGCCTGCTAACATCAACCAGGGCTGTAGCCGGGCTCATGCGGCGGATCACTACACCAATTACACGCGCCTGCTAACATCAACCAGGGCTGCGGTTGGGCCTTCTCCGTCCCTATTCTAATGAAACAGAAAATGTTGTCCACCGCGAGATTTTAAAATAAATTGCCCTTGCCAAATACACACATTACACACATTCTATTTCATACCCGGACAACGTTGGGATGGGCTGCTAGTCAGGAATAAACTTAGACTAAAATTCACATAGCCCAATGAATGAACGTAGCTCATCTTTGTTCTTTGGTACCCAGACCTCTGCCACAGTCAGGACCACACCTGCTTTCGACTTTATGCCATATCTTGACATAACATGACCCAAAAACTCAATGGATTTCTTCCAAAATTCAAATGTATGTTTTTTCTCAACAACAGCCGTTTCTGTGAAAATGGAGGGAACTCTCCACAAAATTGCATCATGCTGCTCCAGTGTTCCAGCGTGTACCAATACATCCTGGTATACCACCACACCAGGAATGCCACCAATAAGATTGAACATAACCCTCTGGAAGACTGAGGCAGCTGCTCTTCTCTCACTCTCGGGATGCAGCTGCCTCCTCCTCGTTGGGCTCTTTTCTCCCCTGAAGTCTGCGTGGCACTGCTGATTCCCCTCCCCTCCCCTTCACTGACATGTCTTGCACAAAAGTAAACCCCAGCGCAGTCAAACGTGGATCAGGTGAGGAAAGTGTTGCTCACCCATTGTCTGGAATTGAAAACAGAGCTCATTGGTGCTCTTGGTTGTGAGAGGTAGTGAGTGTGTGGAGGCTCTCCGGGGTAAATTTTGGCTGCAAGTGAGCACAGATATAACATGTTGTTTAGACATGGGTATGACTTTAAGTGCTCAACTGATGCTCTTCGCTCTCTCTCAGGCTGCACCTGCCTCCTCCTCCACCCTCCTGCTTGTCAGGCTCCTTGCTACCCTGCAGCCTGCGTGGCGCTTCTGGCTCCCCTCCCTTTCTGGCTTGTCCTTCCCACAAGGTAAGGTAAACCCTGATGCAGTCAAAAGTGGAGCTGGTGAGGAAAGTGTTGCTCGCCATGGTGTCTAGAATGGAAAACAGAGCTCTTTGGTGCTCTTGGTTTTGAGAGGTGGTGAGCGCATGGGGCTCTCTGGAGTGACTTTTTCTGCGGGAGGGCACAGATACAGCATGTTGCTTAGATGTGGGTTTGAGTTTTAGTGCTCAACTCGTGGAACCAGTAAGTCTTTCATGGACGTGAAGACCATAGCTCTTCACCATATTAGCCCTAGGATGCCTGGCAATCCTTCAGCTTGTAGTTGGGCCATACCTATGGTCTGTGCTCATTTACATACAATTGGAACTAAAAAAAAAGCATGATAATTGTTAGAAATGGGGGTCCCTAGTTGGCAATGGTTTGCACCTTTGTCCAAATAGAGACCCTTGCTTATGGTCAGGGTAAGGGGGATACACTTCTAAAATAACTTCTGCTCACCCCTTGGTTTCTAGGCACGAGCAGACAGGCTTATCTGAGAGGCATTGTGTAAAGCATTTGTGAACAATTACAGTAATACAGTGAAAATACTACAAATGGACACCACACCAGTTTAGAAAAATAAGTAATCTTTATCTAAACCAAACAAGACCAAAATAACAAAAGTCCTCCATAAAGTTATCAAGATATCCTTAAAAATAGGTTATTCCCTCAAATAAAGTGTGTAGCAACAAATAACTCCACATGGAGTTAATACGACGTCGTGACAGATGAAAATCCCAAAGTACGGAGCCGACTGCGAAGTGCCCAACATCGGGCGCGGAGTCAAGCAGACCCTGAAAACAGTACCTTGGAAACAACGGAAACAATGAAAGCATAGATGGTGCAAGGTGTCTGGGAGGTGATGCTTCATTGGCGCCGGGCAGCGTCGGTTCCACGCAACCCCAGGGAAGGTGAGACATCGGTTCCTTACTGTGTTGGGGAGGTGACGTTACAGTGGCGGCGAGGCGCGGTTCCTTACAATGGTGCTGTGTTGATGGATTCGGGAGTCACTCATGTTGAGTATCGGCTCCACGTTGGTGAAGCACTGGGGTCGGTGAAGTCAGGGCTGCGCGCGAGTCGGGACTGTGCGTTGTGGACATCACAAGCAGTGTCCTCGGCTCTGGTGCTGGCAGCGGCCTCGTTGATGGCTTTGGAGTAGATGTGGCACGGTTTCAGCAGGTGTCGAGCCTACTGTGCAAGTCGTGGTGGTGCGCTGTGCTCATCATGAGCGGAGCCTACGACTTTAGTCCAGGTTACAGCATCGTTCACCGGCATCGTTGTTGCAATTTCCTTCTGTAGCAGCTGAAACAGCAGTTCCAGAATCAGAAAGACAGAAGAAATGAAGTCATTGTGTTCCTGAGACTTCTGAACAGGAGGCCGTTCAATTTCTAGCCCTTGGAGATCTTCCTTAAGCAGGGCAGACAGCATACAGCAAAGTCCTTTTTCCTTTCATTGGCAGCAAGAAGCCACTGCAGGCCAACCCCAGACAGCAAACAGCACAGGGGCAGTATTCCTCCTCAGCTTCTCTGGCTCTTCTCCTTGGCGAAGGTTCCTCTTGATTCCCAGAAGTGATCTAAAGTTCTGGGTTCTGGGCCCCAATATTTATATCACAAAATACTTTGTTCTCTGAAGGCAGAGAGTGTCTGTACCCAGCCAAAACCAGTTCTGTCCTTACTGGTGCAATTTCCTGGCAGGAGGTGGAGACAGCATTGTGGAAGGCAGACTAGGCCCATTCAGGTGAAAGGAAATCTCCTTCTCCTACTCTAAATGCAGCCCAGGTCTATTCAGCACAGCCCTGAGTCATCAGGCTTTCTGGAGCCATTGCTCCTCCCCAGCCCTTGTCATCCAAAAACCCAAACATGCAATACACAAACCTAACAGAGGCGTACTGGATTGCTAAGCAAGAAAACACCTACTTTCTAAAAGTGGTATTTTGAAACACAGAATGTAAAAATAACCCTCAATAAAAGTTGCATTTTAACATTCTGAGCTCAGGCCTACTAAACTTTATTTTCGTACCGTATTCCCAGGAGCAGTTATATTTATAAGATGTTATACACAAACTCCCCATTCTGTCCTATGGGAGTAGGTAGCCTTGCAATAGTGAAAAACAAAATTGGTAGTATTTCACTATCTGGACATACCATACACATCAGAGCATGTCCCACCTTTCACATACAATGCACACTGCCAACAGGGGTACCTTGGGCCTACCTTAGGGGTGACTAACATGCAAGAAAAGGGAACATTAGGGACTGGCAAGTGTGTGCACTTGCCAAGTCGATATGGCAGTCCCAGACTGCACACAGGCTCTGCAATGGCAGGTCAGAGTTACATTTTACAGCTGCTTCTGTGGGTGGCACAATCAGTGCTGCAGCCCACTAGCAGCATTTGATTTACAGGCCCTGGGCACACACAGTGCACTGTACTAGGGTCTGACTAGTAAATCAAATAAGCCAATCATGGAATTACTAATCCATAACAGCAATTTACAAAGGGAGCACATACACTTTTGACCTGAACAGCAGTGGCAAAGTGCCCAAAGCATCTAGAGCAGCAAAACGGAGTGCAACACACAGCAAAAACACAGGACGCAAAAGTAAAAAAGGCAGGGGACACCCAAGCCAATGGTGCCAGGTCTAACAATATTTACCTCCTCGTCCTGTCTCCCCGTCCCATTCCTGACAAGTGAGCAGCTAGTTTGCTCTACAGAAACCCCTACCTAGCTGAGCTGTTTGCACTTCCCCCTATGATGACGTCACCATCACGTGACTATAAAGGGGGAAGTGCATCTAATCAACATCCTGTTCTTTTTTTTCTGCGATCCTGAGACCGCGTTCCTGGCTGTGCTGTTCAGGGCTGCCGTTATACCGGGTGAGTTCCCTGCTGTTATGTTTGTGAATGCGGTGGCGTGCTTAAGCGGCCGCCTTTTTTCTCGCGCTGCCAGTCCCCCTGCGATGCCTCTTGTGTTTGGGGCTGTTGCTTTACACGCGGCTCGCGTTAGCGGGCGTCTCTGTTTTGGGGCACTGTTTGTACACGCGGCTTGCGTTAGCAGCCGTTTTTTGTCTTTTTACTCACCGGGCTTTGGTTGGCCTGCTCCAACGGCCGACCCTGGGTTTCCTCTGGTCCTTTTTCGCCCTGCTTTAGTGGGCTGGGGCTTTGCAGGAGCTGGTGTTGTGACGCTCCGTTTGTTTGTGATTAGGGGGCGTGTTGGCGGCTAATTGGGCTTTTTTTTATGCCGGCCGATTGCCTTTCCTGCCACAGGTGTTCGGGTCCTTGTCCTGTATATATGGGGTCCTTCTTGGATGTTTTTTTGTCCTTGTTTTTGCCTGTTGGTGTGGTTTTTGAACTTGTGCTTGGATGGATGCTGAGGCTTCTTCTTCTGCGTCCCCTCTGGATGCCCTGCGCCTCCTTGTCAGTGAGGCTGTGGCTGCTGCTTTCCTGGCTAGGGATGCGGCTGGTCGTCCTGCCAAGAGACCTCGTGTTTCTGTGGATCCACAGGCTGACCCTGAGGATGACTTGGGTCCTGAAGAGGATGAGGGTGTGCGTGGATGTTTTGTTCAGGGTGCTGAGCTCACTGAACTGTTCGCACATGTTAGGTCCAATTTGGGGTTCTCTCCTCCTGCCGCTGATGTTTTGGAGGATGACTTCTTCACGCATTATGTCCAGCCTGCTCCGGATTCTTTGCCTTTGCACAGTGCTATTCGCAAGGTGTTGTCCCACGAATGGCAGGAGGTGGACAAGTCTGCTTTTCCTTGTTTCCTGTCTCGGCGTTACCCTCTGGAGGGTTTTTCTGCTGAGTTCCCTCAGACTGTGAAGGTGGATAATCTGATGGCTGGCCTCTCTTCTCAGGGTTTGGTCGTTTCTGAGGACGCCCTTCCTGCGGACGCTGTGGATAAGCGTATTGAAGGTGCTGTGAAGCGTTCGTATGCTGCTTCCAATTTTTCCGTCCGTGCGACTGCCTATTCCAACTATATGGTTCAGTCGCTCCTTAAGGATTTCCAGTCCCTGTCGGTTCTGCTGCAGGACGGCGAGGATGCCACGCCTCTTTTGTCTTTGATGGAGCAACAGGTTAGATACCTGTCGGATATTTCCTTTGACAATTTGGGGGCGGCGGCGGCTGCTTCTGGTGCTTCCATCGCTGCCCGTCGTCATATTTGGATGCCTTCCTGGAAGGCGGACTCTTCGCAGAAGTCGGTCCTCCTTAAGTTGCCCTTTGCGGGTTCCAAGGTGTTCGGTCCTCAGCTGGAGGGTATGGTCAAGCAATCTGCTGAGAGCCGCAAGCTGGTGTCTCCGGTCCGCCCTCCTTCTCGGGGTCGTGGATTTGGTTACCGTCGCGCTTTTGGGCCTCCTGCTCGTGGCGCCTCTCAGCCCTATCGTGGCAGGGGTCATGGCCGGGGGGCCCCTGGAAGTGCCAAGCCCCGGGCCGCTACCGGTGTTGCCGCCCCTGCTTCCTCCTCTTCTCAATGACTGTCTGCCCTTGCCAGTAGGTGGTCGCCTCCAGTCCTTCCGCGCCCAGTGGTTGTCGGTTCCGGATGCCTGGGCAGTTCAGACTATTTCGGAAGGTTGCCGGATCGAGTTTTCCTCTCCTCCTCCTCCGGGTTTTGTTCAGACTCCCCTGCCGCGGCTTCCTCTGCGCAGGGATGCTTTGTTGGCAGGCGTGCGACTCCTGTTGGAGAAGAGGGCTATTGTGGAGGTTCCTCCTCTAGAGAGGGGCAGGGGTTGCTATTCAATCCTCTTTCTGGTCTCAAAGAAAGACACTTCGGATCTTCGTCCTGTTTTGGATCTGAAGCGGGTCAATCGCTTCGTTGTCCATCGACCGTTCAAGATGGTGACGCTCCAGTCCATCCTGCCTCTGGTCCTGCCGGGGGGTTTCCTGGCGTCCCTGGATCTCATGGATGCCTATCTGCACGTTCCTGTACATCCAGAAGACCAGCGTTTTCTCCGATTTGCTGTGGGGACCCTTCACTATCAGTTCCGGGTGCTCCCTTTCGGCCTTTCCTCGGCGCCCAGAGTGTTCACCAAGCTCTTGGCCCCTCTGGTGGGTATCCTTCATTCCAGGGGTCTTCTGGTTTTTCCATACCTGGATGACTGGTTGATTGTCTCTCCTTCTTTTTCACAGGCTCTGTCGGATGTGGACCAGGTGTGTCTTCTGCTCGGTTCCTTTGGGTTCCTTATCAACCACAGGAAGTCCTCCCTGGTGCCCTATCAGTCCCTGAAGTTCCTGGGGGCTCTCTTCCGCATGGATTTGGACATGGTTTTTTTCTCGCAGGAGCGCCAGTTGACTTTGTTTCGTCACCTTTCCTGGCTTCTGTCCCAGTCCCGGGTGTCTGCCTGTCTCTGGCTGCGGAGTCAGGGGGAGATGGCTTCCACTCTGCATCTCCTTCCTTGGTCCAGACTCCATCTGTACCCCCTGTTGCATCATGTCCTGTCGCACTGGGATCCTGCCTCCTTGGACTACGAGACTCTGATCCCTGTCACTCCGGGGATTCGGGCGGATCTCCGGTGGTGGTTGTCCCCTCTCTCTCTTTCCCGGGGGTTCGATCTCCTTCCTCCTCAGTCTGTGATCGTGTTGTCCACGGATGCCAGTGCTTTGGGGTGGGGTGCCGTTCTGGGTGCCTCCAAGGCGCAGGGTCGTTGGTCCAGTTTCGAGTCCCTCCAGTCTTCGAACTGGAAGGAGTTGAGGGCGGTTTGGATGGCTCTTCTTTGGTTCGCTCCTCTCCTTCGGGGTCGGGCGGTCTCTGTGCAGACGGACAATCAGGTGGTTCGTTCTTATGTGAATCACCAGGGGGGCATGTGTCGTGCCCTGTTTCTCCTGTCCCGGGAGATCGGCCTTTGGGCTGAGTCGACTCTCTTGTCTCTGACGCGGTCTATCTTCCGGGGAAGGAGAATGGGCCTGCGGATTCTTTGAACAGGGTGTTCCCCTCCTCGGTGTCCCTTTGTCTGTCCCCGGATCTGTTCGACCTGATTGTCCTCCGGTTCCACCTTCCTTGGCTGGATCTGTTTGCCTCAGAGGAGTCCGCCCTTCTTCCTCGATTTTGCAGCATAGTTCCCTCTCCGTTGGCGTGGGTTACCGATGCTTTCTCGATTCCTTGGTCGAGGGGTCTGCTGTTTGCCTTCCCTCCGTTTGCCTTAATTCCGAGGGTCCTCCGGAAGATTCGTTGGGATCGGGCGGAGGTTCTCCTGGTGGTCCCGGAATGGTCTCGACAGTCTTGGTTCCCCCTTCTGTTGACGTTTTCGGTTTGCCCTCATTGGAGGTTTCCGCTGTCTCCCTCCCCGCTGCGGGCTCCTCTTCTGGGGTTTCCTCCCTGCGTCGCCTCCGGCTGGGGGTTTGGCACTTGAGAGGATGAGTTTGCTGGGTCTGGGTTGCTCGGTCGAGGTTGCCCGTGGTCTCCAGCTTTCTCGCCGTCCTTCCATCTTGAAGTCGTATGCCCGTCACTGGAAGAATTTCTCCTCCTGGTGTCTTGTGAGGGGTCTCTCTTCTGCCTCCTGTGAGGCCGTGAAGGTTTTGGACTTCTTACAGGATGGTTTCGTATTGGGGCTTGCGGTTTCTTCCCTTCGGGCCCAATGGGCTGCCATTCTGGCTTTCCGGGGTTCTTCTGTTTCCTCTGTCTCCCAGTTGGTGGCTCGCCTTCTCCGGAGTTTCTTGCTTCAGCGTCCTGTCTCTCGTTCTCCTGTGCCTCCTTGGGATCTTCCCTTGGTTCTCCAAGCTTTGACGGGTCCTCCTTTCGAGCCTTTGGACTCCGTGGCCCTGAAGTTCCTTTCTGCTACGGTTATTTTCCTGGTGGCCATTACTTCTGGGCGGAGGGTTGGGGAGATTGGGGCGCTGATGGCTTCCCCTCCCTTCTTGTGCTTTTGCGATGATAAGGTCATTCTCCGTCCGAGTCCGTTTTTTCTTCCTAAGGTGGTGTCTTCCTTTTACTGTCAGGAGGATATTGTTCTCCCGGTGTTCTTTCCGGCTCCTGCCTCTCCTGAGGAGGTGCTCCTCCATTCGTTAGATGTGCTGAGGGCTCTCCGCATCTACTTGGAGCGTACGGCTGGTTTCCGTAAAGTTGATTCCCTCTTTGTTACCTATGGCCTCTCGGGACTAGGGCTTCGTCCTTCTTTGTCCACCTTGTCTCGTTGGGTCAAGGGCGCTGTGGTTTCTTCTTACGATTCTGCCCACTGTCCTCTGCCTTCTTCTGTTCAGGGTAGGTCGACTAGGAGCGTGTCGTCCTCCTGGGCCATGTTCAAGGGGGCCTCGTTGAGGGACATTTGCAATGCTGCCACGTGGGCTTCTCCCCATACTTTTGTTGCACATTACCGTCTTCAGTTGGGGATGGCGGCCTCTGCTGCCTTTGGGGCTTGTGTCCTGTCTTCTGTACATGATTTCTAGTTTGTACTGTTTTCTGATGATTAAATGGACCTGTTTTTTGCACATCCTTTCTGGTCTGTTTTTTCTCACAATCACCGTGTGCTTGGGTATGGGCTCACTTGTCAAGAATGGGACGGGGAGACAGGACGAGGAGGTAATGCCCGGTTACTTACCGGTAATACACATTACTCCGAGTCCTGGTCTCCCCGTCCCATTCCTGAGCCCTTCCCTTCCTCCCTGGTTTGGGTTTTTGTTTGGGTGATTGTTTGTTTTTTTCGTTCTGATTTTCTTTGGTATTTTCAGGATGTTGATTAGATGCACTTCCCCATTTATAGTCACGTGATGGTGACGTCATCATAGGGGGAAGTGCAAACAGCTCAGCTAGGTAGGGGTTTCTGTAGAGCAGACTAGCTGCTCACTTGTCAGGAATGGGACAGGGAGACCAGGACTCGGAGTAATGTGTATTACCGGTAAGTAACCGGGCATCCCTGCACTTCTATTGGCATTGTTGCCATACTGTTCCTCTCACCACTAATCTCCAGTTACACATGGCTTTCGACCGCTGCCCTACTTCGTTTAACAGTAGTTGTTAACTGCAGCATTTTATTAGATCTGTGCATAGCTAACCTAGTATATTTAGCACAGGCTCGTTTTGCCTCATTGGAACCCCCTGGCCTGAAATACTGGAAACAGTGCAGCAAAAAAAATATATCCAATAATGTTCACGTTAGAACAGTTTCTGTTATACATTGCCCATTTTTAAATTTCTTAGGAACAGCATCTGAAATGAGTATATTCATGAGCAATTGCAGCTTCTAGAGCACTAGAGGATGTATTGTTTGCAAGCACATTCACTATTCATTTAGAGAGCAATTTACAGAGCCTCGGTGCGGCAGAGCTGAGGCCCGTGCACCAGAAGTGAGAGCTCGCCTTGTTTTCATTAACTCTTCAGGATTCACTTCCGAGACACGCCCTCACCTCCACTCCCCTCCCTTGCCTCACTTCTCCCAGCACTGTAAGTATGGCTAGGTCCTGGCCCCCCTCCTGGTGTGCTCATCCTTGTGCTTCGCCTCACTACCTACACCCACCCTCCCTCATTTTACTTTCACTTTAACCCACACACTGTCCCTCGTGTTGCTTCTACGTTACCCCTCCTTACTCCCCTCCACCATCACCTGCTTACACCCCTATTGCTTCAGAAACACTGGATTGTTGTTGGAAACAAATATTGTAAATAATAATAGGAAATATTGGTCTAAATTAAACTTTTGGCTGCAAGGCATTGCGTTATTTAATCCTTTATTTAATTACAGCTAAAATGCCATTTTGTTCCTGAAAACACGTGTATGTCATGGAACAAGAGTCTCTTAGCATGAATATTTTAACTTTATTTCTTGTATGGGAGATAGTCAGTACTGCACTTCTGTGAGACGTAATGCCGGTTTTGTTACATTATAGCCAATTTGTTTCTCTGTCCGTGCCTACCTTTCCCTACTGCTAGTGTCTCCAGGGCACGCGCCACAGGAAAAAGTTAATGAAAAGCTGTACATGTTCCCAACATCTTACAATAACCATCAAAATAAGGACAACATAAAATGAAAATAATAAATCGTGCAGATAATTAAAAGTTAACCTATCTTGTTCCACACCACGAGGTGAAATATTGAAAATACTTGAGCTATTTAAATTCACATTTATTTCATATAGAAAATGTGTTTCTTGTTTTCATTAATTACGGATGCCTGACAACATCTGCCTGAGGTTATAATGATCCTAAGGGAAAGCAAGGTATGTGATGTTGTTGTTTTTGTTTTTTATTCAAACAAGCCATAGTTATAAATGGGGACTTGTTTCATGGTGTTGGCGAGGTTGTTTCTGGAGCCCTGCAGAAGGGGAATAATAAATTGTGCTTGTGTGACCATGCATGTTTGGCATCCCTGATAATAAGTTGTTTGTGTTGTGCCTTAAACCCCAAAATCCCACGGAAACAGCGAGTGGAGGCTGCATACTACATATTGCCGGGCCACATTTAATGAGAACTGTACAGATAGCACACTACTTTATTGAGTATCATTTTTACAATGGCTAATTCTAAGGAAATTATGGGTTTATGGGTAGTATTTTTCACACAGCCCCTGAGCAGCAGCCTTCACCAGGTGATCCATGCAGTAGTGGTGCACTAAAACAACTAATTATCAAATGCTGAGATAATCAGATGTGATGTGATACCATCCTTCTACTTCATTGCCCATTTCATAGAAGTTGTAGAATGCTTGGATGGCCACCAATGCATTAGCCTATGCTTGTCTAGGTTTTTAACTTCGTCCAGAAAACAATGCCTTTGCTGGAAAGTAATAATGACAATTGGACAAAGGAACAATGGGAAAGATGAAAGAAATGGCATTGGAGCTCAAGTGAAGATCAACACGGGAACAAAACGCAGCAAGCTGATAGCAGGATCGCCCGCCTGTCCCTAAAATGGATGCCACCACAGATGTCCTGAAGGGAATAACCACAATTAAGCACAACAAAAGTGGAAAATAGATCACATCCCACGTGAACTATAAAGACACAAGACGAAAACTACAATTAAGCACAACAAAGTGGAAAATAGATCCTAACCCATGGGAACTATAAAGACACAAGAAAATAAACGAAACAGAACAAAATCTTAAGAAAAGCACCCTCCACCCATAAGAGACCTCAACACAATTACAAGTGAAACAACTAGCAAGGATGGCCGATAACTTAGAATTGGTAGGCATAAATGCACACTGCATAATGTATCCATCCAACCTATCCAAGACCGCCGTCAAGAAATACAAACACAAGCTAATGAGAAAAAAAACGAACACACTGATCTCAGACCCATCATTTAACCCAGAAAAAGGCATGATTATAAACGACCTAATATTTTTCACCAGGAAAACAGCTAAATGGCGCACCGTCTTTACAGAGATACTCAACATAAAATCTGTTGGCAATACACCCCATGGAACAAAACTCTTGATCATACCATCATCAAATCTCAGAGCAGACCTGTGCATAACTGTGTACAAGAATGGAATAGAAGGCGCCAATAATGATTTAGAAAAATTTGACAACATATTTTTAACATTAAAAAAAGGTGTAGAGAATCCAAAGGATCAAATACAGCGGAATGCCCTAGTGATCAACCCAGACATGACCCATGCTATCACAACAGGCGTCACGTCATCTAGTGAACCGCAGGATCAACAGCAAGAGACACCATTAAGAGACTCAGAAATACTACTACCTAGACTACCTCAGCATCACCAACAATCTACGATACGAGGAAACAAAACAGGGATGGGAGACAGCCTAGAGGGAGAGAACGCAGAGAGCACAGAAACAACGATAATATGTGAGCGTACGGCCCCGACACAAATACAGAGAGAAGAATCATCAAGTCTAGACCAGGAGACGGATCCACAAAGATCATTGAAACTAGAAGACAGCACGAAGAAGGAGGATAGTCTGGATGAAGAGAGAACTGAAACACCCATACTGACACAAAGATCATCGATACTGGAAAACATTACGGAGAATACCGAAACCACAAACAGGGAATACAGAATTGAGAGGACAAGCACCCCTATTACGTCGCCTCAGACACCGAGCGTTATCAAAGGTTTACAGGCACAAATTGACAATATATCACAGGACATCCTTAGCACACGGAAAACAATGGAAAAGATTCTGGAACTCTCGCTAAGCACACACTCCAAAATAGAACACATCCAAGAAGTTTTGCATAATTCTCAAGAAAAAAGGAAGGAGATAGCCATGCCATCACTAAATAGGCAAAACCGCCCAGATTAGAGTCCTAGTTATTTAACAGTAGATGAAACCCTAGCCCTACTCCGGACATATGAGCCTCCAGAACATAGTAGAGGGGAAGAAATAGGAACAGTTCCGATTGATGCTAATAGAACATCCAGACATAAGGAAAGGAAACCTAACCTTAACAACGTACAACAAGTCCAACTATTTACAGACTTGCCGGAACAGGACTCTAGTAACACAAGAAAACCTCTGAAATGCCTACTGCTCAGCTGTAAGTCAGCAGTAAAACATGCCTCAGACATCGCAGCCCTCATTATAAGCCAGGACATCGACCTTGCAATCCTAACAGAGACATGGCTGTCGGATTCATCGTCCACAGTCATGGATCTGCTAGTGCCCCCTCAATATAACATAGTGAGACTAGACAGACAAAAAAAGATTGGAGGTGGTATAGCCTGCATACATAGATCGGACATAGAAATCAACCTAAATCAATGTGACTCCCTCAAATCTTTTGAATACCTTGGCTTAAATATACATTCCACAGAATTTCAAAGATGTAACTTACATGCCCTATACCACCCTCCTGGAAATAATACCACTTTCATAGATCAGTTAATGGAGATCATCACGGAAAATTCTAACACCCAAACTAACGACATATTCCTGGGTGACTTTAACTTACACTGGGATGACAAGAAAGACAAACAGATCAATGTTCCTAAAGACTTTTTATCTGAGTTAAATCTTACCCAAGCTTGCACACAACCGACACACGCAAAAGGAGCAACACTGGATTGGATAATATCAAAAAACAAGAACATAGTGATCCACTCGGATATGCAATGTGACTGGTCCGATCACCATGCAATAACCTTTCTAATACCCACTTTGAAAAGGAATAAGACCACCCAGCCTATTAAACGCAAAAAGTGGACCCGGGACAACAAGGACGCGAATATTGAAAGTCTAGTAGAAAGTTGTAAGAAAGGTCTGAACCCGCCCGACAATTTGCAGAATGTGAATGACCTAACGAATCATTATACTACAACAATATCTAACATAGTCAACACTGCCATGCCACTAAAACTGAAAAGGATCTCAGAAAAGGACAAAAACCCTTGGTTCAATGGGGCATTGAATGATGATAGGCGGAAATTAGGACTAGCTGAGAGAAAGTGGAGACAACACCCTACTACACCCGAACTGAAATCACTCAGAAAAATTAGAAATGAATACAACAAAAAGATCCTCAATTCCAAAAAAGAATATATTAGATCAGAACTAGATAACGCTAAAAACCGGCCAAGGAAGCTTTTCGAGATTTTAAAGCAACAATCCAATAAATTAGCCAAAACGGCCCAAGAAACTACTAAAACTCAGCTGAACTGCGAAGAATTTTCAACCTTCTTCACCAACAAAGCCAACAAATTGGAAATAGAGCTTAAGCTGGCGGTGGACAACATACCCGACAAATCGCACAGACTGATCAACCCCATCCCAGCAATTAAACAAGACGAGGCAAAAAACAAAGCGCATTGGGATTACTTCAAGCTTTACGATCAGAATACGATAGCCAAAACATTATCGGATATCAAACCAAATAACCACTATAATGACCCTCTACCCGCCAAATGTCTACAAAAAATCAACCACATCCTCATCCCGATATGGACCAGAATAATAAATGCCTCACTATCACAAGGGATACTGCCTGATTGCTTAAAAACAGGCCAAGTGGTCCCCATCATCAAAAAACCTACAGCAGACCCAGCAGACCCTAATAACTTTCGCCCGGTTACCAATATTCCAGTACTGGCCAAATTAATCGAGAAATGTGTACAAAACCAACTGAGCCAACACATATCAAATTTCACACTGCTAGACGACGGCCAATCTGGATTTAGAACAGGCCACAGCACAGAAACAGCAATCCTGCATATTGTCGACGATGCATTACAGGCCCTTGATCAGAATAGAACATGTCTACTAGTACTTCTGGACCTGTCCGCTGTATTCGACACGGTAAATCATGAAAAATTACTAAACAGGCTGCATAACAGGATGGGAATATTGGGAAATGTGCTGAAATGGTTTGAATCCTTCCTGCAGAATAGAACTCAAAGATTTTTGGTCAACCAGACACTATCTCCAACTTGTCCTAATGTGATCGGAGTTCCTCAAGAGTCTACACTATCTCCTTCTCTCTTCAACCTCTATGTCGAACCTCTGACAGAAATTCTTAAAGACGCAAACATACTTTATCATATGTACGCAGACGACACACAGATATACATCAAGATCGCTTCCCTGGAAGATATCATGTTAATGAACGAGGCCTTAAAAAAGTCATTAAACTGGTTGTCCAGCAATCATCTGAAACTAAATGCACAAAAAACGGAGTTCCTTCTAATCTCTCCACCTAAGAACCACACGGAAGTGAAAGAATGGGCAAAATTGATCACAGCACTAAACTGCACTCCTACTCTAGTGGACTCAGCGAAATCATTAGGAATTACATTAGACAAGAACCTTGACATGAGAACCCATATCAAATCTATGGCAAAAAATGCATGCTTTCACCTGAACTATCTTAGGAAAGTGAAACCATTCATCTCTACAGCAGATCTCAAAATGGCAGTACAATCCTTAGTTATCTCAAGGATTGAATATGGTTGCACTACCTTAGCAGGTCTACCAAAAATTTCCACGGCACCGCTAAAAGCATGTCTCAATACTGCTGCAAGGCTCATCACCGGATCTAGGAAATTCGATCATATCACGCCACACCTGAAAGCTCTAAATTGGCTACCATATGAAGCGAGAATCCAACTTAAAATGGCATGTATCACCCACAAAGCGCTTCACTACAAAACACCAAGATACCTGGCTCAGAAAATAGAGTTATCGGGAGGAGACAGACCGGCCAGGAGTGCCAAGGAACTGCTGCTGAGACCACCCATCTTCCGGAAGAAGAAAACATACGACAGAGCTTTCTCAGGGGCAGCTCCTAGAATCTGGAACTCACTCCCTCCAAATGTTAGGAAAACTACGAACACGGCAACATTTAAGAGGGAAGCCAAAATGTTCCTAATGAGTAAGTTCCTCATGTAGATGAGAAGAGACATCACCGTCGCCACGACACTGTTGTGCCAAAGCAGAACAACAAAGGGAAGTAAAGAGAAAGTCTCTAATTGCACTGGGAATAACTAGAGGCGTTATACTTATCCAGAATCGGGAGGAGAAAGGCACAGATAAAGACTATTGGTCCTTTTGTTATTGTACTTCAATTTACAGTATTGTAGGCGAATAGAATATCATATATGATAACCTTGAAGACAGACACCGGCTGAAACTATATTGGAATATGCACTTGCCGATGGCAAGTTGTAGTTTAATTTACTGCGCCATTTTACATTGTTATGAGAAAACGCATTACAATCCTACACTAAACCACCACATATCAGTATTAATCATTTTACTACATAACCTTAAACTTACCTACCTCGTTCTCTAAATGGTTGTGATATGCAAGATGTATCCCTAACCCACCTATTGTATTGTACCTGTAAATGTGAAGCGCTCTGATACCCAAGGGTCACGTTCGCGCTGTACAAAACTTTCTAATAATAATAATAATTTATAGTGCTAATGCTTGCACAGAACATACGCAACGTGTATTTGCGTGTTTTAGAAGATTAAAGCCAAACCTTGTGGTAACAACATGTGGACTGTTTCCATCTCCTGTTCCTGGGTGCAGGACTCCCCTGGACAATGTTCTACAAAAGTATGAAATCGGCTTAAAAATTTGTGGGGCATGATGCTATGCACAGAGTCAGGATTTTGGCTTTAAATCCAGATCCTCTATCGCCACAGAACTTGGCAATTTCTTCTGGGGTGATGGAGCAGAACATATTTCCTGGTGACTTGTTAGGGATGGCAGCTCAGGGAATGAACTGGGGCACATTTGCCATACCTTTTATAATGGATGCAAAACCTAATTTAGAGCATTACTTGCTGAAAATCTCCCTGCCTATGTGATTGAAGACCATCCTCCAATATTCCAGTAGTGGCATTGCCACTGCATATGGCTATCATGTGGCAGAATGTCTCTGTGAAAACATGCTACTCAATACCATATCAATCCACTCTATGCCACGTAACAGCAATCCACATAAATACACTCCATACCATTCCAGTCAACATAATTTCACTCAACACTACGCTGTTCAATGCCACAGTAGTCAACTCCACACAAATGCATTCCACACCACACAAGTCAATGCCAAATCACATAATTCCACTTCACAACACAATTCCACTACACACCACATATATCCAATTCACAACACCTAATTCAACATCATACCACAAACTTCAGCAGCACACCACATAATTAAACTCCACTATCTAATCCTCCATAGCACACACTCCTACTCCAAATAATTCTAATTCACTCAAAACCACATTATTACTATCCACATAATACAACTGTACACCATGCCCATACCACAAAAGTCCACTACACAAATCCACTTCACACCACAGTTCCACAACGAACAATCCCAATCCAATCCACATAATTCCACTACACACCACATACATCCACTCCAATCCATAACACATAGTTAAGCGATATTTACATTTACAATAGCTCTAACTCTCTTTTTTTTTAACACCCAAACAGACAGATCAGGAGCTTAGCTCCTACCTATTTTTTCTTTTTCATCACCAAAAAAGCAAAGCTAACCACACAGTTCCAGGCCACACAATTCAACACAAAACATTTCCAATCCACACCACATAATTCAACACCAAACCACATAATACAACTCAACACAATTACACCACACACAGTTACACATACATCTAATACACACCACACAATTCCACGCCACAGTTACACAACTAAGTAATCCAATGCAGCCCACATAATCCCTCTGCACACCACATACATACACTCCCTAACACACAGGTAAAGGACACTGCTATGTGCAATGCCAATAGCTCTAAATCACACAAATGCGAGACCGATTTCATTTCCAATGCTTGTTGTGGCTCAGATTTCGCCCACTGATGCCTCTGAGTGAGTCAATTTCAGTAATTGGATTTTTTTTCTCCTAATGTCCCTCTAAAACAGGGGGCTGGGTAATTTTATACAAATTTGTAAAAAATAACTATTTGTTATTTGAATTCTTGATATGAGCCTTAAGTTTCAGGAGGACGCTCACCTCGGATGTATTGGGGAAATAAACCTTCCTGGCACTGGGCTATGTGCTTGTTTGTAGTTCATTTACAATCCAGTGCGGTCAAAGCAGAAGAGTCTCCTTCAAATGTTAAGCCTTTACTGCCATCTAGCGAATCTTTTGGACAACAGCAATGCTGGTCTCTGCAATAAGTGAATTTAAGAGTTATAACGGGATGCTTGTATTGGTTGTTTGCCCCGTTTGTGAAGCGTGTGGGTACTCGCAAACATTTTTTTCAGGGCAAAAAGTTTGGTCTGTGGTGTGACCGCATTGATACCAGCAAGGTGGCATTCAAGGGTGGGGGTTTAGGGACTGAAGGTGGGTGTTGGGCAGTGGTCTTCAAACTTCTTAATGCCGTGCTAGTCCTGTGAAAGAAAATAGTTATCAGGCCCCCACTCAAAACTTTTCACAATTATTCTATTAAACTGACAAGGCCTCATTTATGAAGCCCTTTACGCTGCCGGAAAGTCACTTTTTGTGACGTTCTGTGGCGCAGGAGCCTGTTCCAGATTTACGAGGAAGCACTAAGCCACTTTTTTTGTCTTAAGTTTTTCCTTTGCAAATATTTTTTCCTTTAAAGCAGTTTTCTGCATTAAAGGGCCGTACAATGGGTGTTGCTGGGGCGTTCCCAGCAACATCCATGGGTTTTTGACACTGCCCCAGATTCACGAGAAATTGTAAATCCTAGGCAGCGCCAAAAACTTACGCCTCCCCAGGGGAGGAGTAAGGGAGGTACAACGAGGAGAAATATCTTTATTTGTCCTCATTTCTCCTTTTTCTGTGTGGGCCGCATACTGCAGCATACATAGAAAGAGGGCAAAGCCTCTTGTGATTGTTTTTGTGCAGGAAGGTTTCCCTTCCTGCACAAAAGAGGGGTTGGCCTAACGGCTAAGGCGCTCGACCTCGGACCTGGGGATCTGGGTTCGAGTCTCGGTAACGACGCCAAGAAACCTCCTGTGATTCTGGGCAAATCACTTAATCTCCCCGTGCCTAAAAATGAAAGTGTGTCCTCATGTAACGTAACTGGTGCTATGTAAAGCGCTCTGATACCTGATTCGGTTTGGGTCTAGTTCGCGCTATATAAAACTCTGCAAAAAAAAAAAAAAACAACAATGCAGTCACATATGCTCAATGCTGCAAAGTTGCCTGTGATGGTGCACGGCAGCCCAATGGGTGCCGGCACAGGGGAAAAGGACAGAAATGCGCTGTATCGTGATAGATACAGTGCATTCCTGCCCTTATCATTTACCGTAGGGCAGAGCAGAAGGAAGGCCTGCAGCACTGTCCTACGGCACAACCTCATAAATGAGTCCCAGAATGTTTAAATATGTCTAAACTTATTTAAACATTGCAGTTCTGTTACCTTTTTTAAAATGTAATCAAGTACATGATTACTGAACATACTATTCTGGTCAGTTGGGCCTTACTAACATGTAAAAGTATCCACAGTGTGATAATTAGACATCTGGATGGGAGGTTTGAAGAATATTTGAAGTCCCTTCCCATTTGACAACTTCTTCCATCCAGGATATAAATTACAAATGACGCAAGTGATGGCCCATTTCAGAGCGACTTACTGCCACTCTTTTTCCGCTGAAAACAAAACACTGTTATCAGAGCCTGGTACCCCCTTCCCCCCATCCCGGATCACTCCAGGCTCCCTATGTGGTCCTGCCTCCCAATTTGAAGACTTCTATTGTTTATTATCACATATAAGAGGACCTTGAAATACATGGCTTCATGATGTGCACCGTACAATGCCGGCTCCTGTGTATGATTTAATAAACTACACTGTTGTTCATGTATAATAGTAACCCAGGCCACCGAAAGAGTGCACATAACAAGCGACTTGCCTCTTAGTTCACTGTGCGATTGTCGTCATTGTGGGTGAGTAAATTCATGTTTGAAAAATATCACTTAAAAAAAAACACATGTCTCAATGCACTTATATTATGTACTAAGGTGAAATGGTTCTGCATGCTAATGAAATACACTTTTTGAATTTTGAAGAGACTTGATGATATTTTGATAGATTTGTTGCACGAGGTCTTTACAAATGAAAGTGTTCATAAAGTTAAGTGGTGCAGGAGACCTTAGTTCTTTGCTTTCTTTAACTTCAGTTAATATTAAAACAAATGTTTTCCCATTTATTTAACATTAAATTAATGTTAGGTCTGTTTGGAGTAAACAGCAGCCCAGTGGTGATGTTGACCTGGGGCCCACATCTAAAGGTCAGGAGAGCAGTATGCGGTCTCCGGGCCGTACTTCGAGAAACCCTGGTGTAGCATGTCCATGTTTGTCACCACGGCTGGATCTCCATAGAAGAACTTCCACAGGCTCCTACCCTGGCACATTCAGTGCTTACAAAATGGAAACTCTTTTCTAAGCAGGGATATGGTCAGCAGTGTCATCTCGTAAAATCATTAGCCGCGGCCGGTAGAGGGAGTACTGGCCGGGCGGTGCCGAGGGGAGGGGGAGGGGCCGGGAGGGGGGTAGTAATGTATGGATTACGGACTTTAAAAGGTAAGTAACCATAAAAATAAATACATCGAATTTCGTTGCACACACTGCATCGCATTTGGTGATGCACTGTGTGCAACGAAATTCGTTTTATTTATTTTTATGGTTACTTACCTTTTAAAGTCCGTAATCTATACATTACTACCCCCCACCCTGCCCCTCCCCACGTCACCGCCCGGCTGGTATTCCCACTACCGGCCGTGGCTGAAAATCATACGTATTTCAAGGTCTCGCCTAGACAGTGCATGCGTTGTCCAGGGTTGCACTGACTGCCTGGTATTCCCAAATGAACAATGAGAACACATATGGATTTAAAATAAGCTGTAAATAAATTTGTTTTGCATTGTTTATTTAGAAGTGCCAGAAGGTCCCCAGCAGGTAAACTAGTCCCAAATGGCAGTGAAGAGCAAAACACCTGGTAGCCAGCCCGGCACTGGCCACTGTCTCTTCAAGATATTTTGTTTACATTCAGTGGGCTTACATCCCATTCATTGCTTTTTATTGGTTGCTTTCATTGGGCCTCATTTATGAAAAGTGACGCATCGCTGCGTGAAAACAGCGATGCGTCACTTTTCACTGCGCTCTCCCTGCGACATGATTGATGCGTCATATTTTTAATATGACGCATCATGTCGCAAGGAGTTACAGATACGTCAGTATTTCTGACGTATCTGTAGGCGCAAAAGTGACGCATTGCTGGAGTGTGTCACAAAAGTAACGCAACTCCAGCAATGCTTCCTTTCACATGGGGAAAGCCCCATGTAAAAGGCCTTGCGTCAGTCTTACGCCTGCTGTGAGCCAGGCGCAAGATTTTGACGCAACAGCGTCCTAAAAGTGACGCAGTGAAATCTCATAGATTTCACTGCGTCACTATTACAAGGCTTTTTGCGGGTGAACGCCCCCTCTGCATACATTATACCTGACGCAGGTATAATGTAGCGCAGGGGTTTACAAAGTGACGCATCTGCTTAGATGCGTCACTTTGTAAATAGTGCGCATCAGGAGGCATGTTTTACGCCGCCGATGCGTCACAAAAAGTGACGCATCGGAAGCGCAAAACTCACGCAAGGCCTCATAAATGAGGCCCATTGTCATTTTTATATGCTTGCGTGTATGAGCTCAGGTGTGACGGCTTGTCCTCCTTTTCATGCGCTATACCCATCCATGGAGCATTGCTCAAGTTCTTGTTTCCTTCCACTGCTTCTCTTGTGGAGCTACTTTTTTCTTAATTTTGAACAAGTGAGTGTATCTTGGCCATATTCTCATGCTTTAAGCAGTCCTCATGTGTCTGCTTGTATGTGATCAGCACGTGATGCCTTATTTAGTGCACCTTGGACACATCCTGCATTTTCTATTTTCTATACTTTTTAACATTATTTGCTAGTGCACCATGTCTATGTGTTTCTTTATCTTTAAAAAGTATTTGCTAGTGCACCTCGCCCATGCCCAGGTTTTTTTTGTTTTTCTACAAAAGGCTGCATACGGTTCGCTAACAATGTAAAAGACAGGTCTGCATTTTCAAGACTAAGGGGCAGATTGACAAGCCCCATCTTTACGACACTGTTGCGTCACTTCTGTGATTCAGTGGTGTCATAAACAATGCGCCACTATGCGACATATTTACAACATAACGCATCTAGTGAAATGCGTCACGTTGTAAAGCCCTGTGCTACATCATACCTGAGCCAGGTATAGTGTATGCAGGGTGGGCGTCCTGTCGCAAGGAAGCCCCGTAAAAGTGATGCAGTGATATCTACAAGATTTCACTAAGTCACTGTTACGACCCTGCTGCGTCAAAACCTTACGCCTGCTTGTAACAGTCGTAAGGAGTGACGCAGCACAGCAAATATAGGTCGCCGCTGAGCAGTGCTGGAGTTGCGTCATGCTTGCAACACGACTCCAGGACTGCATCACCTATACGCTGACAGATGTGTCACGCATCTGTCTATCCTTGCGCCACGGTGCGCCACATTGTAAATGCAGCGCGTCCATGGTGGCGCAAGGGGTTTCTAACGTCACGCATAACTGGCGCATCCCTGCTGAAATGCAGGACTGCGCCAGTTATTTTATATCTGCCCATGGATTTCTGAAAAGTTAACTAGTTCCAAGCTTTTTTAGTTCATTATTTCGAATATTTATATAGCACACACAATTCTAAATAGATGTCTTGGAGTATTTTACATGAGCACCGCTTACACTTAATCAATCAATCAATCAATCAATCATGCCATTTGTATAGCGCACTACTCACCCGGGAGGGTCTCAAGGCGCTTGGGGGGAGGGGTATGCTACTGCTCAAACAGCCAGGTCTTGAGTTGTTTCCTGAAGGCGAGATGGTCCTGGGTCAGCCGAAGGTGGATGGGGAGGGAGTTCCAAGTCTTGGCAGCCAGGTAAGAGAAGGATCTTCCTCCGGCGGTGGCTCTTCGGATGCGTGGTACGGCTGCGAGGGCGATGCTGGTGGACCGTAGCTGGCGGGTGGGCGTGTAGAAGGTCAGGCGGTCGTTGAGGTACTTGGGGCCCAGGTCGTGGAGAGACTTGTGTGCGTGGGTGAGGAGCCGGAACGTGATCCTCTTGTCGACGGGGAGCCAGTGCAGGTTCCTCAGGTGGCTGGAGATGTGGCTGCGTCGGGGGACATCCAGGATGAGTCGGGCGGAGGCGTTCTGGATGCGCTGGAGTCTTTTTTGTAGCTTGGCTGTGGTTCCGGCGTAGAGGGCGTTTCCGTAGTCCAGTCGGCTGGTGACGAGTGCCTGGGTGACAGTCTTCCTGGTCTCGGTCGGGATCCAGCGGAAGATCTTGCGAAGCATACTAAGGGTGTTGAAGCACGATGAGGAGACGGCGTTGACTTGTCTGGTCATCGAGAGGGAGGGGTCCAGGATGAAGCCCAGGTTGCGTGCGTGGTCGGTTGGCTTGGGTGCGGTGCCCAGGGCTGGGGGCCACCAGGAGTCGTCCCAGGCGGAGGGCGAAGATCCCAGGATGAGGACTTCCGTCTTGTCCGAGTTCAGTTTCAGGCGGCTGTCCTTCATCCACTCGGCAACGTCTTTCATCCCTTCGTGTAGGCAGGTTCTGGCGGTGTCGGGGTCTCTGGTGAGGGAGAGGATCAGCTGGGTGTCGTCGGCGTAAGAGATGATGTTGAGGTTGTGCTGGCGTGCGATGGCTGCGAGAGGTTTCATGTAGATGTTGAAGAGGGTGGGGCTGAGTGAAGATCCTTGCGGGACGCCGCAGATGACTTCGGTGGCCTCGGAGCGAAACGGGGGGAGGCGGACTCTTTGTGTTCTTCCGGCGAGGAACGAGATGATCCACTCCAGTGCCTTCTCTTGGATACCGATGTTGCTGAGGCGCTGGACTAGGGTGCGGTGGCAGACCGTGTCGAATGCAGCGGAGAGGTCCAGGAGGATGAGGGCCACTGTTTCCCCCTTGTCGAGCAGGGTCCGGATGTCGTCGGTGGCTGCGATGAGGGCGGTCTCGGTGCTGTGGTTGGCTCTGAAGCCGGACTGCGAGGGGTCGAGGGATCCGTTCGTCTCGAGGAAGGCGGTCAGCTGTCTGTTGACGATCTTCTCGATGACTTTAGCAGGAAAAGGCAGGAGCGAGATGGGGCGGAAGTTTTTGAGATCGGTGGGGTCCGCTGTATGTTTCTTCAGGAGGGCGCTGATCTCGGCGTGCTTCCAGCTCTCCGGGAAGGTGGCGGTGTTGAAGGAGGCGTTGATGATGTTCCGGAGTTGGGGTGCGATGGTGGAGTCGGCCTTGTTGAAGACGTGGTGTGGGCAGGGGTCGGTCGGTGATCCGGAGTGGATGGTGTTCATCGTGTGGGCTGTGTCTTCGGTGGTCACCGTGGTCCAGGTGCGAAGGGTGGCGGTGGGGGGCGTTGGTTCGACAGTTGGGTGCGTGGGTGGGGCGCCGAAGCTGTTGTGGATGTCGGCGATCTTGCCGTGGAAGAACGAGGCGAGGGAGTCGCAGAGGTCTTGTGACGGAGTGATGTCGTTGGTGCTGGTGCTGGGGTTGGAGAACTCCTTGACGATAGTGAAGAGCTCTTTGCTGTCGTGGGCGTTGTTGTCCAGTCGTTCCTTCAGGGATTTCTTCTTGGTGGTGCGGATGAGCTGGTGGTGCTTGCGGGTAGCGTGTTTGAGGGCGGTCATGTTGTCGGTGGTCCGGTCGAGGAGCCAGGCTTTCTCGAGGGTGCGGCAGGTCTTCTTGGAGTCCTTGAGGTCGTCGGTGAACCAGGATGCCTTCTTGCTTCTGGGTCTGCAGGGAGGGTTCTTTAGTGGCGCGAGGTCATCGGCGCAGGCGGTCAGCCACTGTGTGAAGTTGCGGGCTGCTTCGTTGGGGTCCGTTGTGTTGGCGGGTGGGCTCTGGCTGAGGGAGGTGGTGAGCTGGTCTGCGGTGATCTTGCTCCAATTCCTGTGAGGTACCTGTTGCGGGTGGTGGTGGGTCGTGGATCTTTTGAAGCTGAAGTGGACGCAGCTGTGGTCGGTCCAGTGGAGTCCGGTGGCGTGGCTGAAGGTGATGTACTTGCTGGAAGAGAAGACGGGATCAAGCGTGTGGCCGGCGTAGTGGGTGGGGGTGTTGACCAGTTGCTTGAGTCCGAGGTTGGCGAGGTTTTCCAGCAGGGCGGTGGTGTTGCGGTCCTTGTTGTTCTCCAGGTGGAAGTTGAGGTCCCCGAGGAGGATGTAGTCGGTGGAGGGGAGGGCGTGCAGGCTGATGAAGTCTGTGATGTCTTCGCTGAATTGTGTTCGTGGTCCCGGGGGTCTGTAGACGAGGGTGCCTCTGAGGGTCGTCTTAGGGTCGGTGTGAATCTGGAAGTGGAGATGTTCGGCTGCGGCGAAGGAGTCGTTGGCGTCGGTCGTGATGCGGATGGTGTTCCTGTGGACGATGGCGATGCCACCTCCGGTCTGGTTGATGCGGTCCCTCCTGTTGATCTTGTACCCGTCCGGGATGGCGATGGCGATGTCGGGTGCAGAGGAGGCGTTCATCCAGGTTTCCGTGAGGAAGGCGACATCCGGTGATGTAGCGTCGAGGAGGTTCCAGAGTTCCACGGCGTGTCTGTGGACGGAGCGGGTGTTGATCAAGATGCACTTGAGGTGGTTGCTGCTGGTGTTTGTCTTGGCGGGTGCGGGGCAGGTTCGGAGGCAGGTGAACTTGCAGGTGCAGCAGGTGAAGGGTCCGTGGGTGCGTCTCGGGGTGGCTCGGCAGCAGGCGTGGGTCCGGCCGGCATTGAGTGCGTTGAGAGTGGCGGCGTCGTAGGTCAGTCGGGTCGTCTTGCCTCGGCGGGGAGGGCCAGGGGTCCTGGCGCTGGGCCCGGGCCAGGCGCGGACGGGCGCAGACGGGCTTACCTTTGGCGCACCTTCGGCGCTCAATCGGCGCTCCCGCTGCGTGCGTCCGCTTAATAAGATCTCCTTCATGTTTTTTAGGCACGGGGACATATATTGATTTGTCCGGGATAACAAAATGTTCAGCCATCAATGAAACCCAAACCTGGCAGTCTATTTACAAACTGGGGAGTTTGGGCTGTAGTAGTAACGCTTGTCTCTCTCGTTCATTCTCTGCGGCAAATGCAGCTATAAACAGATGTTCCTTTATCTCTCTCTTTCAAGACAAAACAAATAACTGCTAGGGTAGCACATTTTATTATAATTGATTACAGTTACTTGCAACCTTACGCAGTTAAGAACAATGCTGTTTTCAAGGAATTCACGATCACTGATAATAAGTCTAAACACTGCACTGCTATTTTTGCGCACAAGAACTACAAAAGAAAAATTTTCCTGTTGAAAAAATGTATAAACACAAATTACTCGAAACAAAGCTTCAAAGAACTTTTACACATGTTACTTTATTACACTGCCCACGGCAGCTTGCGTTCCTTTTTACAACACACAACAACTTGCCATTATATTTACTTATTAGTTTAAATCATTACGTAGGGTGCTTATTCGTAAGATAATTTATGTCCCTCTCTCTCCAGAACCCTCCCTTATAACAATGTTACGTCCTAAACTTCTTTCTTCTAGATCATGAGTTTTTTGTTTTTCTTCGTCCTCCTCTCCCACCACTTCATGGTTAAATAACTATGTCCTGTTCATTCAGTCCAAAAAATGTGCATGGGAAATTTACATTATGAGTGTCCATAAATGGACCACAATGGCACACATCTAATTTAGAAATAAAAGCTAGCGGGTGTGGTCACGCGCCGCGACAAGATGGTGGTTTCTGGCTGAGCTCGGCTCGTACACGGAGCTCTTCTAACGATTTTAGTCTGATTTTTCCATTTTGGAGGGGAGACAACTCCATATTCATACCTCAGAAAGGTCAGAGACGCATTTGGAGCCGTCCCAATGCTCATTGGTTACCGGTGGGACCCAGTGGCGGCGGCGGTGATTTTGCCTCAAAAACGTGACTGTCCGCCATTTTGAGCCTGCCGCTCATATCTACAAGCTGCATTCTGTGGTAAACCGGCGTTTTAGTTCATTAACGCGCGGTAACGTTTTGCTATACTCACTTTATTGAAATTGAGATTTTTCAATATGGGCATTTGTTTTTCCAGAATTGCCTCATTTTTCTGGCACTTTACACCATGACTGTAATGCTGTTTCAGGTTGTCTCCTCCATTTGCTGGTGCCATAATCTGCCTGCGCATGTTTGCTGAGGAACATTTTTTGTTTCTCTTTTTCTCAGAGGATGAAGATGTGAGGATAAACTTATTTTGACACTTTCCTGATTTATATTGACTTTCTTTCATGTCTCTATCTACTGCTGCAGTGTGTTTACACAGTATATGGGTAGAATGTGACCTCCATTAGGTGACTCATCGTCCTAATCAATATTTCACTTTGGCCAGTGAAATTCCAATCTCGGTGAGAGCTACATCCTCTGGTACTAAACCCAAAAGAGCTAAAAATGACCCCCCTCTCCTATTTTATCCAATCAAAATCCTGTTCTTGATACTATTCTTGATGAGGTGAGGGGACTGAAATCTTTTATGTCTTCTACTAACGAGAAACTCCAACAAATTGAAGACAGATGGATTAGTATGGAAGCCAAAGTTTTTTATATTGGAGCAACACATTAGTGACTTACCTGATGTCTAAACTAAGATTCCTATCCTTGAACTGGAAATTCCATGTCTCAAGCTCCATACTGAAGATCTTGAAAATCATAATAGACGTAATAACCTTCATCTTTATGGCTTACCAGAGAATTTGGAGGGTACTAACCTTCTTCTTTTTCTTAAAAGGTTCCTGCCGGAACTTTTAGATCTACCACTTGAACCCTCAATAAATATTCAACGTGCCCATCGTCTTGGTCGTCCTCAATTATAATGTTATTTCTGGAGTTCACAGATCTTATGTGTGTTCTTACAGCAGCAAGAGTGAAACGTCGCCTCATTTGGTCTGGTCACACGGTTTATCTTTCTCAAGATCTATCTAATGTCACTAATGGACATAGAAAATAAATCCTGGCCCTTCGCCCTCAAATGAGACAGTTACATATTCGTTATGGCATTTTGCACCCTTGTTTGTGTAAAATTACTCATGAGGACTCCACTCGTTCATTTGATGATCCTACTAAATTGAAATCTTTTCTCCTAAGTCTTTCATTGAATTCTGTTGATGGTTCTTCCCACCGTTTCTAATTTTCGTGTCTTCTTCATTATCTTATTGCTTATGGCTGTTCTGGTTCTTATCGTCTGTCTTTGGTGCTGTTGCGCTCCATGTTCATTGCGTCTACTCTTCGTCTTACATCTGGATCTCTTTCCTTGATCTCCTTTTTTTTCTTCCTATTTCCTTTTCTTTCTCTGTCTTTCATTGCTTCTCCTCTTTTTGAATTTTTTATGATGCATGTACCTAATTGCGTTATTTCTTGTTATGCATATTGTCTTGTTTTTTTCTTTTTTATAGTTTGTTCTTTGTACACATCTCATAAGTGGCGTTTTTTTGCTTCCAGCTGTTCCCCGGAGTGTATCATCTCCTTCCATGTATTACCTTCCCATACCTCCAATATGTGTAATGTCCTTACGTGGAATTTTTGTGGTCTTGGACACCCCGTCAAAAGACAAAAGGTACTCTCTCATTTGTCTAAACTGAATTCTCATGTTCCGTTCATTCAAGAAATGCACTGTAATGAAGCAGCATCGTTTAAATCAAAGAGTCAATGGGTTGGTCAAGTTGTTTATTCTCCTGCATCTAATCGGAAAGGTGGTGTTGCTATACTATTTCATAAATCGTTGCATGTACAAATTTTATCAACACTATGTGACACTGATGAATGTTGGGTAATAGCTAAGGTTGTTATACAGAACAAAGAACATGTCTTATTGAATATTAATGGCCCTGTTAAGTCAGACCCTGACTTTTGGAATAGTATTAACATTTTACTTTCTTCCATTGATAGCCCAAATATTATTGTTGCTGGGCATTTTAACCAATGGTTGGATCATTCAGGGTTAAATTTACAATCCAATTGTAAATTTAATGAAAAAGGACTTTTCGCCTTAATTTTAGTTTTTTTTAAATGTTGTCATTGCATCTCCCAAGTATGAGACGTGATGAGTTTATCCTGTCAATGTCCTTTCCAATCTATTCATTTAACACAGCTGCTAGATTGTAGTACTTGAGTCAAATATCCCAAATAGACACAAACAATACATCTAATTAATCACTCCCATCTGCCTTGTGGCTCTCCTCACTCTTTCTTCCTGTACTCTCTCTCAGGCCTTCTTTCTATACCAGCCATATTTAAGCTGCATCTCCCTGCTCTTGCCTAACCCTCTTCCTTTCTCAAACCCCCTACACCATATCCATTCCTCACCCATATCTGTCTCCTACTCCCTGTGCTTTTTGTTCTCTTTACGCTCCTTCGTGCTCAGCTGGTCCTTTGGCACCATTCACTAGCTCTGTCTCTTAGAGAGTGAATAACTGCACGGGCAGAGTTCAGAGTGTGACGTGAGCCTGTGAATAAGAAGGTAGCAGGGACCGTTTATAGCAAAGCCATAATATTTGTGCTGAAAATTACACTACTGATAACAGAGCATGCTTGGGCCTACACGCACTGGGATGTTGTTCACCAGATGGATAACATTGTAAGTGAAAAATAAATTTACTGGTAGTACTCACACCACTCCACTCTACGACACTCCACTCTATGACACTCCATGCCACTCTATTCTACTCTACACTATGACACTAAACTCCAAGCTACTTTACTCCACACTACTAGACTCTACATCACTTCACTCTGCTTCACTCTGCAACACTCTATTCCATGCCACTTTATGCCACTCTACACCACTCTACTCCACTCTATGACACTCCACACCAGGGTTCTCCAAAGTCAGTCTTGGAGGGCCATATACATGCCAGATTTTTAAGATAGCTATATTTATCTAAATGGGGATATGTTTAAAATCTGGCATGGATCCCACCCTCCAGGACCGATTTGGAGAACCCTGCTCCACTCTATGACACTCCACTCTACTTTACTCTATTACACTCCACTCTATTCCACTCTACGCCACTCCACTCAACGCCACAGTACTCTATGACATGTAAATTTATGCCACTACACTCTACTCCACTCTTTGCACCTCCACTCTACGATACTCTACCCCAGTCCACTCTACAACAGCCTACTCCACTCTATGCCACTCACTCTACCCCACTCCACTGTAGCGACATTCCACTGCACTCTACTTACTTTATGCCATTACACTCTACTGCACCTCAACAATACTCCATTCTACGACACACCTTTACTCTACTCTACGTCACTCCACTCTACACCACTCCACTCTTCACAACTCCACTCTAAGCCACTCCACTCTACGCAACTCCAATCTACACCACTCTGTGGCACTACCACTCCACTCTACACCACTAGAATATACAACACTCTTCCATACTCCAGTCCACTACATGAAACGCCACTCTATTACACTCTGCTCCACTCAACTCTACAACATTCTACACCATCCTTTGTCACTCCACTCAATGGCAAATAAGCCTCTCCACTCTACTCCACTATATGACTAAATGTCACTTCACTCGACGACACTCTACTCCATTCTACACCACTCCACTCTACGATGCTCTACTCTACTCCACTATACCCCCTCCACTCTATGGCATTCAACTCTATGACATTTTGCTCTACGCCACTCTACTCCAATATACACCACTCCACTCTGACACTCTATTGTACTCCACACATGTCTTCTCTACACCACTAACTTTTAGCCATGCTGTACAGTAGCCATGCTGTTGAACAACATGAATAAAACACATTGCTAAAGCCAATAGCTCTCACATAGGCAAGGGCATTGCCAATGCTTGTTCTTGTTGGTAATGAGTCACTACAAGGACCCACTGGGTAGCCTCCTTTTAGTCTTACTAGGGGAAAAGGAGATAGCTTGTTTGCTTTTTTCAACCATAATTTGCTATAGAAACATCTGGATATTCAATGTATCCTAATTTGCAGCGGAAGAAATCATCATTATGAGTGCACACTCTGGAGATAAAAACCAGCAAGCCAGTGGTATGAATAATAAAGAATGCAAAGAATAAAAGAGCAGGAAAAGCTACCACAAATGCATTGCTGCAGGTAGCAATAAATAATGCCACGCAATACTGTGAGTGGAATAATGGCCTTCACCAAATTGTGCCGTAGAGCAATTGTTGGAAATGGCCCTTTTTGCAGAGTTATCCACACACTTTTTGCTTCTTCCTCTTATTTTTCCTGACCTTTTTTTGTTGGCTTTAGGACTCTGAGCACTTTACCACTGCTAATCAGTGCTATAGTGCATATGCTCGCTGTATAAATTAATATTATGATTGGTTATCCATGAATGGCATATTTGATTTACTGGTAAGTCCCTAGTAAAATGCACTGGGTGTGCCAGAGCCTGTAAATCAAATGCTACTAGTGGGCCTTCAGCAGTGATTGGGCCACCTAAATGAGTAGCCCTGTAAATATAGCTCAGACCTGCCAGTGCAGTGTCTGCGCGCATTTTTAAACTGCCATGATGACCTGGCAAGTGCACCCACTTGCTAAGCCCAACCTTCCCCTTCTCCTCGGAAGCTTGTTTCCGGTCCAGGGAAGGCATGGCTTGGCAGTTCGGGCTGGACTGTTCCCATGAGGCACAGGGTCAGACTGATTTGCATATAGCCATGTCTGAACTGGGGTGGCAGAGTGGGCTAAAGAACGGTAATGGATCAAACCCAGATCTTTTGACTGGGTGTGATTGTTTGATTGGTTCAGATGCTCCGTCCATCACCACCCCCTTTTGTACCGCTTTGGCCGCCATAAGTGTGGCAGGGTATGCTCAGACGTGAGTCCCTTGCACACTTTGCCACTGGATTCAAGCAAGCCGGCTGAAGACGGCTGTAATGCCAGAAACCGGTCCTCGAAGCTTGTTTCCGGTCCAGGGAAGGCATGGCTTGACAGTTCGGGCTGGACTGTTCCCATGAGGCACAGGGTCAGACTAATTTGCCTATAGCCATGTCTGAACTGGGGTGGCAGAGTGGGCTAATGAACGGTGATGGATCAAACCCAGATCTTTTGACTGGGTGTGAGTGTTTGATTGGTTCAGATGCTCCGTCCATCACCACCCCCTTTTGTACCACACTAGAGAGGACAGCACTGGTTTGGACTAGGCTCAGAGACCCTCGCCACAAAGAGAACAAAGACAAAAGGATGTATAAGTATTGGACCCTAAACCCCAGAGAATTAGATCAGTCCTGGATTCAAGAGGAACCTTTGCCATGGAGAAGAACTGAAGGGTTCCATGTTAAAAAATCAATATTAAAAATATTGATGAAAAAAATATCGATGTGAAAATATCGATAACAAAAAATATCGACTTACTATACATAAACAGGTAAGTACAATAATATTGACACAAAAATATTGATGTAAAAAATATAGAAGTAAAAAATATCGACTTAAAAAAATTACATAACTTAAATAAAATGTATTAAATAATATTGATATTGTTAATAAAATAAATTAAATGTTATATATATTTTAACTAATTATAACTAATAAACTTAATTTAATAAATATGTACACAAATATGTACATATACATACATTTACTTAAATACATTTTATTACCTAATATCTTTATTTAATTTATAAACGTTTTAAATTATATAAAAATTAAATATACACATATATAAATAATTTTAAAATAATTAAAATATTCTATATTTAATTAACACATTAAACTATTTAAAAAAACATACATTTAATAACAAAATAAACACAATAGTAGCGGAAACGTTGGATAGCGAGGGGGTAAAAATTACTATTCCCATTCCAGTGAGTGCAACAGTAGGGAAAGCGTTGGATGGCGTAGGGGCAAAAATTACTATTCCCACTCCATTGAGTGCAACAGTAGGGAGAGCGCTTGATAGCGTAGGGGTAAAAATTACTATTCCCACTCCAGTGAGTGCAACAGTAGGGAGAGGACTGGATAGCGGAGGGAAAAAAATTACTATTTCCACTCCAGTGAGTGCAACAGTAGGGAAAACGCGGGATAGCGTAGGGCCGAAGATTACTATTCCCACTAGTGAGTGCAGCAGTAGGGAAAGTGTTGGATAGTGTAGGGGTAAAATGACTATTCCCACTCCAGTGAGTGCAACAGTAGGGAAAGCGTTGGATAGCGTAGGGGTAAAAATTACTATTCCCACTCCAGTGGGTGCAAGAGTAGGGAAAGCGTTGGATAGCGTAGGGGTAAAAATTACTATTCCCACTCCAGTGAGTGCAACAGTAGGGAAAGCGGTGGATAGCGTGGGGGTAAAAATTACTATTCCCACTCCAGTGAGTGCAACAGTAGGGAAAGCTCTGGATAGCATCGGGGTAAAAATTACTATTCCCACTCCAGTGAGTGCAACAGTAGGGAAAGCGTTAGATTCCACAATAAAAAACAAAAACATCAACATTTTAAGTAAATTTTAATTCCAATATTACCATAATTAATATGTAAAATAAATATATTATTATTGACAAAGATAATAAAAAAAGATTAATTACACATTAACACTATAATAGCCACAACACACATCTAAAATTAATGACACAATTACAATTAATAATTACTAATTAATTAATAAAAAATAATGTATAAATATGTAATAATTAATCAATAAAAAAGTAATTACTTACTACCCTTCACACCATTAACACCTATAAACACCACAGCACACACCTAAAATTAATTACAATTAATAATTACTATTTAATTAATGGAAATTAATTAATAAATATTTAATAATTAATCAATAAAAAATTATTTACTTACCACCCTTCACACCATGTACACATATAAACACCACTACACACACCTAAATCTAAATAAACAAGTTATTATGAATTGAATAATTGAAATCAATTAACAACTAATTATTAAACTATTATTATTTAATCAATTAATGCATTAATTATTCAATACACTTTATACAATTAAATTACTTCCCACCCTAGTCCCCTAGAAACCCACAACCCGCTACAGAACTAAAAACACAAAATTAAACTTAAAATAAATTAATAACTACTAACATTTTAAAACACATAATAAAATGACGAGCAATTCTCATTAAAACCACAAACATACATACCATTATTAATAATTCGATATTTTTGTCAACTATATTTTTGTAAACGATATTTAATGCATCGATATTTTGAAATCGATATTGATTACCTGTCAGTCGATATTCTTGTCCACAATATTTCTGTTGTCGATATTTCTTCTCCACAAAATTTTTGCAGCAATATTTATGTCCCTCGATATTTCTACGCCCATATTCCTGCTCTGCCCCAACTGGAGAGCTGTGACTAGAAGTACTGCCGCTTTGCAGTGTGCTGGGTTGGCCTATAGTTGCTGCTTCTGCCAAGGAAAGGACAAAGACTGGACCTTTGCTGAGAAACCTGCTTGAAGAAGAATCTCCAAGGGCTTGTGTGTGCTGGCCTCCTGTTGAAAAGTCTCAGGGACACAAAGACTCCACCACAAGCTCCCCTGAACTCCACTGCTGGGGGTTTTGGCCTGTCAGGAGGTGCCTAGTCCAGTTTTGAGCCTGTGGTGGTTTTCCTGCAGTTGGGAGTTGGAAGGAACTTTAAGAAAGCAAGAAAAACAACTCAGACGCTGTGAGAGATGCCACCAGTGATGCCACGACCTGCACCGAGGCCAGGGGCAATGCTCATGAAGTGCATGTGCCTGCTATTATCTGTCTTTCTGACGCCAGCGCTCGCACCGAAGCAATCACCGCCAGCGCCTGCATCCCATTATCGCAGAGCTGTTAACCGCCGATGGTGACTCCACTAGCCCCCTGGAACTGTGTCTCACCACCGATATAACTGGATTCCCTTGTCCTGCACTTGACTCATTGCCTCCTCGTGTACACGACACCTTGCAGCCAGGGAGCTGGCCTCGACCAAAGTCTTTGTTCCAAGGTACTGGTGTTTGGGGGACCGTGTGACTTTGTGCCCGACGCTGTGCAACTCGCGGTCAGCGCCTTACTTTGGATTATTACCTGTCACAACGTCATAATGGCCCAAGATGGTGTTATTTGTTTCTACAATTGCCATTTTTGAGATAATTGTTCTCAAAGTCGTATTTTGATTCTACGTATGTTGGGTTTTTGTTGTTTTGGTCTTGTTTGGTTTAGAGAAAGGTACTTTAAATTGGTGTGGTGTCCATTTGTAGTGTTTTCAGTGTGTTACTGTGTGTTTTGAGAACAAATACTTTACAAATTGCCTTTGGGATAAGCCTGTCTGCTCGTGCCAAGCAACCACGGAGATGAGCAGGGGGTATCTGAAGTGTGTATGCCCCTTACCCTGACTAGAAGCAAGGGTCCCTACTTGGACTAAGGAGATACCTCCACCAACTACAGACCCCCATTTCTTACAGCAATGTTCCTTGAAATGATGTGATAGGCCATGCTCACAAAATACTGGAAGTTGTAGTTTGACTATAGAGTTTAATTTAGTAGAAAAAACTCTATTTCATACTTATCTGCACACAGACACTTTCTGCAGCTTCTTGACACATTATTTATCACAGTTGAACATTGCAACCTGAAAGTACCTCAACTAGCACCGAAGGCCAACATGTTCTATAAAGATAATTACAAAATATTGGTTTGAGCTCTCAATAAACACCGCTTTTGTTGTGTGTGTCGCAGTCATCTATGAAACAAATAATTTAACATATACTTATAGTAGACCTTGGATCTGCTCATTGCTCATGACTGTGTGGCTTTTGTGTCTATTTCAATTCCCTCCTCCTGACCTGATGACTTTCCTCCCTATTCTTGGGCTATTCTTGGGCTGTCATGCCCTTGAGGCACATGCACGCTGTTATAATAGATAAGCAATTAGGAGGGCAGCAGTGCTGAAGGACTGAGAAAGCATACTCCACCTACAGCTTATGGAGGTAACACTTGATGCCAGCTGGTAACCACATTCCTGCCAGATTCTGAGAGCGTGGAGGCTGCAGGCAATCAGAGGAGGAAAGGTACCCAGCATGAGAATGGCTCTCCTGCCAGGAGGGTCTCCTACTTCTGCCTTTCTCCTAATGTGTTCTTTTACTGGCATGCACCCTCTGCACCATCTTAAACTCCCATGTCTCTCTGTCCCTCTCCACATCTTTCCTATAATTACATAATTGCCCCTCTGCTAATGTTTCAATCTCCCAGTATCTCTCTCTCTCTCTTTCCCTCATTCTCTTCAGCTGCCCTTTCTGTGCGTCCTTCCACAGACCCTTCCATGGTTTTTGTCTTTCAGCCTTGGCCCTTCAAAAATGTGCCTCTCTCTCGACTTGTTACCAAGTATATATATGTGTCTCTGCTTCTGACTCTGCCCAGCTTTTTTCTTCCCTGTCTCTCTTTTTCCAGATCTGCTCCCTTTTTAGGTTTCGCCTGCACAGCGTTTGCGCTAAGCTTGAGGAATCTATTGTTTTAATATAAACTTGAAAGGGACATACATCCTGCTGGTATATTTTATATAGGTGTCCTATATAGGCACAGGTAACATTGCAACCTTTCGTCTATATTCTTCTCTACATTACATACATAACGGTTCTTAGGGACTTACCTTTTACCGAGATATGACACTGCATTCAGAACACAGGTTTTTCCCTAGTTCGAATCTCATACATTATGCATGAGGTTTCTTGGAAGTGCAGCAGGACTACCATTTCCTGTATAATATCCCTGTATAAAGTTCAGGCCCGACGTCATCCTTTAGGATGACACAGTAACACAGCAAGGTAGGACCCCTGGGGAAACCTATGGGTATATATATATATATATATATATATATATATATATATATATATATATATATATATATATATGCCGCTCTGATCGCCTTTCATTCAACCGAAAGAAAATCCGGCACTCGCGGGAGAAGTGTTCGATTCCGTTTTTATTATTCTACACTCAGCAGACAAACGCGTTTCGGTTCTCCTTCGTCAGTGCCTACTATTGACACGGAAGGAGGCATGTTTAAAACCATTACGTCATCATGTGCATGTGCATAGAAAGTGGACTACCATTTTCTCCTGTGAGTAGTAAAATTAACATCGTCTATTACAGTTCAAATGTAATTCATTATCACACATTTTCAAAGGCGATACAATTTAAAATCATTTCATTTATAATTGTAAACATTTTATCTTATTTAATCATTTAAAATCAATAAATAAATAAATAAAGGATTGCTGAGTGCAATCACGATCTCTTATATAAAAAGTTTTAGTACCCTGGTGACAGTGCATCCAGCGCTACTTTTCAATTCGCCTTTGTTATTGTGACCTCAGTTATTAAGCCGTGGATCGGCATTACTCACAGGATATGGTGTTGTTTGATCTTGGGCAGGGGTCTATATCTCCATTTACTATGTTTTTCGTAAATGAGATGACAATTCCTCATTCCTATTTAATCCCAGAGGGGCCTTTGTTTGTAGGTCTATTATATAACGGGACTCTAGCCTCCTCAGCCTCCGCAATCTGTCTCCACCTCTAGGATCTACAGGTACATGGTCTATTGCAAAATATTGCGACAATTCTCTCTTACTATTGTGCTTCATGGCAAAGTGTTTCGCTACAGGGTAATTGAAATCTTTGTTCATGATCGCACGTTGATTTTCCAATACTCGTAATTTCACATTTTTCACAGTACTTCCTATATATTTAAGGCTGCATGGACATAGTAGGCAGTATACAACATGGGTAGTGGTACATGTCAGGAACTTAGATATTATCTTTTTCTTTTGTATCCCTGGTATCTCGAATGTAGTTGTTTTCTTGCTCCTTTCGCACGCTTTGCATTTACCACAGGGATAGAAGCCTGGCATATCTCTGATTCTTCCTGTTTTTTCTACTTTGTCGGCTAGATGGCTGTGTACAATTTTATCTTTAATAGATCTTCTCTTCCTGAAAGTAATTAGTGGAAATGCTGGAACATCTTTCCCTATGATTTGGTCAGTTTTCAGGATGTGCCAGCTCCTTTTCAGTATATTTCTCAGATGATTCGAATCATCTGAGAAAGTAGTAGTCAATCTAAACTTTCCTTCCTGTTTAGCAGCTTTTTTTGTTTTTTCATTCTTGTCTTTAAGTAGTTGCTCTCGCAGGATTCTCTGCACTCTTTTTAAGGTACTGTCTAAAAGATCTTTACTATATCCTCTTGAGTGGAATCTACTAATACTATCTTGTGCTGCTCTTTCAAAGTCAGTGTCCCTGGAACAGTTTCTATTAATTCTAAGGAGTTCTCCATATGGTATACTTCGTAGCAGAGTCGGGGGGTGGCTACTATCGGCATGTAATACCGAATTTCCGGCTGTTGTTTTTCTAAACAATTCTGTTTCAATTTTTCCCCCTTTTAGATTTACTTTTACATCCAGATAATTTACTGTTGATACATTAATGTCGGCTGTGAATTTTAGATTCACCTCATTTCTATTCAAATGTGCCACAAATTCTTCAGCTGAAGTTACTGACCCTTCCCAGACGAGGAAGGGTCAGTAACTTCTGGATGTAAAAGTAAATCTAAAAGGGGGAAAAATTGAAACAGAATTGTTTAGAAAAACAACGGCCGGAAATTCGGTATTACATGCCGATAGTAGCCACCCCCCGACTCTGCTAAGAAGTACACCATATGGAGAACTCCTTAGAATTAAAAGAAACTGTTCCAGGGACACTGACTTTGCAAGAGCAGCACAAGATAGTATTAGTAGATTCCACTCGAGAGGATATAGTAAAGATCTTTTAGATAGTACCTTAAAAAGAGTGCAGAGAATCCCGCGAGAGCAACTACTTAAAGACAAGAATGACAAAACTAAAAAAGCTGCTAAACAGGAAGGAAAGTTTAGATTGATTACTACTTTCTCAGATGATTAGAATAATCTGAGAAATATACTGAAAAGGAGCTGGCACATCCTGAAAACTGACCAAATCATAGGGAAAGATGTTTCAGCATTTCCACTAATTACTTTCAGGAAGGGAAGATCTATTAAAGATAAAATTGTACACAGCCATCTAGCCGACAAAGTAGAAAAAACAGGAAGAATCAGAGATATGCCAGGCTTCTATCCCTGTGGTAAATGCAAAGCGTGCGAAAGGAGCAAGAAAACAACTACATTCGAGATACCAGGGATACAAAAGAAAAAGATAATATCTAAGTTCCTGACATGTACCACTACCCATGTTGTATACTGCCTACTATGTCCATGCGGGCTTAAATATATAGGAAGTACTGTGAAAAATGTGAAATTACGAGTATTGGAACATCAACGTGCGATCATGGACAAAGATTTCAATTACCCTGTAGCGAAACACTTTGCCATGAAGCACAATAGTAAGAGAGAATTGTTGCAATATTTTGCAATAGACCATGTACCTGTAGATCCTAGAGGTGGAGACAGATTGCGGAGGCTGAGGAGGCTAGAGTCCCGTTATATAATAGACCTACAAACAAAGGCCCCTCTGGGATTAAATAGGAATGAGGAATTGTCATCTCATTTAGGAAAAACATAGTAAATGGAGATATAGACCCCTGCCCAAGATCAAACAACACCATATCCTGTGAGTAATGCCGATCCACGGCTTAATAACTGAGGTCACAATAACAAAGGCAAATTGTAAAGTAGCGCTGGATGCACTGTCACCAGGGTACTAAAACTTTTTATATAAGAGATCGTGATTGCACTCAGCAATCCTTTATTTATTTATTTATTGATTTTAAATGATTAAATAAGATAAAATGTTTACAATTATAAATGAAATGATTTTAAATTGTATCGCCTTTGAAAATGTGTGATAATGAATTACATTTGAACTGTAATAGACGATGTTAATTTTACTACTCATGGGAGAAAATGGTAGTCCACTTTCTATGCACATGCACATGATGACGAAATGGTTTTAAACATGCCTCCTTCCGTGTCAATAGTAGAAACTGACGAAGGAGAACCGAAACGCGCTTGTCTGCTGAGTGTTGAATATTAAAAACGGAATCGAACACTTCTCCCGCGAGTGCCGGATTTTCTTTCGGTTGAATGAAAGGCAATCAGAGCGGCAATTTGTGACGTGGGGCACCACCACGAGAGGCACCCGTCTAAGAGTGACCCATTTTTTGGGTGCAAAAACGGAGCGGAGATATATATATATATATATATATATATATATATATATATATATATATATATATATATATATCACTGAAAAAACCATAGGTTATAGACCATATATAGTTAGGAAGTTAGGAATTAGCATTTACAAAACCTTGAAAATTCACTGAAAAAACCATAGGTTATAGACCATATATAGTTAGGAATTAGCATTTAGAAAACCTTATTTTACTCACACAAAACCATTGAAATTCCATATATAGTTAGTTGCACTAACTATATATCGCGCACCCGCAACCCACTGCTGATGATGTCACATATTACATCATTCATGACATGGTCAGTGACATCACTGATGACATCACTGATGACATCATCTAGTGTCTGTGTGTTTTTGTAAAGTTTAAATACGTTTTACATATTGAAGAATGACTGGATGGATGGAAGACTGAGAGTGTGTGTGGCTGGCTGGGAGGTGTGTGACGCTGTGCATATCAATGTGTACTTGTATCAGTGATTGTATAAGAGAGTAAGTATGTGTTAGTATATGTGTGAAAAGTATGGTGTTCTGTGTTTAACTATAGATGAGGAAATCGAAGTGTGATTGATTCTTCACAGGACTGACTAGGTGTATGAGTGCATATGATAGTGTTCTAATAATAACTGACTGTATGTATGAGTAATTGTATGGGTGAATGAGTGAATGTGTGTGTAGACGTACGAATCAGTGAGTGCGTATGTAGTAACTGGTATTGGTGTGTCATGATGTCATCAGTGATGTCATTTGAGATGTCATCAGTGATGTCATTTCAGATGTCATTAGTGATGTCATCAGTGATGTCACTGAAGTATGGTGTTCTGTGTTTAACTGTATAGATGAAGAAATGGAAGTGTGATTGGTTCTTTACAGGACTGACTTGGTGTGTGAGTAACTCCATCGATGAGTGGCAGTGTGTGACTGTCTGTATAGGTGTATGAGTGCATATGATAGTGTTGTAATAATGAGTGACTGTATGTATGAGTGATTGTATGGGTGAATGAGTGAATGTGTGTGTAGACGTAGGAATCAGTGAGTGCGTATGTAGTAACTGGTATTGGTGTGTCATGATGTCATCAGTGATGTCATTTGAGATGTCATCAGTGATGTCATCAGTGATGTCATTTGAGATGTCATCAGTGATGTCATCAGTGATGTCACTGACCATGTCATGAATGATGTAATATGTGACATCATCAGCAGTGGATTGCGGGTGCGCGATATATAGTTAGTGCAACTAACTATATATGGAATTTCAATGGTTTTGTGTGAGTAAAATAAGGTTTTCTAAATGCTAATTCCTAACTATATATGGTCTATAACCTATGGTTTTTTCAGTGAATTTTCAAGGTTTTGTAAATGCTAATTCCTAACTATATATGGTCTATAACCTATGGTTTTTTCAGTGAATTTCATTGGTTTTTTAACAGCTAATGTCTGTAGCTGTAAAATGTATTCTTCTTTAAATCCAAAAATATATTTTATATGTTTATTAATCATTTTTTTTAAAATATTTGTTTTTCTTCGTTCCCGCTTCGCGAATCGGGAAGCTTCCCGTTAGCTGACCTTGATGCCGCGAAATAGACCGCGAGCCGGTAAACGTTTCTTTACCGCAACTGCCGCGTTAGAAAACAACATCGTGACGCCTCCCGTCCGCATGACGTTTCGCGTTGTCGCGTGATACGTCATATGACGTGCTACGTTAGCGAACTGGTACGCTTACCGAGACGCAAAGCACAGGTTTCTGGAAGCAAACCGGGAGGCCCTGCAAAGCGCTTAACGTAAACACAGCAGGTCATGTGACTTGGTAATAACACTTTTCATTGGTTCATTTCACTTTTGGTTTCCTAATGATGTAAGACTAGGTCATATAATCTAAAATGAACACTTTTCATTGGTTGAGAACTATTGTTTTTCCCAAATGATGAAAATCCCTCCTTCTTTCCTCACTCTGACTTTCATCATTGTGAGAGAAAGACCCTTTGTTACCAGTGAGCAATGGCTTCTTTAGTAGCTTCAGCTGGTGCTTCCCCACCACCTCCACCACATCCAAGGAAGAGTGGACCACCTGCTGAAGTTATAATTCAGCAAGAAGAGGAAGAAGAGGAACAGAACGACGAGCACGAAGAGAGGCACTTTTTGCCTGAGGAGCCCAGGACGTCTCACCGGAAAGAAAACTTCATTTGGCAATTTTTTTAAATTCCCAAAGGTCAGAAAAAAGTCAATGCAAGATACGTAACTTGCCTTATATGTCAAGATAGACTGTCCAGAGGGACCGACAAAAAATACAGTTTCGGAAACTACACAATGCATCGCCATATGACTAGGTGGCATCCTAACAACTACAGTGCTGCACAGTTTCGTAACGACCTAGATAATCTCCCTATTATGGCCAGAAGATCTGTTGTACCGGAAGTAACGGGACCAGAGGGCAGGGAGATGGTGCCAAATATACAAACGAGATTTCATGAAGTAAAACAAGTCTGCGTATATTGCAGTGGATTCATTTGCTACGGAGAAAGAAGCATCACTCTGATCAACAGAGCTATTGACTATCATATGCAAGTTTGTACGAAACGCCCCAAATAATAAATTCTTTTTTTTTGTTTTGTTGCTCCTGTTGAGCCCTTTACAATGAATCGTTTTCGTTGCCCCCTCCAAGAAAAACCAAAAAAAATATAAAACTGTTCAGAAAAATTCAAAAAAATAAAAAAATGTTCAGAAAAATAATAAAAAAAATATAAAACAACAAAAACAATAAAAAAAAAAGTTCTTTTCAGAACTACCTCCCCGTTATTAAAAAATTGATACAATATTTGGAACTGTGCCAACCTCTATTTCTCGTAGTTCGCTTCCCAGTTCGCTCGCCGGTACGCGAACCGGAAGTGAACCAAAATTTTTTTTTTAAAAAAGAACAGTAAGTATAAGGGAAGGAAACAGACACTTATGTTAAAAGAAAGACAGCTATAGGGGAGTAAACTAGAGATACTATTACCCGTAATCCACTGCTGATGATGTCACATATTACATCATTCATGACATGCTCAGTGACATCATCAGCAGAGGATTGCGGGTTTTTTGGCAACGTGCCTTATCCACGGTTTAATAACGCTGCCTTTTGCTTTATATAAGTTTTCAAATTGTATGAAATATATACCAATAGGTCGTTATGAACCTTTAGGTAGTGCTTTTCTTCATGAGGTCTGGTCGCTTCCATACACATACAGATGTTTCAAAGATGATCAAGAAGTTTATCTGAATGGAGAGGAATGCACTGAGATGCCAGATCATTCACTAATGTGTAGGCACATACACTTACACGGTTCATGCAACAAACACCGACCAAATATGGCTTGCGTGTTGCAAGGCACGCCAGTTCCTGCTATCATCCCCACGTTCAAGTTGTTGGAAAATGGTAGTTATTTGATGCTCAATAATGAAGATTGTTCTGGGTTAATTAAAAGTATTCCTTTTATCGTAACAGTAAGTGAACGGGTTATTTGCTGCAGAAATGTTCTATTTCCTCCCACACATGAACATAGGGAGTTTTCAATCTGGCCACAAATACCAACCTTGGGAGCAGATTTCAACGGCATGGCAAGAATAAGAGCTCTTTTGTCTCAGAGAGAGGTGGCCTTGAGTTCGGCCCATGAAACTTTCGTACTTCACATAGCGAACACCCGTACAGAGGTGCAGACCCTTTTCAATACTGATTCGCCTTTCCATTTCAGCAAGATGGTTCGGACTATCTTTAACGCGTCCTCCACAAAGGCCCTGGCGCACTTTTTTAAAGTTGTTACCAGTGGTCTCGTGACTTCATTTGAGAAAATCTTTGGAGTCATCCCTGCTTTCTTTCATTCTATTTTTTCCACTGTGCTTCGTGGATTCCCATTTTTACTTGCATTACCAGCGGACGCTCTTGTGCTTTTTTACATTTTTAAATATGGATGTCCCTCCTGTGCAAGCTCCCGCCCTGCAGCTGCTGACGCTGTTCCGCAATCGCATGCTAGAATATTATGGCACAATGCCGTTGGCGATATTAAGCACGGCATATGGATTATCTTTTCGATTCTCCTACTTCACCTGTGTCCAGCCTGTATTTCACTGCCTGACCTGTGATTTCGATTGGGCCATTGATTTGTGTCTCTGCGGACCGGTTTCTCCTGACGTCGACTTTAATCAGCTGATGACTCCTATCATTACTCACGAGTTGGTTTGTCCTGGCGAAAGGATTATGGCTGTGGCATTGATGCATGGACTAATTGGTCCCTGGAATTTACTGGCGGCAACACAGTCTTTCTTGGAACAGAGCTTTCTTGAAAACCCACCGAGCTGTCCTCTGATGGTGATAGAGGATCCGGTGCTGGGAGAGCACGTATGTTCTTTTCCGCTTTTAAATTGGATGGCTGAACTCTTTTCGGATGAAGACGGTGACTTCCTATTGGAGGCTGTTGCAGCTTATTTTGCATACACAGTTATGTCATAGACCTTTTTCATGTTTGATATGCTGAGTACTAGCATTTCATTGACAATTCATTGACTTATTTGTCAAGTTTTTATTATTTAGCTTGCCTATTGGCTTAAGACTCGATAAAGTACTTGGCTGTTTTATTTTTCTTTAGCATTACATTTTCCTAGTTTTTAATGTTTTACCTTGCGGACCGTCCACATATAAAGTTGCAATCTGCTCTCATGAGATGGCACTTCTATTATCTTATTCAGTTCGTTTCCGGATCATGGGGAGGTGTCATCTAGGTCCTGGATATCTTTACACCGTGTTAAGTTAGCATGGGCTGATTACCGGTTTAAACGCCATTTTTCCTTTTTTGCAACTTCTGCACACGACACTTAGTTGTTGCTTTAGCTTTCAACCTAGTAGTTCATCGTGGTTTACATGAGAATAATATGTTATTGCTCTACTATCTGCTTTACTTGTTAAACTATATCTCTACAGCGAGTGCTGAAGTTTCAAGAACAACACGATACAGAATTGTTATGAGGTCTGATCTCCACGACTTCATTCTCATAACATAAGTGCAGCTTCTGCCAATTCTGGGCATGAGGCGGGTTTTATATTGCTTTGCCGAACACACATACACAACAGTTGATGCGGTTCACATGAAGAGAGAGCTGGTGTATGCTGATGTGATTCCTTCAAATCTAAGACACTAAAGTATGGGCACGCCCTAAACCAACACAAACAGACCTTCTTAGCAAATAATATAATATGTGTATTAGGGAGGGTGAGATATAAGCAGCCGCGGGCCGTGGAGAGAGTTACGGTGGGGCAGGGAGGCGGGGAGGGGGAGGGGCAGGGTGGAGCCCTCTCCACCCTGCCCCTCCCCCTCCCCGCCTCCCTGCCCCACCGTAACTCCCTCCACGGCCCGCGGCTGCTTATAAGTGTTGCTAACTCTTATTCATTTACAGCATGTTAACATACTGTCACCATTCGCTTTTTATGTACTAGTAACTATGCTGGTAATTTTGCTACTGATAATATGTGTACTTGTATTATCTAAGATACTACGCCTGAGAAGACGGCATTAGTAAATAAACATTTCAAATACACATGTGTTCTTCTTAACTCCATGTTCTGGTTTCTAAGAAATATATAACGACCGACTGTTCATGAGTTCCACGTATCCTGAGGTACTATAGGTTCATATTCTGGATTGTCTAAACATTGAGAGTTTGTTATATCCAATGTGACACTGTACCTAGCTTGCTAAGGGGTTTTTGATTACTAAGGTGAGTTTTGGGGCACCCTAATTCGCCGAGGTTCCAATCCTCTGTCCACAGTTCTGTGTGAGAACAGAAACCCTGCGACAGGGGCACCCCTGAACCTTGCTGGAGCTTCATCACACTTGCGATACAACTCCAGCAATGCGCCACCTTTACGGCACAGATACATCACGCATCTGTGCTGTTTTTGCCCCATGATGCGCCGCATTGTAAATGCAGCACACCATAGGTGACGGAACAGCGGCACAGAATGACTAACACATCCCTGGTGATGCGCCAGTCATCATAAATCTATCCCTATGCTTCTTATCTTGTTAGAGATGAACCGCCATATGTATCATCAAAGTTTTTTGCATTTCCTAAATAGCGAACTTTAAGGAATAAATAGCGATTCTTTACCATTCCTAGTTTGCGATGAGCTATTTGCTAATTACAAATTACCCATTCATTTCCTTCATTTCCATAGGGCGGTTGGACTCACTTTTAGCTCGAACGGCTGAATGGATTTCCACGAAACTTGGCAAAATTGTAGGGACTGGTAGCCCGATGTGCCTTTGCTATGTCTCAAGATATATGCTCCAGTGGTTTTTACGAAAATTAACTTTGAAAAATATATATTGGGCTACATTGACCTATATATATGTTGGAGCCCAAATGTAGCCCAATGTAGCCCAATGAAGCCCAATGAAGCCCAATGTAGCCCAATGTAGCCCAAAGATGGCCGCCAGAGACAAAAAAAACAAATGTAGCCCAAATATCAGCCAGATGTAGCCCAACTATAGCCCAGTGACAGAATGACCAATCAGCTTCGCAAACCTCCGTTACGCGAAGCGGAGCGCTGTTACAGATATATATCTTTTTTTGAACGTTAATTTCTCAAAATCCACTGGAGCACATATATTGAGACCTAGCAAAGGCACATCGGGCTACCAGTCCCTAATATTTTACTAAGTTTCGTGCAAATCCATTCAGCCGTTCCATTATTATTATTATTATTTTTTTTTTGCCCCGCGGGGCCCTTTTAAAACCTCCACATCAAACCTAGGGGGTCAGCGAGGATCTACTATGCCCCCTTATGGTCATTTGCCCCTTCGCTTTGGCCTCCTCTTGTCTCTCGATCCTACCGAGAGACAAGATGGCGGCCGCTACGGACTGTTTGGAATGTTTACAGACGCCGGAGAACCAATCAGCTTCGCTTCACAAAGCTCCGTTGCGCGAAAAGTACGCGTACTGGAGCGCTGCCCGGTCCGCTGTTACAGATATATATCTTTTTTTAAACGTTAATTTCTCAAAATCCACTGTAGCACATATATTGAGACCTACAAAAGGCACATCGGGCTACCAGTCCCTACAATTTTGCCAAGTTTCGTGCAAATCCATTCAGCCGTTCGGGCTAAAAGTGAGGCCAACCGCCCTATGGAAAACTCAATGTTAAAAACACGTTTTGGGACCCCCCTTTTTTCTCGACCCCCCCTGGACGAACCCCCCCCCAATTTTCAGGGGCTGCTCAGAAACAAAATGTGCCATTTTCCTGAAAATTTCAGCCAATTCCGTCCACAAACGCCAAAGTTATTTGACATAGAATTTTCAAAAATCCCATAGGAAAAAAATCCTAACTATATATACCTACTGGCGACCGCCAGTAGGTAATATATATATATATATAACTTGATTTAAAATTCTGAAATTGGAGTTTTGGACACATTTTTAAATCTGAACATCATGGTCATTTACTTTGTGGTTGCGGTGATTTACCTATTTACATCAGAATTGTGATCTATTAATTGGAACTCATTAATCAGATAGGGATTTTGGGCACTTGCCATAACTTCCTCTTGTAAAATGATTATTGGAGTTTTCTTAAAATTGTTTATTCTATATGCTTTAGGTAACAACGCCACTCTGACTGTTTTTGTGTCACTCCTTAAACCGCATAGACATCTGTATATGGTCTATTTATTATTTGCACTTAAAATTTAACCTTTCAGTCTTTATTCTTAAGCTGATAGGCTTTTACTTCACATAAAAGGCACAACCTACTGTGGCGCGTCATGTGATCAAGCTCTGCTTGTCAGAGCGAAACGCGTCAGGGAGATCAGATGCCCGTAATTGCACTGAATAAAATAATGACTGCTTGCACTCTACTGTGTTGGATGGCCTGTTCTTGAGCGTTTCTACTTTTGGGGAAGAGGTCGTTATCTGCTTGGTGCCGTCACCAAGCAGATAATTCAGCGGTTCAGGATTTCTCTTCGATATATATATATATATATATATATATATATATATATATATATATATTACCTACTGGTGGTCGCCAGTAGGTATATATAGTTAGGATTTTTTCCCTATGGGATTTTTGAAAATTCTATGTCTAATAACTTTGGCGTTTGTGGACGGAATTGGCTGAAATTTTCTGGAAAATGGAACATTTTGTTTCTGAGCAGCCCCTGGAAATTTGGGGGGGGTTCGTCAAGGGGGGGCCGAGAAAAAATGGGGGTCCCAAAACGTGTTTTTAACATTGAGTTTTCCATAGGGCGGTTGGCCTCACTTTTAGCCCGAACGGCTGAATGGATTTGCACGAAACTTGGCAAAATTGTAGGGACTGGTAGCCCGATGTGCCTTTTGTAGGTCTCAATATATGTGCTACAGTGGATTTTGAGAAATTAACGTTTAAAAAAAGATATATATCTGTAACAGCGGACCGGGCAGCGCCCCGGTTCGCGGACCTTACGCGTAACGGAACTTCGCGTAGCGAAGCTGATTGGCTCTCCAGTGTCTGTCAACATTCTAAACAGTCCGGAGCGGCCGCCATCTTGTCTCTCGGTAGGATTGAGAGACAAGAGGAGGCCAAAACAAAGGTGGAAATAACCATAAGGGGGCATAGTAGATCCTCCCTGACCCCCTAGGTTTAATGTGGAGGCTTTAAAAGGGCCCCGCGGGGCAAAAAAAAAAAAAAATTTGGGGTTTTTTTGCGTGGGTAGCGCCCGGTCCGCGAACCGGGAAGCGTTCTGGGCAGCGTACTACAATGAAAAATGAATGAGAGACTTTTCAAATGCAGTATGTTAATTGATTGTTGGTTTTGTTGATTATTTTTTATTTTCTTTATTTTTTAAGCATTTTTTTTTATTGTGATTGTGTTTCATAATTTATTAAACTTTCTAACATTTCATTGTCAGAAATTTCATAATTATCATGGAATATACATTGTAGTCTCTGAGGGTGTAAAATGTCCTCATTTGCAAGGAGGTTATCTACTGCTTGTACACATTGCAGTAGTTCATTGTCCCAAGTTTCATCGAAAAATTCAATGTCAATTTGGTCAATTGTATCAATCAATTCTTGGCTGCTCTCTTGCAGGTCCATTTCAAAAGAAACTTGGTTTTCGCCTTCCATTTTGCCTGAAATTTGGATTAAAAAAATATATATTAGTAGAGATAGGGCAATGTTGGGAATAATTTTAGATAGGCAGTTTTTATCAGTGAGTTTATCTTTGGGCAGTGTATAGTATCAGAGTGGAAGTAGGAATATAAAAAAGGGTATGTGATTTAACGTATGTAAATTCATAATTATACAAGAGAAGCCTAACTCCATCCATAACTATAACAGAGAAGTCTCTCTAAATCTATAACTACTACAGAGGGATAGTATATATCTATCAGAAAAAGTTTACCATATTAACTTATAGTGCACAATATACTTCAGTTTTAAAAATAAAAACTTACCTTTAGAAAGAAGTTGAAGGAATTAGTGAAAATACTATTGAAATGTACAGCAAGAAGTAGTAGTCAAAATGGCTGTGTTTTCTTCTCTTCCTTTATATATATTCAGGTATATAACCAATGAAATGTCAGGTAAAAAAAGTAGAAAATGAAAGTAACATTTTCATTGGTTGTCAATTCCAACACTTCAGATGTGTTTTGTGAAGTAATTTACCTCAGGGTATTTAGAGAGGTCTACAGGCTAAATGACTAAATGGAATTCCAATCAAATTTGTGAAAATGGTAGGGATTGGTATGTAGTATGAGCTAATCTATATTTGGTGAAATTGTCTCCAGTGGCTTTTCTGTGAACTACTTTCCCACCTTTTTTGATGGTGCGCTTCCCAGGGAGCGACCCGGTACGCGAACCGTTGAGCGCCTCGGTTCGCGAACCTTAAGCGTTCCGGGAGTCCACCATTTTGTGTTTCGGTCGAATTAAGATACAAGATGGAGGGCAAATAATGTTCAGAATGGGTAGAAGGGGGCACGGTAGAGTTATCTTGACCCCCTAGGTTTTCTGAGGGTGGCTGAGGAGGCTTATATGTGCGAAAAAAAAACATTTTTAAAAAAAATTTCGCGAGGTTAGCTCCCGGTTCGCGTACCGGGTAGCGCCCCAGGGAGCGTACTTTGTTGAAAATTAGTGAAAAATGTTAGAGTAAAATAATAATTGTGAGTGATTAGATGTAGGGTAGCTCTGAGAAGAGCTTTTGGGTTTATGGTACATTTAGGTACTTATAAGTAGGTACCAATGCACATTCTTAAATTCAGAGTGAAAATTCTGTTGCCCTCATCTGAGAAGTGAACTCCATCTCCTCTGTAGATATCTTGCATGTAGTAACGCAAGTTATTGTTGTACAGGGAGCCCATTCCATGGTCTCTCATGTAAGCTGAAACAGATTTGTTTACATGCTTCCTCGACTTCTCAATTTGTGGACAAAATTTGTCTGACCACCTCCATTTCTGTCTTTGGCATATATTTGAATATACCAAGGCAGTCTGAGGAAAAAGTGCCATTAATTGCTCAAAGGTGTCCTTTAAAAGCATTTCCAGACCTACACCAGTCAAAGTGCCCAAGTCATTACCTCCACAGTGCACAATTAACAGGTCAGGTTTGGGCAAATGCATAAAGGTTTTCACCAATGGTATCAATTGGTGACATTTTAATCCTCTGTGGCCAAACCACTTAATTTCCACATCTTGTAAATTGAGGTTAGGTAAATTCCTGTTTTCAACGTACCTTTGAGCCCAGTGAATATAACTATGTCCAACAATCCAGACAGAAAACATGGTGAGAGAAGGTTCTCCTGCAGTCAGATGAAGTGTGGCAATGAAATGGCAGTTGAAAAAATGAGAGTGTAAAATGAAAAAAAACTGTGGAGTTTCTGTGTTCATGAAGCAGTAACAGTGATTGGTGGATTTTGATTGCTGAAAACAGAAAGTTAGGGTGCACGGATGTGTTCTTTGAAAGATGTATTTTGAGTGGTCAATAAAAAATCATTAAATGAAAGAATGCACTGGATATGCAGGTGCACTGAGAGTTCAGAGTTCAATTGCAACATTGTTGTGTGAACTTGCAAACAACAGAGGTCTTCCAAGAGGTGGTTGCCATGCAGAAAAGGCAGAAAGAGCAGAGGGGGGAAGGGTTTTCATTTGAAAAAAAGTGAGGGAAGAGTTTTGATTGGGTGACATGAGAGATATGTGTGAAGAATTACAGCATTTCTGTGCTTTTGATAGCTGCAGACTCTGGAGTGCATACCTTTTGCTCTGCTGAAGACAAATTGGTGTGTTTCTGAGACTGTTTTCAAACTCAAAGTATTTGCTAAGGTGAGAAAATATTTCTTTAATTTAGATAGAGAATAGTGTGCTTTAAGGAGAAAATTATGAATTATGTGGCGCAAATTGCTTGTAAATATGCTCCCACCTGTGCATGGAAAATTTAGATTTTGAATGTTTGTGTTACATAGCCATGTTAAAATTGATACAAACATGCTGCAAAGGCAATTAAAAAACGCTTTTATGTGTCTTAAGGACATTTTAAGTAATTTTCCCATGTGCAGTGTTTTGAAATTATGATTTGAAAATCGTTTTTGGGGTAAAGGAATTGTTTTTAAATTTATGACAAGGACATAATGGTGTATGCTTCTTTATACGGCAATTGACTGTCCCCAATGTTATTTTTCCCATTTTAATGTAAGACCTTTCTCTGTGGCGCAAGTTGCTTGTAAATATGCTCCGACCTGTGCATGGGAAATTTAGATTTTAAATGTTTGTGTTACATAGCCATGTTGAAAGTGACCCAACCATGCTGGAAAGGCAATAAAAAAACACTTTCATGTGTCTTAACGACATTTTAAGTAATTTCCCTGTGGGCAGTGTTTTCAAATTATGAATTGAAAATCGTTTTTGAGGTAAAGGAATGTTGTTAAAATTTATGTGCTAAGGAAACAAAAGAGGTCGCTGTACTGTTCCTATGGGAAATGGGGGAAGTGTCTAGCTGGCATGACCACGGATGTTAGAGTAACATCCTGGGGCATCCATTTTGTTGGATATAATGGCCTCACACACCCCGAAGGATGTCATGCTTCATCATCGGCAGTTGCTCCTCGTCGGGGAGGCGGTGCAATCCCCGACGGGCTCACCTCAAAGAGGGGCTCTTTGGCGGAGATCTTTTTCCAACTGCCTTATGGTGAGGTGGGGGTGTGTGGACCGGGCTAGGTGTGGTGGTGTGTGGGGTATTAAAATGTAGCAAGGGGTACCGGAATTCAATTTATTCTGGGGGTCCCCTGGCTGCAGTTAAAAAGAGGGGTTAGGCTCACTCCGAGTCAACAAGTTAGGTCAGGTGACCCTAGATGAGGCTAAAGGTGATGAAGGTCGACATGTTTCACGCTATGGGTATAGTCACCCGCGATTCATCAGGACCGTGTAAATGTGCAGTGTAAAAACATGCTAGTGTCATGTATGTCTTATGTTTACCTCTGTGGGTACTCCTATGCCTGGACATAAGGGAGAGAAAACAAGGAAAAACATTAGATGCTGCTATGCATGTCAGTAATTCCAGTCAATGCCAGCGTGTTTATATAGTAAGGCATGCCTTTAGAGTTGAGAAAACATGCCTTGCAACAAAGTCTGTGTGCAAAGTGCCCAGTGAAAAGCACACACAACTGTTGAGCTTGTGAGGAGGTTGGTGATGGAATGTGGACTAAAAGCAAACAATTAAAACCAGTTTTTTTAAAAGGGAACTTAAAAATTAATCAATAAACCGCAGTTTCTGAGGATTTGGCTACTCCTGTTTTGTGAAACACAAGCAAGTATGTTTTTGCGACACCACTTGTCAATACATGCATCTAGAACACACCAAACACACACTGTGTCCCAAACGTGTAAAATATTGGGAAAATACCTATACCTAAAGCGCGTTTGTCAAACGCGCTTTAAATTTCCCAGGCCGCCGAGCTCAGATATCTACTCGAGCTCGGCGGTGAAGGGTAGGTCGAACTGCGCGGACACAGGAGGAACGAGGTGAGTCTCGCTAGACAGGGTTCCTGCATAGGTAGACACTGAGCAAGCCCCACGCTGCTTGGTGATGCACTTTCTAGGCTTAAATCAATCTCCATTCCCTGGCGCTATGTTACTTTATATCCTCAGCTTTAACCTTGGGCTCTCCCTGATGTCTAACCCCGCCGACGCCTCATGTGGCATGTAGTCCTCAACCTTTAGGTGAGTGGGACATAGGTATTTTCCCAATATTTTACACGTTTGGGACACAGTGTGTGTTTGGTGTGTTTTAGATGCATGTATTGACAAGTGGTGTCGCAAAAACATACTTGCTTGTGTTTCACAAAACAGGAGTAGCCAAATCCTCAGAAACTGCGGTTTATTGATTAATTTTTAAGTTCCCTTTTAAAAAAACTGGTTTTAATTGTTTGCTTTTAGTCCACATTCCATCACCAACCTCCTCACAAGCTCAACAGTTGTGTGTGCTTTTCACTGGGCACTTTGCACACAGACTTTGTTGCAAGGCATGTTTTCTCAACTCTAAAGGCATGCCTTACTATATAAACACGCTGGCATTGACTGGAATTACTGACATGCATAGCAGCATCTAATGTTTTTCCTTGTTTTCTCTCCCTTATGTCCAGGCATAGGAGTACCCACAGAGGTAAACATAAGACATACATGACACTAGCATGTTTTTACACTGCACATTTACACGGTCCTGATGAATCGCGGGTGACTATACCCATAGCGTGAAACATGTCGACCTTCATCACCTTTAGCCTCATCTAGGGTCACCTGACCTAACTTGTTGACTCGGAGTGAGCCTAACCCCTCTTTTTAACTGCAGCCAGGGGACCCCCAGAATAAATTGAATTCCGGTACCCCTTGCTACATTTTAATACCCCACACACCACCACACCTAGCCCGGTCCACACACCCCCACCTCACCATAAGGCAGTTGGAAAAAGATCTCCGCCAAAGAGCCCCTCTTTGAGGTGAGCCCGTCGGGGATTGCACCGCCTCCCCGACGAGGAGCAACTGCCGATGATGAAGCATGACATCCTTCGGGGTGTGTGAGGCCATTATATCCAACAAAATGGATGCCCCAGGATGTTACTCTAACATCCGTGGTCATGCCAGCTAGACACTTCCCCCATTTCCCATAGGAACAGTACAGCGACCTCTTTTGTTTCCTTAGTGCAAAACACGGACACAAGCTGCAACTGGACCTTCCACCCACCCCGTGGGTGGTTAACCGTGTCCGTTGATCGATTGATCTCCTTCTCTAATCTCCCTCCTTTTGATACATAAAATTTATGTGCGACATATGCCCCCAAATTTCGTTTTCAGGGGTGCAGCAGGGTGTTCTTGAGACACCCCTGCACCTTTGGAAAAATTCGAATAGAGAATAGTGTGCTTTAAGGAGAAAATTATGAATTATGTGGCGCAAATTGCTTGTAAATATGCTCCCACCTGTGCATGGAAAATTTAGATTTTGAATGTTTGTGTTACATAGCCATGTTAAAATTGATACAAACATGCTGCAAAGGCAATTAAAAAACGCTTTTATGTGTCTTAAGGACATTTTAAGTAATTTTCCCATGTGCAGTGTTTTGAAATTATGATTTGAAAATCGTTTTTGGGGTAAAGGAATTGTTTTTAAATTTATGACAAGGACATAATGGTGTATGCTTCTTTATACGGCAATTGACTGTCCCCAATGTTATTTTTCCCATTTTAATGTAAGACCTTTCTCTGTGGCGCAAGTTGCTTGTAAATATGCTCCGACCTGTGCATGGGAAATTTAGATTTTAAATGTTTGTGTTACATAGCCATGTTAAAAGTGACCCAACCATGCTGGAAAGGCAATAAAAAAACACTTTCATGTGTCTTAACGACATTTTAAGTAATTTCCCTGTGGGCAGTGTTTTCAAATTATGAATTGAAAATCGTTTTTGAGGTAAAGGAATGTTGTTAAAATTTATGTGCGACATATGCCCCCAAATTTCGTTTTCAGGGGTGCAGCAGGGTGTTCTTGAGACACCCCTGCACCTTTGGAAAAATTCCTAATTTGCGATGAGCTAATTGCTAATCGCAAATTGCACCTTCATTCCTATGGGCCTCCTGCTCCATGTAAATGAATGGGTAATTTGCAATTAGCAATTTGCTCATCGCAAATTAGGAATGGTAAAGAATCGCTATTTATTCCGTAAAATTCGCTATTTTGGAAATGCAAAATAGTTATATGATACATATGGCGGTTGATGTCTAACAAGATAAGAAGCTTAGGGATACATTTATGATGACTGGCGCAATGAAGTGGACATCACTTACTTCATTGGTAGAGCTTTACATGTATTATCTCCTCTGTATTCTTCATCAAGCGTAACTTTAATCTGCAATCCTGAGTAGGCCTCACCTTAAACAAACCTCTGGATAGGCCACACCTTATCGTCATCCTGGATTAATCATTTAAAATGCTAGGGACAGATTTATGATAGGTGTATGCCTCTTTTGTGCCACTTACAAAACACTGTCCACGGGGAAATGACTTAAAATGTCTTTAAGACACATGAATGTGTTTTTTTAAAGCGTTTGCAATTTTTTGGGGTGACTTTTAACATGGCTATGCGACTCAAACAGTCAAAATCTAAATTCACCATGCACAGGTGGGAGCATATTTACAAGGAATGTGCTCTATGGGGAAAGGTCTTATAATGTAATATGGGAAAAATGACATCAGAGACACTGAAATGCCTTATAGAGAAGCATACACCATTATGTCCTTGTCATAAATTTGCAAACCATTACTTTTCCCCAAAAACGATTTTCAAATCATAATTTGAAAACACTGCACATGTGGAAATTACTTAAAATGTCCTTAATTCAAAATTTGCTATTCCTTATTTTGCGATTGCACTGAAGGATTTGCAAATTTTGCGATTTCTTAAATGCAATGTATCAAACAAAAAATATGTAAAAAATGATATTAAGGATTTGGAAACTACCACCAACTTCTAGTTTGTGGTAATTTGCGAATTCTTTTCAAAAAGCATTTTTTTCCAAAAAACAAAAGGTGCCATATGACGCCTATACATGTCCTTAGGGCATGTATGTGTGCCATATGCCCCCAAATTTATTTTTCAGGGGTGTAGCAGGGTGTTCTTGAGATACCCCTGCACGCTTGAAAAAAATCCTATTTTGTGATGAGCTAATTGCTAATCGCAAATTGCAACCTTCATTCCTATGAGCCTCCTAGCCCATGGAAATGAATGGGTAACTTGCAATTAGCAATTTGCTCATTGCAAATTAGGAATGGTAAAGAATTGCTATTTATTCCTTAAAATTCGCTATTTAGGAAATGCAAAATAGTGTGATGGTACATATGGTGGTTCATCTGTAACAAGATAAGAAGCTTAGGGATACATTTATGATGATTGGCGCAATAAAGTGCACATTACTTACTTCATTGGTAGGCCTTTACATGTATTATCTCCTCTGTATTCTTCATCAAGCGTAACTTTAATCTGCAATCCTGAGTAGGCCTCACCTTAAACAAACCTCTGGATAGGCCACACCTTATCGTCATCCTGGATTAATCATTTAAAATGCTAGGGACAGATTTATGATAGGTGTATGCCTCTTTTGTGCCACTGTGCGTCACTTTTATGATGCAGCGGCGGTGCAAAAGATTTGCTATGAGGCGACAACATGCATTGAAGGATTTGCAAATGTTGTGACTACTTAAATGCAATGTATCAAACAAAAAATATGTAAAAAATGACATTAAGGATTTGGAAACTATTGTGGTAAATTGGTGGTAATTTGTGAATTCTTTTCAAAAAGCTTTTTTTCAAAAAAACAAAAGGTCCCATATGACGCCAACACATGCCCTTAGGGCATGTATGTGTGCCATATGCCCCCAAATTTCTTTTTCAGGGGTGCAGCAGGGTGTTCTTGAGACACCCCTGCACCCTTGGAAAAATTCCTAATTTGTGATGAGCAAATTGCTAATCGCAAATTAAACCTTCATTCCTATGAGCCTCCTAGCCCATGGAAATGAATGGGTAACTTGCAATTAGCAATTTGCTCATTGCAAATTAGGAATGGTAAAGAATTGCTATTTATTCCTTAAAATTCGCTATTTAGGAAATGCAAAATAGTTTCATGCTACATATGGCGGTTCATCTGTAACAAGATAAGAAGCTTAGGGATAGATTTATGATGACTGGTGCATCACCAGGGATGTGTCAGTCATCCTGCGCCGCTGTTCCGCCACCCATGGTGTGCTGCATTTAGAATGCGGGGCATCATGGGGCAAAAATGGCACAGATGCGTGACGCATCTGTGCTGTAAAGGTAGTGATTGCTGGAGTTGTATCGCAAGTGCGATGCAGCTCAAGCAAGGCTCAGGGGTGCCCCATCTCCACAATGTTGCGTCAAGACCTATGCCTGCTTAAAGCAGGCGCAGGGTTTTGACGAAGCTTTCTCCTATCTGATTGTAAATACGGCACACCATGGGTGGCAGATTAGTGGTGCACGTTAACTGGTGCATGCCTGGGGATGTGCCATTTAACATAAATCTGCCCCTTTACATTTAAGTATGTGCAGGACACACAGAGTCGGTGAGGCTTATCCAAGGTTAAGAAGAGATGACTCCTGTTCACTGAAAATTTAGACATAGTCTTCACCTGCTCAGCATTGCTGGACATGGCTAAATAATAGCTTCAAAATATTACTCTTGTTAAACAATTTTACTATTATAATGTCTGAGATTTGTCTCTTACTCTGCAACATCTCATTGTTGTTATCTTTCTTTAAAGATAAAGACAACCTCAACATGAGCGACAATCTGCAATCAGTTGATTTTGACCTCATCATTGAACTTGTAATTGAAACATCAGTGGATGTTGATCCCTTGGATGATTTAAATCCTGAGGATGAAGAAGAGCGTGATGAGGATGCAGATTTGTCCGAATTATATGACATAGGATGGGAAGCTGACGTGCTTGAGCCTATGGAAATATAAACATTTATTTTTAAAATTTATAATTAATAAAAAGTAAAAAGGTAAACCGTTTAATTTAAAAATAAAGACACCTTCAAAAGCAGGTTATGTGTAGTGTCTTCAATAAAATATTAAAATATGCTCATAAAATTAGATCAGATTCACATATAAAATAGCACAGGTAACATAAATATAAATGTCATTTCTTTTCTGCTATTTCTGTATTGTAAATTTGCAAGGACTAAAAAATCTTCTATTTAAAATGTCAAGTAGTGTGTTAAGTTTTTGATCACTGTTATTGTTTTACTGTTTGATAATAATGGTTAATAACATGTTTTATTATATTTTACCACAGATTCAACTGCAGATCATTTCAAGATTTCACCATGCCAACAATAGAAAGACAGAGAAAGGCTGCAAAACGTCAAAGACAGCAGGTGAAAGAAAATAAGCAGCAGTCCTCTAACAAAAAGATTTGTCAAGTCACGAAGAAAGCACCGGGTAAGAGCACAAAATATTTCATAAGAAATATGTGTAGTAAAAAAAATATTACTACAGAAAATGTTTCAGTCCATAAAACGAGAAGGAATTCAAATGGAAAGGAAAGGCCAATCAAAAATGTTACTGCTAGAGCAAGAGATAACTCTGTGCATGATAGTAGAAGGAAACAACAGTTTAGGGAGATTCGTAAACGAATGTTCCGCAACAGGATAATTGGCAATTTGTTAAAAAATATTAAGAAAGGTCAACAGAAACTGTTTTTTTATAAGAGAAAAAAAAAAGTTGAGAAAGTTATTGATCAGGCATTTGAAATTAAACGTAAGTTATTTATTTTGATAATCAATAGAATTAGGAAGCTAAACAAGGCAATTTATGATTTCAAAAGAAATAGTAGATGGAAGAGAATAGTTAATCGTAGTAATTTTTGTGAAGTTTTTTCTGGAGAATGGATGCATAGTTCAAGCTGTGAGGCATTTTTTAATGAGGAGAGTTATTTCCAGGATAATGATTTGGTGCATGCAGTTGACACCAGTGGTCGTGCTTATGAAGTGAAAGATGGTTGTCCAGTTGAAAAAGAAAAACTTGTGACAACAGAGGCAGAAGAGGTGTTAGGTAATGAGGTTTTAGGAAGACGTGCTAAGGGTCCTGTGTACACCTGGAAGTGTAGTAGTATTTGCAGTGTGCGACAGGATTCCATCAATTTGCTTTGTGATTTTGTACGGTCATTTAATAAGAAAAGTTTGAAGCAGAAAATAAGGTTGTTGCAAGAATTAGATCCTTGCAGAGTAAGAGAAGTGACAGGTTTGCATGGTCATTCACTGGCTTGTCTTTCCAGGAGAGTATGCCAGAGTGTTTTTCATCATTTCAGGATGCTAGCAGTGCATCATAATAAAGTGAGGAAATTAGTTAGAATGTTGTATTATGCTAAGAGTCCAGCAATTATGCTTAAACAATTATGCGCTGCTCTTTTGCATGGTTCTGAAATAGATGTGAAGAATATATGTGAAGAAATTGAGTTTTGTTACTTTGGAAGTAAAGAGGAGAATGTTGAAATTGAGCAAGAAGAAGAGGGTCATGTGGAAGATAGTGTACAGGTTTCCAGTACAGATAATTTCCAGATGGAAATTGCGACGTTTGAGGTGAAATCAAGTGAGAGGCCTAATTTCACTTGTGTGGGTTGTCGACGCACTTATTATAAGAATCAGACTAAGTTAGTGGATTTATATGCAAAAAGTGAAAGGGAAAATAATAGTGAATGGAAGGATTTTGCAACATACTTGATGGTAGAAAATTGTTTTGATTTGGGATTGGATCAACGTGTGTGTAGTTATTGTTGTTGCAAATTAAATCAAAACCAGATGCCTGCTAGAGCAGTTCATAATAATCTGGAATTGGTTGAGATTCCTTCTGAATTGAAGGATTTAAATACTTATGAATCTATTTTGATTCAAAGTATCCATCCCTTTCAGGCTATTGTAAGAATGGAGCCAAAGACAGGGAAATTGCCTCCATCAGATTTACAGAGAGGATTAAAGGGAAGAGTTGTTTATTTGCCTCTAGATTTGAAGAAAAACATTAACACAATTGGAGTAGAAAAAGTGGAAGAGGAACCTCTGGTTATCTTAGTTAATGGGGTTCCGACCAAGAATAAGAAAATATGGCAAGATTTAGTGGATGTTAGGAAAGTTAAAAAGGCAACATTGTATTTGAAAAAAAATAATAAATACTATAAGAATGTATATGTTGCAGAAGAGGAAGTAAGTGAGGAAGAGGATAGCGATTTGTGTGCTGGTCAAATTGAGAAAGTAGAACCCTCTACTAGTGAAGAAATATATGAACATTATAGTGTTCATCCTTTGCATTCCAAGGAAGTCATGGGGAATGCTATTGAGTTGTTTCAAATGAAACAAGCCAAAGGGAGTCCCATTAGTGTTTGGGAGGAAAGTTTGGAAGCTCGGTGTTTCCCACAGCTTTTTCCAACAGGTCAGGGAGGAAGATATGATGAGCGACCTCATCAAATTCCTGCTTCTGAATACCGGACTTTGCGATTGTATGCAGGAGATGCTAGGTTTCGACAATGCATTCCTTATTTGTTTCATCTCCTGTTTGAAAGCGATCTGTCTGGACTGTCATATGCAGTGAACCACATCTTGAAAAGTGGTATACACATGCAAAACATCTCGGCAAGTGACTTTATGGATAAAGTCAATGTCCAAGACAGTATTTTGGATTCTCACCTGATTAATCTCATGGCGTGTCAGCGTGGTACTAATGAGTACTGGTACCGTCGTCATGGTGATTTAAAATGTATGCTGAGGAACTTAGGTACTCCCACATGGTTCCTCACTCTGAGCTGTGCCGAGTATGGCTGGGAAAACTTACTTGAATTTCTACGAGAGGCAAATGCTAACGTAGATAACATCGAATTCAAGACACCCGGAGAACTGTGCTCTTTGGATCCAGTCAATGTATGTAGGTACTTCAATCCTAGATTTGAAGCTATGATGTCTTTCATCATGAATAAGAAGAATCCACCTCTTGGAGAGGTGTTGGATTTCTTCTGGAGAAAGGAGTACCAAGCAAGAGGTGCTCCTCATATACATATGTTGCTGTGGATCAAGGATGCACCTAAATTTGGAACGGATCCAGAAGACTCAGTGATGAGTTTCATCCAACAGTATTCTACGTGTGCTGTTCCAAACGCAAAGGAGAAGAAAAGCCTAGGAGAAAAAGTTCTGCGTTTCCAAAGCCATCGATGTGGAAAGTACTGCCGTCGTAAATTCCGAAACAAGGACAAGTTCTACACTAAATGTCGTTTCGGCTTTCCACGACCGGTGATTTCTAAAGGAAGAGTAAACAGTTTGATGTCTTCGCTGCGACACAATGTCATGAAGAAATCACCTAAAAACACTTACAATTTGAAGAGGAACGAAGAGTCCAAGTACATCAACGACTACAACCCGGTGATTTTGTCCATGTGGAATGCTAACATGGATATACAGTTTGTGGCTGATAACTGTATGGCTGTGGCTCGGTATGTGACGTCTTACATCACCAAAAAAGAGAAGACAGAATTGAAGGATATGTGGGAGGACATTTCCCATGAAAAGAGCCTCAGCAAGAAGTTGTACAGTTTCAGTCTGAAGATGTTGTCGCATCGAGAAATCGGAGCGTACCAATGTTCTGACCGGTTGTCTTCAGCAAGTCTCTATGCCAAGTCCAGGAGTATCGTTTGGGTGAGTCTTGGTCTTGCTGCAACGCGTAATCGAGTTCTCAAACCTGTGCGGGAAATTGAGTATTTGGCGGAAAAGGAGCCAAACAGTACCGACATTTTGAAGACCAACATGTTGGATACATATTATCCAAATCGAAGCATTCACCTCGAGAATGTTTGTCTGTATGAGGTTCTTCAAAATTACATATTCAAGAGGAACATCAAAGAAGATACTGAGAAAGGAGTGTATGCTGTAATAGGAAGTGAGGGATGTCTGGTCAAGCAAAGAAAATGCCACTTGGTAAACCATCGAAAATTGAGTGGCGAATCTCCTGAAAAAAAGGAGTTTTTCTATTTAGCAGTTTTGCAACTTTTCAAGCCTTGGCGTGCAGAAGAGGAACTGCTTGGAGATTTCCTCTGTTACGAAGACTCTTTCAATGCCGCCAAGGAGACCATAGAATGTCCTGCTTTTCCCAAATATGTAGAAATGTTGAATGCGGAAATTGAGCAGGAAGCAACGATTGCAGCCGAGATTGCCAGAGACAGTTCTCAGGACAGTCAGAGTTCTGCTTCATTGAGTCAGGATCCACTAGGAGGACCTGTTATTGAAAATGAAGCTGCCACTGCTATGAATGAAGTGGAAAGAGCCATGGCACATGCTCAAGAGGATGCGGTTAACTTAGAAGAGTTGGAAAGACAACTCAACGTTGAGCAGAGGAAAATATATGACGAAGTTACCATGCAAATTGATCATGGATTAAGTCATGATAAGAAAGAGTGCTCATGTACGTCGTTGAAGCCTGTCCGATTGTACGTGAGTGGAGAAGCGGGAACTGGAAAAAGTTTCCTCATTAAAGCAATTTCATGCTATTTGCAGGAAAGGACAGAGTGATCGCTGTCTTGTGTTGTCACTGCTCCAACTGGACTGGCAGCACATAATATTAAAGTGATTACTTTACATCGTTTACTGATGCTGCCAGTGGAGCATGACAACAAATTACAATATCACAAGCTATCTGGAGATGCTTGTTTTGAAGTTTCAAGAATCTTGAGGAAAATGAAACTTCTTATCATTGACGAAGTAAGCATGGTTTCCAATGTCATGCTTGCCTTTGTGCATTTGAGAATGCAAGAAGTTCTCAAAACAGAGTATGATGTGTTATTTGGTGGCAAACACATCATTGTTTTCGGAGATCTTCTGCAGCTGACACCAGTGAAAGGGCAACCTGTGTTCAAAATGCTCACGCATGAAGATACCAGGAAGTGCCTAGGCAGCATTGGCAACGTCAATATATGGTTAAACTTTAATTATGCTGAACTGCATGAAAATATGCGTCAGGCGAAGGATGAAGTTTACAAGACTATTCTACAAGATGTTAGAATTGGAAAAGTGACCGAGCATGGGAAAGAAGCTTTACATGCACGATTACTGTCAAATTTATATCCAGAACAAGATGTTGTGCCTGAGAATATTTTTCAGAAAATTACTGAGAAGAAATCTGGAATATGTTTGATGCCAACTCTTGCAGAATGTGCCAAATTTAACAACAAAATGTTGCATTTAGAAAAGCAAGAGATTGTGAAACTGGAAGCTATTGATAGAGTAGAGCATATGGGATCAACAATTATTTTGTCTGAGAATCTGAAAACAAAATTGGATTCATTAGAGAAGAGTATATCTAAAACTGCAGGTTTTAAAAAGACTCTGAATGTGTGCTTGAACTGCCGTATAATTTTAAGAAGGAATTTACATGTTGAAAGAGGTCTGGTAAATGGATCAATGGGTAATGTTGTTGATTTTGTGAAATACAGAAATAGAGATGGAATTGAATTTTTAAAAATTAAATTTGATGGCATTGAGGAAGTACAGCTAATTGGTCGTTGTTCTGCTAGATTTTTGCTTGTAAAAGACTTATATGTTCGCCGTAAGCAGTTTCCTGTTTGCTTGGCATATGCGGTGACAATTCATAAATCGCAAGGTTTAAGTGTAGACAGTGCATTGGTGAATATTGGCAGTTCTGTGTTCAAGGAGGGTATGGCATATGTGGCATTGTCACGAGTTAGAACTTTATCGGGATTGTACTTGATTGAGTGTGATGTCACAAACATTTGTGCGGATCTAGATTGTGTTAAGGAATACAATAGGTTAAGAAGAGAGTATGCGCCACATTTGCCTCAGTATCCTTTGTTTGAGAAACGTGTGGTAGGCCGGAAACGAAGAAATGTGACAAATACTGGGGAGGTTGTAGCAAAAAGACGAAAAGTCGATGAACCTAAAATTACAAGCAGAAACAAAAAGGATTCTGTTGAAGATGTTGTTGGTTTTCAGTTTGAAAACAGTTCTGGTGTCAACTGCTATGCTAATGTAGTGGTTAATGTTTTGTTTTCTCTAGAAAATGTAAAAGAAGAGATTGTGGTCAATTCTGATCAAAGATTTTGCAGTTTGTTAAATTCTGTGTTAGAGAAATGTAGCACTGATAGAAGAAACATAGAAAGTGTGTCTGAAATTCGAAATCTGTTAGACAGATGTTCAGGGCAAACACAATTCTCTCAAAATATTCAGCAAGATTGTCAGGAGTTTTTAATGTATATGCTTGATGTATTACATGCTGAAGGTGTAGATGTAGATCAGCTGTTTGGGCTTTCTTATCAATGGCAGCATGACTGCGAGAACTGTATGGTATCAAGTACTACTAGTGTAGACTCAGAAAGATTTATATATTTAACTTTGCCAGACAGTAAATCAGTCTCCTTTAATAAGCTAGTAAAAGCAGCTGATCACAACATGGAGTGTAGCCAATGTAAATCTGAAATGATGTCCACATTATTTATACGAACATATGGCCAGTATGTCATTTTAATGTTCCAACGATGTAGGCCTGATGGAACAAAATTGACAACTTTAATTAAAAATGTTGTAGCTTCGCAGTTGTCAATATCAGGAAGGACTTTTGTAACTGCAGCAATTATATATCATGACGGCCCTTCAATAACATCAGGACATTACACAGCTTATTTAAAGTCTAGAAATGGCTGGTCATTCTGTGGTATATAAATAAATAATACCGGATCTATTTTTGGATGAATGAATGAATAACAGATAGCTCAATAAAATAAGAGTCAAGATTCGAGGTAGTAGGAGTTTCTGCAGGTTTATTACAGCATAAGGACAGGATCAGGACAACCTGCATAGGAACAGAGTGACAGGGCCCAGCAGGACAACTGGGGCCCAGCAGGGGAAAAGAGGCCCAGCAGCTGCTGGGGCTTGGTCTGGGATGAGCGCGCTCTAGCATTCAATAATAAAACACAGGCATATATACATAGCGCAAACACATAGCATTACATTGCAGTAGGCGTAGCAGTGGGTGGAGCAGAAGGCGTGACGCGTAGCAGTCGCGAGAGATAACAGTAAAAGTAGGTGTAACTGGGCGTATACATAGACATGTGGTGCAAACGTAACAGAATATGTCATGAATGGGCGGAAACTTTGGAGGGGGCTACCTAAGGAGCCGGGACCTCTAACCTAATGGTGCGCGAAAACTGGCAATGACGTGTTACTAGGAGAAGCTGGGGGCTACGAACTCTGTGCTAGGAGCAGAGACTAGAGTCTGAAGGGTCGGAGCGACATGTACCTAAACCCTATCTGGTATCTAATGTTTAGGGAACATGTTGATATAAACTAGAAGTCATGAGGGGAAAAGCTAACTTGACTCTAAGACTGGACCATGCATTATTCTACATGTAGTGCGTGATGAAGAATACTAAATGACCATTAAATACAGTATTTCTCTAACGTGGAGACGAGAAGGCTAGACAATGACGGAAACTATTGATGCAGTTCAGTAGCTTAGGAATGCAGAAGAGGAGGACTGAACTGATAACTGGAACTATAACATACTTTTGGCAGACTCAGAGGCAGAACCAAGCTGCACTGGGCACTGCGAGGCAGGAAGTAAGTGAAGGGTCGAGGATACAGGTGGGGGCTGTATCGCTCCTCAGTGAGGCTTTCAGGAGACAGGAGCTGAATCTGATGTCTGGGCCCTTTTGAGGCCTGGAAACGGGGACTTTATAATGGAATAACGTGCACACTATGAAACGTGGCAACATAACTTTACCTAGGCTTGATATTCGTAGTATTCACGAGGACTGGAAAATGACATACTAGAGGTGGACACAACTGGAATTGCGTCATTAATCGGACATGGGGAATAACATATGCATATTGGTCATGCACACATAACATATGATGGATGAAGCGTAGGGACACAGAACATGGCAAAATTTGCTTTTCCACATTCCCTCCTTGTCACTACGTTTCCATCAGGAAACATCAATTTTCATGATACCATCTATCATTTCATACAGTACCATTTGCTCGTCTCGAATTGTCTTGGAACGGGATTTAGAACGGGGCTTGGGACTAGGAATACAAGAGGTAGCACACATGCTGCAAATGGCAGGGCCACATTGTATACAGAGGCAGCAGCTAAATATGATCGCTACTGCAATACCTAGAAAGGACAGGACTTTCCATCCCCATGCGGAAATTATATTCCAGAACCAACCGGACCATGTCCAGGTGCCTGGATCTTGATGTAACAGATGGGCAATTTTATGGAGTCTGGTTATAGCTGAATAAACAGACGGCGCGTTATTTGGAATGAAAATGCAGCAACTAGATCCGATGACTCTACAGGCTCCTCCTCTATCGGCCAGTATGACGTCAAGGACGAGACGATTTTGCAAAACGACAAATCTCATAGCAGATTGCTCTTCGGTTAAGTTACCTAGAGCAGAGGCAGTCTCATTAACTACAGCTTCAAGGGTTCGTGTTAACCTACGGATCAGTTTACTATTCTGGACAGGTCCTACAAAGAAGAAGAAACCTTTATTGAAATCTGTATACTGTTCTAGAGTAGTTTCAGTATAATCGACAATTGGGGACTCCCTTCTATGTCTAATGTGTACTAGATGTGTGTTTCTGTGATAATCAGATGGGGCTAGGAAAACAGGTGGCAGTAGGAAGGCAATGTAACAGGTTCCCTCCCAATCGAGGGGCAGACGGACATATGCAGTTTGACCACAAATAAAATAAGAATGACGTGAAGCTTTGAAAATAGATTTCCCACTGTCACTATACTGGATAACAGTAGTACATTCACTATGACCTACATGTACAGAACCATAATTACGGACACATAATTCGCCTTTGACAGGTAGTACTGAAATAGCAGGTAAGTCTGGAGTAGTATCAGACTGAACATTCAGGACCATGAAATTCGACGAATAATTACCTAAATTATAAACTTCATTTTCTAGATCTAAACCTGTTCTGTGGGGAAGACCTTGCTTGTCTGGAAAACATGTACTGTTAAGAAAAGACATATCTGTTGAGGATGACGTTAACGTGGACCATGCTCCACACGAACCATTATGTGAGAATGGATAAGGAAAGAGTGGCAGAACTCCCTTCGGTGTCTGAAAAGGGGGGAGTCGACCACACACCCAACAATTAGTGGCATTGCTGGTCTGGTGTGAATAATGTAACATACGGATAAATGTGTTGTTGCGCATAGCGAGGCGGTAAGAATATTCGTGAGGAGGCAGATCACTAAACGTGTGTTCTACTGTAGCATTAGCAGACATATTTACATGAGGAACTGGAAAACACAGGAAAAGTGCGTAACTAGTGCAGGAAATCATTATGCTGAGAAATAATATGAAACTCAGAAAAACGATACATTGAAGTGAACTTCGACTGACTCTCTCACTATGGGGGTCTATTTTATACATGTCAGAAACAATCTAACCGTTTCACCTAGGGGAGGACTTATACAATCAAACTGACTGACTTATTTTACTAGACCTTAATTTGAGCTTATACTCCTGTTGCGGAGTTTTCTCTAACAAGGGAGGGGTTGTAATAATGTCTTGTGCGGGACAGTCCTTTAAAACAATGTTCTGGCAATCTTTCGAATCCCGGAAATCCTTGGAAATGTTTTTGGAGACTGGTTTCAATCCTTTGAAAAGTTTTACATGAGAAAGATGGACCCACCCCTTCCTGCCTTCCAACTTGACGGCAGTACGGGTGGTCAAGAGGACCTGGCGTGGCTCCTTCCAACGTGGTTCCAGCGGACTTGATCTGTCAAAATTTCTGATCATCACCAAGGAGCCTGGAACGATCTCGTGCGGTGCCACCTCGGTATTGTCTGGAAATGCGGCGGCAACCTGTGAACGACATGAGTTGAGGGCAGACATCAAGGAAGCTAGGTAATCTGTCAGCATATTACATGAAACATCGGTAATACTTCGGGGTCTAGGAGTACCCCACATGTTAGGGGGGCGGCCGAATACGACCTCATACGGGGACAGACCTGATCTGGAATGTGCGACCATGCGCATATAAAATAAAGCGACTGGCAGAGCTACTAGCCAGTCTACACCTTTGTCCTTACAGACTTTTGCAATGCGGATTTTCAGAGTCTGATTATGTCTCTCTACGAGACCGGCTGCTTCAGGATGGCGTACACAATGGAACTTCCACTGGTACCCTAACAAAAGGGAAACGTGCTTCATGAGTTCAGATGAGAATGGCTGGCCGTTATCGGAATATACGACTCTAGGGAGTCCGTATCTAGGGAAAAATTCACGAACCAACTGCTTGGCAGTGGTCGCGGCTGTGTAATCTGGGACTGGATATGCTTCTGTCCACCTGGACAAAGCGCATACTACTACAAGGACATACTTGAAACCTCGACATCGCTCCATCTGAATATAATCCATCTGGAGAACCTCAAAAGGGTGGTCAGGGGGCTGGAAACCACCTTGTTCCACCGGGACACTTTTACCTGGATTAAACTGACAACATATCATACAGGTACGGACTTTCTGCTTGGCTGCAGCTCGTAAATGCTTGTTGAACCAAATGTTCTGGATACTGTCTAACATAGCTTTTTCTCCTAAATGTGCTGGACTATGTGCGGTATTGATAATGACTTGAACCATAGAATCGGGGAGAAACCATGTGGCTCTACCCTTCGTTAACCATCCTTGATCTGTCTGGACCCCTCCTTGTTCAGACCATTTCTTGATTTCATCGGGAGTAGCATGTAACTGAATATCTATGACATCTTGTGTAGGGTCCTTAACTGTCATGCATGTAGTCAGATCTGGAGTATGTGTCATGTTTACTGGAATGTCTGAAGTCTGTGCTGTAAGCTTGGCTGTACGGTCTGCTAGATCATTACCTTGGGAAATAATGTCAGTGACTTTCGTATGTGCTTTGCATTTCATGATAGCAATAGATGTCGGTAAATGTATGGCATCTAACAGGGCTTGAATAAGGAGACCATGCTGAATCTTGGTTCCATGAGAAGTCATGAAACCTCTCTCCTGCCAGAGCACTCCGAAGTCGTGTACAACTCCGAATGCGTAACGTGAATCTGTGTAAACATTAACTTTCAGGTTCTTGGCATGTATACAGGCTTGTGTCAGAGCGACTAGCTCTGCTGCTTGAGCGGACAGGGTGTCAATACGGTGTGTCTTGATAACTTCAGTGTCAGTAGTCACTGCATACGCGGCGACTAGTTCTCCTGTACTAGTTCTCATACATGAACCATCCACATAAAGTGTCAGGTCGGGATCTGGTAACGGAATGTCTGTCAGGTCTTGTCTTGGCTTTGTCGTAATGTTAACTACTACCACACAATCATGTGGGTCTGGATTTAAACTAACTGATGGTAACAGTGTAGCAGGATTCAGAACGTTGCAGCGTCTGATTTCTATGTGTGGCTGGAACAGTGTCAATTCATAACCTGTTAAACGTGCAATTGTCAAGTGCTGAGTTTGTGTTCGGTTTAAAAGAACTTCTACTGAATGTGGGACTTGTACTGTCAGGGAATGTCCTAAAACTATGGAATCACTTTGTCTGATAGCTAGTGCTGTGGCTGCAACTGACTTGAGGCACGCAGGCAACGCCTGGGCGACTGGATCTAATGTGCTAGAAAAATAAGCACAGGGCTTGTATTGTCCTGCTTGATCTTGTGTGAGAACAGATAATGCTGTACCTTCGCGTTCAGTAACAAAAAGCGTAAAAGGCTTACTGTAGTTCGGTGTAGCTAGAACTGGAGCTTGACATAGGGCTTTCTTTAACTCGTTAAAACTAAGTGTATGTTCAGATGTCCAAGGGAGGACAGTCGCTACGGCTGCCTCCTGTGTCGTTAACTGTATCAGTGGCTTGGCTAGAAATGCATACTGGGGAATCCATTGTCTACAATAAGAAGTAAGGCCGATAAAGGCACGTACCTCCTTCTGGGTTCTGGGCTGGGGAAGACTCGCTATTAACTGGATACGGTCGGGTGTCAACTGCCTACCCCTCTTGGACAGCAAGTGTCCTAAGTATACCACTTGCTGGACACAGAATTGAAGCTTCGAAGGTGACACCTTGTGCCCCATCTCGGCTAGAAAATACAGAACTGTAAGGGATGCTCGCTCGCAAGCACGTTCAGAACGGGCAGTGATCAGTAGATCATCGACATACTGGAGCAGGGCAGTGTCAGTTGGCATGTGAATGTTGTCTAGTTGTCTCTTGAGTGCCTGACTGTAAATACTAGGACTTTCTGTGAAACCTTGAGGAGCGCGTGTGAACATATAGCTCCTTCCATTTAAACAAAATCCGAAAAGAAACTGGCTGTCTGGATGAATTGGAACACTAAAAAATGCATTCTTGAGGTCTATGACAGTGAAAAACATGGCTTCGGAATCAATGGCTGTTAACAGGGAAGAGATGTCTGGAACAACTGGGTACTGAGGAATAATACATTTATTAAGCTCTCGTAAATCAATCACTAATCGATATACGGGGGGTGCATTCGGATTAGTACGTTTCATGACTGGAATGATCGGAGAATTGCATACATTGGAGTCAGTTTCTACAACTACTCCTTGAGCCATGAGCTCGTCAATAATTTTGGATAAGGCTGCTACAGCCTCAGGTGGCAATCTGTACTGTCTGATTCGGGGTAACACTACACCTGGTTTGAGAGTCACACGATGGGGTGTGATTTGCATGTAACCTACATCAGTTGGACCTTGCGCCCATAAGTGCTGTGGAACATTAGACAATCTTGAATCAAAATCTCGTAATACATAGTGACCCTTAAAGTCACGTAGGAACAGACGTATTCCCTCTGGGGAACAGCAAATAACTGCACCTAATTCTTTCAGTGTCTTAATACCTAATAGATTTTCTGGACATGACTTAGTAAGTAACAGATCAGTAGTACGGGACAATGGACCTACTTCTAGAGTAACTGGCTTAGATATCTCATTAACTATTGGCTTTCCTGAAAATCCAAGGGAAACATTTCTTGAGCCTGAGAGCGGAGCCCCTGGAACTTCGGCATGACTAATTGTGGTCCTACTTGCCCCTGTATCGATCAAAAACTTTCTGTCTTTCCCTAATACTTGACTGTGAACATAGGGACCTTCTTGATCTACAGGTATCTCGATGAGAGGCAAGCCTACCTCCCTCTCTAGGCTGTTTCATGAATATGACTGGTACTCTGGATACTCAGACTGTGCATACTGGTACATCTGTGATGTGACATGCTGTGTTGCAGCAATAGGCTGCGGTACTGTAACTGTCTGTTGTGCATTCTGTGACTGAGGAATCTGTGAAACTTGTTCTTGTCTAGGCGGACGTGGTCTTTCTTTAGTCTTACCGGTAGCTATGTTGTGTTTCAGAACTGCACACTCGTTTATAAAATGACCTGGCTGTTTACAATAATTGCAGTTCCCTTTAACGGGAGCTGCAGGATGACTGGCTTGATTCGGACCCCTCTTCTGACTGTCTTGAGGAACAGATTGTGCAACTAGCACTTTCATTTTCGTGTCTTTCATACGTTTTCTCTCGTGTTCTTGCTCTTCTCTGATTCTATTCTGGTGGTACTGGAGCATCTGGAGCATCTGGGACGGAGTATTTGCTTGCCAGGTGCTTTCGACTTTCAAAACTCGGTTTTTAATTTGTGGACTTGAATTCTCGACTAATTTAGTAACGAAAAGGTGAGGGTATGACTCACTACTTGTCTTGAGACCACTGTTGATACTGAAACATTTCTCAAATCTAGAATAAAAATCACTAATATCTTCATCTTGTTTCTGTTTACAGGCTGAGATTGCATCCCAGTCTTCTTTCCTTGTTGTCAATAATCTGGGTAAAACTTGAATCAATAATTCTGGTAAATCTTTACATTTATCTCCGAGACCGGTACCTGGTACTCGTGCCTTGTCTTCAGCTTCTAGAGCTGCCCAATCGATCTTTTTCTCTCCCACCTCCCATTCTTTTTCCTTTAACTTTTCATACACCCCTGCGGGTAACAGGACCTTTAACATTTTAATGATATCGGGGTAGGTGTATTCTCCCATACGGAGCATGTCTTTTAATTCTCTATGGAACCCTGCTGGATCTTTGTCATGACAGGGAATTAATTTCTTCATTTCAAGAAGTTCCATCTTTGAAATCGGAGTGTATACAAACACTCGTTGCATTACGCCACCCGCCCCTTGGACTGGGTGGACTTCTCGTAACGGATTCTGTCTGTCTATGTAGAATGGCTTATTTTCTGGGGGTGAGACATGAACAAAATGCGGGTTCAAAAACGTTCTATATTTGTGGCGCTGTTCTAGAATGACACTTATTAAATCGGTACCTAGACCTCTCTATTTATACTGGAGTAACTCGTTCAGGATATCATGCAACGGGCCTGGATCAGAATGTTGACCCTCATACAGAGTAATGAGGTGCTGGATCATATACATACCCACCAGTCGTTGCTCGGCTGGGGGCAGTTTTAGAAACATTTGTGCCACTATTTCGTCTGGAAAAGTGGTAGAATCAGTAATCCATCGGACTGCTGATCGGGCTAGTTCTTGTTCATGCATGGTACTTAATTCACTGTAACCGATTCGTGATTTCAGAATGTGATCGGTAGCTTGAAATACTTGTTCTAGAGAACCTAGTTCTGGCGCTGTATGATGAAAAATAGACTTGTGTTCTAGGCGTAAATGGCGATCTGGAAATCTAGATTTTCCTACATATGCTATTCTGGCGGGATTCTCGTCTTCCTCTTCAGGGTCAGAGATACTTTCTTTCTCGCTTACTTGTGCTGTTTTACGCTGGTCGTGTAACCTTATTATTTCTTTACGAATTTTCTTGTACATACTCTCCATGGCACTGACGGTCTTGTGCTTACCCTCGGCTATATTATCACTCCACCTTGTCAGGATTCTCATTTCGGCGGGATCTTTAGACGGGTAATCTTGTTCTCTTATTAGACAATTGATCAGGAACTTTAATATCATGAGCTGAATCTCGGCTTTCCTTTGAGACATAATCTCGCCAATACTTTCTGGATCATCCCCTGTACGGATGAAACGATATATTCTGTCTAGATCTTCTTTCATATTCGGTAAGGTGACTAGATACTCGGTCACTCTCCTTACACGTAAGGAATATAAAACCATAGTATATTCGCCTGGAACTGGATCATAGACACATTCGTTAAGGGCTTGCCTGATTTCTGTGACAGACTTATTACTTTTAGGAGTACGCTGTGATGCTTGAGCATGTAATTCGAGTGCTGATAAACGCTTGTGTGGCGGCGGGGTTTGAGGAGTAGCTCCTCCTGCGGCCCCTAAACTGGAGTCGTCTACTGAGGCTCTACGTCCTGGCAGAGTGGGAAGTGGAACTGTAGGCTGGACCGGGGGTACCGTAACAGGTACTCCGGTGTCTGGAGGAGCGGGAAGTGCCTGATTTGCAAGGACTGGCGGAGCGCGAACAGGATTTGCATATTCGGGGACTGTGTCGTCCAGATAGGACGAAATAAAAATATCAGCTGCGGTCGGTTTGTGACGTAGCTTGGTCGGAATTAATGGTGGCGGGAAATTACAAGATGCCTCTGGGGTCGCTTTTGGCACACCTTCGGCAAGAAGAGGATACATACCCTTAATAAGGGCATGCCTCTGTCTGTCTGACTGTTCGGCTTTGACTTGTTCACCTATCTCGATTAGTTCTCTTTCTTGGGCTCGTTCTTGGGATTCTCTACTTAACTCTGACTTTCTGACTTCCTTTTCCGTTCTTCTATGCGCTTCCTTACGCCATAACTCGATGGCATCTTTCTGTGACTGTCTGGCTTTCTTTTTCCATAATGCTTCTTCTACTCGCATGATACATTCGGCATCCCATGTACCCGATACGGGCCATCTATACTTTTCTTCTAACTGTTTGGTATACTCTACCCATAAATCTAGATACATTATGGCGCTTATGCCATGTTTCTGATACATAAAATGACCTGGACTGTCCCTAGGTGGGACAGGAACCGCTTCCTCTAACAGACCCTTTCTAGTTTTTAACTGACGTAACTTGGAAAATATAGGCATGACTGAACTGTAATCTGGACAAAATACAATACACAATAAAAACACGAAATCACATCGCACTCATACCACAACAGTAAAATACATGAAGAACATTTATAAATAACAGTTCGAACAGAATATTACCTGGAATACTGAGAACAGAAATACAAGAATTTTCTCGAGAACGGAACAGACTAGAGTTACTGGATGCACTGCTGTAACAGTACGGAACATACCGGTCCCATAAAGGAACGCATCAAGACCCGTATCCACCTAGGTGAACACTTCGTTTGTGAGTCTGGGCACCACCAACCCACGGACCAGGAGTCAATTTAGATTGGTCCTGTCTAGATACTACCCCAGCAATGGTACTCACCGGGCAGCACGGAACGGAAGGCCTCGGACGGGACTGGACTGCTACGACGACGGACTTCGGACTTCGGACTTCAGTTACGGGTGGGCCTCCGGATACCTCGGACCTTGGACTCTCGGCTTGGGCTCTGGTCGGGACTCGCCGCGTTCCTCCACCGTCTCGTTCGGATGCTGGACCGCCTCCTCCGTCTCCTCCGTGGGCCTGAGGGATACTTGAGCAGAAATATCTGCCACTGCGCAGAAGAGTTCCGTCACGACTGCAGAGGGTCAGGGGGTCGGCGTGGCTTCACCGACGCGTGGGGAAAGGGCAAGTCCCTATTCGGGCGCCATTATGTGGTATATAAATAAATAATACCGGATCTATTTTTGGATGAATGAATGAATAACAGATAGCTCAATAAAATAAGAGTCAAGATTCGAGGTAGTAGGAGTTTCTGCAGGTTTATTACAGCATAAGGACAGGATCAGGACAACCTGCATAGGAACAGAGTGACAGGGCCCAGCAGGACAACTGGGGCCCAGCAGGGGAAAAGAGGCCCAGCAGCTGCTGGGGCTTGGTCTGGGATGAGCGCGCTCTAGCATTCAATAATAAAACACAGGCATATATACATAGCGCAAACACATAGCATTACATTGCAGTAGGCGTAGCAGTGGGTGGAGCAGAAGGCGTGACGCGTAGCAGTCGCGAGAGATAACAGTAAAAGTAGGTGTAACTGGGCGTATACATAGACATGTGGTGCAAACGTAACAGAATATGTCATGAATGGGCGGAAACTTTGGAGGGGGCTACCTAAGGAGCCGGGACCTCTAACCTAATGGTGCGCGAAAACTGGCAATGACGTGTTACTAGGAGAAGCTGGGGGCTACGAACTCTGTGCTAGGAGCAGAGACTAGAGTCTGAAGGGTCGGAGCGACATGTACCTAAACCCTATCTGGTATCTAATGTTTAGGGAACATGTTGATATAAACTAGAAGTCATGAGGGGAAAAGCTAACTTGACTCTAAGACTGGACCATGCATTATTCTACATGTAGTGCGTGATGAAGAATACTAAATGACCATTAAATACAGTATTTCTCTAACGTGGAGACGAGAAGGCTAGACAATGACGGAAACTATTGATGCAGTTCAGTAGCTTAGGAATGCAGAAGAGGAGGACTGAACTGATAACTGGAACTATAACATACTTTTGGCAGACTCAGAGGCAGAACCAAGCTGCACTGGGCACTGCGAGGCAGGAAGTAAGTGAAGGGTCGAGGATACAGGTGGGGGCTGTATCGCTCCTCAGTGAGGCTTTCAGGAGACAGGAGCTGAATCTGATGTCTGGGCCCTTTTGAGGCCTGGAAACGGGGACTTTATAATGGAATAACGTGCACACTATGAAACGTGGCAACATAACTTTACCTAGGCTTGATATTCGTAGTATTCACGAGGACTGGAAAATGACATACTAGAGGTGGACACAACTGGAATTGCGTCATTAATCGGACATGGGGAATAACATATGCATATTGGTCATGCACACATAACATATGATGGATGAAGCGTAGGGACACAGAACATGGCAAAATTTGCTTTTCCACAATTCTGCAATGATTCTGTTTTAATTTTCAAAAAAAAATTGCCGTATGACCTTAAAAACTCTTACCTGGTGTTTTTAAAACCAAAATTTTAGGGAAATAATCTCGGGATGTGCTCTGTGGAATTTCAAGAAGTTCTAATGGCTCCTACACAATTTGGCCTTGAGGATAAGTGTAGTTCAGAGACATAACTTCTAACCATAGGACTGGACGTCATGGAGAAATACGTGCACTTTGAATGAGTTCAGAAAAACTGTTTCTTTTTATAAGCTAATTGAAGCAGCCAATCAAAACATGGAGTAGAGGGAATGTAAGTCTGCAATGCTGTCTACTGTTTTACATAGCTTTGTGATTAAAAGTGATGTAGAGAATTAAATAATTGTAGTAGTCATAGAGGTAGTGTAAGTCTGCTTCATAGTAAGCAGTATCAGTGTCATAGGAAATGTAGAACATGACTGAGCAAGAAGGGGAAGATATTACTATTCCAGGATTGTGAAAATGATCTTCAACATTTTAATTCTGAAAGTTGCGGAAATGCCAAATGACGGGATTGGCTTACAAGAAATCCAAGAGTTATAAATGGCTCTGACCAGATTTGGCCTTGTGGAAAATTGTGGTAGAGAGCAAGAAGTCATTTATTGCATGTAACGTGTTTTTAAAAACGATGGAGATTTTCTTTCAGAAAGTGGCGGGTTGAAAGTAATAACAGCACAAAAGAGTGTAAGCTGTTCATAGGACATCCTTGGATGTCATGGAAAGTAAGTTAACTTTAAGGATTTCTGAATTTTGAATTCTTATGTTGTATGGGTTTTTTAAACACAATCATTTTGATTGTGTTTTTTTTTCCCCGCTGTTACATGATGAATACCTTCAAGTCACTGATTTAAGTGAAATTTGATACATTCTGAGAACAGCAAAAATAAACCATTTAACATGTATAATTAATGTTCTACTTTTTGTACTTATGATATACATTTAGAAATGTGAGGTAGATATGGAGAAACTGAGGCTTCTGTAAGTGTCAAAGTTAATGCTTACAGTGCTGCACTTCTGGGTACTGTTTTTTTTTGAAAACTGAATAGGCCTCACCTTAAAGAAACCTCTTGAAAGGACACATCTTATTTGTATCCTGAAAGAATCATTTAAAATGTTAGACACAATTTTATGATGGCTTTACATCTTTTTTGCGCTGCTATTGCATCACTATTGTGAGACATCAGCAGTGCAAAAGATGCATCATGTTCCAAAATAGGCCTCACTTCATCAGCATCAAGATACTGTTTGTTTAAAATATATATCTTTAGGATTGTGTAGGGGACGTATAGCAGCAGAGGCTTCTGTAAATCTCAAAGTTTTTGAAAAACTGTTTCTTCTTGAACCTTTTCCCTTGTCTTTTCAAATTTTTAAATACATGTTTTAATATTTTTGAAATGTTTCTTCTCTCTTTTACAGATTGAAAGTATGAAAAAATATTTGAAAAAGTTAACAAGAATTATAAGGTAAATGTTTTCTACTCTTTTAACCCGCAATCCACTGCTGAAGATGTCACTGACTATGTCATGAATGATGTAATAAGTGGACATGACTTACTTCATTGGTAGGCCTTCACATGTATTAATGCATACACTGCTGCACTTCTGCGTACTGTTTCATATGCTGAACTACATCTGCACTATGAGATACCTAAGCAAAGGCAACACAGGTGATGTGATTGTGAAATGAGCAAAAGAAACTCCATGTTTTTCAATTACATTACTTGTGTTTTCTAAGTTTACGGATGACATTGTGCAGATGAACTTTAGGTCTGTCTATGGACACAGAAGAGGTCTGGCCGTTGTTCAAGAGTGAAGTGGACATGTTTTACTTCAATGGTAGGCCTTCACATGTATTATCTCCTCTGTATTCTTCAACAAGCATAAATTTGATATGCAACCCTGAGTAGGCCTCATCTTAAACAAACTTTTGGAGAGGACACACCTTATCGTCATCCTGAATCAATCATTTAATCTATCACATTTAACATCTATTAGTTCTACTGCTTCATTTCTTTAATCCTTACTTTCCTGCGTTTGCTACTTCTCTCATTCCTTTCTCTATTACTTAATTATTCTACTCCTTCCAGTATTTTTCTCAGTCCCTCTCTTCTCATACTTCTTCATTATTATTCACTCATTCTGTCTCTATTAATGTTACTGTTTCTGAATGATCTAAAAAAAAATTTAAAACAAGAACAGTAAGTATAAGGATAGGAAACAGACATTTATGTTACAAGAAAGACAGCTATAGGAAGTAAACAAAAGATACTGTTACTCGCAATCCACTGCTGATGATGTCACTGACCATGTCAAGAATGATATAATATGTGACATGATCAGAAGTGGATTGCGGGTAACAGTATGTTTTCTTTACTCCCTGTAGCTGTCTTTCTTGTAACATAACTGTCTGTTTCCTTCCCTTATACTTACTGTTCTTTTTTTAAAAAAAATTTTTGGGTTCGCTCCTGGTTCGCGTACCGGAGTGCGAACTGGAAGCGAACTAAAAGAAATAGAGGTTGGCAGAGTTTCAAAAATTCTACCAATTTTTTTTATAATGGGGAGGTAGTTCTGAAAAGAACTTTTTTTTTTGGTTTTTGTTGTTTTAAATTTTTTTTATTATTTTTCTGAACATTTTTTATATATTTTTTGTTTTTTCTGAACATTTTGCAATTTTTTTGTTTTTTGGGGGGCAGGGGGGAAACAAAAATGATTCATTGAAAAGGGCTCAACAGGAGCAATGAAAAAAAGAAGAATTTATTTTTTGGGGCGTTTCGGGCAATCATGATTTCTGATAGCTCTCATTATAAGAATAATGCTTCTTTCTCCGTAGCAAAGTGTTTGGTTGCACCACACGCACACTTGCTTTACTTCCCCCATGTCCATTTGAATGTTCGGGATCACCTCCCTCGCCTCTGGTCCCGATACTTCTTTGACAACAGATCTTGTCGCCATTGCCGGGGGATTTTGCTGTTCATCACGAAGCTGAGCAGCACTATAATTATTTGGGTGCCACCTACTCATATGCCTGTGCATCGTATAATTACCGAAGCTGTATTTCTTGTCAGTGCCCCTTGAAAGTCGATCGCCGCAAATACGGCAAAACACATATCTGGCATTGACTTTTTTTTGGCCTGCTGGAAATTTAAAAAATTGCCAGATGTAGTTTTCTTTTCTATTGTATCTTCTGGGCTCCTCTCGCAAAAACTCAGGCTCTTCCTCCTCTTGCTCCTCTTCTTGATCTTCCTCTTCTTCTATGATTACTTGAGCAGGTGGTCCTTTCTTCCCTTGAGGAGGTGGGGGTGGTGGTGGGGGAACACTAGCTGAAGCAACAATGGAAGCCATTTCTCTATAATGGAAAAGGGTCTTTCTCTCACCAAGATGAAAGTCAGAGTGAGGAAAGAAGGAGGGGTTTTCATCATTTGGGAAAAGCAAAAGTTCTCAACCAATGAAAAGTGTTATTTTTAGGTCACCTGACCTAGCCTTCCATCATTATGAAACCAAAAGTGAAATGAACCAATGAAAAGTTTTATTACCAAGTCACATGACCTGTTATGCTTACGTTACGCGCTCCGGTTCGCGCCCCGAATAGCTTCCGGGTCGCTGCACTTCGCGCCTCGGTCCGCGCCCCGGGGCACTTCCGGGTGCGCTAACGCGGTACGTCACAAGACGCATTACGCGGCAACGCGATACATCGAGCTTTCGCCACGCGCCGCGGATCGCTTCCGGGGAGCTGCGTTTCGCGCCTCGGTCCGCGCCCCGGGGCACTTCCAGGTGCGCTAACGCAGTACGTCATAAGACGCATTACGCGGCAACGCGATACCGTCACTATGTTGATTTCTTATCGGTTCGCGGACCGGGTCGCGGCATCTATTTGAGCTAACGGAAAGCTTCCCGGTTCGCGGACCGGGAGCGAAACAAAAAAAATATTTAAAAAAAATTATTAATAAACATATAAAATATATTTTTGTATTTAAAGAAGAATACATTTTACAGCTATAGATATTAGCTTTTAAAAAACCAATGAAATTCATTGAAAAAACCATAGGTTATAGACCATATATAGTTAGGAATTAGCATTTACAAAACCTTGAAAATTCACTGAAAAAACCATAGGTTATACACCATATATAGTTAGGAATTAGCATTTAAAAAACCTTATTTTACTCACACAAAAGCATTGAAATTCCATATATAGTTAGTTGTACTAACTATATATCACGCACCCGCAATCCACTGCTGATCATGTCACATATGACATCATTCATGACATGGTCAGTGACATCACTGATGACATCACTGATGACATCTCAAATGACATCACTGATGACATCACTGATGACATCTCAAATGACATCACTGATGACATCACTGATAAAATCTCATTTGACATTAATGATCACATCACTGATGACATCATTCATGTGATAATACGATGAACCTCTTCAGACTCTAATATAACCTTAGATACACTCAGTGTAAACAGACACTCACAGACTGTCACTCATCCATGGAGTTACTTACACATCTAGTCAGTCATGCAAAGAATCAATCACAGCTCCATTTTCACAACTATACAGTTATACACACCTTACTTATTCAAACATATACTAAAACATATTTACTCACTTATACAATCCTGGATACAAGAGCACAATGATCCATACAGCCACTCACACATTCACTGGCTCTTATGCACAGTTATTTATATATGTCAACTCTCACATGTACTGTATTTTACATATGTACCTACTTTGACATGTAGCACTGAGATATCTATTCACTCACCAATACAGTCATGCACACAGTCAACCACCCATACAGCTGTTTCCACATGCACTTTTGAACCCATACATCTATGCACAGAGTCATACATCTCCCAGCCACCCACACACACTCTCAGTCTCCCATACAAATGCTTGGGCAACCAATCAATAACCCATATAGTTACTCATATAGCTACTGATCAACACATGCAGCAGTTTACAGAATAACAGACATAATGATGCACAAATTAAGACAGTTTAGTCACTAACCCATGCACTCAGTGAGACACATTTAACCACTCACTCATACAGTCAGTCATGCACCTACTAAATCCTTCATCCAGACACTTATACATCCACTCATTCTTAAATATGTAAGACATATTTTAACTTTACAGAAAAATACAGTCACTGGATGTTGTCATCAGTGATGTCATCAGTGATGTCATTTGAGATGTCATCAGTGATGTCATCAGTGATGTCATTTGAGATGTCATCAGTGATGTCATCAGTGATGTCACTGACCATGTCATGAATGATGTCATATGTGACATGATCAGCAGTGGATTGCGGGTGCGTGATATATAGTTAGTACAACTAACTATATATGGAATTTCAATGGTTTTGTGTGAGTAAAATAAGGTTTTAAATGCTAATTCCTAACTATATATGGTGTATAACCTATGGTTTTTTCAGTGAATTTTCAAGGTTTTGTAAATGCTAATTCCTAACTATATATGGTCTATAACCTATGGTTTTTTCAATGAATATATATATATATATATATATATATATATATATATATATATAACGTACAAACCTTCGTATTCTCCAATGAAAAAGACGCTGACACCATGGGATTCAACAAAGAGGGATTTTATTAACCTCTACGACGACTGTTAACGCGTTTCGACGGGACAACCGCCTTGCTCACAACAGTTTGAAAAGTGCAAATGAAAAAACTTATATACACCACTCCCATTGCATTCTCCCATAGGTTCGTTTCTTCCCACTACTGACGTCACTCGGTTACTATAGTTACCTTCCCATCTCTCACGGAAATGAAAAAGCTACATGACATAGTTGAAACATTTGTATCCGTGACTGTTCCGGGCATTTATACTTTTCTGTTTGTAACCTATATATATATATATATATATATATATCAAACACGAAGGTTGCCCCACTTAAAGATGCCTCTACGAAGAGATGAAAGCCTTTATTTCAAGATTTCCAGTACAGCAGGTAAAAGTCCACTCTGCATGATGAGCCCAACGCGTTTCAAACAATGAATGTTCTTGGTCACGGGCGAATGAGCAGAAAGCAGCATGCGCGATGAGACACTCCCTGATAGGTGTTGAAGACCCGCCTTAATGGCCGTATGCTGCATAGCATTCTGGTTTTCGTAGTGTCTCACCCCTGGTGTAGGTGCCGCCACAGTCTGTACCTTATCTCTGTATTTCCCCAGTGGGTGAGGGTGGAACTGGAAACACTGCGGTACTGTTCATAGCGCCAAATCTCAAAATGGCCCCTTCGCTCTACAGCGCTCGGTACTTCCAAGCGCCAGATCTGCAGGCTAGGCAGCGGGCATCTTTGCGGCCGAGCAAAGCCGCTAAACATCAAACACGAAGGTTGCCCCACTTAAAGATGCCTCTACGAAGAGTTGAAAGCCTTTATTTCAAGATTTCCAGTACAGCAGGTAAAAGTCCACTCTGCATGATGAGCCCAACGCGTTTCAAACAATGAATGTTCTTGGTCACGGGCGAATGAGCAGAAAGCAGCATGCGCGATGAGACACTCCCTGATAAGTGTTGAAGACCCGCCTTAATGGCCGTATGCTGCATAGCATTCTGGTTTTCGTAGTGTCTCACCCCTGGTGTAGGTGCCGCCACAGTCTGTACCTTATCTCTGTATTTCCCCAGTGGGTGAGGGTGGAACTGGAAACACTGCGGTACTGTTCATAGCGCCAAATCTCAAAATGGCCCCTTCGCTCTACAGCGCTCGGTACTTCCAAGCGCCAGATCTGCAGGCTAGGCAGCGGGCATCTTTGCGGCCGAGCAAAGCCGCTAAACATCAGACACGAAGGTTGCCCCACTTAAAGATGCCTCTACGAAGAGTTGAAAGCCTTTATTTCAAGATTTCCAGTACAGCAGGTAAAAGTCCACTCTGCATGATGAGCCCAACGCGTTTCAAACAATGAATGTTCTTGGTCACGGGCGAATGAGCAGAAAGCAGCATGCGCGATGAGACACTCCCTGATAAGTGTTGAAGACCCGCCTTAATGGGCGTATGCTGCATAGCATTCTGGTTTTCGTAGTGTCTCACCCCTGGTGTAGGTGCCGCCACAGTCTGTACCTTATCTCTGTATTTCCCCAGTGGGTGAGGGTGGAACTGGAAACACTGCGGTACTGTTCATAGCGCCAAATCTCAAAATGGCCCCTTCGCTCTACAGCGCTCGGTACTTCCAAGCGCCAGATCTGCAGGCTAGGCAGCGGGCATCTTTGCGGCCGAGCAAAGCCGCTAAACATCAAACACGAAGGTTGCCCCACTTCAAGATGCCTCTACGAAGAGTTGAAAGCCTTTATTTCAAGATTTCCAGTACAGCAGGTAAAAGTTCACTCTGCATGATGAGCCCAACGCGTTTCAAACAATGAATGTTCTTGTTCACGGGCGAATGAGCAGAAAGCAGCATGCGCGATGAGACACTCCCTGATAAGTGTTGAAGACCCGCCTTAATGGCCGTATGCTGCATAGCATTCTGGTTTTCGTAGTGTCTCCCCCCTGGTGTAGGTGCCGCCACAGTCTGTACCTTATCTCTGTATTTCCCCAGTGGGTGAGGGTGGAACTGGAAACACTGCGGTGCTGTTCATAGCGCCAAATCTCAAAATGGCCCCTTCGCTCTACAGCGCTCGGTACTTCCAAGCGCCAGATCTGCAGGCTAGGCAGCGGGCATCTTTGCGGCCGAGCAAAGCCGCTAAACATCAAACACGAAGGTTGCCCCACTTAAAGATGCCTCTACGAAGAGTTGAAAGCCTTTATTTCAAGATTTCCAGTACAGCAGATAAAAGTCCACTCTGCATGATGAGCCCAACGCGTTTCAAACAATGAATGTTCTTGGTCACGGGCGAATGAGCAGAAAGCAGCATGCGCGATGAGACACTCCCTGATAAGTGTTGAAGACCCGCCTTAATGGCCGTATGCTGCATAGCATTCTGGTTTTCATAGTGTCTCACCCCTGGTGTAGGTGCCGCCACAGTCTGTACCTTATCTCTGTATTTCCCCAGTGGGTGAGGGTGGAACTGGAAACACTGCGGTACTGTTCATAGCGCCAAATCTCAAAATGGCCCCTTCGCTCTACAGCGCTCGGTACTTCCAAGCGCCGGATCTGCAGGCTAGGCAGCGGGCATCTTTGCGGCCGAGCAAAGCCGCTAAACATCAAACACGAAGGTTGCCCCACTTAAAGATGCCTCTACGAAGAGTTGAAAGCCTTTATTTCAAGATTTCCAGTACAGCAGGTAAAAGTCCACTCTGCATGATGAGCCCAACGCGTTTCAAACAATGAATGTTCTTGGTCACGGGCGAATGAGCAGAAAGCAGCATGCGCGATGAGACACTCCCTGATAAGTGTTGAAGACCCGCCTTAATGGCCGTATGCTGCATAGCATTCTGGTTTTCGTAGTGTCTCACCCCTGGTGTAGGTGCCGCCACAGTCTGTACCTTATCTCTGTATTTCCCCAGTGGGTGAGGGTGGAACTGGAAACACTCCGGTACTGTTCATAGCGCCAAATCTCAAAATGGCCCCTTCAGTCTACAGCGCTCGGTACTTCCAAGCGCCGGATCTGCAGGCTAGGCAGCGGGCATCTTTGCGGCCGAGTAAAGCCGCTAAACATCAAACACAAAGGTTGCCCCACTTAAAGATGCCTCTACGAAGAGTTGAAAGCCTTTATTTCAAGATTTCCAGTACAGCAGGTAAAAGTCCACTCTGCATGATGAGCCCAACGCGTTTCAAACAATGAATGTTCTTGGTCACGGGCGAATGAGCAGAAAGCAGCATGCGCGATGAGACACTCCCTGATAAGTGTTGAAGACCCGCCTTAATGGCTGTATGCTGCATAGCATTCTGGTTTTCGTAGTGTCTCACCCCTGGTGTAGGTGCCGCCACAGTCTGTACCTTATCTCTGTATTTCCCCAGTGGGTGAGGGTGGAACTGGAAACACTGCGGTACTGTTCATAGCGCCAAATCTCAAAATGGCCCCTTCGCTCTACAGCGCTCGGTACTTCCAAGCGCCAGATCTGCAGGCTAGGCAGCGGGCATCTTTGCGGCCGAGCAAAGCCGCTAAACATCAAACACGAAGGTTGCCCCACTTAAAGATGCCTCTACGAAGAGTTGAAAGCCTTTATTTCAAGATTTCCAGTACAGTAGGTAAAAGTCCACTCTGCATGATGAGCCCAACGAGTTTCAAACAATGAATGTTCTTGGTCACGGGCGAATGAGCAGAAAGCAGCATGCACGATGAGACACTCCCTGATAAGTGTTGAAGACCCGCCTTAATGGGCGTATGCTGCATAGCATTCTGTTTTTCGTAGTGTCTCACCCCTGGTGTAGGTGCCGCCACAGTCTGTACCTTATCTCTGTATTTCCCCAGTGGGTGAGGGTGGAACTGGAAACACTGCGGTACTGTTCATAGCGCCAAATCTCAAAATGGCCCCTTCGCTCTACAGCGCTCGGTACTTCCAAGCGCCAGATCTGCAGGCTAGGCAGCGGGCATCTTTGCGGCCGAGCAAAGCCGCTAAACATCAAACACGAAGGTTGCCCCACTTAAAGATGCCTCTACGAAGAGTTGAAAGCCTTTATTTCAAGATTTCCAGTACAGCAGGTAAAAGTCCACTCTGCATGATGAGCCCAACGCGTTTCAAACAATGAATGTTCTTGGTCACGGGCGAATGAGCAGAAAGCAGCATGCGCGATGAGACACTCCCTGATAAGTGTTGAAGACCCGCCTTAATGGCCATATGCTGCATAGCATTCTGGTTTTCGTAGTGTCTCCCCCCTGGTGTAGGTGCCGCCACAGTCTGTACCTTATCTCTGTATTTCCCCAGTGGGTGAGGGTGGAACTGGAAACACTGCGGTACTGTTCATAGCGCCAAATCTCAAAATGGCCCCTTCGTTCTACAGCGCTCGGTACTTCCAAGCGCCAGATCTGCAGGCTAGGTAGCGGGCATCTTTGCGGCCGAGCAAAGCCGCTAAACATCAAACACGAAGGTTGCCCCACTTAAAGATGCCTCTACGAAGAGTTGAAAGCCTTTATTTCAAGATTTCCAGTACAGCAGGTAAAAGTCCACTCTGCATGATGAGCCCAACGCGTTTCAAACAATGAATGTTCTTGGTCACGGGCGAATGAGCAGAAAGCAGCATGTGCGATGAGACACTCCCTGATAAGTGTTGAAGACCCGCCTTAATGGCCGTATGCTGCATAGCATTCTGGTTTTCGTAGTGTCTCACCCCTGGTGTAGGTGCCGCCACAGTCTGTACCTTATCTCTGTATTTCCCCAGTGGGTGAGGGTGGAACTGGAAACACTGCGGTACTGTTCATAGCGCCAAATCTCAAAATGGCCCCTTCGCTCTACAGCGCTCGGTACTTCCAAGCGCCGGATCTGCAGGCTAGGCAGCGGGCATCTTTGCGGCCGAGTAAAGCCGCTAAACATCAAACACGAAGGTTGCCCCACTTAAAGATGCCTCTACGAAGAGTTGAAAGCCTTTATTTCAAGATTTCCAGTACAGCAGGTAAAAGTCCACTCTGCATGATGAGCCCAACGCGTTTCAAACAATGAATGTTCTTGGTCACGGGCGAATGCGCAGAAAGCAGCATGCGCGATGAGACACTCCCTGATAAGTGTTGAAGACCCGCCTTAATGGCCGTATGCTGCATAGCATTCTGGTTTTCGTAGTGTCTCACCCCTGGTGTAGGTGCCGCCACAGTCTGTACCTTATCTCTGCATTTCCCCAGTGGGTGAGGGTGGAACTGGAAACACTGCGGTACTGTTCATAGCGCCAAATCTCAAAATGGCCCCTTCGCTCTACAGCGCTCGGTACTTCCAAGCGCCAGATCTGCAGGCTAGGCAGCGGGCATCTTTGCGGCCGAGCAAAGCCGCTAAACATCAAACACGAAGGTTGCCCCACTTAAAGATGCCTCTACGAAGAGTTGAAAGCCTTTATTTCAAGATTTCCAGTACAGTAGGTAAAAGTCCACTCTGCATGATGAGCCCAATGCGTTTCAAACAATGAATGTTCTTGGTCACGGGCGAATGAGCAGAAAGCAGCATGCGCGATGAGACACTCCCTGATAAGTGTTGAAGACCCACCTTAATGGGCGTATGCTGCATAGCATTCTGGTTTTCGTAGTGTCTCACCCCTGGTGTAGGTGCCGCCACAGTCTGTACCTTATCTCTGTATTTCCCCAGTGGGTGAGGGTGGAACTGGAAACACTGCGGTACTGTTCATAGCGCCAAATCTCAAAATGGCCCCTTCGCTCTACAGCGCTCGGTACTTCCAAGCGCCAGATCTGCAGGCTAGGCAGCGGGCATCTTTGCGGCCGAGCAAAGCCGCTAAACATCAAACACGAAGGTTGCCCCACTTAAAGATGCCTCTACGAAGAGTTGAAAGCCTTTATTTCAAGATTTCCAGTACAGCAGGTAAAAGTCCACTCTGCATGATGAGCCCAACGCGTTTCAAACAATGAATGTTCTTGGTCACGGGCGAATGAGCAGAAAGCAGCATGCGCGATAAGACACTCCCTGATAAGTGTTGAAGACCCGCCTTAATGGCCGTATGCTGCATAGCATTCTGGTTTTCGTAGTGTCTCACCCCTGGTGTAGGTGCCGCCACAGTCTGTACCTTATCTCTGTATTTCCCCAGTGGGTGAGGGTGGAACTGGAAACACTGCGGTACTGTTCATAGCGCCAAATCTCAAAATGGCCCCTTCGCTCTACAGCGCTCGGTACTTCCAAGCGCCAGATCTGCAGGCTAGGCAGCGGGCATCTTTGCGGCCGAGCAAAGCCGCTAAACATCAAACACGAAGGTTGCCCCAGTTAAAGATGCCTCTACGAAGAGTTGAAAGCCTTTATTTCAAGATTTCCAGTACAGCAGGTAAAAGTCCACTCTGCATGATGAGCCCAACGCGTTTCAAACAATGAATGTTCTTGGTCACGGGTGAATGAGCAGAAAGCAGCATGCGCGATGAGACACTCCCTGATAAGTGTAGAAGACCCGCCTTAATGGCCGTATGCTGCATAGCATTCTGGTTTTCGTAGTGTCTCACCCCTGGTGTAGTTGCCGCCACAGTCTGTACCTTATCTCTGTATTTCCCCAGTGGGTGAGGGTGGAACTGGAAACACTGCGGTACTGTTCATAGCGCCAAATCTCAAAATGACCCCTTCGCTCTACAGCGCTCGGTACTTCCAAGCGCCAGATCTGCAGGCTAGGCAGCGGGCATCTTTGCGGCCGAGCAAAGCCGCTAAACATCAAACACGAAGGTTACCCCACTTAAAGATGCCTCTACGAAGAGTTGAAAGCCTTTATTTCAAGATTTTCAGTACAGCAGGTAAAAGTCCACTCTGCATGATGAGCCCAACGCGTTTCAAACAATGAATGTTCTTGGTCACGGACGAATGCGCAGAAAGCAGCATGCTCGATGAGACACTCCCTGATAAGTGTTGAAGACCCGCCTTAATGGCCGTATGCTGCATAGCATTCTGGTTTTCGTAGTGTCTCACCCCTGGTGTAGGTGCCGCCACAGTCTGTACCTTATCTCTGTATTTCCCCAGTGGGTGAGGGTGGAACTGGAAACACTGCGGTACTGTTCATAGCGCCAAATCTCAAAATGGCCCCTTCGCTCTACAGCGCTCGGTACTTCCAAGCGCCAGATCTGCAGGCTAGGCAGCGGGCATCTTTGCGGCCGAGCAAAGCCGCTAAACATCAAACACGAAGGTTGCCCCACTTAAAGATGCCTCTACGAAGAGTTGAAAGCCTTTATTTCAAGATTTCCAGTACAGCAGGTAAAAGTCCACTCTGCATGATGAGCCCAACGCGTTTCAAACAATGAATGTTCTTGGTCACGGGCGAATGAGCAGAAAGCAGCATGCGCGATGAGACACTCCCTGATAAGTGTTGAAGACCCGCCTTAATGGCCGTATGCTGCATAGCATTCTGGTTTTCGTAGTGTCTCCCCCCTGGTGTAGGTGCCGCCACAGTCTGTACCTTATCTCTGTATTTCCCCAGTGGGTGAGGGTGGAACGGGAAACACTGCGGTACTGTTCATAGCGCCAAATCTCAAAATGGCCCCTTCGTTCTACAGCGCTCGGTACTTCCAAGCACCAGATCTGCAGGCTAGGCAGCGGGCATCTTTGCGGCCGAGCAAAGCCGCTAAACATCAAACACGAAGGTTGCCCCACTTAAAGATGCCTCTACGAAGAGTTGAAAGCCTTTATTTCAAGATTTCCAGTACAGCAGGTAAAAGTCCACTCTGCATGATGAGCCCAACGCGTTTCAAACAATGAATGTTCTTGGTCACGGGCGAATGAGCAGAAAGCAGCATGCGCGATGAGACACTCCCTGATAAGTGTTGAAGACCTGCCTTAATGGCCGTATGCTGCATAGCATTCTGGTTTTCGTAGTGTCTCACCCCTGGTGTAGTTGCCGCCACAGTCTGTACCTTATCTCTGTATTTCCCCAGTGGGTGAGGGTGGAACTGGAAACACTGCGGTACTGTTCATAGCGCCAAATCTCAAAATGACCCCTTCGCTCTACAGCGCTCGGTACTTCCAAGCGCCAGATCTGCAGGCTAGGCAGCGGGCATCTTTGCGGCCGAGCAAAGCCGCTAAACATCAAACACGAAGGTTACCCCACTTAAAGATGCCTCTACGAAGAGTTGAAAGCCTTTATTTCAAGATTTCCAGTACAGCAGGTAAAAGTCCACTCTGCATGATGAGCCCAACGCGTTTCAAACAATGAATGTTCTTGGTCACGGGCGAATGCGCAGAAAGCAGCATGCGCGATGAGACACTCCCTGATAAGTGTTGAAGACCCGCCTTAATGGCCGTATGCTGCATAGCATTCTGGTTTTCGTAGTGTCTCACCCCTGGTGTAGGTGCCGCCACAGTCTGTACCTTATCTCTGTATTTCCCCAGTGGGTGAGGGTGGAACTGGAAACACTGCGGTACTGTTCATAGCGCCAAATCTCAAAATGGCCCCTTCGCTCTACAGCGCTCGGTACTTCCAAGCGCCAGATCTGCAGGCTAGGCAGCGGGCATCTTTGCGGCCGAGCAAAGCCGCTAAACATCAAACACGAAGGTTGCCCCACTTAAAGATGCCTCTACGAAGAGTTGAAAGCCTTTATTTCAAGATTTCCAGTACAGTAGGTAAAAGTCCACTCTGCATGATGAGCCCAATGCGTTTCAAACAATGAATGTTCTTGGTCATGCGCGATGAGACACTCCCTGATAAGTGTTGAAGACCCGCCTTAATGGGCGTATGCTGCATAGCATTCTGGTTTTCGTAGTGTCTCACCCCTGGTGTAGGTGCCGCCACAGTCTGTACCTTATCTCTGTATTTCCCCAGTGGGTGAGGGTGTAACTGGAAACACTGCGGTACTGTTCATAGCGCCAAATCTCAAAATGGCCCCTTCGCTCTACAGCGCTCGGTACTTCCAAGCGCCAGATCTGCAGGCTAGGCAGCGGGCATCTTTGCGGCCGAGCAAAGCCGCTAAACATCAAACACGAAGGTTGCCCCACCTAAAGATGCCTCTACGAAGAGTTGAAAGCCTTTATTTCAAGATTTCCAGTACAGCAGGTAAAATTCCACTCTGCATGATGAGCCCAACGCGTTTCAAACAATGAATGTTCTTGGTCACGGGCGAATGAGCAGAAAGCAGCATGCGCGATGAGACACTCCCTGATAAGTGTTGAAGACCCGCCTTAATGGCCGTATGCTGCATAGCATTCCGGTTTTCGTAGTGTCTCCCCCCTGGTGTAGGTGCCGCCACAGTCTGTACCTTATCTCTGTATTTCCCCAGTGGGTGAGGGTGGAACGGGAAACACTGCGGTACTGTTCATAGCGCCAAATCTCAAAATGGCCTCTTCGTTCTACAGCGCTCGGTACTTCCAAGCACCAGATCTGCAGGCTAGGCAGCGGGCATCTTTGCGGCCGAGCAAAGCCGCTAAACATCAAACACGAAGGTTGCCCCACTTAAAGATGCCTCTACGAAGAGTTGAAAGCCTTTATTTCAAGATTTCCAGTACAGCAGGTAAAAGTCCACTCTGCATGATGAGCCCAACGCGTTTCAAACAATGAATGTTCTTGTTCACGGGCGAATGAGCAGAAAGCAGCATGCGCGATGAGACACTCCCTGATAAGTGTTGAAGACCTGCCTTAATGGCCGTATGCTGCATAGCATTCTGGTTTTCGTAGTGTCTCACCCCTGGTGTAGGTGCCGCCACAGTCTGTACCTTATCTCTGTATTTCCCCAGTGGGTGAGGGTGGAACTGGAAACACTGCGGTACTGTTCATAGCGCCAAATCTCAAAATGGCCCCTTCGCTCTACAGCGCTCGGTACTTCCAAGCGCCAGATCTGCAGGCTAGGCAGCGGGCATCTTTGCGGCCGAGCAAAGCCGCTAAACATCAAACACGAAGGTTGCCCCACTTAAAGATGCCTCTACGAAGAGTTGAAAGCCTTTATTTCAAGATTTCCAGTACAGCAGGTAAAAGTCCACTCTGCATGATGAGCCCAACGCGTTTCAAACAATGAATGTTCTTGGTCACGGGTGAATGAGCAGAAAGCAGCATGCGCGATGAGACACTCCCTGATAAGTGTTGAAGACCCGCCTTAATGGGCGTATGCTGCATAGCATTCTGGTTTTCGTAGTGTCTCACCCCTGGTGTAGGTGCCGCCACAGTCTGTACCTTATCTCTGTATTTCCCCAGTGGGTGAGGATGGAACTGGAAACACTGCGGTACTGTTCATAGCGCCAAATCTCAAAATGGCCCCTTCGCTCTACAGCGCTCGGTACTTCCAAGCGCCAGATCTGCAGGCTAGGCAGCGGGCATCTTTGCGGCCGAGCAAAGCCGCTAAACATCAAACACGAAGGTTGCCCCACTTAAAGATGCCTCTACGAAGAGTTGAAAGCCTTTATTTCAAGATTTCCAGTACAGCAGGTAAAAGTCCACTCTGCATGATGAGCCCAACGCGTTTCAAACAATGAATGTTCTTGGTCACGGGCGAATGAGCAGAAAGCAGCATGCACGATGAGACACTCCCTGATAAGTGTTGAAGACCCGCCTTAATGGCCGTATGCTGCATAGCATTCTGGTTTTCGTAGTGTCTCCCCCCTGGTGTAGGTGCCGCCACAGTCTGTACCTTATCTCTGTATTTCCCCAGTGGGTGAGGGTGGAACGGGAAACACTGCGGTACTGTTCATAGCGCCAAATCTCAAAATGGCCCCTTCGTTCTACAGCGCTCGGTACTTCCAAGCACCAGATCTGCAGGCTAGGCAGCGGGCATCTTTGCGGCCGAGCAAAGCCGCTAAACATCAAACACGAAGGTTGCCCCACTTAAAGATGCCTCTACGAAGAGTTGAAAGCCTTTATTTCAAGATTTCCAGTACAGCAGGTAAAAGTCCACTCTGCATGATGAGCCCAACGCGTTTCAAACAATGAATGTTCTTGTTCACGGGCGAATGAGCAGAAAGCAGCATGCGCGATGAGACACTCCCTGATAAGTGTTGAAGACCTGCCTTAATGGCCGTATGCTGCATAGCATTCTGGTTTTCGTAGTGTCTCACCCCTGGTGTAGGTGCCGCCACAGTCTGTACCTTATCTCTGTATTTCCCCAGTGGGTGAGGGTGGAACTGGAAACACTGCGGTACTGTTCATAGCGCCAAATCTCAAAATGGCCCCTTCGCTCTACAGCGCTCGGTACTTCCAAGCGCCAGATCTGCAGTCTAGGCAGCGGGCATCTTTGCGGCCGAGCAAAGCCGCTAAACATCAAACACGAAGGTTGCCCCACTTAAAGATGCCTCTACGAAGAGTTGAAAGCCTTTATTTCAAGATTTCCAGTACAGCAGGTAAAAGTCCACTCTGCATGATGAGCCCAACGCGTTTCAAACAATGAATGTTCTTGGTCACGGGCGAATGAGCAGAAAGCAGCATGCACGATGAGACACTCCCTGATAAGTGTTGAAGACCCGCCTTAATGGCCGTATGCTGCATAGCATTCTGGTTTTCGTAGTGTCTCACCCCTGGTGTAGGTGCCGCCACAGTCTGTACCTTATCTCTGTATTTCCCCAGTGGGTGAGGGTGGAACTGGAAACACTGCGGTACTGTTCATAGCGCCAAATCTCAAAATGGCCCCTTCGCTCTACAGCGCTCGGTACTTCCAAGCGCCAGATCTGCAGGCTAGGCAGCGGGCATCTTTGCGGCCGAGCAAAGCCGCTAAACATCAAACACGAAGGTTGCCCCACTTAAAGATGCCTCTACGAAGAGTTGAAAGCCTTTATTTCAAGATTTCCAGTACAGCAGGTAAAAGTCCACTCTGCATGATGAGCCCAACGCGTTTCAAACAATGAATGTTCTTGGTCACGGGCGAATGAGCAGAAAGCAGCATGCACGATGAGACACTCCCTGATAAGTGTTGAAGACCCGCCTTAATGGCCGTATGCTGCATAGCATTCTGGTTTTCGTAGTGTCTCCCCCCTGGTGTAGGTGCCGCCACAGTCTGTACCTTATCTCTGTATTTCCCCAGTGGGTGAGGGTGGAACGGGAAACACTGCGGTACTGTTCATAGCGCCAAATCTCAAAATGGCCCCTTCGTTCTACAGCGCTCGGTACTTCCAAGCACCAGATCTGCAGGCTAGGCAGCGGGCATCTTTGCGGCCGAGCAAAGCCGCTAAACATCAAACACGAAGGTTGCCCCACTTAAAGATGCCTCTACGAAGAGTTGAAAGCCTTTATTTCAAGATTTCCAGTACAGCAGGTAAAAGTCCACTCTGCATGATGAGCCCAACGCGTTTCAAACAATGAATGTTCTTGTTCACGGGCGAATGAGCAGAAAGCAGCATGCGCGATGAGACACTCCCTGATAAGTGTTGAAGACCTGCCTTAATGGCCGTATGCTGCATAGCATTCTGGTTTTCGTAGTGTCTCACCCCTGGTGTAGGTGCCGCCACAGTCTGTACCTTATCTCTGTATTTCCCCAGTGGGTGAGGGTGGAACTGGAAACACTGCGGTACTGTTCATAGCGCCAAATCTCAAAATGGCCCCTTCGCTCTACAGCGCTCGGTACTTCCAAGCGCCAGATCTGCAGGCTAGGCAGCGGGCATCTTTGCGGCCGAGCAAAGCCGCTAAACATCAAACACGAAGGTTGCCCCACTTAAAGATGCCTCTACGAAGAGTTGAAAGCCTTTATTTCAAGATTTCCAGTACAGCAGGTAAAAGTCCACTCTGCATGATGAGCCCAACGCGTTTCAAACAATGAATGTTCTTGGTCACGGGTGAATGAGCAGAAAGCAGCATGCGCGATGAGACACTCCCTGATAAGTGTAGAAGACCCGCCTTAATGGCCGTATGCTGCATAGCATTCTGGTTTTCGTAGTGTCTCACCCCTGGTGTAGTTGCCGCCACAGTCTGTACCTTATCTCTGTATTTCCCCAGTGGGTGAGGGTGGAACTGGAAACACTGCGGTACTGTTCATAGCGCCAAATCTCAAAATGGCCCCTTCACTCTACAGCGCTCGGTACTTCCAAGCGCCAGATCTGCAGGCTAGGCAGCGGGCATCTTTGCGGCCGAGCAAAGCCGCTAAACATCAAACACGAAGGTTGCCCCACTTAAAGATGCCTCTACAAAGAGTTGAAAGCCTTTATTTCAAGATTTCCAGTACAGCAGGTAAAAGTCCACTCTGCATGATGAGCCCAACGCGTTTCAAACAATGAATGTTCTTGGTCACGGGCGAATGAGCAGAAAGCAGCATGCGCGATGAGACACTCCCTAATAAGTGTGGAAGACCCGCCTTAATGGGCGTATGCTGCATAGCATTCTGGTTTTCGTAGTGTCTCACCCCTGGTGTAGGTGCCGCCACAGTCTGTACCTTATCTCTGTATTTCCCCAGTGGGTGAGGGTGGAACTGGAAACACTGCGGTACTGTTCATAGCGCCAAATCTCAAAATGGCCCCTTCGCTCTACAGCGCTCGGTACTTCCAAGCGCCAGATCTGCAGGCTAGGCAGCGGGCATCTTTGCGGCCGAGCAAAGCCGCTAAACATCAAACACGAAGGTTACCCCACTTAAAGATGCCTCTACGAAGAGTTGAAAGCCTTTATTTCAAGATTTCCAGTACAGCAGGTAAAAGTCCACTCTGCATGATGAGCCCAACGCGTTTTAAACAATGAATGTTCTTGGTCACGGGCGAATGAGCAGAAAGCAGCAAGCGCGATGAGACACTCCCTGATAAGTGTTGAAGACCCGCCTTAATGGGCGTATGCTGCATAGCATTCTGGTTTTTGTAGTGTCTCACCCCTGGTGTAGGTGCCGCCACAGTCTGTACCTTATCTCTGTATTTCCCCAGTGGGTGAGGGTAGAACTGGAAACACTGCGGTACTGTTCATAGCGCCAAATCTCAAAATGGCCCCTTCGCTCTACAGCGCTCGGTACTTCCAAGCGCCAGATCTGCAGGCTAGGCAGCGGGCATCTTTGCGGCCGAGCAAAGCCGCTAAACATCAAACACGAAGGTTGCCCCACTTAAAGATGCCTCTACGAAGAGTTGAAAGCCTTTATTTCAAGATTTCCAGTACAGCAGGTAAAAGTCCACTCTGCATGATGAGCCCAACGCGTTTCAAACAATGAATGTTCTTGGTCACGGGCGAATGAGCAGAAAGCAGCATGCGCGATGAGACACTCCCTGATAAGTGTGGAAGACCCGCCTTAATGGGCGTATGCTGCATAGCATTCTGGTTTTCGTAGTGTCTCACCCCTGGTGTAGGTGCCGCCACAGTCTGTACCTTATCTCTGTATTTCCCCAGTGGGTGAGGATGGAACTGGAAACACTGCGGTACTGTTCATAGCGCCAAATCTCAAAATGGCCCCTTCGCTCTACAGCGCTCGGTACTTCCAAGCGCCAGATCTGCAGGCTAGGCAGCGGGCATCTTTGCGGCCGAGCAAAGCCGCTAAACATCAAACACGAAGGTTGCCCCACTTAAAGATGCCTCTACGAAGAGTTGAAAGCCTTTATTTCAAGATTTCCAGTACAGCAGGTAAAAGTCCACTCTGCATGATGAGCCCAACGCGTTTCAAACAATGAATGTTCTTGGTCACGGGCGAATGAGCAGAAAGCAGCATGCGCGATGAGACACTCCCTGATAAGTGTTGAAGACCCGCCTTAATGGCCGTATGCTGCATAGCATTCTGGTTTTCGTAGTGTCTCCCCCCTGGTGTAGGTGCCGCCACAGTCTGTACCTTATCTCTGTATTTCCCCAGTGGGTGAGGGTGGAACGGGAAACACTGCGGTACTGTTCATAGCGCCAAATCTCAAAATGGCCCCTTCGTTCTACAGCGCTCGGTACTTCCAAGCACCAGATCTGCAGGCTAGGCAGCGGGCATCTTTGCGGCCGAGCAAAGCCGCTAAACATCAAACACGAAGGTTGCCCCACTTAAAGATGCCTCTACGAAGAGTTGAAAGCCTTTATTTCAAGATTTCCAGTACAGCAGGTAAAAGTCCACTCTGCATGATGAGCCCAACGCGTTTCAAACAATGAATGTTCTTGTTCACGGGCGAATGAGCAGAAAGCAGCATGCGCGATGAGACACTCCCTGATAAGTGTTGAAGACCTGCCTTAATGGCCGTATGCTGCATAGCATTCTGGTTTTCGTAGTGTCTCACCCCTGGTGTAGGTGCCGCCACAGTCTGTACCTTATCTCTGTATTTCCCCAGTGGGTGAGGGTGGAACTGGAAACACTGCGGTACTGTTCATAGCGCCAAATCTCAAAATGGCCCCTTCGCTCTACAGCGCTCGGTACTTCCAAGCGCCAGATCTGCAGGCTAGGCAGCGGGCATCTTTGCGGCCGAGCAAAGCCGCTAAACATCAAACACGAAGGTTGCCCCACTTAAAGATGCCTCTACGAAGAGTTGAAAGCCTTTATTTCAAGATTTCCAGTACAGCAGGTAAAAGTCCACTCTGCATGATGAGCCCAACGCGTTTCAAACAATGAATGTTCTTGGTCACGGGTGAATGAGCAGAAAGCAGCATGCGCGATGAGACACTCCCTGATAAGTGTAGAAGACCCGCCTTAATGGCCGTATGCTGCATAGCATTCTGGTTTTCGTAGTGTCTCACCCCTGGTGTAGTTGCCGCCACAGTCTGTACCTTATCTCTGTATTTCCCCAGTGGGTGAGGGTGGAACTGGAAACACTGCGGTACTGTTCATAGCGCCAAATCTCAAAATGGCCCCTTCGCTCTACAGCGCTCGGTACTTCCAAGCGCCAGATCTGCAGGCTAGGCAGCGGGCATCTTTGCGGCCGAGCAAAGCCGCTAAACATCAAACACGAAGGTTGCCCCACTTAAAGATGCCTCTACGAAGAGTTGAAAGCCTTTATTTCAAGATTTCCAGTACAGCAGGTAAAAGTCCACTCTGCATGATGAGCCCAACGCGTTTCAAACAATGAATGTTCTTGGTCACGGGCGAATGAGCAGAAAGCAGCATGCGCGATGAGACACTCCCTAATAAGTGTGGAAGACCCGCCTTAATGGGCGTATGCTGCATAGCATTCTGGTTTTCGTAGTGTCTCACCCCTGGTGTAGGTGCCGCCACAGTCTGTACCTTATCTCTGTATTTCCCCAGTGGGTGAGGGTGGAACTGGAAACACTGCGGTACTGTTCATAGCGCCAAATCTCAAAATGGCCCCTTCGCTCTACAGCGCTCGGTACTTCCAAGCGCCAGATCTGCAGGCTAGGCAGCGGGCATCTTTGCGGCCGAGCAAAGCCGCTAAACATCAAACACGAAGGTTACCCCACTTAAAGATGCCTCTACGAAGAGTTGAAAGCCTTTATTTCAAGATTTCCAGTACAGCAGGTAAAAGTCCACTCTGCATGATGAGCCCAACGCATTTCAAACAATGAATGTTCTTGGTCACGGGCGAATGAGCAGAAAGCAGCAAGCGCGATGAGACACTCCCTGATAAGTGTTGAAGACCCGCCTTAATGGGCGTATGCTGCATAGCATTCTGGTTTTTGTAGTGTCTCACCCCTGGTGTAGGTGCCGCCACAGTCTGTACCTTATCTCTGTATTTCCCCAGTGGGTGAGGGTGGAACTGGAAACACTGCGGTACTGTTCATAGCGCCAAATCTCAAAATGGCCCCTTCGCTCTACAGCGCTCTGTACTTCCAAGCGCCAGATCTGCAGGCTAGGCAGCGGGCATCTTTGCGGCCGAGCAAAGCCGCTAAACATCAAACACGAAGGTTGCCCCACTTAAAGATGCCTCTACGAAGAGTTGAAAGCCTTTATTTCAAGATTTCCAGTACAGCAGGTAAAAGTCCACTCTGCATGATGAGCCCAACGCGTTTCAAACAATGAATGTTCTTGGTCACGGGCGAATGAGCAGAAAGCAGCATGCGCGATGAGACACTCCCTGATAAGTGTGGAAGACCCGCCTTAATGGGCATATGCTGCATAGCATTCTGGTTTTCATAGTGTCTCACCCCTGGTGTAGGTGCCGCCACAGTCTGTACCTTATCTCTGTATTTCCCCAGTGGGTGAGGGTGGAACTGGAAACACTGCGGTACTGTTCATAGCGCCAAATCTCAAAATGGCCCCTTCACTCTATAGCGCTCGGTACTTCCAAGCGCCAGATCTGCAGGCTAGGCAGCGGGCATCTTTGCGGCCGAGCAAAGCCGCTAAACATCAAACACGAAGGTTGTCCCACTTAAAGATGCCTCTACGAAGAGTTGAAAACCTTTTTTCAAGATTTCCAGAACAGCAGGTAAAAGTCCACTCTGCATGATGAGCCCAACGCGTTTCAAACAATGAATGTTCTTGGTCACGGGCGAATGAGCAGAAAGCAGCATGCGCGATGAGACACTCCCTGATAAGTGTTGAAGACCCGCCTTAATGGCCGCATGCTGCATAGCATTCTGGTTTTCGTAGTGTCTCACCCCTGGTGTAGGTGCCGCCACAGTCTGTACCTTATGTCTGTATTTCCCCAGTGGGTGAGGGTGGAACTGGAAACACTGCGGTACTGTTCATAGCGCCAAATCTCAAAATGGCCCCTTCGCTCTACAGCGCTCGGTACTTCCAAGCGCCAGATCTGCAGGCTAGGCAGCGGGCATCTTTGCGGCCGAGCAAAGCCGCTAAACATCAAACACGAAGGTTGCCCCACTTAAAGATGCCTCTACGAAGAGTTGAAAGCCTTTATTTCAAGATTTCCAGTACAGCAGGTAAAAGTCCACTCTGCATGATGAGCCCAACGCGTTTCAAACAATGAATGTTCTTGGTCACGGGCGAATGAGCAGAAAGCAGCATGCGCGATGAGACACTCCCTGATAAGTGTTGAAGACACGCCTTAATGGCCGTATGCTGCATAGCATTCTGGTTTTAGGCAGCGGGCATCTTTGCGGCCGAGCAAAGCCGCTAAACATCAAACACGAAGGTTGCCCCACTTAAAGATGCCTCTACGAAGAGTTGAAAGCCTTTATTTCAAGATTTCCAGTACAGCAGGTAAAAGTCCACTCTGCATGATGAGCCCAACGCGTTTCAAACAATGAATGTTCTTGGTCACGGGCGAATGAGCAGAAAGCAGCATGCGCGATGAGACACTCCCTGATAAGTGTTGAAGACACGCCTTAATGGCCGTATGCTGCATAGCATTCTGGTTTTCGTAGTGTCTCCCCCCTGGTGTAGGTGCCGCCACAGTCTGTACCTTATCTCTGTATTTCCCCAGTGGGTGAGGGTGGAACTGGAAACACTGCGGTACTGTTCATAGCGCCAAATCTCAAAATGGCCCCTTCGTTCTACAGCGCTCGGTACTTCCAAGCACTAGATCTGCAGGCTAGGCAGCGGGCATCTTTGCGGCCGAGCAAAGCCGCTAAACATCAAACACGAAGGTTGCCCCACTTAAAGATGCCTCTACGAAGAGTTGAAAGCCTTTATTTCAAGATTTCCAGTACAGCAGGTAAAAGTCCACTCTGCATGATGAGCCCAACGCGTTTCAAACAATGAATGTTCTTGGTCACGGGCGAATGAGCAGAAAGCAGCATGCGCGATGAGACACTCCCTGATAAGTGTTGAAGACCCGCCTTAATGGCCGTATGCTGCATAGCATTCTGGTTTTCGTAGTGTCTCACCCCTGGTGTAGGTGCCGCCACAGTCTGTACCTTATCTCTGTATTTCCCCAGTCGGTGAGGGTGGAACTGGAAACACTGCGGTACTGTTCATAGCGCCAAATCTCAATATGGCCCCTTCGCTCTACAGCGCTCGGTACTTCCAAGCGCCAGATCTGCAGGCTAGGCAGCGGGCATCTTTGCGGCCGAGCAAAGCCGCTAAACATCAAACACGAAGGTTGCCCCACCTAAAGATGCCTCTACGAAGAGTTGAAAGCCTTTATTTCAAGATTTCCAGTACAGCAGGTAAAAGTCCACTCTGCATGATGAGCCCAACGCGTTTCAAACAATGAATGTTCTTGGTCACGGGCGAATGAGCAGAAAGCAGCATGCGCGATGAGACACTCCCTGATAAGTGTTGAAGACACGCCTTAATGGCCGTATGCTGCATAGCATTCTGGTTTTAGGCAGCGGGCATCTTTGCGGCCGAGCAAAGCCGCTAAACATCAAACACGAAGGTTGCCCCACTTAAAGATGCCTCTACGAAGAGTTGAAAGCCTTTATTTCAAGATTTCCAGTACAGCAGGTAAAAGTCCACTCTGCATGATGAGCCCAACGCGTTTCAAACAATGAATGTTCTTGGTCACGGGCGAATGAGCAGAAAGCAGCATGCGCGATGAGACACTCCCTGATAAGTGTTGAAGACACGCCTTAATGGCCGTATGCTGCATAGCATTCTGGTTTTCGTAGTGTCTCCCCCCTGGTGTAGGTGCCGCCACAGTCTGTACCTTATCTCTGTATTTCCCCAGTGGGTGAGGGTGGAACTGGAAACACTGCGGTACTGTTCATAGCGCCAAATCTCAAAATGGCCCCTTCGTTCTACAGCGCTCGGTACTTCCAAGCACTAGATCTGCAGGCTAGGCAGCGGGCATCTTTGCGGCCGAGCAAAGCCGCTAAACATCAAACACGAAGGTTGCCCCACTTAAAGATGCCTCTACGAAGAGTTGAAAGCCTTTATTTCAAGATTTCCAGTACAGCAGGTAAAAGTCCACTCTGCATGATGAGCCCAACGCGTTTCAAACAATGAATGTTCTTGGTCACGGGCGAATGAGCAGAAAGCAGCATGCGCGATGAGACACTCCCTGATAAGTGTTGAAGACCCGCCTTAATGGCCGTATGCTGCATAGCATTCTGGTTTTCGTAGTGTCTCACCCCTGGTGTAGGTGCCGCCACAGTCTGTACCTTATCTCTGTATTTCCCCAGTCGGTGAGGGTGGAACTGGAAACACTGCGGTACTGTTCATAGCGCCAAATCTCAATATGGCCCCTTCGCTCTACAGCGCTCGGTACTTCCAAGCGCCAGATCTGCAGGCTAGGCAGCGGGCATCTTTGCGGCCGAGCAAAGCCGCTAAACATCAAACACGAAGGTTGCCCCACCTAAAGATGCCTCTACGAAGAGTTGAAAGCCTTTATTTCAAGATTTCCAGTACAGCAGGTAAAAGTCCACTCTGCATGATGAGCCCAACGCGTTTCAAACAATGAATGTTCTTGGTCACGGGTGAATGAGCAGAAAGCAGCATGCGCGATGAGACACTCCCTGATAAGTGTAGAAGACCCGCCTTAATGGCCGTATGCTGCATAGCATTCTGGTTTTCGTAGTGTCTCACCCCTGGTGTAGGTGCCGCCACAGTCTGTACCTTATCTCTGTATTTCCCCAGTGGGTGAGGGTGGAACTGGAAACACTGCGGTACTGTTCATAGCGCCAAATCTCAAAATGGCCCCTTCGCTCTACAGCGCTCGGTACTTCCAAGCGCCAGATCTGCAGGCTAGGCAGCGGGCATCTTTGCGGCCGAGCAAAGCCGCTAAACATCAAACACGAAGGTTGCCCCACTTAAAGATGCCTCTACGAAGAGTTGAAAGCCTTTATTTCAAGATTTCCAGTACAGCAGGTAAAAGTCCACTCTGCATGATGAGCCCAACGCGTTTCAAACAATGAATGTTCTTGGTCACGGGCGAATGAGCAGAAAGCAGCATGCGCGATGAGACACTCCCTAATAAGTGTGGAAGACCCGCCTTAATGGGCGTATGCTGCATAGCATTCTGGTTTTCGTAGTGTCTCACCCCTGGTGTAGGTGCCGCCACAGTCTGTACCTTATCTCTGTATTTCCCCAGTGGGTGAGGGTGGAACTGGAAACACTGCGGTACTGTTCATAGCGCCAAATCTCAAAATGGCCCCTTCGCTCTACAGCGCTCGGTACTTCCAAGCGCCAGATCTGCAGGCTAGGCAGCGGGCATCTTTGCGGCCGAGCAAAGCCGCTAAACATCAAACACGAAGGTTGCCCCACTTAAAGATGCCTCTACGAAGAGTTGAAAGCCTTTATTTCAAGATTTCCAGTACAGCAGGTAAAAGTCCACTCTGCATGATGAGCCCAACGCGTTTCAAACAATGAATGTTCTTGGTCACGGGCGAATGAGCAGAAAGCAGCAAGCGCGATGAGACACTCCCTGATAAGTGTTGAAGACCCGCCTTAATGGGCGTATGCTGCATAGCATTCTGGTTTTTGTAGTGTCTCACCCCTGGTGTAGGTGCCGCCACAGTCTGTACCTTATCTCTGTATTTCCCCAGTGGGTGAGGGTGGAACTGGAAACACTGCGGTACTGTTCATAGTGCCAAATCTCAAAATGGCCCCTTCGCTCTACAGCGCTCGGTACTTCCAAGCGCCAGATCTGCAGGCTGGGCAGCGGGCATCTTTGCGGCCGAGCAAAGCCGCTAAACATCAAACACGAAGGTTGCCCCACTTAAAGATGCCTCTACGAAGAGTTGAAAGCCTTTATTTCAAGATTTCCAGTACAGCAGGTAAAAGTCCACTCTGCATGATGAGCCCAACGCGTTTCAAACAATGAATGTTCTTGGTCACGGGCGAATGAGCAGAAAGCAGCATGCGCGATGAGACACTCCCTGATAAGTGTGGAAGACCCGCCTTAATGGGCGTATGCTGCATAGCATTCTGGTTTTTGTAGTGTCTCACCCCTGGTGTAGGTGCCGCCACAGTCTGTACCTTATCTCTGTATTTCCCCAGTGGGTGAGGGTGGAACTGGAAACACTGCGGTACTGTTCATAGCGCCAAATCTCAAAATGGCCCCTTCACTCTATAGCGCTCGGTACTTCCAAGCGCCAGATCTGCAGGCTAAGCAGCGGGCATCTTTGCGGCCGAGCAAAGCCGCTAAACATCAAACACGAAGGTTGTCCCACTTAAAGATGCCTCTACGAAGAGTTGAAAGCCTTTTTTCAAGATTTCCAGAACAGCAGGTAAAAGTCCACTCTGCATGATGAGCCCAACGCGTTTCAAACAATGAATGTTCTTGGTCACGGGCGAATGAGCAGAAAGCAGCATGCGCGATGAGACACTCCCTGATAAGTGTTGAAGACCCGCCTTAATGGCCGTATGCTGCATAGCATTCTGGTTTTCGTAGTGTCTCACCCCTGGTGTAGGTGCCGCCACAGTCTGTACCTTATCTCTGTATTTCCCCAGTGGGTGAGGGTGGAACTGGAAACACTGCAGTACTGTTCATAGCGCCAAATCTCAAAATGGCCCCTTCGCTCTACAGCACTCGGTACTTCCAAGCGCCAGATCTGCAGGCTAGGCAGCGGGCATCTTTGCGGCCGAGCAAAGCCGCTAAACATCAAACACGAAGGTTGCCCCACTTAAAGATGCCTCTACGAAGAGTTGAAAGCCTTTATTTCAAGATTTCCAGTACAGCAGGTAAAAGTCCACTCTGCATGATGAGCCCAACGCGTTTCAAACAATGAATGTTCTTGGTCACGGGTGAATGAGCAGAAAGCAGCATGCGCGATGAGACACTCCCTGATAAGTGTAGAAGACCCGCCTTAATGGCCGTATGCTGCATAGCATTCTGGTTTTCGTAGTGTCTCACCCCTGGTGTAGTTGCCGCCACAGTCTGTACCTTATCTCTGTATTTCCCCAGTGGGTGAGGGTGGAACTGGAAACACTGCGGTACTGTTCATAGCGCCAAATCTCAAAATGGCCCCTTCGCTCTACAGCGCTCGGTACTTCCAAGCGCCAGATCTGCAGGCTAGGCAGCGGGCATCTTTGCGGCCGAGCAAAGCCGCTAAACATCAAACACGAAGGTTGCCCCACTTAAAGATGCCTCTACGAAGAGTTGAAAGCCTTTATTTCAAGATTTCCAGTACAGCAGGTAAAAGTCCACTCTGCATGATGAGCCCAACGCGTTTCAAACAATGAATGTTCTTGGTCACGGGCGAATGAGCAGAAAGCAGCATGCGCGATGAGACACTCCCTAATAAGTGTGGAAGACCCGCCTTAATGGGCGTATGCTGCATAGCATTCTGGTTTTCGTAGTGTCTCACCCCTGGTGTAGGTGCCGCCACAGTCTGTACCTTATCTCTGTATTTCCCCAGTGGGTGAGGGTGGAACTGGAAACACTGCGGTACTGTTCATAGCGCCAAATCTCAAAATGGCCCCTTCGCTCTACAGCGCTCGGTACTTCCAAGCGCCAGATCTGCAGGCTAGGCAGCGGGCATCTTTGCGGCCGAGCAAAGCCGCTAAACATCAAACACGAAGGTTACCCCACTTAAAGATGCCTCTACGAAGAGTTGAAAGCCTTTATTTCAAGATTTCCAGTACAGCAGGTAAAAGTCCACTCTGCATGATGAGCCCAACGCGTTTCAAACAATGAATGTTCTTGGTCACGGGCGAATGAGCAGAAAGCAGCAAGCGCGATGAGACACTCCCTGATAAGTGTTGAAGACCCGCCTTAATGGGCGTATGCTGCATAGCATTCTGGTTTTTGTAGTGTCTCACCCCTGGTGTAGGTGCCGCCACAGTCTGTACCTTATCTCTGTATTTCCCCAGTGGGTGAGGGTGGAACTGGAAACACTGCGGTACTGTTCATAGCGCCAAATCTCAAAATGGCCCCTTCGCTCTACAGCGCTCGGTACTTCCAAGCGCCAGATCTGCAGGCTACGCAGCGGGCATCTTTGCGGCCGAGCAAAGCCGCTAAACATCAAACACGAAGGTTGCCCCACTTAAAGATGCCTCTACGAAGAGTTGAAAGCCTTTATTTCAAGATTTCCAGTACAGCAGGTAAAAGTCCACTCTGCATGATGAGCCCAACGCGTTTCAAACAATGAATGTTCTTGGTCACGGGCGAATGAGCAGAAAGCAGCATGCGCGATGAGACACTCCCTGATAAGTGTGGAAGACCCGCCTTAATGGGCGTATGCTGCATAGCATTCTGGTTTTCATAGTGTCTCACCCCTGGTGTAGGTGCCGCCACAGTCTGTACCTTATCTCTGTATTTCCCCAGTGGGTGAGGGTGGAACTGGAAACACTGCGGTACTGTTCATAGCGCCAAATCTCAAAATGGCCCCTTCACTCTATAGCGCTCGGTACTTCCAAGCGCCAGATCTGCAGGCTAGGCAGCGGGCATCTTTGCGGCCGAGCAAAGCCGCTAAACATCAAACACGAAGGTTGTCCCACTTAAAGATGCCTCTACGAAGAGTTGAAAACCTTTTTTCAAGATTTCCAGAACAGCAGGTAAAAGTCCACTCTGCATGATGAGCCCAACGCGTTTCAAACAATGAATGTTCTTGGTCACGGGCGAATGAGCAGAAAGCAGCATGCGCGATGAGACACTCCCTGATAAGTGTTGAAGACCCGCCTTAATGGCCGTATGCTGCATAGCATTCTGGTTTTCGTAGTGTCTCACCCCTGGTGTAGGTGCCGCCACAGTCTGTACCTTATGTCTGTATTTCCCCAGTGGGTGAGGGTGGAACTGGAAACACTGCGGTACTGTTCATAGCGCCAAATCTCAAAATGGCCCCTTCGCTCTACAGCGCTCGGTACTTCCAAGCGCCAGATCTGCAGGCTAGGCAGCGGGCATCTTTGCGGCCGAGCAAAGCCGCTAAACATCAAACACGAAGGTTGCCCCACTTAAAGATGCCTCTACGAAGAGTTGAAAGCCTTTATTTCAAGATTTCCAGTACAGCAGGTAAAAGTCCACTCTGCATGATGAGCCCAACGCGTTTCAAACAATGAATGTTCTTGGTCACGGGCGAATGAGCAGAAAGCAGCATGCGCGATGAGACACTCCCTGATAAGTGTTGAAGACACGCCTTAATGGCCGTATGCTGCATAGCATTCTGGTTTTAGGCAGCGGGCATCTTTGCGGCCGAGCAAAGCCGCTAAACATCAAACACGAAGGTTGCCCCACTTAAAGATGCCTCTACGAAGAGTTGAAAGCCTTTATTTCAAGATTTCCAGTACAGCAGGTAAAAGTCCACTCTGCATGATGAGCCCAACGCGTTTCAAACAATGAATGTTCTTGGTCACGGGCGAATGAGCAGAAAGCAGCATGCGCGATGAGACACTCCCTGATAAGTGTTGAAGACACGCCTTAATGGCCGTATGCTGCATAGCATTCTGGTTTTCGTAGTGTCTCCCCCCTGGTGTAGGTGCCGCCACAGTCTGTACCTTATCTCTGTATTTCCCCAGTGGGTGAGGGTGGAACTGGAAACACTGCGGTACTGTTCATAGCGCCAAATCTCAAAATGGCCCCTTCGTTCTACAGCGCTCGGTACTTCCAAGCACTAGATCTGCAGGCTAGGCAGCGGGCATCTTTGCGGCCGAGCAAAGCCGCTAAACATCAAACACGAAGGTTGCCCCACTTAAAGATGCCTCTACGAAGAGTTGAAAGCCTTTATTTCAAGATTTCCAGTACAGCAGGTAAAAGTCCACTCTGCATGATGAGCCCAACGCGTTTCAAACAATGAATGTTCTTGGTCACGGGCGAATGAGCAGAAAGCAGCATGCGCGATGAGACACTCCCTGATAAGTGTTGAAGACCCGCCTTAATGGCCGTATGCTGCATAGCATTCTGGTTTTCGTAGTGTCTCACCCCTGGTGTAGGTGCCGCCACAGTCTGTACCTTATCTCTGTATTTCCCCAGTCGGTGAGGGTGGAACTGGAAACACTGCGGTACTGTTCATAGCGCCAAATCTCAATATGGCCCCTTCGCTCTACAGCGCTCGGTACTTCCAAGCGCCAGATCTGCAGGCTAGGCTGCGGGCATCTTTGCGGCCGAGCAAAGCCGCTAAACATCAAACACGAAGGTTGCCCCACCTAAAGATGCCTCTACGAAGAGTTGAAAGCCTTTATTTCAAGATTTCCAGTACAGCAGGTAAAAGTCCACTCTGCATGATGAGCCCAACGCGTTTCAAACAATGAATGTTCTTGGTCACGGGTGAATGAGCAGAAAGCAGCATGCGCGATGAGACACTCCCTGATAAGTGTAGAAGACCCGCCTTAATGGCCGTATGCTGCATAGCATTCTGGTTTTCGTAGTGTCTCACCCCTGGTGTAGGTGCCGCCACAGTCTGTACCTTATCTCTGTATTTCCCCAGTGGGTGAGGGTGGAACTGGAAACACTGCGGTACTGTTCATAGCGCCAAATCTCAAAATGGCCCCTTCGCTCTACAGCGCTCGGTACTTCCAAGCGCCAGATCTGCAGGCTAGGCAGCGGGCATCTTTGCGGCCGAGCAAAGCCGCTAAACATCAAACACGAAGGTTGCCCCACTTAAAGATGCCTCTACGAAGAGTTGAAAGCCTTTATTTCAAGATTTCCAGTACAGCAGGTAAAAGTCCACTCTGCATGATGAGCCCAACGCGTTTCAAACAATGAATGTTCTTGGTCACGGGCGAATGAGCAGAAAGCAGCATGCGCGATGAGACACTCCCTAATAAGTGTGGAAGACCCGCCTTAATGGGCGTATGCTGCATAGCATTCTGGTTTTCGTAGTGTCTCACCCCTGGTGTAGGTGCCGCCACAGTCTGTACCTTATCTCTGTATTTCCCCAGTGGGTGAGGGTGGAACTGGAAACACTGCGGTACTGTTCATAGCGCCAAATCTCAAAATGGCCCCTTCGCTCTACAGCGCTGGGTACTTCCAAGCGCCAGATCTGCAGGCTAGGCAGCGGGCATCTTTGCGGCCGAGCAAAGCCGCTAAACATCAAACACGAAGGTTGCCCCACTTAAAGATGCCTCTACGAAGAGTTGAAAGCCTTTATTTCAAGATTTCCAGTACAGCAGGTAAAAGTCCACTCTGCATGATGAGCCCAACGCGTTTCAAACAATGAATGTTCTTGGTCACGGGCGAATGAGCAGAAAGCAGCAAGCGCGATGAGACACTCCCTGATAAGTGTTGAAGACCCGCCTTAATGGGCGTATGCTGCATAGCATTCTGGTTTTTGTAGTGTCTCACCCCTGGTGTAGGTGCCGCCACAGTCTGTACCTTATCTCTGTATTTCCCCAGTGGGTGAGGGTGGAACTGGAAACACTGCGGTACTGTTCATAGCGCCAAATCTCAAAATGGCCCCTTCGCTCTACAGCGCTCGGTACTTCCAAGCGCCAGATCTGCAGGCTGGGCAGCGGGCATCTTTGCGGCCGAGCAAAGCCGCTAAACATCAAACACGAAGGTTGCCCCACTTAAAGATGCCTCTACGAAGAGTTGAAAGCCTTTATTTCAAGATTTCCAGTACAGCAGGTAAAAGTCCACTCTGCATGATGAGCCCAACGCGTTTCAAACAATGAATGTTCTTGGTCACGGGCGAATGAGCAGAAAGCAGCATGCGCGATGAGACACTCCCTGATAAGTGTGGAAGACCCGCCTTAATGGGCGTATGCTGCATAGCATTCTGGTTTTTGTAGTGTCTCACCCCTGGTGTAGGTGCCGCCACAGTCTGTACCTTATCTCTGTATTTCCCCAGTGGGTGAGGGTGGAACTGGAAACACTGCGGTACTGTTCATAGCGCCAAATCTCAAAATGGCCCCTTCACTCTATAGCGCTCGGTACTTCCAAGCGCCAGATCTGCAGGCTAAGCAGCGGGCATCTTTGCGGCCGAGCAAAGCCGCTAAACATCAAACACGAAGGTTGTCCCACTTAAAGATGCCTCTACGAAGAGTTGAAAGCCTTTTTTCAAGATTTCCAGAACAGCAGGTAAAAGTCCACTCTGCATGATGAGCCCAACGCGTTTCAAACAATGAATGTTCTTGGTCACGGGCGAATGAGCAGAAAGCAGCATGCGCGATGAGACACTCCCTGATAAGTGTTGAAGACCCGCCTTAATGGCCGTATGCTGCATAGCATTCTGGTTTTCGTAGTGTCTCACCCCTGGTGTAGGTGCCGCCACAGTCTGTACCTTATCTCTGTATTTCCCCAGTGGGTGAGGGTGGAACTGGAAACACTGCAGTACTGTTCATAGCGCCAAATCTCAAAATGGCCCCTTCGCTCTACAGCACTCGGTACTTCCAAGCGCCAGATCTGCAGGCTAGGCAGCGGGCATCTTTGCGGCCGAGCAAAGCCGCTAAACATCAAACACGAAGGTTGCCCCACTTAAAGATGCCTCTACGAAGAGTTGAAAGCCTTTATTTCAAGATTTCCAGTACAGCAGGTAAAAGTCCACTCTGCATGATGAGCCCAACGCGTTTCAAACAATGAATGTTCTTGGTCACGGGCGAATGAGCAGAAAGCCGCATGCGCGATGAGACACTCCCTGATAAGTGTTGAAGACCCGCCTTAATGGCCGTATGCTGCATAGCATTCTGGTTTTCGTAGTGTCTCACCCCTGGTGTAGGTGCCGCCACAGTCTGTACCTTATCTCTGTATTTCCCCAGTGGGTGAGGGTGGAACTGGAAACACTGCGGTACTGTTCATAGCGCCAAATCTCAAAATGGCCCCTTCGCTCTACAGCGCTCGGTACTTCCAAGCGCCAGATCTGCAGGCTAGGCAGCGGGCATTTTTGCGGCCGAGCAAAGCCGCTAAACATTAAACACGAAGGTTGCCCCACTTAAAGATGCCTCTACGAAGAGTTGAAAGCCTTTATTTCAAGATTTCCAGTACAGCAGGTAAAAGTCCACTCTGCATGATGAGCCCAACGCGTTTCAAACAATGAATGTTCTTGGTCACGGGCGAATGAGCAGAAAGCAGCATGCGCGATGAGACACTCCCTAATAAGTGTGGAAGACCCGCCTTAATGGGCGTATGCTGCATAGCATTCTGGTTTTCGTAGTGTCTCACCCCTGGTGTAGGTGCCGCCACAGTCTGTACCTTATCTCTGTATTTCCCCAGTGGGTGAGGGTGGAACTGGAAACACTGCGGTAATGTTCATAGCGCCAAATCTCAAAATGGCCCCTTCGCTCTACAGCGCTCGGTACTTCCAAGCGCCAGATCTGCAGGCTAGGCAGCGGGCATCTTTGCGGCCGAGCAAAGCCGCTAAACATCAAACACGAAGGTTGCCCCACTTAAAGATGCCTCTACGAAGAGTTGAAAGCCTTTATTTCAAGATTTCCAGTACAGCAGGTAAAAGTCCACTCTGCCTGATGAGCCCAACGCGTTTCAAACAATGAATGTTCTTGGTCACGGGTGAATGAGCAGAAAGCAGCATGCGCGATGAGACACTCCCTGATAAGTGTTGAAGACACGCCTTAATGGCCGTATGCTGCATAGCATTCTGGTTTTCGTAGTGTCTCCCCCCTGGTGTAGGTGCCGCCACAGTCTGTACCTTATCTCTGTATTTCCCCAGTGGGTGAGGGTGGAACTGGAAACACTGCGGTACTGTTCATAGCGCCAAATCTCAAAATGGCCCCTTCGTTCTACAGCGCTCGGTACTTCCAAGCACCAGATCTGCAGGCTAGGCAGCGGGCATCTTTGCGGCCGAGCAAAGCCGCTAAACATCAAACACGAAGGTTGCCCCACTTAAAGATGCCTCTACGAAGAGTTGAAAGCCTTTATTTCAAGATTTCCAGTACAGCAGGTAAAAGTCCACTCTGCATGATGAGCCCAACGCGTTTCAAACAATGAATGTTCTTGGTCACGGGCGAATGAGCAGAAAGCAGCATGCGCGATGAGACACTCCCTGATAAGTGTTGAAGACCCGCCTTAATGGCCGTATGCTGCATAGCATTCTGGTTTTCGTAGTGTCTCACCCCTGGTGTAGGTGCCGCCACAGTCTGTACCTTATCTCTGTATTTCCCCAGTCGGTGAGGGTGGAACTGGAAACACTGCGGTACTGTTCATAGCGCCAAATCTCAATATGGCCCCTTCGCTCTACAGCGCTCGGTACTTCCAAGCGCCAGATCTGCAGGCTAGGCAGCGGGCATCTTTGCGGCCGAGCAAAGCCGCTAAACATCAAACACGAAGGTTGCCCACCTAAAGATGCCTCTACGAAGAGTTGAAAGCCTTTATTTCAAGATTTCCAGTACAGCAGGTAAAAGTCCACTCTGCATGATGAGCCCAACGCGTTTCAAACAATGAATGTTCTTGGTCACGGGTGAATGAGCAGAAAGCAGCATGCGCGATGAGACACTCCCTGATAAGTGTAGAAGACCCGCCTTAATGGCCGTATGCTGCATAGCATTCTGGTTTTCGTAGTGTCTCACCCCTGGTGTAGGTGCCGCCACAGTCTGTACCTTATCTCTGTATTTCCCCAGTGGGTGAGGGTGGAACTGGAAACACTGCGGTACTGTTCATAGCGCCAAATCTCAAAATGGCCCCTTCGCTCTACAGCGCTCGGTACTTCCAAGCGCCAGATCTGCAGGCTAGGCAGCGGGCATCTTTGCGGCCGAGCAAAGCCGCTAAACATCAAACACGAAGGTTGCCCCACTTAAAGATGCCTCTACGAAGAGTTGAAAGCCTTTATTTCAAGATTTCCAGTACAGCAGGTAAAAGTCCACTCTGCATGATGAGCCCAACGCGTTTCAAACAATGAATGTTCTTGGTCACGGGCGAATGAGCAGAAAGCAGCATGCGCGATGAGACACTCCCTAATAAGTGTGGAAGACCCGCCTTAATGGGCGTATGCTGCATAGCATTCTGGTTTTCGTAGTGTCTCACCCCTGGTGTAGGTGCCGCCACAGTCTGTACCTTATCTCTGTATTTCCCCAGTGGGTGAGGGTGGAACTGGAAACACTGCGGTACTGTTCATAGCGCCAAATCTCAAAATGGCCCCTTCGCTCTACAGCGCTCGGTACTTCCAAGCGCCAGATCTGCAGGCTAGGCAGCGGGCATCTTTGCGGCCGAGCAAAGCCGCTAAACATCAAACACGAAGGTTGCCCCACTTAAAGATGCCTCTACGAAGAGTTGAAAGCCTTTATTTCAAGATTTCCAGTACAGCAGGTAAAAGTCCACTCTGCATGATGAGCCCAACGCGTTTCAAACAATGAATGTTCTTGGTCACGGGCGAATGAGCAGAAAGCAGCAAGCGCGATGAGACACTCCCTGATAAGTGTTGAAGACCCGCCTTAATGGGCGTATGCTGCATAGCATTCTGGTTTTTGTAGTGTCTCACCCCTGGTGTAGGTGCCGCCACAGTCTGTACCTTATCTCTGTATTTCCCCAGTGGGTGAGGGTGGAACTGGAAACACTGCGGTACTGTTCATAGCGCCAAATCTCAAAATGGCCCCTTCGCTCGACAGCGCTCGGTACTTCCAAGCGCCAGATCTGCAGGCTGGGCAGCGGGCATCTTTGCGGCCGAGCAAAGCCGCTAAACATCAAACACGAAGGTTGCCCCACTTAAAGATGCCTCTACGAAGAGTTGAAAGCCTTTATTTCAAGATTTCCAGTACAGCAGGTAAAAGTCCACTCTGCATGATGAGCCCAACGCGTTTCAAACAATGAATGTTCTTGGTCACGGGCGAATGAGCAGAAAGCAGCATGCGCGATGAGACACTCCCTGATAAGTGTTGAAGACCCGCCTTAATGGCCGTATGCTGCATAGCATTCTGGTTTTCGTAGTGTCTCACGCCTGGTGTAGGTGCCGCCACAGTCTGTACCTTATCTCTGTATTTCCCCAGTGGGTGAGGGTGGAACTGGAAACACTGCGGTACTGTTCATAGCGCCAAATCTCAAAATGGCCCCTTCGCTCTACAGCACTCGGTACTTCCAAGCGCCAGATCTGCAGGCTAGGCAGCGGGCATCTTTGCGGCCGAGCAAAGCCGCTAAACATCAAACACGAAGGTTGCCCCACTTAAAGATGCCTCTACGAAGAGTTGAAAGCCTTTATTTCAAGATTTCCAGTACAGCAGGTAAAAGTCCACTCTGCATGATGAGCCCAACGCGTTTCAAACAATGAATGTTCTTGGTCACGGGCGAATGAGCAGAAAGCCGCATGCGCGATGAGACACTCCCTGATAAGTGTTGAAGACCCGCCTTAATGGCCGTATGCTGCATAGCATTCTGGTTTTCGTAGTGTCTCACCCCTGGTGTAGGTGCCGCCACAGTCTGTACCTTATCTCTGTATTTCCCCAGTGGGTGAGGGTGGAACTGGAAACACTGCGGTACTGTTCATAGCGCCAAATCTCAAAATGGCCCCTTCGCTCTACAGCGCTCGGTACTTCCAAGCGCCAGATCTGCAGGCTAGGCAGCGGGCATCTTTGCGGCCGAGCAAAGCCGCTAAACATTAAACACGAAGGTTGCCCCACTTAAAGATGCCTCTACGAAGAGTTGAAAGCCTTTATTTCAAGATTTCCAGTACAGCAGGTAAAAGTCCACTCTGCATGATGAGCCCAACGCGTTTCAAACAATGAATGTTCTTGGTCACGGGCGAATGAGCAGAAAGCAGCATGCGCGATGAGACACTCCCTAATAAGTGTGGAAGACCCGCCTTAATGGGCGTATGCTGCATAGCATTCTGGTTTTCGTAGTGTCTCACCCCTGGTGTAGGTGCCGCCACAGTCTGTACCTTATCTCTGTATTTCCCCAGTGGGTGAGGGTGGAACTGGAAACACTGCGGTACTGTTCATAGCGCCAAATCTCAAAATGGCCCCTTCGCTCTACAGCGCTCGGTACTTCCAAGCGCCAGATCTGCAGGCTAGGCAGCGGGCATCTTTGCGGCCGAGCAAAGCCGCTAAACATCAAACACGAAGGTTGCCCCACTTAAAGATGCCTCTACGAAGAGTTGAAAGCCTTTATTTCAAGATTTCCAGTACAGCAGGTAAAAGTCCACTCTGCCTGATGAGCCCAACGCGTTTCAAACAATGAATGTTCTTGGTCACGAGCGAATGAGCAGAAAGCAGCAAGCGCGATGAGACACTCCCTGATAAGTGTTGAAGACCCGCCTTAATGGGCGTATGCTGCATAGCATTCTGGTTTTTGTAGTGTCTCACCCCTGGTGTAGGTGCCGCCACAGTCTGTACCTTATCTCTGTATTTCCCCAGTGGGTGAGGGTGGAACTGGAAACACTGCGGTACTGTTCATAGCGCCAAATCTCAAAATGGCCCCTTCGCTCTACAGCGCTCGGTACTTCCAAGCGCCAGATCTGCAGGCTGGGCAGCGGGCATCTTTGCGGCCGAGCAAAGCCGCTAAACATCAAACACGAAGGTTGCCCCACTTAAAGATGCCTCTACGAAGAGTTGAAAGCCTTTATTTCAAGATTTCCAGTACAGCAGGTAAAAGTCCACTCTGCATGATGAGCCCAACGCGTTTCAAACAATGAATGTTCTTGGTCACGGGCGAATGAGCAGAAAGCAGCATGCGCGATGAAACACTCCCTGATAAGTGTGGAAGACCCGCCTTAATGGGTGTATGCTGCATAGCATTCTGGTTTTCGTAGTGTCTCACCCCTGGTGTAGGTGCCGCCACAGTCTGTACCTTATCTCTGTATTTCCCCAGTGGGTGAGGGTGGAACTGGAAACACTGCGGTACTGTTCATAGCGCCAAATCTCAAAATGGCCCCTTCACTCTATAGCGCTCGGTACTTCCAAGCGCCAGATCTGCAGGCTAAGCAGCGGGCATCTTTGCGGCCGAGCAAAGCCGCTAAACATCAAACACGAAGGTTGTCCCACTTAAAGATGCCTCTACGAAGAGTTGAAAGCCTTTTTTCAAGATTTCCAGAACAGCAGGTAAAAGTCCACTCTGCATGATGAGCCCAACGCGTTTCAAACAATGAATGTTCTTGGTCACGGGCGAATGAGCAGAAAGCAGCATGCGCGATGAGACACTCCCTGATAAGTGTTGAAGACCCGCCTTAATGGCCGTATGCTGCATAGCATTCTGGTTTTCGTAGTGTCTCACCCCTGGTGTAGGTGCCGCCACAGTCTGTACCTTATCTCTGTATTTCCCCAGTGGGTGAGGGTGGAACTGGAAACACTGCGGTACTGTTCATAGCGCCAAATCTCAAAATGACCCCTTCGCTCTACAGCACTCGGTACTTCCAAGCGCCAGATCTGCAGGCTAGGCAGCGGGCATCTTTGCGGCCGAGCAAAGCCGCTAAACATCAAACACGAAGGTTGCCCCACTTAAAGATGCCTCTACGAAGAGTTGAAAGCCTTTATTTCAAGATTTCCAGTACAGCAGGTAAAAGTCCACTCTGCATGATGAGCCCAACGCGTTTCAAACAATGAATGTTCTTGGTCACGGGCGAATGAGCAGAAAGCCGCATGCGCGATGAGACACTCCCTGATAAGTGTTGAAGATCCGCCTTAATGGCCGTATGCTGCATAGCATTCTGGTTTTCGTAGTGTCTCACCCCTGGTGTAGGTGCCGCCACAGTCTGTACCTTATCTCTGTATTTCCCCAGTGGGTGAGGGTGGAACTGGAAACACTGCGGTACTGTTCATAGCTCCAAATCTCAAAATGGCCCCTTCGCTCTACAGCGCTCGGTACTTCCAAGCGCCAGATCTGCAGGCTAGGCAGCGGGCATCTTTGCGGCCGAGCAAAGCCGCTAAACATTAAACACGAAGGTTGCCCCACTTAAAGATGCCTCTACGAAGAGTTGAAAGCCTTTATTTCAAGATTTCCAGTACAGCAGGTAAAAGTCCACTCTGCATGATGAGCCCAACGCGTTTCAAACAATGAATGTTCTTGGTCACGGGCGAATGAGCAGAAAGCAGCAAGCGCGATGAGACACTCCCTGATAAGTGTTGAAGACCCGCCTTAATGGGCGTATGCTGCATAGCATTCTGGTTTTTGTAGTGTCTCACCCCTGGTGTAGGTGCCGCCACAGTCTGTACCTTATCTCTGTATTTCCCCAGTGGGTGAGGGTGGAACTGGAAACACTGCGGTACTGTTCATAGCGCCAAATCTCAAAATGGCCCCTTCGCTCTACAGCGCTCGGTACTTCCAAGCGCCAGATCTGCAGGCTGGGCAGCGGGCATCTTTGCGGCCGAGCAAAGCCGCTAAACATCAAACACGAAGGTTGCCCCACTTAAAGATGCCTCTACGAAGAGTTGAAAGCCTTTATTTCAAGATTTCCAGTACAGCAGGTAAAAGTCCACTCTGCATGATGAGCCCAACGCGTTTCAAACAATGAATGTTCTTGGTCACGGGCGAATGAGCAGAAAGCAGCATGCGCGATGAGACACTCCCTGATAAGTGTGGAAGACCCGCCTTAATGGGCGTATGCTGCATAGCATTCTGGTTTTTGTAGTGTCTCACCCCTGGTGTAGGTGCCGCCACAGTCTGTACCTTATCTCTGTATTTCCCCAGTGGGTGAGGGTGGAACTGGAAACACTGCGGTACTGTTCATAGCGCCAAATCTCAAAATGGCCCCTTCACTCTATAGCGCTCGGTACTTCCAAGCGCCAGATCTGCAGGCTAAGCAGCGGGCATCTTTGCGGCCGAGCAAAGCCGCTAAACATCAAACACGAAGGTTGTCCCACTTAAAGATGCCTCTACGAAGAGTTGAAAGCCTTTTTTCAAGATTTCCAGAACAGCAGGTAAAAGTCCACTCTGCATGATGAGCCCAACGCGTTTCAAACAATGAATGTTCTTGGTCACGGGCGAATGAGCAGAAAGCAGCATGCGCGATGAGACACTCCCTGATAAGTGTTGAAGACCCGCCTTAATGGCCGTATGCTGCATAGCATTCTGGTTTTCGTAGTGTCTCACCCCTGGTGTAGGTGCCGCCACAGTCTGTACCTTATCTCTGTATTTCCCCAGTGGGTGAGGGTGGAACTGGAAACACTGCGGTACTGTTCATAGCGCCAAATCTCAAAATGGCCCCTTCGCTCTACAGCACTCGGTACTTCCAAGCGCCAGATCTGCAGGCTAGGCAGCGGGCATCTTTGCGGCCGAGCAAAGCCGCTAAACATCAAACACGAAGGTTGCCCCACTTAAAGATGCCTCTACGAAGAGTTGAAAGCCTTTATTTCAAGATTTCCAGTACAGCAGGTAAAAGTCCACTCTGCATGATGAGCCCAACGCGTTTCAAACAATGAATGTTCTTGGTCACGGGCGAATGAGCAGAAAGCCGCATGCGCGATGAGACACTCCCTGATAAGTGTTGAAGACCCGCCTTAATGGCCGTATGCTGCATAGCATTCTGGTTTTCGTAGTGTCTCACCCCTGGTGTAGGTGCCGCCACAGTCTGTACCTTATCTCTGTATTTCCCCAGTGGGTGAGGGTGGAACTGGAAACACTGCGGTACTGTTCATAGCGCCAAATCTCAAAATGGCCCCTTCGCTCTACAGCGCTCGGTACTTCCAAGCGCCAGATCTGCAGGCTAGGCAGCGGGCATCTTTGCGGCCGAGCAAAGCCGCTAAACATTAAACACGAAGGTTGCCCCACTTAAAGATGCCTCTACGAAGAGTTGAAAGCCTTTATTTCAAGATTTCCAGTACAGCAGGTAAAAGTCCACTCTGCATGATGAGCCCAACGCGTTTCAAACAATGAATGTTCTTGGTCACGGGCGAATGAGCAGAAAGCAGCATGCGCGATGAGACACTCCCTAATAAGTGTGGAAGACCCGCCTTAATGGGCGTATGCTGCATAGCATTCTGGTTTTCGTAGTGTCTCACCCCTGGTGTAGGTGCCGCCACAGTCTGTACCTTATCTCTGTATTTCCCCAGTGGGTGAGGGTGGAACTGGAAACACTGCGGTACTGTTCATAGCGCCAAATCTCAAAATGGCCCCTTCGCTCTACAGCGCTCGGTACTTCCAAGCGCCAGATCTGCAGGCTAGGCAGCGGGCATCTTTGCGGCCGAGCAAAGCCGCTAAACATCAAACACGAAGGTTGCCCCACTTAAAGATGCCTCTACGAAGAGTTGAAAGCCTTTATTTCAAGATTTCCAGTACAGCAGGTAAAAGTCCACTCTGCCTGATGAGCCCAACGCGTTTCAAACAATGAATGTTCTTGGTCACGGGCGAATGAGCAGAAAGCAGCATGCGCGATGAGACACTCCCTGATAAGTGTGGAAGACCCGCCTTAATGGGCGTATGCTGCATAGCATTCTGGTTTTCGTAGTGTCTCACCCCTGGTGTAGGTGCCGCCACAGTCTGTACCTTATCTCTGTATTTCCCCAGTGGGTGAGGGTGGAACTGGAAACACTGCGGTACTGTTCATAGCACCAAATCTCAAAATGGCCCCTTCACTCTATAGCGCTCGGTATTTCCAAGCGCCAGATCTGCAGGCTAAGCAGCGGGCATCTTTGCGGCCGAGCAAAGCCGCTAAACATCAAACACGAAGGTTGTCCCACTTAAAGATGCCTCTACGAAGAGTTGAAAGCCTTTTTTCAAGATTTCCAGAACAGCAGGTAAAAGTCCACTCTGCATGATGAGCCCAACGCGTTTCAAACAATGAATGTTCTTGGTCACGGGCGAATGAGCAGAAAGCAGCATGCACGATGAGACACTCCCTGATAAGTGTTGAAGACCCGCCTTAATGGCCGTATGCTGCATAGCATTCTGGTTTTCGTAGTGTCTCACCCCTGGTGTAGGTGCCGCCACAGTCTGTACCTTATCTCTGTATTTCCCCAGTGGGTGAGGGTGGAACTGGAAACACTGCGGTACTGTTCATAGCGCCAAATCTCAAAATGGCCCCTTCGCTCTACAGCACTCGGTACTTCCAAGCGCCAGATCTGCAGGCTAGGCAGCGGGCATCTTTGCGGCCGAGCAAAGCCGCTAAACATCAAACACGAAGGTTGCCCCACTTAAAGATGCCTCTACGAAGAGTTGAAAGCCTTTATTTCAAGATTTCCAGTACAGCAGGTAAAAGTCCACTCTGCATGATGAGCCCAACGCGTTTCAAACAATGAATGTTCTTGGTCACGGGCGAATGAGCAGAAAGCCGCATGCGCGATGAGACACTCCCTGATAAGTGTTGAAGATCCGCCTTAATGGCCGTATGCTGCATAGCATTCTGGTTTTCGTAGTGTCTCACCCCTGGTGTAGGTGCCGCCACAGTCTGTACCTTATCTCTGTATTTCCCAAGTGGGTGAGGGTGGAACTGGAAACACTGCGGTACTGTTCATAGCTCCAAATCTCAAAATGGCCCCTTCGCTCTACAGCGCTCTGTACTTCCAAGCGCCAGATCTGCAGGCTAGGCAGCGGGCATCTTTGCGGCCGAGCAAAGCCGCTAAACATTAAACACGAAGGTTGCCCCACTTAAAGATGCCTCTACGAAGAGTTGAAAGCCTTTATTTCAAGATTTCCAGTACAGCAGGTAAAAGTCCACTCTGCATGATGAGCCCAACGCGTTTCAAACAATGAATGTTCTTGGTCACGGGCGAATGAGCAGAAAGCAGCATGCGCGATGAGACACTCCCTGATAAGTGTTGAAGACCCGCCTTAATGGCCGTATGCTGCATAGCATTCTGGTTTTCGTAGTGTCTCACCCCTGGTGTAGGTGCCGCCACAGTCTGTACCTTATCTCTGTATTTCCCCAGTGGGTGAGGGTGGAACTGGAAACACTGCGGTACTGTTCATAGCGCCAAATCTCAAAATGGCCCCTTCGCTCTACAGCGCTCGGTACTTCCAAGCGCCAGATCTGCAGGCTAGGCAGCGGGCATCTTTGCGGCCGAGCAAAGCCGCTAAACATCAAACACGAAGGTTGCCCCACTTAAAGATGCCTCTACGAAGAGTTGGAAGCCTTTATTTCAAGATTTCCAGTACAGCAGGTAAAAGTCCACTCTGCATGATGAGCCCAACGCGTTTCAAACAATGAATGTTCTTGGTCACGGGCGAATGAGCAGAAAGCCGCATGCGCGATGAGACACTCCCTGATAAGTGTTGAAGATCCGCCTTAATGGCCGTATGCTGCATAGCATTCTGGTTTTCGTAGTGTCTCACCCCTGGTGTAGGTGCCGCCACAGTCTGTACCTTATCTCTGTATTTCCCCAGTGGGTGAGGGTGGAACTGGAAACACTGCGGTACTGTTCATAGCTCCAAATCTCAAAATGGCCCCTTCGCTCTACAGCGCTCGGTACTTCCAAGCGCCAGATCTGCAGGCTAGGCAGCGGGCATCTTTGCGGCCGAGCAAAGCCGCTAAACATTAAACACGAAGGTTGCCCCACTTAAAGATGCCTCTACGAAGAGTTGAAAGCCTTTATTTCAAGATTTCCAGTACAGCAGGTAAAAGTCCACTCTGCATGATGAGCCCAACGCGTTTCAAACAATGAATGTTCTTGGTCACGGGCGAATGAGCAGAAAGCAGCAAGCGCGATGAGACACTCCCTGATAAGTGTTGAAGACCCGCCTTAATGGGCGTATGCTGCATAGCATTCTGGTTTTTGTAGTGTCTCACCCCTGGTGTAGGTGCCGCCACAGTCTGTACCTTATCTCTGTATTTCCCCAGTGGGTGAGGGTGGAACTGGAAACACTGCGGTACTGTTCATAGCGCCAAATCTCAAAATGGCCCCTTCGCTCTACAGCGCTCGGTACTTCCAAGCGCCAGATCTGCAGGCTGGGCAGCGGGCATCTTTGCGGCCGAGCAAAGCCGCTAAACATCAAACACGAAGGTTGCCCCACTTAAAGATGCCTCTACGAAGAGTTGAAAGCCTTTATTTCAAGATTTCCAGTACAGCAGGTAAAAGTCCACTCTGCATGATGAGCCCAACGCGTTTCAAACAATGAATGTTCTTGGTCACGGGCGAATGAGCAGAAAGCAGCATGCGCGATGAGACACTCCCTGATAAGTGTGGAAGACCCGCCTTAATGGGCGTATGCTGCATAGCATTCTGGTTTTTGTAGTGTCTCACCCCTGGTGTAGGTGCCGCCACAGTCTGTACCTTATCTCTGTATTTCCCCAGTGGGTGAGGGTGGAACTGGAAACACTGCGGTACTGTTCATAGCGCCAAATCTCAAAATGGCCCCTTCACTCTATAGCGCTCGGTACTTCCAAGCGCCAGATCTGCAGGCTAAGCAGCGGGCATCTTTGCGGCCGAGCAAAGCCGCTAAACATCAAACACGAAGGTTGTCCCACTTAAAGATGCCTCTACGAAGAGTTGAAAGCCTTTTTTCAAGATTTCCAGAACAGCAGGTAAAAGTCCACTCTGCATGATGAGCCCAACGCGTTTCAAACAATGAATGTTCTTGGTCACGGGCGAATGAGCAGAAAGCAGCATGCGCGATGAGACACTCCCTGATAAGTGTTGAAGACCCGCCTTAATGGCCGTATGCTGCATAGCATTCTGGTTTTCGTAGTGTCTCACCCCTGGTGTAGGTGCCGCCACAGTCTGTACCTTATCTCTGTATTTCCCCAGTGGGTGAGGGTGGAACTGGAAACACTGCGGTACTGTTCATAGCGCCAAATCTCAAAATGGCCCCTTCGCTCTACAGCACTCGGTACTTCCAAGCGCCAGATCTGCAGGCTAGGCAGCGGGCATCTTTGCGGCCGAGCAAAGCCGCTAAACATCAAACACGAAGGTTGCCCCACTTAAAGATGCCTCTACGAAGAGTTGAAAGCCTTTATTTCAAGATTTCCAGTACAGCAGGTAAAAGTCCACTCTGCATGATGAGCCCAACGCGTTTCAAACAATGAATGTTCTTGGTCACGGGCGAATGAGCAGAAAGCCGCATGCGCGATGAGACACTCCCTGATAAGTGTTGAAGACCCGCCTTAATGGCCGTATGCTGCATAGCATTCTGGTTTTCGTAGTGTCTCACCCCTGGTGTAGGTGCCGCCACAGTCTGTACCTTATCTCTGTATTTCCCCAGTGGGTGAGGGTGGAACTGGAAACACTGCGGTACTGTTCATAGCGCCAAATCTCAAAATGGCCCCTTCGCTCTACAGCGCTCGGTACTTCCAAGCGCCAGATCTGCAGGCTAGGCAGCGGGCATCTTTGCGGCCGAGCAAAGCCGCTAAACATTAAACACGAAGGTTGCCCCACTTAAAGATGCCTCTACGAAGAGTTGAAAGCCTTTATTTCAAGATTTCCAGTACAGCAGGTAAAAGTCCACTCTGCATGATGAGCCCAACGCGTTTCAAACAATGAATGTTCTTGGTCACGGGCGAATGAGCAGAAAGCAGCATGCACGATGAGACACTCCCTAATAAGTGTGGAAGACCCGCCTTAATGGGCGTATGCTGCATAGCATTCTGGTTTTCGTAGTGTCTCACCCCTGGTGTAGGTGCCGCCACAGTCTGTACCTTATCTCTGTATTTCCCCAGTGGGTGAGGGTGGAACTGGAAACACTGCGGTACTGTTCATAGCGCCAAATCTCAAAATGGCCCCTTCGCTCTACAGCGCTCGGTACTTCCAAGCGCCAGATCTGCAGGCTAGGCAGCGGGCATCTTTGCGGCCGAGCAAAGCCGCTAAACATCAAACACGAAGGTTGCCCCACTTAAAGATGCCTCTACGAAGAGTTGAAAGCCTTTATTTCAAGATTTCCAGTACAGCAGGTAAAAGTCCACTCTGCCTGATGAGCCCAACGCGTTTCAAACAATGAATGTTCTTGGTCACGGGCGAATGAGCAGAAAGCAGCAAGCGCGATGAGACACTCCCTGATAAGTGTTGAAGACCCGCCTTAATGGGCGTATGCTGCATAGCATTCTGGTTTTTGTAGTGTCTCACCCCTGGTGTAGGTGCCGCCACAGTCTGTACCTTATCTCTGTATTTCCCCAGTGGGTGAGGGTGGAACTGGAAACACTGCGGTACTGTTCATAGCGCCAAATCTCAAAATGGCCCCTTCGCTCTACAGCGCTCGGTACTTCCAAGCGCCAGATCTGCAGGCTGGGCAGCGGGCATCTTTGCGGCCGAGCAAAGCCGCTAAACATCAAACACGAAGGTTGCCCCACTTAAAGATGCCTCTACGAAGAGTTGAAAGCCTTTATTTCAAGATTTCCAGTACAGCAGGTAAAAGTCCACTCTGCATGATGAGCCCAACGCGTTTCAAACAATGAATGTTCTTGGTCACGGGCGAATGAGCAGAAAGCAGCATGCGCGATGAGACACTCCCTGATAAGTGTGGAAGACCCGCCTTAATGGGCGTATGCTGCATAGCATTCTGGTTTTCGTAGTGTCTCACCCCTGGTGTAGGTGCCGCCACAGTCTGTACCTTATCTCTGTATTTCCCCAGTGGGTGAGGGTGGAACTGGAAACACTGCGGTACTGTTCATAGCACCAAATCTCAAAATGGCCCCTTCACTCTATAGCGCTCGGTACTTCCAAGCGCCAGATCTGCAGGCTAAGCAGCGGGCATCTTTGCGGCCGAGCAAAGCCGCTAAACATCAAACACGAAGGTTGTCCCACTTAAAGATGCCTCTACGAAGAGTTGAAAGCCTTTTTTCAAGATTTCCAGAACAGCAGGTAAAAGTCCACTCTGCATGATGAGCCCAACGCGTTTCAAACAATGAATGTTCTTGGTCACGGGCGAATGAGCAGAAAGCAGCATGCGCGATGAGACACTCCCTGATAAGTGTTGAAGACCCGCCTTAATGGCCGTATGCTGCATAGCATTCTGGTTTTCGTAGTGTCTCACCCCTGGTGTAGGTGCCGCCACAGTCTGTACCTTATCTCTGTATTTCCCCAGTGGGTGAGGGTGGAACTGGAAACACTGCGGTACTGTTCATAGCGCCAAATCTCAAAATGGCCCCTTCGCTCTACAGCACTCGGTACTTCCAAGCGCCAGATCTGCAGGCTAGGCAGCGGGCATCTTTGCGGCCGAGCAAAGCCGCTAAACATCAAACACGAAGGTTGCCCCACTTAAAGATGCCTCTACGAAGAGTTGAAAGCCTTTATTTCAAGATTTCCAGTACAGCAGGTAAAAGTCCACTCTGCATGATGAGCCCAACGCGTTTCAAACAATGAATGTTCTTGGTCACGGGCGAATGAGCAGAAAGCCGCATGCGCGATGAGACACTCCCTGATAAGTGTTGAAGATCCGCCTTAATGGCCGTATGCTGCATAGCATTCTGGTTTTCGTAGTGTCTCACCCCTGGTGTAGGTGCCGCCACAGTCTGTACCTTATCTCTGTATTTCCCAAGTGGGTGAGGGTGGAACTGGAAACACTGCGGTACTGTTCATAGCTCCAAATCTCAAAATGGCCCCTTCGCTCTACAGCGCTCTGTACTTCCAAGCGCCAGATCTGCAGGCTAGGCAGCGGGCATCTTTGCGGCCGAGCAAAGCCGCTAAACATTAAACACGAAGGTTGCCCCACTTAAAGATGCCTCTACGAAGAGTTGAAAGCCTTTATTTCAAGATTTCCAGTACAGCAGGTAAAAGTCCACTCTGCATGATGAGCCCAACGCGTTTCAAACAATGAATGTTCTTGGTCACGGGCGAATGAGCAGAAAGCAGCATGCGCGATGAGACACTCCCTGATAAGTGTTGAAGACCCGCCTTAATGGCCGTATGCTGCATAGCATTCTGGTTTTCGTAGTGTCTCACCCCTGGTGTAGGTGCCGCCACAGTCTGTACCTTATCTCTGTATTTCCCCAGTGGGTGAGGGTGGAACTGGAAACACTGCGGTACTGTTCATAGCGCCAAATCTCAAAATGGCCCCTTCGCTCTACAGCGCTCGGTACTTCCAAGCGCCAGATCTGCAGGCTAGGCAGCGGGCATCTTTGCGGCCGAGCAAAGCCGCTAAACATCAAACACGAAGGTTGCCCCACTTAAAGATGCCTCTACGAAGAGTTGGAAGCCTTTATTTCAAGATTTCCAGTACAGCAGGTAAAAGTCCACTCTGCATGATGAGCCCAACGCGTTTTAAACAATGAATGTTCTTGGTCATGGGCGAATGAGCAGAAAGCAGCATGCGCGATGAGACACTCCCTAATAAGTGTTGAAGACCCGCCTTAATGGCCGTATGCTGCATAGCATTCTGGTTTTCGTAGTGTCTCACCCCTGGTGTAGGTGCCGCCACAGTCTGTACCTTAGCTCTGTATTTTCCCAGTGGGTGAGGGTGGAACTGGAAACACTGCGGTACTGTTCATAGCGCCAAATCTCAAAATGGCCCCTTCGCTCTACAGCGCTCGGTACTTCCAAGCGCCGGATCTGCAGGCTAGGCAGCGGGCATCTTTGCGGCCGAGTAAAGCCGCTAAACATCAAACACAAAGGTTGCCCCACTTAAAGATGCCTCAACGTAGAGTTGAAAGCCTTTATTTCAAGATTTCCAGTACAGCAGGTAAAAGTCCACTCTGCATGATGAGCCCAACGCGTTTCAAACAATGAATGTTCTTGGTCACGGGCGAATGAGCAGAAAGCAGCATGCGCGATGAGACACTCCCTGATAAGTGTTGAAGACCCGCCTTAATGGCCGTATGCTGCATAGCATTCTGGTTTTCGTAGTGTCTCACCCCTGGTGTAGGTTCCGCCACAGTCTGTACCTTATCTCTGTATTTCCCCAGTGGGTGAGGGTGGAACTGGAAACACTGCGGTACTGTTCATAGCGCCAAATCTCAAAATGGCCCCTTCGCTCTACAGCGCTCGGTACTTCCAAGCGCCAGATCTGCAGGCTAGGCAGCAGGCATCTTTGCGGCCGAGCAAAGCCGCTAAACATCAAACACGAAGGTTGCCCCACTTAAAGATGCCTCTACGAAGAGTTGAAAGCATTTATTTCAAGATTTCCAGTACAGCAGGTAAAAGTCCACTCTGTATGATGAGCCCAACGCGTTTCAAACAATGAATGTTCTTGGTCACGGGCGAATGAGCAGAAAGCAGCATGCGCGATGAGACACTCCCTGATAAGTGTTGAAGACCCGCCTTAATGGGCGTATGCTGCATAGCATTCTGGTTTTCGTAGTGTCTCACCCCTGGTGTAGGTGCCGCCACAGTCTGTACCTTATCTCTGTATTTCCCCAGTGGGTGAGGGTGGAACTGGAAACACTGCGGTACTGTTCATAGCGCCAAATCTCAAAATGGCCCCTTCGCTCTACAGCGCTCGGTACTTCCAAGCGCCAGATCTGCAGGCTAGGCAGCGGGCATCTTTGCGGCCGAGCAAAGCCGCTAAACATCAAACACGAAGGTTGCCCCACTTAAAGATGCCTCTATGAAGAGTTGAAAGCCTTTATTTCAAGATTTCCAGTACAGCAGGTAAAAGTCCACTCTGCATGATGAGCCCAACGCGTTTCAAACAATGAATGTTCTTGGTCACGGGCGAATGAGCAGAAAGCAGCATGCGCGATGAGACACTCCCTGATAAGTGTGGAAGACCCGCCTTAATGGGCGTATGCTGCATAGCATTCTGGTTTTCGTAGTGTCTCACCCCTGGTGTAGGTGCCGCCACAGTCTGTACCTTATCTCTGTATTTCCCCAGTGGGTGAGGGTGGAACTGGAAAGACTGCGGTACTGTTAATAGCGCCAAATCTAAAAATGGCCCCTTCGCTCTACAGCGCTCGGTACTTCCAAGCGCCAGATCTGCAGGCTAGGCAGCGGGCATCTTTGCGGCCGAGCAAAGCCGCTAAACATCAAACACGAAGGTTGCCCCACTTAAAGATGCCTCTACGAAGAGTTGAAAGCCTTTATTTCAAGATTTCCAGTACAGCAGGTAAAAGTCCACTCTGCATAATGAGCCCAACGCGTTTCAAACAATGAATGTTCTTGGTCACGGGCGAATGAGCAGAAAGCAGCATGCGCGATGAGACACTCCCTGATAAGTGTTGAAGACCCGCCTTAATGGCCGTATGCTGCATTGCATTCTGGTTTTCGTAGTGTCTCACCCCTGGTGTAGGTGCCGCCACAGTCTGTACCTTATCTCTGTATTTCCCCAGTGGGTGAGGGTGGAACTGGAAACACTGCGGTACTGTTCATAGCGCCAAATCTCAAAATGGCCCCTTCGCTCTACAGCGCTCGGTACTTCCAAGCGCCAGATCTGCAGGCTAGGCAGCGGGCATCTTTGCGGCCGAGCAAAGCCGCTAAACATCAAACACGAAGGTTGTCCCACTTAAAGATGCCTCTACGAAGAGTTGAAAGCCTTTATTTCAAGATTTCCAGTACAGCAGGTAAAAGTCCACTCTGCATGATGAGCCCAACGCGTTTCAAACAATGAATGTTCTTGGTCACGGGTGAATGAGAAGAAAGTAGCATGCGCGATGAGACACTCCCTGATAAGTGTTGAAGACCCGCCTTAATGGCCGTATGCTGCATAGCATTCTGGTTTTCGTAGTGTCTCACCCCTGTTGTAGGGGCCGCCACAGTCTGTACCTTTCTCTGTATTACCCCAGTGGGTGAGGGTGGAACTGGAAACACTGCGGTACTGTTCATAGCGCCAAATCTCAAAATCGCCCCTTCGCTCTACAGCGCTTGGTACTTCCAAGCACCAGATCTGCAGGCTAGGCAGCGGGCATCTTTGCGGCCGAGAAAAGCCGCTAAACATCAAACACGAAGGTTGCCCAACTTAAAGATGCCTCTATGAAGAGTTGAAAGCCTTTATTTCAAGATTTCCAGTACAGCAGGTAAAAGTCCACTCTGCATGATGAGCCCAACGCGTTTCAAACAATGAATGTTCTTGGTCACGGGCGAATGAGCAGAAAGCAGCATGCGCGATGAGACACTCCCTGATAAGTGTGGAAGACCCGCCTTAATGGGCGTATGCTGCATAGCATTCTGGTTTTCGTAGTGTCTCACCCCTGGTGTAGGTGCCGCCACAGTCTGTACCTTAACTCTGTATTTCCCCAGTGGGTGAGGGTGGAACTGGAAACACTGCGGTACTGTTCATAGCGCCAAATCTCAAAATGGCCGCTTCGCTCTACAGCGCTCGGTACTTCCAAGCGCCAGATCTGCAGGCTAGGCAGCGGGCATCTTTGCGGCCGAGCAAAGCCGCTAAACATCAAACACGAACGTTGCCCCACTTAAAGATGCCTCTACGAAGAGTTGAAAGCCTTTATTTCAAGATTTCCAGTACAGCAGGTAAAAGTCTACTCTGCATGATGAGCCCAACGCGTTTCAAACAATGAATGTTCTTGGTCACGGGCGAATGAGCAGAAAGCAGCATGCGCGATGAGACACTCCCTGATAAGTGTTGAAGACCCGCCTTAATGGCCGTATGCTGCATAGCATTCTGGTTTTCGTAGTGTCTCACCCCTGGTGTAGGTGCCGCCACAGTCTGTACCTTATCTCTGTATTTCCCCAGTGGGTGAGGGTGGAACTGGAAACACTGCGGTACTGTTCATAGTGCCAAATCTCAAAATAGCCCCTTCGCTCTACAGCGCTCGGTACTTCCAAGCGCCAGATCTGCAGGCTAGGCAGCGGGCATCTTTGCGGCCGAGCAAAGCTGTTAAACATCAAACACGAATGTTGCCCCACTTAAAGATGCCTCTACGAAGAGTTGAAAGCCTTTATTTCAAGATTTCCAGTACAGCAGGTAAAAGTCCACTCTGCATGATGAGCCCAACGCGTTTCAAACAATGAATGTTCTTGGTCACGGGCGAATGAGCAGAAAGCAGCATGCGCGATGAGACACTCCCTGATAAGTGTGGAAGAACCGCCTTAATGGGCGTATGCTACATAGCATTCTGGTTGTCGTAGTGTCTCACCCCTGGTGTAGGTGCCGCCACAGTCTGTACCTTATCTCTGTATTTCCCCAGTGGGTGAGGGTGGAACTGGAAACACTGCGGTACTGTTCATAGCGCCAAATCTCAAAATGGCCCCTTCGCTCTACAGCGCTCGGTACTTCCAAGCGCCAGATCTGCAGGCTAGGCAGCGGGCATCTTTGCGGCCGAGCAAAGCCGCTAAACATCAAACACGAAGGTTGCCCCACTTAAAGATGCCTCTATGAAGAGTTGAAAGCCTTTATTTCAAGATTTCCAGTACAGCAGGTAAAAGTCCACTCTGCATGATGAGCCCAACGCGTTTCAAACAATGAATGTTCTTGGTCACGGGCGAATGAGCAGAAAGCAGCATGCGCGATGAGACACTCCCTGATAAGTGTGGAAGACCCGCCTTAATGGGCGTATGCTGCATAGCATTCTGGTTTTCGTAGTGTCTCACCCCTGGTGTAGGTGCCGCCACAGTCTGTACCTTATCTCTGTATTTCCCCAGTGGGTGAGGGTGGAACTGGAAAGACTGCGGTACTGTTAATAGCGCCAAATCTAAAAATGGCCCCTTCGCTCTACAGCGCTCGGTACTTCCAAGCGCCAGATCTGCAGGCTAGGCAGCGGGCATCTTTGCGGCCGAGCAAAGCCGCTAAACATCAAACACGAAGGTTGCCCCACTTAAAGATGCCTCTACGAAGAGTTGAAATCCTTTATTTCAAGATTTCCAGTACAGCAGGTAAAAGTCCACTCTGCATAATGAGCCCAACGCGTTTCAAACAATGAATGTTCTTGGTCACGGGCGAATGAGCAGAAAGCAGCATGCGCGATGAGACACTCCCTGATAAGTGTTGAAGACCCGCCTTAATGGCCGTATTCTGCATTGCATTCTGGTTTTCGTAGTGTCTTACCCCTGGTGTAGGTGCCGCCACAGTCTGTACCTTATCTCTGTATTTCCCCAGTGGGTGAGGGTGGAACTGGAAACACTGCGGTACTGTTCATAGCGCCAAATCTCAAAATGGCCCCTTCGCTCTACAGCGCTCGGTACTTCCAAGCGCCAGATCTGCAGGCTAGGCAGCGGGCATCTTTGCGGCCGAGCAAAGCCGCTAAACATCAAACACGAAGGTTGCCCCACTTAAAGATGCCTCTACGAAGAGTTGAAAGCCTTTATTTCAAGATTTCCAGTACAGCAGGTAAAAGTCCACTCTGCATGATGAGCCCAACGCGTTTCAAACAATGAATGTTCTTGGTCACGGGTGAATGAGAAGAAAGTAGCATGCGCGATGAGACACTCCCTGATAAGTGTTGAAGACCCGCCTTAATGGCCGTATGCTGCATAGCATTCTGGTTTTCGTAGTGTCTCACCCCTGTTGTAGGGGCCGCCACAGTCTGTACCTTTCTCTGTATTACCCCAGTGGGTGAGGGTGGAACTGGAAACACTGCGGTACTGTTCATAGCGCCAAATCTCAAAATCGCCCCTTCGCTCTACAGCGCTTGGTACTTCCAAGCACCAGATCTGCAGGCTAGGCAGCGGGCATCTTTGCGGCCGAGCAAAGCCGCTAAACATCAAACACGAAGGTTGCCCAACTTGAAGATGCCTCTATGAAGAGTTGAAAGCCTTTATTTCAAGATTTCCAGTACAGCAGGTAAAAGTCCACTCTGCATGATGAGCCCAACGCGTTTCAAACAATGAATGTTCTTGGTCACGGGCGAATGAGCAGAAAGCAGCATGCACGATGAGACACTCCCTGATAAGTGTGGAAGACCCGCCTTAATGGGCGTATGCTGCATAGCATTCTGGTTTTCGTAGTGTCTCACCCCTGGTGTTGGTGCCGCCACAGTCTGTACCTTATCTCTGTATTTCCCCAGTGGGTGAGGGTGGAACTGGAAAGACTGCGGTACTGTTCATAGCGCCAAATCTCAAAATGGCCCCTTCGCTCTACAGTGCTCGGTACTTCCAAGCGCCAGATCTGCAGGCTAGGCAGCGGGCATCTTTGCGGCCGAGCAAAGCCGCTAAACATCAAACACGAAGGTTGCCCCACTTAAAGATGCCTCTACGAAGATTTGAAAGCCTTTATTTCAAGATTTCCAGTACAGCAGGTAAAAGTCCACTCTGCATGATGAGCCCAACGCGTTTCAAACAATGAATGTTCTTGGTCACGGGCGAATGAGCAGAAAGCAGCATGGCCGATGAGACACTCCCTGATAAGTGTTGAAGACCCGCCTTAATGGGCGTATGCTGCATAGCATTCTGGTTTTTGTAGTGTCTCACCCCTGGTGTAGGTGCCGCCACAGTCTGTACCTTATCTCTGTATTTCCCCAGTGGGTGAGGGTGGAACTGGAAACACTGCGGTACTGTTCATAGCGCAAAATCTCAAAATGGCCGCTTCGCTCTACAGCGCTCGGTACTTCCAAGCGCCAGATCTGCAGGCTAGGCAGCGGGCATCTTTGCGGCCGAGCAAAGCCGCTAAACATCAAACACGAAGGTTGCCGGGGAGGAGCCTAGCTCGCGACCGAGATGGCCGCGTTTTAGCTCGGCTCCGTCCGGCCGCCTGTTTATCCTCATTTATCCTGTATTCCTCTTGCCCCGGGAAGCCCTCCTTGCTGTGTTTCGGTACTCCAGTCACTTAGCGGACACTTACCCGTTGCTCCGGTGATCCTGAGTGCTGTCGATCCTGTGCAGTGATTTCGCTCGGAGCCTCCGGGGCGGTCTGGCCGGGCCTCCTTGCTACGCTGGGCCGTGACGGCACATGTTGGTCGGCCCTTGTTGGCGCTGTGGAGCTGGACGCGGAGGCTGATGTGTGAATTGGCCGGCTGTGCCCCTTGACGGAACCGACTGGCCTGTGCCCAGAGGTACGAACGCTGCTCCTCGCGGGAGAGCCTGCTCAATTGTCTGGTTGGGTCCCCCTTCTATTCCCCGGCCCGGCCATTTTGAATTTTTCCGCCCGGGCTCGGAAAACGGGGCCGGCGGTACGGGGGGACCGACGGACATCCTTCTTCTGGTGGCTCTCCTTTCTGCCTTGGGGCGCCCTGCCGCAGTCTGGTTGACCTCCTTTTGCTCTGGTGTTACCCCGGCCGGGGTTCCCGACGACCGGGGACGTGCTGGGCTCTTAAGATGGCGGCCGGCCCTGAGAGTCTTTGCCGGACCCGGGCGAGCACTGGGGGCCCGCCGCATGGCCCGGATGTCGGATCTTGTAAAGAGTTTCCTGCGCTTCGAGCTGTCCTGGATGCACTGAACTCCTGGCGGACTACCGTGGCTGCGTCTGTCTCCACTGTGGAGGCGGACCCTCATTTTGGACAATGCGGGCCCCCGTCATCGGATTTGGCCTCCTCGTCGATGATCGCGACTGTTGTGCTCCTTGACTCTGTACCCCCGGCGGGGACCGCATCCTTGGCTCGGAGAGTCTCCGACGCCCCCCGTTGTCCTGTCTGGTTGCCTCGGCCACTGGGCTGCGGTCCGCTTGTATCCTGGCCTGGCGTCGACGATCCTTCCAGTCTCTCTTCACGTCGACTCCTCGACCGAGAAGTATGTTCCGGCCCGGCTGGGCCTGCCTCGATCGAACTGTCCTTGGAACTCTGTCTGCTATACGATTGTTGTACTGTGTCTTTCCTGGACCTTCAATATTTTCTTTCCAGTTTCTTCTTTGGACTGCCGCGAAATTTTCTCCTGAGCCCTGTGTCCCTCATCGTTTGCTCTTTGTTTGTTCGGATGGTTACAACCTTGGACAAAAGTGGACAGGGCTGAAACGACTTTTATATGCGGTAGTCTGGTTTCTTTGTTCTGTGATTGACAAGTGCTGTTGTGATGTTCCTGTACTTTTTGGGACTCCTGAAACTTTTTCTAATATCGTTAACTTCCCATGGGCTATACCCTTCCCTTGTAGCGGGTGGCGGGATGGAAGCAGATGATACTGGTTTTTCGCCCTCCCCCGTGTGCGTTGTTCCTTCCCTTCCCCTGCCCCTTCCCTTTTGTCTTTGTTTCTACCCTGTTCCTTTCTTCTATATTTCGGGTTCTATTTAGGGCGACAGGCACGCTGCCGGGGGGTAGGCCATAGCCCTCTGCAGGGGTGTAGGGAGGGCTTGTGGGGTGGGTGGGAGGGTCTGTTGTTGTTTTTGGAGGGGTCTTTCTCTCCTCCCCTTTTTTTCTCCCTACTTGGTTCTATGGCCCTTGTGTATCCCCTTTTTCGGGGCTCTATATCGCCGTCTGTCCCCCGGGTGTCTTTCTGGTGTATTTTTCCGGTATTACAAAGATGGTGATTTGTTCTGTTTGTCTTCCTCTTTTGTGGTCGATTTTGTACCGGAATTTCGTTTTTCCTGCTTTGTCACCTGGGGGCGGGTGGTTGGGTTGGGGTCCCTTCCTTTTCCTTTTTTCCCCTTTCCCTTCCCTCTCCCCCCCCCTTTTTTTGGGGGGTTTTTTCTACTTGGGGGTGCATTTCGTATCGTTTTGGTATTTGGGTCCTTTATTGTGCTGATCGGTGGGACGGGTGGTGGCTGCGGTGAGCGGGCAGTGGATTGTGTGCACAATTGCTTTTTTACCCGTTGTTTTGCCCGGTACTTACTGGTATACCTCTGTCGTATTTCTTTCTCCTGTGTCTTTAAGATCGCTGCGTTGCTGCCCGCCGCGACCCCGCCCCTCTGGCTTGTGTTATGGCCCGCCAGGCTCCTGACCTCCCAAACCCGTTCTTTAAAAAAAGAAAACTACCTTTCTATTGTTTGCTCCTGAGATTGCTCTAAGATGCTTGCTCTTTCCCCTGATTTGTTGCCTTAGTATATTGTGACACCTGATATATGTCTCCTGCTGTTTTTGTTATGTGGTGGCCAGCCCTGGTGGGTTGTAGGCCCGTATTTGTGAGCTTTCTCTGTTCAATAAAGGTTTTCAAAAAAAAAAAAAAAAAAAAAAAAAAAAAAAAAAACACGAAGGTTGCCCAACTTAAAGATGCCTCTACGAAGAGTTGAAAGCCTTTATTTCAAGATTTCCAGTACAGCAGGTAAAAGTCTACTCTGCATGATGAGCCCAACGCGTTTCAAACAATGAATGTTCTTGGTCACGGGCGAATGAGCAGAAAGCAGCATGCGCGATGAGACACTCCCTGATAAGTGTTGAAGACCCGCCTTAATGGCCGTATGCTGCATAGCATTCTGGTTTTCGTAGTGTCTCACCCCTGGTGTAGGTGCCGCCACAGTCTGTACCTTATCTCTGTATTTCCCCAGTGGGTGAGGGTGGAACTGGAAACACTGCGGTACTGTTCATAGTACCAAATCTCAAAATAGCCCCTTCGCTCTACAGCGCTCGGTACTTCCAAGCGCCAGATCTGCAGGCTAGGCAGCGGGCATCTTTGCGGCCGAGCAAAGCCGTTAAACATCAAACACGAAGGTTGCCCCACTTAAAGATGCCTCTACGAAGAGTTGAAAGCCTTTATTTCAAGATTTCCAGTACAGCAGGTAAAAGTCCACTCTGCATGATGAGCCCAACGCGTTTCAAACAATGAATGTTCTTGGTCACGGGCGAATGAGCAGAAAGCAGCATGCACGATGAGACACTCCCTGATAAGTGTGGAAGACCCGCCTTAATGGGCGTATGCTGCATAGCATTCTGGTTTTCGTAGTGTCTCACCCCTGGTGTTGGTGCCGCCACAGTCTGTACCTTATCTCTGTATTTCCCCAGTGGGTGAGGGTGGAACTGGAAAGACTGCGGTACTGTTCATAGCGCCAAATCTCAAAATGGCCCCTTCGCTCTACAGTGCTCGGTACTTCCAAGCGCCAGATCTGCAGGCTAGGCAGCGGGCATCTTTGCGGCCGAGCAAAGCCGCTAAACATCAAACACGAAGGTTGCCCCACTTAAAGATGCCTCTACGAAGATTTGAAAGCCTTTATTTCAAGATTTCCAGTACAGCAGGTAAAAGTCCACTCTGCATGATGAGCCCAACGCGTTTCAAACAATGAATGTTCTTGGTCACGGGCGAATGAGCAGAAAGCAGCATGCGCGATGAGACACTCCCTGATAAGTGTTGAAGACCCGCCTTAATGGCCGTATGCTGCATAGCATTCTGGTTTTCGTAGTGTCTCCCCCCTGGTGTAGGTGCCGCCACAGTCTGTACCTTATCTCTGTATTTCCCCAGTGGGTGAGGGTGGAACGGGAAACACTGCGGTACTGTTCATAGCGCCAAATCTCAAAATGGCCCCTTCGTTCTACAGCGCTCGGTACTTCCAAGCACCAGCTCTGCAGGCTAGGCAGCGGGCATCTTTGCGGCCGAGCAAAGCCGCTAAACATCAAACACGAAGGTTGCCCCACTTAAAGATGCCTCTACGAAGAGTTGAAAGCCTTTATTTCAAGATTTCCAGTACAGCAGGTAAAAGTCCACTCTGCATGATGAGCCCAACGCGTTTCAAACAATGAATGTTCTTGTTCACGGGCGAATGAGCAGAAAGCAGCATGCGCGATGAGACACTCCCTGATAAGTGTTGAAGACCTGCCTTAATGGCCGTATGCTGCATAGCATTCTGGTTTTCGTAGTGTCTCACCCCTGGTGTAGGTGCCGCCACAGTCTGTACCTTATCTCTGTATTTCCCCAGTGGGTGAGGGTAGAACTGGAAACACTGCGGTACTGTCCATAGCGCCAAATCTCAAAATGGCCCCTTCGCTCTACAGCGCTCGGTACTTCCAAGCGCCAGATCTGCAGGCTAGGCAGCGGGCATCTTTGCGGCCGAGCAAAGCCGCTAAACATCAAACACGAAGGTTGCCCCACTTAAAGATGCCTCTACGAAGAGTTGAAAGCCTTTATTTCAAGATTTCCAGTACAGCAGGTAAAAGTCCACTCTGCATGATGAGCCCAACGCGTTTCAAACAATGAATGTTCTTGGTCACGGGTGAATGAGCAGAAAGCAGCATGCGCGATGAGACACTCCCTGATAAGTGTAGAAGACCCGCCTTAATGGCCGTATGCTGCATAGCATTCTGGTTTTCGTAGTGTCTCACCCCTGGTGTAGTTGCCGCCACAGTCTGTACCTTATCTCTGTATTTCCCCAGTGGGTGAGGGTGGAACTGGAAACACTGCGGTACTGTTCATAGCGCCAAATCTCAAAATGGCCCCTTCGCTCTACAGCGCTCGGTACTTCCAAGCGCCAGATCTGCAGGCTAGGCAGCGGGCATCTTTGCGGCCGAGCAAAGCCGCTAAACATTAAACACGAAGGTTGCCCCACTTAAAGATGCCTCTACGAAGAGTTGAAAGCCTTTATTTCAAGATTTCCAGTACAGCAGGTAAAAGTCCACTCTGCATGATGAGCCCAACGCGTTTCAAACAATGAATGTTCTTGGTCACGGGCGAATGAGCAGAAAGCAGCATGCGCGATGAGACACTCCCTAATAAGTGTGGAAGACCCGCCTTAATGGGCGTATGCTGCATAGCATTCTGGTTTTCGTAGTGTCTCACCCCTGGTGTAGGTGCCGCCACAGTCTGTACCTTATCTCTGTATTTCCCCAGTGGGTGAGGGTGGAACTGGAAACACTGCGGTACTGTTCATAGCGCCAAATCTCAAAATGGCCCCTTCGCTCTACAGCGCTCGGTACTTCCAAGCGCCAGATCTGCAGGCTAGGCAGCGGGCATCTTTGCGGCCGAGCAAAGCCGCTAAACATCAAACACGAAGGTTGCCCCACTTAAAGATGCCTCTACGAAGAGTTGAAAGCCTTTATTTCAAGATTTCCAGTACAGCAGGTAAAAGTCCACTCTGCCTGATGAGCCCAACGCGTTTCAAACAATGAATGTTCTTGGTCACGGGCGAATGAGCAGAAAGCAGCAAGCGCGATGAGACACTCCCTGATAAGTGTTGAAGACCCGCCTTAATGGGCGTATGCTGCATAGCATTCTGGTTTTCGTAGTGTCTCACCCCTGGTGTAGGTGCCGCCACAGTCTGTACCTTATCTCTGTATTTCCCCAGTGGGTGAGGGTGGAACTGGAAACACTGCGGTACTGTTCATAGCGCCAAATCTCAAAATGGCCCCTTCGCTCTACAGCACTCGGTACTTCCAAACGCCAGATCTGCAGGCTAGGCAGCGGGCATCTTTGCGGCCGAGCAAAGCCGCTAAACATCAAACACGAAGGTTGCCCCACTTAAAGATGCCTCTACGAAGAGTTGAAAGCCTTTATTTCAAGATTTCCAGTACAGCAGGTAAAAGTCCACTCTGCATGATGAGCCCAACGCGTTTCAAACAATGAATGTTCTTGGTCACGGGCGAATGAGCAGAAAGCAGCATGCGCGATGAGACACTCCCTGATAAGTGTTGAAGACCCGCCTTAATGGCCGTATGCTGCATAGCATTCTGGTTTTCGTAGTGTCTCACCCCTGGTGTAGGTGCCGCCACAGTCTGTACCTTATCTCTGTATTTCCCCAGTGGGTGAGGGTGGAACTGGAAACACTGCGGTACTGTTCATAGCGCCAAATCTCAAAATGGCCCCTTCGCTCTACAGCGCTCGGTACTTCCAAGAGCCAGATCTGCAGGCTAGGCAGCGGGCATCTTTGCGGCCGAGCAAAGCCGCTAAACATCAAACACGAAGGTTGCCCCACTTAAAGATGCCTCTACGAAGAGTTGGAAGCCTTTATTTCAAGATTTCCAGTACAGCAGGTAAAAGTCCACTCTGCATGATGAGCCCAACGCGTTTTAAACAATGAATGTTCTTGGTCATGGGCGAATGAGCAGAAAGCAGCATGCGCGATGAGACACTCCCTAATAAGTGTTGAAGACCCGCCTTAATGGCCGTATGCTGCATAGCATTCTGGTTTTCGTAGTGTTTCACCCCTGGTGTAGGTGCCGCCACAGTCTGTACCTTAGCTCTGTATTTTCCCAGTGGGTGAGGGTGGAACTGGAAACACTGCGGTACTGTTCATAGCGCCAAATCTCAAAATGGCCCCTTCGCTCTACAGCGCTCGGTACTTCCAAGCGCCGGATCTGCAGGCTAGGCAGCGGGCATCTTTGCGGCCGAGTAAAGCCGCTAAACATCAAACACAAAGGTTGCCCCACTTAAAGATGCCTCAACGTAGAGTTGAAAGCCTTTATTTCAAGATTTCCAGTACAGCAGGTAAAAGTCCACTCTGCATGATGAGCCCAACGCGTTTCAAACAATGAATGTTCTTGGTCACGGGCGAATGAGCAGAAAGCAGCATGCGCGATGAGACACTCCCTGATAAGTGTTGAAGACCCGCCTTAATGGGCGTATGCTGCATAGCATTCTGGTTTTCGTAGTGTCTCACCCCTGGTGTAGGTGCCGCCACAGTCTGTACCTTATCTCTGTATTTCCCCAGTGGGTGAGGGTGGAACTGGAAACACTGCGGTACTGTTCATAGCGCCAAATCTCAAAATGGCCCCTTCGCTCTACAGCGCTCGGTACTTCCAAGCGCCAGATCTGCAGGCTAGGCAGCGGGCATCTTTGCGGCCGAGCAAAGCCGCTAAACATCAAACACGAAGGTTGCCCCACTTAAAGATGCCTCTATGAAGAGTTGAAAGCCTTTATTTCAAGATTTCCAGTACAGCAGGTAAAAGTCCACTCTGCATGATGAGCCCAACGCGTTTCAAACAATGAATGTTCTTGGTCACGGGCGAATGAGCAGAAAGCAGCATGCGCGATGAGACACTCCCTGATAAGTGTGGAAGACCCGCCTTAATGGGCGTATGCTGCATAGCATTCTGGTTTTCGTAGTGTCTCACCCCTGGTGTAGGTGCCGCCACAGTCTGTACCTTATCTCTGTATTTCCCCAGTGGGTGAGGGTGGAACTGGAAAGACTGCGGTACTGTTAATAGCGCCAAATCTAAAAATGGCCCCTTCGCTCTACAGCGCTCGGTACTTCCAAGCGCCAGATCTGCAGGCTAGGCAGCGGGCATCTTTGCGGCCGAGCAAAGCCGCTAAACATCAAACACGAAGGTTGCCCCACTTAAAGATGCCTCTACGAAGAGTTGAAAGCCTTTATTTCAAGATTTCCAGTACAGCAGGTAAAAGTCCACTCTGCATAATGAGCCCAACGCGTTTCAAACAATGAATGTTCTTGGTCACGGGCGAATGAGCAGAAAGCAGCATGCGCGATGAGACACTCCCTGATAAGTGTTGAAGACCCGCCTTAATGGCCGTATGCTGCATTGCATTCTGGTTTTCGTAGTGTCTCACCCCTGGTGTAGGTGCCGCCACAGTCTGTACCTTATCTCTGTATTTCCCCAGTGGGTGAGGGTGGAACTGGAAACACTGCGGTACTGTTCATAGCGCCAAATCTCAAAATGGCCCCTTCGCTCTACAGCGCTCGGTACTTCCAAGCGCCAGATCTGCAGGCTAGGCAGCGGGCATCTTTGCGGCCGAGCAAAGCCGCTAAACTTCAAACACGAAGGTTGTCCCACTTAAAGATGCCTCTACGAAGAGTTGAAAGCCTTTATTTCAAGATTTCCAGTACAGCAGGTAAAAGTTCACTCTGCATGATGAGCCCAACGCGTTTCAAACAATGAATGTTCTTGGTCACGGGTGAATGAGAAGAAAGTAGCATGCGCGATGAGACACTCCCTGATAAGTGTTGAAGACCCGCCTTAATGGCCGTATGCTGCATAGCATTCTGGTTTTCGTAGTGTCTCACCCCTGTTGTAGGGGCCGCCACAGTCTGTACCTTTCTCTGTATTACCCCAGTGGGTGAGGGTGGAACTGGAAACACTGCGGTACTGTTCATAGCGCCAAATCTCAAAATCGCCCCTTCGCTCTACAGCGCTTGGTACTTCCAAGCACCAGATCTGCAGGCTAGGCAGCGGGCATCTTTGCGGCCGAGCAAAGCCGCTAAACATCAAACACGAAGGTTGCCCAACTTAAAGATGCCTCTATGAAGAGTTGAAAGCCTTTATTTCAAGATTTCCAGTACAGCAGGTAAAAGTCCACTCTGCATGATGAGCCCAACGCGTTTCAAACAATGAATGTTCTTGGTCACGGGCGAATGAGCAGAAAGCAGCATGCGCGATGAGACACTCCCTGATAAGTGTGGAAGACCCGCCTTAATGGGCGTATGCTGCATAGCATTCTGGTTTTCGTAGTGTCTCACCCCTGGTGTAGGTGCCGCCACAGTCTGTACCTTAACTCTGTATTTCCCCAGTGGGTGAGGGTGGAACTGGAAACACTGCGGTACTGTTCATAGCGCCAAATCTCAAAATGGCCGCTTCGCTCTACAGCGCTCGGTACTTCCAAGCGCCAGATCTGCAGGCTAGGCAGCGGGCATCTTTGCGGCCGAGCAAAGCCGCTAAACATCAAACACGAAGGTTGCCCCACTTAAAGATGCCTCTACGAAGAGTTGAAAGCCTTTATTTCAAGATTTCCAGTACAGCAGGTAAAAGTCTACTCTGCATGATGAGCCCAACGCGTTTCAAACAATGAATGTTCTTGGTCACGGGCGAATGAGCAGAAAGCAGCATGCGCGATGAGACACTCCCTGATAAGTGTTGAAGACCCGCCTTAATGGCCGTATGCTGCATAGCATTCTGGTTTTCGTAGTGTCTCACCCCTGGTGTAGGTGCCGCCACAGTCTGTACCTTATCTCTGTATTTCCCCAGTGGGTGAGGGTGGAACTGGAAACACTGCGGTACTGTTCATAGTGCCAAATCTCAAAATAGCCCCTTCGCTCTACAGCGCTCGGTACTTCCAAGCGCCAGATCTGCAGGCTAGGCAGCGGGCATCTTTGCGGCCGAGCAAAGCTGTTAAACATCAAACACGAATCTTGCCCCACTTAAAGATGCCTCTACGAAGAGTTGAAAGCCTTTATTTCAAGATTTCCAGTACAGCAGGTAAAAGTCCACTCTGCATGATGAGCCCAACGCGTTTCAAACAATGAAGGTTCTTGGTCACGGGCGAATGAGCAGAAAGCAGCATGCGCGATGAGACACTCCCTGATAAGTGTGGAAGACCCGCCTTAATGGGCGTATGCTGCATAGCATTCTGGTTTTCGTAGTGTCTCACCCCTGGTGTAGGTGCCGCCACAGTCTGTACCTTATCTCTGTATTTCCCCAGTGGGTGAGGGTGGAACTGGAAACACTGCGGTACTGTTCATAGCGCCAAATCTCAAAATGGCCCCTTCGCTCTACAGCGCTCGGTACTTCCAAGCGCCAGATCTGCAGGCTAGGCAGCGGGAATCTTTGCGGCCGAGCAAAGCCGCTAAACATCAAACACGAAGATTGCCCCACTTAAAGATGCCTCTACGAAGAGTTGAAAGCCTCTATTTCAAGATTTCAAGTACAGCAGGTAAAAGTCCACTCTGCATGATGAGCCCAACGCGTTTCAAACAATGAATGTTCTTGGTCACGGGCGAATGAGCAGAAAGCAGCGTGCGCGATGAGACACTCCCTGATAAGTGTGGAAGACCCGCCTTAATGGGCGTATGCTGCATAGCATTCTGGTTTTCGTAGTGTCTCACCCCTGGTGTAGGTGCCGCCACAGTCTGTACCTTATCTCTGTATTTCCCCAGTGGGTGAGGGTGGAACTGGAAAGACTGCGGTACTGTTAATAGCGCCAAATCTAAAAATGGCCCCTTCGCTCTGCAGCGCTCGGTACTTCCAAGCGCCAGATCTGCAGGCTAGGCAGCGGGCATCTTTGCGGCCGAGCAAAGCCGCTAAACATCAAACACGAAGGTTGCCCCACTTAAAGATGCCTCTACGAAGATTTGAAAGCCTTTATTTCAAGATTTCCAGTACAGCAGGTAAAAGTCCACTCTGCATGATGAGCCCAACGCGTTTCAAACAATGAATGTTCTTGGTCACGGGCGAATGAGCAGAAAGCAGCATGGCCGATGAGACACTCCCTGATAAGTGTTGAAGACCCGCCTTAATGGGCGTATGCTGCATAGCATTCTGGTTTTTGTAGTGTCTCACCCCTGGTGTAGGTGCCGCCACAGTCTGTACCTTATCTCTGTATTTCCCCAGTGGGTGAGGGTGGAACTGGAAACACTGCGGTACTGTTCATAGCGCAAAATCTCAAAATGGCCGCTTCGCTCTACAGCGCTCGGTACTTCCAAGCGCCAGATCTGCAGGCTAGGCAGCGGGCATCTTTGCGGCCGAGCAAAGCCGCTAAACATCAAACACGAAGGTTGCCCAACTTAAAGATGCCTCTACGAAGAGTTGAAAGCCTTTATTTCAAGATTTCCAGTACAGCAGGTAAAAGTCTACTCTGCATGATGAGCCCAACGCGTTTCAAACAATGAATGTTCTTGGTCACGGGCGAATGAGCAGAAAGCAGCATGCGCGATGAGACACTCCCTGATAAGTGTTGAAGACCCGCCTTAATGGCCGTATGCTGCATAGCATTCTGGTTTTCGTAGTGTCTCACCCCTGGTGTAGGTGCCGCCACAGTCTGTACCTTATCTCTGTATTTCCCCAGTGGGTGAGGGTGGAACTGGAAACACTGCGGTACTGTTCATAGTGCCAAATCTCAAAATAGCCCCTTCGCTCTACAGCGCTCGGTACTTCCAAGCGCCAGATCTGCAGGCTAGGCAGCGGGCATCTTTGCGGCCGAGCAAAGCTGTTAAACATCAAACACGAATGTTGCCCCACTTAAAGATGCCTCTACGAAGAGTTGAAAGCCTTTATTTCAAGATTTCCAGTACAGCAGGTAAAAGTCCACTCTGCATGATGAGCCCAACGCGTTTCAAACAATGAAGGTTCTTGGTCACGGGCGAATGAGCAGAAAGCAGCATGCGCGATGAGACACTCCCTGATAAGTGTGGAAGACCCGCCTTAATGGGCGTATGCTGCATAGCATTCTGGTTTTCGTAGTGTCTCACCCCTGGTGTAGGTGCCGCCACAGTCTGTACCTTATCTCTGTATTTCCCCAGTGGGTGAGGGTGGAACTGGAAACACTGCGGTACTGTTCATAGCGCCAAATCTCAAAATGGCCCCTTCGCTCTACAGCGCTCGGTACTTCCAAGCGCCAGATCTGCAGGCTAGGCAGCGGGAATCTTTGCGGCCGAGCAAAGCCGCTAAACATCAAACACGAAGATTGCCCCACTTAAAGATGCCTCTACGAAGAGTTGAAAGCCTCTATTTCAAGATTTCAAGTACAGCAGGTAAAAGTCCACTCTGCATGATGAGCCCAACGCGTTTCAAACAATGAATGTTCTTGGTCACGGGCGAATGAGCAGAAAGCAGCGTGCGCGATGAGACACTCCCTGATAAGTGTGGAAGACCCGCCTTAATGGGCGTATGCTGCATAGCATTCTGGTTTTCGTAGTGTCTCACCCCTGGTGTAGGTGCCGCCACAGTCTGTACCTTATCTCTGTATTTCCCCAGTGGGTGAGGGTGGAACTGGAAAGACTGCGGTACTGTTAATAGCGCCAAATCTAAAAATGGCCCCTTCGCTCTGCAGCGCTCGGTACTTCCAAGCGCCAGATCTGCAGGCTAGGCAGCGGGCATCTTTGCGGCCGAGCAAAGCCGCTAAACATCAAACACGAAGGTTGCCCCACTTAAAGATGCCTCTACGAAGATTTGAAAGCCTTTATTTCAAGATTTCCAGTACAGCAGGTAAAAGTCCACTCTGCATGATGAGCCCAACGCGTTTCAAACAATGAATGTTCTTGGTCACGGGCGAATGAGCAGAAAGCAGCATGGCCGATGAGACACTCCCTGATAAGTGTTGAAGACCCGCCTTAATGGGCGTATGCTGCATAGCATTCTGGTTTTTGTAGTGTCTCACCCCTGGTGTAGGTGCCGCCACAGTCTGTACCTTATCTCTGTATTTCCCCAGTGGGTGAGGGTGGAACTGGAAACACTGCGGTACTGTTCATAGCGCAAAATCTCAAAATGGCCGCTTCGCTCTACAGCGCTCGGTACTTCCAAGCGCCAGATCTGCAGGCTAGGCAGCGGGCATCTTTGCGGCCGAGCAAAGCCGCTAAACATCAAACACGAAGGTTGCCCAACTTAAAGATGCCTCTACGAAGAGTTGAAAGCCTTTATTTCAAGATTTCCAGTACAGCAGGTAAAAGTCTACTCTGCATGATGAGCCCAACGCGTTTCAAACAATGAATGTTCTTGGTCACGGGCGAATGAGCAGAAAGCAGCATGCGCGATGAGACACTCCCTGATAAGTGTTGAAGACCCGCCTTAATGGCCGTATGCTGCATAGCATTCTGGTTTTCGTAGTGTCTCACCCCTGGTGTAGGTGCCGCCACAGTCTGTACCTTATCTCTGTATTTCCCCAGTGGGTGAGGGTGGAACTGGAAACACTGCGGTACTGTTCATAGTACCAAATCTCAAAATAGCCCCTTCGCTCTACAGCGCTCGGTACTTCCAAGCGCCAGATCTGCAGGCTAGGCAGCGGGCATCTTTGCGGCCGAGCAAAGCCGTTAAACATCAAACACGAAGGTTGCCCCACTTAAAGATGCCTCTACGAAGAGTTGAAAGCCTTTATTTCAAGATTTCCAGTACAGCAGGTAAAAGTCCACTCTGCATGATGAGCCCAACGCGTTTCAAACAATGAATGTTCTTGGTCACGGGCGAATGAGCAGAAAGCAGCATGCACGATGAGACACTCCCTGATAAGTGTGGAAGACCCGCCTTAATGGGCGTATGCTGCATAGCATTCTGGTTTTCGTAGTGTCTCACCCCTGGTGTTGGTGCCGCCACAGTCTGTACCTTATCTCTGTATTTCCCCAGTGGGTGAGGGTGGAACTGGAAAGACTGCGGTACTGTTCATAGCGCCAAATCTCAAAATGGCCCCTTCGCTCTACAGTGCTCGGTACTTCCAAGCGCCAGATCTGCAGGCTAGGCAGCGGGCATCTTTGCGGCCGAGCAAAGCCGCTAAACATCAAACACGAAGGTTGCCCCACTTAAAGATTCCTCTACGAAGATTTGAAAGCCTTTATTTCAAGATTTCCAGTACAGCAGGTAAAAGTCCACTCTGCATGATGAGCCCAACGCGTTTCAAACAATGAATGTTCTTGGTCACGGGCGAATGAGCAGAAAGCAGCATGCGCGATGAGACACTCCCTGATAAGTGTTGAAGACCCGCCTTAATGGTCGTATGCTGCATAGCATTCTGGTTTTCGTAGTGTCTCCCCCCTGGTGTAGGTGCCGCCACAGTCTGTACCTTATCTCTGTATTTCCCCAGTGGGTGAGGGTGGAACGGGAAACACTGCGGTACTGTTCATAGCGCCAAATCTCAAAATGGCCCCTTCGTTCTACAGCGCTCGGTACTTCCAAGCACCAGATCTGCAGGCTAGGCAGCGGGCATCTTTGCGGCCGAGCAAAGCCGCTAAACATCAAACACGAAGGTTGCCCCACTTAAAGATGCCTCTACGAAGAGTTGAAAGCCTTTATTTCAAGATTTCCAGTACAGCAGGTAAAAGTCCACTCTGCATGATGAGCCCAACGCGTTTCAAACAATGAATGTTCTTGTTCACGGGCGAATGAGCAGAAAGCAGCATGCGCGATGAGACACTCCCTGATAAGTGTTGAAGACCCACCTTGATGGGCGTATGCTGCATAGCATTCTGGTTTTTGTAGTGTCTCACCCCTGGTGTAGGTGCCGCCACAGTCTGTACCTTATCTCTGTATTTCCCCAGTGGGTGAGGGTGGAACTGGAAACACTGCGGTACTGTTCATAGCGCCAAATCTCAAAATGGCCCCTTCACTCTACAGCGCTCGGTACTTCCAAGCGCCACATCTGCAGGCTAGGCAGCGGGCATCTTTGCGGCCGAGCAAAGCCGCTAAACATCAAACACGAAGGTTGCCCCACTTAAAGATGCCTCTACGAAGAGTTGAAAGCATTTATTTCAAGATTTCCAGTACAGCAGGTAAAAGTCCACTCTGCATGATGAGCCCAACGCGTTTCAAACAATGAAGGTTCTTGGTCACGGGCGAATGAGCAGAAAGCAGCATGCGCGATGAGACACTCCCTGATAAGTGTTGAAGACCCGCCTTAATGGCCGTATGCTGCATAGCATTCTGGCTTTCGTAGTGTCTCACCCCTGGTGTAGGTGCCGCCACAGTCTGTACCTTATCTCTGTATTTCCCCAGTGGGTGAGGGTGGAACTGGAAACACTGCGGTACTGTTCATAGCGCCAAATCTCAAAATGGCCCCTTCGCTCTACAGCGCTCGGTACTTCCAAGCGCCAGATCTGCAGGCTAGGCAGCGGGAATCTTTGCGGCCGAGCAAAGCCGCTCAACATCAAACACGAAGATTGCCCCACTTAAAGATGCCTCTACGAAGAGTTGAAAGCCTCTATTTCAAGATTTCAAGTACAGCAGGTAAAAGTCTACTCTGCATGATGAGCCCAACGCGTTTCAAACAATAATGTTCTTGGTCACGGGCGAATGAGCAGAAAGCGGGCATGCGCGATGAGACACTCCCTGATAAGTGTGGAAGACCTGCCTTAATGGCCGTATGCTGCATAGCATTCTGGTTTTCGTAGTGTCTCACCCCTGGTGTAGGTGCCGCCACAGTCTGTACCTTATCTCTGTATTTCCCCAGTGGGTGAGGGTGGAACTGGAAACACTGCGGTACTGTTCATAGCGCCAAATCTCAAAATGGCCCCTTCGCTCTACAGCGCTCGGTACTTCCAAGCGCCAGATCTGCAGGCTAGGCAGCGGGCATCTTTGCGGCCGAGCAAAGCCGCTAAACATCAAACACGAAGGTTGCCCCACTTAAAGATGCCTCTATGAAGAGTTGAAAGCCTTTATTTCAAGATTTCCAGTACAGCAGGTAAAAGTCCACTCTGCATGATGAGCCCAACGCGTTTCAAACAATGAATGTTCTTGGTCACGGGCGAATGAGCAGAAAGCAGCATGCGCGATGAGACACTAACTGATAAGTGTGGAAGACCCGCCTTAATGGGCGTATGCTGCATAGCATTCTGGTTTTCGTAGTGTCTCACCCCTGGTGTAGGTGCCGCCACAGTCTGTACCTTATCTCTGTATTTCCCCAGTGGGTGAGGGTGGAACTGGAAAGACTGCGGTACTGTTAATAGCGCCAAATCTAAAAATGGCCCCTTCGCTCTGCAGCGCTCGGTACTTCCAAGCGCCAGATCTGCAGGCTAGGCAGCGGGCATCTTTGCGGCCGAGCAAAGCCGCTAAACATCAAACACGAAGGTTGCCCCACTTAAAGATGCCTCTACGAAGAGTTGAAAGCCTTTATTTCAAGATTTCCAGTACAGCAGGTAAAAGTCCACTCTGCATAATGAGCCCAACGCGTTTCAAACAATGAATGTTCTTGGTCACGGGCGAATGAGCAGAAAGCAGCATGCGCGATGAGACACTCCCTGATAAGTGTTGAAGACCCGCCTTAATGGCCGTATTCTGCATTGCATTCTGGTTTTCGTAGTGTCTTACCCCTGGTGTAGGTGCCGCCACAGTCTGTACCTTATCTCTGTATTTCCCCAGTGGGTGAGGGTGGAACTGGAAACACTGCGGTACTGTTCATAGCGCCAAATCTCAAAATGGCCCCTTCGCTCTACAGCGCTCGGTACTTCCAAGCGCCAGATCTGCAGGCTAGGCAGCGGGCATCTTTGCGGCCGAGCAAAGCCGCTAAACATCAAACACGAAGGTTGCCCCACTTAAAGATGCCTCTACGAAGAGTTGAAAGCCTTTATTTCAAGATTTCCAGTACAGCAGGTAAAAGTCCACTCTGCATGATGAGCCCAACGCGTTTCAAACAATGAATGTTCTTGGTCACGGGTGAATGAGAAGAAAGTAGCATGCGCGATGAGACACTCCCTGATAAGTGTTGAAGACCCGCCTTAATGGCCGTATGCTGCATAGCATTCTGGTTTTCGTAGTGTCTCACCCCTGTTGTAGGGGCCGCCACAGTCTGTACCTTTCTCTGTATTACCCCAGTGGGTGAGGGTGGAACTGGAAACACTGCGGTACTGTTCATAGCGCCAAATCTCAAAATCGCCCCTTCGCTCTACAGCGCTTGGTACTTCCAAGCACCAGATCTGCAGGCTAGGCAGCGGGCATCTTTGCGGCCGAGCAAAGCCGCTAAACATCAAACACGAAGGTTGCCCAACTTGAAGATGCCTCTATGAAGAGTTGAAAGCCTTTATTTCAAGATTTCCAGTACAGCAGGTAAAAGTCCACTCTGCATGATGAGCCCAACGCGTTTCAAACAATGAATGTTCTTGGTCACGGGCGAATGAGCAGAAAGCAGCATGCACGATGAGACACTCCCTGATAAGTGTGGAAGACCCGCCTTAATGGGCGTATGCTGCATAGCATTCTGGTTTTCGTAGTGTCTCACCCCTGGTGTTGGTGCCGCCACAGTCTGTACCTTATCTCTGTATTTCCCCAGTGGGTGAGGGTGGAACTGGAAAGACTGCGGTACTGTTCATAGCGCCAAATCTCAAAATGGCCCCTTCGCTCTACAGTGCTCGGTACTTCCAAGCGCCAGATCTGCAGGCTAGGCAGCGGGCATCTTTGCGGCCGAGCAAAGCCGCTAAACATCAAACACGAAGGTTGCCCCACTTAAAGATGCCTCTACGAAGATTTGAAAGCCTTTATTTCAAGATTTCCAGTACAGCAGGTAAAAGTCCACTCTGCATGATGAGCCCAACGCGTTTCAAACAATGAATGTTCTTGGTCACGGGCGAATGAGCAGAAAGCAGCATGGCCGATGAGACACTCCCTGATAAGTGTTGAAGACCCGCCTTAATGGGCGTATGCTGCATAGCATTCTGGTTTTTGTAGTGTCTCACCCCTGGTGTAGGTGCCGCCACAGTCTGTACCTTATCTCTGTATTTCCCCAGTGGGTGAGGGTGGAACTGGAAACACTGCGGTACTGTTCATAGCGCAAAATCTCAAAATGGCCGCTTCGCTCTACAGCGCTCGGTACTTCCAAGCGCCAGATCTGCAGGCTAGGCAGCGGGCATCTTTGCGGCCGAGCAAAGCCGCTAAACATCAAACACGAAGGTTGCCCAACTTAAAGATGCCTCTACGAAGAGTTGAAAGCCTTTATTTCAAGATTTCCAGTACAGCAGGTAAAAGTCTACTCTGCATGATGAGCCCAACGCGTTTCAAACAATGAATGTTCTTGGTCACGGGCGAATGAGCAGAAAGCAGCATGCGCGATGAGACACTCCCTGATAAGTGTTGAAGACCCGCCTTAATGGCCGTATGCTGCATAGCATTCTGGTTTTCGTAGTGTCTCACCCCTGGTGTAGGTGCCGCCACAGTCTGTACCTTATCGCTGTATTTCCCCAGTGGGTGAGGGTGGAACTGGAAACACTGCGGTACTGTTCATAGTACCAAATCTCAAAATAGCCCCTTCGCTCTACAGCGCTCGGTACTTCCAAGCGCCAGATCTGCAGGCTAGGCAGCGGGCATCTTTGCGGCCGAGCAAAGCCGTTAAACATCAAACACGAAGGTTGCCCCACTTAAAGATGCCTCTACGAAGAGTTGAAATCCTTTATTTCAAGATTTCCAGTACAGCAGGTAAAAGTCCACTCTGCATGATGAGCCCAACGCGTTTCAAACAATGAATGTTCTTGGTCACGGGCGAATGAGCAGAAAGCAGCATGCACGATGAGACACTCCCTGATAAGTGTGGAAGACCCGCCTTAATGGGCGTATGCTGCATAGCATTCTGGTTTTCGTAGTGTCTCACCCCTGGTGTTGGTGCCGCCACAGTCTGTACCTTATCTCTGTATTTCCCCAGTGGGTGAGGGTGGAACTGGAAAGACTGCGGTACTGTTCATAGCGCCAAATCTCAAAATGGCCCCTTCGCTCTACAGTGCTCGGTACTTCCAAGCGCCAGATCTGCAGGCTAGGCAGCGGGCATCTTTGCGGCCGAGCAAAGCCGCTAAACATCAAACACGAAGGTTGCCCCACTTAAAGATGCCTCTACGAAGATTTGAAAGCCTTTATTTCAAGATTTCCAGTACAGCAGGTAAAAGTCCACTCTGCATGATGAGCCCAACGCGTTTCAAACAATGAATGTTCTTGGTCACGGGCGAATGAGCAGAAAGCAGCATGCGCGATGAGACACTCCCTGATAAGTGTTGAAGACCCGCCTTAATGGCCGTATGCTGCATAGCATTCTGGTTTTCGTAGTGTCTCCCCCCTGGTGTAGGTGCCGCCACAGTCTGTACCTTATCTCTGTATTTCCCCAGTGGGTGAGGGTGGAACGGGAAACACTGCGGTACTGTTCATAGCGCCAAATCTCAAAATGGCCCCTTCGTTCTACAGCGCTCGGTACTTCCAAGCACCAGATCTGCAGGCTAGGCAGCGGGCATCTTTGCGGCCGAGCAAAGCCGCTAAACATCAAACACGAAGGTTGCCCCACTTAAAGATGCCTCTACGAAGAGTTGAAAGCCTTTATTTCAAGATTTCCAGTACAGCAGGTAAAAGTCCACTCTGCATGATGAGCCCAACGCGTTTCAAACAATGAATGTTCTTGTTCACGGGCGAATGAGCAGAAAGCAGCATGCGCGATGAGACACTCCCTGATAAGTGTTGAAGACCTGCCTTAATGGCCGTATGCTGCATAGCATTCTGGTTTTCGTAGTGTCTCACCCCTGGTGTAGGTGCCGCCACAGTCTGTACCTTATCTCTGTATTTCCCCAGTGGGTGAGGGTAGAACTGGAAACACTGCGGTACTGTCCATAGCGCCAAATCTCAAAATGGCCCCTTCGCTCTACAGCGCTCGGTACTTCCAAGCGCCAGATCTGCAGGCTAGGCAGCGGGCATCTTTGCGGCCGAGCAAAGCCGCTAAACATCAAACACGAAGGTTGCCCCACTTAAAGATGCCTCTACGAAGAGTTGAAAGCCTTTATTTCAAGATTTCCAGTACAGCAGGTAAAAGTCCACTCTGCATGATGAGCCCAACGCGTTTCAAACAATGAATGTTCTTGGTCACGGGTGAATGAGCAGAAAGCAGCATGCGCGATGAGACACTCCCTGATAAGTGTAGAAGACCCGCCTTAATGGCCGTATGCTGCATAGCATTCTGGTTTTCGTAGTGTCTCACCCCTGGTGTAGTTGCCGCCACAGTCTGTACCTTATCTCTGTATTTCCCCAGTGGGTGAGGGTGGAACTGGAAACACTGCGGTACTGTTCATAGCGCCAAATCTCAAAATGGCCCCTTCGCTCTACAGCGCTCGGTACTTCCAAGCGCCAGATCTGCAGGCTAGGCAGCGGGCATCTTTGCGGCCGAGCAAAGCCGCTAAACATCAAACACGAAGGTTGCCCCACTTAAAGATGCCTCTACGAAGAGTTGAAAGCCTTTATTTCAAGATTTCCAGTACAGCAGGTAAAAGTCCACTCTGCATGATGAGCCCAACGCGTTTCAAACAATGAATGTTCTTGGTCACGGGTGAATGAGAAGAAAGTAGCATGCGCGATGAGACACTCACTGATAAGTGTTGAAGACCCGCCTTAATGGCCGTATGCTGCATAGCATTCTGGTTTTCGTAGTGTCTCACCCCTGTTGTAGGGGCCGCCACAGTCTGTACCTTTCTCTGTATTACCCCAGTGGGTGAGGGTGGAACTGGAAACACTGCGGTACTGTTCATAGCGCCAAATCTCAAAATCGCCCCTTCGCTCTACAGCGCTTGGTACTTCCAAGCACCAGATCTGCAGGCTAGGCAGCGGGCATCTTTGCGGCCGAGCAAAGCCGCTAAACATCAAACACGAAGGTTGCCCAACTTGAAGATGCCTCTATGAAGAGTTGAAAGCCTTTATTTCAAGATTTCCAGTACAGCAGGTAAAAGTCCACTCTGCATGATGAGCCCAACGCGTTTCAAACAATGAATGTTCTTGGTCACGGGCGAATGAGCAGAAAGCAGCATGCACGATGAGACACTCCCTGATAAGTGTGGAAGACCCGCCTTAATGGGCGTATGCTGCATAGCATTCTGGTTTTCGTAGTGTCTCACCCCTGGTGTTGGTGCCGCCACAGTCTGTACCTTATCTCTGTATTTCCCCAGTGGGTGAGGGTGGAACTGGAAACACTGCGGTACTGTTCATAGCGCCAAATCTCAAAATGGCCCCTTCGCTCTACAGTGCTCGGTACTTCCAAGCGCCAGATCTGCAGGCTAGGCAGCGGGCATCTTTGCGGCCGAGCAAAGCCGCTAAACATCAAACACGAAGGTTGCCCCACTTAAAGATGCCTCTACGAAGATTTGAAAGCCTTTATTTCAAGATTTCCAGTACAGCAGGTAAAAGTCCACTCTGCATGATGAGCCCAACGCGTTTCAAACAATGAATGTTCTTGGTCACGGGCGAATGAGCAGAAAGCAGCATGGCCGATGAGACACTCCCTGATAAGTGTTGAAGACCCGCCTTAATGGGCGTATGCTGCATAGCATTCTGGTTTTTGTAGTGTCTCACCCCTGGTGTAGGTGCCGCCACAGTCTGTACCTTATCTCTGTATTTCCCCAGTGGGTGAGGGTGGAACTGGAAACACTGCGGTACTGTTCATAGCGCAAAATCTCAAAATGGCCGCTTCGCTCTACAGCGCTCGGTACTTCCAAGCGCCAGATCTGCAGGCTAGGCAGCGGGCATCTTTGCGGCCGAGCAAAGCCGCTAAACATCAAACACGAAGGTTGCCCAACTTAAAGATGCCTCTACGAAGAGTTGAAAGCCTTTATTTCAAGATTTCCAGTACAGCAGGTAAAAGTCTACTCTGCATGATGAGCCCAACGCGTTTCAAACAATGAATGTTCTTGGTCACGGGCGAATGAGCAGAAAGCAGCATGCGCGATGAGACACTCCCTGATAAGTGTTGAAGACCCGCCTTAATGGCCGTATGCTGCATAGCATTCTGGTTTTCGTAGTGTCTCACCCCTGGTGTAGGTGCCGCCACAGTCTGTACCTTATCTCTGTATTTCCCCAGTGGGTGAGGGTGGAACTGGAAACACTGCGGTACTGTTCATAGTACCAAATCTCAAAATAGCCCCTTCGCTCTACAGCGCTCGGTACTTCCAAGCGCCAGATCTGCAGGCTAGGCAGCGGGCATCTTTGCGGCCGAGCAAAGCCGTTAAACATCAAACACGAAGGTTGCCCCACTTAAAGATGCCTCTACGAAGAGTTGAAAGCCTTTATTTCAAGATTTCCAGTACAGCAGGTAAAAGTCCACTCTGCATGATGAGCCCAACGCGTTTCAAACAATGAATGTTCTTGGTCACGGGCGAATGAGCAGAAAGCAGCATGCACGATGAGACACTCCCTGATAAGTGTGGAAGACCCGCCTTAATGGGCGTATGCTGCATAGCATTCTGGTTTTCGTAGTGTCTCACCCCTGGTGTTGGTGCCGCCACAGTCTGTACCTTATCTCTGTATTTCCCCAGTGGGTGAGGGTGGAACTGGAAAGACTGCGGTACTGTTCATAGCGCCAAATCTCAAAATGGCCCCTTCGCTCTACAGCGCTCGGTACTTCCAAGCGCCAGATCTGCAGGCTAGGCAGCGGGCATCTTTGCGGCCGAGCAAAGCCGCTAAACATCAAACACGAAGGTTGCCCCACTTAAAGATGCCTCTACGAAGATTTGAAAGCCTTTATTTCAAGATTTCCAGTACAGCAGGTAAAAGTCCACTCTGCATGATGAGCCCAACGCGTTTCAAACAATGAATGTTCTTGGTCACGGGCGAATGAGCAGAAAGCAGCATGCGCGATGAGACACTCCCTGATAAGTGTTGAAGACCCGCCTTAATGGCCGTATGCTGCATAGCATTCTGGTTTTCGTAGTGTCTCCCCCCTGGTGTAGGTGCCGCCACAGTCTGTACCTTATCTCTGTATTTCCCCAGTGGGTGAGGGTGGAACGGGAAACACTGCGGTACTGTTCATAGCGCCAAATCTCAAAATGGCCCCTTCGTTCTACAGCGCTCGGTACTTCCAAGCACCAGATCTGCAGGCTAGGCAGCGGGCATCTTTGCGGCCGAGCAAAGCCGCTAAACATCAAACACGAAGGTTGCCCCACTTAAAGATGCCTCTACGAAGAGTTGAAAGCCTTTATTTCAAGATTTCCAGTACAGCAGGTAAAAGTCCACTCTGCATGATGAGCCCAACGCGTTTCAAACAATGAATGTTCTTGTTCACGGGCGAATGAGCAGAAAGCAGCATGCGCGATGAGACACTCCCTGATAAGTGTTGAAGACCTGCCTTAATGGCCGTATGCTGCATAGCATTCTGGTTTTCGTAGTGTCTCACCCCTGGTGTAGGTGCCGCCACAGTCTGTACCTTATCTCTGTATTTCCCCAGTGGGTGAGGGTAGAACTGGAAACACTGCGGTACTGTCCATAGCGCCAAATCTCAAAATGGCCCCTTCGCTCTACAGCGCTCGGTACTTCCAAGCGCCAGATCTGCAGGCTAGGCAGCGGGCATCTTTGCGGCCGAGCAAAGCCGCTAAACATCAAACACGAAGGTTGCCCCACTTAAAGATGCCTCTACGAAGAGTTGAAAGCCTTTATTTCAAGATTTCCAGTACAGCAGGTAAAAGTCCACTCTGCATGATGAGCCCAACGCGTTTCAAACAATGAATGTTCTTGGTCACGGGTGAATGAGCAGAAAGCAGCATGCGCGATGAGACACTCCCTGATAAGTGTAGAAGACCCGCCTTAATGGCCGTATGCTGCATAGCATTCTGGTTTTCGTAGTGTCTCACCCCTGGTGTAGTTGCCGCCACAGTCTGTACCTTATCTCTGTATTTCCCCAGTGGGTGAGGGTGGAACTGGAAACACTGCGGTACTGTTCATAGCGCCAAATCTCAAAATGGCCCCTTCGCTCTACAGCGCTCGGTACTTCCAAGCGCCAGATCTGCAGGCTAGGCAGCGGGCATCTTTGCGGCCGAGCAAAGCCGCTAAACATCAAACACGAAGGTTGCCCCACTTAAAGATGCCTCTACGAAGAGTTGAAAGCCTTTATTTCAAGATTTCCAGTACAGCAGGTAAAAGTCCACTCTGCATGATGAGCCCAACGCGTTTCAAACAATGAATGTTCTTGGTCACGGGCGAATGAGCAGAAAGCAGCATGCGCGATGAGACACTCCCTAATAAGTGTGGAAGACCCGCCTTAATGGGCGTATGCTGCATAGCATTCTGGTTTTCGTAGTGTCTCACCCCTGGTGTAGGTGCCGCCACAGTCTGTACCTTATCTCTGTATTTCCCCAGTGGGTGAGGGTGGAACTGGAAACACTGCGGTACTGTTCATAGCGCCAAATCTCAAAATGGCCCCTTCGCTCTACAGCGCTCGGTACTTCCAAGCGCCAGATCTGCAGGCTAGGCAGCGGGCATCTTTGCGGCCGAGCAAAGCCGCTAAACATCAAACACGAAGGTTACCCCACTTAAAGATGCCTCTACGAAGAGTTGAAAGCCTTTATTTCAAGATTTCCAGTACAGCAGGTAAAAGTCCACTCTGCATGATGAGCCCAACGCGTTTCAAACAATGAATGTTCTTGGTCACGGGCGAATGAGCAGAAAGCAGCAAGCGCGATGAGACACTCCCTGATAAGTGTTGAAGACCCGCCTTAATGGGCGTATGCTGCATAGCATTCTGGTTTTTGTAGTGTCTCACCCCTGGTGTAGGTGCCGCCACAGTCTGTACCTTATCTCTGTATTTCCCCAGTGGGTGAGGGTGGAACTGGAAACACTGCGGTACTGTTCATAGCGCCAAATCTCAAAATGGCCCCTTTGCTCTACAGCGCTCGGTACTTCCAAGCGCCAGATCTGCAGGCTAGGCAGCGGGCATCTTTGCGGCCGAGCAAAGCCGCTAAACATCAAACACGAAGGTTGCCCCACTTAAAGATGCCTCTACGAAGAGTTGAAAGCCTTTATTTCAAGATTTCCAGTACAGCAGGTAAAAGTCCACTCTGCATGATGAGCCCAACGCGTTTCAAACAATGAATGTTCTTGGTCACGGGCGAATGAGCAGAAAGCAGCATGCGCGATGAGACACTCCCTGATAAGTGTGGAAGACCCGCCTTAATGGGCGTATGCTGCATAGCATTCTGGTTTTCATAGTGTCTCACCCCTGGTGTAGGTGCCGCCACAGTCTGTACCTTATCTCTGTATTTCCCCAGTGGGTGAGGGTGGAACTGGAAACACTGCGGTACTGTTCATAGCGCCAAATCTCAAAATGGCCCCTTCACTCTATAGCGCTCGGTACTTCCAAGCGCCAGATCTGCAGGCTAGGCAGCGGGCATCTTTGCGGCCGAGCAAAGCCGCTAAACATCAAACACGAAGGTTGTCCCACTTAAAGATGCCTCTACGAAGAGTTGAAAACCTTTTTTCAAGATTTCCAGAACAGCAGGTAAAAGTCCACTCTGCATGATGAGCCCAACGCGTTTCAAACAATGAATGTTCTTGGTCACGGGCGAATGAGCAGAAAGCAGCATGCGCGATGAGACACTCCCTGATAAGTGTTGAAGACCCGCCTTAATGGCCGTATGCTGCATAGCATTCTGGTTTTTGTAGTGTCTCACCCCTGGTGTAGGTGCCGCCACAGTCTGTACCTTATGTCTGTATTTCCCCAGTGGGTGAGGGTGGAACTGGAAACACTGCGGTACTGTTCATAGCGCCAAATCTCAAAATGGCCCCTTCGCTCTACAGCGCTCGGTAGCCGGTAAACATCAAACACGAAGGTTGCCCCACTTAAAGATGCCTCTACGAAGAGTTGAAAGCCTTTATTTCAAGATTTCCAGTACAGCAGGTAAAAGTCCACTCTGCATGATGAGCCCAACGCGTTTCAAACAATGAATGTTCTTGGTCACGGGCGAATGAGCAGAAAGCAGCATGCGCGATGAGACACTCCCTGATAAGTGTTGAAGACACGCCTTAATGGCCGTATGCTGCATAGCATTCTGGTTTTAGGCAGCGGGCATCTTTGCGGCCGAGCAAAGCCGCTAAACATCAAACACGAAGGTTGCCCCACTTAAAGATGCCTCTACGAAGAGTTGAAAGCCTTTATTTCAAGATTTCCAGTACAGCAGGTAAAAGTCCACTCTGCATGATGAGCCCAACGCGTTTCAAACAATGAATGTTCTTGGTCACGGGCGAATGAGCAGAAAGCAGCATGCGCGATGAGACACTCCCTGATAAGTGTTGAAGACACGCCTTAATGGCCGTATGCTGCATAGCATTCTGGTTTTCGTAGTGTCTCCCCCCTGGTGTAGGTGCCGCCACAGTCTGTACCTTATCTCTGTATTTCCCCAGTGGGTGAGGGTGGAACTGGAAACACTGCGGTACTGTTCATAGCGCCAAATCTCAAAATGGCCCCTTCGTTCTACAGCGCTCGGTACTTCCAAGCACCAGATCTGCAGGCTAGGCAGCGGGCATCTTTGCGGCCGAGCAAAACCGCTAAACATCAAACACGAAGGTTGCCCCACTTAAAGATGCCTCTACGAAGAGTTGAAAGCATTTATTTCAAGATTTCCAGTACAGCAGGTAAAAGTCCACTCTGCATGATGAGCCCAACGCGTTTCAAACAATGAATGTTCTTGGTCACGGGCGAATGAGCAGAAAGCAGCATGCGCGATGAGACACTCCCTGATAAGTGTTGAAGACCCGCCTTAATGGCCGTATGCTGCATAGCATTCTGGTTTTCGTAGTGTCTCACCCCTGGTGTAGGTGCCGCCACAGTCTGTACCTTATCTCTGTATTTCCCCAGTCGGTGAGGGTGGAACTGGAAACACTGCGGTACTGTTCATAGCGCCAAATCTCAATATGGCCCCTTCGCTCTACAGCGCTCGGTACTTCCAAGCGCCAGATCTGCAGGCTAGGCAGCGGGCATCTTTGCGGCCGAGCAAAGCCGCTAAACATCAAACACGAAGGTTGCCCCACCTAAAGATGCCTCTACGAAGAGTTGAAAGCCTTTATTTCAAGATTTCCAGTACAGCAGGTAAAAGTCCACTCTGCATGATGAGCCCAACGCGTTTCAAACAATGAATGTTCTTGGTCACGGGTGAATGAGCAGAAAGCAGCATGCGCGATGAGACACTCCCTGATAAGTGTAGAAGACCCGCCTTAATGGCCGTATGCTGCATAGCATTCTGGTTTTCGTAGTGTCTCACCCCTGGTGTAGGTGCCGCCACAGTCTGTACCTTATCTCTGTATTTCCCCAGTGGGTGAGGGTGGAACTGGAAACACTGCGGTACTGTTCATAGCGCCAAATCTCAAAATGGCCCCTTCGCTCTACAGCGCTCAGTACTTCCAAGCGCCAGATCTGCAGGCTAGGCAGCGGGCATCTTTGCGGCCGAGCAAAGCCGCTAAACATCAAACACGAAGGTTACCCCACTTAAAGATGCCTCTACGAAGAGTTGAAAGCCTTTATTTCAAGATTTCCAGTACAGCAGGTAAAAGTCCACTCTGCATGATGAGCCCAACGCGTTTCAAACAATGAATGTTCTTGGTCACGGGCGAATGAGCAGAAAGCAGCATGCGCGATGAGACACTCCCTAATAAGTGTGGAAGACCCGCCTTAATGGGCGTATGCTGCATAGCATTCTGGTTTTCGTAGTGTCTCACCCCTGGTGTAGGTGCCGCCACAGTCTGTACCTTATCTCTGTATTTCCCCAGTGGGTGAGGGTGGAACTGGAAACACTGCGGTACTGTTCATAGCGCCAAATCTCAAAATGGCCCCTTCGCTCTACAGCGCTCGGTACTTCCAAGCGCCAGATCTGCAGGCTAGGCAGCGGGCATCTTTGCGGCCGAGCAAAGCCGCTAAACATCAAACACGAAGGTTACCCCACTTAAAGATGCCTCTACGAAGAGTTGAAAGCCTTTATTTCAAGATTTCCAGTACAGCAGGTAAAAGTCCACTCTGCATGATGAGCCCAACGCGTTTCAAACAATGAATGTTCTTGGTCACGGGCGAATGAGCAGAAAGCAGCAAGCGCGATGAGACACTCCCTGATAAGTGTTGAAGACCCGCCTTAATGGGCGTATGCTGCATAGCATTCTGGTTTTTGTAGTGTCTCACCCCTGGTGTAGGTGCCGCCACAGTCTGTACCTTATCTCTGTATTTCCCCAGTGGGTGAGGGTGGAACTGGAAACACTGCGGTACTGTTCATAGCGCCAAATCTCAAAATGGCCCCTTCGCTCTACAGCGCTCGGTACTTCCAAGCGCCAGATCTGCAGGCTAGGCAGCGGGCATCTTTGCGGCCGAGCAAAGCCGCTAAACATCAAACACGAAGGTTGCCCCACTTAAAGATGCCTCTACGAAGAGTTGAAAGCCTTTATTTCAAGATTTCCAGTACAGCAGGTAAAAGTCCACTCTGCATGATGAGCCCAACGCGTTTCAAACAATGAATGTTCTTGGTCACGGGCGAATGAGCAGAAAGCAGCATGCGCGATGAGACACTCCCTGATAAGTGTGGAAGACCCGCCTTAATGGGCGTATGCTGCATAGCATTCTGGTTTTCATAGTGTCTCACCCCTGGTGTAGGTGCCGCCACAGTCTGTACCTTATCTCTGTATTTCCCCAGTGGGTGAGGGTGGAACTGGAAACACTGCGGTACTGTTCATAGCGCCAAATCTCAAAATGGCCCCTTCACTCTATAGCGCTCGGTACTTCCAAGCGCCAGATCTGCAGACTAGGCAGCGGGCATCTTTGCGGCCGAGCAAAGCCGCTAAACATCAAACACGAAGGTTGTCCCACTTAAAGATGCCTCTACGAAGAGTTGAAAACCTTTTTTCAAGATTTCCAGAACAGCAGGTAAAAGTCCACTCTGCATGATGAGCCCAACGCGTTTCAAACAATGAATGTTCTTGGTCACGGGCGAATGAGCAGAAAGCAGCATGCGCGATGAGACACTCCCTGATAAGTGTTGAAGACCCGCCTTAATGGCCGTATGCTGCATAGCATTCTGGTTTTCGTAGTGTCTCACCCCTGGTGTAGGTGCCGCCACAGTCTGTACCTTATGTCTGTATTTCCCCAGTGGGTGAGGGTGGAACTGGAAACACTGCGGTACTGTTCATAGCGCCAAATCTCAAAATGGCCCCTTCGCTCTACAGCGCTCGGTACTTCCAAGCGCCAGATCTGCAGGCTAGGCAGCGGGCATCTTTGCGGCCGAGCAAAGCCGCTAAACATCAAACACGAAGGTTGCCCCACTTAAAGATGCCTCTACGAAGAGTTGAAAGCCTTTATTTCAAGATTTCCAGTACAGCAGGTAAAAGTCCACTCTGCATGATGAGCCCAACGCGTTTCAAACAATGAATGTTCTTGGTCACGGGCGAATGAGCAGAAAGCAGCATGCGCGATGAGACACTCCCTGATAAGTGTTGAAGACACGCCTTAATGGCCGTATGCTGCATAGCATTCTGGTTTTAGGCAGCGGGCATCTTTGCGGCCGAGCAAAGCCGCTAAACATCAAACACGAAGGTTGCCCCACTTAAAGATGCCTCTACGAAGAGTTGAAAGCCTTTATTTCAAGATTTCCAGTACAGCAGGTAAAAGTCCACTCTGCATGATGAGCCCAACGCGTTTCAAACAATGAATGTTCTTGGTCACGGGCGAATGAGCAGAAAGCAGCATGCGCGATGAGACACTCCCTGATAAGTGTTGAAGACACGCCTTAATGGCCGTATGCAGCATAGCATTCTGGTTTTCGTAGTGTCTCCCCCCTGGTGTAGGTGCCGCCACAGTCTGTACCTTATCTCTGTATTTCCCCAGTGGGTGAGGGTGGAACTGGAAACACTGCGGTACTGTTCATAGCGCCAAATCTCAAAATGGCCCCTTCGTTCTACAGCGCTCGGTACTTCCAAGCACCAGATCTGCAGGCTAGGCAGCGGGCATCTTTGCGGCCGAGCAAAACCGCTAAACATCAAACACGAAGGTTGCCCCACTTAAAGATGCCTCTACGAAGAGTTGAAAGCCTTTATTTCAAGATTTCCAGTACAGCAGGTAAAAGTCCACTCTGCATGATGAGCCCAACGCGTTTCAAACAATGAATGTTCTTGGTCACGGGCGAATGAGCAGAAAGCAGCATGCGCGATGAGACACTCCCTGATAAGTGTTGAAGACCCGCCTTAATGGCCGTATGCTGCATAGCATTCTGGTTTTCGTAGTGTCTCACCCCTGGTGTAGGTGCCGCCACAGTCTGTACCTTATCTCTGTATTTCCCCAGTCGGTGAGGGTGGAACTGGAAACACTGCGGTACTGTTCATAGCGCCAAATCTCAATATGGCCCCTTCGCTCTACAGCGCTCGGTACTTCCAAGCGCCAGATCTGCAGGCTAGGCAGCGGGCATCTTTGCGGCCGAGCAAAGCCGCTAAACATCAAACACGAAGGTTGCCCCACCTAAAGATGCCTCTACGAAGAGTTGAAAGCCTTTATTTCAAGATTTCCAGTACAGCAGGTAAAAGTCCACTCTGCATGATGAGCCCAACGCGTTTCAAACAATGAATGTTCTTGGTCACGGGTGAATGAGCAGAAAGCAGCATGCGCGATGAGACACTCCCTGATAAGTGTAGAAGACCCGCCTTAATGGCCGTATGCTGCATAGCATTCTGGTTTTCGTAGTGTCTCACCCCTGGTGTAGGTGCCGCCACAGTCTGTACCTTATCTCTGTATTTCCCCAGTGGGTGAGGGTGGAACTGGAAACACTGCGGTACTGTTCATAGCTCCAAATCTCAAAATGGCCCCTTCGCTCTACAGCGCTCGGTACTTCCAAGCGCCAGATCTGCAGGCTAGGCAGCGGGCATCTTTGCGGCCGAGCAAAGCCGCTAAACATTAAACACGAAGGTTGCCCCACTTAAAGATGCCTCTACGAAGAGTTGAAAGCCTTTATTTCAAGATTTCCAGTACAGCAGGTAAAAGTCCACTCTGCATGATGAGCCCAACGCGTTTCAAACAATGAATGTTCTTGGTCACGGGCGAATGAGCAGAAAGCAGCAAGCGCGATGAGACACTCCCTGATAAGTGTTGAAGACCCGCCTTAATGGGCGTATGCTGCATAGCATTCTGGTTTTTGTAGTGTCTCACCCCTAGTGTAGGTGCCGCCACAGTCTGTACCTTATCTCTGTATTTCCCCAGTGGGTGAGGGTGGAACTGGAAACACTGCGGTACTGTTCATAGCGCCAAATCTCAAAATGGCCCCTTCGCTCTACAGCGCTCGGTACTTCCAAGCGCCAGATCTGCAGGCTGGGCAGCGGGCATCTTTGCGGCCGAGCAAAGCCGCTAAACATCAAACACGAAGGTTGCCCCACTTAAAGATGCCTCTACGAAGAGTTGAAAGCCTTTATTTCAAGATTTCCAGTACAGCAGGTAAAAGTCCACTCTGCATGATGAGCCCAACGCGTTTCAAACAATGAATGATCTTGGTCACGGGCGAATGAGCAGAAAGCAGCATGCGCGATGAGACACTCCCTGATAAGTGTGGAAGACCCGCCTTAATGGGCGTATGCTGCATAGCATTCTGGTTTTTGTAGTGTCTCACCCCTGGTGTAGGTGCCGCCACAGTCTGTACCTTATCTCTGTATTTCCCCAGTGGGTGAGGGTGGAACTGGAAACACTGCGGTACTGTTCATAGCGCCAAATCTCAAAATGGCCCCTTCACTCTATAGCGCTCGGTACTTCCAAGCGCCAGATCTGCAGGCTAAGCAGCGGGCATCTTTGCGGCCGAGCAAAGCCGCTAAACATCAAACACGAAGGTTGTCCCACTTAAAGATGCCTCTACGAAGAGTTGAAAGCCTTTTTTCAAGATTTCCAGAACAGCAGGTAAAAGTCCACTCTGCATGATGAGCCCAACGCGTTTCAAACAATGAATGTTCTTGGTCACGGGCGAATGAGCAGAAAGCCGCATGCGCGATGAGACACTCCCTGATAAGTGTTGAAGACCCGCCTTAATGGCCGTATGCTGCATAGCATTCTGGTTTTCGTAGTGTCTCACCCCTGGTGTAGGTGCCGCCACAGTCTGTACCTTATCTCTGTATTTCCCCAGTGGGTGAGGGTGGAACTGGAAACACTGCGGTACTGTTCATAGCGCCAAATCTCAAAATGGCCCCTTCGCTCTACAGCACTCGGTACTTCCAAGCGCCAGATCTGCAGGCTAGGCAGCGGGCATCTTTGCGGCCGAGCAAAGCCGCTAAACATCAAACACGAAGGTTGCCCCACTTAAAGATGCCTCTACGAAGAGTTGAAAGCCTTTATTTCAAGATTTCCAGTACAGCAGGTAAAAGTCCACTCTGCATGATGAGCCCAACGCGTTTCAAACAATGAATGTTCTTGGTCACGGGCGAATGAGCAGAAAGCCGCATGCGCGATGAGACACTCCCTGATAAGTGTTGAAGACCCGCCTTAATGGCCGTATGCTGCATAGCATTCTGGTTTTCGTAGTGTCTCACCCCTGGTGTAGGTGCCGCCACAGTCTGTACCTTATCTCTGTATTTCCCCAGTGGGTGAGGGTGGAACTGGAAACACTGCGGTACTGTTCATAGCGCCAAATCTCAAAATGGCCCCTTCGCTCTACAGCGCTCGGTACTTCCAAGCGCCAGATCTGCAGGCTAGGCAGCGGGCATCTTTGCGGCCGAGCAAAGCCGCTAAACATTAAACACGAAGGTTGCCCCACTTAAAGATGCCTCTACGAAGAGTTGAAAGCCTTTATTTCAAGATTTCCAGTACAGCAGGTAAAAGTCCACTCTGCATGATGAGCCCAACGCGTTTCAAACAATGAATGTTCTTGGTCACGGGCGAATGAGCAGAAAGCAGCATGCGCGATGAGACACTCCCTAATAAGTGTGGAAGACCCGCCTTAATGGGCGTATGCTGCATAGCATTCTGGTTTTCGTAGTGTCTCACCCCTGGTGTAGGTGCCGCCACAGTCTGTACCTTATCTCTGTATTTCCCCAGTGGGTGAGGGTGGAACTGGAAACACTGCGGTACTGTTCATAGCGCCAAATCTCAAAATGGCCCCTTCGCTCTACAGCGCTCGGTACTTCCAAGCGCCAGATCTGCAGGCTAGGCAGCGGGCATCTTTGCGGCCGAGCAAAGCCGCTAAACATCAAACACGAAGGTTGCCCCACTTAAAGATGCCTCTACGAAGAGTTGAAAGCCTTTATTTCAAGATTTCCAGTACAGCAGGTAAAAGTCCACTCTGCCTGATGAGCCCAACGCGTTTCAAACAATGAATGTTCTTGGTCACGGGCGAATGAGCAGAAAGCAGCAAGCGCGATGAGACACTCCCTGATAAGTGTTGAAGACCCGCCTTAATGGGCGTATGCTGCATAGCATTCTGGTTTTCGTAGTGTCTCACCCCTGGTGTAGGTGCCGCCACAGTCTGTACCTTATCTCTGTATTTCCCCAGTGGGTGAGGGTGGAACTGGAAACACTGCGGTACTGTTCATAGCGCCAAATCTCAAAATGGCCCCTTCGCTCTACAGCACTCGGTACTTCCAAGCGCCAGATCTGCAGGCTAGGCAGCGGGCATCTTTGCGGCCGAGCAAAGCCGCTAAACATCAAACACGAAGGTTGCCCCACTTAAAGATGCCTCTACGAAGAGTTGAAAGCCTTTATTTCAAGATTTCCAGTACAGCAGGTAAAAGTCCACTCTGCATGATGAGCCCAACGCGTTTCAAACAATGAATGTTCTTGGTCACGGGCGAATGAGCAGAAAGCCGCATGCGCGATGAGACACTCCCTGATAAGTGTTGAAGATCCGCCTTAATGGCCGTATGCTGCATAGCATTCTGGTTTTCGTAGTGTCTCACCCCTGGTGTAGGTGCCGCCACAGTCTGTACCTTATCTCTGTATTTCCCCAGTGGGTGAGGGTGGAACTGGAAACACTGCGGTACTGTTCATAGCTCCAAATCTCAAAATGGCCCCTTCGCTCTACAGCGCTCGGTACTTCCAAGCGCCAGATCTGCAAGCTAGGCAGCGGGCATCTTTGCGGCCGAGCAAAGCCGCTAAACATTAAACACGAAGGTTGCCCCACTTAAAGATGCCTCTACAAAGAGTTGAAAGCCTTTATTTCAAGATTTCCAGTACAGCAGGTAAAAGTCCACTCTGCATGATGAGCCCAACGCGTTTCAAACAATGAATGTTCTTGGTCACGGGCGAATGAGCAGAAAGCAGCATGCGCGATGAGACACTCCCTGATAAGTGTTGAAGACCCGCCTTAATGGCCGTATGCTGCATAGCATTCTGGTTTTCGTAGTGTCTCACCCCTGGTGTAGGTGCCGCCACAGTCTGTACCTTATCTCTGTATTTCCCCAGTGGGTGAGGGTGGAACTGGAAACACTGCGGTACTGTTCATAGCGCCAAATCTCAAAATGGCCCCTTCGCTCTACAGCGCTCGGTACTTCCAAGCGCCAGATCTGCAGGCTAGGCAGCGGGCATCTTTGTGGCCGAGCAAAGCCGCTAAACATCAAACACGAAGGTTGCCCCACTTAAAGATGCCTCTACGAAGAGTTGGAAGCCTTTATTTCAAGATTTCCAGTACAGCAGGTAAAAGTCCACTCTGCATGATGAGCCCAACGCGTTTTAAACAATGAATGTTCTTGGTCATGGGCGAATGAGCAGAAAGCAGCATGCGCGATGAGACACTCCCTAATAAGTGTTGAAGACCCGCCTTAATGGCCGTATGCTGCATAGCATTCTGGTTTTCGTAGTGTTTCACCCCTGGTGTAGGTGCCGCCACAGTCTGTACCTTAGCTCTGTATTTTCCCAGTGGGTGAGGGTGGAACTGGAAACACTGCGGTACTGTTCATAGCGCCAAATCTCAAAATGGCCCCTTCGCTCTACAGCGCTCGGTACTTCCAAGCGCCGGATCTGCAGGCTAGGCAGCGGGCATCTTTGCGGCCGAGTAAAGCCGCTAAACATCAAACACAAAGGTTGCCCCACTTAAAGATGCCTCAACGTAGAGTTGAAAGCCTTTATTTCAAGATTTCCAGTACAGCAGGTAAAAGTCCACTCTGCATGATGAGCCCAACGCGTTTCAAACAATGAATGTTCTTGGTCACGGGCGAATGAGCAGAAAGCAGCATGCGCGATGAGACACTCCCTGATAAGTGTTGAAGACCCGCCTTAATGGGCGTATGCTGCATAGCATTCTGGTTTTCGTAGTGTCTCACCCCTGGTGTAGGTGCCGCCACAGTCTGTACCTTATCTCTGTATTTCCCCAGTGGGTGAGGGTGGAACTGGAAACACTGCGGTACTGTTCATAGCGCCAAATCTCAAAATGGCCCCTTCGCTCTACAGCGCTCGGTACTTCCAAGCGCCAGATCTGCAGGCTAGGCAGCGGGCATCTTTGCGGCCGAGCAAAGCCGCTAAACATCAAACACGAAGGTTGCCCCACTTAAAGATGCCTCTATGAAGAGTTGAAAGCCTTTATTTCAAGATTTCCAGTACAGCAGGTAAAAGTCCACTCTGCATGATGAGCCCAACGCGTTTCAAACAATGAATGTTCTTGGTCACGGGCGAATGAGCAGAAAGCAGCATGCGCGATGAGACACTCCCTGATAAGTGTGGAAGACCCGCCTTAATGGGCGTATGCTGCATAGCATTCTGGTTTTCGTAGTGTCTCACCCCTGGTGTAGGTGCCGCCACAGTCTGTACCTTATCTCTGTATTTCCCCAGTGGGTGAGGGTGGAACTGGAAAGACTGCGGTACTGTTAATAGCGCCAAATCTAAAAATGGCCCCTTCGCTCTACAGCGCTCGGTACTTCCAAGCGCCAGATCTGCAGGCTAGGCAGCGGGCATCTTTGCGGCCGAGCAAAGCCGCTAAACATCAAACACGAAGGTTGCCCCACTTAAAGATGCCTCTACGAAGAGTTGAAAGCCTTTATTTCAAGATTTCCAGTACAGCAGGTAAAAGTCCACTCTGCATAATGAGCCCAACGCGTTTCAAACAATGAATGTTCTTGGTCACGGGCGAATGAGCAGAAAGCAGCATGCGCGATGAGACACTCCCTGATAAGTGTTGAAGACCCGCCTTAATGGCCGTATGCTGCATTGCATTCTGGTTTTCGTAGTGTCTCACCCCTGGTGTAGGTGCCGCCACAGTCTGTACCTTATCTCTGTATTTCCCCAGTGGGTGAGGGTGGAACTGGAAACACTGCGGTACTGTTCATAGCGCCAAATCTCAAAATGGCCCCTTCGCTCTACAGCGCTCGGTACTTCCAAGCGCCAGATCTGCAGGCTAGGCAGCGGGCATCTTTGCGGCCGAGCAAAGCCGCTAAACATCAAACACGAAGGTTGTCCCACTTAAAGATGCCTCTACGAAGAGTTGAAAGCCTTTATTTCAAGATTTCCAGTACAGCAGGTAAAAGTTCACTCTGCATGATGAGCCCAACGCGTTTCAAACAATGAATGTTCTTGGTCACGGGTGAATGAGAAGAAAGTAGCATGCGCGATGAGACACTCCCTGATAAGTGTTGAAGACCCGCCTTAATGGCCGTATGCTGCATAGCATTCTGGTTTTCGTAGTGTCTCACCCCTGTTGTAGGGGCCGCCACAGTCTGTACCTTTCTCTGTATTACCCCAGTGGGTGAGGGTGGAACTGGAAACACTGCGGTACTGTTCATAGCGCCAAATCTCAAAATCGCCCCTTCGCTCTACAGCGCTTGGTACTTCCAAGCACCAGATCTGCAGGCTAGGCAGCGGGCATCTTTGCGGCCGAGCAAAGCCGCTAAACATCAAACACGAAGGTTGCCCAACTTAAAGATGCCTCTATGAAGAGTTGAAAGCCTTTATTTCAAGATTTCCAGTACAGCAGGTAAAAGTCCACTCTGCATGATGAGCCCAACGCGTTTCAAACAATGAATGTTCTTGGTCACGGGCGAATGAGCAGAAAGCAGCATGCGCGATGAGACACTCCCTGATAAGTGTGGAAGACCCGCCTTAATGGGCGTATGCTGCATAGCATTCTGGTTTTCGTAGTGTCTCACCCCTGGTGTAGGTGCCGCCACAGTCTGTACCTTAACTCTGTATTTCCCCAGTGGGTGAGGGTGGAACTGGAAACACTGCGGTACTGTTCATAGCGCCAAATCTCAAAATGGCCGCTTCGCTCTACAGCGCTCGGTACTTCCAAGCGCCAGATCTGCAGGCTAGGCAGCGGGCATCTTTGCGGCCGAGCAAAGCCGCTAAACATCAAACACGAAGGTTGCCCCACTTAAAGATGCCTCTACGAAGAGTTGAAAGCCTTTGTTTCAAGATTTCCAGTACAGCAGGTAAAAGTCTACTCTGCATGATGAGCCCAACGCGTTTCAAACAATGAATGTTCTTGGTCACGGGCGAATGAGCAGAAAGCAGCATGCGCGATGAGACACTCCCTGATAAGTGTTGAAGACCCGCCTTAATGGCCGTATGCTGCATAGCATTCTGGTTTTCGTAGTGTCTCACCCCTGGTGTAGGTGCCGCCACAGTCTGTACCTTATCTCTGTATTTCCCCAGTGGGTGAGGGTGGAACTGGAAACACTGCGGTACTGTTCATAGTGCCAAATCTCAAAATAGCCCCTTCGCTCTACAGCGCTCGGTACTTCCAAGCGCCAGATCTGCAGGCTAGGCAGCGGGCATCTTTGCGGCCGAGCAAAGCTGTTAAACATCAAACACGAATGTTGCCCCACTTAAAGATGCCTCTACGAAGAGTTGAAAGCCTTTATTTCAAGATTTCCAGTACAGCAGGTAAAAGTCCACTCTGCATGATGAGCCCAACGCGTTTCAAACAATGAATGTTCTTGGTCACGGGCGAATGAGCAGAAAGCAGCATGCGCGATGAGACACTCCCTGATAAGTGTGGAAGAACCGCCTTAATGGGCGTATGCTACATAGCATTCTGGTTGTCGTAGTGTCTCACCCCTGGTGTAGGTGCCGCCACAGTCTGTACCTTATCTCTGTATTTCCCCAGTGGGTGAGGGTGGAACTGGAAACACTGCGGTACTGTTCATAGCGCCAAATCTCAAAATGGCCCCTTCGCTCTACAGCGCTCGGTACTTCGAAGCGCCAGATCTGCAGGCTAGGCAGCGGGCATCTTTGCGGCCAAGCAAAGCCACTAAACATCAAACACGAAGGTTGCCCCACTTAAAGACGCCTCTACGAAGAGTTGAAAGCCTTTATTTCAAGATTTCCAGTACAGCAGGTAAAAGTCCACTCTGCATGATGAGCCCAACGCGTTTCAAACAATGAATGTTCTTGGTCACGGGCGAATGAGCAGAAAGCAGCATGCGCGATGAGACACTCCCTGATAAGTGTTGAAGACCCACCTTGATGGGCGTATGCTGCATAGCATTCTGGTTTTTGTAGTGTCTCACCCCTGGTGTAGGTGCCGCCACAGTCTGTACCTTATCTCTGTATTTCCCCAGTGGGTGAGGGTGGAACTGGAAACACTGCGGTACTGTTCATAGCGCCAAATCTCAAAATGGCCCCTTCACTCTACAGCGCTCGGTACTTCCAAGCGCCACATCTGCAGGCTAGGCAGCGGGCATCTTTGCGGCCGAGCAAAGCCGCTAAACATCAAACACGAAGGTTGCCCCACTTAAAGATGCCTCTACGAAGAGTTGAAAGCATTTATTTCAAGATTTCCAGTACAGCAGGTAAAAGTCCACTCTGCATGATGAGCCCAACGCGTTTCAAACAATGAAGGTTCTTGGTCACGGGCGAATGAGCAGAAAGCAGCATGCGCGATGAGACACTCCCTGATAAGTGTTGAAGACCCGCCTTAATGGCCGTATGCTGCATAGCATTCTGGTTTTCGTAGTGTCTCACCCCTGGTGTAGGTGCCGCCACAGTCTGTACCTTATCTCTGTATTTCCCCAGTGGGTGAGGGTGGAACTGGAAACACTGCGGTACTGTTCATAGCGCCAAATCTCAAAATGGCCCCTTCGCTCTACAGCGCTCGGTACTTCCAAGCGCCAGATCTGCAGGCTAGGCAGCGGGAATCTTTGCGGCCGAGCAAAGCCGCTAAACATCAAACACGAAGATTGCCCCACTTAAAGATGCCTCTACGAAGAGTTGAAAGCCTCTATTTCAAGATTTCAAGTACAGCAGGTAAAAGTCTACTCTGCATGATGAGCCCAACGCGTTTCAAACAATAATGTTCTTGGTCACGGGCGAATGAGCAGAAAGCGGGCATGCGCGATGAGACACTCCCTGATAAGTGTGGAAGACCTGCCTTAATGGCCGTATGCTGCATAGCATTCTGGTTTTCGTAGTGTCTCACCCCTGGTGTAGGTGCCGCCACAGTCTGTACCTTATCTCTGTATTTCCCCAGTGGGTGAGGGTGGAACTGGAAACACTGCGGTACTGTTCATAGCGCCAAATCTCAAAATGGCCCCTTCGCTCTACAGCGCTCGGTACTTCCAAGCGCCAGATCTGCAGGCTAGGCAGCGGGCATCTTTGCGGCCGAGCAAAGCCGCTAAACATCAAACACGAAGGTTGCCCCACTTAAAGATGCCTCTATGAAGAGTTGAAAGCCTTTATTTCAAGATTTCCAGTACAGCAGGTAAAAGTCCACTCTGCATGATGAGCCCAACGCGTTTCAAACAATGAATGTTCTTGGTCACGGGCGAATGAGCAGAAAGCAGCATGCGCGATGAGACACTCCCTGATAAGTGTGGAAGACCCGCCTTAATGGGCGTATGCTGCATAGCATTCTGGTTTTCGTAGTGTCTCACCCCTGGTGTAGGTGCCGCCACAGTCTGTACCTTATCTCTGTATTTCCCCAGTGGGTGAGGGTGGAACTGGAAAGACTGCGGTACTGTTAATAGCGCCAAATCTAAAAATGGCCCCTTCGCTCTGCAGCGCTCGGTACTTCCAAGCGCCAGATCTGCAGGCTAGGCAGCGGGCATCTTTGCGGCCGAGCAAAGCCGCTAAACATCAAACACGAAGGTTGCCCCACTTAAAGATGCCTCTACGAAGAGTTGAAAGCCTTTATTTCAAGATTTCCAGTACAGCAGGTAAAAGTCCACTCTGCATAATGAGCCCAACGCGTTTCAAACAATGAATGTTCTTGGTCACGGGCGAATGAGCAGAAAGCAGCATGCGCGATGAGACACTCCCTGATAAGTGTTGAAGACCCGCCTTAATGGCCGTATTCTGCATTGCATTCTGGTTTTCGTAGTGTCTTACCCCTGGTGTAGGTGCCGCCACAGTCTGTACCTTATCTCTGTATTTCCCCAGTGGGTGAGGGTGGAACTGGAAACACTGCGGTACTGTTCATAGCGCCAAATCTCAAAATGGCCCCTTCGCTCTACAGCGCTCGGTACTTCCAAGCGCCAGATCTGCAGGCTAGGCAGCGGGCATCTTTGCGGCCGAGCAAAGCCGCTAAACATCAAACACGAAGGTTGCCCCACTTAAAGATGCCTCTACGAAGAGTTGAAAGCCTTTATTTCAAGATTTCCAGTACAGCAGGTAAAAGTCCACTCTGCATGATGAGCCCAACGCGTTTCAAACAATGAATGTTCTTGGTCACGGGTGAATGAGAAGAAAGTAGCATGCGCGATGAGACACTCCCTGATAAGTGTTGAAGACCCGCCTTAATGGCCGTATGCTGCATAGCATTCTGGTTTTCGTAGTGTCTCACCCCTGTTGTAGGGGCCGCCACAGTCTGTACCTTTCTCTGTATTACCCCAGTGGGTGAGGGTGGAACTGGAAACACTGCGGTACTGTTCATAGCGCCAAATCTCAAAATCGCCCCTTCGCTCTACAGCGCTTGGTACTTCCAAGCACCAGATCTGCAGGCTAGGCAGCGGGCATCTTTGCGGCCGAGCAAAGCCGCTAAACATCAAACACGAAGGTTGCCCAACTTGAAGATGCCTCTATGAAGAGTTGAAAGCCTTTATTTCAAGATTTCCAGTACAGCAGGTAAAAGTCCACTCTGCATGATGAGCCCAGCGCGTTTCAAACAATGAATGTTCTTGGTCACGGGCGAATGAGCAGAAAGCAGCATGCACGATGAGACACTCCCTGATAAGTGTGGAAGACCCGCCTTAATGGGCGTATGCTGCATAGCATTCTGGTTTTCGTAGTGTCTCACCCCTGGTGTTGGTGCCGCCACAGTCTGTACCTTATCTCTGTATTTCCCCAGTGGGTGAGGGTGGAACTGGAAAGACTGCGGTACTGTTCATAGCGCCAAATCTCAAAATGGCCCCTTCGCTCTACAGTGCTCTGTACTTCCAAGCGCCAGATCTGCAGGCTAGGCAGCGGGCATCTTTGCGGCCGAGCAAAGCCGCTAAACATCAAACACGAAGGTTGCCCCACTTAAAGATGCCTCTACGAAGATTTGAAAGCCTTTATTTCAAGATTTCCAGTACAGCAGGTAAAAGTCCACTCTGCATGATGAGCCCAACGCGTTTCAAACAATGAATGTTCTTGGTCACGGGCGAATGAGCAGAAAGCAGCATGGCCGATGAGACACTCCCTGATAAGTGTTGAAGACCCGCCTTAATGGGCGTATGCTGCATAGCATTCTGGTTTTTGTAGTGTCTCACCCCTGGTGTAGGTGCCGCCACAGTCTGTACCTTATCTCTGTATTTCCCCAGTGGGTGAGGGTGGAACTGGAAACACTGCGGTACTGTTCATAGCGCAAAATCTCAAAATGGCCGCTTCGCTCTACAGCGCTCGGTACTTCCAAGCGCCAGATCTGCAGGCTAGGCAGCGGGCATCTTTGCGGCCGAGCAAAGCCGCTAAACATCAAACACGAAGGTTGCCCAACTTAAAGATGCCTCTACGAAGAGTTGAAAGCCTTTATTTCAAGATTTCCAGTACAGCAGGTAAAAGTCTACTCTGCATGATGAGCCCAACGCGTTTCAAACAATGAATGTTCTTGGTCACGGGCGAATGAGCAGAAAGCAGCATGCGCGATGAGACACTCCCTGATAAGTGTTGAAGACCCGCCTTAATGGCCGTATGCTGCATAGCATTCTGGTTTTCGTAGTGTCTCACCCCTGGTGTAGGTGCCGCCACAGTCTGTACCTTATCTCTGTATTTCCCCAGTGGGTGAGGGTGGAACTGGAAACACTGCGGTACTGTTCATAGTACCAAATCTCAAAATAGCCCCTTCGCTCTACAGCGCTCGGTACTTCCAAGCGCCAGATCTGCAGGCTAGGCAGCGGGCATCTTTGCGGCCGAGCAAAGCCGTTAAACATCAAACACGAAGGTTGCCCCACTTAAAGATGCCTCTACGAAGAGTTGAAAGCCTTTATTTCAAGATTTCCAGTACAGCAGGTAAAAGTCCACTCTGCATGATGAGCCCAACGCGTTTCAAACAATGAATGTTCTTGGTCACGGGCGAATGAGCAGAAAGCAGCATGCGCGATGAGACACTCCCTGATAAGTGTGGAAGACCCGCCTTAATGGGCGTATGCTACATAGCATTCTGGTTGTCGTAGTGTCTCACCCCTGGTGTAGGTGCCGCCACAGTCTGTACCTTATCTCTGTATTTCCCCAGTGGGTGAGGGTGGAACTGGAAACACTGCGGTACTGTTCATAGCGCCAAATCTCAAAATGGCCCCTTCGCTCTACAGCGCTCGGTACTTTCAAGCGCCAGATCTGCAGGCTAGGCAGCGGGCATCTTTGCGGCCGAGCAAAGCCACTAAACATCAAACACGAAGGTTGCCCCACTTAAAGATGCCTCTACGAAGAGTTGAAAGCCTTTATTTCAAGATTTCCAGTACAGCAGGTAAAAGTCCACTCTGCATGATGAGCCCAACGCGTTTCAAACAATGAATGTTCTTGGTCACGGGCGAATGAGCAGAAAGCAGCATGCGCGATGAGACACTCCCTGATAAGTGTTGAAGACCCACCTTGATGGGCGTATGCTGCATAGCATTCTGGTTTTTGTAGTGTCTCACCCCTGGTGTAGGTGCCGCCACAGTCTGTACCTTATCTCTGTATTTCCCCAGTGGGTGAGGGTGGAACTGGAAACACTGCGGTACTGTTCATAGCGCCAAATCTCAAAATGGCCCCTTCACTCTACAGCGCTCGGTACTTCCAAGCGCCACATCTGCAGTCTAGGCAGCGGGCATCTTTGCGGCCGAGCAAAGCCGCTAAACATCAAACACGAAGGTTGCCCCACTTAAAGATGCCTCTACGAAGAGTTGAAAGCATTTATTTCAAGATTTCCAGTACAGCAGGTAAAAGTCCACTCTGCATGATGAGCCCAACGCGTTTCAAACAATGAATGTTCTTGGTCACGGGCGAATGAGCAGAAAGCAGCATGCGCGATGAGACACTCCCTGATAAGTGTTGAAGACCCGCCTTAATGGCCGTATGCTGCATAGCATTCTGGTTTTCGTAGTGTCTCACCCCTGGTGTAGGTGCCGCCACAGTCTGTACCTTATCTCTGTATTTCCCCAGTGGGTGAGGGTGGAACTGGAAACACTGCGGTACTGTTCATAGCGCCAAATCTCAAAATGGCCCCTTCGCTCTACAGCGCTCGGTACTTCCAAGCGCCAGATCTGCAGGCTAGGCAGCGGGAATCTTTGCGGCCGAGCAAAGCCGCTAAACATCAAACACGAAGATTGCCCCACTTAAAGATGCCTCTACGAAGAGTTGAAAGCCTCTATTTCAAGATTTCAAGTACAGCAGGTAAAAGTCCACTCTGCATGATGAGCCCAACGCGTTTCAAACAATAATGTTCTTGGTCACGGGCGAATGAGCAGAAAGCAGCATGCGCGATGAGACACTCCCTGATAAGTGTTGAAGACCCGCCTTAATGGGCGTATGCTACATAGCATTCTGGTTGTCGTAGTGTCTCACCCCTGGTGTACGTGCCGCCACAGTCTGTACCTTATCTCTGTATTTCCCCAGTGGGTGAGGGTGGAACTGGAAACACTGCGGTACTGTTCATAGCTCCAAATCTCAAAATGGCCCCTTCGCTCTACAGCGCTCGATACTTCCAAGCGCCAGATCTGCAGGCTAGGCAGCGGGCATCTTTGCGGCCGAGCAAAGCCGCTAAACATCAAACACGAAGGTTGCCCCACTTAAAGATGCCTCTACGAAGAGTTGAAAACCTTTATTTCAAGATTTCCAGTACAGCAGGTAAAAGTCCACTCTGCATGATGAGCCCAACGCGTTTCAAACAATGAATGTTCTTGGTCACGGGCGAATGAGCAGAAAGCAGCATGCGCGATGAGACACTCCCTGATAAGTGTTGAAGACCCGCCTTAATGGCCGTATGCTGCATAGCATTCTGGTTTTCGTAGTGTCTCACCCCTGGTGTAGGTGCCGCCACAGTCTGTACCTTATCTCTGTATTTCCCCAGTGGGTGAGGGTGGAACTGGAAACACTGCGGTACTGTTCATAGTACCAAATCTCAAAATAGCCCCTTCGCTCTACAGCGCTCGGTACTTCCAAGCGCCAGATCTGCAGGCTAGGCAGCGGGCATCTTTGCGGCCGAGCAAAGCCGTTAAACATCAAACACGAAGGTTGCCCCACTTAAAGATGCCTCTACGAAGAGTTGAAAGCCTTTATTTCAAGATTTCCAGTACAGCAGGTAAAAGTCCACTCTGCATGATGAGCCCAACGCGTTTCAAACAATGAATGTTCTTGGTCACGGGCGAATGAGCAGAAAGCAGCATGCGCGATGAGACACTCCCTGATAAGTGTGGAAGACCCGCCTTAATGGGCGTATGCTACATAGCATTCTGGTTGTCGTAGTGTCTCACCCCTGGTGTAGGTGCCGCCACAGTCTGTACCTTATCTCTGTATTTCCCCAGTGGGTGAGGGTGGAACTGGAAACACTGCGGTACTGTTCATAGCGCCAAATCTCAAAATGGCCCCTTCGCTCTACAGCGCTCGGTACTTTCAAGCGCCAGATCTGCAGGCTAGGCAGCGGGCATCTTTGCGGCCGAGCAAAGCCACTAAACATCAAACACGAAGGTTGCCCCACTTAAAGATGCCTCTACGAAGAGTTGAAAGCCTTTATTTCAAGATTTCCAGTACAGCAGGTAAAAGTCCACTCTGCATGATGAGCCCAACGCGTTTCAAACAATGAATGTTCTTGGTCACGGGCGAATGAGCAGAAAGCAGCATGCGCGATGAGACACTCCCTGATAAGTGTTGAAGACCCACCTTGATGGGCGTATGCTGCATAGCATTCTGGTTTTTGTAGTGTCTCACCCCTGGTGTAGGTGCCGCCACAGTCTGTACCTTATCTCTGTATTTCCCCAGTGGGTGAGGGTGGAACTGGAAACACTGCGGTACTGTTCATAGCGCCAAATCTCAAAATAGCCCCTTCACTCTACAGCGCTCGGTACTTCCAAGCGCCACATCTGCAGGCTAGGCAGCGGGCATCTTTGCGGCCGAGCAAAGCCGCTAAACATCAAACACGAAGGTTGCCCCACTTAAAGATGCCTCTACGAAGAGTTGAAAGCATTTATTTCAAGATTTCCAGTACAGCAGGTAAAAGTCCACTCTGCATGATGAGCCCAACGCGTTTCAAACAATGAATGTTCTTGGTCACGGGCGAATGAGCAGAAAGCAGCATGCGCGATGAGACACTCCCTGATAAGTGTTGAAGACCCGCCTTAATGGCCGTATGCTGCATAGCATTCTGGTTTTCGTAGTGTCTCACCCCTGGTGTAGGTGCCGCCACAGTCTGTACCTTATCTCTGTATTTCCCCAGTGGGTGAGGGTGGAACTGGAAACACTGCGGTACTGTTCATAGCGCCAAATCTCAAAATGGCCCCTTCGCTCTACAGCGCTCGGTACTTCCAAGCGCCAGATCTGCAGGCTAGGCAGCGGGAATCTTTGCGGCCGAGCAAAGCCGCTAAACATCAAACACGAAGATTGCCCCACTTAAAGATGCCTCTACGAAGAGTTGAAAGCCTCTATTTCAAGATTTCAAGTACAGCAGGTAAAAATCCACTCTGCATGATGAGCCCAACGCGTTTCAAACAATAATGTTCTTGGTCACGGGCGAATGAGCAGAAAGCAGCATGCGCGATGAGACACTCCCTGATAAGTGTGGAAGACCCGCCTTAATGGGCGTATGCTACATAGCATTCTGGTTGTCGTAGTGTCTCACCCCTGGTGTACGTGCCGCCACAGTCTGTACCTTATCTCTGTATTTCCCCAGTGGGTGAGGGTGGAACTGGAAACACTGCGGTACTGTTCATAGCTCCAAATCTCAAAATGGCCCCTTCGCTCTACAGCGCTCGATACTTCCAAGCGCCAGATCTGCAGGCTAGGCAGCGGGCATCTTTGCGGCCGAGCAAAGCCGCTAAACATCAAACACGAAGGTTGCCCCACTTAAAGATGCCTCTACGAAGAGTTGAAAACCTTTATTTCAAGATTTCCAGTACAGCAGGTAAAAGTCCACTCTGCATGATGAGCCCAACGCGTTTCAAACAATGAATGTTCTTGGTCACGGGCGAATGAGCAGAAAGCAGCATGCGCGATGAGACGCTCCCTGATAAGTGTTGAAGACCCGCCTTGATGGGCGTATGCTGCATAGCATTCTGGTTTTTGTAGTGTCTCACCCCTGGTGTAGGTGCCGCCACAAGCTGTACCTTATCTCTGTATTTCCCCAGTGGGTGAGGGTGGAACTGGAAACACTGCGGTACTGTTCATAGCGCCAAATCTCAAAATGGCCCCTTCGCTCTACAGCGCTCAGTACTTCCAAGCGCCAGATCTGCAGGCTAGGCAGCGGGTATCTTTGCGGCCGAGCAAAGCCGCTAAACATCAAACACGAAGGTTGCCCCACTTAAAGATGCCTCTACGCAGAGTTGAAAGCCTTTATTTCAAGATTTCCAGTACAGCAGGTAAAAGTCCACTCTGCATGATGAGCCCAACGCGTTTCAAACAATAAATGTTCTTGGTCACGGGCGAATGAGCAGAAAGCAGCATGCGCGATGAGACACTCCCTGATAAGTGTTGAAGACCCGCCTTAATGGGCGTATGCTGCATAGCATTCTGGTTTTCGTAGTGTCTCACCCCTGGTGTAGGTGCCGCCACAGTCTGTACGTTATCTCTGTATTTCCCCAGTGGGTGAGGGTGGAACTGGAAACACTGCTGGACTGTTCATAGCGCCAAATCTCAAAATGGCTCCTTCGCTCTACAGCGCTCGGTACTTCCAAGCGCCAGATCTGCAGGCTAGGCAGCGGGCATCTTTGCGGCCGAGCAAAGCCGCTAAACATCAAACACGAAGGTTGCCCCACTTAAAGATGCCTCTACGAAGAGTTGAACGCCTTTATTTCAAGATTTCCAGTACAGTAGGTAAAAGTCCACTCTGCATGATGAGCCCAACGCGTTTCAAACAATGAATGTTCATGGTCACGGGCGAATGAGCAGAAAGCAGCATGCGCGATGAGACACTCCCTGATAAGTGTTGAAGACCTGCCTTAATGGGCGTATGCTGCATAGCATTCTGGTTTTCGTAGGTAAAAGTCCACTTTGCATGATGAGCCCAACGCGTTTCAAACAATGATTGTTCTTGGTCACGGGCGAATGAGCAGAAAGCAGCATGCGCGATGAGACACTCCCTGATAAGTGTTGAAGACCCGCCTTAATGGGCTTATGCTGCATAGCATTCTGGTTTTCGTAGTGTCTCACCCCTGGTGTAGGTGCCGCCTCAGTTTGTACCTTATCTCTGTATTTCCCCAGTGGGTGAGGGTGGAACTGGAAACACTGCGGTACTGTTCATAGCGCCAAATCTCAAAATGGCCCCTCGCTCTACAGCGCTCGGTACTTCCAAGCGCCAGATCTGCAGGCTAGGCAGCGGGCATCTTTGCGGCTGAGCAAAGCCGCTAAACATCAAACACGAAGGTTGCCCCACCTAAAGATGCCTCTACGAAGAGTTGAAAGCCTTTATTTCAAGATTTCCAGTACAGCAGGTAAAAGTCCACTCTGCATGATGAGCCCAACGCGTTTCAAACAATGAATGTTCTTGGTCACGGGCGAATGAGCAGAAAGCAGCATGCGCGATGAGACACTCCCTGATAAGTGTTGAAGACCCACCTTAATGGGCGCATGCTGCATAGCATTCTGGTTTTTGTAGTGTCTCACCCCTGGTTTAGGTGCAGCCACAGTCTGTACCTTCTCTCAGTATTTCCCCAGTGGGTGAGGGTGGAACTGGAAACACTGCGGTACTGTTCATAGCGCCAAATCTCAAAATGGCCCCTTCGCTCTACAGCGCTCGGTTCTTCCAAGCGCCAGATCTGCAGGCTAGGCAGCGGGCATCTTTGCGGCCGAGCAAAGCCGCTAAACATCAAACACGAAGGTTGCCCCACTTAAAGATGCCTCTACGAAGAGTTGAAAGCCTTTATTTCAAGATTTCCAGTACAGCAGGTAAAAGTCCACTCTGCATGATGAGCCCAACGCGTTTCAAACAATGAATGTTCTTGGTCACGGGCGAATGAGCAGAAAGCAGCATGCACGATGAGACACTCCCTGATAAGTGTGGAAGACCCGCCTTAATGGGCGTATGCTGCATAGCATTCTGGTTTTCGTAGTGTCTCACCCCTGGTGTTGGTGCCGCCACAGTCTGTACCTTATCTCTGTATTTCCCCAGTGGGTGAGGGTGGAACTGGAAAGACTGCGGTACTGTTCATAGCGCCAAATCTCAAAATGGCCCCTTCGCTCTACAGTGCTCGGTACTTCCAAGCGCCAGATCTGCAGGCTAGGCAGCGGGCATCTTTGCGGCCGAGCAAAGCCGCTAAACATCAAACACGAAGGTTGCCCCACTTAAAGATGCCTCTACGAAGATTTGAAAGCCTTTATTTCAAGATTTCCAGTACAGCAGGTAAAAGTCCACTCTGCATGATGAGCCCAACGCGTTTCAAACAATGAATGTTCTTGGTCACGGGCGAATGAGCAGAAAGCAGCATGGCCGATGAGACACTCCCTGATAAGTGTTGAAGACCCGCCTTAATGGGCGTATGCTGCATAGCATTCTGGTTTTTGTAGTGTCTCACCCCTGGTGTAGGTGCCGCCACAGTCTGTACCTTATCTCTGTATTTCCCCAGTGGGTGAGGGTGGAACTGGAAACACTGCGGTACTGTTCATAGCGCCAAATCTCAAAATGGCCGCTTCGCTCTACAGCGCTCGGTACTTCCAAGCGCCAGATCTGCAGGCTAGGCAGCGGGCATCTTTGCGGCCGAGCAAAGCCGCTAAACATCAAACACGAAGGTTGCCCAACTTAAAGATGCCTCTACGAAGAGTTGAAAGCCTTTATTTCAAGATTTCCAGTACAGCAGGTAAAAGTCTACTCTGCATGATGAGCCCAACGCGTTTCAAACAATGAATGTTCTTGGTCACGGGCGAATGAGCAGAAAGCAGCATGCGCGATGAGACACTCCCTGATAAGTGTTGAAGACCCGCCTTAATGGCCGTATGCTGCATAGCATTCTGGTTTTCGTAGTGTCTCACCCCTGGTGTAGGTGCCGCCACAGTCTGTACCTTATCTCTGTATTTCCCCAGTGGGTGAGGGTGGAACTGGAAACACTGCGGTACTGTTCATAGTACCAAATCTCAAAATAGCCCCTTCGCTCTACAGCGCTCGGTACTTCCAAGCGCCAGATCTGCAGGCTAGGCAGCGGGCATCTTTGCGGCCGAGCAAAGCCGTTAAACATCAAACACGAAGGTTGCCCCACTTAAAGATGCCTCTACGAAGAGTTGAAAGCCTTTATTTCAAGATTTCCAGTACAGCAGGTAAAAGTCCACTCTGCATGATGAGCCCAACGCGTTTCAAACAATGAATGTTCTTGGTCACGGGCGAATGAGCAGAAAGCAGCATGCGCGATGAGACACTCCCTGATAAGTGTGGAAGACCCGCCTTAATGGGCGTATGCTACATAGCATTCTGGTTGTCGTAGTGTCTCACCCCTGGTGTAGGTGCCGCCACAGTCTGTACCTTATCTCTGTATTTCCCCAGTGGGTGAGGGTGGAACTGGAAACACTGCGGTACTGTTCATAGCGCCAAATCTCAAAATGGCCCCTTCGCTCTACAGCGCTCGGTACTTTCAAGCGCCAGATCTGCAGGCTAGGCAGCGGGCATCTTTGCGGCCGAGCAAAGCCACTAAACATCAAACACGAAGGTTGCCCCACTTAAAGATGCCTCTACGAAGAGTTGAAAGCCTTTATTTCAAGATTTCCAGTACAGCAGGTAAAAGTCCACTCTGCATGATGAGCCCAACGCGTTTCAAACAATGAATGTTCTTGGTCACGGGCGAATGAGCAGAAAGCAGCATGCGCGATGAGACACTCCCTGATAAGTGTTGAAGACCCACCTTGATGGGCGTATGCTGCATAGCATTCTGGTTTTTGTAGTGTCTCACCCCTGGTGTAGGTGCCGCCACAGTCTGTACCTTATCTCTGTATTTCCCCAGTGGGTGAGGGTGGAACTGGAAACACTGCGGTACTGTTCATAGCGCCAAATCTCAAAATGGCCCCTTCACTCTACAGCGCTCGGTACTTCCAAGCGCCACATCTGCAGGCTAGGCAGCGGGCATCTTTGCGGCCGAGCAAAGCCGCTAAACATCAAACACGAAGGTTGCCCCACTTAAAGATGCCTCTACGAAGAGTTGAAAGCATTTATTTCAAGATTTCCAGTACAGCAGGTAAAAGTCCACTCTGCATGATGAGCCCAACGCGTTTCAAACAATGAATGTTCTTGGTCACGGGCGAATGAGCAGAAAGCAGCATGCGCGATGAGACACTCCCTGATAAGTGTTGAAGACCCGCCTTAATGGCCGTATGCTGCATAGCATTCTGGTTTTCGTAGTGTCTCACCCCTGGTGTAGGTGCCGCCACAGTCTGTACCTTATCTCTGTATTTCCCCAGTGGGTGAGGGTGGAACTGGAAACACTGCGGTACTGTTCATAGCGCCAAATCTCAAAATGGCCCCTTCGCTCTACAGCGCTCGGTACTTCCAAGCGCCAGATCTGCAGGCTAGGCAGCGGGAATCTTTGCGGCCGAGCAAAGCCGCTAAACATCAAACACGAAGATTGCCCCACTTAAAGATGCCTCTACGAAGAGTTGAAAGCCTCTATTTCAAGATTTCAAGTACAGCAGGTAAAAGTCCACTCTGCATGATGAGCCCAACGCGTTTCAAACAATAATGTTCTTGGTCACGGGCGAATGAGCAGAAAGCAGCATGCGCGATGAGACACTCCCTGATAAGTGTGGAAGACCCGCCTTAATGGGCGTATGCTACATAGCATTCTGGTTGTCGTAGTGTCTCACCCCTGGTGTACGTGCCGCCACAGTCTGTACCTTATCTCTGTATTTCCCCAGTGGGTGAGGGTGGAACTGGAAACACTGCGGTACTGTTCATAGCTCCAAATCTCAAAATGGCCCCTTCGCTCTACAGCGCTCGATACTTCCAAGCGCCAGATCTGCAGGCTAGGCAGCGGGCATCTTTGCGGCCGAGCAAAGCCGCTAAACATCAAACACGAAGGTTGCCCCACTTAAAGATGCCTCTACGAAGAGTTGAAAACCTTTATTTCAAGATTTCCAGTACAGCAGGTAAAAGTCCACTCTGCATGATGAGCCCAACGCGTTTCAAACAATGAATGTTCTTGGTCACGGGCGAATGAGCAGAAAGCAGCATGCGCGATGAGACACTCCCTGATAAGTGTTGAAGACCCGCCTTAATGGCCGTATGCTGCATAGCATTCTGGTTTTCGTAGTGTCTCACCCCTGGTGTAGGTGCCGCCACAGTCTGTACCTTATCTCTGTATTTCCCCAGTGGGTGAGGGTGGAACTGGAAACACTGCGGTACTGTTCATAGTACCAAATCTCAAAATAGCCCCTTCGCTCTACAGCGCTCGGTACTTCCAAGCGCCAGATCTGCAGGCTAGGCAGCGGGCATCTTTGCGGCCGAGCAAAGCCGTTAAACATCAAACACGAAGGTTGCCCCACTTAAAGATGCCTCTACGAAGAGTTGAAAGCCTTTATTTCAAGATTTCCAGTACAGCAGGTAAAAGTCCACTCTGCATGATGAGCCCAACGCGTTTCAAACAATGAATGTTCTTGGTCACGGGCGAATGAGCAGAAAGCAGCATGCGCGATGAGACACTCCCTGATAAGTGTGGAAGACCCGCCTTAATGGGCGTATGCTACATAGCATTCTGGTTGTCGTAGTGTCTCACCCCTGGTGTAGGTGCCGCCACAGTCTGTACCTTATCTCTGTATTTCCCCAGTGGGTGAGGGTGGAACTGGAAACACTGCGGTACTGTTCATAGCGCCAAATCTCAAAATGGCCCCTTCGCTCTACAGCGCTCGGTACTTTCAAGCGCCAGATCTGCAGGCTAGGCAGCGGGCATCTTTGCGGCCGAGCAAAGCCACTAAACATCAAACACGAAGGTTGCCCCACTTAAAGATGCCTCTACGAAGAGTTGAAAGCCTTTATTTCAAGATTTCCAGTACAGCAGGTAAAAGTCCACTCTGCATGATGAGCCCAACGCGTTTCAAACAATGAATGTTCTTGGTCACGGGCGAATGAGCAGAAAGCAGCATGCGCGATGAGACACTCCCTGATAAGTGTTGAAGACCCACCTTGATGGGCGTATGCTGCATAGCATTCTGGTTTTTGTAGTGTCTCACCCCTGGTGTAGGTGCCGCCACAGTCTGTACCTTATCTCTGTATTTCCCCAGTGGGTGAGGGTGGAACTGGAAACACTGCGGTACTGTTCATAGCGCCAAATCTCAAAATGGCCCCTTCACTCTACAGCGCTCGGTACTTCCAAGCGCCACATCTGCAGGCTAGGCAGCGGGCATCTTTGCGGCCGAGCAAAGCCGCTAAACATCAAACACGAAGGTTGCCCCACTTAAAGATGCCTCTACGAAGAGTTGAAAGCATTTATTTCAAGATTTCCAGTACAGCAGGTAAAAGTCCACTCTGCATGATGAGCCCAACGCGTTTCAAACAATGAATGTTCTTGGTCACGGGCGAATGAGCAGAAAGCAGCATGCGCGATGAGACACTCCCTGATAAGTGTTGAAGACCCGCCTTAATGGCCGTATGCTGCATAGCATTCTGGTTTTCGTAGTGTCTCACCCCTGGTGTAGGTGCCGCCACAGTCTGTACCTTATCTCTGTATTTCCCCAGTGGGTGAGGGTGGAACTGGAAACACTGCGGTACTGTTCATAGCGCCAAATCTCAAAATGGCCCCTTCGCTCTACAGCGCTCGGTACTTCCAAGCGCCAGATCTGCAGGCTAGGCAGCGGGAATCTTTGCGGCCGAGCAAAGCCGCTAAACATCAAACACGAAGATTGCCCCACTTAAAGATGCCTCTACGAAGAGTTGAAAGCCTCTATTTCAAGATTTCAAGTACAGCAGGTAAAAGTCCACTCTGCATGATGAGCCCAACGCGTTTCAAACAATAATGTTCTTGGTCACGGGCGAATGAGCAGAAAGCAGCATGCGCGATGAGACACTCCCTGATAAGTGTGGAAGACCCGCCTTAATGGGCGTATGCTACATAGCATTCTGGTTGTCGTAGTGTCTCACCCCTGGTGTACGTGCCGCCACAGTCTGTACCTTATCTCTGTATTTCCCCAGTGGGTGAGGGTGGAACTGGAAACACTGCGGTACTGTTCATAGCTCCAAATCTCAAAATGGCCCCTTCGCTCTACAGCGCTCGATACTTCCAAGCGCCAGATCTGCAGGCTAGGCAGCGGGCATCTTTGCGGCCGAGCAAAGCCGCTAAACATCAAACACGAAGGTTGCCCCACTTAAAGATGCCTCTACGAAGAGTTGAAAACCTTTATTTCAAGATTTCCAGTACAGCAGGTAAAAGTCCACTCTGCATGATGAGCCCAACGCGTTTCAAACAATGAATGTTCTTGGTCACGGGCGAATGAGCAGAAAGCAGCATGCGCGATGAGACGCTCCCTGATAAGTGTTGAAGACCCGCCTTGATGGGCGTATGCTGCATAGCATTCTGGTTTTTGTAGTGTCTCACCCCTGGTGTAGGTGCCGCCACAAGCTGTACCTTATCTCTGTATTTCCCCAGTGGGTGAGGGTGGAACTGGAAACACTGCGGTACTGTTCATAGCGCCAAATCTCAAAATGGCCCCTTCGCTCTACAGCGCTCAGTACTTCCAAGCGCCAGATCTGCAGGCTAGGCAGCGGGTATCTTTGCGGCCGAGCAAAGCCGCTAAACATCAAACACGAAGGTTGCCCCACTTAAAGATGCCTCTACGCAGAGTTGAAAGCCTTTATTTCAAGATTTCCAGTACAGCAGGTAAAAGTCCACTCTGCATGATGAGCCCAACGCGTTTCAAACAATAAATGTTCTTGGTCACGGGCGAATGAGCAGAAAGCAGCATGCGCGATGAGACACTCCCTGATAAGTGTTGAAGACCCGCCTTAATGGGCGTATGCTGCATAGCATTCTGGTTTTCGTAGTGTCTCACCCCTGGTGTAGGTGCCGCCACAGTCTGTACCTTATCTCTGTATTTCCCCAGTGGGTGAGGGTGGAACTGGAAACACTGCTGGACTGTTCATAGCGCCAAATCTCAAAATGGCTCCTTCGCTCTACAGCGCTCGGTACTTCCAAGCGCCAGATCTGCAGGCTAGGCAGCGGGCATCTTTGCGGCCGAGCAAAGCCGCTAAACATCAAACACGAAGGTTGCCCCACTTAAAGATGCCTCTACGAAGAGTTGAACGCCTTTATTTCAAGATTTCCAGTACAGTAGGTAAAAGTCCACTCTGCATGATGAGCCCAACGCGTTTCAAACAATGAATGTTCATGGTCACGGGCGAATGAGCAGAAAGCAGCATGCGCGATGAGACACTCCCTGATAAGTGTTGAAGACCTGCCTTAATGGGCGTATGCTGCATAGCATTCTGGTTTTCGTAGGTAAAAGTCCACTTTGCATGATGAGCCCAACGCGTTTCAAACAATGAATGTTCTTGGTCACGGGCGAATGAGCAGAAAGCAGCATGCGCGATGAGACACTCCCTGATAAGTGTTGAAGACCCGCCTTAATGGGCTTATGCTGCATAGCATTCTGGTTTTCGTAGTGTCTCACCCCTGGTGTAGGTGCCGCCTCAGTTTGTACCTTATCTCTGTATTTCCCCAGTGGGTGAGGGTGGAACTGGAAACACTGCGGTACTGTTCATAGCGCCAAATCTCAAAATGGCCCCTCGCTCTACAGCGCTCGGTACTTCCAAGCGCCAGATCTGCAGGCTAGGCAGCGGGCATCTTTGCGGCTGAGCAAAGCCGCTAAACATCAAACACGAAGGTTGCCCCACCTAAAGATGCCTCTACGAAGAGTTGAAAGCCTTTATTTCAAGATTTCCAGTACAGCAGGTAAAAGTCCACTCTGCATGATGAGCCCAACGCGTTTCAAACAATGAATGTTCTTGGTCACGGGCGAATGAGCAGAAAGCAGCATGCGCGATGAGACACTCCCTGATAAGTGTTGAAGACCCACCTTAATGGGCGCATGCTGCATAGCATTCTGGTTTTTGTAGTGTCTCACCCCTGGTTTAGGTGCAGCCACAGTCTGTACCTTCTCTCAGTATTTCCCCAGTGGGTGAGGGTGGAACTGGAAACACTGCGGTACTGTTCATAGCGCCAAATCTCAAAATGGCCCCTTCGCTCTACAGCGCTCGGTTCTTCCAAGCGCCAGATCTGCAGGCTAGGCAGCGGGCATCTTTGCGGCCGAGCAAAGCCGCTAAACATCAAACACGAAGGTTGCCCCACTTAAAGATGCCTCTACGAAGAGTTGAAAGCCTTTATTTCAAGATTTCCAGTACAGCAGGTAAAAGTGCACTCTGCATGATGAGCCCAACGCGTTTCAAACAATGAATGTTCTTGGTCACGGGCGAATGAGCAGAAAGCAGCATGCGCGATGAGACACTCCCTGATAAGTGTTGAAGACCCGCCTTAATGGCCGTATGCTGCATTGCATTCTGGTTTTCGTAGTGTCTCACCCCTGGTGTAGGTGCCGCCACAGTCTGTACCTTATCTCTGTATTTCCCCAGTGGGTGAGGGTGGAACTGGAAACACTGCGGTACTGTTCATAGCGCCAAATCTCAAAATGGCCCCTTCGCTCTACAGCGCTCGGTACTTCCAAGCGCCAGATCTGCAGGCTAGGCAGCGGGCATCTTTGCGGCCGAGCAAAGCCGCTAAACATCAAACACGAAGGTTGCACCACTTAAAGATGCCTCTACGAAGAGTTGAAAGCCTTTATTTCAAGATTTCCAGTACAGCAGGTAAAAGTCCACTCTGCATGATGAGCCCAACGCGTTTCAAACAATGAATGTTCTTGGTCACGGGTGAATGAGAAGAAAGTAGCATGCGCGATGAGACACTCCCTGATAAGTGTTGAAGACCCGCCTTAATGGCCGTATGCTGCATAGCATTCTGGTTTTCGTAGTGTCTCACCCCTGTTGTAGGGGCCGCCACAGTCTGTACCTTTCTCTGTATTACCCCAGTGGGTGAGGGTGGAACTGGAAACACTGCGGTACTGTTCATAGCGCCAAATCTCAAAATCGCCCCTTCGCTCTACAGCGCTTGGTACTTCCAAGCACCAGATCTGCAGGCTAGGCAGCGGGCATCTTTGCGGCCGAGCAAAGCCGCTAAACATCAAACACGAAGGTTGCCCAACTTAAAGATGCCTCTATGAAGAGTTGAAAGCCTTTATTTCAAGATTTCCAGTACAGCAGGTAAAAGTCCACTCTGCATGATGAGCCCAACGCGTTTCAAACAATGAATGTTCTTGGTCACGGGCGAATGAGCAGAAAGCAGCATGCGCGATGAGACACTCCCTGATAAGTGTGGAAGACCCGCCTTAATGGGCGTATGCTGCATAGCATTCTGGTTTTCGTAGTGTCTCACCCCTGGTGTTGGTGCCGCCATAGTCTGTACCTTATCTCTGTATTTCCCCAGTGGGTGAGGGTGGAACTGGAAAGACTGCGGTACTGTTCATAGCGCCAAATCTCAAAATGGCCCCTTCGCTCTACAGTGCTCGGTACTTCCAAGCGCCAGATCTGCAGGCTAGGCAGCGGGCATCTTTGCGGCCGAGCAAAGCCGCTAAACATCAAACACGAAGGTTGCCCCACTTAAAGATGCCTCTACGAAGATTTGAAAGCCTTTATTTCAAGATTTCCAGTACAGCAGGTAAAAGTCCACTCTGCATGATGAGCCCAACGCGTTTCAAACAATGAATGTTCTTGGTCACGGGCGAATGAGCAGAAAGCAGCATGGCCGATGAGACACTCCCTGATAAGTGTTGAAGACCCGCCTTAATGGGCGTATGCTGCATAGCATTCTGGTTTTTGTAGTGTCTCACCCCTGGTGTAGGTGCCGCCACAGTCTGTACCTTATCTCTGTATTTCCCCAGTGGGTGAGGGTGGAACTGGAAACACCGCGGTACTGTTCATAGCGCCAAATCTCAAAATGGCCGCTTCGCTCTACAGCGCTCGGTACTTCCAAGCGCCAGATCTGCAGGCTAGGCAGCGGGCATCTTTGCGGCCGAGCAAAGCCGCTAAACATCAAACACGAAGGTTGCCCCACTTAAAGATGCCTCTACGAAGAGTTGAAAGCCTTTATTTCAAGATTTCCAGTACAGCAGGTAAAAGTCTACTCTGCATGATGAGCCCAACGCGTTTCAAACAATGAATGTTCTTGGTCACGGGCGAATGAGCAGAAAGCAGCATGCGCGATGAGACACTCCCTGATAAGTGTTGAAGACCCGCCTTAATGGCCGTATGCTGCATAGCATTCTGGTTTTCGTAGTGTCTCACCCCTGGTGTAGGTGCCGCCACAGTCTGTACCTTATCTCTGTATTTCCCCAGTGGGTGAGGGTGGAACTGGAAACACTGCGGTACTGTTCATAGTGCCAAATCTCAAAATAGCCCCTTCGCTCTACAGCGCTCGGTACTTCCAAGCGCCAGATCTGCAGGCTAGGCAGCGGGCATCTTTTCGGCCGAGCAAAGCTGTTAAACATCAAACACGAATGTTGCCCCACTTAAAGATGCCTCTACGAAGAGTTGAAAGCCTTTATTTCAAGATTTCCAGTACAGCAGGTAAAAGTCCACTCTGCATGATGAGCCCAACGCGTTTCAAACAATGAATGTTCTTGGTCACGGGCGAATGAGCAGAAAGCAGCATGCGCGATGAGACACTCCCTGATAAGTGTGGAAGAACCGCCTTAATGGGCGTATGCTACATAGCATTCTGGTTGTTGTAGTGTCTCACCCCTGGTGTAGGTGCCGCCACAGTCTGTACCTTATCTCTGTATTTCCCCAGTGGGGGAGGGTGGAACTGGAAACACTGCGGTACTGTTCATAGCGCCAAATCTCAAAATGGCCCCTTCGCTCTACAGCGCTCGGTACTTCCAAGCGCCAGATCTGCAGGCTAGGCAGCGGGCATCTTTGCGGCCGAGCAAAGCCACTAAACATCAAACACGAAGGTTGCCCCACTTAAAGATGCCTCTACGAAGAGTTGAAAGCCTTTATTTCAAGATTTCCAGTACAGCAGGTAAAAGTCCACTCTGCATGATGAGCCCAACGCGTTTCAAACAATGAATGTTCTTGGTCACGGGCGAATGAGCAGAAAGCAGCATGCGCGATGAGACACTCCCTGATAAGTGTTGAAGACCCACCTTGATGGGCGTATGCTGCATAGCATTCTGGTTTTTGTAGTGTCTCACCCCTGGTGTAGGTGCCGCCACAGTCTGTACCTTATCTCTGTATTTCCCCAGTGGGTGAGGGTGGAACTGGAAACACTGCGGTACTGTTCATAGCGCCAAATCTCAAAATGGCCCCTTCACTCTACAGCGCTCGGTACTTCCAAGCGCCACATCTGCAGGCTAGGCAGCGGGCATCTTTGCGGCCGAGCAAAGCCGCTAAACATCAAACACGAAGGTTGCCCCACTTAAAGATGCCTCTACGAAGAGTTGAAAGCATTTATTTCAAGATTTCCAGTACAGCAGGTAAAAGTCCACTCTGCATGATGAGCCCAACGCGTTTCAAACAATGAATGTTCTTGGTCACGGGCGAATGAGCAGAAAGCAGCATGCGCGATGAGACACTCCCTGATAAGTGTTGAAGACCCGCCTTAATGGCCGTATGCTGCATAGCATTCTGGTTTTCGTAGTGTCTCACCCCTGGTGTAGGTGCCGCCACAGTCTGTACCTTATCTCTGTCTTTCCCCAGTGGGTGAGGGTGGAACTGGAAACACTGCGGTACTGTTCATAGCGCCAAATCTCAAAATGGCCCCTTCGCTCTACAGCGCTCGGTACTTCCAAGCGCCAGATCTGCAGGCTAGGCAGCGGGAATCTTTGCGGCCGAGCAAAGCCGCTAAACATCAAACACGAAGATTGCCCCACTTAAAGATGCCTCTACGAAGAGTTGAAAGCCTCTATTTCAAGATTTCAAGTACAGCAGGTAAAAGTCCACTCTGCATGATGAGCCCAACGCGTTTCAAACAAGAATGTTCTTGGTCACGGGCGAATGAGCAGAAAGCAGCATGCGCGATGAGACACTCCCTGATAAGTGTGGAAGACCTGCCTTAATGGCCGTATGCTGCATAGCATTCTGGTTTTCGTAGTGTCTCACCCCTGGTGTAGGTGCCGCCACAGTCTGTACCTTATCTCTGTATTTCCCCAGTGGGTGAGGGTGGAACTGGAAAGACTGCGGTACTGTTAATAGCGCCAAATCTAAAAATGGCCCCTTCGCTCTACAGCGCTCGGTACTTCCAAGCGCCAGATCTGCAGGCTAGGCAGCGGGCATCTTTGCGGCCGAGCAAAGCCGCTAAACATCAAACACGAAGGTTGCCCCACTTAAAGATGCCTCTACGAAGAGTTGAAAGCCTTTATTTCAAGATTTCCAGTACAGCAGGTAAAAGTCCACTCTGCATAATGAGCCCAACGCGTTTCAAACAATGAATGTTCTTGGTCACGGGCGAATGAGCAGAAAGCAGCATGCGCGATGAGACACTCCCTGATAAGTGTTGAAGACCCGCCTTAATGGCCGTATTCTGCATTGCATTCTGGTTTTCGTAGTGTCTCACCCCTGGTGTAGGTGCCGCCACAGTCTGTACCTTATCTCTGTATTTCCCCAGTGGGTGAGGGTGGAACTGGAAACACTGCGGTACTGTTCATAGCGCCAAATCTCAAAATGGCCCCTTCGCTCTACAGCGCTCGGTACTTCCAAGCGCCAGATCTGCAGGCTAGGCAGCGGGCATCTTTGCGGCCGAGCAAAGCCGCTAAACATCAAACACGAAGGTTGCCCCACTTAAAGATGCCTCTACGAAGAGTTGAAAGCCTTTATTTCAAGATTTCCAGTACAGCAGGTAAAAGTCCACTCTGCATGATGAGCCCAACGCGTTTCAAACAATGAATGTTCTTGGTCACGGGCGAATGAGCAGAAAGCAGCATGGCCGATGAGACACTCCCTGATAAGTGTTGAAGACCCGCCTTAATGGGCGTATGCTGCATAGCATTCTGGTTTTTGTAGTGTCTCACCCCTGGTGTAGGTGCCGCCACAGTCTGTACCTTATCTCTGTATTTCCCCAGTGGGTGAGGGTGGAACTGGAAACACTGCGGTACTGTTCATAGCGCCAAATCTCAAAATGGCCGCTTCGCTCTACAGCGCTCGGTACTTCCAAGCGCCAGATTTGCAGGCTAGGCAGCGGGCATCTTTGCGGCCGAGCAAAGCCGCTAAACATCAAACACGAAGGTTGCCCCACTTAAAGATGCCTCTACGAAGAGTTGAAAGCCTTTATTTCAAGATTTCCAGTACAGCAGGTAAAAGTCTACTCTGCATGATGAGCCCAACGCGTTTCAAACAATGAATGTTCTTGGTCACGGGCGAATGAGCAGAAAGCAGCATGTGCGATGAGACACTCCCTGATAAGTGTTGAAGACCCGCCTTAATGGCCGTATGCTGCATAGCATTCTGGTTTTCGTAGTGTCTCACCCCTGGTGTAGGTGCCGCCACAGTCTGTACCTTATCTCTGTATTTCCCCAGTGGGTGAGGGTGGAACTGGAAACACTGCGGTACTGTTCATAGCGCCAAATCTCAAAATGGCCCCTTCGCTCTACAGCGCTCGGTACTTTCAAGCGCCAGATCTGCAGGCTAGGCAGCGGGCATCTTTGCGGCCGAGCAAAGCCACTAAACATCAAACACGAAGGTTGCCCCACTTAAAGATGCCTCTACGAAGAGTTGAAAGCCTTTATTTCAAGATTTCCAGTACAGCAGGTAAAAGTCCACTCTGCATGATGAGCCCAACGCGTTTCAAACAATGAATGTTCTTGGTCACGGGCGAATGAGCAGAAAGCAGCATGCGCGATGAGACACTCCCTGATAAGTGTTGAAGACCCACCTTGATGGGCGTATGCTGCATAGCATTCTGGTTTTTGTAGTGTCTCACCCCTGGTGTAGGTGCCGCCACAGTCTGTACCTTATCTCTGTATTTCCCCAGTGGGTGAGGGTGGAACTGGAAACACTGCGGTACTGTTCATAGCGCCAAATCTCAAAATGGCCCCTTCACTCTACAGCGCTCGGTACTTCCAAGCGCCACATCTGCAGGCTAGGCAGCGGGCATCTTTGCGGCCGAGCAAAGCCGCCAAACATCAAACACGAAGGTTGCCCCACTTAAAGATGCCTCTACGAAGAGTTGAAAGCATTTATTTCAAGATTTCCAGTACAGCAGGTAAAAGTCCACTCTGCATGATGAGCCCAACGCGTTTCAAACAATGAATGTTCTTGGTCACGGGCGAATGAGCAGAAAGCAGCATGCGCGATGAGACACTCCCTGATAAGTGTTGAAGACCCGCCTTAATGGCCGTATGCTGCATAGCATTCTGGTTTTCGTAGTGTCTCACCCCTGGTGTAGGTGCCGCCACAGTCTGTACCTTATCTCTGTATTTCCCCAGTGGGTGAGGGTGGAACTGGAAACACTGCGGTACTGTTCATAGCGCCAAATCTCAAAATGGCCCCTTCGCTCTACAGCGCTCGGTACTTCCAAGCGCCAGATCTGCAGGCTAGGCAGCGGGAATCTTTGTGGCCGAGCAAAGCCGCTAAACATCAAACACGAAGATTGCCCCACTTAAAGATGCCTCTACGAAGAGTTGAAAACCTTTATTTCAAGATTTCCAGTACAGCAGGTAAAAGTCCACTCTGCATGATGAGCCCAACGCGTTTCAAACAATGAATGTTCTTGGTCACGGGCGAATGAGCAGAAAGCAGCATGCGCGATGAGACACTCCCTGATAAGTGTTGAAGACCCGCCTTGATGGGCGTATGCTGCATAGCATTCTGGTTTTTGTAGTGTCTCACCCCTGGTGTAGGTGCCGCCACAAGCTGTACCTTATCTCTGTATTTCCCCAGTGGGTGAGGGTGGAACTGGAAACACTGCTGGACTGTTCATAGCGCCAAATCTCAAAATGGCTCCTTTGCTCTACAGCGCTCGGTACTTCCAAGCGCCAGATCTGCAGGCTAGGCAGCGGGCATCTTTGCGGCCGAGCAAAGCCGCTAAACATCAAACACGAAGGTTGCCCCACTTAAAGATGCCTCTACGAAGAGTTGAACGCCTTTATTTCAAGATTTCCAGTACAGTAGGTAAAAGTCCACTCTGCATGATGAGCCCAACGCGTTTCAAACAATGAATGTTCATGGTCACGGGCGAATGAGCAGAAAGCAGCATGCGCGATGAGACACTCCCTGATAAGTGTTGAAGACCTGCCTTAATGGGCGTATGCTGCATAGCATTCTGGTTTTCGTAGGTAAAAGTCCACTTTGCATGATGAGCCCAACGCGTTTCAAACAATGAATGTTCTTGGTCACGGGCGAATGAGCAGAAAGCAGCATGCGCGATGAGACACTCCCTGATAAGTGTTGAAGACCCGCCTTAATGGGCTTATGCTGCATAGCATTCTGGTTTTCGTAGTGTCTCACCCCTGGTGTAGGTGCCGCCTCAGTTTGTACCTTATCTCTGTATTTCCCCAGTGGGTGAGGGTGGAACTGGAAACACTGCGGTACTGTTCATAGCGCCAAATCTCAAAATGGCCCCTCGCTCTACAGCGCTCGGTACTTCCAAGCGCCAGATCTGCAGGCTAGGCAGCGGGCATCTTTGCGGCCGAGCAAAGCCGCTAAACATCAAACACGAAGGTTGCCCCACCTAAAGATGCCTCTACGAAGAGTTGAAAGCCTTTATTTCAAGATTTCCAGTACAGCAGGTAAAAGTCCACTCTGCATGATGAGCCCAACGCGTTTCAAACAATGAATGTTCTTGGTCACGGGCGAATGAGCAGAAAGCAGCATGCGCGATGAGACACTCCCTCATAAGTGTTGAAGACCCACCTTAATGGGCGCATGCTGCATAGCATTCTGGTTTTTGTAGTGTCTCACCCCTGGTTTAGGTGCAGCCACAGTCTGTACCTTCTCTCAGTATTTCCCCAGTGGGTGAGGGTGGAACTGGAAACACTGCGGTACTGTTCATAGCGCCAAATCTCAAAATGGCCCCTTCGCTCTACAGCGCTCGGTTCTTCCAAGCGCCAGATCTGCAGGCTAGGCAGCGGGCATCTTTGCGGCCGAGCAAAGCCGCTAAACATCAAACACGAAGGTTGCCCCACTTAAAGATGCCTCTACGAAGAGTTGAAAGCCTTTATTTCAAGATTTCCAGTACAGCAGGTAAAAGTCCACTCTGCATGATGAGCCCAACGCGTTTCAAACAATGAATGTTCTTGGTCACGGGCGAATGAGCAGAAAGCAGCATGCGCGATGAGACACTCCCTGATAAGTGTTGAAGACCCGCCTTAATGGCCGTATGCTGCATAGCATTCTGGTTTTCGTAGTGTCTCACCCCTGGTGTAGGTGCCGCCACAGTCTGTACCTTATCTCTGTATTTCCCCAGTGGGTGAGGGTGGAACTGGAAACACTGCGGTACTGTTCATAGCGCCAAATCTCAAAATGGCCCCTTCGCTCTACAGCGCTCGGTACTTCCAAGCGCCAGATCTGCAGGCTAGGCAGCGGGAATCTTTGCGGCCGAGCAAAGCCGCTAAACATCAAACACGAAGGTTGCCCCACTTAAAGATGCCTCTACGAAGAGTTGAAAGCCTTTATTTCAAGATTTCCTGTACAGCAGGTAAAAGTCCACTCTGCATGATGAGCCCAACGCGTTTCAAACAATGAATGTTCTTGGTCACGGGCGAATGAGCAGAAAGCAGCATGCGCGATGAGACACTCCCTAATAAGTGTGGAAGACCCGCCTTAATGGGCTTATGCTGCATAGCATTCTGGTTTTCGTAGTGTCTCACCCCTGGTGTAGGTGCCGCCACAGTCTGTACCTTATCTCTGTATTTCCCCAGTGGGTGAGGGTGGAACTGGAAACACTACGGTACTGTTCATAGCGCCAAATCTCAAAATGGCCCCTCGCTCTACAGCGCTCGGTACTTCCAAGCGCCAGATCTGCAGGCTAGGCAGCGGGCATCTTTGCGGCCGAGCAAAGCCGCTAAACATCAAACACGAAGGTTGCCCCACTTAAAGATGCCTCTACGAAGAGTTGAAAGCCTTTATTTCAAGATTTCCAGTACAGCAGGTAAAAGTCCACTCTGCATGATGAGCCCAACGCGTTTCAAACAATGAATGTTCTTGGTCACGGGCGAATGAGCAGAAAGCAGCATGTGCGATGAGACACTCCCTGATAAGTGTTGAAGACCCACCTTAATAGGCGTATGCTGCATAGCATTCTGGTTTTCGTAGTGTCTCACCCCTGGTGTAGGTGCCGCCACAGTCTGTACCTTAGCTCTGTATTTCCCCAGTGGGTGAGGGTGGAACTGGAAACACTGCGGTACTGTTCATAGCTCCAAATCTCAAAATATATATATCACATCTTGCTTAGAAGGACAGAGGAGACCGGGACTTCCCAGCTGACACACTGAACAGAGACCCTGCAGTTCCTGCATGCAGACACTCCAACTCGCAGTGCTCTAACATCGCTTGCTGGGTGTCGAACTCGAGACCAGGCTGGGGTCCCATATTCTCTTATTCTCAGGTAATGGAAAATAAGACAGCACCAAAGGCCCTCACAACACAGCTTCCATCACAAACTCCAAGCAGTAACTGACTTCCCATGGAGTTTCCAGGAATCTACATTCTAGTATCCTAAGCAAAAAGTAATGGCTGATGATGCAACATGCACCAAAGCCACATAATGAAGAGTAAAACTTATTAACCATGAACATGAAGAATATAACAGAATCATCAAAGAAACACAGGTTCTCAAATGTTATTTCACACAAAACAAGCAATCCTTAATATTTTCCTATCCTTGGAGCAACCAGGACACTCTGTAGCCGTATTTTCGTGGTGGGGAGAGAACATAGATTTTAATTGGTCACTCATAATGAGGGACAAAGTCTGTGTTGAACATATCGGTCTAGCTAAATTTGTCTGTAGGCCAGACCGAAAAAATATGGGCATGGTATAGCTACAGAGAATGTCTGATAATTTTATGCATATAATTTGTGTGTGTGTGTCTTGTATGTTGTGGCCGACATAGGTCAATGGGGCATTTTTTGTACCCAGTCCCTGGCATGAGAGTGGTACTTCAATACTGTGGCCCTCTGGTCTGACATTGTGGCTTTTGGTTAATTATTGGGTCGACCTATGACACAGAACACAGGCCATGGCATGTTGTAACAAGCCAATAGCTTTAATGGTGGTACTAGCACATTGTGGCCCACTTGCCCTCCTTGCCACTCTGTTGGCTTGCAATGTTTTCCCTGGCACTGTTGATCCCAGATTGTTACAACCCTCTTTACTACAATAGAGGTCCTTGAATATTGTGGTCTTTGTTGACATTATGGTAAACAACAGATGACATAATGACAGCCCTACTAATAGTGTGATCAAGCAAGGCTTGAGTCCGTAACTCCCCAGACTGGACCACCTCAATATTGAAACAAGCAAACAGGATGTCTGAGGGGGATGTTTTGATTAGAGTTGTGATAAACCTAAGAACATTAATTCCAAAGTTTTTAAGCTTTATTTCACTTATTTTTGATAATTCAACAGACATTCATAAATCAATAGAGCATGTCTTTTCAAAGAAACACCACATTAGTAAATTGCACAATTCAAAAATGTTTGAAATCGAACTATATACAACATTTACATAGTGCAAAATTAATTTTTTTGTGACAAATAGTAATAATATATGGAACGTTTTTGCAAACAAATAATGACAACAAATCAGTTATCACAAGAAAAACATCAATAACTCATGTGTGCCAGCCTGAAATTAAACCAGTCCTACATTCATATGAACACCAGACGGAACGTTACTAATTTCGAAACACATGTTTCCTGTCCTGCCTGTGAGAGGATTGGGATACCTAACCTACTGGTGGGTATTGTCAGAAGCTACTGAGGGAAATTTTATTTAGCATTCCTCAGAACACAACCCATCAACAGTTCCCCATACTCAAAGCCAACGCGTTTTGAATCCCTAACAAATCCAGAATTCTCTTCAGGACTTGGACTTGGTGTTTTGGCTCTTAATTGCGGTGTGGAGTTGTTCCACAGGAACTGATGTCCAGAAACATTGCTTCAAATCTTATATTGTGATCAAAGCTTCAAATGTATGTGACGTGTGGGACAACTCAGTGGTGTCAGTCCATTATCTTAAAATCGAAAAAAGCCATAATTGATGCGGCCGCTTTTGAACAACAGCTACTCCCAAAACGTATCTGTTTCCTGTAATCCTTTCTCTATACTGCGGGAAATATCAATCCAACATGCTACTCTGCTTCCAAACCGGATATATCTAATATTATATTATTGCCAATACCAACTGATTTTTGGTAAACACAAACCCTGGTGTGCGAGTTACTTTCTTTGTGCAAATCTTGCTCGCGGAATTTCCGAACATATCTATATCTATCTATATACATATATAGATAGATCTAGATATATCTTTATCTATATATACATCGATATAGATAGATAGATAGATAGATAGATAGATAGATAGATAGATAGATAGATAGATAGATAGATAGATAGATAGATAGATAGATAGATAGATAGATAGATAGATAGATAGATAGATAAATAGATAGATCCAGCACTACAATTCCTCCAAGTCTGGAAGCCAAGGCAGCAACAGTGCGTGAGGGGCCCAAAAGTATCCACTCCACACGTCCAACCGCACGCTCCGGTGCTGGAAAAAGGGATCAAGAGTAGATATGCAAAATAAATGTAGGTGCTGAAACACTGTGCAGAGAAAACAACCTGATACATTTTGGTGTCTAAAATGCCTTGCTCACGGATAACCAAGGTGTTTTATGTAGTAAATGTCCTCTCCACTGTTCTCCTCTGGATAGACTGTACTATGATATCTGTGACATCATAGAATGCCTGGGTGTCCCTCTGGCTCACAGTGCCTCTCTATAACTGTCTGTGGCAGTTTGTCATCTCAGGCTGAGCTGCTAACAGCTGGCTCCTGGTGGGGTTTTACTTCTCTACTTAATATCTTGGAAGGAACTTACAATAAAGAATCTCAACCTACACAGTGGACTGTGCATCTTTCATTTACCACAACTTGGCGACGTTTTGAAGAGGATGAACCTACGTGTGAACTAAGGAAGCTTCTACAAGTAAAGGAACTAAAGACATTTTGGAATTATACATAAGCAGAAAGGTAACGCCCGGCTGACCCCACCAGTGTCCTGTTTCATCTTGGACAGCCTGCACCTGGGTGGTTGTTGTGAAGGAACCAACTGCTTTGAAGGGATCTATTGTCATCTTATTGTCATCTGGATTGTCTCCAGCAACAAAAGCGTCTGAAACTCAGCTGGCCTGATCACCCTTCTGTGTTTTTCAACTTTTGAGCCTTGACAGTTCGAAGTATGGACATGGTTGGGTATCCCATGTGATGTGCTTTCTTTCATAGATTTGCCCTGCTCTAGCAGTATCCTTCACAACACCTACTTCCGTGAGTGTTTCATCTATAAGTCGAAGACCACTCCTTGTGTTTGCGACGTACTTCTATATATCGCCCTGCAGGTGAGCTAATTTGCATTTTGGAAGAAAACGGACTACATCTTACCGATGCATGGGGGCATTTCAGGTACCAACCGGCACCATTTGGCCTGCGTGGGATGTCTTCGCCGACATTTGTGGAGTTTTACGGAGGTTGCTAACTTGTTTTGGTGCGCAGGAATTGCCAACAACTGTCTGTTGTGTGAAGGCCGACAGACACCCCTAGTCAGCTGTCCTGGAGTGTGCAGAGGAAAACGGGTTTATACGCTATTTTAAAATGCAGAGGCAAGCGATGCGGCCTGTGTGAAGGAGGAATTGTTGATACCATTGTGCTATGTCTGCTGAGGTACAGTGTATTTAACTTTAATTTTTTAAGTTAGTTTTCGCATTATTCTCGCCGCGCTGCAGGTCACAGTTCAACGGTCACATTGACTTTCAAAAACTGTGCGCGAGCTAGGTAATGCGCTTGATGCTTACCTCGTTGTCGCGAGGAGCACCTCAGTGGCCATTCTGACGTCTGTGGATCTTAGCTGCTTCAACAGCACTCGCATACATTTGCCCAGCACTAACGTGCCGAGAGCCACCGGGCAGCGTATCCTGCGTGCCGCCATTTTAGGATTGTACCGTTTTAAGCATGTTATACACACGCTTTGCCAACCACGTTTTTGACGCTCTGCCAACCACGTTTTTTCCCTCAGTGCAACGTTCTGGGCAACATGTTAAACATGACCAGTATCGGTTCGACAAAGTGCACAATGGAGCTTTTGACTTTCCTACCCCGGGTGAGAGTTTCAATTTGTGACTTTTATGACGATTATGAGCATTTGCATTTGGATGCTTTCAAGATTTCTCTACATCCCTGGGTGCATTCGAGACTTGCCATTTCCAAGAGGGGGTGCTTACAGGAACCCGGGTGAGAGATCGCTCACCGGAGCTGGTGTTATCTGTTGTTTACTGTTATTGTTCATTTCTCGCTGCATATTTTGTCTTAGTCAACAACTTGCTGTATGTTTGGAGTGTGCCGATGCATTGGTTCGTGTTGGACCATATAGTTTATTTCTGTGTGCAATGCCTACTTTCATTTCGTTTTGTGTGTAAGGGGTGGGGGCATCCTTTGAGAGAAAGTTTATGAGGAGCTTTACAATTTCACTGTTTTCACAATGCCTGCTTTCACTTCGTTTGTGTAGTTGGGGTTGTGTGGGTGGTTAGTGCAACAGTACTCTGAATTTGTCCTTAGACCAGGTGTTATTTTAAGAGTCAGTGTTCTTAAGTCATTCTTGTTCTGGTGTACCTTATTTATGGTAGGTTGACGGAATGTGAGTAGTCTATGCCCATGTTTGTATCCTAGGGTCATGTAGAACCTTATTGTGTACCCTATCTAGGGGATGTTGTTGTTTTGAGTTCCAAGGGTGAGTATCCTTAGTTGTACCCTTATTGCGTGAGGTTGTGTATTTGTGGGTAGTCAATGCCCCATTTCAGTTCCCAGGTTTACTATCCTGCGGTGTACCCTACTTTGGGGAGTTGGTGTATTTGTAGGTAGTCAATGCCCCATTTCAGTTCCCAGGTTTACTATCCTGCGGTGTACCCTACTTAGGGGAGTCGGTGTATTTTTAGGTAGTCAATGCCCCATTTCAGTTTCCAGGTATACTATCCTGCGGTGCACCCTACTTAGGGGAGGTTGTGTATTAGGTTGGTGGTGTATTTGTGGGTAGTCAATGCTCCTTTCCAGTTCCCAGGTTCACTATCCTGCGGTGTACCTTACTTAGGGGAAGTTGTTTTTTTTGGGTAGTCAATGCCCCGTTTCTGTTCCCAGGTTGACTATCCTGTGGTGTACTCTACTTAGGGGAGGTTGTGATTTTAAAGGGTTAGTACCCTGTGTTGTTCTCTATTTTTGGTGGAGATTGTTAACATTGTTTCTTTTGACATTCTGCTTCTGTCAAAGTCTACCTGCCTGAGATTCGTGGCCAAGGGTTTCATGTCGGTGGGACCTTGAGTGAGGAGTTTTATCATCTTTTTCTCTGTCAGCATGTTTTCGTCAGGGGAGTTTGTAAAGGGTCTGTATCTACGCTCGCCTTTGTTTATCAACAAACTCTCTGGTGTTCCCTCTGGTATACCCTTTTGTAAGCGTGACCACCTTTCTTTGCTACTTTGGTTCTCATTCATCTTAACCATGCTTTTACTCTAAGGGAAGGGGATGTGGCTTGTAGTAGCATTTTGTTGTTTTTGTTCATTTAAAATCTAGCGTGTTATTGTATTTCTGTTCATGCTAGTGATATCTCAAGCAGTACTTGTTGCTTTTAAAGTACTTTGCCGATTGTTTCTTTATTCTGTTCTTACTCCATAAGGGAAGAGGATGTGTAGTAAATGTCCTCTCCACTGTTCTCCTCTGGATAGACTGTACTATGATATCTGTGACATCATAGAATGCCTGGGTGTCCCTCTGGCTCATAGTGCCTCTCTATAACTGTCTCTGGCAGTTTGTCATCTCAGGCTGAGCTGCTAACAGCTGGCTCCTGGTGGGGTTTTACTTCTCTACTTAATATCTTGGAAGGAACTTACAATAAAGAATCTCAACCTACACGGTGGACTGTGCATCTTTCATTTACCACATTTTACATGCCGAAACGCATTGGGTTGTTTTATCTGCACAGTGTTTTAGCACCTAAATAAATTTTACTTACGATATGCTGTAATATGAAGGGTATTTGTAGAGCACAGCAAATGCCCAAAGGTGTCAAGGCGCTAAGGTCGCAGTGATATGGGTCCACCCATGAGTAGCGAACATACTGTCAAGCAAAAAAGAACTATAATGTGAAAAGCCAGGTCTTTAAGGCTTTCCTAAAGGGGGTGTGAGCTCTAATGCCGGTCAGATGACTTGGCAGAGAGTTCCATAGACTTGCTGCCACGGTTGAGACGGCTATCCCTCCCTTTTCTTCTTCTGGGCACTATCATCAAATTAAGGTGAGAAGAGGGAAGATTCCTACCAGGACATAGCTATGAAACATAGCCCTAAGTCCAGCAGGGCTGTTCTGATAGAGGGCCTAATGCACTGAGCAAAAGGATTTGAACATAATACGTTGCCTTATAAGGAGCCAGTGAAGGTGTTATCACCCATTATTCACTGACTGCTGTTTGGAACTGTCCAAGGTGAGCCTGGCCAGTGAATTCTACACTAGCTGAAATTCAGCTTGGGTGCTCTTGTTGGTGTCGAAACATAACTGTAGTGATCACACCAGGCAAGGTAAGTGAAAGAGCACATACTTTACTGACTTTTCATCTCCACAGCTTCCAGGAACTGACAACCTCCTGGGATTCAAACCATACCTTTTCATAAATACACAAAGGAAAAGAGAACAGGAAAAGATGAAGATAAATGAAGCAACCGAGGAGGAACGACAGAAAACATACACCAAGGAAAAAGAAAAGAGTGAAGGCAAAAAGAGTACCTTCTTAGAAAACAAAAAGAAAGGAAAATTAAATGAACAAGGCAACCACTAATACATTCAGATAAAATAGAACAAATAATAATGCAATACAGAAATAGTATAGACTAAAGATTTAAGCATTTTGGCAGAACACTCATCCTACCATTCCTCCGTGGAGGAACATATCTCAAGGAGGATTTCCCGCCTGAGAAGGCTGGGAAGACCTCAATATACTCTCACGAACATTAGCCCTCTTTGGAACAGATTCAGACTGAACGGTGTTGCTTGTGTCAAGAACCAATTGCAAAACAACCTTCATTGGAATCTTATAAATCCTGGATAGATTCCACCAATTCTTTCCGTTGATTCTTACAGCAAATAGAGAGGTGGCATCTTAATAGGAGGACCAAACTTTGAGAGAGCCTTAGGAACATTGAGAGGAGACTTATTCCAGACCCAATCCCCACAGAGACAGAGGACTTAAAGTTGGACACATCGGGAACAACAGGCTGTGTCAGGACCATGGGAAGAGATTGTATGTCTTTGTCTCCCTGTGTCTCCAAGCACCTTGACACCAAACCCCATTTCAGTTTCCAGGTTTACTATCCTGCGGTGCACCCTACTTAGGGGAGGTTGTGTATTAGGTCGGTGGTGTATTTGTGGGTAGTCAATGCTCCTTTCCAGTTCCCAGGTTCACTATCCTGCGGTGTACCCTACTTAGGGGAAGTTGTTTTTTTTGGGTAGTCAATGCCCCGTTTCTGTTCCCAGGTTGACTATCCTGTGGTGTACTCTACTTAGGGGAGGTTGTGATTTTAAAGGGTTAGTACCCTCTGTTGTTCTCTATTTTTGGTGGAGATTGTTAACATCGTTTCTTTTGACATTCTGCTTCTGTCAAAGTCTACCTGCCTGAGATTCGTGGCCAAGCGTTTCATGTCGGTGGGACCTTGAGTGAGGAGTTTTATCATCTTTTTCTCTGTCAGCATGTTTTCGTCAGGGGAGTTTGTAAAGGGTCTGTGTCTACGCTCGCCTTTGTTTATCAACAAACTCTCTGGTGTTCCCTCTGGTATACCCTTTTGTAAGCGTGACCACCTTTCTTTGCTACTTTGGTTCTCATTCATCTTAACCATGCTTTTACTCAAAGGGAAGGGGATGTGGCTTGTAGTAGCATTTTGTTGTTTTTGTTCATTTAAAATCTAGCGTGTTATTGTATTTCTGTCCATGCTAGTGATATCTCAAGCAGTACTTGTTGCTTTTAAAGTACTTTGCCGATTGTTTCTTTATTCTGTTCTTACTCCATAAGGGAAGAGGATGTGTAGTAAATGTCCTCTCCACTGTTCTCCTCTGGATAGACTGTACCATGATATCTGTGACATCATAGAATGCCTGGGTGTCCCTCTGGCTCATAGTGCCTCTCTATAACTGTCTGTGGCAGTTTGTCATCTCAGGCTGAGCTGCTAACAGCTGGCTCCTGGTGGTGTTCTACTTCTCTACTTAATATCTTGGAAGGAACTTACAATAAAGAATCTCAACCTACACAGTGGACTGTGCATCTTTCATTTACCACATTTTACATGCCGAAACGCATTGGGTTGTTTTATCTGCACAGTGTTTTAGCACCTAAATAAATTTTGCTTACGATATGCTGTAATATGAAGGGTATTTGTAGATCACAGCAAATGCCCAAAGGTGTCAAGGCGCTAAGGTCGCAGTGATATGGGTCCACCCATGAGTAGCGAACATACTGTCAAGCAAAAAAGAACTATAATGTGAAAAGCCAGGTCTTTAAGGCTTTCCTAAAGGGGGTGTGAGCTCTACTGCCGGTCAGATGACTTGGCAGAGAGTTCCATAGACTTGCTGCCACGGTTGAGAAGGCTATCCCTCCCTTTTCTTCTTCTGGGCACGATCATCAAATTAAGGTGAGAAGAGGGAAGATTCCTACCAGGACATAGCTGTGAAACATAGCCCTAAGTCCAGCAGGGCTGTTCTGATAGAGGGCCTAATGCACTGAGCAAAAGGATTTGAACATAATACGTTGCCTTATAAGGAGCCAGTGAAGGTGTTATCACCCATTATTCACTGACTGCTGTTTGGAACTGTCCAAGGTGAGCCTGGCCAGTGAATTCTACACTAGCTGAAATTCAGCTTGGGTGCTCTTGTTGGTGTCTAAACATAACTGTAGTGATCACACCAGGCAAGGTAAGTGAAAGAGCACATACTTTACTGACTGTTCATCTCCACAGCTTCCAGGAACTGACAACCTACTGGGATTCAAACCATACCTTTTCATAAATACACAAAGGAAAAGAGAACAGGAAAAGATGAAGATAAATGAAGCAACCGAGGAGGAACGACAGAAAACATACACCAAGGAAAAAGAAAAGAGTGAAGGCAAAAAGAGTACCTTCTTAGAAAACAAAAAGAAAGGAAAATTAAATGAACAAGGCAATCACTAATACATTCAGATAAAATAGAACAAATAATAATGCAATACAGAAATAGTATAGACTAAAGATTTAAGCATTTTGGCAGAACACTCATCCTACCACTCCTCCGTGGAGGAACATATCTCAAGGAGGATTTCCCGCCTGAGAAGGCTGGGAAGACCTCAATATACTCTCACGAACATTAGCCCTCTTTGGAACAGATTCAGACTGAACGGTGTTGCTCGTGTCAAGAACCAATTGCAAAACAACCTTCATTGGAATCTTATAAATCCTGGATAGATTCCACCAATTCTTTCCGTTGATTCTTACAGCAAATAGAGAGGTGGCATCTTAACAGGAGGACCAAACTTTGAGAGAGCCTTAGGAACATTGAGAGGAGACTTATTCCAGACCCAATCCCCACAGAGACAGAGGACTTAAAGTTGGACACATCGGGAACAACAGGCTGTGTCAGGACCGTGTGAAGAGATTGTATGTCTTTGTCTCCCTGTGTCTCCAAGCACCTTGACACCAAACCCCATTTCTTCATCCAAGCAGGACACATGTGGAAAGAAGCTTGTCTATCCGTGAGTAAAGTGAATTGACTAGAACCTGTGATATAGGGGTAGCACGATGTGCCCACAACATATTTTGGACAGCTTCCTTGATGTCAATTCGGGACGAAACAGCCCACTGAACACAATCAACGAGAATGCGCTTGTGGGGTGTCAACTGAAGTAAACTGTACCCCATTGTCAAATTCAATCTCCTTGGGGAAACCCTCTCTGGCAAACAGACTCTGAAGAAACCTGATAGCCTCCTGTGAGTTGGGATCTGTCATGAAATGGACCTCACACCACTTGATGAAAAAGTCAGTAACCACCAGAGCGAACTTGTATTTATTGCCCAGCACATTAAAAGGTCCCACAAAGTCGATGGCCAACCTCAACCAGGGACAATCAGATGCCTCGACTTGTACTGGAGGTGAAACAATTTTTACAACCTTATCACTTGTAGAACAAGTCAGACACATCTCCACGACATCATTGATTTGACGGTCCATGGAAGGCCACCAATAAACACTGCAAATACTTTTCTTAGTGTTTGTCTGCCCAAGATGTCCCTCATGGTCATGGTCGATGATGCGACCTCTGAGAGATTCAGGGGGAACAAACGCATCCCCACGCATGATTATCTCTCCACCCGCCAAGGTAAGCTCATCAGCAACCTTGGCGAAAGCATGTAAACCACTGTCTAAATGCTTTTCTTGGGCCAACCAGAAACGATAAACTCCTTCACTCTCTTAAGCAGAGAATCAGACTACATACCACAAAACCAATTACGTTCAGTGAAACAACTCACACCACAAGCATCAACTGCAGCAATCAGGCAATCTTCATCTACATCATTGTCGTGTTCAGATTTCCCTAAGGGTAAGGGAGACCTAGAGAGATAATCAGCATGTGTGTTTAACCCACCAGGAATATGCGCTACCCCAAAATTGTATTGCAGCAACTTTGAACTCAACCTGGCGATTCTGGGAGTATGGTCTTTGACAATCTTTCCCTCTAAGATGGGAATGAGAGGCTATGGTCAGTAAGGAGTGTAAACGTCTTCCCCCACAAAAACACATGAAACGTTCAACAGCCCAACAGCATGCGAGCAATTCTCGCTCAATGACTGAGTCGTTTTTTCACTCAGGCGTAATGCTTGTGAGGCAAAACCTATTGTGAACTCCTTTCCTTGTTTGACTTGGGAGTTCTTACCACCGAGTCCATCAAGACTTGCATCAATGGACACCGTACATGGAAAGAGGGGATTAAAAGGGGTAAGAATGTTGCATGAACCGAACTCTTTTTTGATCTGTACAAACTCTTCCTGACAGGAGTCATCCCAGAGAAACACAGGAAACACCTGCGTCACAGCACTGTAGACTCCTCCACGTATAATCCAGGGAAACCAAAGAACGCAGATACGGATGCACTGCTCCCCTAGACACACTGGTCTCCGCAGCCTTTTCGTCACGAAAGGAACCCCATCTTCACTGACTTCTGCCAGGGATTCTAGTGCGTCATCAGTACGTGGAATCTTCGATGAGAGAAGGATCTGTCCACAAACAAACTGGACGGGCCACTCTTGGCAAAGGGGAAATCCAAACAGCCAAAAGAGCTCCCAATGCACAGCCCAGCAACGAAGATGAACCACACCTGCCAGAGACACTATGAAGATAGCTCCCAAAGACACAGCGTCTTGCCAAATGCCAGCAAAGGTGAAGTAGTTCAAAGGGAAACCAAAAGCGTGGCTCACCAGAAATGTAGAAGACAGAAATCCAATGTGAAAATGCAGAGTGATCAAGGCGGACCACTTCTGTGAAGAAAACCCAGGAAAGCTGATACTTCTCCGCACAGCAGACCGCAGTAGTGGCTCTAAAAGACAGGAGAAGCAGGAGACAGTTGTTGCACACGTGGGTGGAGAGAGGAACAGTCAAACTCACCGCCAAATTTGTAGTGATCATACCAGGCAAGGATATTGTAAGAGCACATACTTTATTGACTGTTCATCTCCACAGATTCCAGGAACTGACAACCTCCTGGGATTCAAACCATAGCATTCCATTGTCATGACAGTGACATCATAAGACTAAGAGAAACTACTACAATAAGGCATTATAGTATTCGACTCTCGATATGACTAATGCCAAAGCCACTTGTTTCTGTGCAGCAAGGGGAATGAAAGGAAAACATTTTCTTAACATCCTAATCAAAAAGAAACACGTTGGCACCACACGATTGACCCAGGGGTCTAAGGAGTGGTGACATTCTAACAGGATCCCCAGGTTTGAATTCCAAAGAGCAAGACCCCAGACTTTTCCCAATTGAGCTTTAGATAAGTCCCTCTCATCTACCCAGCTACTGCTGTGATGCAATTTCTGAAACTGACTACAGTCACTACAGTGTCATTCGAGATTGACACAATAAGCTGGACGCCGTGCGCGTAGGAGGCCACCTGGAGCTAAATGAGTGAATAATCTTGCCAAGGGGGAGACATACAGGTTGAAAAGTGTGGGGCTTAATGATGAGCCCTGGGGCGCCCCACATGATAAAGAAAAAGGGTCTGATAGATAATGATTCACGGCCACCCTCTGAGACCTGTCACTGAGGAAAGAGGCCAGTAGTTTCAATGCTCTGCCTGAGACACCAAGTTAGTTAGTTTAGGCGATCAATTAGAAGGGACGGGGAGATGGTATCAAAGGCCACAGAGAGATCCAGCAGGATCAGAGCCACGCCTTGCCCCTCATCCACAAAGTGCCTGATACTATCTGTAGCCAAAAACAATGCAATTTCGTTACTGTGATCTTTACGGAATCCACATGGTGACACATCTAAGCTGGATGCCTTTCTCTTGCACCAGAGTGTGCGTCTCCTATGTGGTTGGGAGTGTGTGTGTATAAATATATATATATATATACACACACACAATACATACAAAATAAAACCATACACAATTATAAACAATTCAATAAAATCAATGTAGGCAATAAATAACATATTAAAAAATGTAAGACCCAAAAATCACATTTACTAAAAATACAGTAAACATTAAAAGGAATCAAAAAATGAAAACAAATATAATACAATTGTATAATGGTAGCACTGCAATTAAATATATAAAATCTATATTACCAATAGCATGAAAACTATTGTAGTCTAAGAATCTTAAATATAATATTCCCACTCTAGTTTATGCAACACTAGGTAAAGTGTTGGACTTTGGCTGGGTTATATTTTCTCTGCCTACTCCAGTCACCACAATAGTAGAGAAAGTGTAGGACTTTGAAGGAGTTAGATTTACTCTTCCTACTCCAGTCAGTGCAACAGTAGGGAAAGCATTGGACTTTGGAGGGACTACATTTACTATACCCACTCCAATCTAAGCCACAGTAGGGAAAGCACTGGAATGTGGAGGGTTTACATTTTAATTCTCACTCCCAACAGGATAATAGTAGGGGAAGCTTTGGATTTCTGAAGGTAAAATTTACTATTTTTGCTCCAAATAGTGCAACAGTAAAAAAAAGTGTTGAACTGCAAAGAGGTTAATTTTGCCATTCCTACTGCAGTCTAAACATAAGTAGGGAAAGTACTTCACTTTAAAAACACTACGCATATAAGGAACACCATCAGTGTAGAAGAAATATTAAACTCAATAAGAAAAAAAAAAAATATATATATATATGCCCATGCCATATTGCAAAGATATGTGTACCTTGTTCATCAATGTAAGTTTGCAAACAGGAGTTTTCATGTCACATGTGCCTATTTTTAGGTCTAGGGACTGATACCTTCAGCTGGTGAGTACAGTCAACACAACACACACCATATAGCATATAGAATGTGGAGGTGGGTAAACGCCCTTCAGCGTATTTGTGTATGTCCTCTTTCAGTATTGGACTGCCGGGATGTCCATGCCTTTTTGCAGGATCGCTGACAGAATATTGGAACCAAAAATATTGTGTGAATAGAATAGTGTCTCAAAAATATCGAGGGCCAAATTATCAAGAAGGTAAGTGCAAATAGCTTAGTATAGATTTACTACTCTTAACTCCACATCTCCATACCTTGAAGATATATAAATACTGTCATGCTACATATATATGAAGTTATATCTAGTAAAACTTTGCTTACCTATAGAAACTTACCATCACTGTATGTTTGTCCTCGATATTCTTGACACTGAATTTTGTACACAATTTGGGGCATATTCTTCAGGAGCTATCGCTGAGTTAACAGCACTTAATCACAGCCAAAGTTGCGATAAATTTATCGCCCAGTTCACAAGCTGGTGCTAACAGCCCGTAGCACCAGTTTACCTTGGATAGCAGCCACAAAAAACATCGCCACAGATGACCTCCCCACAGCTATCGCTAATGAGATGCAGCGTAGGCGTTCCCGAGCAAAAAGCTGCAACAACACCACTCCACAACATTCTCAACGACCAGCCAGAACGGCGATAAGGTCACAAAACATGCGGTTAGGCACATTAGCAGCAGGAAATAACACCTGCTCTGACCTGGTGTAAAGTTGGACCACAGCCTGCACCACAAACGGGAGCCAAGGCCAGAGCCAAACCTGAAGAACAACAGATGCCATGGAGCCACTGATCATAAAGCCCGGACACCCAAGAGGGCCACAACACCCACCGCCACCACCCCCAGGACCCCCTCTCCCTGGGCACCCCTCTCCCCGGACAAAGACATGCCACATCAACTACACAGAATCATGTACCATGCACGGAATCATGTATCATATTCTGCCTGATGTCGCACAATCACATCTGGTTACATGCATGTGTCGACACAAAAATGAGCACCACACATTCACCTTCAAAGCAACAAATGAAAATGTATTAAAACAAACACAGAACAGAAATGAAGACACATAGCGGCACCCCTCGGGACACTACATAGGTCACAGCCTGCAAGACAAAAATCTTGATGAGAAGGTGTGTCCTGCACACATCAAGGGACAGAGAGAGAGCAAAGGAGAGAGAGAGAAAGAGAGAGGGAGAGAGAGATAGACAGACAGAGAGGGGGGGAGACAGATAGACGGACAGAGAGGGCGAGAGTGAGATAGACAGACAGAGAGGGGGAGAGTGCGATAGATGGACAGAGAGGGGGAGAGAGACACAGAGAAAAGAAGAGAGGGACAGGGATAAAGAGTGCCGACACTGCGCACCTAGGCCACACTGCCCACCTGCTGCCACCAGTGTGTCTCCAAACACATGCCAGTATGTAGTGCAGTTCACCAGGTCCCACATCTGAGACAGACCCGTCATCGGAAACAGAGTTCAGATACATGAATGGCAAAGTACATACAATTGCACGTGACATCATCGGCGGTCCGCAAGTGCGCACCCAGGCTGCTACACCCAAGCCCCTCCCAGTGGTGCATGCCTGCCCCTGTGAACCCAGGCAGCGGCACCCCAGCCCCTCCCGCCGCCCAGCGGTGCATGCACGCACCTGCACACCCAGGCCTCACTACTCAACTTCCGCCACCGGCGTGTAGAAAAGAGGGCCCCCCACATGCTGCTGCAAGCCACAAATCAGGGCCCGCGGACATGGCTACTTCCACATCATGCAGCCCCGCTCCGCAGGCCACCAGGTCTCACATTTAGTGCTGGGTCTTAATTTCTCCATGGAAGAGGACATAAGAGTGCACCCTGCATCATCGCAGGCTGCACACCCGCTCAGCCTCTTAGGTGCCAATAACTCTGTGATCCAGGAAGCAACGCCTAGTGGTGGTAGGCCCATGCTGCCCGCTGGTTCAGGCCTACACTCCATTCAAGCAGGGCACACAAAACCTGAGCCATCCGGACCGCCGGGATGGGGCATCATCGCAAGCTGCACACCCGCTCAGCACTTAAGGTGCCCCTACCTCAGTGCACCGAAAGTCACCATCCCGTGGCGGTCTGCCTGTGCCTACCACAGTGTATACACTGCCACCAAGTCTGTGTCCTGCTAGTCATGGACCCTCTATGATTGGGTATTGTGGTGCGGATGCCATCATGTCACCTCTGGGCCTGCGGAATGCAATGTTGCAGGCCCCTGGGCCCCCATGCCTACATGCACACCACACAGATACACCCCAGAGGAGGTTGGAAATGGAATCATGCATGTGCGCCCGGCCCTTTTTATTGGCAGGGTCACATGTGCTGCTGTGACGTGTGTGCTTGATGGGTGTGGTGTGGTTGTAAACCAGCCATGAAGGAGTGGCCGTGGCATGCTGACAACTAGACCTGTGAGCAGCAGATCACTACAGGGAAGTACTGGCACATGTAGCGTTGTTGTCCCCCCCTGAAGCGTTAGCGTAGTGGGCTGAACTGGCATATGCCAGCCCAGCGTGAGGGTTTGAACAATGGCCCGGGGCGCTGGGCGTGGTTCCATACGGGGCTGGACAAGGAAGTAACTAATGCGTGTGTCGCTGTTGTTGCGTCGGCGCCACCCAGACAGCATTCAGCAATGTGTCACCCTGTGACCCAAGTCCAACGACATGAGCCACATGGAAGTAGGGGGAATTCACCGACCCCACATTCATCAATACTAGCACACATGAAAGACCGTAGACACAACACATCTGTGAGATTCGGAATGTTTAATGCACATTCAGTGGAGTGTTGCATCTGAAGAAGTACAGGGCCATGCAAACCCCCCTTTAGAATGTTGGCCCTTATAGGGCCCGCCATAGTCCATCCGGGAGTGACAAGTCCAAAGGAAGAAGAAGAGTTCAGTCAGCAGTCTGTTTGCTGTGTCATTGGTGATCAAACTGAATATGGCAGTCCATTACGAGGTCCAATGTGAGTGTTGCAGAGTGTATTGGGGGACAGTGGAAGGTGATGATGCAGAGGGCAGAACCAAGCAAAAACTGGCCATATGGCGGACATGAATGCTACTGTGTCCTTCTTACCACAATGGTGCTTTCATCCGCCTCTTCGTCCTCTGCTGTCCCATGTGCCTCACGTGTGGGTGGTGCTGGCCGTTCTCAGAACTGTGTGGCAGTGACACCTCAGGGGCCGGAGGTGGAATGTCTGCCACACTGTGTGGCACTGACACTTCAGGGGGCGGAGATGTGGATGTAGTGATAGCAGCAGCATGCATCAGCGCCAGGCCTTGTGGCAGCAATGCCATGAGGATGATTTTGAGGTCATTGAGGAACCCAGCTACCACTCGCTGGTGTGCAGCAGTGGCAACCGCTCTTTCCACATTGGCCCGCTCCATGGTCTCCATGAGCCTCTGCATGTTTCCCACTTCCCAGGCGAGCTTGATGGAGCCACTCTGACTAGTCAGTCATTCTTGTCTCTGAGTCAGGACTCTGGCGATGTCAGCCATGGTTCGTTGGAGACCATGGAGTGGACTTTGTGTGTCCATTGGGGACTGTAAGTGGTTCCTGATGGGACTTAGACACCCACATATGGCGTCTAGTTTGTCTGCCATGTAGTCAAATCCCACCCACACCTGTTCAGCCAGCTGCTCCTGGCATCCCAACACACGTCATTGGAAGGCCATATGTTCTTCGTGGGGGTCCTGGGAGGCATCCATGAAGGTGGGTGATGCCTGCTGTGGAGTCTGTGCAGGGGGTGGGGAATTCTTGTTGCAGCTGGGCTGCCTTGATCCTGGAGGTGGGCTGCAGAGGCTGTCAATGAACTCTTGGAGGGTGTCCGAATCGAAGCTGTGGTGGTCATCTTCGTCATCAGAGAAGAGAGGGTCGGGCTGCTCTGCAGGAGGTGTTGATTGTCTCTCTGCAATGGGAAGGGGAGATGCAGTTTAACAATGTGTTCACATGTGTGTTGTCGCATTGTACATGTTTACATACAGACTGCATGACTGTGTACATCGTGGCTGTTTGGGAGGAGCTGCCTATTTGATGAGGGACAGTGGGCATTTCGACAACAGACGTGTCTGTGTGTGTACTTGTACATAGTCAACTCACATTTCCCTGCAATGCCACTTGTGATTGGCCAGTGTCTACACCCATTCGGCACCAGTTGTGTCCTGTGTTCTGTTGCGGACGTGTTGTGGTTTGTGCCACATTGTTGTAAGTGTTGCTGTGCTCTGCATGTTATGTCTGTGTGCTGCATTTCGGGGGGGGTGGCCCCTGCTGCTCAGTCTTGCTGCCCCTTATCCCTTTTCTGCAATGTGCCTTTGTCTTTTGTGCTTATATAGTGCTGAGAAGCTGCATACTTGGGTACATTAGTCTCTTGGTGGGAGTTGGGGTCTGGGGCATGGTTTGTCCTCAGATGTGCTCTGCTCAATTGTGCATGTGTGCCATTGTGTTCATCTCCCCTCGTCCCCCCAGTCCCTGGTCATTACTCACCCTGTTGCTGTTGTGTCCGGTCATGTTGAGCTGTGTCCAATCTGCATTACTGCCTTCCGGTTGTTGGCGAGTTTCAGCCTGGTTTTGCGCTTGACGTCATTCCAGCGCCTCGTGACCTCTTCCATTGTCCTCTTCAGCACTCCCACTGCATTCACCTTGTTCACGATGGTCTGCCATAGTCCATTTTTAGTTGCCAATGACACAGTTGCTGATGGTGTTCTACCATCTCCGTTATCAGGATCCTGTCTTCCTGCGGACTGAAGCGCTTCTTCCTACTCTTCTTCTCCTTGGCCTTCCTTGACCCGAGGTCCCAGGCAGGTCCTCCAGGGGGCTTGTAGAGTTCCGGTTCTCCTCCGTTCTTGTCCGGCAGCAACCATTGTGCTTCGCTGTTGTTTGGCATTTGTTTGTCAGGTTTTTTTTGTACTTTTATGGTGATTTTTCCTGCCTGGCGCGTGTGGATTGCAAGCCTGTTGCTGGTTTTCATTGATTTTAGTATCACGATTGGCCTCATCGCAGTTTTGTTTGCCTTTGAGTTTCGCACTTTTGCGGCATGGCGTTGATTTTAATGTGGTCAGTTGACACATTATCTGGAGACTATCACATGGTACCACCGTGTTGAGAATGCTTGGTTAACACGGCTTAATTTTCCCGCAATACACTGCGATATTGGAAGTTGCGTTAAGTAACTTTTGCGAGGGTTATCACACGTTCTTGAGAATATGCCCCAATATTTTTTCTGCAATATTTTGTCTGAATGCCCGCTCTTGGGCCAGCCCATGGCATTTCGAACATGTTTTATTCTTTTTTAACCGTTCTCATTAGGTGATGGGTACAAACATAATTGTTCTTCAAAATGAAAGCTTTGGAAACGCACATATAGTAAATTACTCATTTCACTCTTTGTTCTACACACACGCGTACACTATGAATTACTTATGGAACTGTTCTCCATTCGCAATATCATCGAGAAGCTGTAAATCAAGGATTCATCTATAGCTATTCTGAAGTACATTTGTGAGCAGCATGATGTGTGAGCATCTTCCCAATCTCAAAAATGAGTCTTGCAAAGTGATTGGCTAGACTAGCACCCTTCTTGCCAATCAGAGCACAGGCTACCTGGAACTCAAACTTATGTTGTGAGGATCAGTAAAACTACCTGATGGAGGGTTTTCACAGCCTCTGGGCGCTGTACGTTGTTGGCTAGCACTGCTCCTGCCAATATGTATCTCTTATTACTGTGATTGTTGTTATGGCATTGGGCCCTCAGAGCCCAGGGCCTTGCTGAGGAGCAGGACAGCAGAAAGGGATAGCTCAAACACTCGGCTCGAATGCTGGCCAAGGGTTTTCCCTCCACTGAAGGCATGCAGCCCCACTGAGCGTGTGTTGCCTGACTGATGCACCATGGTCTAATCTGGCCAACAAGCAGCTGCTGCTCTGCTGATGCCACCATCTCAGATTGTGGCATGCCAAATATAGCCCTTAACCAGTGGTAGGTTCCAGACAGGTAGCCATCTTCTCACCTAGCATGAAACACAAACATGCACAGCCTCTCACTGATCTCCTGGTGACACATCAGGGTAGATGGCGTGGGAAATGCAAAGCAAGCTAACTTGTTAATGCTGTTGTACTGCAAGTCCCACAGCCACAATTACTGAAAGATAATTCACCAGTATTTGGCAGGAGTGGGAGGGGGGCGGTTCGCTGAACACTGCAATAAACAATGTTATTGGATTTTTTGTGACCTTTGAAATTCATAAATCAAGCACAATGTTGCTTTCTTATGTTTTGGTGCAACGTCATTGCTTGTCTGACTGACCAGACCAATAAATCAATCAAAGAACTTGTAAAGCGCACTACTAACCCGTGAGGGTCTTAAGGCGCTGAGGAGGGTGGAGGGGGGGGGGGGGGTGCTGCTACTGCTCGAAGAGCCAGGTCTTGAGGAGCCTTAGAAGGTGAGCAGGTCTTGGGTCTGCCACAGATGGGTGGGGAGGGTGTTCCAGGTCTTGGCGGCAAGGAAGGAGAAGGACCTGCCACCAGAGGTTGTTCGTTGGATGCGCGGGACGGTGGCAAGGGCGAGGCTGGTGGAGCGGAGCTGGACGGCGGGGGGTGTAGAAGTTGAGTCTGTTGTTCAGGTAGGCTGGTCCGGTTTTGTGGAGTGCTTTGTGTGCGTGGGTGAGGAGCTTGAAGGTGATCCTTTTGTTGACGGGGAGCCAGTGCAGGTCTCGTAGGTGGGAGGTGATGTGGCTGCGGCGGGAGACGTTGAGGATCAGTTGGGCGGGGGCATTTTGGATGCGTTGTAGTCTGCGCAGGTGTTTGGCCGGGATTCCTGCATAGAGTGCATTGCCGTAGTCTGCTGCTGACGAGGGCTTGGGTCACCGTTCTTCTGGTTTTGGTCAGGATCCACTTGTAGATCCTGCGAAGCATGTGGAGGGTGCTGTAGCAGAGGAGGAGATGGCGTTGACCTGCTTTGACATGGAGAGGGAGGAGTTGAGGATGAATCCTAGGTTGCGTGCGTGATCCTTGGGTGTTGGGGCTGTTCCCAGTGCGGTCGGCCACCAGGAGTCGTCCCATGCAGAGGGGGTAGGGCCAAGGATGAGGACTTCTGTCTTGTCCGAGTTCAGCTTCAGGTGGCTTTTCCTCATCCATTCGGCGACGGCCTTCATTCCCTCGTGGAGGTTAGTTTTGGTGGTGTGTGGGTCCTTGGTGAGGGAGAGGATGAGCTGGGTGTCGTCGGCGTAGGAGATGATGTTCAGGTCGTATTAGCGGGCCACTTGTGCGAGGGGGGCCATGTAGATGTTGAACAAGGTCGGGCTGAAGGATGAGCCCTGGGGAACTCCGCAGATGATGTCAGTGGCTTCCGATCGGAATGGTGGGAGGTGGACTCGCTGGGTTCTGCCGGAGAGGAAAGACGTGGTCCAGTCCAGGGCCTTCTTCTGGATTACGGCTTCTTGGAGGCGTGTTGCCTTCTTCTGGATTACGGCTTCTTGGAGGCGTGTTCTTAGTGTGCTGTGGCAAACCGTGTCGAAGGCGGCTGAGAGGTCCAAGAGGATGAGGGCTGAAGTTTTCCCATTGTCTAGTTGGTGCCTGATGTCATCTGTGGCAGCCATGGGGGCTGTCTCGGTGCTGTGATTTCGACTGAATCCAGACTGGGATGGGTCTAGGATGTTGTTGTCCCTGAGGTGGCGGGTCAGCTGTATGTTGGCGATTTTCTCGATGACCTTCGCCGGGAAGGGGAGCAGGGAGATGGGCCGGAATTTTTTTAGGTCTTTGGGGTCCGCCTTTGGCTTTTTGAGCGGGGCGTTGATTTCAGCGTGCTTCCAGCTTTCCGGGAATGTCACTGTGTCGAAGGAAAGTTGATGAACTTCCATAGTTGGGGTGCGATGGTAGCGTCAGCTTTGTTGAAAACGTGGTGTGGGCAGGGGTCTGACGGAGATCCTGAGTGGATGGAGTTCATAACCTTGCGTGTCTCGTTGTCATTGACGTGGGACCAGGAGGTCAGCTGGTTGGTGCAGGTGGTGTTCGGGGTGGGGTCTGTTGCGGTCGGGCGGTTGAGGTGTTGAAGCTGTTGTGGATGTCGGCGATCTTGCGATGGAAGAAGGTGGCCAGTGAGTCGGACAGATCTTGTGAGGGCGGGAAGTCGTTGGTGTTGGCGCTGGGGTTGGAGAGTTCCCTTCACTATGTTGAAAAGCTCTTTGCTGTCATGTGCGTTGTTGTCCAGGCGGGCTTTGAAGGAAAATCTCTTGGCTGTTCTGATGAGGTGGTGGTGTCTGCGGACGGCGTCCTTGTGGGCTGCGTGGCTGTCTGGTGTGCAATATAAATTGTAGCTCATGTCCCCTAGATCTGATGTCCCTAACATAAGGTTTTTAACACCTCCCTGCTCCTTATTGAATTCAGAATTCTATTCACCATGAATTTTCCATTTTCTTTTTTGTTCTACTTCAGCCCTTCATCTTTTATATCAAACATAACTTCTCATCTCTGGTAGTGCTGTCATGTTTACCTAATGCAGTTTTACAAGTTATGAGCTCTTTTTCAGTGGCTTACGTCTTTCTATCAACCAACCATGATTTTACAAAGTATACAATCAAAATGTCAATTATTACATAGTGAAGTTTTGGCATACCGATTTTTAAACACATCCACAGTAGAACTGTTACATTGCTACCTTAATGTTTCATACTTTTCAACTCCCTGTAACATTGACTGCTTCTATTAGCATCTTCCGAGCATGCCCACATCTCATCGTCCCACGTGACCACCTATCATCTCAATAGTCTGTTTTTATTTTTTATTGTAGTTTATATTAAGCATTTCATTTCCATTCCCTTATTAATATCAAATAGGTGTGTTGTTAGTATAGGTTCTATCCAATAATTCCCCCGATGTGAGGCCTCTTATCTCTGTTACCTCCTCTTTATAATTTAAACACTACCTCCGGAACTTGAAATCAAAGTTGATATATGTTATGTCGGTATTCTAAAAGATGTTCAACACAGGGGCACTCTTTAATGTTTTGAACATTGTCTTTTTTGACGTTCATGAAATTTTACCAATATAGCTCAAACCTCATGGGCTCTTTATCAACTAATTACTATTTCTAGATTTGCCTGGCTGATGAGCCCAAAGTAGTGTGGAGTCAGTTCTGGGTTGCTTGTATTCCGGTTCAGGGAGGTGAAATGGCCAATACAAAGCGGCCGTTTCCACGAAAGGCTTTACCACGCATGCATTAGAATGCATTTGTGGTTACCACGAAACCCTTTACCACGCATACCTTCACTACGAGATACGTAGTAAAGGCATGTGTGATAAAGGGAAAGAAAGGGGGGCATCGGGGCCTCTCCCCTAAAAAAAAAAAGTGAGAATAAAAAGGGGGGTTAGGGGGTCTCCTCCCCCCCAAATAAAGTAAATGAAATGACAAAGCAAAGTGGAGAAAATCGGCAATCGGCCTCGTTAGAGAGAAAAGGGAAAGAAACGTCCGCTTCCTCTTTACGACGTAGGACGTCATCAATGAAGATGAAGGAGAAGAGACGACGATGTGAAGAGGTAAGGGGAATTAAAAATAAAAAAATAAAAGATTGAGGGTTAAGGGCAGGGGTAAATAGAAGAAGGTTTGGGGGCTGGGGGACACGAAACGCTACAGGGGAGGGGTATAACCTTTCCCAAGAGTATGCTCTTACCAAATTAACAACGAAAATCGTTGTTAATCTATGCGTGGTAAAGGAATTTTCGTGGGAAAGGTTATGCGTTAAAAAAAGCATTCCGTTGTAACACATGCGTGGTAAAGGCATGCGTTGCAACGGAATGCGTTGTAACAACATACAACCGCCAGGGAGTAGGTGGCCTGGCATTTCGAGCTGGACTGTTCCCAATGGAGCGGAGTCAAGACTGATTTGCACATGGCTGGGTCCAAACTGAGGTGGCATGGTGGGCGAAAAACAATGGACTTTTGTGCAGCCCAGAGCGATTGTCAGTGGCTGAGATTATTTCAAGCATTCCTTCCATCACCTTGTTGTTGCTGTAATAAGAATTATATATTTTTTTTGGGAAAGTTATATTTCAAATTCCTGCGATTCCAAAACTATACTCTTGATCATTAATCTTTGAGTTAGTGACTGGCTAGTTTAAGATGGAAGTTTTGGTATTTTAAAGACCATTAACATTAAGGTCAGAAAGTTTGCAATTCAGATTTTGTGTCCACGCAGGATTTTTTTTTTCAGTTCATGCCAGTACATGGCCCAGAGGGCCGCATTTATAGATGAATACATTTGCAGTTATCAGCATGGCATCACATTCTTAGAATTTCAAACCAGACTAAACTAAGAACGGACTGCTATATAACTTGTCGTTGGTATAGCGCTCTATGCTCCTGTTGTGCCCGCACCCCTAACTGGCACTCCATATAACATATCATGTATCCTGACCATAAGATCGGACCTCCTCATCCAAATATTGAGAAAGCAACTGCTGGGGAGCAAGGGTGAGACCACGGTAATCTGCCCATCGCTTCCATATTTTGAAATGTTTCTGGGGGCATACTCTGGCTTGAAAAACTGGCATCTCCAATCTCATGCAGAAGTCCATTCCCCTTTTCCAAACGCTGACAAGGGGTGGCATATCCACCTTCCCTACTCTGGTAATGTCTCGCTTAGCAAGTCTGAGGCCCAGGAAGAATAGATGGAGTTGGTATCTTTTTCCCCTATCCCTTCTGTATTGTGGAGAAAAGCCAGTCTAGGGGACCTAGGAAGTGCCCACCCCAGGACCTCGGTCAGGCTAGCCAGTACTCCCTTCCAAAATCTATCTAGAGCTTTACAGGTCCATACAGTGTGTAGGAAGGTGTCTTCCTCTGTACCACAGCACAAGAATAGTGGAGACGCCCCTAGCCCTGTCCTCCAAAGCTTGTGGCACGTATAATAAGCCCTAATTAATAACTTGAAATGGATCAGCTGGAGGCGCAACGGCATTGCCGCTCCTCTGGGAGACTCGAAACCCTCTGCCCAATCATCATTGTTGAGAAGACCTATGTCCAGCTGTTTTGAAATGTTATGGGCACCCAATTCTCCTAACAGTAGTTTGCCTTTGTTAGAAATGGGATTTCTGGTTGGCTAGGGCATGCGCCTAAGCCAGGCAGAAATCACCACTCTAGTCAGGGCAAGGGAGTTACACACTGAAGATAACCCCTGCTCACCCCCTTGGTAGCTTGGCAGAGCAGTTAGGCTTATCCCAGAGGCAATCTGTAAAGTGGTTGTGCAACACACTCACACTGCAGCGACACACTAGGCACACCACAAAAGAAACTCCACATAAAGTTATATAAAAATAGCCTTCGTATTATGCATACAAACACATTTGAACGTAATCACATATATACATCGTACCACCTGGCACTTGGTATGACTTTACAGGGATTATGTACACCACAGGGCCAATTAGGGCCACTGTCATAACATCACATATATCACTGTTAGTGAGGACAACCAGTAACTACTGGCAGGGGTGCACTTAGCACCAAGCATGAGGCATGAACATCACAGCATTAGATAGTATAGCATATTATGCAAATAACGCAGCCTCAGTGCACCATAGAAAACACTGGTCAGAGTACACATCTCTTTAGCCCTTGTCAGGCATAAACGTAATTGCTCATATGCAACAATATCTCTGAGAGCCCACTGGCTCCCAATCGGCAGTCCCAGCGCCTCTTTGCTCACCACCTGGACTGCGTGGTGATTTCTGTGGAGGTTCCTTCCTCCACCAAGGCTTGGGGCCTCCATCACGGTTTTCCACGAGCTTACAAGACCCACAACAAGGCCTTTGCCCCAAAAGTAGGGCTAAGGGGCCCAGGGTCACTCTGACAGCTGCCCACTTCCATCCGAGTCAGCTGCTACCCTGACCAAGTAAGGTGACGCCGACTCGGCTCCTCACTTGCTTTTCCTTTTGCTATGGGCTGGGAGAGGGAGAGCTCAGCTTCCCCCAGTGCGGAGCAACCAAAAAGCTCCTGCCCTGACGTTGTGGCATGTCCGGAATCCTCCAGGATCTCCCAAACTCCCAAAGTGGAGATGCCGGCGCCTTCTCAGCCGCACGGAAAGCACAGTCAACAACCAGCGCATAGAACAACGTCTCTCCGCCCTTGCTGACTCCGCCCACAACCAGGAAATGTCCCACCTGACTTCCGGTAGTGTCAGGAATCTGCGAGATTCCAGCTTAGCTGCTCCTGTCGGCTCTGCCCACAACCAGGCTCAGCCTGGCTTCCGCCTGCATCGTCCCTCAGCCACAGAACAGAGCGAAGTCTCCGCAACTTCTCAGCAATGCAGCCCAATGCACACTGCACCACCACACGCTGCTCCGGGCACCAGTTAAAAATGAAAGGTAGAGCGCTCACGATGCGTTTGCGTCCAGTCAGCAGGGGAGGTCTTCACGCTCTGTGTCTCCCACTCCAAGACACAACCAGGGGGCAGACAGCGCCCCTCTCGAAAAATTGGCAAGGGCAGAGCTGTGCCCAGGCAGGCCAGCTCACAGGGCCCTCCAGCAGAGGGGAAGTCCTTTCTGGTGGTTCCTCCTGGTGCCCAGCAGTCCTCCAGTAAGCACCAGTTCAGGGAGTACAGCACCTTTACATGGGGTCACAGCCCCAATATGTATACTCCATGAAGTCTTTGTTCTGCCCTGGCACAGGGCCCTGGACCTTGTCCAAAAGTGTTCTGGGGGGTACTAATCAAGTGCACAATACTCCCCATTGTCAGTGTTGGCTCTGGCCCCAGACACACCACAGGGGGGAGGAGCCAGCATTGTGGAAGACAGTAACAACCCTATTTAGGTTCAGGTGCTACTCCTCCCACTACTACAAATGCAGATCAGGCCCTTTCAACATAGTGCTGAATAACCAGACCCTCTGGAGTCACTGCACCTCCCCAGCCCCTGTCACTCCAAAGTCAGACAGTCAATACACAACAGGCAGGCCCAAAAACACATAGCACACAGAAATTCCCACTTCTAAAAGTGGCATTTCTAAAATAGTTATAATAAATCTGCTAACACCATTACGCAGCATTTATCGTCCACTGGTCCAAACATTAAAAAAAACTTGATCATACTACTCCTCTCATGTCAGGCATTACCACTGAAACACACATCAGGGAATCCCCAATGCATTCATATGAGAGGGCAGCCTCACAGCAGTGAGAAACCAAATAGGTTGTTTGTCACTACCAGACCATGCCAAACAGTTAAGGAACATGTCCTACCTTTTACCTACACCGCACCCTGCCCATAGAACTAGCTAGGGCCTACATTAGGCGTGACTGATATGTAGTAAAAGAGGAGTCAGGGACGTGGCAACGACTTTATGTGCCACGTCACAGTGGCAGTAAACTGGGCGCGCAGGCCCTGCAATGGAAGAGGCCAGAGACATATTTGAAAGGCCACTTTGGTGGATGGACCAAGCAGCGCTGCAAGCCCACCAGTAGCATTTAATGTATTGGCCCTGTGTATATGAGATACCACTTTAGAAGGGACTGATAGGTAAATTAAATATGCCAAACAGGTGTATACCAAACTAACCAAGTTTACCATAGAGAGCACATGCACTTTAACACTGAACGGCAGTGAAAAAGTGCCCAGAGTACTAAACCCACCAACAACAGGTCAGAAAAAATACCGGAGGAAGGCAAAAAGTTCTGGGATGACCCTGCAAAAAGGGCAAGTCCAACAACCTTCCAGTGGATTAAAGTCAGGGAGGGTAGTGAGGTCAGAGATGTACAGTACCAGGGCGCGTTGAAACCACAAGTTATGTTATGTTATGTTAATAACATTTCTATAGCGTACAGCTGCCCCAGCCAAGGGGCGTCCCGGCGCTTCTGGCAAGGTCATCAAACACAACACATCAGAGCAGTGGGAAAGGCACACAAAAAAAGAATTTTTAAGAGGGGTGAGGGAATAAATGTGTTTTAATGGCTTTCCTATAACTCAACAGCTCATCAATTTCTCGAATGCGGGAAGGTAAAGAATTCCACAGCTTAGCCGCCAGAATTACTTATAGAATTGGCTGCAAGACATGGAATATTCCTCCTGCATATTTTAAAATTACTTAAGAGTGCAGCCATGCAAGACATTACCCAGAGCGGAGATCCCGATCATGTTCCAGCCCCGGAAACACTTTAGGTCAGTTAACCCCTGGAGAAGTCTACGGAGTCACAGCAGAGTTTTGCGTGTAAGACATCCCCACCACCCCATCCAATGAAGAGATTGACACCATGCTTAGATCACCACTCTCGTGGCAGTGGGAAGGACTCGTACATCGGTGTTATCATATAAGTATGCAAGGAGAGTTGTCCCTCCTAATATCCACTGCTCAACAGCATTTGCAGGATCATCCCTGGAGCCATACCCTCAGTCATTGAGCACCTGGAGTTGTGAAGCTGCATATCAGGATTGAACGTCAGCAGCCGCAATGCCTCCACAGTACATAGAAAGAAAACAGGTTTGTAGTGCCACCTGGGATGCCCCACCCCCACATGAACTGGCCCAAGAGAGTGTTAATCTGTCTAAACAATGACATGGGGATCGGGTAGGGGTGGTTCTGTAGGCGATAAAGTCATCTGGGAAGGGAACCCATTTTAAAAATAGTGGACCGTCCATTTATGGAAACGGCAAGCCTGACTATGATCTATTAGCGGTCTTGAGTTTATCAATCATAGGTGTGAAGTTGCGCTTCCAGGATACCCCTATTGTATCCTACAAGAAGACTCCAAGATATTGCAAACCCTCATCCATTCACTGTATGTCTCTGGCCCACCGGCCATCGCCCAACGTACCCCGTAGCGGCCATGTAAGAGATTTACCTGCATTCACGTTTCCCCAAAAATATGCATGATCTGTAGGATCCTGGGGCCCAATCTATGAGGGTCCATAAAGAAAAATAAGACATTGTCGGCGTATAAGGCAATGCGGTTTGAGATCTCCCCACTCTGGACTTTTGTTGTATTTTCTGTGCACACTCGAGAAGACTAAGGGGCATATTTACAAGGGGATTGCACCACAGGAACGTCACTTTTACTGACGTTCCTGAGGCGCAATGCCCTGCCCCATATTTACAAAGTGGTGTTAAGCCACTTTGTGTGGCACAACGCCACTCTGTAAATATGGTACCCGTTCATGCAATTTTCTGCGTGAAAGGAGTATGCAATTGGTGTTGCTGTGGGCGTTTCACTGCAAAACCCATTTCTTTTTGATGCAGCCCCAGAATTACAAAAATGTGTAAAATCTGAGGCAGCACCAAAAACTGGCACTATACAATAGCAGGTATTACAATGGTGCAACGGAGAAATACTTTTATTTCTCCTCATTTTTGATTGTTTTGATGTGTGCTGCAGAAACCCCAATAATGATTGTTTGTGTGCAGGAAGGTCTCCCTTCCTGCACAAAAACAATAATGAAATAATGACGATTTGCAACTTCTATGTGTCCTGCAGAATGCAGCCCACAAAGAATGAACAAATCCCAGTTATGGATCGTTTATGTACAAGAAGTGACACCTTCCTGTACATAAACAATCATTCCCTGCAACTCAGACACCCTTGCACTTTGGCACAAGCGTGTCTGTGTTGGCGCTAGGCAGTTATTTTTTAAGCCAGTGATAGGGAAAAAACAGAGGTGCGCTGTATTGTTGTAATATGGTGCATCCCTCCATTTTGTAAATGGCAGGGCACAGCGCTGCAACATTTGCTGCACCTCCGCACTCCACCATTTCCTTGTAAATATGCCCCTAATTTGTGTATTTAATGAATTTGAACTTAACATCTGTAGTTCATGTTTTTGGATGTGTTGGTGTGAATAACACTCTAACATATCTTCGCCACCATGCCAATCAGGAAGGTATCATCAATACACCTTAGAAAGAACACCTACGTTTTCACTCGGTTCTTCAGACTTCATTATGTTCTCTTGCTCGTATTTCATCATGAAAAATGGCGCTGCACATGGAGTCATCAACAGCCCAGCTGCATGTGAATAGAATGTTCCTACACCTCTGAAAGAAGCTGCAATATAGTACATAATTCAATAGCAGTGTCAGAAAAATATGGTTGCTTAACTTATGTCTGAAGTAACCCTGGGCGGAGAACTACGCTCCGCTCGCGGAGTTTGCGAATTTTCTGCAACTTCGCGCTTGGCAGTGCGCGCAAAGTTGTCGACTACTTCGCAATCTGCAGCGCAACGTAGTAGTTTTTCTTCCTCGCGCGCTCAATAGCATTCTCGCGTGCCCGGTAATGACTTACCGTGGTTCTGCGTTCGCTTTCTCGCTTTTCTCTCCCGGTCGCTTTCGCTACGATGTTTGGAATCTGGCCGCACATTCCCATGGCGACTGTGAGAACGCGATAACGTCATTCGGACGCGCGAACACGTCATTAGGACGCGCGATCTTCCATGCAGCGCCGTGTTGGTAAGATCGCGTTTCCGAACATGTAGAAACTGCAATCTGGCACAGAACATCTCTCGAGCATGTTAAAACCTTCTAAAAAATGATCATTTTGCCCAGGAAAACCCCTCAGATTGTGATTTGGCTGTATTTTTTTGGGCAAGGAGTTCTCTTTTTGTTTCTACTCTTTTTTTCAAGAGAAAGGAAGTGCCCCTGAGTCTCCAACTTCCTGTTCATGTCCACCAGGCTCCTCCACGTGCTTTGTCCATGTGGTGTTCACTTTCATTTGGATTTGGAGCTGGAAGGATCACTCTTTGTGTATGTCTGCTGCATCATAGCATTTGATTGGATTTATTGAGGACTTTTGGATTTGAACTTTTCTTTTACAAGTAAGTTTGAGAATTGAGAATTGGTGTACTGTAAATATTTGTTTGGTTTGGGTTTTTTTTTAACTACAGTTTTCTGTGCTTCTCAATCTTTCTTAAAAATTATTATTGAGGGAAGCCTGTACTTTCATGAGGGGCCAAGTTGTATGTCTTTGAAATTTCATCCAGTAGGCCTAGAGGTACCCAAGGGTCCAACCATGTTTCTGTGGTGTCTGTAAAACATCATGGATGACATTGGATTCAATTACAAACTCTGTTGTAGTGGAATTTCAGTTTTTTGTGTATAATTAGGTAACCCTAGTAGTTCATGTAGTTAGTGCAGTTAGTGTAGACCTGCTTGAGTTCATTTACTTTCTGTGGGTGGCTTGGCCAGGTGGTGGCAGCCATTTTGTGTTTTAAGCCACTGTGCTTTTGCCATAGGCCTCCAAGCTTGTGGCCTACTCTGCCAGTAGGCCCAAGGGTACTACTAGAATCATCATCACGGTGAGGAAAAACAGCCCAAATTACAACCGATGCCCAGGCTGCTGGCACAAGACGCCTCTTAGTTCCCATTTTGATCAGTTTACCAAATAAAGAGACGGGCGCTGGAAGCGGGAGTGCAAGAACAGATTTTTATTTCTCATGAGGAGAGCCTGTCATTTCGGACACACGCACAATGTCTTCAAGAGGTGCTCTAACAAGTTTCTCTGAGGCTCCGTCTTTTATACACAGGTTTATGATGCACAAACATTCCTTATTGCAATAAAGAAACTTTGAAGTACGAAAAGGCACGTTTGGAATCCCAGCTTCAGGCCTATTCCCATACCTGTCGCTCGGATGTCGTTTCCCCTCCCAAATGTAACATGTGATTGTAATCTTGCAGCCGGACATTCCAACAGGACACGAGGGCAAGAGGGGGTGGTCAGATCTAAGGTTGGGCAGGCGATAAGATCGGGCACTTCGGTTGGTGTTTCACGTTTTGCTATGCGGGGCCAGGGGGGGTGCATCCATGAGGCTTTGTTTTATGACTTGGGATCGGGTCGAGAGGCCAGGTGTAGCCGGGGGGGTCATCAGAAGAGGGGAAGGGTGTTCCTGGGAGGAATGCAGGGGGTGTCGGTCAGGCAGGGGTGTCACTTTTAGAGCAGGGTCGCGCAGAGGGAGAGGGTTTTATGGCCTATGCATGAGAGAGCGGGGGTGTTCAACAGGGGGGGGGGGTGCTGGGGATTTAACAAACGGGCAGAGAGGCCTTGGTGCCTAAAATGGCTGTCGTGTACGTGCGTGCATGGGCCTATGCTGGCGGGATGATGCGGTCAATGCTTCGCGGTATTCGTTCTGCTTACAGCGAGGGGTATGGTGAACACAAATGAACGCCGCTTATGTACATATACATTGTCATTTTCCACAGTCGCCGCTTTTTAACATAAATTAGTTCATTTCCGTGTTTATCATAACTGACGTGGTGTACATATAGCCATGTGTGGTCAATGAAATAGCGTTTGTCAATACTGGCGGATTGCATATAACCATGTGCAGTCGATGCGATAGACGAGGTGCAATACAGATGAATTTACATTTGTCGTGTTATATATACGAGTCTAGAGATCGGTATACTACTCAGTCGGAGTCAATCAAGGAAATGTTCCAACACATTATGGAACCATGTTCTGACTCTCTCTCCGGCGGTATCAATGTACAGTCAAAAGTGACCGATGAAACATTTTGAAAGCAATACAAAGTGGTTGAGGGAGGAATTCAGTTCAATACAAGCAAGTAGTCAGGGAGGGGGTAGAAAGTTCAGAAAGGGGAGGGGGGGGGGTCTTCGCCACAGTGTCCTTACACGTCGCAGGGTGCGATCTGTCCTCTGCTGTTAGACCACAGTCCTGTTTCCTAACTAATCTTTTTAAGGGTGCCTCATGCTGGGCACCTGCATTTCTTTCTCCTTCCGTTGCAAACCCTATTCTACCTAAATGCTGTTCTTCTTCTCTGAGTCAAAATCCATGTGAAAAAAGGGGGGGGTTGTCGGATAATCGAGGGAAGAGATCTTTGAGACAAACCAAGGGAGCAAAGGATAACGAGCAGGCAGGCCCATCAATCGGGCTCAAAGGGGCGGGGACTTCTGGCACGCGTGGGTCAGCAAGCCGAGGGCTTCAAGGCAGCCCTCCATCCTTTCATTTTCCGTGTTTGAGAGTGGTGCCTCGTCCCGCGTCTCGTTGCTCTGCGGCTCCACCTTTGGTCGAGGTCACATGTGCTTCATGATCTGCGGCTAGGCTGTGCGTCACGTCCGGCCCCTCTCCTCCGGTGATTGTGTATCTTTGAATGGGTACAAAACAAGCTTTAGAGAACTGGCAGGAGAAGACATTTATACATTTCAATTCCGCCCCCAATCTTAAGTAGTTGGGGATACGTTCATCGGTCACGGTCAGAAGTTATCACTATGGAGTATGTATGCGGGCATTTCTACTGAGTTTGTACTAAGTCTATTTGGTGTTCATTCATGACGTATATGGAGAGAAGTCAGACTCCTATCAACTGCGTATTCCATCAAACTCGAAATCGGATCCTTCGGTAGAGACTCGTCTTTCTAACCCAAGCCCTGGCAGTATTCTATCATCATGAGAGAGGGACAGAGGCTAAACATTCTTTTCTCGGGGAGCAACGGTTAATCAGGGTCATCAGTTATACTTCGGGATATGGAGCTGGGGTCAATCGGGGGAGAAACGAGGACGCTTTGGACATCCGTACTTGGGTGCAGAGAGGTGGGGCAATCTGGGCATTGGGGATTGTGTTTCTAACGAACTGAGAACAGAAGGCCACTGACATATAGTCCCCCTATATAAAAAAAAAGGCCAGATTAGGGGACATCAGTCGTCTTACCTGTCCTTTCCTTCTTAGCCAATTCAAGTTCCATCATTTTACAGAAAGGAGAGGTAGTAATATGGCAAATTACAATTGTTTTAGTGTCTGTCAATTTTGCCGAACACCTTTGTGTTCAAAAACCAATTAGGCTTGTGCCGGCGGGGCACAACGTTACCACACAAAGGAAGAGGGAACAGGGGGACCCTCAGAGAGAGAGAGTCGTCCGCATTTTAAACGAACTATTCGGTACACGTACGACATGGAGAGAGAGGGAAAGAGAGAGAGAGAAACGTGTACAATAATAGGCCATTTAGTGCGCACACAACACAGAACAGCAGGGGTCAAGTTATATAGAAACACAGGCTGAGGGACGACGTAGATCCATACATTGCGTAGACATGAATTCAGGCGGGGGAGAATAGTACATGTATTATATACAAAAATCCAAGACAAAACATAGAACAGTACTTGGCCAAAAAGATTTCTTCCTGCATGCTGCGCATCCTTAGTATCCTACTTAATTCATCTGGCTGCCTTTGCTGGTGGCCTCGGTTGCAAATACTTACACCTTTGTCAATTGTTCGGGAACTAACCTGGTCGGGCTAATACTCACGGTGGGATCTTCGAATCATTTTTAGCGAATGGGTATCCAGGCTGAGGCAACGGAGGGTGTCAGTCGGGAGAACAATGGGGCAGCTTTGAGTTTCATGTCTATGAGGGTGCAAGAAGGAGGTGGTAAATCTTAAACATTGACAATATTCCTAGTCTTCCAGGAGGAGGGTACTTGGGTAAACCTCACCCCGGAATATTCCTGAACCTTTCCCTATTTAGTTACCGTATGAATTTACTCATAGGTGCACGTCATTCTTGGTTGCATTATTTGGGGTGCCGGTTGGAGTCATATTTTGTCATACTGCAATAACCCGCCAAGTTTCTGCTTCAGGCCACCCTCCCAGTCGCTGGGTTCAGAGAGAGAGACAGTCGTTTCTAAGTAAGGGAGTGCTATATCTTTGTTTGTTCGTCGTGTATAGGCACCATGTTCAGACCCCTTTTCCCCATTCCATCGGCCGTTCGATCATCACTTAAGTCATACATAAAACATTTCTCTTATCAATCCAAACGTGTGCAACGTGTATTCAGTCGAGCTATACACATCAGGGCATACACGCGTGCATTCATATCACACAAATTCGTCACGTTCTCAGGGGCAGTCCCCATAGACAATATACAATTTTTCCGTGCGGAACCATGGCGTGTTGCTTAGGTCTTCTCCATACTTTAGTCGACGTTCCGATGTGACCTGCAGAAAAGAAGGGAAAAAGAAGGGGTGGGGGCAGCGTTTTAAAACACATCCGCGCGCATAAACCCGAAAATGCTTTTACTTACCACATACTTGACCTATCTCCGCGGGATGCAGTCCCTTTCATCTCGGCGTTTAAGCCCAGAGGGACCGGTAGTGCGGGAGAGATAATCATTGATGGACTGTGTATTGCATAGATCGCCCAAGTGTGGTATTACGGATCGTGTGTAGGGAAGGGTCAAAACAAAGGGCAGTCAGTGTAAAGTGGGGGGTGAACTCGTGCTCTCCTTCGAGGAGGAGGGATGGTCTACAGTGGTACAGGGTCGTTTTTGTTCATCAGGCACGGAAACTAGAGGGGCTAGGTGGCATTCCTTCGGAGTGGCTTAGGGACATCTGAAACAACTTCCCTGATACATGTGGCACATAAAGTAAAGGCTAAATACCGGGACCTTTATCGATTGCTTTACGTTGCACAAAAATAAAAATATATAAAATAAAAAAAAAAAACACACACACAACAAACCAGGACCATTCACATTTGCAATATTTCTGTGTACTTTGCTTTTTAACCTTTAAGTAATCGAGTTGCTTCATTTCACCTGTATTTTACTTATATCGGAAACAGTGGCCATTTATTCGAAACTTACCAATCTAAGCGCTACAACTATGTTTGCTTTTCAAAAAAACCTTTATTTAAAAATGTTGGCGCACAAATACGGGCCTACAACCACGTGGGCCGGCCACGGAGCAGACTGGAACTGTACATGAGGGGATATTTATTTGAGGAAAACGTAACGGAGTCGGTGGTCGTTGATTTCATAAAGGTGCGACAAGTGCAATAAAATCATATCGAAAATTCATTGTGGGCAAGTACCATAAGTGTTGAAAATTCGAACTTTCAATAATACGGTAATCAATGACGCGTCAGAACTTAATATCAATTCATTGTCCGAATGTTCAATCAGTACCCATCCCCTCCCGCCATGCGCTTCAAACACTGCATACATATCTCATGATATCAAGGCTGAGCAACCGGAACACAACAGGGAGTTGCGAGTTTCATTTGTACCGGCGCCATTTTGGGTGAGGTCAGGCAGGTCCAAGTATAGTCAAAATGTCTCCACCAACTCGTGGTTGGACCAGAGCCTCTTTCGGCAGTCCAAAAGTTTCGTTAAAGGGCAACAGAAGGGGCAGTCGATATGAACCATCAGTCAAAGGGGGGAGGGAGGCAACAATCTTTCCTACCGGGTCATACTGGTGTTCCACCGGAACTGATCAAATTGGTAGTCTGCAGGATTTTGGTCATTCAAACTGAGGCTGGCGCCAGCATGAGAGCGCCAACGTCTCGTGGCTACGTCTTGGTCGTTCCGCGGGCAATCATGGCAGTAATTCCCCATCGGGGGGGCCCGCGGGGGTCGGGGGCCCCTGCAGTTCTTGTAGAATCTTCAAAGCTGAGGAGAACGCTTCTGGACGGGGGACTCATTTTCTAGCTGACAAGCGACCAGGCCATCTTTGCACGCCAGGCCCAATCCTGCAGAGTCGACCGTCATTTTATGAGTTCCGCGGCAACCGGCAGTCGCTGGATCGCAAGAGCAGACGGACTCCAGCCTGTCGGGCGTGGCGTTGCACCGCAAGAGGGGTGGGCGCAACTCAGCTTGGTGAGTGAGGCGCAGGGGTGCAGCGCTGTGTCCCAAGAGTGGGAGGAACTCAGCTGGTTCGGGCGAAGCGCCGTTGTATCGCAACAGTGGACGAGACCCCGTCGGGTGAGTGGAGTGTTGCTGCACCGCAAGAGTGGACGAACCCTTGTCGGGTGAGTGGAGCGTTGGGGGTGCAGCTGAGGGGCCTCCACCTGGGGAGGTGGGAGAGGCTCATCCGCACCGCCTCTCGCTCCCAGTGCACCCCACGCCGTCTCCTGGCACTGACATTCGTGATGGCCGGACCAGGCGATGAGAGAGGGGGGGGTCGGAGGCATAAGCAAGACATCCCCCCCCGTGGCCTGCAAGGCGCCAGAAGAGGATGGAAAGACCAGTACATTCCGGGCCATCCACCCCACGACCTCTCCGGCCGATGGCGGCCAGCCGGGCCCCGCCCTGCACGTGTCGAGGCCTCGTCTTCCGGATGGGCGTAACCGTGGACCTGTTGCACTTCGGGAGCTTCCGGAATGGGGGTAGGTATCTGCTGACTTGTATCTATCTTATGTTACCATTATTGGGCGTGGCGGGCGGTGGGACAGACATGTTTGGAGCAGTGAGGGGCGGCGGAGCCTAGCTACCTCGTGGCTGCCGTGATGTCAAGCTTGGCTTCTCTCACCACTTTCATGTTTCTTATTGCGGGCTATTTCTAACGTTTCTTATTTCTAGCGAAGTAAAAATAAACTCATCAGTGGCCTACTGATTTTGCTCGATTTCTTTTTCCTTCCTTTTCTAGTGTGTTTCGTGCTAAAGTTTCTGTTAACAGGATACGGTGATTACTTCGTATTTTACATATGTCCTTTTTATTAGGGGCGCCCTCCGGTTGAGCCAGATGATCTACCTCTAATAAATGGTCCGGGTGGAACTAGTTTACCAATCAGTGGGGAGTAGATAGGCATGACAGATTACAACGGGGGACAAAGGTCCGCATTACCTACCCTTCACTACTTGCAAAGACTAGACAGAATATTTCTATTCCACGTTATTTGCAAACAGAGAATACCTCAAAAGAACTATTCCTTGAACAATAAATGTCCAGACAATCAATCAATCAGTGGGGAGAAAAACAGGCATGACGGATTACAACGGGGGACAAAAGTCCGCATTACCTATCCTTCGCTATCTGCAAAGGGAGACAGAATATTCCTATTCTTCTCTGTTTGTAGACAGGGAATATCTCAAAAGAGCGATAATCGATAAAAAAAATCGATAACAAACAATCAGTGGGGAGAAAGATAGGCATGACGGATTACAATGGGGGACAAAAGTCTGCATTACCTATCCTTCACTATTTGCAAAGAGAGAGAAACGTTCCTATTCGTCGCTGTTTGCAAACAGAGAATGTCTCAAAGAGAACCAATACTTCAAGTAGCAACCAAGGCTAAATGAACCAATCAATGAACAATACCAGTATTTAAATACAGATTCCAATATATACAATCAATCACTCAATCAATCAGATGGATAAAGTCATCCTATCAATCAGACGTAAAGACGTCCTACTTAACCTTACCCGGACCGGACCGTGTGGACAGTTCTTCGCCTTCCCTTTCCAGCGCCCGATCGTTCTCTTACTCCATGTTTTTACCGCAGCATTCCTGTGGGATCCCAGTCAGGACAGTAGGTCGCTTGAGAGAGGTCCGTTCGGAATCGGTGAAGTTCATTCAATCGGCAGCCGGACAAGGGCCCTCTCAAGGCAGGTATACTCCAATTGTTCAGATGTTCACCCCATCGTCTGGACCTCTCTTACCGGACCTTATGTCGCTGATGGGCCCCACGTTGGGACGCCAATTGAGGAAAAACAGCCCAAATTACAACCGATGCCCAGGCTGCTGGCACAAGACGCCTCTTAGTTCCCATTTTGATCAGTTTACCAAATAAAGAGACGGGCGCTGGAGGCGGGAGTGCAAGAACAGATTTTTATTTCTCATGAGGAGAGCCTGTCATTTCGGACACGCGCACAATGTCTTCAAGAGGTGCTCTAACAAGTTTCTCTGAGGCTCCGTCTTTTATACACAGGTTTATGATGCACAAACATTCCTTATTGCAATAAAGAAACTTTGAAGTACGAAAAGGCACGTTTGGAATCCCAGCTTCAGGCTTATTCCCATACCTGTCGCTCGGATGACGTTTCCCCTCCCAAATGTAACATGTGATTGTAATCTTGCAGCCGGACATTCCAACAGGACACGAGGGCAAGAGGGGGTGGTCAGATCTAAGGTTGGGCAGGCGATAAGATCGGGCACTTCGGTTGGTGTATCACGTTTTGCTATGCGGGGCCAGGGGAGGTACATCCATGAGGCTTTGTTTTTTGACTTGGGACCGGGTCGAGAGGCCAGGTGTAGCCGGGGGGGGGTCATCAGAAGAGGGGAAGGATGTTCCTGGGAGGAATGCAGGGGGTGTCGGTCAGGCAGGGGTGTCACTTTTAGAGCAGGGTCGCGCAGAGGGAGAGGGTTTTATGGCCTATGCATGAGAGAGCGGGGGTGTTTAACGGGGGGGGGAGTGCTGGGGATTTAACAAACGGGCAGAGAGGCCTTGGTGCCTAAAATGGCTGTCGTGTACGTGCGTGCATGGGCCTATGCTGGCGGGATGATGCGGTCAATGCTTCGCGGTATTTGTTCTGCTTACAGCGAGGGGTATGGTGAACACAAATGAACGCCGCTTATGTACATATACATTGTCATTTTCCACAATGGGTGCATGAAAGTTGATCAACTGTTATTGTGGTGTTTAAGTTGTAAGTGTAACATCATGTACGTCATGGATGGCTTTGGATTGCTCCAGAAAGGCTTTCACCCGACACATATCAAAGGGCATCTCTTAGATCACATCTATAGCAATCTGGACAGCCTGAAGGTCGAGCTACCCATATCATTGCCTTGGACCGATCACTTTTTAATACCCTTCATATGGTCCACGAATACCCCCCCCATCTCACAAAGTCACAACAAACATTGGGGAGGAAATGGGTTTCGCTCCCCTCTTCTAAGTGGAAATCGGCTCTGACCGAACACTTACCTCCGAAGGTGACAAATCCCAACATAGCCACTGCCAATTTTGATAATTGGATCCTTAATACTCTCAACCAAGTCCTCCCGAAGGAATCTTTGCAGTCGATAAAAAGATCCAAAGTTGCCCCCTGGTACTCCCCCGCCCTCAGAACCATGAAACAATCCTGCCGCAAACTAGAGAGAGCGTGGAGACAAGAACACTCGCAACTTAAGAAAGCAGAGTATAAAGGCGCAATCAAGTTATATAAAAATAAACTAAAATCTGCACAAGCCCAATTTTATGATTCCAAAATCAACCTCACTGCTATTTCCCCTAAAGACATTTTTAAAATTGCCCAGTCTCTAATCTCTCCCCCTTCCGACCGTCTGTCATCTGACGGTGCGCAAGTTAGATGCGACAACCTTGCCACCTTCTTCTCCCAGAAGATCCAGGCCATCATTTGCCACTGGCAGTAGTGTTGCGGAGAGTACCGCCGTCACAAACTCTGTCCTTTTAGCTCCCTATCTGCTTGTTGAGTTCCCTCTCTTAGACCCTGCCTCATTAGACAGAATGATCTCGAAAGTCACCTCGGGTTCTCCTAATGATCCAGCACCCCCACAGACCCTCATTAAGGTTATTGATGTCATTCGTCCGGTCATTTTAGATGTCCTTAACTCTTCCATCACCTCTAGCTCTGTCCCAGCTCCGTGGAAATGTGCGATGGTCAAAGCTCTTCTGAAAAAGCCTACCTTAGATCAGAACAATTTGGCCAACTTTTGCCCAATTTCCCTACTCCCCTGGATGAGCAAGTTGCTTGAGAGGCACATCAACAACAGCTTAGTAGACTATTTAGAATCTAACAACCTACTATGTGCCTCTCAGACGGGATTCCGCCCTCAACACGGAACCGAAACTGCTCTTTTAGCAGTGACGGAAGAAGCAAGATCTGTGCTGGACCGGGGAGGGAAAGCAGCCATCATACTATTAGATCTCAGTGCCGCGTTCGACACGGTCAACCATGCCGCACTATTACATCGTTTGAAGAGCATGGGCATGTCGGGCGCGGCCCTGGAATGGCTGACCTCCTTCCTGGATGAGCGCTTCTTCCAGGTGTTTGAGGGCGAAGTAGTCTCTCCCAAGCAACCACTCAGGTGTGGGGTTCCCCAGGGCTCTGCCCTAAGCCCCACACTTTTTAATGTCTACATGAGACCTCTAGCAGAGATAGTTCATCCCTTCGGTGTGCGTATCGTCACCTACGCAGACGATACCCAATTGGTGGTCTCTCTGGACCACAGTGGGAGATTGTCCAACACCCTGGGCCCCTGTCTAGAGGCTGTAGCCAGGTGGATGCAATCCTCCTGCCTTAGACTCAACGGGGAGAAGACGGAGATTATGCTGCTGGGAAACCCTGCACCAACCACTCTGGCTTTCATCTGGCCCGCATGTCTCGGCACTCCTCCTTCCCCCAAATCCCAGATAAAGAGCCTTGGAATCTGGCTTGACAAAGCACTAGACTTCTCGGTCCAAGCTATCAGAACAGCATCTATATGCGTCGGGCTAATGAAAATGCTCCGGAAGGTGCTCCCTCTGCTTCCATTCCAGGTGAGGAGAATTATGGTTCAGGCCCTGATACTCTCCCGCCTGGACTATGGAAATGCTCTTTATCTAGGAGCCCCGGCAGCAGTGACCAACAGACTCCAGGTCACTCAAAACTGCGCTACCCGATTACTCTTCAACATCCCCCGTTGGCAGTCGGCCAAGAAAGCCCTAAAAGAATTACACTGGCTTCCAGTGGCCCCCAGAGTACACTTCAAGGCCATGTGCATTGTGCACAAATCTTTCCATCGAACAGGCCCTGCCATCCTGTTTCCTCTAGTGGTGCCCTACACTCCTTCCAGAGCTCTCCGCTCTGGTACGCTGCGTCTAGCAACCACTACCAAAATCAACAGGGCCCGATGGGGCGGCCGGTCATTCTCGCACACTGCTGTGAGAATTTGGAACTCCCTCCCTCTGGACCTCAGAGAGAATAATAACCGGATGGCATTCAGGAAAGTTTTAAAAACACATCTGTTTGCAAAAGCGTGTTAACTTACCCCGTAGCCCGCCACAGTAATCAGTCAAAGCGCTGCGAGGCCTCCGGGTAGTTACGCGCTATATAAATATAATTTTTCATTTCATTTCATTGATTAGCAAAATGTGTTTTTGCTGTTGAATTGTTGCAGGTTTTGGGTGTGTGTTGAATAATATGGCTTTTTCTGCGCACTAGGTAACCCTAGAATTCAGCTCGCGTAATTTTGGTAACTTTGCACAGTGCGACAACGCGACCTTACAGTTTTTGTCTTCCTCGCACGCTCAATGTGGGTGCTCGGGCACGCGATAACGACGTTTTGTACAATTCGCGCTGCCGAACACGCCGAAATTTGCAATCTCGCGAGCAATATGTCTCGAGTTGCATAAAACCTTCTCGAAAATGTTGATGCTGTTCATTTTGCTAAAGAAACTCCTCAGGTTGTCATTTGGTTGTAGTTTTTGGAGCATGGACCACATACTGTTTCTGTCCTCTATGTACTTTGTTGTTTGAGGGTGACCTGACCATGTGGTGGCGGGGCAGCCCTTTTGTGAAGCCAAGCATTGTCCTTTTGCCATAAGCATGTATTGTCTGTCTTCTCTTTCTTTTCATGTTGTTGGGGGTGATCAGGCCATGTGGGGGCGGCCATTTTGTGTGCCCTTCCATCGTGCTTTTGTCGCAGGCCTACAAACTTGTGTGATTTCTTCTGCCAGTAGGCCTAGAGTCCCAGAGGTAGTCAGCGGGGGAGCTTGATGTAACGGTTTCCATTTTGTCTGTTGAATTTAACATCATTTAGGGCATGGATGGCAATGCATTGAATTTCCAAATGTGGTGTTTGGGGTGTAGTTAAATTTTTGGGTGTGTGTAAAAAACTGTAAATGCCTTTGTTGTATGTGTTGTTGTTGTGTAACTTTCAAACCTTTTAGCCATGGGGATTTTCTTTTTTTGCATTAAGCTGTGATGTGTAACAGGCATCCTCCTTTTTCTGGCCATATAGGATATAGAGAGACCTGCTTGAGTTTATTTAAATTGTATGTACTTTCTTGTTGGTGGGCTGACCATGGGGCTGGTGCCCATTTCCATTTGGTGAAGCCATGCATTTTGCTTTTCCCATAGGCCTGCTTTGTCTGTTTTTTATTCCTTTCTTATTTTTTTAATTCTTTTTCTTATTTTTTTTGTGACAGCCTGTCCATGTTGTGGCGGCCATTTTCTGGTACTAGTAGCCACTCTGTTTTTGCCATAGGCCTCCAAGCTTGTGGCCTACTCTGCCAGTAGGCCCAAGGGTACTACTAGAGTCATCATCATGGGTGCATGAAAGTTGATCAACTGTTATTGTGGTGTTTAAGTTGTAAGTGTAACATCATGTACGTCATGGATGGCTTTGGATTGATTAGCAAAATGTGTTTTTTGGTATTGAATTGCAGGTTTTGGGTGTGTGTTGAATAATATGGCTTTTTTGCGCACTTGGTAACCCTAGAATTCAGCTCGTGTAATTTTGGTAACGTTGCACAGTGCGACAACGCGACCTTACAGTTTTTGTCTTCTTCGCACGCTCAATGTGCGTGCTCGGGCACGCGATAACGAAGTTTTGTACAATTCGCGCTGCCGAACACGCCGAATTTGCAATCTCGCGAGCAATATGTCTCGAGTTGCATAAAACGTTCTCGAAAATGTTGATGCTGTTCATTTTGCTAAAGAAACTCCTCAGGTTGTCATTTGGTTGTAGTTTTTGGAGCATGGACCACTTACTGTTTCTGTCCTCTATGTACTTTGTTGTTTGAGGGTGGCCTGACCATGTGGGTGGCGGGGCGGCCATTATTATTATTATTATTATTATGCGCTCTTATATAGCGCTCGATTACCCGTAGGCATCTCGGCGCTTGCCTTGGGAACCCGTCCTGGCTTTTTCCCTGTGAGATACCCGTACTGGGCATCCCCAAGGTGAAAGCCAGGCATCCCGCCGCGGGGGGGGCGTAGTGGAGATTAAGCAAGCTAATGCCCAGAGCTGCAGAGTGTGAACCCGTGACTCGAGTAGGCACCGAAACGAGAATTATCGAGTCCGTGGATATTTGGGCTCAAGACCCTGCCGCGTCGGGAATTGAACCCTGGTCCCGGGTCTGACCTCTGCTTCAGGGTCTGCCTCCTCTAACCAGTGAGCCACACTTCTCCACACTCCACACTCCACACTTCGCCATTTTGTGAAGCCAAGCATTGTCCTTTTGCCATAGGCATGTATTGTCTGTCTTCTCTTTCTTTTCATGTTGTTAGGGGTGGCCAGGCCATGTGGGGGCGGCCATTTTGTGTGACCTTCCATCGTGCTTTTGTCGCAGGCCTACAAACTTGTGATTTCTTCTGCCAGTAGGCCTAGAGTCCCAGGGTAGTCAGCGGGGGTGCTTGATGTAGTGGTTTCCATTTTGTCTGTTGAATTTTACATCATTTAGGGCATGGATGGCAATGCATTGAATTTCCAAATGTGGTGTTTGGGGTGTAGTTAACTTTTTGGGTGTTTGTAAAAAACTGTAAATGCCTTTGTTGTATGTATTGTTGTTGTGTAACTTTCAAACCTTTTAGCCATGGGGATTTTGTTTTTTGCATTAAGCTGTGATGTGTACAGGCATCCTCCTTTTTCTGGCCATATAGGGATATAGGCCTGCTTGAGTTTATTGTTTTCTGGCCTTGACCCATGTGCCTGTGATGAATGCCCATGTGGCTGGGAGCTGTGGTGGTGGTAGTAGTAGTGTGCTGTTTTGTTTTTGACAAATTGGCCTGTGTCTTTCCATTGTTCCTGTTGGCTTACTGTTCATATCCCCATTGTTATCTGCTGCAGGACACTGATGCTGCATCCATCAGAAATTATGCACAAATTAAGGATAAACAAGTTCCACTTCCACTACATTTGCATTTTAGTTCTTTGCTATTCTTACTCTTACTGAGTGTACTAATACTTCTAGTAGTAATTAAAATTAAAGCTAACAAAATTCCACATTCGAATGATGTTATTCTGCCTTCTTTGCTTGTAGGTGCACAAAAGACTGAAGAGGTGGTGTCTGTCATCATTCATCGCCTGTTCTACTGCCAGACGGACGTCCTTCTGTACTACGTCACGTGTGGTGTGACTCACCTGACCAGACATCATTCTCAGCAACTTGTGGAACTGAGTGCTGCTGCTGACATCTGGAGATGGGCCCAAAGAAAGCAGGTACCAGGTCCTCCAAGACCAAGAAAGTTGCTGAGAAGATGAAGGAAGAACATAAGAAGGAAGTGACACTTAAGTCTGGTGTTGACCCGAAAACCTTTTTTGGTAAAACAAAAAAGTACGCCTGCAGCAGCGGTGTACGGGGTGCAAGCTGGGGCCAGCACCTCCGCATCAGTGGGTCCAAGCCACCAATCCAGGCCCAAGCAGGTGAGTGGGGAAGAGGTAGCCAGCCTAATGGTGGAAAGCAGTGATACTGAACCTGACCTAAACGTATTGCTATCTCAAAGTAGTACACAATCCACGCAAGAGGGAACACAGCAGAAAAGTGGTGAACAACAACCACCGCCCGCAATAGTAGATGTTCCAAAACAGCATCCACAACCACCGCCCGCAATAGTAGATGTTCAACCAGAGACACCGCCCGCAATAGTAGTTGTTCAACAACCACTGCCCGCAATAGTAGATGCTCAACGAAAAGAACAACCACAACCACCGCCTGCAATAGTATTTGTTCCACAATCACCGCCCGCAATAGTAGATGTTCAACTAAAACAACAACCACAACCACCGCCTGCAATAGTAGTTGTTCAACAACCACCACCCGCAACAGTAGTGTTGTTCCTCCCGAAGTCGGGCAGTTCAGGAAATTGAGACTGATGCAGAGCAAGAAGAAGAGGAAGCACCTGTCAGAAAAGGATACACTGGAGCGGCCCCCTCAGGAACAGAAGATCTTACCGCGAATCCCTCGAACCAACACCAGTGACAAACGAGTCTTTGAGGTTAGCCCTGGGGGAAAGTGGAAGTGGAAGACAAAACAAGAGAGACTGCTTCAGGACACTGGCTCCGCCTCTGGTCTTGTACGGGAAGCTCCCTGTAAAGTAAGCACAATATTTTCCTCTCTAATACTTTTCAGCTGCCTTAACTAACTCTGAAATTCTAATACATTCTTACCAGTGTCTACTCTGAAACTAGCTACTCTCCATGTAGTTTTGTCTGTGGTGAATACTTGTAAATATCTGATCAACTGGAAGAATACACTTGTCTCTTAATAGTTGTCTTTTAAAGATTTCCTTTTATACCAGTTATATTCTCCACGTAGTGACTGCAGACTGTAGTGTTTTTTTTCGAAAAAATCTGTCCTTCCTGTAACCTTGTGAACCCTCAAGAGCTAAACTGGATGCATTTCAAAGTAAGAACAATATTGCAGGAACCTTGATGCTTTAAGTGGATCACTGAAAGAATATCGACTGAAAGAATATCGACCATCAAAAATATCGTTGAGAAAATATCGACAGTCAAAATATCGAGTTTCTATCTACAAACAGGTAAGTACAAAAATATCGAGTTAAAAATATCGTTTACAAAAATATAGTTGTAAAAAATATCGTATTTACTAAAAACAGTGTTAAATTAAATTAATATTAATAATTAATTACTAAAATATACTTAAAATTACTTAAATTAACTTATAATAATTAAATAATTAATGAAAGTTAAATAAATATTTTTTTATTTCATATTTATTAAACATATATATAGTAATAAAATATAATAAAATAATACCCAAAAACTGAAAACTGACCCTGAACCCTAAAAATACCCCTTTACCCAAAAACTGAAAACTGACCCTGAACCCTAAAAATACCCCTTTACCCAGAAACTGAAAACTGACCCTGAACCCTAAAAATACCCCTTTACCCAAAAACTGAAAACTGACCCTGAACCCTAAAAATACCCCTTTGCCAAAAACTGAAAACTGACCCTGAACCCTAAAAATACCCCTTTACCCAAAAACCCAAAACTGACCCTGAACCCTAAAAATACCCCTTTACCCAAAAACCCAAAACTGACCCTGAACCCTAAAAATACTAAGCATGGGCGGATTTTGCGGATTGGCAATCCGCGAACTTGCGTATTTACGGATTCGCAATCCGCGAAGATCCGCGAACTCTAGCGGATTTGCGGATTTTTCAGTTTTTTGTGTTGGCGCGTGTTCGCGCCGATTTTGGGACAAGTTCGCAATTGCGAACTTACTTTTCGGCTTGCAACGGCCGCGACTATGTTGTTTCTACGTCTGGTTTATCATCACAGGTTCACAGCACCCTCTGTTTCACCACTGCCACCCTCTGGGACACCCATGCCACCCTCTAGTACATCCTCACTGGCACCTATTAGGTTTATTTATCACTGTAGATTATGGTGGTTGAAAAAAGCAAGCACACCTGCCCTTCTTCAACTGCCATCAATTAATTTGTGTTTCATTAATGTGTCAGTAATTTTGAAAGTTCCAGTCTGGCTGGCACCTGCTTCCTTCCTTATCTGTAATTTGCTTTTTGTTGCAGTGAAATTTTTTTTTCACAGGACCTTTATGGTGCTATTCTATGAGCCTGCTGTTTGGGTCATAGCAGGGTCATAGAATAGTTGCAAACTCTGGAGGGGCCCATCAGGAAGCACTACCTTGAATGTTACTAATGTTAAGTTTGAACTTTTGCACCTGCTCATTGCTTTCATTTTAGCTAAAATCGTTTTTTCTGCAATTTCGCGCGTTTTTTGGGGCGCGAATCCGTGCGAGATCGATTTCGGAAGCCGCGAATACGTGCGAATACAAAATTGTTTTTGTTGCGACGTGTATGTTCGCGTGATCTTGCGCGTGTTCGCGAGGCGCTTCTAGCTATACGTTTGCCAAGTTACCCTATCGGTCGTACACGGGCGCGGCCATCTTGTTGGCGTGACGTAATTCCGTTTCCGCCCGCTATGTGTAATCTCGCAAAGTGTGCTGCTCGCTAGTACAATTTCGCGCGTACTCGCAAGGAAAATCTCGCGCGAACTTACCCACGCGGTCGTGAACGGGCGCGGCCATCTTGTTTCTCATTCATTGCTATGGTTCTGGGCATGCTTTCTCTATCCTCTCTCAATCTCTGCCATCCTTTGCTTGTTTGAAGTTTTTTTGATCTAATTTTACTTATTATCTAACCCTCTATTTTTCTAGCTCTATATTTTTGTGTTTTCTGCAGCTTTTAGTTACTTTTAAACTACTTTTTTAAACTCTTTTCTTTTCTTCTTCACTATTCTATTTCTTCTTTATCATTTAAGTTTATTTCTGCCCAGACCATGGTAAAGGGAGCCGGGAAGCACCCTGAGAAGGGGAAGGGTCCCGCACCCCGTGCCCGGCTCCCGTGCGGGCGTTTAAGGGGGGAGCAAGTGGTCCCGAGGGAGATCTTCAGCGCGGAGGAAGTGGCGGCACTGATCTTCCACGTCCAGCGCCGCCTCCCCAAGACGATCCTGGGAGGCGGCAAGATCGCGACCGGCTATGGCATCCGGGAGCGCCGCCAGCGGTGGGAGAAGGTGTGCCGGGCCATGTACAAGATCTCTGGGGTCCGGCGCACATATAACCAGGCCACCCACCGCTGGACCGATGTCATGGACCGGGAGCGGGACTTGCTGGACGCGCTCGGCGTAGAGGTCCCCGGGCTTGGTGAGTAGTAGTAGTAGTACATTTACTACTCTGTTTTATCCTGCTCTGTTATTTGCAAATCTTTGTTCTTTACCAAGAGCAATAATGCTGCCGATTACATTGAGGTAAATTATATTTCAAAATCTTCTATGCATTTCATTTTCAGGTGCACTGCTCTCCTTCTCAGTAGCCTTGCTTGCTACTATGCTTCTTTGTTTTGTATGTTGTGTTCAGAAGCATTTCATTGGCCTGAGAAATTATGTATGAGTGTACTGTAAAGAAAAGAACTGCGTAATGCTAGACAGTAAGGGTCATATTTTCAATTACCGGCGCATCCCTGCAAAGTAGCACGGATGCGGCAGTAATTGTGTGCCATGCCACCACCACCCATTGGCCCAAAACGTCACAGAAGCCTTACGCATCTGTGCCGTAAAGGCAGCGCATTGCTGGAGTTGCGTGCCAACGATGGCGCAGCTCCAGCAATGCTCTGGGGTACCCTATCTCCCCAATGCTGCATCAAGCCGTACGTCGGCTTCAAGCGCGCAGGGTTTGAGTCATGCATCATTGTCCTAAAAGTGACTGATTGACATCTTGTAGATTTCCCTCAGCCACTTTTAGGATTCGTTCCTGCGCAGGTACGCCCTCCCTTGCGCCGGAACGCCCCCTGATGGCGCAGGGCTTTACAACGTGATGCATCGCCCATATGCCCATATGTGTTTTTTTTTTTAATATATACGCCGCACCAACACCATGGCGAGTCTTTTGTTCTGCCGCTGCGTCAGAAAAGGCACGCAACAATGGAGGAAAATCAGCCGCAACTTCCGCAAGGGACTTATAAATCAGCCCCAACAGACTGAAGTCCAGTCCTTCCTTTAGACAGTCACATGGCTATCAGAAGAAATAGTGGCGGTGGTGGCGGGTGGATTGATAGTTTGAGTATTCACTGATCTGCAAGCAGGATGGACTTTGTCTGTCACGTGTTGCGCACTGCTGCCTGCAGTGCCAGGCCTAGGCAAACCTCTTTAGTAGTCTGTTTATTGAGTTACATAGGAACTTTCTAAGTCAACGTTCCGCAAATCAGGCAATACGAATAACGTAGTATACCACATGAGATAGATCCCGTGGAATAGTTGTCTATCTATTTGCTATTTTTCCAAAATATGTTGTTATTGTTCTTTTGAAATGTTTGAGTTGGTTGAAAAATCTCATCCATGTTTTCTGGTTTTTCTTTCTTTCATGTTGTACATCAGCTCCCCCCAAGGGCAAGAGGACACAGGAGGAGGGTGCTGAGGATGCAGGCCAGGATCGGGCAGGCGAGGGCTCCTTTGCTGGCCCCAGTAAGTTTACATTTTAATAAACAGTACATATTTTTTCCTAGCGTTCCTCATTCGATTTTTTCTAAATCGTCTTTGATCTTCTTGTAGACTGGATATAAATTCTTATCCTGCCTCGAATATGACTCCCTGTGGTATTACTAGACTATTCTTATTAGTCTGTCTGTGTAGCTAACTAAGATTGGACATTTGGCAATTGCATTGGACTCCCATTATATTCAGCAATACCTCTATGCACTGTCTCCTTACTGACTAGATAGTGTGGCAGAGTCATTCAGCTCCCGAAGTCACCGATTATAGATCCCCAATGATCTCTAGATTATCGTACGCAGGACAAGAGAGTAGTACGGAGTCACAGCACAGTCAAGAAGTGTCAGAGGCACTCATGCTTGCAAAAATTCCAAAACCTTTAGCTCATCCACTCTAGTCTAGAGGAACAAAAACCACAGAGTCTATTTAAGTGTAAAAGCTTTATTAAAAGTAAACACATTTATTAAAATCTACTTTGTCATAAAACTATTTAACTGTAAACGGAAAAGTGGTTAGTGCTGACGATTAATTGGACACATTTCTTGTGGTCGAGCCGAACTCTCACCTAGTTTGAACTTGATCCTGGTCGTGTTCTTAGGACTCAGGAGTCAAGCTTCTGTCTGTTAGGAGAAAAAGTGGTGCGTGTTAAAAATCAAAAGCAAGCATTCATCAGTTGTGCATAAAAGTGCAGCAAGACAACAGCCTTCCCTGGAAAATGGGACATTTTTACTATGGAGTAGACAGTCACAAATTATTACATTGTATTCTGTTTTTTTAACATTTCTCCTAGACCAAATATTATATAGTAGTGAGTGGTGTATTCTAACATTCTTAAATGTACTTTGTAGGTGTAACATCTGGTGACGGGGCCAGCGCGGAGGTGGCTGTGTTGGACTTGGACTCGGAGGCCTCTGGGGAGGAGGCGGCGGTAGAAGAGCTGGTGGCCGTTCCTGTGGGGGATCAAACGGTGGTGGCGGAAACAGGTAAGCTATATATTCCTTACTTATTGAGATTGAAGACTGCATAGTGTGCTTTCTGCACGGGTGTATTACAATTACAAATCAACCAGGTAGTAGCCTCCTCGAAATGTACTTCGACTTAGCTGTGAAGTTTTTGGTGAGAAGAATCCCAATAAGTTCTTAGACGAACGTGATGGATGGGATGAACGAAAAGCGAAAGAAGGGTGTAAGTAAGTGGGACGCGAACTTGTATGATGGCTGGCAAAGAAGAACGATATGTGTTTGCTTGGACCCAGAGGTGGCTGGGAAGGAAAGAATATGGTATGGTGCATGGCTGGGTCAATGATGAAGCAAGGATGGGTGGAAGGACAGCAGCCTGGGTGGGTGAAACAGAAACTGTATGTGTGCGTATACTTTGACTGAATGGATGCCTGGAGCATGGTATTCTCTGACTCTTACATAGCACATGTGTATCTATCTAGAGAGAGTAGATGGTCGCCAGGTGAAGTAAGTGTTACCTTGAAGAGCATGTACCACCGCACCCGCACGTCCGTCCCAGTGCAGGGAAGGCAAGGAAAAGAAATTGTAAATGTGTCCAATACTACCATGAATAGTAGCAGTACTTTGTATTGCGTTTGCATTCACAGCATATATCTGGTTATTACGGTGGACACTCCGTACCTCTCTTAATAACTTTAGTTTACTTGTAGTACGTCATTCATGTGTGGGTGTATCACTGTTCACTCAATATTAAGCAAAGCACCTAAAGTCATCTCATCTGTCATTAAATACGTCCCATGTGAAGTGATAGATAATCAAATTAGTTAGCTTCTTCAGTTTCCTTTTCTAGTACTCATTTGCACTGTAGGGTGAAAGGTAAATTAATTAAGCAGTAGCCCTTGTAACAGAGTATTCTCAGTGCCACCCGTAATAGAAAAGTAATAGCTTCACCACCTGCATGTACTGGACCGGTACAGTAACGCAAGTCTGTCTCCATCATCATGGTGTGCAACTTTTTTTCTCGGGTGCAACTTCACTGTGCTGTGTCCATGTCATTCTGCCGGCTTGCATAAGATAACGTACCCATTTCCCTAAACAAGAGAGAAGAAGAAGAATAAGACTGGTGTACTGTCATAGTCGACTGTAATGGAAGTCCATAGTGGTCGTAGAATTAGTTCATTAAACTACCACTACTGTTAGAGCAAGGATGCAGAAGTGGGAGGTTACATAGATACTGTCCTCAATAGTTATGTACTGTGCTTTCAATTTGCTACTTGTACTCTGTGACCCAACTTTCGGCTCAATCACTTTGTGTTATTAATAAGGAGCATTGGTTACAGACTATGTCTTTCTTTCTTCATATAGTTGCTCCTTCCAAATCAACAACAAGGAGGGAGCAGGCTAGATTGGCCCGGCAACGGAGGCTGGAGGCCACAGTCGCCGAGTATCGGCGGCTGGTGGCCCTGGAGGAGGAGGAGGACACGCAGTCGAGCGGGGCAACATCTTCGACTGTGACCACTGCATCCTCCTCCGTGACTAAGCCAGCGGGACCGAGCCGGGCTAAGAAAGCCGACCGCCACCGCCAAGCAACCGAAATACCAGCTGCCCCCCACAGGAGCTGCAAGGAACGCCAACGCCGCCTACGAGTCCGCATGTCCAACCTGGAGCAGGAGGTCCTGAGGTATAAGACCTTGGTTAAGGGCCTCCGCTCCGAGCTTGCCACCCTCCGCAAGGAGTATGATGCCCATGCCGCATCATGCACCAGCACCAGCACCCTCCAGTAGTGGAGTGTCCCTTGCCCTTTTTTTATAGACTTTTGGGGGGTGGGATTTGGGAGTTGGGATCGTTTTGGGACGTTTCAGAGACAATCGTTGGGGTTAGGGTGGGTGAGGGAGATTATTTTGTTAGGGATAAATAAATATATTTTTCAACTTTATCTGACCATACCTGTTTTTTACTGCTTTTCAGTCTGGTGGGTGGGGGGCGGGGGTGTAACAGTAACTTTGTTTTCCTGAACAGTCGTAGGACTTTAGTAGTACAACCGTCAATCTCTTGTCTACTCCGAAATAATACTCCATTATACTACCTCCCACCAAACGCTTATCTTACCTGTAATTTGTGTTAGAAATTAGGGCTAGGCCCAGGGCTGGCTCCAGGTGAAATGGGGATTAACGTTGTCATTCCTGGGCGGGTGACATTTCCTCATTGCGGTGGTACTAGTGGTGTGACACAGTGGCAGTTGCATGCCTATGGAAAAAAAGAAAACGAAACCTTGTTTGTACTCCTTACTGTAGCATTACAACGGTTACGGTACGATCGAGAAAATAGCAGGTGACAGTACACTAGAACAGTGCCATAATGTAGCCTAACAAATGGTAAAGTATTGCAAGTATAACTAGTACTTGCGTTGAATTTATTTGACATTGGCTACTACTACTAGAAGATATAGTACTGAAGCTGAATAAGTCTAGAAGATATCCTCGTATTCCTTCACCAGCCTGTTGCTGCTATCACCTTATCCTCCCCAGCAAGTGTGTGGAATTATTGATGTCATTTTAGTCAGACATCAAGCAAAACAACACAGCCCGGGGGAAGAGGGTTAGGGTTTGTAAAATGGATGGGAATGGGGGTTTCTTTTTGGGTAGGTTTTGTTGAGAGAAGAAAAAAAAAGCAGAGCATGGACAAACAATAATTGAAGATACAGAGTTTACAGACAATCTTTGGTTACAAACTAAAGGTAAGCACATGCAGTCACACTCATAGAATAAAAGACAACAATGGATACTGTATCTGTATTGCGTATGTTGTTGGAGTTGTCCTGTTGAAATTGGTAAGTAAGTTGCATGCAGCAAACAATTCCTCTTATTGGCGGCACTCCTCCATTCCAGCTGACGCTTCGTCCATCAATGTGGTGGTGACCACTGACAGAAGAGACACCCTGTCCACTGCCTGCCTGGCGGATGTTGACTGAAACCCGGCCTGTAATTATTGAACGGAAAACAGGAAGTGCTATTACAATACCACTGATAAATAAATAAAAGGTATGTACGCTGTGTGGTTCAAAAAGTGACACTTTGATTTCCCTAATAGACAGTACAATATTTTTGAAATTGCGTGCTCTGTCTGAGTCACCTTTTTAAGGATCAATAAGTATGGCCAAAATATTATAGCGGATCTTTCCCCTCAAGGTGGGTGTACTACTGTGTTTTAGAACAAAATTTGACCTTCCCAGCAATGCTCCCACCAAGACCCTTACTAAAGCCAGTCGCAAAAATGTAGAAGAACCCAATCATATCTCCAAAAACGATGCCTAGCAGAAAAATGGTTACAAAACGTACTTTGAAAGTAACAGTAGACCCAAATACAGACCGTGGATTGTATTCAAACCACTTGCCTGCAAGCAAAAGTATCCATAGCCAGCATCGCTCCAACAGTGCTCTACAACAACAGAACCGCGTTGCAATAGAACCCCCCTAAACACATGCAATCCTGCTGCTAGGGCTAACCCTAACGAACCCTCACTTACAAAAAGTGCCAAAACTGGTGTTTCCTTATGGATTTTGTCCAACAAACTTCTAGCCGGTATTAGACCTTCCCAGGAATGCCCCAGGCAAGACCCGCCAACCCACCCGCAAAAAAACACCCGACACAACACCACCAAACAGCGAAAAAGCTAAATCTCATACTTACAATGTCTCTCGGCCTTCGGTCCAAACGCGGCGCTGTGCAGCTAGGTCGTCATCATCATCAATCATCATAACTCCTGTTTTCCACCACGGATTTCCTGAAAAGCAAATGCAATCAAGATTAGACTGTCGCAGCAGTGCTTCGACAGAGACCCCGGCCGCAACCCACCCACGAACAGCAGGAAGCCCCCCAAAACGCTACATTGAGCAAGATGTCTGAAGAAATGGCAAAAAAAAGGCTTTTCCTTAAGGATTTTGTCCAAAACACTTCTATCCGGCATTAGACCTTCCCAGGAATGCCCCAGCCAAGACCCGCCAACCCACCCGCAAAAAAACACGCGACAACACCCCCAAACAGCGAAAAAGCTAAATCTCATACTTACAATATCTCTCGGCCTTCGGTCCAAAGTAACGCGCTGTGCAGCTAGGTCATCATCAATCATCATAATCATAACTCCTGTTTTCCACCACGGATTTCCTGAAAAGCAAATGCAATCAAGATTAGACTGTCGCAGCAGTGCTTCGACAGAGACCCCGGCCGCAACCCACCCACGAACAGCAGGAAGCCCCCCAAAACGCTACATTGAGCAAGATGTCTGAAGAAATGGCAAAAAAAAGGCTGTTCCTTATGGATTTTGTCCAAAACACTTGTATCCGGTATTAGACCTTCCCAGGAATGCCCCAGGCAAGACCCGCCAACCCACCCGCAAAAAAACACCCGACACAACACCCCCAAACAGCGGAAAAGCTAAATCTCATACTTACAATATCTCTCGGCCTTCGGTCCAAAGTAACGCGCTGTGCAGCTAGGTCATCATCAATCATCATAATCATAACTCCTGTTTTCCACCACGGATTTCCTGAAAAGCAAATGCAATCAAGATTAGACTGTCGCAGCAGTGCTTCGACAGAGACCCCGGCCGCAACCCACCCACGAACAGCAGGAAGCCCCCCAAAACGCTACATTGAGCAAGATGTCTGAAGAAATGGCAAAAAAAAGGCTGTTCCTTATGGATTTTGTCCAAAACACTTGTATCCGGTATTAGACCTTCCCAGGAATGCCCCAGGCAAGACCCGCCAACCCACCCGCAAAAAAACACCCGACACAACACCCCCAAACAGCGGAAAAGCTAAATCTCATACTTACAATGTCTCTCGGCCTTCGGTCCAAACGCGGCGCTGTGCAGCTAGGTCGTCATCATCATCAATCATCATAACTCCTGTTTTCCACCACGGATTTCCTGAAAAGCAAATGCAATCAAGATTAGACTGTCGCAGCAGTGCTTCGACAGACACCAAAAATTACACACAAACCCCCGGAACCCCGCCAAAGAGCACCTCAAAGGCAAGCAAGTCAGCAAAAACGGCAAGAAATTTCCACCTCATATTTGGTCCAAAACACTTTTGTCCATTATTAGAGCTTCACAGCAATGGGCCCAAAACCGTCAACTCACCCGCAAAGAAGTACAACACCCCCACAAGTGCTGAGTCTTTCTTCATTGTGCGTAATCCAGCACTCTGCTTGGAGGGAAATCGCAGTCTGGAGGAGGAGGATAGAGGAGCATGTTCTTCAGAACTTGTGAACCTGAGGAATGTAGACTGCGGCACCTTCAAATCAATAAGCAAACAAGTGAAGACAGTTCTGATGATGGTCTTGTTTTTGGGATTAGGTGATTAAAGTTTGAATTAAATTAACTGTGCAAAACAAAGAAAGAGAGACACAAAGCACACAGGAATAAAAGTGAATAAGGCCGAAAAAGAAAGTTCTTGATTGATTGTCTCATTTTCAGGGCTCGGTGTCAGGGAATAAGAACAAGATTTCGTCATCATACTCTGCGAATTCAGGCTGGATGAGGTCAGTGGCACCGAACAGAGAAAAAATCCCCTCATCTACGTTGCTGTCCTCCTCGTCTTCATGCGGCGTGCTTTCTCGTACTTTGTAATCTGGTGGTATGAGGTGCTGATTCATCTTGATCATTGTCAGCCGCTCCACATTTTTGGGCGAGAGGCGGCTCCGTTTGGGAGTTACAATGCCACCAGCAGCACTGAAAACACGTTCAGAAGACACACTTGCGAGTGGGCAAGACAAATAGTTTATAGCCAGGTTGAAACGCTGTGGCCACAATTGTTTTTGGCCATGCCAATACTGCAATGGCTCATCATTAAGGAAGACCTCTGTTGAGTCATTCAGATAGTCCTGCACCATCGACTCAAGGTCATCAACTGTTCCTCCACTTTGCTTACTTTTTGCTGTGCCTGTGACATTTTTTCGAGAACCATACCCCATCAAACTTAGCCAATCCTCCTCCCCAGCCACTGTTAGTGTTGTCATTGTGTGTGGTGCAGATGATCCAGTTGCCGGTGTCTTTAACGGCTGAGAGGTCACTTGTGCCCCAGCCACAGGTGCAGAAGTGGATTCTTGTGACTGCGGATGGCCTGCTGATGCTGATGCTGATGTACTGGCTTCTCCTTCAATAACCTGCCGTTCTTTTTCAAACCTCTTGGCTGACCAGGCTAACCAATGTTTGTACTTTTGAACATCTGCATCAGCGAAAGGAAAGAATGCGTTGTCTGCCAGCGCCTTTTTGTAGCGTGGATCCAGAATAGTAGCACAAATGTAATGCTGATCTGAGTTGATGTTTTTAAGACGTTCATCACCACGTAGGCGATGTAATAATTTCTCAGACAAAATGAAATGGGGTTTTTTTTTTTCATCTTTTTGAAACTCAGAAGAAACCGCCATCAGTTGGTGCTCCAGTATGCACAACAATGGGATAGCTTTTCCCAAATTACAGTCCTCCTGGCTGACTGCACGCGTGAAGAACTCAAAAGGACGAAGCATGTCTGTCAGGCTTTTAACTATGGCCCATTGCGCCTTACTCATCCGCAGGTCCTCCTTCTGAGATGTAGCCTCTGTCAAGAAATAGTGATCGAGTACCGTATACTGCTCATACAGACGCTCAAGCATGTAGAAGGTTGAGTTCCAACGTGTTGCCACCTCCTGGATGAGTGCTTTCACTGGCATTCCACGTTCAAGTAGCAGTCTCCGCAGATGCTTCCGGGCCTTAAAAGAATGGCTGAAATGGTTGCACATTTTGCGGCAGGTGGCCATTACCTCGAACGCTGGACTCTCTTTATCACTCAAGAATTTTTGAACTACCAGGTTGATACAGTGCGCCAAACACGGCACTCTAACATGGTCACCAAGGAACATGGCCTTAACTACATTGGCGCCATTATCCGTGGAAACATAACCAATCTTGCGTTTTAGGGGGGATAGCATTGTCAAGACCTTTTTGTCAAACTCTTCCAAAAGGTTTTCTGCTGTGTGACTTTTCTCCAAGCCAAACATGGCTAGTGTTGCATGTTTCCGAGCAGCTTTGAAAACTTGGTCCGGGTCAACACCTGCGTTTAGCTTTGCTATAACACCTGAAAAAGAGACCCAGTGTGCAGTGATGCACATGTAATCATCGCCTGGGCCACTGGTCCACATGTCTGTTGTCAGATGTATTGTGTGAACAGCACTCTTCTGCAAAGCTGCCCCAATCGCCTGCAGCACATCTTCATGTAGTGCTGGAACCGCAACTCTGGCAAAATAGAACCGGCTCGGAACCTTCCATTTAGGGCAGAGCGTTGCAACTAATTCAAGAAAACCTACCGCTTCTACAAAAGAAAAAGGTAGAAGGTCCACAGCTAGCATTTTAGCCAGCTTAGTGTTATACAGACGCGTCAGTGGGTGGTTGCGTTCATATGGCACGTCTGAAGTAAGCATTGTTCTAATGTTGCCCTGGACCAAGCATTTACGGGCTGATAATGACTTCGTTGACCCAATTTTGCTCGCTGGTGAACTTTTGTGCGTTGGTGTCTCACTCGCTCCAACACTCTTAGTGTGCCTCACATTGGGTGTGCTGCTGACAGGGGTACTGGGTGTAAGGGAAGTGTTTGACACGTCTTCTTCCTGCTCGTCAACATCAGATGAAACATCAACGTTTCCTTGATTTTGGCCTTTCTTGATCGCAGCTAGGTGCGCAAACCATTTGACAGCGTGCTTTCTCTCAAGATGACCACTCTGGCCGCCGGTACCATAGTTGCTACCTGACTTACCACGACTAACTGCAAGCTTACAAAGGGTACAAATGGCAAACTTTGGATTTTTGGGACAAACAGTAAAGAAGTCCCAAACTGGGGACTTGAAGTGTCTGTGGGACCTGGAGGAGGCGGCGATACTGGTGGTGGTGGTCATGAAGCTAATGCCAGATGAAGTGGAGGATCTGGATTGCCCAACTTTTGTACGTTTTCCACTTTCACCGCCACTAATTAAGGTCGAGGTTGACGCAGGTCTCTTCTTGCCAGAAAGAAATATGGAAGCGGGACGAGTTGGTGTACTACTTAACTCCAATGATTGTGGTGTTTCCACTGCCTCCTCATCGACAACATCATCATCATCATCATCACGCGCAGCAGCTCTTCGGGCTAGGGTCAAAATGTCTGTTTGCTGCATGCCCGCTGGGGCTGCAGTGACCTTTATGATGACTGGGTCGTCGTTGGCAGAGTCTTCATCAGCAGCAGTATCCGCCACTTCTTGTTGAGCCTCATCACACTCCATAAGTCTGAGACTTTGGACGAGCTTCCTTTTACGCTTAAGTACCTTTGTTGGATCATGGTGTGCCTCACTCTCAGACGGCTGTGGTGCTGGTTCCCAAGTTTGATCCGTATCATCAGAAGGAGGTGTGCTTGAAGAGGATGTAGACACCACCCTTGATCTCTTCCTTGCTAGGGTTGTGGAAGACAATGAAGGATCAGCAGGAGGAGTGGCTTCCTCAAATGATACCTCGCCTTGATTGTCGATTTCCTGATGTGCCCTTACTTCGGGAGGAACAACTATTGTGGGCACTTGTGACCCTCCATGCACCTCTGCTTGCGCATCTCCTTGCGCTGCCTCTCCTTCCACATGTACTTGGGCTTGTACTTGCACATGTGATTGTTGTTGCGGCTGTGGTTGTTCAACACTCGTCAGATGAGCTACAACAACCTGTGTTGATTGAGGGACATTGCTGCTGCTTTCTTGCGATGAGCCAACATCACTGGTCGATGGTGATTGAAGAACTATACTGGCTGCCTCTGCAGCACTCAAGGGCTTGGACTTAAGTTGGCGTGGTGGTGGTGGTGGCACTGAGCCCAATGGAGCGGGGGGGGTGCTGCCAGCTTGGTCCCCAGCAGATCCCGCTGCTGCTGCTGCAGGCATACTTTTTTTTTTACTCCCAAAAAAAGGGGCGGGCGGCACACCAGTCTCCTTGGTAACTTGCTTCTTCTGCTCCTTACTGGCACCTTTCTTGCTAGAGGAGCTACGGGTTACTTTTTTTGGGGCCATCCTCTTCAGAGCAGGTCAGCAGGCAGCAGTTGCACGAGTTGCAGAGGGTTCTGTGTCCAGACGTGACGTCGCGTGACGTTATGCTGCACACACCGCTGCAGGACTTCTTCCTGGCACTGGTGGTTCTCTTGAGTCTTCTTGTGCACCTAAAAGCAATGGAAGACAGAGGAACATCAGTTCAGTTATACACCACAAAAATTCGACAAAACACAGAAAAATGAGCACAATCCCATGCCATCCTTGATGTTTACATTGAAGACACCCCACAGAAAGACTACGGACATGCAAGTATGCAACACTCACTACCCCTGGGCATAATGGATGAAAAGTAGGCAAAATAAGTGCAGGCCTCAGACACTGCCTCTCCTCAAAATGGCCCCTTACACCCCAGGCACATGTTGCCTGTACCAGCCAGCACTCAAGATGGCCACCACCACCACCCACATGGCCAGTCCACATCAACAGTACACCCCCAAAAAACAGAAAAACAGCCAGAAATCACCACAATCCAACGCCATCCATGATGTTTACATTAAAGAGAGTGAGACCACACCACAGGCACACTCAGTCCATGCACCACCCACCACCCCTGGGCAAAGGGCCCCACCAGCAGCCCCCCAAAAACGACAAAAAACAATAAAATAAGCACAATCCCAGCCCATCCATGGCCTCAATTATGTTTAAATTCAAGAAGACACCCCACAGAAAGACTAGGCCCATGCAACACTCACCACCCCTGGGCAAAGGGCCCCACCAGCAGGCCCAAAAAAACGACAAAAAACAATAAAATCAGCACAATCCCAGCCCATCCATGGCCTCAATGGTGTTTAAATTCAAGAAGACACCCCTCAGAAACACTAGGCCCATGCAACACTCACTACCCCTGGGCATAATGGATGAAAAGTAGGCAAAATAAGTGCAGGCCTCAGACACTGCCTCTCCTCAAAATGGCCCCTTACACCCCAGGCACATGTTGCCTGTACCAGCCAGCACTCAAGATGGCCACCACCACCACCCACATGGCCAGTCCACATCAACAGTACACCCCCAAAAAACAGAAAAACAGCCAGAAATCACCACAATCCAACGCCATCCATGATGTTTACATTAAAGAGAGTGAGACCACACCACAGGCACACTCAGTCCATGCACCACCCACCACCCCTGGGCAAAAGGCCACACCAGCAGCCCCCCAAAAACGACAAAAAACAATAGAATAAGCCCAATCCCAGCCCATCCATGGCCTCAATTATGTTTAAATTCAAGAAGACACCCCACAGAAAGACTAGGCCCATGCAACACTCACCACCCCTGGGCAAAGGGCCCCACCAGCAGGCCCAAAAAAACGACAAAAAACAATAAAATCAGCACAATCCCAGCCCATCCATGGCCTCAATGGTGTTTAAATTCAAGAAGACACCCCTCAGAAACACTAGGCCCATGCAACACTCACTACCCCTGGGCATAATGGATGAAAAGTAGGCAAAATAAGTGCAGGCCTCAGACACTGCCTCTCCTCAAAATGGCCCCTTACACCCCAGGCACATGTTGCCTGTACCAGCCAGCACTCAAGATGGCCACCACCACCACCCACATGGCCAGTCCACATCAACAGTACACCCCCAAAAAACAGAAAAACAGCCAGAAATCACCACAATCCAACGCCATCCATGATGTTTACATTAAAGAGAGTGAGACCACACCACAGGCACACTCAGTCCATGCACCACCCACCACCCCTGGGCAAAAGGCCACACCAGCAGCCCCCCAAAAACGACAAAAAACAATAAAATAAGCCCAATCCCAGCCCATCCATGGCCTCAATTATGTTTAAATTCAAGAAGACACCCCACAGAAAGACTAGGCCCATGCAACACTCACCACCCCTGGGCAAAGGGCCCCACCAGCAGGCCCAAAAAAACGACAAAAAACAATAAAATCAGCACAATCCCAGCCCATCCATGGCCTCAATGGTGTTTAAATTCAAGAAGACACCCCTCAGAAACACTAGGCCCATGCAACACTCACTACCCCTGGGCATAATGGATGAAAAGTAGGCAAAATAAGTGCAGGCCTCAGACACTGCCTCTCCTCAAAATGGCCCCTTACACCCCAGGCACATGTTGCCTGTACCAGCCAGCACTCAAGATGGCCACCACCACCACCCACATGACCAGTCCACATCAACAGTACACCACCAAAAAACAGAAAAACAGCCAGAAATCACCACAATCCAATGCCATCCATGATGTTTACATTAAAGAGAGTGAGACCACACCACAGGCACACTCAGTCCATGCACCACCACCCCTGGGCAAAAGGCCACACCAGCAGCCCCCCAAAAACGACAAAAAAAAAAAAAATAAGCACAATCCCAGCCCATCCATGGCCTCTATTATGTTTAAATTCAAGAAGACACCCCACAGAAAGACTAGGCCCATGCAACACTCACCACCCCTGGGCAAAGGGCCCCACCAGCAGGCCCAAAAAAACGACAAAAAACAATAAAATCAGCACAATCCCAGCCCATCCATGGCCTCAATGGTGTTTAAATTCAAGAAGACACCCCTCAAAAACACACTAGGCCCATGCAACACTCACTACCCCTGGGCATAATGGATGAAAAGTAGGCAAAATAAGTGCAGGCCTCAGACACTGCCTCTCCTCAAAATGGCCCCTTACACCCCAAGCACATGTTGCCTGTAGCAGCCAGCACTCAAGATGGCCACCACCACCACCCACATGGCCAGTCCACATCAACAGTACACCCCCAAAAAACAGAAAAACAGCCAGAAATCACCACAATCCAATGCCATCCATGATGTTTACATTAAAGAGAGTGAGACCACACCACAGGCACACTCAGTCCATGCACCACCCACCACCCCTGGGCAAAAGGCCACACCAGCAGCCCCCCAAAAACGACAAAAAACAATAAAATAAGCACAATCCCAGCCCATCCATGGCCTCAATTATGTTTAAATTTAAGAAGACACCCCACAGAAAGACTAGGCCCATGCAACACTCACCACCCCTGGGCAAAGGGCCCCACCAGCAGTCCCAAAAAAAAGACAAAAATCAGCACAATCCCAGCCCATCCATGGCCTAAATGGTGTTTAAATTCAACAAAACAGTTGTATCATGCACCCCTAACCAACCCTGGTCCTACTGGATACTGTGGCTACCCACAATATAATTTATTTAATGTTCTGAAAAAGTTCCAAAATTGTACTTGCAGCAACTGTAATGCCCCAAACAAACTTACTTGTGAAAGTTGATTTCTAATCCAAAAGTGATCCAAAGACAGTCAAAAAGGCCTCAAATCCAAATATCCAGCAGCACCCACAAAAAGTAATCCTTCCAGCTCCAGATCCAAATGAAAGTGACCAGGAGATGGACAAAGCACTGGGAGGAGCCTGCTGGACAGGAACAGGAAGTTGGAGACTGTGGGGCACTTCCTTCCTCCCCCCCCCCAAAATGGACTCCTTGCAAAAAAAAAAAAGCCATGCAAATGTCAACCTGAGGAGTGATTCTGATAAAAATCATAATTTTCTGAAGGTTTATCCTGTTTGCTGGTGATTTTCTTGTGCGAAATTGCAAAATCTCTATTTCGCAAGTGCGAGATTGTTCCTTTCCGCCGCAACTACGTGTTCGCAATTGCGAACTCTCGCGAGGTGTGCTGTGCAAGGTGGCAAGCCGCGAGTACGTATTCGCGGGCGACAAACTCCCGCGGGAACACGCAGCAAGATCTAAAATGGCGCGTCACTCGCAAAGAAAAACAACTCGGCAAACGCTAAAATGACGGAAAGTGAACGCCGTGCACCACGCCGCGCGCCGCAACCAAGCAAAAAATCCGCCGCGAGCGGATTCACGGATTTTCGACAAATTCGCGAGCGTTCGCGGATTGCGGATTTGCCGAAAATCCGAAAAATCCGCGAGCGGAGCGGATTTTACGCCCATGCTTAAAAAATACCCCTTTACCCAAAAACCCAAAACTGACCCTGAACCCTAAAAATAAAAACGATATTACTTCACTTACCTTAAAAACGATATTACTTCACTTACCTTAAAAACGATATTTTGGCTGTCGATATTCTGTCCTGTCGATATTTTCTCCAAACGATATTTTGGAGTCGATATTATGTCCAAACGATATTTTGGAGTCGATATTATGTCTGTGTACCGCTTTAAGTGCTACTCACACCTAGGAATACTGTCTCTGAATACGTCTTTGAGTCTTTTCAAAAGGTCTTAAACTTTTTCCCAAGAATAAGAGTCTCTGGAAGGCTCGAGGCTAAAGCAAGTTCCCCGAGCTCAACAACGCTCGAGAGCCTTAAAGCTTCCAATTCATTGCCTGGACTCTGAAGAAACAACTGGAAAACGCTTACTTGCTGCTGTGAGTTCTTCTCTTGACAGAAGATACTCCCGGGATACCTGCTCCTTGGACTCCGTTAATCACGAAGATTTGGACTGCCACAGTAACTCTAATGCATCGACGCTGAGGAGAAAAAACTGTGATTAGAATTCTCTCTGCAAACCCAGAAAGAAAAGCGTTCTCAATACTTCCCATTAAACGGAAGAATGAAGACTTATCACTGCAATGTTTCTGAGGAAGAACTTCTATGAGGTAACAGCGAGCGTCAAACAAGTTCCTGTCAGGCAAATTCTGTCGGTTGAAGTGCGCAGCGCGCTGGTCGCGCATGCGCATTACTGCCGTGCTTTGGCATCAGCAAAGAACAACTAGACCGCAACCACCATCAGAAGCGGGGGCGATCCTGGTAGTTTTCCTGCATGGCGGAGCGCTGCAATTCTAGCAACACCCGCCGCAGAGAGGATTTCCAACAAAGATTTCTTCTTTTCAGTAAAGCCCCTTTACCCGCTGGAAAGGAAATAGAGGCCAAAACATTCTCTTTTCGGAAACTTCTGATGCATGGGTGGCAGATCCTGACAGCACCTCATGCAGGAGATCTATTGTTTTCCAAATCCCCACCAAGGAAAAGGAGGGTTAGTCCATCAAGTTCTTCGCCAAGCATCCCTTCTGATGATCTTGATCTCAATTGGGAGCCACAACAATCTGAGCATGAGAGGGAGAGACATCCCAAGAAGACCAGGCTAGGGAAAAGGAAGGTTCCAGGAAGCCTTACATTTATGGAGTGCGATGTTGAACAGACAGATAATGATGGTGATGAGGAGTCAGACCCAGTCATCACAAGCATTACTCCTGGGCCTGAGGACATGGAGACCAACATTTTTACCCTATCGAGAATGGCTGCGACTAGTAGGGATGTAGCACGCATACCTCCAACCAGGCCACAACAAAACTACCTCCAGCTTCCATTTTTACATTTGCACAGGGCCGGCAGCGTCCTACATCCAGCACAAGTTCCACCTCAGCAGAAGTAGATAGTGGTACTACTGCGCAGCCACATAGTGAAATTCAACACACAACCTCCAGTTCATCCGCCATTGGAAGTGGCACCTCTAGCAGGAGACAAAAGTTAAGCTCCCCAGTGTGGGACTTCTTTACAGTTAGCGCAAATGAGGACAACATTGCTATATGCTCCATTTGTCATTCCTCTGTTAGTCGTGGTAAGCTTGGTACAAACTATGGTACCGGAGGCCAAAGGACCCATTTGAAAAAACACCATGCAATCAAGTGGGAGGACCACCTACGTAGCATAAAAGCAGGAACCATTAATGTTGGTGGGGAAGTAGTAGAAGGTCCACTCACGGTCGAACAGGAAGAAGAGGGAGACTTTCTATCTGGTAGTGGTACACAAAGTACCCCTGTCCCCAGCACTGCAGTGGTAGAGCCCACATCCTCCGCATCAGCAACATCTCAGTGGCACCAGAGTAAGAGTAACCCGGAGACACCAAGGAGTACGGGTGCAAAGTCTGCGACGCGAAGTACCGCATGGAGCATAACTGAAAGAAATACCAAGCAGCGTACCATTCTTAGCATGTTTAGGCAGGAGGGAAAGTACGAGCGCAACCACCCAATAGGACGAGTGGAGTGGTGTGGCTCACTGGTTAGAGAATCAAAAAAGGGTCTTGACTCCTACCTCAGCAAGGCTGAGTCCAATCAAATTTATATAACAAAACAAAGGCCAATGCTGAGAAACCAAACTCTAAAATGACAATTAACCACAACTGCTGTTAATGAATCAAACAAAAACAGCCTGCTCAGCGTATAGCATCATGTGAGTTTTATTCTCTTTCGTAGAATTTTTACTTTTTTTGGCACATAACTTTTAGTGCATGGGAATACAAACATTTTTTTTATATACAGTATATACAAACATAAGCATAAAATACCAAAAACATTTTACACATTGCATACACACTTGGCCAGTCAATCATACAACAAGCATTCAAACAAATGGCGCAAAAACAATATGTCCACGTATTGGTGACAAATAAATAGAAAAGAATCCTTTCGTGATTGTCAATTTACAGAGTCTGTCTAATTCACAGCTTTGTCAGAGAATGTCTTATATCAAATAAAAGGACTGATGTCACAACAGTAATACACCAAATACGGGACAGGGCTGGTCGACGCGTTTCGAACCCCTGTTTGTTGTCGGGGTTCTCCTCAGGACCGGGTAGGTTCTTAAGATGATTGTCGATACTTCATATTCAATCGTGTGAAATTTGGTATCCAAACTGCGAGTTTATATTTGTATCCCAAAAAGGAAGTGTTCACGGGGACCGCTGCTGAGGCGGCTTCTAGCTCGCCGGCATCTCCACGTTATTGATGCGCGGTCGCTCCTTAGCGTTTGGAGGCAAGAGGAGTCCGTCCTTAGCTCAGGCTTGATCGAATGGTTCGTCTGGACGAACCATTCGACCATTCGACGGACTCCTCTTGCCTCCAAACGCTAAGGAGCGACCGCGCATCAATAACGTGGAGATGCCGGCGAGCTAGAAGCCACCATCTTAAGAACCCACCCGGTCCTGAGGAGAACCCCGACAACAAACAGGGGTTCGAAACGCGTCGACCAGCCCTGTCCCGTATTTGGTGTATTACTGTTGTGACATCAGTCCTTTTATTTGATATAAGACATTCTCTGACAAAGCTGTGAATTAGACAAAATTTTTGTATTCCCATGCACTAAAAGTTATGTGCCAAAAAAAGTAAAAATTCTACGAAAGAGAATAAAACTCACATGATGCTATACGCTGAGCAGGCTGTTTTTGTTTGATTCATTAACAGCAGTTGTGGTTAATTGTCATTTTAGAGTTTGGTTTCTCAGCATTGGCCTTTGTTTTGTTATATAAAAAATAAAGCTCACTGGTTAGAGGCGGCAGACCCGGGAGCAGAAGTCGTCCCGGGACCAGGGTTCAATTCCCGACGCGGCAGGGTCGTGGACCAGGGTCAGCGCACTAGACAATTCTCGCCTCGGTGCCTACTCTAACCTGGTGTCCCACTCGGCAACTCTGGGCATTAGCTTGCCTAATCTCCACAACGGCCCCATCAACGCCGGGGATGCCTGGCTCCACCTTGGGGATTCCAACTAGGGACCATCCCACAGGGAAAGCCAGGACGGGTTCCCCAGCGGTATACAGCGCCGGGACGCCCCTTTGCTGGGGCAGCTGTGCGCTTTACAAGTATACAACATATAACATATACAATGCTAAGCTTGCTAAAATGTTATCACTGGACCTTCTCCCTTTTTCTTTTGTTGAAGGTATGGGTTTCCTGGAATTTGTGACAACCATCTGCCCAAAATGGAATGTTCCCAGACGCTACTATTTTGCCAGAGTTGCTGTTCCAGCACTACACCACGACGTGCTGGATTTGCTTGGAAAAGCCTTGCAGCAGAGTGCTGTTCATAGTATCCACCTGACAACAGACATGTGGACCAGTTGCCAAGCCACTGATTACATGTGCATCACTGCACACTGGATCTCTTTTTCAGGTGTTAGAGACAAGGTATCTGCAGGCATTGACACTGTTGAGATTTTTAATGATACTCGCAGACATGCAACTGTAGCCATGTTTGCTATGGAGAAATCGCATACTGCTGCAAACATTTTGGCTGAGTTTAACAGCAAGGTCTTTGAATGGCTGCAACCAAGAGGCCTTAACATTGGTTTTGTTGCCACCGACAATGGCAGTAATGTAGTTAAGGCCATGCAAGATGTTCGCTATTTCAGGGTCCCGTGTTTGGCACACTGCATTAACATTGTTGTTCAAGACTTTCTGAAAAATGAAAGCAAAGTCAGCAACTTACTGACCATTTGCAGAAGAATCTGTACGCATTTCAACCATTCTTTTAAAGCCCGGAAGCAGCTACGGGTCATTCCACGTGAGTATAAAATGCCAGTCAAAGCACTCATCCAGGAGGTCCCAACACGTTGGAACTCTACTTATTACATGCTTGATCGCCTGTTTGAGCAGTACATACCACTTAATGCTTATGTCATGACAAGAAGATCAGGGGATCCTACTGTTATTAAAGCCATGACCGTTGAGATGTGGCAATGGGACCTCATTAAATGCCTGACAGAGAGGCTACTTCCTTTTGAGGTCTTCACACGTGCAGTCAGCAGGGAGGACTGTACTATGGGCCAAGCTATCCCATTGTTGTACATGCTAGAGCAAGAGCTGAAGGAGGTGTCTGAAACATACGAAGGTGTTGAAGGAAAACTTAAAGCATGTTATTTGGCGAAGGCCTTAGCAGGCCGCTTATCTGAGAATACAAGGATTCAAAATAAGATTGTGTCACATCAACATTACATTACTGCCACAATTTTGGATCCACGGTACAAATTATTTGTGAACAGTAATGCAGTAATTCCTTTTTCAGAAGGGGATGTTGCCAAGTACAAAACTGTAATAGCCGAGGAAGCCACTGATTTCGAAAAGGAACAGCTCTCAATTAGAGGCCTGCCAGTATCAGCCCAGGACAGTGCAAATACTACTGAGCATCCTACAGAGTTAAGTTCTTCTTCACAGCATGAGAGCAGTGCGTTTGCTTCCCATCAGTCACCAACACTACCAATAACAACAACAGCACCAACAGGATCTGATTCATCAGATATAACCAAAAAATAGCTGCTTGGTTTCTACAGAAAGGGGTCGGTAAGTCTGTTGCTGTCGCAAAGCCAAAAGAGGACAAGCAAACCGGAGCACCACTGAACATTGAGCGGATGGTCCAGGCCTATCTGGATGACACAACAGAGGTGTTCATGGAGCAAAGCCCATTGGTGTATTGGTATAGGAAAAGAAGCCAATGGCCAGTGCTCAGCAGGCTGGCGATAAAGTATCTGGCTTGCCCTGTTGCAAGTGTCTCTTCTGAGCGTGTTTTCAGTGCTGCTGGTGCCATTGTAACTGTGAAAAGGACCAGTCTCTCGCCCAAAAGCATGGAGAGGTTAACCATGATCAAAATGAATCAGCACTTCATACCCCCAGACTACAAAATACGTGAATCACAGCTGGAAGAGGAGAGCGAGTCGGAAGACATAACTAGTGGGTTACATGACCTACTTCTGTCAGAAGAACCACCAGGGTTTGAGGACGAGCTCCTCTTCCCTGACAACTAGGCTTTTAAATTGTTACATTCTCCCTTCCTTTATTTGTGTGTATATCTGTCTTTCTGGTTCAAACTTCAAAACCAACACCATCCTTTCTCTTACTTTTAATTACCTATTGGAGTTGCACATCTGTGCATTTAACTGTGCACTCCACTCCTCAGAGTCCTGCTCCATCTTCCTAACTCACCCTAAATACATTTCCATCTTGCCATACATTGGATGGAGATGGAGAATAGTACAATAATGTAGCCTCTAACAGTCCCTCCATAACAAGTGAAACGTACGTGACTATAGCCATCTTCTGTTTTGTTTCTAATCTGAAACTCATCACTGTCTTAAGGCTACCACCTCTGTCTGCAGGCATACATAACTCTTCGCTGTCAGAACTTGAGCAGGGCACCAAAATTAAAGTAAACTCGTCATCACTTTCAGAAGGCTCTGCTGCATCTGTGATCTGACAGCCACAGAGAAGAGCAAGACAGGTATATGAAATTAATGATGCCATACATTGCATTGGATGCTTGCAGACTCTGAGCAAATGTGCATGAAGTAGAACTATACTAGTAGTTTAATATAATAACAAAGTACTTGTGTCTCAAGTGATGGTCAATGTTTCCATGTTGTTTAATAATATGTATCCAATTGTACTCCTACTACTGCAGGTGCAGTCTGGACTTAATCGTAGTCACTGACTACAGACTGAGTTGCTGTTGGTGGTCTGTTGGGCAACACGTACACGTGCCACACCGGATGATGATGACCACCATACCATCTTTGTACGCTGTCAGTCAGTTTGATCTGAGATGATTGATGGAATACATTCAGGAAGTGGAATACAAGGTAAACACAACCAATCAACAAGAACCACAGCAGACCTAGGCTACATGTGTGTGCAGTGGTGGAATAGAATGGTGGTATGATTGACTGACAATGACGCATTGATTTAATCACTTGATTTGGAAAATGCTAGGTTGCTGTATATGCCTTTTGTCTGGAACTGTGAAAAATGTAGGTAAATGGAGTTTGGGCCACAGACTCACGGCCCGGTGTTGTGGTGTGGTCCTCCTGTAACTGTTCTGTGCTGGCTCCTATCTTGTTGTTCTTTTCGATGACTGCTGTGCAACTAGAAGAGTAGAGTCATACAATGTATCCAAGCCGCCTCAGTCTGAAAGTCTTCTCGCTCATGAGTCTTGTCTTTTTTGCACTACACCGTAGTTGATTTTTATGTTTTCATTCAGTTAACTTATTTTGTAATACCCCATTTCTTTTTCCATCAACACTTACAGGCCGGCCTTTTACCCAGTGCTATTATACTTGGAGCAACAACTCACACTTACCGTACCAATCCTCCTCATCATCCAGCCAGAGGCGCCCAAGAATGATATTCAGTCACAGTGTCCATGGAGGGGAGGACAAAGATGAATGACGAGATACAACTACATATTTGGACCTGGATAATACATTTACTTTAGTATCATTTTCATAATTTTTTTTGATTCCTTTTTCCGCTTCATTTATTTTACGCTTGTGTTTGGTAATTGATTGTTCACTTAACCACTTGGATGCTAAGGGATGTGCTAGGAGGTCCATTGACTTTCCATTGAAATCAATGGAAATTCCATGACGAGCTGGGCTCGTCATGAGCGTCGAAGGGGTTAAACTATTTCTAAATTTTCTTTGCTAGCTTTCAGCCCGCTACAGCAGGTATTACGGTTTCTCAGAGGGCATACAGCCTAGGCAAAAGTAATATTCATATCATATATAAGAAATTCTTCCTTTGAATTGTGTAGTAGTAGTTCAGTACCACTCATTATATATTATTAACCATCAAGTTATAACTTACTTCATCATGCATTCATTTCCTTTTTCTTACTTAACTTTAGATTTATTGGGTAGTAGTGGATCATCAACCATCGTCTTCATTGTTTTGCTTTTGTTGTCTCCATGCGTACTGTTTTTCTTTGTCAAACCTTTCCCCTAACCCCCGTTCCCATCCATTAATCAAACCCTAACCCTCTTGCCCCGGGCTGTGTGGTTTTATATTGAGGTGTGATGTTAATACATTAAATCTACACCAACAATTGATCACACGCTTGCTGGGGCAGATGTGTTGAAAGCAACACTAATGAAATCAAATGTCAACGAGGCAGGGCAAGGATCTTCTTCTGCTTTCCCACCCAAGCTCACTGTATGTACTAGTGTACAAGGCAATTAATTTCCCAAAGGGACCCAACGAATAAATCTTAATAATTGGTGGCATTGTTTGAATTTAATTTTACAGCATTTAAGTTTACGAATTAGGATTGTGTTTTAGTGACTCCTTCAACACAACTACAGTTATCTTCTTGTACTTGGCAGTCCCCAACAGCATTGATTTATTTGAGTTTAGCAGTTGCAATATTGTTTTTATTTTTTTGTCAGTCTTAAGTACTGTACTTTTCTACTTCTCACACATTCTCTTTCAGGCAAATGACTGTCTCTTTGTTTTTGTTTGCCAATGCTAGTGCCAGTGTCTAGTCTACTACTACCATCACACAACCACGGCATATTCTCCGTTGTCTTGGGAAACCATGCAGCCCTTGCGGTGCTAAACTTAATCATCATCAATCACAGGTAAGAAGAGAAGTTTGCTGGGAGGTATAATGGAGGATAGACTTGTAGTACTAATAGGACAAATATAACTCAGTGAGGGGTACCGCATCTATCTGTTTGCATGTTACACATGTGGTCAATTAATACAATATTTAAATCGAAAACTGGCCGCTGCCCTGCATCTAGAGTAAACCTTGTGACGTACAACAGTAACCCCACCACAAAACAACATCATATGTGTACGTTGAAAATAAATAACATTTATTCATGTATATGAAAAAAAATCCTCCTAGTCCTATCCCACCCCTATCCCCACCCTAACCCCAACCAATGTTCAAGTATAAAGAAATGTTCCACAAAAATAACCCCAACACCCAATTCCCACCAACCAACAAAAGTATTAAAAAAGGGGCAAATGAACAGGGTCCATTACAATCGGCGGGCTTTGAGGTGTTGGTCCACTATTATTTTGGCGCGCTCCTCTAATTGGTCCTCCAGCTTAGCCACCCGGAGGAGAAATTGTTGCCAAAATGCACGGCACCTACATTTGCATCCATGATGTGGGGGGGCAGCAGATGTTGTGGAATGCCGGAGGTGAGCGGCTGCCTGACCACGGCGCCGTACTCCTGCAGGTGGGGCCTGGCTGGGGCCTGGGGCATTGGAAGAGGCAGCAGCTGCTGCCGCTGCCTCTTCCTCCTCCTCCTCGGCCTCAGCCATCAGCCGGCGGTACTCATCCACAATGGCCTGCAGTTTCCTTTGCCGGGCCCTGGCTGCCAACTCCTTCCGTGATGGTTTTTGGGAAGGAGTATGAGTACATTCAGAAACGGCTTTCTTTCTACAAGCCCACCAGATCTCTCCGGTCGGAAAATCTTGGCCTGGCAATGGTGCCTCCCATTAAGAAGGCCAGAATTGGTGGACGTTCCTTTAAACATCTCGCCCCCAAACTATGGAACTCCCTTCCCGTTGATCTCCGCCGCATCCCCAACCTGTTTGCCTTTAGAAAGGCCCTGAAAACTTGGCTTTTTAATCAGTAATTCTGTTATGTTTTTGTTGTCCTTCTCCTTTTTTCAGTAATGGGTCAGAAAGCGCCGGGACACTCCTTGGAGTAGCCGTGCGCTATATAAGTCACCCATTAACATAACATAACATATATATAAAAAAAGAAACAGAATTGTAACAAACTCTTTAAAAATAATTCAACACATAGTGGCATAGTAGCACTTGCAAGCGCAGTACATACAATTGGTGGCAACTTTTAGTATCTATCTAATCTATCCTCCTGCTTCCCCTGCCTGTAACATTGGTTGAAGTTTATTTTTGCGGCATTATACTTGCCCTAGTACTATGGGTGGACTTCAGTACACAGAAGAACACCAATCTTTTTTGTATCTCCTTTTATATTTTCAAAGTAAGACTCTGCTTCCAGTGACAGTCTCCACCTATGATGAATACAATACATCCAGGGGGCATCCATCCATTAAAAGTAAATGTCTATCATTCTTTATTATTGCCTTAGCTGGTTTCACTTTCATCAACAACCACCCATGCGCCCACTCCTTCCTTGCCTTGGGTTTGATTGACACAAACTCCGCTCATGATTCTTGCTATCCACTATATCCATGCACCCATATTGTTTTGCCCAACCAGGTATGCATCTTCTTTCACCTTCCAGTTCTACCCATCCTTCAACAACCCATGCATCGGATTCATATCAGCCACGTGCATGAACCTTCCAAAGTATCCTTCTATGGTAGTCTTATTACATCTCTTTCGTCCTTCCTCCTTCCACCCTAGTTCACTTCTTTCCCTTTTTGTTCAACACATCCCTCAAGGTCATCTGATCTGACTTTTAGTCTTCTCCATAACTTTCACAGCTGAGTTGGAGTCTGATAGAAGAGGCCTTGTTTACTCAGCTCACGCTGGTAATGCTGCAAAGGGTGTCTTCTTCAACCATTGTATATTGTCCAGTACAACTTCAAATTCATACTTTCTTAATAAGTCTCATAGCACAGTGAGGGAAATGTTCCCCTTCCACATAGTAATGCAAATAAGTAATGAATATAACTTACCACCGCCCACCGCTGATGTTTCCTCCCCCACTGGTGCTCCTGCAGGTGCCGCAGCCACTGTCCTCTCCTGGATGGCATTAGCATTGCCGCTGGCCCCGTCTGCACCGGTGGTTGGTAGTGATTGTGCACCTATAAAAGCAAGTACACCTTTTTAGATGCCTGCACACCTCCCCCTATTTTACTAGTTGTACTTTTTTCACCAGGAAGGAAGATTGAAAAAACAGTTACGTACAACATAAATCGTTGTAACTAGTCCAAATTGCGTACTACTGTACAGCAGTCATTAGACATAGTTTAGTTTTAATTTATTAGATGGTCCCCAGGGTCATCTCATCTCTACTCCTACTCTAGTCTTTGGAAAGTTAGCCTGAGCCATGTAACCATTTTAGATCCGGGTCTACTGTTTTGACCATGTTACCTCGCAGCTTGTTGCACAGTAAGAAAGACACCTTTGAGGCCACATGAGTGTTGCATACAACTAAAGAGGTTGACGAACAAGTATTAGTCCCTTTTGCTTATCCATAATGTTACACGTTTTGGCATGACTGCTAAAAACTTGCATAGTTGTATTCACTGTCTAACGTGCAACATTTTTCTCATAGGCAGATGAGAAGATTGCCTTCTACGAACCAGAGATTTGCAGAGCTTTCGAAAGATGCATGTCTAACCAGTATACGTTCAACGGTGAGGGGTCTCCCACAATTCCCACAGTTCTCTATCGTGCACTAGTTGTACAAAATGTATAGTATTTAATCTTCTTTATTTTGCATGGTGGAGCTGGATGTTTTTCATGGAACAACTTACAAGTTACAACAATACAAAGCTTGTTATTAAAAAAATAAAGTTTTTGAACTTGCACATAGACTCTGTGGTATATTTTGAGTGTCTGGGGGTGTTGTGGACGTAAACCAGTAAGTGAGCGAAAGGGTGTTATGTTCTGGGTTGTGTAATAAAATCATTGGGTATATCTAACTATCTTCGTGTGGGGGTCGGGAGTGGGACAAATAACTATGACTGAGACACTTAGGTAGGTAGACGGTCAGTGAATTGTGGGTTCTTCTGAGTTCTGTGACTGGGGTGTAACTAGGGTCCAACCTCCCTATCACCAACATCCTATTTTCTTGTGCATTGTTCTGTATGTGGATGTGCAGAGAATAACCACAACAGTAGTAGTAGTATACAAACCTAACAAAAATTAGTTGGCAAACATCTGGTTGCGCATTTTGTTGGTGGGAATTGACAAAGACTAGAGATTACAGAGGACAACGCAAAAGACAGGAGTGGACCCAGTGGCTACAGCTATTCTATCACAGCTTTATTCAAAAGAATACCTTAACTAAAGAGAGGCCAACAGGGCAAGCTTAGCTACAGACAGTCTAATAGTAGTAGCACAGAGAGTCATAGGGCAGAGGCAGTTTGAAGGAACTGAAAGTCAGGGATGGCATTGGATACCCATAATTTGGAAAACAAATTGAAGACCAAAGAAGGTTTTGCTAACATTGAATTAGGAAGGAGGTTTAATAGGTGGAAATAATAAGGTGCGTTAAAAAGTTAGGGAAATATAATTGTTAATAATATAAGCACTGTAGGACTTACTGGGGCCAGCAGCAGGATCCTCGGTAGAGGAGCGCTCCTCTGGTGGTTGTCCTGTCGACTCGGACCCCGTCTTCTTGCCCCTGGGTGGTGCTGATCATGTAAGAAATAATAAAGATAGAGAAACATTGAGTGCTGTGAAACAAATACATCATTCAAAAATCCTCTCAAATATTTTAGGAAACAACAATTGCAATAAAATTGACTTCGAAGTCTAAATGACTGCTGGCTTGCAGGATTCACAGACCATCTACTTATAGAACACTAATCAAATGTTCCATAAACATTCTGATTGCAGAATATACTAACGAAGCCAGTACCACCTGACCTACACCACCTATTCCAGAATCCAGACGGGCCAATTGTTCAGTAAGTCGGCATTTCCATTTTATTTTTGCCCGCAAACATGCATAGATGAGATGGAGGACACATGCATAAATTTGTGCATACACAAAATTGTTGGTTGCTTGCGTCATATGAACTGCTACTGACTGACGTGACAATGCTATTGCTGCTAAGCCTACCACTCAGTAAACAAACTTCAAACCGGTTCTATAGAGGGGTGGGATAAATAAGAACTAACTAAGCATTCAGTGATAGAGGAGGCGTCATGCAGACCGCTAAAAAAATATGAACTAATACTATCCATCCACCACTATTTCACTAAAGGACAATGTAAGGACTAGACTCTAGCAATAGCATTAACTAACTTCAGTTCTCTAAAGTAAACTCTAACATCAATAATCACCAGCCCAAGCTAGCGCAAAGTTACAAACCAGTAAGAGAAGTGGCAAGCAGCACCTGTGTCATACAATAACAGAAGATTTTGAGAAGGAATAGATCTGCAATGTAACTAAGCGCACCAGTAATCGTGTTACTTATTCGTCCAAGAATTATACACAATACTTATACTACTATATATATATTTTAATATTACTAGCTACTCACCAAGCCCCACGACCTCGACACCTAGCAGGTCCAACAGGTCCTGCTCCCTGTCCAGAACATCTGCCCACCGGTGGGCCAGATGCTGGTGGGTGCGCCGGATACACGAGTGGCGGAAGACTGCCCGGCGCACCTTCGTCCACCGGCGGTGACGCTCCTCTGGAAGGTAACCGGAGCCTGGCCTGCTGCCAAGGTCAAGGGGAGGTGGCGCTGGATGAAAAAAACCAGGGCGGCCACCTCCGCCTCCCCGAACAGTTTCCGGGTCTGCACCCCTGCAGGTCGCATTCTGACGCAAGGCAGCCGGCTCTTGGGCGCAGGCGCCTTGCCCTTCGAGCCGGTTCTGCTGCTGCCCTTTGCCATGGTTCTGGGGTGGAGGTGGAGGTGGAAAAGAAAAGTTAGAACAAAAGGAAAAAAAGTTAGGGGGAAGAAGTAGGAGCTTAAATAAAGAAGTAAAATAAAACAGTAGAAAAGTAAAAAAAAAAAAGGTGGAAAAGTAGAAATAAAATGCAAAATATAAACTTAGGGACAGAGAGAGATAGATGATAAGTAAAAAAAGTCAGAAAAACTGTGAAAATAAGTAAAGATTGCAAAGATAAAAGGTGGATAGAAAACTAGGCCCAGAACCATAGCATAGAGTGTGAAAAACAAGATGGACACGCCCATCGCAACCACGTGGGTAAGTTCGTGCGCGATTTCACGCGAACACGCACTTTGTCAGCGTGAACAAGTAGTTGTGTTCCCGAACATGACTAGCACAACGCAAACACGTTATGCGCGACCCGGAAGAGGAAATAGGAAACGCGAGCGGGCGGGACAATTGAAAAAACAAGATGGCCGCGCCCATAGCCCACCGCATGGGTACGGTCGCACGCTACAATCCCCCGAGCAAGCAGACAGCGCCCCGAACACGCACAACGCGCTCCCGAGCAAGAAAAACGGGTCCAGCAAGCTACTACGTACGCTCGCAAAGCTACGCGAAGCTCGCGTAGTGCGAGAACGTCTTCGCATAGCTTTGCGTAGCGCGACTATGCGTACTACGCCCAGGGTTAGTCTGAAGCTGGTCTACTGCGAAAATTCCATCTTCAGTTGTGTAACATAACCAGATCTCACCATTTTTATGAATATTCTGTAATTGGCTTAGGAAGTTACTTGTGTCTCTTATATTTGTCTGAGAGCTTGTCCAAATGGTTTATATATGTATCCATAATTTCTCATATTTCCTGTTGTAAAACCTCTATTTAGGAGACTTTTTTGTAATATATCTTTTTATTTGATTTGAACGGCAAGATAGAAAAAACTAAATATTGCACAGGTAGCTGGTTTCACTCGGAGCTGCGAATGATACATCTGGTTAGCAAATTTAGCTGGGTGAAGAGACTAATCAATATACAACATTGCTTAATGTTTCATAATCTCTAGGTGTCATATAAACTGACAACTGACAATTACACCAGGCAGCAAATGAACACGGCTCCTTATTGCACAATATCATCAGGGGACAATTTCCCTCTCACCCACTTTTTCTATCTCCACTGCCTCCACTACCATTCTAGACCATGCCCTCAGGCATTGGGCGGGTTCAGTCCCACTAAATGTACCCATCTTGATTCTGGTATATCACCCTCTACATAAAACTTTGGGGGTATATTATCAAGAACGGCGTTAAAATTATCGCTGGTTTAGCAGCAGAAAACTGCTGCTAAAGCGGCGATAATGGGCTTGATAATATGCCCTGGAGAATTCCAATAGAAGACCATGTTCCCACCAGAACATGGGCTTCTATGGGAATTCTCAAGGGCATATTATCAAGCCAATTATCGCCGCTTTAGCTGCAGTTTTCTGCCGCTACACCGGCGATGATTTTTAACGCAGTTTTTGATAATATGCCCCTTAATTTGGAGCAATATAAACCCTGCCCTAATGGCCACTTCTTGTGGATTCTGGATGGCCTCGTTCCATTCCAAGTTTTCCAGAGCCACACCCCATTCTCCCTAAGCTTTGTCATAGTCTCTGGGAGGTTATTCATTATCTCCCTACACATGTAGGATATTGCCATTTTTTGGAGTGACATTTGCATGTCAAAACTGGAATTATCGGGGGGCGTGGCGAGCGACCTAAGAAAATGGCCACAGCCTAGGGGAGCTCCGGAGCCCGACCACACTGCTCCACCAATCCTGCTAGTTATCCTGCAACCTGCGCTAACTAGCGAGCAGATATAGCTGCAGCGTTACCTACGGTGCCCGAGGATCGGCCCGATGAGAAGCGGCGAGCCGCCGAGGACGGGGTGCGCTGGGGGGCGGAGTCACAGCCCAACATCCAAAACTAAACCCGGGAGCCACAGTGGACATCGGGGCCGCACGCGCGATCACACAGTGCGCCCCGACATCGTGAGTGCTGCTGGTCCTTTGATCCCTGGTCGGCTTACTACTGAGGAAGACGCAGCCACGTGGAACGCTTCCCTGCAATAAGCCAGGGACAGACTAATTTGCATATAGCCAGGTTCTGAGCTGGGATGGGGCAGTGAGCTAAATAACGGTGATGGATCAAGCCCTGATCTTTGGACTGGGTAAGAGTGGTCTGCTTAATTCAGACACTCTGTTCATCACCACCTCCTTTTCTGAATCATTTTGTCCACCATAAGCGTGAAAGGGTATACTCAGACATGAGTCCCTTGCTCACTGCTCCATCAGGATTCAAGCAAGCCAGGCCGACGACGCCTGAAATGGCAGAAACCGGTCCCCGGAAGCTTGTCTCCTTTCTGGTGAAGAATTGGCTTGGTAGTTTAGTCTGCCCTGTTCCCATGATGCACTGGGCCAGGGACAGACTAATTTGCATATAGCCAGGTTCTGAGCTGGGATGGGGCAGTGAGCTAAATAACGGTGATGGATCAAGCCCTGATCTTTGGACTGGGTAAGAGTGGTCTGCTTAATTCAGACACTCTGTTCATCACCACCTCCTTTTCTGAATCATCCCTGCAATAAGCGGCGCACATTTTAGAGGGCAGATTGGAGATTTGATACAGGGAGACGCTGAAAGGCAGTGCCAGGCCCCACGGTCCCCGGAGCTCTTAGCAGTGTGAGCACCGGTGAGACCACGTGACAAACGCAGTAAAGCAGGGGAGGACGCGACTATACAGGCAGAAGGGGCACGAAATACAACGTTGGGGAGGATGAACACAGGAGCTGATATCAGGAGCAGACACCATGCGCGGAAAGAGTACATGGGCCAGGGGTGCGACTCGGAGGGAGGGCCTTGAACAGAAGCTACAGGCCAGATGAATTGAGTAGTAAGCGCTGGAGATTGAATGTAAGGAACATCTGGGTGACGAGGAGACTCAGCGCAGAGCAGCACAACCGCAGAACGCAGACCACAGCTCCAGATACCTGACGGACAAGAGGCAAGAAACAACTGCAAAGGTCCTGCCCCGGACTCCCTGGCCAGAACTTGCTCATAAGGGCCAATCGCAACGGCTTTGGCGCCAGGCGCACCTCTCGGCAGCGACATGAGCACCAGGGGCTCCAAACCGGTACAAAGCAACCGCATTGACAAATATGCCTTAACAAAAACCCAGCAAGCTGGACTACAGGCTGCAGATACTGCTGCGAATGGACAGAGGCCAGAACTCCCAAAAGAAGTCACGCTCCAGGATGTAATGGCCATCCTGCTGCGTATGCAGACATCTATAGGCTCCATTTCCAGTTAAGTGACGCTGCTGAGTGCGGACTTTTCAAAGATGGGCTCCAGAGTGACGAAGGTGGAGACCACTACAAAAGCCCTCTCGGCCGATACCGCAACCCTGCAGCGAAAGGTGAGTCAGCTGGAACTGGCGAACAAACAATTGGCTGCAAAGCTGGATGACCAAGAAGGGCGCTCTCGGCGCAACAATGTGGGCTTAGTTGGTGTTCCGTAAAGCGTCAAAAGGCCAGCATTGGACTTATTTGTGGAAGAGTTGGTGCAAACACAGTTGTGCCCTCGTGGACTCTCCAAGTTCTTCTCGGTTGAAATAGCGCACCGGGTCTCGGGCGGGCGAACCAGACCGGGAGCTCCCCCGTGGCCTATCCTGGCAACAATCTTTAACTTACGCGATAGGGATGCGATCCTACAGGGCCCTCCCTTCCGAATAGAGAATAGCACAGTGACCCTTTACCCGGATTACACAGCGGCAGTTACGGCCCAACGACACAACTTTACAGAGGTCAAGAGGGAGCTCCGCAGTAGAGAACTGAAATACGCAATGCTATATCCAGCCAAGCTGAGAGTGGAGGCAGAAGGGAAAACCTGGTTCTTCGAATCACCTAGCGAGGCGCAAGATTGGCTGGAGGGCTAGAGGCCGGCAAACAAGAACCACAGGCAGGGAAGGCGACGAAGGAGACAATCCTTGCAAACGGACGCAGATGGAAAAGAAGGAACGACGCAAGACCCGAACGGAGAGTTAAGACATAAAAGTGAAGTGGAATGACTCCGCCATATTGGACTCTGTGAAGATTTTGGAATAAAACTGTAGGAATGCCGACCCATATAGAACTATCCCTCTGTTGCAGTAGGCCGGGAGGGACCCCATCGGCTGAGAAACTGGAGAACTGACAGAGCGGTGCACGAGCCGAATACTCCGGCGATGACAGGGATTGGTGGGACATGAGGTGGAGGGCTGCTGTGGCGAGGAGGGACTGGATATGGACCACGCGTGACACCTTCGCAGGCTGTGAATGGACGCTGTACAAGGGGCAAGTGGTGGGACATGGACAAGCTCTTACCCCCTTGTTACGCAAGTACACAGTTATGGGACTAAAGCACTCTGCTGAGTTGGGGTGGCGGGTATTTTAAATCCGCTGGGCAGGGGAGCAGGGAGGGGAGTGGGGGGATGGGGTCAGTTTGTAGGGGGTGGTTTTGTTGGGGATGTACCCCCCTTTATAGTATTTAGTTGCAAGTAAATATGAAGCATGACGTGATAGATCATATTGAGGTAGTCCTTGAAAGTTTGCCAGCCTTTGATTGCCATGTTAGCCGCAAGCCAGGGCGATAGAGACGTGATCTTCAGTACACAAGACACTCAGAGAGAGCCGTCGCAGCTGACACTGCTCACCTGGTATGTAAACGGACTTGGGGACAAAATTAAACGTGGGCTGGTGTTGCAGTACGTGAAGCCGAAGAATCCGGCGGTGGCTCTAATTCAGGAGTCACATTTGCAGGGAACGACTGTTAAGGCCCTAAATAGGTGGGGGTTCCACATGGCAGTACACTCTGAATTCACCTCTGGGTCTGGTGGTGTTGGGTCCTTATAAATAAACGCTTCCTTATGATAGTGTCGAAGACATACCACGACGACCAGGGTCGCTTTGCGGCAGTATCAGGCCAATGGGACGGTAGATCATACAATGTTTTGTCGGGATATATTCCACCAACTCTGCACCAGACTGCTTGCACAGACCTGGGGAACTTCCTACTTACACTCCCTTTTGGGGAATTAATTATAGGGGGGACTTTAATGCAGTAATGGACTCGGTGCTAGATCGACAGCCCCCAAGAGATGCAGGGGGGATGACCCACAGACTACAGGACTTCGTGGAGCGATTGGGTTGCTAGATGTGTGGCGGACTAGGCCCCGACTGATAGACAATATACATTCCACTTCGGGGCTCATAATAGCCTCCCTAGACTAGACTACATCTTCACGCTGGCCACTGGGATGCTGGGGATGACTGACATTAGACATCTACCTAGGGGCATATCAGATCACTCCCCAGTCATTATTACATATGCATCATTTACCCCACAAAATCGGAGGCTCTTCCCCATCAAACCGGGATATCTCCAGGATCGTAGGCTACGGAAGTCCCTGTTTCAGGTCACTAAGTGTTACTTTGAGGAAAATCAATACTCAGTCCCCTCATCAATGGTTTTATGGGAGGCTTATAAGACTGTACTCCGTGGCCACGCGATATCACTGATCACCGGTAAAAAGCGGGAACACCAGAAACACATTGATGATCTAGAGGCAGATGTGGTGAGGGCAGAGAGGATGCATGCGATTAGTAATTCGGAGAAGACGACGCACACATTACACATGGCACAGCAGGCATACAGGGCGTACGCGTGAGAGGAGGTCACCAGCAGGCTAACCGATACTCGACACACAATATATGGCCAGGGGGATAAGGCAGGCAGACTTCTGGCCTGGTTAGGGAAAAAAGAAAGGACGAGCAATTGGATATAGCAAGTAACGCACCAAAGATGGAGACATGGTAACTGCCCCTGCAACAGATTCCCGAAGCGCTAGCGCAGCATTACGAATTGGTATATACACCAGCAGCCACTGTAACAGTAGAAGATAACCTTGCCTTTCTGCATGACATACGAACACACACCCTTAGGGAGGACTCAATCACTGATTTAGAGGAAGACATCACACAGGAAGAGATATCGCAGGCAATTAGGGCACTGCACACCGGGAAGGCGCTAGGGCCCAATGGGATTCCAGTGGAGTTCTAAAAACTTGGTGCTGCACAATTAGTGTTTAAACAATGTGGACAGGCCCACTATGTGATAGTAATTAGTCTAGTCACTGTTTTTGTGGCCTGAAAATAGGACCCACTAGGTGCTATTAAAAGACCCCTCACACACCAACCTGGTTGGTGTCATGCTTCAGCATCAGGGTCCCAACCAGGCGGCCGCGTGCCACCTGGTTGTGCTGCGACGCCTGATTACAGCGGAGCGGGTGTTGGTGCAGCAGTGTAATGTGATATTAGTGGTAGTTAAAAATACCTCTGGGAATCATTGCCTTTGTATTTTAATGTTGGTGGCCCAGGGTATCGATTAAAATATGTGTGGTGCAACTCCTGAAGGAGCAATATTCCTATGAGTTGGCTATGTGTGGCGGTCCTTCAGGAGCTGCACCACACATATTTTAATCGATACCCTGGGCCGCCAACATTAAAATACAAGGGCAAGGATTTGAGTTTTGCACGGAATTCTGGGTAGGAAAACTTTGTGGGATTCACCCAAGCCATACCTCGCTGGAATCCCCCAGGTGTCTGGTTTTCAGAAATGTGTGGGTTTGGTACTTTCCCAAGATGACCTCCGAGCCTGGGGCCAAAAACCTAGTAGAACCCCACTTGCACATGCAGCTTGTTTTGTGATAGGTAAATTTGATATCTTCTCAATAAGTTTTGGGCCCTTGCTTGTCCAGGGTACTTGATCCACCCACGCGAGTGAGGTGCCATTTTTATCGGGAGACCTGGGGGAACGATGGATGGTAGGAAATTTGTGTCAGCCCAGAGATCCCACAACTTTCCCACCCAGAAATTGGAGAAAAATGAGATTTTCTCAGCTAAATTTGAGGTTTGCAGGGGATTCTGGGTAGGAAAACGTTGGGGGGGGGGGGTTCTATTGTTTATTGTCTGCTTATAGCCCAGTCTGAGTAACTTTATTTCCTCTTTATTCCTTGGTGTACGCTGTAGGGCCTTTTTAAGCTTACAATTTGCTTGTGAGAAGTAATACTTAAACCGGACAAAATTCTCTTTCTTTTTCCACGTATCGGTCTTTTTTAGATTCTCTGCAATGGCCCTTGTAACCTTACTAAAAGAATGCACAATATTAACTGTGGTGGCCTCTAGGTCAGTGCATAATAAGGCCCTGATTACGAGTTTGGCAGTTGGAGGGCCACCAGACTCGCAGGGACACGGCGATGGGGTCCAGCCCCTCCTGCACTGCCGGTCTGACCGTCCCATTATGAGTTGGGCAGTCGGATCACCCTGGGACCGCCGATGCCACCCGGGAAACTCCATTCCTTGGTGGTGTTGCTGTGGTCAGAGGCCACAATATGCTTGGTGGGACTGCCACGGTCCCACCAAGCATATTACGAGTTTCCTCTCCGCCTGCGGTGTCATGAAGTTTCCTCCTCCATGTACACTTTGATGGAGAGGAAACAAAGGGGGCCCTACAGGGCCCCCTGTGCCTCCTCGGCATGTGGATGTACACAGTGAGGCATAATATGTGCCCCCCTGTATGTATGTACCAGCTCCTGCACGGAGGAGTCTATGCCATGCAGGAACCTTGTGCTGTCCCATTGCAGTGCCTTTTTCAAAGGCACTGCTACCTTTGAAAAAGGCTCTGCTGCAGGGCCATCAGGCTGCCCACCCTCCAGACTACTTTTAAATCGTAATCTGGTGGATGGTCGGCAGAGAGTCTCAGAAGTATTGGGGCATTGGGGGCATACCTCCCGCTCCCTTACTGTCGAAACTCATAATCAAGCCCTTAGAAATCCTCATTGTTACTGCCTTTCCCAAAATAGCTGCTTCTTTAATCCCTGTCCATTTTAGGCTGATCCCATTTTCTTACCGACATCTATGTAGGCAGCCATCTGAGGTATTTTGGGTAGTTTATCCGGTAAACTCAAGGTAAGCTTGAGTGGGAGATGATCACTAAAACTAGTAACTTCTACAGCGAATGAGCAAAAAAGATTACCTCCATTCGCGGAAAGCATAATGTGATCTATAAATTAGCTACTCATAAGCCCTTGTAAGGTTGGTAATGGGGTATTCCCCCTGGCTTCACTTTGCTGCAACAAATCTAAATTGTACTTGTATATTAGTTTGTTTATTCGATCACCACATCTGTTGTGAGGAAAATATGCCAAATTATTAACTCTAATGTCAATATGTCTGCTGATTTCTGCAGATGAATGCACGCAGGGGTTTATGTTAAAATTGCCTGCCCAAATATATGTATACTATGCTTCGAAGCCACTAATAAATGTATTCAGTATGCTATCCAGGTCCTCCACAACCTCTTGGCAATTACCTTAAAGGATGTTATTGTATTAATTAATCCAAACAAAATATGGACTCACATTTGACTCTAATAGGCCAGCCAGAAATAGAGGGAGTTAGTGTATCCCTTTTTTATAGACCCCAGAGCTAACGTAGACACCAGGATTGCCAGGTCCGCCTTTGCCCGCCCATGAGTCGAAGGTACTGCTGTGGTTGTAATTGCTATTTGGCCGTTTATCATAAAGGTTTCAGTATGCCATGTCTCCTGCAAACATAACAGATCTGCACTATAGCTATAAGGTTTCCTAAGGTAGGAATACTTTACTTCAGCCAAAGGCTATAAAACGTTTCATAGCAGTACAACATATTCACAAAATATTTGATTGTCTATACTCGACTGTACTATGTACATGTGTTAAACACCTGCATGATATAATCTAAAATTCATTGAGCAATATATATAGTATTCTCAGTAAAATGGTCATCAATCTCAGGATAAAACAGTATAAGCTGGTCACTAAGTATTCCAATAAATCCCCCTGATGTATACATATTTAAAATCAGCTAAAGCTTTCTATGATACTATTAAAATAACAGATCATTTTGAGCAGTTCAAAAGATGCTTTTCCAATAATTAAAAAGGTGTGTTATTTATTGCGGCATCACATCTTTAGCCCCATTTTGCTTCTTAGGATACCTACTGCATACAAATATCGGGATATGGCAAATATTACATGCTGTACAGTGCTGTCAGTACCCTCAATGCATCTTGGTGCTTCCTGAATCCCAGTGAGTTGCACAATGGACGCATCCATTTCCACTTTGCCCAGCTGGGCCGAAGAATAGGATATGTGCTGTGTTTTCTGAAGAACTTAAAGTGCATGTAGTGCATAAAGTGCAGGTGCGATCTCCCTTTGCTCCCCAATTTACTGTATCACTCTTGATCTGCAGAGTGTCATACCTTAATTTCAAATACAGAGTTTTTGCTAGAGGTGGTTTTACATTATCGAGAAATTCTTCAAAGCTTGGGTCCGGTTTTATAGTAAGAAACTGGGTTGTTAGCCGTCCCAGTTTTGAGTCGATGTGGAGTGCATTCAGGGTGTATGACCAATAAGTTCTCTTCAATACATTTTTGCAACTTGAGGTTAGGCTATGAGGCTCGGTCCAGTAGGAACTGAGGTCTAATTCTATAAGCCATTTCTTGAAAAATCTTAACCAAGGGAAAGTGAGACATGTGTCAATGGCTAGGAGTTCTCTCACACCATCTCTATGTTCAGCTAATTCTGGTGTTGTCCATGAGCGTATCCAATACAGCAGCGATCGCAGTTTTGCAATTTGCCCTCTGCGCTTCATGTTTAGATCATAAAACATTGGGATGAGTGGTGTTGATGATGGTAGCCCCATTAGTCTCCTCACAAACTTGTTTTCCCGCTCATTAGTTGTTTAGTGTCACCAGAACCCCAGAGTTCTGATCCATACAATGCTACTGCCTGAGCCTTGCATTTATATAGCTCTAGGGCTGGTGTCAAGGGTTTGCTAGAGGATAAGCTGTACGTTTTGAGGACAGCCCCAGCCCCTGCCACCTGAGCAAGCCGTGAAATTGTCCATAGAGTTTTGTAAGCCCCTGGGTGTCTGGGAGATCAGAATGGTATCATCTGCGAATAGTAACACTGGTAACAAATTCCTATTCAACTTTGGGAGTCATTTTCTGTTTTTTGTAAGTGGTCAACCACGTCATTATTATAGTGTGAGAACAGGGTGGGGGCAAGTACGCATCCCTGTCTCACTCCTCTAGCTATTGGGATTGGTTCCGTAAGTTCCCCATTCATGCCCCAGCGAACTCTAGCCTAATTATCGCAGTGTAGCCTCTTTATGTGAGCTAACATGTTTGCGGGAACTTCCTGTTTTTTTAGTGAGTCTCACAATAAACATCTGGGTACGAGGTCAAAGGCAGCTCTCAGGTCTGCAAATGCTACGTAGATGTGGCCCCCCTTTACCTTGACATCAATCAATCAATCAATCAGTGGCACTTATAGAGCGCGCTACATACCCGTAGGGTCTCAAGGCGCTGGGGGGGGGGGGGGGGGGGGGGTGCCGCTACTGCTCGAACAGCCAGGTCTTCAGCTTCTTCCTGAAGGAGAGGTGGTCTTGGGTCAGGCGCAGGTCGGGAGGGAGGGAGTTCCAGGTCTTGGCGGCCAGGTAGGAGAAGGACCTTCCTCCTGTCGTCGCTCTTCGGATGCGGGGGACGGCGGCGAGGGCGTGGTTGGCTGATCGAAGGTGGCGTTTCGGAGCGTAGAAGTTGACGCGACTGTTGAGGTAGCTCGGGCCTTGGTCGTGTAGGGCTTTGTGTGCGTGGGTGAGGAGGCGGAAGGTGATTCTTTTGTTGACGGGGAGCCAGTGAAGGTCTCTCAGATGTCCGGAGATGTGGCTGGTTCGTGGGATGTCAAGGATGAGTCTGGCTGAGGCGTTCTGGATCCGCTGGAGTCTCTTCTGGAGCTTGGCGGTGGTACCGGCGTAGAGGGCGTTGCCGTAGTCCAGTCGGCTGGTGACGAGGGCCTGGGTGACGGTCTTCCTGGTCTCGGTGGGGATCCACCAGAAGATCTTCCGTAGCATGCGTAGGATGTTGAAGCACACCGAGGAGACGTTGTTGACTTGCCTGGTCATGGAGAGGGAGGAGTCCAGGATGAAGCCCAGGTTTCATGCATGGTCTGCCGGTTTGGGTGCGGTGCCCAGGGCGGGAGGCCACCAGGAGTCGTCCCAGGCGGAGGGTGAGGAGCCCAGGATGAGGACCTCCGTCTTGTCCGAGTTCAGCTTCAGGCGGCTGGTCGTCATCCACTCGGCTACCTCTTTCATCCCTTCGTGCAGGTTGGCTCTGGCGGCGGCGGGGTCGTGGGTCAGGGAGAGGATCAGCTGGGTGTCGTCGGCGTAGGAGATTATGCTGAGGTTGTGTTTGCGTACGATGGCCGCGAGGGGGCTCATGTAGACGTTGAAGAGGGTGGGGCTCAGAGATGATCCTTGGGGGACGCCGCAGATGACGTCGGAGGCCTCAGACTTGTACGGTGGTAAGCGGACTCTCTGTGTTCTTCCGTCGAGGAAGGAGATGATCCATTCCAGCGCCTTGTCCTGGATTCCGATGTTGCCGAGGCGCCGTACTAGGGTGCGGTGGCAGACCGTGTCGAATGCCGCGGAGAGGTCTAGGAGGATGAGGGCCGCTGTTTCTCCATTGTCCATCAGGGCTCGGATGTCATCGGTGGCGGCGATGAGGGCGGTCTCGGTGCTGTGGTTGGCTCGGAAGCCGGACTGTGAGGGGTCGAGGGATCCGTTCGTCTCGAGGAAGGCGGCCATCTGTTTGTTGACGGTCTTCTCGATGACTTTGGCTGGAAACGGGAGGAGCGAGATGGGGCGGTAATTCTTGAGGTCGGTGGGGTCCGCTGTTGGTTTCTTGAGTAGAGCGCTGAGTTCGGCGTGTTTCCAGCTCTCCGGGAAGATGGTGGTGTCGAAGGATGTGTTGATGATGTCTCGCAGGTGGGGTGCGATGACGGCGTCGGCCTTGTTGAAGACGTGGTGAGGGCAGGGGTCGGTCGGTGAACCGGAGTGGATGGAGTTCATCGTGCGGATGGTGTCTTCGGTGCTGATCGGGGTCCAGGCGTGGAGGGTGGTGGTGGGGGGTGGTTGATCGGTCATGGTGTACGTTGGTTGTTTGTTGAAGCTGTTGTGTATGTCCGCGATCTTGTTGTGGAAGTATGACGCGAGGGAGTTGCAGAGGTCTTGCGATGGGGTGATGTCGTTGTTTCCTGCGCTGGGGTTGGAAAGCTCTTTCACGATGTTGAAGAGTTCCTTGCAGTTGTGTGCGTTGTTGTCCAACCGGTCCTTGAATGCTGTTTTCTTGGCGGCGCGGATCAGCTGGTGGTGTTTCCGGGTGGCAATTTTGAAGGAGATCCTGTTGTCCGGTGTCGGTTCCCTTTTCCAGACTTTCTCGAGGGCTCGGCAGTTCTTCTTGGAGCTCTTGAGTTCATCGGTGAACCATGGGGCCTTCTTGCTGCCGGGTCTGCTAGGCGGGGTCCTCAGTGGGGCGAGTTCGTCCGCGCAGTTGCTGATCCACGTCGTGAGGTTGTCGGCGGCCTGGCTGGGGTTCGCTGAGCTGGCAGGAGGGTGCTGGCTCAGGGAGGTGGCGAGCTGGTGTGCTGTGATCTTGTTCCAGCTTCTGCGGGCCGCCTGTTGCTGGTGGTGGTGAGTCGTCGTTCTCTTGAAGGTGAAGTGGACGCAGCTGTGGTCCGTCCATTGAAGCTCAGTGGCGTGGCTGAAGTCGATGTCTGTGCTGGACGAGAAGACTGCGTCGAGTGTGTGTCCGGCGAGATGGGTGGGGGTGGACACCAGTTGCTTGAGTCCCAGGTTGGCGAGGTTGTCGTGCAGGGTGCTGATGTTGCGGTCGTTGTTGTTCTCCAGGTGGAAGTTGAGGTCCCCCAGGAGGATGTAGTCGGCGGAGGGGAGGGCGTGGGGGCTGACGAAGTCGGCGATGTCCTCGCTGAATTGTGTGCGTGGTCCAGGGGGTCGGTAGATCAGGGTGCCTCTGAGGGTGGTGTTCGGGTTGGTGTGGATCTGGAAATGCAGGTGTTCGGCGCTGGTCAGGGTGTTGTCGGTGCTGGTCGTGAGGCGGATGGTGCTCCTGTGGACGATGGCGATGCCTCCTCCCATCTGGTTGGCGTTTCGGTCCCTCCGGACGATCTTGTAGCCCTCTGGAATAGCGATGGCGATGTCTGGAGCTGAGGAGGTGTTCATCCAGGTCTCCGTGAGGAAGGCAACGTCAGGGGCTGTGGCGTCTAGGAGGTTCCAGAGTTCGATGGCGTGTCTGTGGACGGAGCGGGTGTTGAGCAGGATGCACTTGAGGTGGGTGCTGCTGGAGTTTGACTTGGCGGGTGTTGGTGCGAGGCAGGTCCGGATGCAGGAGAACTTGCAGGCGTGGCAGCTGAAGGGTCCCTGGGTGCGTCGTGGTGTGGCTTGGTGGCACTCTGGGCGTCGGCCGGTGTTGAGTGCGCTGAGGGTGGCGGCTGAGTACGTCCTGCGGGTCGGTCGGGATCTTTGAGGTCCAGGGGTCCTGGCGCTGGTCGCGATCCGGTCGCGGACGGGCGCAGACCGGCTTACCTTTGGCGCGCCTTCGGCGCACAATCGGCGCGCCCGCTGCGCGTGACCGCTGCGCGTTCGCACGGTCGCCATTTAAGGTGAAGTGCGCGGGTGGGCGGAGCAGCTGGGAGGCGGGAGCGGGGAGGGTTACAGAAGAGAAAAAAGGGGCGGGGACAAGCGGCGGTGGCGGGAAGGGAGGGCGGAGGGCGGCGGACAACAAGGAAGGAGAGCCAGAAACACGGGCAAAATGAGGTTAGACAAACCAGGCACAACTATTTGACAAAACAAGGGAAATAAGGGGAAAAATAAGAAGTTACACGGAGTAAACAAACAGGCACAACTTTTTGACAAAACAAGGGAAAAAAGGGGAAAAATAAGAAGTTACACGGAGTAAACAGACAGGCACAACTTTTTGACAAAACAAGGGAAAAAAGGGGAAAAATAAGAAGTTACACGGAGTAAACAAACAGGCACAACTTTTTGACAAAACAAGGGAAAAAGGAGATACACGAAGTTTTGGCAAGACAGGCACAAATGCTCGACAAAACAATCCCCGCAGCGGAGGCAGCCGGCAACCGGCAAACGAGGCAGCAGCGAGGCAGAGGGCAGGCAGGGGGCACACGCAGCAGCTGGTGGCCGTGCGGCGCGGGGGTGTCCCACAAGTGGACATATTTCCAAATGATGCATAAAAGTCTGAAGACTTGGTCCACCGTACTTGTGCAAGGTCTGAATCCTGCCTGGTACGGGACATTATGTTGTTAGTCTCTATCCCTTCATTATGCCTATTCAATAGTTTTCTGGCATAAATGTTTTGGAGCACTTCTATCAGGTTAATTGGCCTGTAGTTCTCAGGTTTCTGTTTGCTCTCTTTATTTGTGGATAGGGACAATTTCAGCCCCTTTCCACGTTGTCGGTACTGGTGCACCTGCTGCTATAGTGTTGCTGATTAGGTTGACATATGGGACCCCAACCTTTTTGTCATGCTTGAACAGATCTCCGGGGAGTCTATCTAGTCCCAGAGAATTTCCCTGCTTGATGGTGTTTATTGCGTGTTCAGTTTCTTTTAGGGCAAAAACTATCACTTCTCTGTCTCCCTCGTTGCTTCCAGGCTCACAGTATTCAATAGGAATGGGCCGAAAGCTCGAATATAGATTAGTGAAGTGCTCAGTCCAGGCTAACGAATCTAGGTGATGCTCTGTTATCACTACATGGTCCTTGCCCCCACATGCAATTATTTTCCAGAACTCTACCATATTATTGGTTTTACTGCCTGGAGGAGGTCCAACCAACTGTTCTCCTCCAAATTCTTCCTTGCAGTAGCCAATGTTTTCCTGTGGATATCCCTAGCCCTCCTTATTGAGTCTCCACTTCCCAGTTTTAGATTCTCGAGTAAGCATTTCTTGGCTTTCCTGCAGTCCGATGTGTACCAGTTTTTATTTAGTGCCTATCTTACAGTTGGGCTTCAGTTTCTTCCTAGTATCTCTGGTGAGAAGGGGCTCTAGCTGTGCAACTAAGAAATTGTGCATTGTTATCACTGAATGTCCACTTGTCTCTACATAGGCACCCACTACCTCTAAGAATGTATTGTAAATACTTGTCATCAGCTCTATGTTCCCTGTGATCCGAGGCCATTAAATAGCTCCACGGTTATTCTGTATTAGAGGCCATATATTTTGCGGGCAAGTGCTGGGTAGGTTGCCCCTTGCTATGTAACCTGTTACTTCTAAACAAAGTGTCTGATGGTCACTATCCTCTCTCGCATCTTTTCTAAAGCTCGCAATCCTGCTGCAACTGTGCATACTGTGCATAATGTAATCTATTCTTGACTGCGAGCTACCACGCTTAAATGTGTTTTGTGAGGGGTTGTCATTCCCGTTATTGGTCACCCTTCCATTACATGCCCTCAGGTGGTGTTCGATGGTAAACTGCATTATCTGCTTTGCAGCATTGGTGCACGGCTTTGGCGGACCAGCCTCAAGCTGAGGCAACCCCCTGGCCATGTCCTCTTTCTCTGTTAGACTTTCTAGACCGTTTAGTGGTTCGTAGGTGCAGTGAAATTCCCCACATATAATCACAGTATCAATGGTGTCTGCGTGATCCAGGGAACTGCCTAGTAAATCAATAATCTCAGAGTTGAGCTTTTGCCAGGTTGGTCTGTTGTAGACATTGAAAAGTTCAGTTTTTCATTATTGTAAGCGTTCGTGTCTAGGTATACTGCCAGAAGATCGGGTGAGTCTATGGAATAGGCATTGGTTCGTATTCCCAGGGTTATTTTACTCCATATTACAAGCCCCCCTGAGGTTCTTCCTCTCTGTGATGGGATAACATTCTTGTAGTATGTTTTATATCCCAATTTAAATGGGGGGGTCAGTAGCCATGTCTCCTGGAAGAAGCAGGTATCAAATGTATCTATGTAGGTGTGCCAATCTGGATCCTCAAGGTTTGTTTTAGGCCTTCAACATCCCAGGAGATTATAGCTATGGGTGTTGGTCCTTTTGTCAGTACTTTGTGTATTTGGATATTATAATCTGTGTGGCAGATTGCACCCTCCAACCCTCTGGGATTATTGGAGACTCTAATTCAACCTACATCTATTTGGGGACCATCCTCGTTTGGGTGGGGTGCCTTCTGTAGGGCCTTGTCACTAGGGCAGGTATCTTCATGGAAAAAAAGGAGTGGAGCATAATCTGGGGGGCTGATAAGCTTCCTTCAGGAGTCAGTCATTAAGATCTACGGTGGAACCACTGAGTCTTCCATCTGAAGGTGGATATGGAGTTGGCATGAGGGGTATAGAACGCTTGAACTGGATAGAAGAAAAGTCAGGGGAACAGGTTCGGTATTCTAGGGCGAGGAGATTTTCTGCCAAATCTGGCCCTTTTACTGTCAGCTTGATGCAGTCAAATGGTCGGCCTAGTAGTGTGCATCTGTGCACTCTAATGATGTCATCTCGAATCACTGAATGACAGCCCCTAACGAGGCAGATCCAGTGGATCGTTTTGTTGATCAAGAAATCTTCCCCCTCATACCCCTGCCTAGTGCCAAGTTTAGGGACATTAACCATAAAGATTTTGTGGACTGGTGGCAAACATGGTGGCAAACAAGCAGGGGCTGATTATAAGGAGTTATTCCTGCCATGTTGCGACAATTGTTGCCCTTGAGACAGGTTGGTGTTACTAATCCCCGGGTGATTACAGGAGCCATGCACAACCGTTGGATTGAAAGGGTAATTGGCTCGATTGACAGTGGGTTTAGAGGATATTTGAGTGCGGGGCACAACAGCAGAGTGTAACTGGGGGGCCTATTGGTAGTGGTATCCCTTTGGTGTACGTTTAGCTGATGGTACCGGGGATGGCTACTTTTGGGTTGTGTGTCATCTCCCAACCTAAGTTTGGCCAGCAATGCGACCAGTAAGCCATTCTGTATTAATGATTTGTCTAGTGTGGTAAGGCCGTTGATCACTGTTCTCAAGCTCCCTACTTCGGCCCTTCGGTCAGTGATGAGCTGGTGAGTAATTGAGTCAAGGGGCTCTGGGGTTGGAGCAGCTATGATCGCATCCGAGGACTCAGGAGGATGTTCAAGAAGGTCTTCCTTAGGCTCATCGGATAGGACCCAAAGTAGAGTGAACCTATTGACGCAGGGAATGGTGGGTTCCTAAAAGGTTTCCAATCCTTGTTATCCACTCACTTTTTATACCAGCAGTATTCCAGGATCTCGGGGTTTGGGTGCGAGTCAAAAGAGGTCATTTTGTGTTGTAGACCTGAACCCCTTCCATTGATTTTACACTCCCCCCCAAACTGACTACTAGATATATCGGTTTCGCATTGGAGTGTAGGAAAGCATATACCCATTTGGAGAATTTCCTCTATGAGGTTGAATAAAATGTTTACACCCAGTTCGATAAGACTAATCAAGCCAGATCATAAAAATGGGTGACCTGTAAATTCTTCAGCACATCTTTTTACCATAACACAGAATGAATCCACTGAATATTTTCCCTTATGTATTCAATTTTTAAATGATTTTATTTTAAGAAATGTCTTGTTTTGTATTGTATGTATGTGTATCTTTTATGGATTTTGATCCTAATAGAGATTGTTTGAATTGAATTGAAGTGTTTAAAGCACTATATAATTGTAACAATGGAATGGGCTTCGTTGTGTGAGGCATACCAAAATGTAGTTACTTTTTAGAAAATCCCATTGCCTATCATCACTGCAGGATAGTCATTAGCAGTTCTTGGTATCTGTGCAGACCCTCAGCCAGCACCCCGTTGTTTATCTTCCATCATGTTCTATGTGGGCTGAATACTCTAGAGCAACGCATGTTTATAAAGAACATATTTCTTACTTTTCTTGATGTGTCCAACCATTGCTAAAAATAATGAAAGCATACCAGGCACTTCATTGGCAAGCTGCTAACAGGTCCAACAAAAGCCCCTCATCATTTCACTATACACAGGAAACTTCACCATTAGTGAAAAACAAATAATGTTTTCCTTTAATATCCAATATTAAAAATATGAAAAGAAAAGCATCTACCAACAAGCATCCATCACTTAACAGTTCAAAAGGCTCTGTCATGACTGCTATTTTTCACATTCACATGCTTGCATCTCACTATGACACTCACATATTTAAACAAACAGTCACTTGACCCATTCCCCACCCAGACTACTTACCTCTCCCAATGTGCAGGCAGTGAGTTTTAACTCGCAGGTTAAGGCTCAAGGCTGCCCGAGGAGTGTCCAGCCGCGGTCCTAGCGCTGGCCAAGATTACCAGGAGCTGCGCTGCACTAGGCCTCACCAACCCAGCAGTGCAAATAAGGACGGCCATGACAGGGAGTGGGGAGGGGGTTCTGAGATAGGATAGCAGGATGACGAAGGGGGTCTGAGGGAAGCTGATAATGTTCCAAGGGCAATTATTAGGGCTCTGAGGGGAGAATATAGGAGAATGAGGAGGAATGACAAAATTTCAAAGGCAGATAACACCAGGCAGAGACTCGGGCCTGCAGCAGCTGGACAGACGAGGAAAGGCGCACTTGTACTTACCTCTTTAGGTTCACAGCTTGAATGATGTTTCTCCCAGAGGTCTCGCTTGGCTGCAGCTGGTGAAGAAAGGAGGGACATATGAGCCCAGCACAGGCTGAAGGAAGCAGTACTTGACCTCATTGATTGCTCCGAGCTCTGGTAGCAGGTGAGTGGGAACCTGATTGGCCGCTTTGAGAGAGAAGTCTGAGGGCCAGCTGCAGAGGATAGAGATCCGAAGAAAGAACAGGAGGCAAAAGCAGTTAGGAAGGGATTTGTGAAAATACCGACTCCTATTCACATAGGCTGACAGTATCAAGGGTCAGCCAGTCAGAGGAAGGGGTGGGATCCTAGAAGTATGTTCTCAAATGCGTAACAGAGCCGGGCGAGCCGAGTACTCGACTGAAGCCCTGAAAAAACTACTGCCTTAGGCAGCGCCTGATAGCCTCATCTCTGCCTCACAGATGCACACTGCGCATGCACAATTTGGGATATATGAAGTCGTCCACCTCACCTGTGCAGCGTTTGTTTGTACATGCCTGTGCTGCACTGCTACTTTCAGACTGGCCAGTAGAGCCTCAGACCATTCTTTCAACCTCCTCCTCCTTCCTCAAAGGCTGGTGGGGCTCTGCCCCCATGCCCTCATACAGTAACTGCCCTTGGTACATTCACTCCGATAGGGTTGGTGGCTGAGTTATAGAAATGTCAGGAAGGGGCTGGTAGGGATACTAACCCCGGTTTGCCGGACTTGCTATTTTATTGCAGGAACACCGGGAATAGGAGGCGGCTGCCTCGGGCGAGTCACATGCGGCTTCAGGATACTGAGGGAAAGAGAAGGCAGGCCCTAGGGCGGCCAGCTGGACCTCAGGAGGGGACCTCAGGAACACTAATGTGAGATGGCCTCTGCGGTACAGCAGCCTGGTTGGGTCAATGCGGCATCTGGGGCAGTGGTGACATGGACATGACAGAAACGTGAAAATAGGGCAGAGGGGTGGTGAGAGCCACATCAGCGCACAGTGACGGATTTGGAAGAAATTATTCACACTAGGAGGCAGAGCATGGAAACACAAATGGGGGAGCGCATAGAGCAATAGGGGGGCAGTGGAGGTCACACAATTGGACTACGACGAAGACAGCATAGTGGAGGGTGAGATTACGGAGGAGGAATTAAGGGGGATGCAGGTAGAATGGGGGTGTCCCAGTAATGATGTGCATAGTATGTTACAGGTCAAAGACAGAAGTTGTTACTCGGCCAAGGTGCCCGCGTCCCAACCCTCCGCACAACAGGTTAGGCGGCTGAACCTGGTGCGGACGCCGACCTTGAGACCCAAGGTGTCCATGACCATCGCGTTCAGCCATCCACTTGATGTGAGATACTGGGATACGATATACTACCGAGCATGTACTCGTGATATTCTATTCTCCATTTTCAACAGTTCCAGTGGCAGAAGCGCTGTTTGTTGAGAGGGATAGCATACATTTGAAAATCTATATATGGATGGTCTGTTTTATTGTACTACTGACACCATAGATCAAGGAGACATATTTGCTTGCGTGACACGGATTCGTGTGATACAGAGGAAATAACTGATCGGACGGGAACAGTCCTTTTTCACACTAGAAAGCTGGACTCAGCCATCAGAAGGCTTTCTTTTCACTTTTTACCTACAACAAGTATTACGGTACTATCGAAAGGTTGTCATTAAGCATGGGCGTAAAATCCGCTCCGCTCGCGGATTTTTCGGATTTTCGGCAAATCCGCAATCCGCGAACGCTCGCGAATTTGTCGAAAATCCGTGAATCCGCTCGCGGCGGATTTTTTGCTTGGTTGCGGCACGCGGCGTGGTGCACGGCGTTCACTTTCCGTCATTTTAGCGTTTGCCGAGTTGTTTTTCTTTGCGAGTGACGCGCCATTTTAGATCTTGCTGCGTGTTCCCGCGGGAGTTTGTCGCCCGCGAATACGTACTCGCGGCTTGCCACCTTGCACAGCACACCTCGCGAGAGTTCGCAATTGCGAACACGTAGTTGCGGCGGAAAGGAACAATCTCGCACTTGCGAAATAGAGATTTTGCAATTTCGCACAAGAAAATCACCAGCAAACAGGATAAACCTTCAGAAAATTATGATTTTTATCAGAATCACTCCTCAGGTTGACATTTGCATGGCTTTTTTTTTTTGCAAGGAGTCCATTTTGGGGGGGGGAGGAAGGAAGTGCCCCACAGTCTCCAACTTCCTGTTCCTGTCCAGCAGGCTCCTCCCAGTGCTTTGTCCATCTCCTGGTCACTTTCATTTGGATCTGGAGCTGGAAGGATTACTTTTTGTGGGTGCTGCTGGATATTTGGATTTGAGGCCTTTTTGACTGTCTTTGGATCACTTTTGGATTAGAAATCAACTTTCACAAGTAAGTTTGTTTGGGGCATTACAGTTGCTGCAAGTACAATTTTGGAACTTTTTCAGAAAATTAAATAAATTATATTGTGGGTAGCCACAGTATCCAGTAGGACCAGGGTTGGTTATGGGTGCATGATACAACTGTTTTGTTGAATTTAAACACCATTGAGGCCATGGATGGGCTGGGATTGTGCAGATTTTATTGTTTTTTGTCGTTTTTTTGGGCCTGCTGGTGTGGCCCTTTGCCCAGGGGTGGTGAGTGTTGCATGGGCCTAGTCTTTCTGTGGGGTGTCTTCTTGAATTTAAACATAATTGAGGCCATGGATGGGCTGGGATTGTGCTTATTTTATTGTTTTTTGTCGTTTTTGGGGGGCTGCTGGTGTGGCCTTTTGCTTGCCCAGGGGTGGTGGTGGTGCATGGACTGAGTGTGCCTGTGGTGTTGTCTCACTCTCTTTGATGTAAACATCATGGATGGCATTGGATTGTGGTGATTTCTGGCTGTTTTTCTGTTTTTTGGGGGTGTACTGTTGATGTGGTCTGGCCATGTGGGTGGTGGTGGTGGCCATCTTGAGTGCTGGCTGGTACAGGCAACATGTGCTTGGGGTGTAAGGGGGCCATTTTGAGGAGAGGCAGTGTCTGAGGCCTGCACTTATTTTGCCTACTTTTCATCCCTTATGCCCAGGGGTACTGAGTGTTGCATGGGCCTAGTGTTTCTGAGGGGTGTCTTCTTGAATTTAAACACCATTGAGGCCATGGATGGGCTGGGATTGTGCAGATTTTATTGTTTTTTGTCGTTTTTTTGGGCCTGCTGGTGTGGCCCTTTGCCCAGGGGTGGTGAGTGTTGCATGGGCCTAGTCTTTCTGTGGGGTGTCTTCTTGAATTTAAACACCATTGAGGCCATGGATGGGCTGGGATTGTTCAGATTTTATTGGTTTTTGTCGTTTTTTTGGGCCTGCTGGTGTGGCCCTTTGCCCAGGGGTGGTGAGTGTTGCATGGGCCTAGTCTTTCTGTGGGGTGTCTTCTTGAATTTAAACATAATTGAGGCCATGGATGGGCTGGGATTGTGCTTATTTTATTGTTTTTTGTCGTTTTTGGGGGGCTGCTGGTGTGGCCTTTTGCTTGCCCAGGGGTGGTGGTGGTGCATGGACTGAGTGTGCCTGTGGTGTGGTCTCACTCTCTTTGATGTAAACATCATGGATGGCATTGGATTGTGGTGATTTCTGGCTGTTTTTCTGTTTTTTGGGGGTGTACTGTTGATGTGGACTGGCCATGTGGGTGGTGGTGGTGGCCATCTTGAGTGCTGGCTGGTACAGGCAACATGTGCTTGGGGTGTAAGGGGGCCATTTTGAGGAGAGGCAGTGTCTGAGGCCTGCACTTATTTTGCCTACTTTTCATCCCTTATGCCCAGGGGTAGTGAGTGTTGCATGGGCCTAGTGTTTCTGAGGGGTGTCTTCTTGAATTTAAACACCATTGAGGCCATGGATGGGCTGGGATTGTGCAGATTTTATTGTTTTTAGTCGTTTTTCTGGGCCTGCTGGTGTGGCCCTTTGCCCAGGGGTGGTGAGTGTTGCATGGGCCTAGTCTTTCTGTGGGGTGTCTTCTTGAATTTAAACATAATTGAGGCCATGGATGGGTTGGGATTGTGCTTATTTTATTGTTTTTTGTCGTTTTTGGGGAGCTGCTGGTGTGGCCTTTTGCTTGCCCAGGGGTGGGGTGCATGGACTGAGTGTGCCTGTGGTGTGGTCTCACTCTCTTTGATGTAAACATGATGGATGGCATTGGATTGTGGTGATTTCTGGCTGTTTTTCTGTTTTTTGGGGGTGTACTGTTGATGTGGACTGGCCATGTGGGTGGTGGTGGTGGCCATCTTGAGTGCTGGCTGGTACAGGCAACATGTGCTTGGGGTGTAAGGGGGCCATTTTGAGGAGAGGCAGTGTCTGAGGCCTGCACTTATTTTGCCTACTTTTCATCCCTTATGCCCAGGGGTAGTGAGTGTTGCATGGGCCTAGTGTTTCTGAGGGGTGTCTTCTTGAATTTAAACACCATTGAGGCCATGGATGGGCTGGGATTGTGCAGATTTTATTGTTTTTTGTCGTTTTTTTGGGCCTGCTGGTGTGGCCCTTTGCCCAGGGGTGGTGAGTGTTGCATGGGCCTAGTCTTTCTGTGGGGTGTCTTCTTGAATTTAAACACCATTGAGGCCATGGATGGGCTGGGATTGTGCAGATTTTATTGGTTTTTGTCGTTTTTTTGGGCCTGCTGGTGTGGCCCTTTGCCCAGGGGTGGTGAGTGTTGCATGGGCCTAGTCTTTCTGTGGGATGTCTTCTTGAATTTAAACATAATTGAGGCCATGGATGGGCTGGGATTGTGCTTATTTTATTGTTTTTTGTCGTTTTTGGGGGGCTGCTGGTGTGGCCTTTTGCTTGCCCAGGGGTGGTGGTGGTGCATGGACTGAGTGTGCCTGTGGTGTTGTCTCACTCTCTTTGATGTAAACATCATGGATGGCATTGGATTGTGGTGATTTCTGGCTGTTTTTCTGTTTTTTGGGGGTGTACTGTTGATGTGGACTGGCCATGTGGGTGGTGGTGGTGGCCATCTTGAGTGCTGGCTGGTACAGGCAACATGTGCTTGGGGTGTAAGGGGGCCATTTTGAGGAGAGGCAGTGTCTGAGGCCTGCACTTATTTTGCCTACTTTTCATCCCTTATGCCCAGGGGTAGTGAGTGTTGCATACTTGCATGTCCCTAGTCTTTCTGTGGGGTGTCTTCAATGTAAACATCATGGATGGCCTGGGATTGTGCTCATTTTTCTGTGTTTTGTCGATTTTTTGGGGTGTATAACTGAACTGATGTTCCTCTGTCTTCCATTGCTTTTAGGTGCACAAGAAGACTCAATAGAACCACCAGTGCCAGGAAGAAGTCCTGCAGCGGTGTGTGCAGCATAACGTCACGCGACGTCACGTCTGGACACAGAACCCTCTGCAACTCGTGCAACTGCTGCCTGCTGACCTGCTCTGAAGAAGATGGCCCCAAAAAAAGTAACCCGTAGCTCCTCTAGCAAGAAAGGTGCCAGTAAGGAGCAGAAGAAGCAAGTTACCAAGGACACTGGTGTGCCGCCCGCCCCTTTTTTTGTGAGTAAAAAAAAAAGTATGCCTGCAGCAGCTGCAGCGGGATCTGCTGGGGACCAAGCTGGCAGCAGCACCCCCGCTCCATTGGGCTCAGTGCCACCACCACCACCACGCCAACTTAAGTCCAAGCCCTTGAGTGCTGCAGAGGCAGCCAGTATACTTCTTCAATCACCATCGACCAGTGATGTTGGCTCATCGCAAGAAAGCAGCAGCAATGTCCCTCAATCAACACAGGTTGTTGTAGCTCATCTGACGAGTGTTGAACAACCACAGCGGCAACAACAATCACATGTGCAAGTACAAGCCCAAGTACATGTGGAAGGAGAGGCAGCGCAAGGAGATGCACAAGCAGAGGTGCATGGAGGGTCACAACAAGTGCCCACAATAGTTGTTCCTCCCGAAGTAGGGGCACATCAGGAAATCGACAATCAAGGCGAGGTATCATTTGAGGAAGCCACTCCTCCTGATGATCCTTCATTGTCTTCCACACCCCTAGCAAGGAAGAGATCAAGGGTGGTGTCTACATCCTCTTCAAGCACACCTCCTTCTGATGATACGGATCAAACTTGGGAACAAACAAAGGTAGTTAAGCGTAAAAGGAAGCTCGTCCAAAGTCTCAGAGTTATGGAGTGTGATGAGTCTCAACAAGAAGTGGCGGATACTGCTGCTGATGAAGACTCTGCCAACGACGACCCAGTCATCATAAAGGTCACTGCAGCCCCAGCGGGCATGCAGCAAACAGACATTTTGACCCTAGCCCGAAGAGCTGCTGAGCGTGATGATGATGTTGTCGATGAGGAGGCAGTGGAAACACCACAATCATTGGAGTTAAGTAGTACACCAACTCGTCCCGCTTCCATATTTCTTTCTGGCAAGAAGAGACCTCCGTCAACCTCGACCTTAATTAGTGGCGGTGAAAGTGCAAAACGTACAAAAGTTGGGCAATCCACATCCTCCACTTCATCTGGCATTAGCTTCATGACCACCACCACCAGTATCGCCGCCTCCTCCATGTCCCACAGACACTTCAAGTCCCCAGTTTGGGACTTCTTTACTGTTTGTCCAAAAAATCCAAAGTTTGCCATTTGTACCCTTTGTAAGCTTGCAGTTAGTCGTGGTAAGTCAGGTACCAACTATGGTACCGGCGGCCAGAGAGGTCATCTTGAGAGAAAGCACACTGTCAAATGGTTTGCGCACCTAGATGCGATCAAGAAAGGCCAAATTCAAGGAAACGTTGATGTTTCATCTGATGATGACGAGCAGGAAGAAGACGTGTCAAACACTTCCCTTACACCCAGTACCCCTGTCAGCAGCACACCCAATGTGAGGCACACTAAGAGTGTTGGAGCGAGTGAGACACCAACGCACAAAAGTTCACCAGCGAGCAAAATTGGGTCAACGAAGTCATTATCAGCCCGTAAATGCTTGGTCCAGGGCAACATTAGAACAATGCTTACTTCAGACGTGCCATATGAACGCAACCACCCACTGACGCGTCTGTATAACACTAAGCTGGCTAAAATGCTAGCTGTGGACCTTCTACCTTTTTCTTTTGTAGAAGCGGTAGGTTTTCTTGAATTAGTGGCAACGCTCTGCCCTAAATGGAAGGTTCCGAGCCGGTTCTATTTTGCCAGAGTTGCGGTTCCAGCACTACATGAAGATGTGCTGCAGGCGATTGGGGCAGCTTTGCAGAAGAGTGCTGTTCACACAATACATCTGACAACAGACATGTGGACCAGTGGCCCAGGCGATGATTACATGTGCATCACTGCACACTGGGTCTCTTTTTCAGGTGTTATAGCAAAGCTAAACGCAGGTGTTGACCCGGACCAAGTTTTCAAAGCTGCTCGGAAACATGCAACACTAGCCATGTTTGGCTTGGAGAAAAGTCACACAGCAGAAAACCTTTTGGAAGAGTTTGACAAAAAGGTCTTGACAATGCTATCCCCCCTAAAACGCAAGATTGGTTATGTTTCCACGGATAATGGCGCCAATGTAGTTAAGGCCATGTCGAAGGGTGACCATGTTAGAGTGCCGTGTTTGGCGCACTGTATCAACCTGGTAGTTCAAAAATTCTTGAGTGATAAAGAGAGTCCAGCGTTCGAGGTAATGGCCACCTGCCGCAAAATGTGCAACCATTTCAGCCATTCTTTTAAGGCCCGGAAGCATCTGCGGAGACTGCTACTTGAACGTGGAATGCCAGTGAAAGCACTCATCCAGGAGGTGGCAACACGTTGGAACTCAACCTTCTACATGCTTGAGCGTCTGTATGAGCAGTATACGGTACTCGATCACTATTTCTTGACAGAGGCTACATCTCAGAAGGAGGACCTGCGGATGAGTAAGGCGCAATGGGCCATAGTTAAAAGCCTGACAGACATGCTTCGTCCTTTTGAGTTCTTCACGCGTGCAGTCAGCCAGGAGGACTGTAATTTGGGAAAAGCTATCCCATTGTTGTGCATACTGGAGCACCAACTGATGGCGGTTTCTTCTGAGTTTCAAAAAGATGAAAAAAAAAAAACCCATTTCATTTTGTCTGAGAAATTATTACATCGCCTACGTGGTGATGAACGTCTTAAAAACATCAACTCAGATCAGCATTACATTTGTGCTACTATTCTGGATCCACGCTACAAAAAGGCGCTGGCAGACAACGCATTCTTTCCTTTCGCTGATGCAGATGTTCAAAAGTACAAACATTGGTTAGCCTGGTCAGCCAAGAGGTTTGAAAAAGAACGGCAGGTTATTGAAGGAGAAGCCAGTACATCAGCATCAGCATCAGCAGGCCATCCGCAGTCACAAGAATCCACTTCTGCACCTGTGGCTGGGGCACAAGTGACCTCTCAGCCGTTAAAGACACCGGCAACTGGATCATCTGCACCACACACAATGACAACACTAACAGTGGCTGGGGAGGAGGATTGGCTAAGTTTGATGGGGTATGGTTCTCGAAAAAATGTCACAGCCAGCACAGCAAAAAGTAAGCAAAGTGGAGGAACAGTTGATGACCTTGAGTCGATGGTGCAGGACTATCTGAATGACTCAACAGTGGTCTTTCTTAATGAGGAGCCATTGCAGTATTGGCATGGCAAAAAACAATTGTGGCCACAGCTCTACAACCTGGCTATAAACTATTTGTCTTGCCCACTCGCAAGTGTGTCTTCTGAACGTGTTTTCAGTGCTGCTGGTGGCATTGTAACTCCCAAACGGAGCCGCCTCTCGCCCAAAAATGTGGAGCGGCTGACAATGATCAAGATGAATCAGCACCTCATACCACCAGATTACAAAGTACGAGAAAGCACGCCGCATGAAGACGAGGAGGACAGCAACGTAGATGAGGGGATTTTTTCTCTGTTCGGTGCCACTGACCTCATCCAGCCTGAATTCGCAGAGTATGATGACGAAATCTTGTTCTTATTCCCTGACACCGAGCCCTGAAAATGAGACAATCAATCAAGAACTTTCTTTTTCGTCCTTATTCACTTTTATTCCTGTGTGCTTTGTGTCTCTCTTTCTTTGTTTTGCACAGTTAATTTAATTCAAACTTTAATCACCTAATCCCAAAAACAAGACCATCATCAGAACTGTCTTCACTTGTTTGCTTATTGATTTGAAGGTGCCGCAGTCTACATTCCTCAGGTTCACAAGTTCTGAAGAACATGCTCCTCTATCCTCCTCCTCCAGACTGCGATTTCCCTCCAAGCAGAGTGCTGGATTACGCCCAATGAAGAAAGACTCAGCACTTGTGGGGGTGTTGTACTTCTTTGCGGGTGAGTTGACGGTTTTGGGCCCATTGCTGTGAAGCTCTAATAATGGACAAAAGTGTTTTGGACCAAATATGAGGTGGAAATTTCTTGCCGTTTTTGCTGACTTGCTTGCCTTTGAGGTGCTCTTTGGCGGGGTTCCGGGGGTTTGTGTGTAATTTTTGGTGTCTGTCGAAGCACTGCTGCGACAGTCTAATCTTGATTGCATTTGCTTTTCAGGAAATCCGTGGTGGAAAACAGGAGTTATGATGATTGATGATGATGACGACCTAGCTGCACAGCGCCGCGTTTGGACCGAAGGCCGAGAGACATTGTAAGTATGAGATTTAGCTTTTCCGCTGTTTGGGGGTGTTGTGTCGGGTGTTTTTTTGCGGGTGGGTTGGCGGGTCTTGCCTGGGGCATTCCTGGGAAGGTCTAATACCGGATACAAGTGTTTTGGACAAAATCCATAAGGAACAGCCTTTTTTTTGCCATTTCTTCAGACATCTTGCTCAATGTAGCGTTTTGGGGGGCTTCCTGCTGTTCGTGGGTGGGTTGCGGCCGGGGTCTCTGTCGAAGCACTGCTGCGACAGTCTAATCTTGATTGCATTTGCTTTTCAGGAAATCCGTGGTGGAAAACAGGAGTTATGATGATTGATGATGACCTAGCTGCACAGCGCGTTACTTTGGACCGAAGGCCGAGAGATATTGTAAGTATGAGATTTAGCTTTTTCGCTGTTTGGGGGTGTTGTCGCGTGTTTTTTTGCGGGTGGGTTGGCGGGTCTTGGCTGGGGCATTCCTGGGAAGGTCTAATGCCGGATAGAAGTGTTTTGGACAAAATCCTTAAGGAAAAGCCTTTTTTTTTGCCATTTCTTCAGACATCTTGCTCAATGTAGCGTTTTGGGGGGCTTCCTGCTGTTCGTGGGTGGGTTGCGGCCGGGGTCTCTGTCGAAGCACTGCTGCGACAGTCTAATCTTGATTGCATTTGCTTTTCAGGAAATCCGTGGTGGAAAACAGGAGTTATGATGATTGATGATGACCTAGCTGCACAGCGCGTTACTTTGGACCGAAGGCCGAGAGATATTGTAAGTATGAGATTTAGCTTTTTCGCTGTTTGGGGGTGTTGTCGCGTGTTTTTTTGCGGGTGGGTTGGCGGGTCTTGCCTGGGGCATTCCTGGGAAGGTCTAATACCGGCTAGAAGTTTGTTGGACAAAATCCATAAGGAAACACCAGTTTTGGCACTTTTTGTAAGTTAGGGTTCGTTAGGGTTAGCCCTAGCAGCAGGATTGCATGTGTTTAGGGGGGTTCTATTGCAACGCGGTTCTGTTGTTGTAGAGCACTGTTGGAGCGATGCTGGCTATGGATACTTTTGCTTGCAGGCAAGTGGTTTGAATACAATCCACGGTCTGTATTTGGGTCTACTGTTACTTTCAAAGTACGTTTTGTAACCATTTTTCTGCTAGGCATCGTTTTTGGAGATATGATTGGGTTCTTCTACATTTTTGCGACTGGCTTTAGTAAGGGTCTTGGTGGGAGCATTGCTGGGAAGGTCAAATTTTGTTCTAAAACACAGTAGTACACCCACCTTGAGGGGAAAGATCCGCTATAATATTTTGGCCATACTTATTGATCCTTAAAAAGGTGACTCAGACAGAGCACGCAATTTCACAAATATTGTACTGTCTATTAGGGAAATCAAAGTGTCACTTTTTGAACCACACAGCGTACATACCTTTTATTTATTTATCAGTGGTATTGTAATAGCACTTCCTGTTTTCCGTTCAATAATTACAGGCCGGGTTTCAGTCAACATCCGCCAGGCAGGCAGTGGACAGGGTGTCTCTTCTGTCAGTGGTCACCACCACATTGATGGACGAAGCGTCAGCTGGAATGGAGGAGTGCCGCCAATAAGAGGAATTGTTTGCTGCATGCAACTTACTTACCAATTTCAACAGGACAACTCCAACAACATACGCAATACAGATACAGTATCCATTGTTGTCTTTTATTCTATGAGTGTGACTGCATGTGCTTACCTTTAGTTTGTAACCAAAGATTGTCTGTAAACTCTGTATCTTCAATTATTGTTTGTCCATGCTCTGCTTTTTTTTTCTTCTCTCAACAAAACCTACCCAAAAAGAAACCCCCATTCCCATCCATTTTACAAACCCTAACCCTCTTCCCCCGGGCTGTGTTGTTTTGCTTGATGTCTGACTAAAATGACATCAATAATTCCATACACTTGCTGGGGAGGATAAGGTGATAGCAGCAACAGGCTGGTGAAGGAATACGAGGATATCTTCTAGACTTACTCAGCTTCAGTACTATATCTTCTAGTAGTAGTAGCCAATGTCAAATAAATTCAACGCAAGTACTAGTTATACTTGCAATACTTTACCATTTGTTAGGCTACATTATGGCACTGTTCTAGTGTACTGTCACCTGCTATTTTCTCGATCGTACCGTAACCGTTGTAATGCTACAGTAAGGAGTACAAACAAGGTTTCGTTTTCTTTTTTTCCATAGGCATGCAACTGCCACTGTGTCACACCACTAGTACCACCGCAATGAGGAAATGTCACCCGCCCAGGAATGACAACGTTAATCCCCATTTCACCTGGAGCCAGCCCTGGGCCTAGCCCTAATTTCTAACACAAATTACAGGTAAGATAAGCGTTTGGTGGGAGGTAGTATAATGGAGTATTATTTCGGAGTAGACAAGAGATTGACGGTTGTACTACTAAAGTCCTACGACTGTTCAGGAAAACAAAGTTACTGTTACACCCCCGCCCCCCACCCACCAGACTGAAAAGCAGTAAAAAACAGGTATGGTCAGATAAAGTTGAAAAATATATTTATTTATCCCTAACAAAATAATCTCCCTCACCCACCCTAACCCCAACGATTGTCTCTGAAACGTCCCAAAACGATCCCAACTCCCAAATCCCACCCCCCAAAAGTCTATAAAAAAAGGGCAAGGGACACTCCACTACTGGAGGGTGCTGGTGCTGGTGCATGATGCGGCATGGGCATCATACTCCTTGCGGAGGGTGGCAAGCTCGGAGCGGAGGCCCTTAACCAAGGTCTTATACCTCAGGACCTCCTGCTCCAGGTTGGACATGCGGACTCGTAGGCGGCGTTGGCGTTCCTTGCAGCTCCTGTGGGGGGCAGCTGGTATTTCGGTTGCTTGGCGGTGGCGGTCGGCTTTCTTAGCCCGGCTCGGTCCCGCTGGCTTAGTCACGGAGGAGGATGCAGTGGTCACAGTCGAAGATGTTGCCCCGCTCGACTGCGTGTCCTCCTCCTCCTCCAGGGCCACCAGCCGCCGATACTCGGCGACTGTGGCCTCCAGCCTCCGTTGCCGGGCCAATCTAGCCTGCTCCCTCCTTGTTGTTGATTTGGAAGGAGCAACTATATGAAGAAAGAAAGACATAGTCTGTAACCAATGCTCCTTATTAATAACACAAAGTGATTGAGCCGAAAGTTGGGTCACAGAGTACAAGTAGCAAATTGAAAGCACAGTACATAACTATTGAGGACAGTATCTATGTAACCTCCCACTTCTGCATCCTTGCTCTAACAGTAGTGGTAGTTTAATGAACTAATTCTACGACCACTATGGACTTCCATTACAGTCGACTATGACAGTACACCAGTCTTATTCTTCTTCTTCTCTCTTGTTTAGGGAAATGGGTACGTTATCTTATGCAAGCCGGCAGAATGACATGGACACAGCACAGTGAAGTTGCACCCGAGAAAAAAAGTTGCACACCATGATGATGGAGACAGACTTGCGTTACTGTACCGGTCCAGTACATGCAGGTGGTGAAGCTATTACTTTTCTATTACGGGTGGCACTGAGAATACTCTGTTACAAGGGCTACTGCTTAATTAATTTACCTTTCACCCTACAGTGCAAATGAGTACTAGAAAAGGAAACTGAAGAAGCTAACTAATTTGATTATCTATCACTTCACATGGGACGTATTTAATGACAGATGAGATGACTTTAGGTGCTTTGCTTAATATTGAGTGAACAGTGATACACCCACACATGAATGACGTACTACAAGTAAACTAAAGTTATTAAGAGAGGTACGGAGTGTCCACCGTAATAACCAGATATATGCTGTGAATGCAAACGCAATACAAAGTACTGCTACTATTCATGGTAGTATTGGACACATTTACAATTTCTTTTCCTTGCCTTCCCTGCACTGGGACGGACGTGCGGGTGCGGTGGTACATGCTCTTCAAGGTAACACTTACTTCACCTGGCGACCATCTACTCTCTCTAGATACACATGTGCTATGTAAGAGTCAGAGAATACCATGCTCCAGGCATCCATTCAGTCAAAGTATACGCACACATACAGTTTCTGTTTCACCCACCCAGGCTGCTGTCCTTCCACCCATCCTTGCTTCATCATTGACCCAGCCATGCACCATACCATATTCTTTCCTTCCCAGCCACCTCTGGGTCCAAGCAAACACATATCGTTCTTCTTTGCCACCCATCATACAAGTTCGCGTCCCACTTACTTACACCCTTCTTTCGCTTTTCGTTCATCCCATCCATCACGTTCGTCTAAGAACTTATTGGGATTCTTCTCACCAAAAACTTCACAGCTAAGTCGAAGTACATTTCGAGGAGGCTACTACCTGGTTGATTTGTAATTGTAATACACCCGTGCAGAAAGCACACTATGCAGTCTTCAATCTCAATAAGTAAGGAATATATAGCTTACCTGTTTCCGCCACCACCGTTTGATCCCCCACAGGAACGGCCACCAGCTCTTCTAACGCCGCCTCCTCCCCAGAGGCCTCCGAGTCCAAGTCCAACACAGCCACCTCCGCGCTGGCCCCGTCACCAGATGTTACACCTACAAAGTACATTTAAGAATGTTAGAATACACCACTCACTACTATATAATATTTGGTCTAGGAGAAATGTTAAAAAAACAGAATACAATGTAATAATTTGTGACTGTCTACTCCATAGTAAAAATGTCCCATTTTCCAGGGAAGGCTGTTGTCTTGCTGCACTTTTATGCACAACTGATGAATGCTTGCTTTTGATTTTTAACACGCACCACTTTTTCTCCTAACAGACAGAAGCTTGACTCCTGAGTCCTAAGAACACGACCAGGATCAAGTTCAAACTAGGTGAGAGTTCGGCTCGACCACAAGAAATGTGTCCAATTAATCGTCAGCACTAACCACTTTTCCGTTTACAGTTAAATAGTTTTATGACAAAGTAGATTTTAATAAATGTGTTTACTTTTAATAAAGCTTTTACACTTAAATAGACTCTGTGGTTTTTGTTCCTCTAGACTAGAGTGGATGAGCTAAAGGTTTTGGAATTTTTGCAAGCATGAGTGCCTCTGACACTTCTTGACTGTGCTGTGACTCCGTACTACTCTCTTGTCCTGCGTACGATAATCTAGAGATCATTGGGGATCTATAATCGGTGACTTCGGGAGCTGAATGACTCTGCCACACTATCTAGTCAGTAAGGAGACAGTGCATAGAGGTATTGCTGAATATAATGGGAGTCCAATGGAATTGCCAAATGTCCAATCTTAGTTAGCTACACAGACAGACTAATAAGAATAGTCTAGTAATACCACAGGGAGTCATATTCGAGGCAGGATAAGAATTTATATCCAGTCTACAAGAAGATCAAAGACGATTTAGAAAAAATCGAATGAGGAACGCTAGGAAAAAATAGGTACTGTTTATTAAAATGTAAACTTACTGGGGCCAGCAAAGGAGCCCTCACCTGCCCGATCCTGGCCTGCATCCTCAGCACCCTCCTCCTGTGTCCTCTTGCCCTTGGGGGGAGCTGATGTACAACATGAAAGAAAGAAAAACCAGAAAACATGGATGAGATTTTTCAACCAAATCAAACATTTGAAAAGAACAATAACAACATATTTTGGAAAAATAGCAAATAGATAGACAACTATTCCACGGGATCTATCTCATGTGGTATACTACGTTATTCGTATTGCCTGATTTGCGGAACGTTGACTTAGAAAGTTCCTATGTAACTCAAAAAACAGACTACTAAAGAGGTTTGCCTAGGCCTGGCACTGCAGGCAGCAGTGCGCAACACGTGACAGACAAAGTCCATCCTGCTTGCAGATCAGTGAATACTCAAACTATCAATCCACCCGCCACCACCGCCACTATTTCTTCTGATAGCCATGTGACTGTCTAAAGGAAGGACTGGACTTCAGTCTGTTGGGGCTGATTTATAAGTCCCTTGCGGAAGTTGCGGCTGATTTTCCTCCATTGTTGCGTGCCTTTTCTGACGCAGCGGCAGAACAAAAGACTCGCCATGGTGTTGGTGCGGCGTATATATTAAAAAAAAAAACACATATGGGCATATGGGCGATGCATCACGTTGTAAAGCCCTGCGCCATCAGGGGGCGTTCCGGCGCAAGGGAGGGCGTACCTGCGCAGGAACGAATCCTAAAAGTGGCTGAGGGAAATCTACAAGATGTCAATCAGTCACTTTTAGGACAATGATGCATGACTCAAACCCTGCGCGCTTGAAGCCGACGTACGGCTTGATGCAGCATTGGGGAGATAGGGTACCCCAGAGCATTGCTGGAGCTGCGCCATCGTTGGCACGCAACTCCAGCAATGCGCTGCCTTTACGGCACAGATGCGTAAGGCTTCTGTGACGTTTTGGGCCAATGGGTGGTGGTGGCATGGCACACAATTACTGCCGCATCCCTGCTACTTTGCAGGGATGCGCCGGTAATTGAAAATATGACCCTTACTGTCTAGCATTACGCAGTTCTTTTCTTTACAGTACACTCATACATAATTTCTCAGGCCAATGAAATGCTTCTGAACACAACATACAAAACAAAGAAGAATAGTAGCAAGCAAGGCTACTGAGAAGGAGAGCAGTGCACCTGAAAATGAAATGCATAGAAGATTTTGAAATATAATTTACCTCAATGTAATCGGCAGCATTATTGCTCTTGGTAAAGAACAAAGATTTGCAAATAACAGAGCAGGATAAAACAGAGTAGTAAATGTACTACTACTACTACTCACCAAGCCCGGGGACCTCTACGCCGAGCGCGTCCAGCAAGTCCCGCTCCCGGTCCATGACATCGGTCCAGCGGTGGGTGGCCTGGTTATATGTGCGCCGGACCCCAGAGATCTTGTACATGGCCCGGCACACCTTCTCCCACCGCTGGCGGCGCTCCCGGATGCCATAGCCGGTCGCGATCTTGCCGCCTCCCAGGATCGTCTTGGGGAGGCGGCGCTGGACGTGGAAGATCAGTGCCGCCATTTCCTCCGCGCTGAAGATCTCCCTCGGGACCACTTGCTCCCCCCTTAAACGCCCGCACGGGAGCCGGGCACGGGGTGCGGGACCCTTCCCCTTCTCAGGGTGCTTCCCGGCTCCCTTTACCATGGTCTGGGCAGAAATAAACTTAAATGATAAAGAAGAAATAGAATAGTGAAGAAGAAAAGAAAAGAGTTTAAAAAAGTAGTTTAAAAGTAACTAAAAGCTGCAGAAAACACAAAAATATAGAGCTAGAAAAATAGAGGGTTAGATAATAAGTAAAATTAGATCAAAAAAACTTCAAACAAGCAAAGGATGGCAGAGATTGAGAGAGGATAGAGAAAGCATGCCCAGAACCATAGCAATGAATGAGAAACAAGATGGCCGCGCCCGTTCACGACCGCGTGGGTAAGTTCGCGCGAGATTTTCCTTGCGAGTACGCGCGAAATTGTACTAGCGAGCAGCACACTTTGCGAGATTACACATAGCGGGCGGAAACGGAATTACGTCACGCCAACAAGATGGCCGCGCCCGTGTACGACCGATAGGGTAACTTGGCAAACGTATAGCTAGAAGCGCCTCGCGAACACGCGCAAGATCACGCGAACATACACGTCGCAACAAAAACAATTTTGTATTCGCACGTATTCGCGGCTTCCGAAATCGATCTCGCACGGATTCGCGCCCCAAAAAACGCGCGAAATTGCAGAAAAAACGATTTTAGCTAAACTGAAAGCAATGAGCAGGTGCAAAAGTTCAAACTTAACATTAGTAACATTCAAGGTAGTGCTTCCTGATGGGCCCCTCCAGAGTTTGCAACTATTCTATGACCCTGCTATGACCCAAACAGCAGGCTCATAGAATAGCACCATAAAGGTCCTGTGAAAAAAAAATTCACTGCAACAAAAAGCAAATTACAGATAAGGAAGGAAGCAGGTGCCAGCCAGACTGGAACTTTCAAAATTACTGACACATTAATGAAACACAAATTAATTGATGGCAGTTGAAGAAGGGCAGGTGTGCTTGCTTTTTTCAACCACCATAATCTACAGTGATAAATAAACCTAATAGGTGCCAGTGAGGATGTACTAGAGGGTGGCATGGGTGTCCCAGAGGGTGGCAGTGGTGAAACAGAGGGTGCTGTGAACCTGTGATGATAAACCAGACGTAGAAACAACATAGTCGCGGCCGTTGCAAGCCGAAAAGTAAGTTCGCAATTGCGAACTTGTCCCAAAATCGGCGCGAACACGCGCCAACACAAAAAACGGAAAAATCCGCAAATCCGCTAGAGTTCGCGGATCTTCGCGGATTGCGAATCCGTAAATACGCAAGTTCGCGGATTGCCAATCCGCAAAATCCGCCCATGCTTAGTTGTCATACAGGGAGTCAATTACCAGGTCTTCCCTCTAACGGTATCTACCTACTATTGTTTCATTTCAGCCCTGAAGAAGTTATAAGTGCATTACGTTGCAAGACGAAAAACGTGTTGGCTGCTTTGCATTGTTTGAACTGAAGAACTGTTAATTCTTGGATGTGGATTTTTAGCTGTGTCAAGAAATAAGTATTGGAAATAGATATTTGATTTGAAGAATACTCAATAAATTTATGGACATTGACATCTGAACTAATTGCATTCCTACACTAATTCAAGGACTATTTACAGAACATTAGCTACTGGTTTTATGCATTGTGTGCTTGGGGTAGACCTTTGATTAAATAATAATACTGCTTTTTAGCAAGGGGAGGGAGGTTCGGCTCTATTGCCTTCTCAATATGGCATCTCTGTTCATGATTTACGGACTAGTGACTGTGCTGACTGTATTTGTATCATGTATTTTTCTGCTTGTTGTGACATGCATACTGCATGTCACAGCATGTTAGTTAAAATAAATATTATAGTATGTGTCTCTGTCAGATCTTATTGTGGGCAAGAACAAGAAAGTGAGCAAAATGGTGTGTCTTGTAACAGTGAGTCCTGAGAGCTTCGGGAGTGTTGCGTTATGGGGTGTCTAATCACTTGTTTCTCTGTGAGTGAATCAGAGGGCAGGTGAGACACTTTAGTTAGTCAGTCCTGGGCTCAAGGGTACTACGTGGTAGGATGACTCAGTCCCTTTGCATTAAGGTCCCTATGCATAGTTCTGTTTTTGGCCAGAATCCCTGCAACAGGTGAAGCCAGGGAATTGGTGGAAAGAGTGGACAGAGGTGCAGAAAATGTGAAATGTGACATTAAATCAGCTTTCCGGCTCCTGCTAGTGTATCTTATGATTTTCAGCTGCTGGGCATTCAATTTGATGCAAAAAAGTTGTGGATAAGGCTTTGCCCATGGGATGTTCTATATCATGTGCTTTGAGTGATTTAGTTCTTTCCTGCAGTCGCTTTTCTCTTGGAAGACCTGTAAAGAGACAGTGACACACTACCTTGATGAATTCTTCCTGGTGGGTTGGCCTGGCTCGACAGACTGTCAGCAACAGCTGACAAGTTTCCAGAAGCTCATGGGGGCACTTGGGGTGCCCCTGGCGACAGAGAAGACACAAGGTCCAAATACGGTGTAGTCATTTGTAGGTATTGAATTGGATTCTGTGGCTATGGAGGCACGCCTACCGACGGATAAAAAATGGCATATGCAAGTGCTGCTAGGACATCTCAATGTTGCATGCTGGGTGGTCAAGTCAGGAAGGACATTTTGTAAGAGATTGAGCTGGCTATTAGCGGGGCTCAAGTTGCCACATCATCACATGCGATTGTCAGCTTGGACGAAAAAGGTTTTACTCATGTGGGCAGGTATTTGAAGGAAATCAATGGGATTCCCAAGTCCGCACCAAAAGATTGGGAATGGGATATCCAGATAATTTTGGAGGCGGCAGGGACTAGTGGTTTCAGGCTGTATTGGCAGGGCAGGTGATGTGTGGAATAGTGGCCCCGACACTGGAAGAATGGGGGCAGGAGTATCCCCTTTATGGAACTATTTCCCCTAGACATAGCAGTCACAGTGTGGGGTCAAAGCTAGGCACACAAGAAGGTAATTTTCAGAGTGGGCAACAAGGATGTGGTACATTTATTTGTATTTATTTGTTGAGTTTTATATAGAGCTGGCTAGTCCCGGAGGTATCAGAGCGCTATACATGCGGTTACACATTTTTAAAAAGTTACATCAGTTACAAGTTACATCTATTGGTTAATGGTGTGTAGAATGGTAAGGGGGCAATGTTGGGTAACGAGGAGGGAGATACGGCGGAGAGGCAAAGGAAAGTCTGTCCAATGTCCGGCTGGGTAGGCGACGGCCGAGGAGGAAAGCCACAGCCCATCTCCTCTATAGCTATCAAGGTAGCTCCAAAGGGCATCGGCCAGAAATCTAGGTCTCCACTATCGGTGTCAAGATTCACGGATTCAGTGTCATGGTGGTTCAGACGGATAGGGGTAGAGGGTGGGGGAAATGCACAGGGTCTGGTAAATGTCCACTCCAGGTGTTGTTGTGTTCATACCCACTGTGCGGCATGGCCGTCGTCACCGCTACTCATCTCTCCTGCTGACCTGCAGCTGGTGGTGAACAGGCAATCTGCGAGGCATGAGCAGGTCCTTAAGTTACTGAGAGTGTTCATCCTCAGTTGTTTGAAGCATGATATTCAGTTCCAGGCAAAACATATTCCTGGGGTTGACAGTGACATTGCGGATGCTTTGTCTCTTTCACAGTGGGGGAGGTTCCATGGGCTGGCCCAGAGAAGGATATTCGCAAGATGCATGTGTCTGCAGGGATGTGGTTCGTAAGAGACAAAGTATGCTGCCAATTGGTGGTAGGGATGTTTCTACGAGGACTGCGTATAACCAGGCATGGCAGGAGTTCCTGAATTGTGGGGCGATGAAGAGAACAGAAACATGGGCGAGAGAAGAACAAATCATACAGTTTTTCATGTCTCTGTTCCACTAGGGTTTGGCAAAAGTCACCATTGCTGCCAAGTTGGTAGGGATTGCATTCGTGGACAATCTCTGGTGAGGTTACGCACCTTCCACTGGAGAGTTGGCTAGCTGCATCCTCAAGGGATGGGCTAGAGAGAGGGGCCAGGCCCCAGAATCAGGAAACTGGTGTGAAAGAAACTTTTGCTTCAGCTTCTAACGGTGCTGCCTAGGGTTTGCAAGAGGGAAGAGGAGACATGGCTATTTTCTGCATTAATGTCATGGATGTATTTGGAGCTTTCAGAGTATCGGAGTTGTTGGGGAGAAAAGGGGTGGTAGGGCTTGATTGGCAGGAAGTAGAAGTGGGGGTGGAAGAGGAGCCATAAGAATACTACTCAAGCACTCGAAGACTGGTCAAAGGGGTGTGGGCAAGGTAATGGTAATGGAGGCAAGTAAGGTGCGATTGGTATGCCTAGTACGTTGGGGATGGGTCTTGAGAGGCTTGTCTGTGGGGGGTTCTGAGAAGTTTTTGCTGGGTGTCTGGATGGGGGGATGATGGCAGCACAGTTCCTGTGGGTTCTGCAAAGAGCTTTGCGTCAGTTGGGGGAGGAGCCAGGGGACTACGGCCCTCACTCATTCCGGATTGGAGTAGCAGCAGATGCCGCAAGGTGGGGCTGAAGTGAGGAGAGAACCATGTGCTTGGTGCACTGGGCTTTGGATTGTTCTAGGCGATATGCAAAATGCGGGGGAGCTGTAGATTGTAACATGTAGTTTTTTCCACACTTACGCATGTGTCTTTTCAGGTGCAGTAGCAGGGCCAGAGTCGGTGGCGCTGTCCGTTTGGATAGTTGGCCACTCTTTCGTGAAATGGGCAGAGCGACATAAACAGCAGAAAGGGAAAGTTGTAAACCACGGGTTGGATTCTTCGCTGTTTGATATACGATGGCATGGGAAAGATGGTATACGATGTTTAAATAATTTGATGCATCCACATGTTTGCCCTGATGTGTTAATTGTACACCTAGGCGAGAATGACCGGGTAGTTTGCAAAGGCTTGGCCTTATTAAAACAGATGAAAAGGGACTTACTGGAAATCAGGCAGCAGTGGGCAAGATGCTTCATCATCTGGACCGAATTTATTCTCAGGAGACAAAGGAGGGGGCCAGAAGACCCGTTGCCATTGACAAGGCCAGGAGGAAGAGAAATAGAAACATGCAGGTTTTTGGTAAGGAGGCAGCTTTTGGCAGGATAGAGCATCCTGAATTGAAATATGCGGCTGTATATTTTTTCCCGGGGGGATGGAGTACACTTGTCTCCCCATGGGATGGAGCTCTACTTAATAAAGATAAAAGAGGTTTCTGACAAAATATTAGATATATTTGAATGTATCCCAGAGCGTCCTAAGCAGGGGGGGTCAGAAAAGTCTTAATGACTATTTCTGAGTGGCGTCTGGTAGCTAGTTTTTTACATGTTTACAGTTTACTTTAAGTTGGGAACAAGTTACTCCAGGAACAGGCAATAAGGTTAAGTAGGAGATACTTAGAGGCGTATTTACAAGGCCCTTGCGCCACTTTTACGTCATTTTTAACATGGGAAAAGTGACGCAAAAGTGGCGCAAGTGCCTTATAAATCTGCTCCTTAGTTAGGTAGCTCTTAAGAGAAGTAGAGAAGAGGTTACACTGCGAAATTTCAACAGTTAATGACTGAGTTTTTTTTTGTTGCAAAGAATGGAGAGGGTTTGGGAAACCTTACAGGTGAGAGGGAGGATATGTAGGTGAATTAATGGATAGTGAGGCATAGTTTTGTAAGGCAAAGGCCAAGGTTTAATGTTTTTGTGAGGTGCACCTCACAAGCGGACTTTTTCACACATTGAGAGACTATGGGTGGTCTGTGCTGCTCCTCTGTGGTCCAAAGGACCTGATTTAGAGTCTCGAAGATGGGATACTCCGTTGCTAATGTGACAGACTTCTTGTTCACTGTTTTACAATTGCCATTGAATATAGTGCACTTTTAATACGTTTTAATACGTTTGCGACAAACTATCCCTTTCCCAAACTCTAAATCAGGCCTATTGTTCCTGATTTAGAAGCGCATCATAACAGGCAGTGTTTCCAGAGAGTCTGCCACTTTACTAATCCACTCATCTATCCACATAAAATACAGATCCGTTCTTTACAGCATGCATATTAACCCTCTGTGATATTTTATGATAGTCAGAACTGCCACTAGACAAAACTCCATCTCTTTCTCTAGCAGGAACATTAATCACACGAGTTATCTTGACATTTTTATTGCTGCCTGAAAGATGGACACAAAAGGGGCCTCATTTATGAAAGCCTTGCGCCACCGGTGCGTCATTTTTTCCCATGTTAAAAGTGACGCACCGGCGGCGCAAGTCCCTCATAAATAAGGCCCAAGGAACTTTGGCACAGGTGCTTTTAAACCTTAAGTATTTGCAAAACACATCGCCCTCCATGTCAGCCCCCAGTGCAGCTGCACCAGTCGCACTGCCCTAAAGCAGGCCCTAAAGCCGGCCCTGTATGCCGCCTCAGGTATAACTCACCTCAGGTTGGCATCGCAGGTATAACTTACATGTGTCGCTTTCACTACATTTCACAATAGCACATGGCCCTATAACAGGTTGATCAATTGTGTTTGGAAACATAGTTATTGCCCGGAAGCGAGCCTCACCTGCAGTCCAACTCGTTTCACAATATGAGTTTGTCATCGGCTGCTGGGACGTCCTCTTTGCTGACACCAATTTGGCAACTGGGACATTTTACACCTCTGACGTGCGTTATTGTGCTGCGCTATTACGGTGTCTCTCATATTTGTCTTTGTTCGCAGATAATCCTTTCGCAAGTCAAGACCGGCTCAAATATGCTTTTGTTGGTGCACGTGGGTAAAGCCTTGACATTGTGCCAAAATAGATAAACACACAGACATAGAACTACCACCGGCAGTGCGCGGGCTCTCCCCGTCTCAATCCGGTGAGAACTGCTCGCGAACGCACACCTCGAGGGTCTACACACGCGTCTCAGCAGGAAAAGAGTACGCGACGCACGAAGGAAGGTTCCAGAACTAAATCTGTGCTTCGAGTCTGAACTACCGGCGCTTTAAGAAGTCTCATCAACTTGGTGAGTACCTGGAATCTCATGGTACACTGTGCATGCGAGGCTTCTACAAACCCTTTACTGAGGATAATTGCTGACCATTTGTGGCCCCAACCTCTGGATATTTCTGGAAAGTCTCTAGTGTAATACACTCACGATTTTATCGATCTACAAAGGGAGGTGCCCGGGGAAAACGAGTGAAGTAGTTCCACCCAGAACTGTAATACAGTTTACAGTCTGAGAGACCACGAGTAATATCTGACCACTGAGTTAGTAGCAGATTTGGGAATGGGGGCTTATCGTGTGCCTTTCCGTATTGGGGGAGCGCTTTGAATGGGTAGAAATTAGTGATGTACTCACCGTGCTGACCTGTTGACTAATGGAGGCACTAGGGGCATATCTCGAGGTATGAATTGGGGTGGGGCTAGGAGGTATACATTTAATGCAATCAATATATATTTTTTGTACAGAGTGCATGATGATGCAGAACATTTCTGCCATCTGTGTGTTTTTTTACTGACATGCTGGTTTGTTTTCACGTCACTGTACTTGCAGAGATGGCAACTAAATTTTCCTAGAGAGCAACCCTTTTTAGAGTTCAAACCCTCTCTCGTGCTCAGAATATGGAGCAGCCTCTTTCCCTCTCTCCGCCTTTCTTTCTCTTTCGCTTCTGTCTCTTTATCTGTCCCAGTCAACAGGATTCCTTTTAACACATCTTAAAACTGTAAGACACACTGGGTGCAAATATTACTGATAAAGGAAGCTGATTTCACAACAACGTAGACAGTATTTTAAATTAACGAAAATCACAAGGAACTCACAGAGGTTCTTGTGAGAATAACAAACATGCAGAGGCTTGGGACTGGGAACATAGGATGTAATCAGAGAAGCTAAGAAAGGACAATATATAAAAAACTAAATGTGCACTGTAAAGAAAAAGGTTGCATGTGAAAGAGCTGATAGTAAGAGGAGGTAAAACAATAATAAAGAAGTGTAAATAGAAGGTGGACACAAGTGTTCTCTATAGGTTTTGAGGCCAACTTATACAGAGAAGAACAATAGCTGAAGAGAAACAGGACCAGGGTTTGGTAATTTCAGAGAATAAAAAGGTCGGTTTTCCAATCCCATGGTGGTAGTTTCTGCATATTTCTGTCCACTCCTATTTGTAACCGCTTCAATGCCCCTCTTTCCTCCTCACCATGTTCTTCTTTCCCATTCATCTCGACCCTCTACCACCTTCTTTGACTCTGTCTATATCTCCATTGTCCGTTCCTTTGCACTTATTTCCCCTTTTACTTTATATCTTCTCTCCCTCATTCTCAAATGCTTCTATTTCCTCCTCTGTCTGTTATCTCATTCTCTCCTGCCATGCTCACCTACTGTTTCCCCTTCCTCGCACTGAACACTCTTATCCAAGTTTCTCATCTCTCTCTCCCTGAGAAGGACTGGCATTCACACCCCTCACTGGGGAAGGGTCATCAAGATTTTTGGTCTGTAAGGCCAAGGAGAATGAGAATGGCAAAGAATGAGGTACATCTTAGTCAGGGCCTTCCACAAGATCTGACATGTGAATGAATATGTCTCATGCCCAGTTGGAACTTCCATGATCTGGGTCATTGGAGGGGCCAGTATCGCCACCTGCCTCTGCTCCGAGCTGTGGTTAAGGAGTAGGTAGACTGAGGACTGTGCTGGGCATGTTTTATTTCCATGACAGTATGGACGTTCAGTTCTAGGCGCTGCTTAGCTGTACCCCTGCTCTGTGCCTCTTCTGGGAATGAACGTGTGCCGCATCTGGGTGAGCTGCATTTAAGCTCCAGTCCCAAAACATTCAGTTTGACAGTCCACAACAATACCCTACCGCGCCCACAGTCCTGTATATTCACAGCTCCTTCTTTTCTTATCTGTTTCTCTCCTTCTGCCTCTAATCTTCGAATTTAAGGATCTGCTCCCCGCAGCGGTATTAGGACAACATACCGGATTAGAAATATTGTGATGCAAAAATATTGTGATGCAGAAATATCGTTGTCAAGAATGTCGATTTTTCAGTTAAGTAATATCGTTTTCAGTAATATCGTTATTACATTTCCAATAATGTAGTTGTAACAAATATCGTTTTTAAATTATCTTTATGTGTGTTAGTTCATAAAATAATGATACGTTGTTATTGGTTGAATAATTGTTAATAATATTTTGAACTATAGTTTGTCATTTTAAATAATTGTAAAGTTTTTAATGTAATTGTTAATAGTAATTTATATTGTTATAGCTGGTTGCTAGGTTTGTAGGGGTGTAGGGTGTGAAGTTAATTATTTATAAGTAATTAATAATGAAGTATACATTTACTGTTCTAAAGTGATTAATAAATATGTAAATTGTGTAATTATTATATTATTTAAGCTACATATTAGGTGCAGGCTGCTGAGATTGTAGGATAATAGGGTGGGAAGTTAATTAAGGAATAATGATTAACAATGAATTTATTTTTAATTATTTAATTGGTTAATAAATATGAACATTTTTAAAAGTAGAATTTTAAAGTTATATATTGGGTGCTGGCTGTTGGGTTTGTAGGGGTATAGGGTGGGAAGTTAATTAAGTAACATTTAATGAACAATTAATTATTAATATATTATTAAATATGTAATTGATTATTAAACATGTAAATTGTGTAACAAATATATATTTTGTAAGTCATAACTTAGATGTGGGCTATTGGGTTTTGTAGGGTATAGGGTGCGAAGTTAACTGATAATTAGTTAAGAATTCATTTTGAATTTGTTATTAATTATTCAATTGATTATTTATTATGTAAATTGTGTATTAATTGAATTTTTAAGTTATATAGTATGTGCGCGATGCTGGTTTTGCAGGCATACAGAGTGGGAAGTTAATTGTTATTTATTTAGTTAATCGATTATTACATTATTAATTGATATTTAATTGTTAATTATGTGAAGTGCGTTACATATATTTATTATATTTTAAAAGTGCCCTGTTGGTTTATGGGAGTATAGTGTGGTAAGTTAAGTAATAACTAAATGACAATTTTTAAAATTGATCATTATTAATTTGTCTACCAATCATGTTAATTGTTTAATTGTTTTTTGTTTATGTACATATATATATATGTGTATGTATGTTTGTATACATATATATATATTTGTGAATTATTAAAGTTCATAATAAGAATCAATAAGGTTATGTTTTGTATATTTTATGGTCTTGAAGTGAAGTACTTTTCCTACCATTGCACAGACTGATGTGGGAATAGTAATTGTTATCCCTCCGAAGTCCAACACTTTCCTTACTGCTGCACAGACTGGAGTGGGAATAATAAATGTTTCCTTTCCGAAGTCCAACTCTTTCCCTACTGTTGCACAGACTGGCGTGGGAACAGTAAATGCTACCACTTTGTAGTCCAGCTATTTCCCTTCTGTTACACAGACTGGAGTGGGAATAGTACATTTTACCTCTCCGAAGTCAAGATATTTCCCTACTGTTGCACAGACTGGAGTTGGAATATTAAATGTAACTGCTCTAAAGTCCATCACTTTCCCTGCTGTTATACAGACTGGCGTGGGAACAGTAAATGTTGCCCCTCCAGAGTCCAAAGCTTTTCAAACGGTTGCACCCACTGGAGTGGGAATAGTACATTTTACCCTCCAGAGTGCAAAAATATCCCTAATGTTGCACAAATTTTTGTAGAAATAGTCTATTTTACCCCTCCAGAGTCTAACGCTTTCCCTGCTGTTGCAAAAATTGAAGTAGTAATAGGCAATGTATCCCCTTTGGAGTCCAGCGATTTCCCTTCTGTTGCATAGACTGGAGCAGGAATAGTACATTTTACCTCTCTGAAGTCCAGATATTTCCCTACTGTTGCACAGACTGGAGTGGCATTAGTACATTTAGCCGCTCCGAAGTCCAACACTTTCCCTACTGTTACACAGACTGGCGTGGGAAAAGTAAATGTTACTCCTCCAGAGTCCAACCCTTTCCCTACTGTTGTACAGACTGGAGTGGAAATAGTAAATGTTACCCCTCCAGAGACCAACAATTTCCCTAATGTTGTACAAACTTTAGTAGGAATAGTACATTCACCCTCCCCCAGAGTCTAACGCTTTCCCTACTGTCGCACAGACTGGAGTAGGAAAAGTAAATTTTACCACTCTGGATATAGTTTGTCATTTTAAGTAATTGCTAAGTTTTTAATGTAATTGTTAATAGTAATTTTTATTGTTATATCTGGTTGCTAGGTTTGTAGGGGTGTAGGGTGTGAAGTTAATTATTTATAAGTAATTAATAATAAAGTATACATTTACTGTTCTAAAGTGATTAATAAATATGTAAATTGTGTAAATATTATATTTGTTAGGCTATATATTAGGTGCAGGCTGCTGAGATTGTAGGATAATAGGGTGGGAAGTAAATTAAGGAATAATGATTAACAATGAATTTATTTTTAATTATTTAATTGGTTAATAAATATGTACATTGTTTAAAAGTAGATTTTTAAAGTTATATATTGGATGCTGGCTGTTGGGTTTGTAGGGGTATAGGGTGGGAAGTTAATTAAGTAAAATGTAATGAACAATTCATTATTAATATATTATTAAATATTGAATTGATAATTAACATGTAAATTGTGTAACAAATATATATTTTGTAAGTCATAACTTAGATGTGGGCTATTGGGTTTTGTAGGGGTATAGGGTGCGAAGTTATCTAATAATTAGTTAAGAATTCATTTTCAATTTATTATTAATTATTCAATTGATAATTTCTTATGTAAATTGTGTATTAATTGGATTTTTAAGTTATATATTATGTGCGAGATGCTGGTTTTGTAGGCATACAGAGTGGGAAGTTAATTGTTATTTATTTAATTAATCGATTATTACATTATTAATTAATATTTAATTGTTAAATATGTGAAGTGCATTACATATATTTATTATATTTTAAAAGTGCCCTGTTGGTTTATGGGAGTATAGTGTGGTAAGTTAAGTAATAACTAAATGACCATTTTTAAAATTGATCATTATTAATTTGTCTACCAATCATGTTAATTGTTTAATTGTTTTTTGTTTATGTACATATATATATATGTGTGTATGTATGTTTGTATCTATATATATATATATTTGTGAATTAATAAAGTTCATAATAAGAATCAATAAGGTTATGTTTTGTATATTTAATGGTATTGAAGTGAAGTACTTTTCCTACCATTGCACAGACTGATGTGGGAATAGTAATTGTTACCCCTCCGAAGTCCAACACCTTCCTTACTGCTGCACAGACTATAGTGGGAATAATAAATGTTTCCTCTCCGAAGTCCAACTCTTTCCCTACTGTTGCACAGACTGGCGTGGGAACAGTAAATGCTACCACTTCGTAGTCCAGCTATTTCCCTTCTGTTACACAGACTGGAGTGGGAATAGTACATTTTACCTCTCCAAAGTCAAGATATTTCCCTACTGTTGCACAGACTGGAGTTGGAATATTAAATGTAACTGCTCTAAAGTCCATCACTTTCCCTGCTGTTACACAGACTGGCGTGGGAACAGTAAATGTTGCCCCTCCAGAGTCCAAAGCTTTTCAAACGGTTGCACCCACTGGTGTGGGAATAGTACATTTTACCCTCCAGAGTGCAAAAATATCCCTAATGTTGCACAAATGTTTGTAGAAATAGTCTATTTTACCCCTCCAGAGTCTAACGCTTTCCCTGCTGTTGCAAAAATTGAAGCAGTAATAGTAAATGTATCCCCTTTGGAGTCCAGCGATTTCCCTTCTGTTGCATAGACTGGAGCAGGAATAGTACATTTTACCTCTCTTAAGTCCAGATATTTCCCTACTGTTGCACAGACTGGAGTGGCATTAGTACATTTAGCCGCTCCGAAGTCCAACACTTTCCCTACTGTTACACAGACTGGAGTGGGAAAAGTAAATGTTACTCCTCCGGAGTCCAACCCTTTCCCTACTGTTGTACAGACTGGAGTGGAAATAGTAAATGTTACCCCTCCAGAGACAAACAATTTCCCTAATGTTGTACAAACTTTAGTAGGAATAGTACATTCACCCTCCCCCAGAGTCTAACGCTTTCCCTACTGTTGCACAGACTGGAGTAGGAAAAGTAAATTTTACCACTCTGGATATAGTTTGTCATTTTAAGTAATTGCTAAGTTTTTAATGTAATTGTTAATAGTAATTTGTATTGTTATATCTGGTTGCTAGGTTTATTTATTTATTTATTTATTTATTTATTTATGGGCTTGTAACGCGCCGGAATCACACCCGAAGGTGTATCTCCGCGCAGTGCTGTTGAGTGAACAGGTCCAACTGGCGCTAATTCTAAAATAGAGTTGTCTTAAGACCTTTCCTGAAGGCTTGATGACTCGAGCACTGTCTAAGGGAAAGGGGGAGGTTATTCCACAATCGAGGTCCCATAACAGAAAGAGCGCTACCTCCCTGTCTGGTCTTATTGTGTCGTGGAATCTGTAGTAACAGCTGATTGCTAGACCTCAAGTTACGGGAAGGGCGGTGGTGGACAAATTTTTCGGCCAGATAGTGCGGCCCTAAGTTATGAAGACTCTTGTGCACCACACAACAGATCTTAAATTCCACCCGTTTCCGGATGGGGAGCCAGTGGAGCACTTTAAGAAGGGGCAAGGAAGGTGTTCTGGGGGGGGGCATTGATCACCAGGCGTGCCGCGGTGTTCTGTACAACCTGAAGTTTGTTGAGCACACCTTCATTGGCTGCTAAAAGTAGGCCATTGCAATAGTCCAGGCGACTCAGTACGAGGGCCTGGACCAAGGTCTTCCTAGTGCCGTCAGGGAGAAGAGGAAACACTTTCCGAAGGAGGCTGATGACATGGAAGCAGGATCCCGCCGTGATGTTGGCATGGTGAGCAAGGGTGAGGTCGTGGTCTAGACGGACCCCCAGATTTTTCACCACTTGTTTAGGGGTGTAGGGTGTGAAGTTAATTATTTATAAGTAATTAATAATAAAGTATACATTTACTGTTCTAAAGTGATTAATAAATATGTAAATTGTGTAACTATTATATTTGTTAGGCTATATATTAGGTGCAGGCTGCTGAGATTGTAGGATAATAGGGTGGGAAGTTAATTAAGGAATAATGATTAACGATGAATTTATTTTTAATTATTTAATTGGTTAATAAATATGAACATTGTTAAAAGTAGAATTTTAAAGTTATATATTGGGTGCTGGCTGTTGGGTTTGTGGGGGTATAGGGTGGGAAGTTAATTAAGTAACATTTAATGAACAATTAATTATAAATATATTATTAAATATTTAATTGATTAATAAACATGTAAATTGTGTAACAAATATATATTTTGTAAGTCATAACTTAGACGTGGGCTATTGGGTTTTGTAGGGGTATAGGGTGCGAAGTTAACTGATAATTAGTTAAGAATTCATTTTCAATTTATTATTAATTATTCAATTGATTATTCATTATCAAATTGTGTATTAATTGAATTTTTAAGTTATATAGTATGTGCGAGATGCTGGTTTTGTAGGCATACAGAGTGGGAAGTTAATTGTTATTTATTTAGTTAATCGATTATTACATTATTAATTGATATTTAATTGTTAATTATGTGAAGTGCGTTACATATATTTATTATATTTTAAAAGTGCCCTGTTGGTTTATGGGAGTATAGTGTGGTAAGTTAAGTAATAACTAAATGACCATTTTTAAAATTGATCATTATTAATTTGTCTACCAATCATGTTAATTGTTTAATTGTTTTTTTGGTTATGTACATATATATATATGTGTATGTATGTTTGTATATATATATATATATTTGTGAATTATTAAAGTTCATAATAAGAATCAATAAGGTTATGTTTTGTATATTTTATGGTCTTGAAGTGAAGTACTTTTCCTACCATTGCACAGACTGATGTGGGAATAGTAATTGTTATCCCTCCGAAGTCCAACACTTTCCTTACTGCTGCACAGACTGGAGTGGGAATAATAAATGTTTCCTTTCCGAAGTCCAACTCTTTCCCTACTGTTGCACAGACTGGCGTGGGAACAGTAAATGCTACCACTTCGTAGTCCAGCTATTTCCCTTCTGTTACACAGACTGGAGTGGGAATAGTACATTTTACCTCTCCGAAGTCAAGATATTTCCCTACTGTTGCACAGACTGGAGTTGGAATATTAAATGTAACTGCTCTAAATTCCATCACTTTCCCTGCTGTTACACAGACTGGCGTGGGAACAGTAAATGTTGCCCCTCCAGAGTCCAAAGCTTTTCAAACGGTTGCACCCACTGGTGTGGGAATAGGACATTTTTCCCTCCAGAGTGCAAAAATATCCCTAATGTTGCACACATTTTTGTAGTAATAGTCTATTTTACCCCTCCAGAGTCTAACGCTCTCCCTGCTGTTGCAAAAATTGAAGTAGTGATAGTAAATGTATCCCCTTTGGAGTCCAGCGATTTCCCTTCTGTTGCATAGACTGGAGCAGGAATAGTACATTTTACCTCTCTGAAGTCCAGATATTTCCCTACTGTTGCACAGACTGGAGTGGCATTAGTACATTTAGCCGCTCCGAAGTCCAACACTTTCCCTACTGTTACACAGACTGGAGTGGGAAAAGTAAATGTTACTCCTCCGGAGTCCAACCCTTTCCCTACTGTTGTACAGACTGGAGTGGAAATAGTAAATGTTACCCCTCCAGAGACAAACAATTTCCCTAATGTTGTACAAACTTTAGTAGGAATAGTACATTCACCCTCCCCCAGAGTCTAACGCTTTCCCTACTGTTGCACAGACTGGAGTAGGAAAAGTAAATTTTACCACTCTGGATATAGTTTGTCATTTTAAGTAATTGCTAAGTTTTTAATGTAATTGTTAATAGTAATTTGTATTGTTATATCTGGTTGCTAGGTTTATTTATTTATTTATTTATTTATTTATTTATGGGCTTGTAACGCGCCGGAATCACACCCGAAGGTGTATCTCCGCGCAGTGCTGTTGAGTGAACAGGTCCAACTGGCGCTAATTCTAAAATAGAGTTGTCTTAAGACCTTTCCTGAAGGCTTGATGACTCGAGCACTGTCTAAGGGAAAGGGGGAGGTTATTCCACAATCGAGGTCCCATAACAGAAAGAGCGCTACCTCCCTGTCTGGTCTTATTGTGTCGTGGAATCTGTAGTAACAGCTGATTGCTAGACCTCAAGTTACGGGAAGGGCGGTGGTGGACAAATTTTTCGGCCAGATAGTGCGGCCCTAAGTTATGAAGACTCTTGTGCACCACACAACAGATCTTAAATTCCACCCGTTTCCGGATGGGGAGCCAGTGGAGCACTTTAAGAAGGGGCAAGGAAGGTGTTCTGGGGGGGGGCATTGATCACCAGGCGTGCCGCGGTGTTCTGTACAACCTGAAGTTTGTTGAGCACACCTTCATTGGCTGCTAAAAGTAGGCCATTGCAATAGTCCAGGCGACTCAGTACGAGGGCCTGGACCAAGGTCTTCCTAGTGCCGTCAGGGAGAAGAGGAAACACTTTCCGAAGGAGGCTGATGACATGGAAGCAGGATCCCGCCGTGATGTTGGCATGGTGAGCAAGGGTGAGGTCGTGGTCTAGACGGACCCCCAGATTTTTCACCACTTGTTTAGGGGTGTAGGGTGTGAAGTTAATTATTTATAAGTAATTAATAATAAAGTATACATTTACTGTTCTAAAGTGATTAATAAATATGTAAATTGTGTAACTATTATATTTGTTAGGCTATATATTAGGTGCAGGCTGCTGAGATTGTAGGATAATAGGGTGGGAAGTTAATTAAGGAATAATGATTAACGATGAATTTATTTTTAATTATTTAATTGGTTAATAAATATGAACATTGTTAAAAGTAGAATTTTAAAGTTATATATTGGGTGCTGGCTGTTGGGTTTGTGGGGGTATAGGGTGGGAAGTTAATTAAGTAACATTTAATGAACAATTAATTATAAATATATTATTAAATATTTAATTGATTAATAAACATGTAAATTGTGTAACAAATATATATTTTGTAAGTCATAACTTAGACGTGGGCTATTGGGTTTTGTAGGGGTATAGGGTGCGAAGTTAACTGATAATTAGTTAAGAATTCATTTTCAATTTATTATTAATTATTCAATTGATTATTCATTATCAAATTGTGTATTAATTGAATTTTTAAGTTATATAGTATGTGCGAGATGCTGGTTTTGTAGGCATACAGAGTGGGAAGTTAATTGTTATTTATTTAGTTAATCGATTATTACATTATTAATTGATATTTAATTGTTAATTATGTGAAGTGCGTTACATATATTTATTATATTTTAAAAGTGCCCTGTTGGTTTATCGGAGTATAGTGTGGTAAGTTAAGTAATAACTAAATGACCATTTTTAAAATTGATCATTATTAATTTGTCTACCAATCATGTTAATTGTTTAATTGTTTTTTTGGTTATGTACATATATATATATGTGTATGTATGTTTGTATATATATATATATATTTGTGAATTATTAAAGTTCATAATAAGAATCAATAAGGTTATGTTTTGTATATTTTATGGTCTTGAAGTGAAGTACTTTTCCTACCATTGCACAGACTGATGTGGGAATAGTAATTGTTATCCCTCCGAAGTCCAACACTTTCCTTACTGCTGCACAGACTGGAGTGGGAATAATAAATGTTTCCTTTCCGAAGTCCAACTCTTTCCCTACTGTTGCACAGACTGGCGTGGGAACAGTAAATGCTACCACTTCGTAGTCCAGCTATTTCCCTTCTGTTACACAGACTGGAGTGGGAATAGTACATTTTACCTCTCCGAAGTCAAGATATTTCCCTACTGTTGCACAGACTGGAGTTGGAATATTAAATGTAACTGCTCTAAAGTCCATCACTTTCCCTGCTGTTACACAGACTGGCGTGGGAACAGTAAATGTTGCCCCTCCAGAGTCCAAAGCTTTTCAAACGGTTGCACCCACTGGTGTGGGAATAGTACATTTTACCCTCCAGAGTGCAAAAATATCCCTAATGTTGCACACATTTTTGTAGAAATAGTCTATTTTACCCCTCCAGAGTCTAACGCTCTCCCTGCTGTTGCAAAAAGTGAAGTAGTAATAGTAAATGTATCCCCTTTGGAGTCCAGCGATTTCCCTTCTGTTGCATAGACTGGAGCAGGAATAGTACATTTTACCTCTCTGAAGTCCAGATATTTCCCTACTGTTGCACAGACTGGAGTGGCATTAGTACATTTAGCCGCTCCGAAGTCCAACACTTTCCCTACTGTTACACAGACTGGAGTGGGAAAAGTAAATGTTACTCCTCCGGAGTCCAACCCTCTCCCTACTGTTGTACAGACTGGAGTGGAAATAGTAAATGTTACCCCTCCAGAGACAAACAATTTCCCTAATGTTGTACAAACTTTAGTAGGAATAGTACATTCACCCTCCCCCAGAGTCTAACGCTTTCCCTACTGTTGCACAGACTGGAGTATGAAAAGTAAATTTTACCACTCTGGATATAGTTTGTCATTTTAAGTAATTGCTAAGTTTTTAATGTAATTGTTAATAGTAATTTGTATTGTTATATCTGGTTGCTAGGTTTGTAGGGGTGTAGGGTGTGAAGTTAATTATTTATAAGTAATTAATAATAAAGTATACATTTACTGTTCTAAAGTGATTAATAAATATGTAAATTGTGTAATTATTATATTTGTTAGGCTATATATTAGGTGCAGGCTGCTGAGATTGTAGGATAATAGGGTGGGAAGTTAATTAAGGAATAATGAATAACGATGAATTTATTTTTAATTATTTAATTGGTTAATAAATATGTACATTGTTTAAAAGTATATTTTTAAAGTTATATATTGGATGCTGGCTGTTGGGTTTGTAGGGGTATAGGGTGGGAAGTTAATTAAGTAAAATGTAATGAACAATTCATTATTAATATATTATTAAATATTGAATTGATAATTAACATGTAAATTGTGTAACAAATATATATTTTGTAAGTCATAACTTAGATGTGGGCTATTGGGTTTTGTAGGGGTATAGGGTGCGAAGGTATCTAATAATTAGTTAAGAATTCATTTTCAATTTATTATTAATTATTCAATTGATAATTTCTTATGTAAATTGTGTATTAATTGGATTGTTAAGGTATATATTATGTCCGAGATGCTGGTTTTGTAGGCATACAGAGTGGCAAGTTAATTGTTATTTATTTAATTATTCGAATATTACATTATTAATTAATATTTAATTGTTAATTATGTGAAGTGCATTATATATATTTATTATATTTTAAAAGTGCCTGGTTGGTTTATGGGAGTATAGTGTGGTAAGTTAAGTAATAACTAAATGACAATTTTTAAAATTGATCATTATTAATTTGTCTACCAATCATGTTAATTGTTTAATTGTATTTTGTTTATGTACATATATATATATGTGTGTGTATGTATGTTTGTATATATATATATATATATATATTTGTGAATTAATAAAGTTCATAATAAGAATCAATAAGGTTATGTTTTGTATATTTTATGGTTTTGAAGTGAAGTACTTTTCCTACCGTTGCGCAGACTGATGTGGGAATAGTAATTGTTACCCCTCCGAAGTCCAACACCTTCCTTACTGCTGCACAGACTATAGTGGGAATAATAAATGTTTCCTCTCCGAAGTCCAACTCTTTCCCTACTGTTGTACAGACTGGCGTGGGAACAGTAAATGCTACCACTTTGTAGTCCAGCTATTTCCCTTCTGTTACACAGACTGGAAATAGTACATTTTACCTCTCCGAAGTCAAGATATTTCCTTACTGTTACACAGACTGGAGTGGGAATTTTAAATGTAACTGCTCTAAAGTCCATCACTTTCCATGCTGTTACACAGACTGGCGTGGGAACAGTAAATGTTGCCCCTCCAGAGTCCAAAGATTTTCAAACTGTAGCACCCACTGGAGTGGGAATAGTACATTTTACCCTCCAGAGTGCAAAAATATCCCTAATGTTGCACAAATTTTAGTATGAAAAGTCTATTTTACCCCTCCAGAGTCTAACGCTTTCCCTACTGTTGCAAAAATTGAAGTAGGAAAAGTAAATGTAACCCCTCTGGAGTCCAGCGATTTCCCTTCTGTTTCATAGACTGGAGCGGGAATAGTACAATTTTACCTCTCTGAAGTCCAGATATTTCCCTACTGTTGCACAGACTGGAGTGGCATTAGTACATTTAGCCGCTCCGAAGTCCAACACTTTCCCTACTGTTACACAGACTGGAGGGGGAAAAGTAAATGTTACTCCTCCGGAGTCCAACACTTTCCCTACTGTTGTACAGACTGGAGTGGAGATAGTAAATGTTACCCCTCCAGAGACCAACAATTTCCCTAATGTTGCACAAACTTTAGTAGGAATTGTGCATTTGATCCTCCCCCGGAGTCTAACGATTTCCCTACTGTTGCACAGACTGGAGTCGGAAAAGTAAATTTTACCACTCTGGATTCCAACATTTTCCCTACTGTTGCAAAGACGAGTGGAAATAGTAAAAGTTACTTCTCCGGAGTCTGACGATTTCCCTACTGTTCTACAAACTGAAGTGGGAATAGTGAATTTAACCCCTCCTAAATCCAACCCTGTGCCTACAGCTACACAGACTGAAGTGGGAATAGGAAATTTAACCACCCTAACTTACCCCTTAACTTGTCAAACGCTTTCCCTACTGTTGCACTCACTGGAGTGGTAATAGTAAATATTACCTCTCCTGAGTACAAAGATTTCCCTACTGCTGCACAGACTGGAGTGGGAATAGTATATCTATTACTCCCAGACTCTAATACTGTTATTAATTTTATTATTTGTTCATTTTGTTTAAATTTATATTATGTGTGTGTGTGTGTGTGTGTGTATATATATATATATTCACTGAAAAAATACAGGCTTCAAGGACGTTATAGTTAGTTGGACATTTCACTCGTACAAAACCAGAGAAATGTAGCCGTTATGGCTAGTTGAGCTAACTACAACTTGTGCACCCGCAATGCACTGCTGAGGATGTCATATATTACATCATTCATGACATGGTCAGTGACATAACTGATGACATCCCTGATGACATCTCAAATGACATCACTGATGGTAAAGAAATTTGCAGGAGAGGTGCAGAAAGAAGGAAGAGCAATGCAAAAGAACCAACAGAGGTTCAAAAAGAGGCAAGTGAGGTGCAGAAGAAGGCAAGAGAACTGCAGAAAGAGGCAAGAAAGTTGCAGAAACAGGCAAAAGTGGTGCAGAAAGAGGGAACAGGTGGGCAGACTGAGGCAAGAGAGGTGCAGAAAGAGGGAAGAGGGGTGCAGAACAATGCAAGAGGGATGCAGACATTTGGAGCAGAGGTGCAGGAAGAAGCCAGAGCAGTGCAGAAAGAACCAACAGAGGTGCAGAAAGAGACAGGAGGTGGACAGAAAGAGGCAAGTGAAGTGCAGAAAGAAAAGAAGTAATAGAGGTGCAGAAAGAACCAACATAGGTGCACACCGAGGCAAGAGGGGTATAGAAAGAGGCAGGGGGTGCAAAAAGAGGTAGAGAACTGCAGAAAGAAGCAACAGAGGTGCTGAAAGAGGCACGGAGGGTGCAGAAAAATACAAGACAGGTGAAGAAAGAAAGAAAAGAGGTACAGAAAGAGGCTAGAGTGGTTCAGAAAGAGTTATAGAAAGGGGTAAAAGAAAGAGTTGCACAAAGAGGGAAGAGAGGTGCAGAAACAGGCAAAAGGGGTGCAGAAAGAAGCAAGTGAGATGCAGAAAGAGGCAAGAGAGGTGCAGAAAGAGGCAATAGAGGTGCAAAAAGAGCAAGTGAGGTGCTGAAAGAAGCAAAATAAGCGCAGAAAGAAGCAACAGAAGTGCAGAAAGAGAGAAGAAGGGTCGAGAGATAGGCAAGAGGGATACAGAGAGAAGCAAGACAGGTGCAGGAAGAAACAAATGAAGTACAAATAGAATGAACAGAGGTGCAGCAAGAGGCAAAAAGACTTAAGAGGGGTACATAAAAAGGCAAGAGAGGAGCAGAAAGAGGGAAGAAGGGTACAGAAAGAGGCACATGGGGTACAGAAAGAAGTAAATGAGGTGCAGAAGGAGGCAACAGATGTGCAGAAAGAGGGAAGAGAGGGGCAGAATATAGAAGAGATTTGCAAAAAGAGGCAAGAGAAGTGCCTAAAAAGAAAGAAATGTGCAGAGAGAAGCAACAGAAAGGCAGAAAGGGGCAAGAGAAGCACAGAAGGAAGCAAGAGTGGCTTGCACGCCATTAGTATCAATTTAACACCCACATTTAGCAATAAGTAACAGGTGACCATTCTAGGTTTGCCTAGGGCCTTCCACCATGCTGTAACACTTGTTGCTGCATTTTTAGCAACGTTTATGCCATTTGAGCTTGAAACAAGGGGCCCATATCACAGAACAAACTTAAGACAAAATCCTAAACTTAATACCTTTTTGGTATTCACAGAAGGTACTTACTCATTTTGGTATTCACAGAAGGCACTTACTCATCAATGAGCAAGTGCCTTCTGTGAATACCACGATGAGTAACTTACTCAAAATGAGTAAGTTACTTAAAATGAGTAAGTTGCTCATTTTGGTATTCACAGAAGGCACTTACTCAATAATGAGTAAGTGCCTTCTGTGAATACCAAAATGAGTAAGTGCCTTCTGTGAATATCAAAATGAGTAAGTGCCTTCTGTGAATACCAAAATAGTAGTAAGTTTAGGATTTTGTCTTGTTAGTTCTGTGAACTGGGCCTATCGCTTTTGTTTTTCAAATCTGCAGATTGGGGAGCAGATGGTAAATTATGTGGCTAAAGCATGAAATGTATAATTGTGCAAAAGTCAGTGCAGCCAAACAGTTGCATAATTCCAGTGGCCCTACTCATACGTCTGACTAGATCCTCAAGTGTTCCTCAGTAATTCTTTCTCTTTTTGTCTCACTGAGTTTATAGTTGAGCTTCTATGGAAACGAGGAAGACTACACCTGACATTACCACTCCACAACACAGACTACCATACCACATAATTACTCTCCATAACACATAATCCCACTCTATATAATTCCTATACACTAAATACCACATACTTTCTATCCACATAATTTCACTGCAAAACATACCACATAATTCCACTACATCCAACGTACATCCATGCCACTCCAAAAAACGCCAATAGCTCTAATTCTCGCAAATGCAAAACCTATTACATTGCAAACGCTTCTTTAACTAGTATTTGCGTTTACAGACTGGTAGAGGAAGGATGCTGGGCCTTGGACCAGCCCTCAGGGAATTCCGCTGCAGAGGACTTACAGGAGTTATCAGGAGGGTTTCTTGGCCCCCAAAGTCCCTCAGGACTGGAGTAAATTAGACTTCATCCCCCACCCCAAAGACTGTCAGGAGGCGTGTTTGCAGAGGGGTGGAGGAAGGGGGGCATGGCCTACCAAGACGTTTCAGCAATCCCACTGTGTGGGACTTACTGGAGGTAACAAGAGGGGTAGTTGGCCCCCAAGGACATCCTTGGGGGCCGACTACCCCCCCTATTAGCTTCAGTAAGTCCCACACAACTGGATTGCTAAGTTCTCATAGCAGGCCACGCCCCCTTTGCCCACCACTCTGCAAACACTCTCCCTGGTGCGCTCTTGGATGGGGATTGAAGTCCCCTTCACTGCTGGGGGTCCTTTAGGGGCCAACTAGCATACCTCTTACCTCCAGTAAGCCCCACACAGTGGGATTGCTGAGATGTGGACAAAGGCCATGCCCCCTTTCCCCACCACTCTGCAAACGCGCCTCCTGGCGTGTTCTAAGTTGTCATATTAAGTCCCCTTCATTCCTGAGGGTCCCTGGGGGCCAACTAGCTCACTAGGTACCTCCAGGAAGCACCACACAACTGGATTGCTGAGAGTGGTCCTAGGTCACGCCTTCTTTTTACACTACTCTGAAAATGTGGCTCCTGGCACACTGCTGCTTCGGGGGTGAAGTCCATGTGTGTCCTGAGGTCCTCAGAACACAAGAGGACCTCATCGCCCAACCAGCAGTGTGCCAAGAGGTGTATTTGCAGAGTGGTGTAAAATGGGGCGTGGCCTCAGACCATCTCTCTGTATTCCAGCTGTGTGGCGCTTACTGGAGGTACCTGGTGGGCTAGTTGGCACCCAGGGACCCTCAGTATTCAAGGGGACTTAATTCCCCAACTTAGAACGCGCCAGGGGACGCATCTGCAGAGTTGTGCAGGGAGTGGCGGGGCCTCCGGTGAGATGCCGGCTTTAAAAAATATATATTTTTGAAGGGGGCATGTGGTCACCCATTCCTTTCGTATTTTTGGGGCCCTAGGGACCCTATCTCCCAGGGCCTGACCCTTTTTTAATATATTTATGTGGATGGGGTCCACTTTTGCCCCCGGGGACCCCATCCCCCGGGGCATGGCCTCTTTTAAAAAAAAAAAATATAGGGAACGTGGAGAAAACATGTTTTGCCCCCCCCTTTTTTTCCCGGCCCCCGCTTGATGAATCACCCCAAAACTTTCAAGAAAGGACCTGACCGGAGCACCCCATTAGTTTTAAAAAAAATTGCGAAGATTCGTTAGCCGTGGCCAAAAATATTGGCAAATCAAGAAACACTTTTCCTATGGAAACTAGGTCCTAACTATAACTACCTACTGGTGACCGCCAGTAGATAATATATATTTGTTTTTAGCATATGTATTTTCTGATATTTATTTAATTTGATAATTCATTTAATAATATGTTTTATTGCTATATGTGTTTATATATACCTATAGTTATATACTCGCTTTTTATAGTAGTAAATTAAACAAAACACAAAAAATGTTATATAATATAAAATAGGTTTTTTAATAATATTTTTATATATGTATATATAAACACACACATATATATTCATGTGTGTATGTTTATGTAAGTACACATTTATATATAGTATTAAGTGTTACTCACATTTATTTAATTTGAATCATAATAATGTTCTATATGAAAATATTTAAGATTTACTATTTTAAACTGTATATGTATTAAAAAGCAACATTTTTGTATATTTTCTAACAATATTGGTTTGAAACAGTATTTGTTTTCGGATTTATTTCTGCTTATCTTTATAAGTATAGGGAACCAATATATTTCTAATCAATAATTTTGACACAATTTTTCTGTATCACAATATTATTGTATCGATATTACGTCAGTCATGCCATGCAGCACAACCGGTAAGGAGCCAAGAGGAGCATCATGCAGAAACAGCAGTGTGATACCGGTTGATCAGAAAGCTGCTCTGACAACTTGATTGGCGTGCTGCTGGCGCTCAATACACAGTAGCCCAGTTTGTGCTTTTGGGTGTGAAAACATCACACAGGCCTAGGCTGTAGGACCTCAAAGAGAAGGACAGCTGTAGGACACAGTTCAACAACCAATGTCGTGGCTTGGGCAACTCTGAGCTTGTGCCTCAGCCACAATTCAGATTGGGCAACCTCGCTGAACAGTGTGGGAGAAAAGTAGTTTCCCTAAAACTGAGACACCCCAAAATTGACCTCAATCAGTACAGATCCACCTCTGACTATTTTATAATCACTAAAATCATAATACAAATTAAACTAGTCAAAAATGATAAAACAGTCTGCATTCCTTTCTAGTTGACTCCTCTATGAGCTTCAACTTTTTATAAATATGATCATTGACATTTTCCATTTTGGTAGCTTATTTTCTCTTTTGCTTTAATGATTTCCTTTCACAATTACAGTCATAATTTTTAAACAGACACCCAGAAAACAAGAGAAACAGGGCAAGCTCAAATTGTGAACATTAGAGGATTTAGGATTAGTTTAACATTTTCCCCTCGCAAATTATCAATCAATCCACCAACCTTGCTGAAACGCTTCCCTTTCTCCTTAACCTCAGAACCTAAATCTCCCAGTCTCAGGGTTTAGCGTGAGGCACTGATCTTCCTTTTGTGGTTCTGTTGCCAAGTTCACCTAATGAGAGACAGATTTCAGCATATCAGACAGACCTTGGCATTAATCCTAGACAATGTCATCAGTAATTGGAATGCATGTAGCTGAAGGAATATATGCCAATCTTTTTGCTCTACCCATCAGTACTTCATGGGGTGAGAGACCAGTCTTTTTATCAGGGGTACTAGGAATGCTCATCAAGACCAGTGGAAGAGCGTCTGCGCATTCAAACCGGTAGAAAAACATACTTTAGCTGATTTGTTCTTTATGACTTTATTCACTCTTTCAACTACTCCAGAAGACTGAGGTCAGTAACTACAACGGAACCTCTGATCTATTTGGAGAGTAGTACAAATTAATTGCAAAATCTCATGTTTGAAATGTAATCCTTAATCTGTCTTAATATAAATTGGCCGAACAAATCTTGGTATCAAAGCCCTCAACACAAATTAGCACCTGTCAGTCTGTCTGACATCTGGGTGGGAAGAGCCTCACCCCATTTAGAAAACAGACTATTGGCCTAAGTAGGATGTTTCAACATCGTTTTGGTCTTGGGACCGTCTGTCAGAAACCATACAGATGCACTAACCTGTAGCAAGGTGCAGCAGGAGCGATGTCCGACGCTAAATCTCCCTATCCCCTGCAATGGCACACCCCGGGTGTAATAAACCAACACCACTGAGCGTAACACCGCCAGGGAAGGGGAAAAAATGGATAAAAGAAAAAATAAAGTGCAGCTGTTCAAAATAAAGTAGCAGATAACTTTGGATATCTGTTCGAAGTATAACTCTCTGATCTCTGGTGGTAGACCAGTTTAGATAGCCGCAAGAATCTCCTATTAACCATTCAAAAACAGGAAAAAATAAAGCATAAAAGTAAAGAAAAAGATTCTGTAGGTAGCAAGCCACTCAAAATACTATGAGCGTAGTTCCATTAGATCCTTTTGCAATTTGAACAATATGCTCCTTAGTCTTATGCAAGCTAACAGTTCATATACGTTGCAGAATCTTCTGTTACTTCACAAAAGGATTCACTGCCCAGCTAGTATTGGATTTACACAGTCTTACTCCTTAGGAACATGTAAATATCCAAATGTTGATTCCAAAAATCATAACGAAAATCCAGTGTCTTTGGCAAGTTCCAAAAGCAGAAAATAAATTCCCCTAAAGTCAAGGTTGAATTTAAAAATGTTCGTTTTTTCTTATCCAATCACCATTAGAGCATCCGCTCTTCTTCTGGGATTAGCGCGACTGAAAACGCGCTGCTGAAAGAAACAAAGGCGCCTTACCGTGAAGCCAATTCAAAGTGGGTGTAAGCGTCGGTTCTCTGTTCATCAGAGAGCAGCGCCTGCCTCAGATCCCAGCGCGTTCAGTGCGCGATCTAGGCTAGGCGGAATCAGAATTAAAGCATACCGGCTTCAAAAGTTCAAGAATGGCGAACCAACAGGAAACAAAAAACAAAGGGAATCTGTCGTTTTTCAAGGCGCTGCAAGAGCTGCAAACAAACACAGCTTACTCCTAGGATCAGGTGACAAGCACCGGACTGCTGTTAGAGGAGGAGTATAAGTTAGAAAATGAAAAGTGAGAAAGGACATCCGCCCCTAGGCATTCTGGGCAATGTAGTGTACTAACATTCTCACACTAATTTCATTCATACAGACAACCCAGGCTACGTTGTGACAGAACCCCCTCACTAGGACCGACGCCTCGGCGGTCCACCAGGCTTCAAAGGGAAACGAGCGTGGAAACGCCTCAACAGAGCTGGACAATGCACATTAGCACGGGGCTCCCAAGACCTATCTTCAGGGCCATACCCTTGCCAATCAACGAGATACATCACTCGGCCTCTCACATATTTGGAATCCAATATAGCCCGTACCACATACTCGTCTTCACCCTCCACTAGTACCGGAGATGGCTTCGAGGGTAACTTAGTGTGAAGGGGACATGGTTTCAAAAGGGACACATGAAACACAGGATGAATGTGCCAGGAAGAGGGAAGAGTCAGTTCCATAGCCACAGGATTAATGACACGGCTAATAGGATATGGACCCACAAATTTAGGTTTTAACCTAGTGTTACCCTTGAACTTCAGATGCTCAGTGTCGAGCCACACTTTCTCTCCCACCTTATACAATGATTCGGGCGTTCTCTTTTTATCAGCCTGACTCTTATCCCTGGCTCTAGATGTTTCTAGATGTTGTTTAGCTTCCTGCAAGACTGCCCGAAGATGAGTGTGATGATCTTGTATGGTAGGATGCAGAGAGGTAACTGGTTGCTCAAAAGGAATCATGTTTGGATGAAATCCGTTAAGGCAATAGAAAGGAGAACAGCCCAATGAGGAATGAACAGCGTTATTGTATGCAAATTCGGCTGTCCAAAGAAGCATGCTCCACTCCTCATTATGCTGTAAGGTGAAACACCTGAGATACTGCTCCAAGGTTTGATTTAACCTTTCTGTTTTGCCATCTGTCTGGGGGTGATAACTAGTGGATAATCTAGCATCTACCTTCATGGCTAAGCATAATGCCTTCCAGAACCTCGAGGTGAACTGAGTTCCCCTATCTGTAATCAAAACAGAAGGTATTCCGTGCAGTCTCACTACTTGATGAAGGAAAGTGATAGCTAATTCTCCTGATGTAGGCAATTTGGGCAATGATACAAAATTACCCATTTTAGTTAGATGATCTATAAGGACCAAAATGGTATCATTACCCCGACTGAGTGGCATCTCCACTATAAAGTCCATAGAGACAGTATGCCAGGGTGCAGGTGGAACAGGTATTGGCCTCAACAACCCACTAGAAGGCTGATGCCTAGACTTAGATTGAGCACATATAGAACAATGTTTGATGTAAGCCTCTGTATCTTTGCGCATAGTATTCCACCAAAAGTATCTAGACAAAGCATGGAACGTCTTTTGTAACCCCAGATGACCAGCTAGAGGGGAATCATGAGTCCATGCTAACACTTTTTGTTGTACTGGCACCTGAGGAATGTACAATTTATTGTCATGGAATAGCAAGCCATGTGACCTCGTTCTGTGTATAGGAGCTCCATCCAACCATCCTTGTACATCCATTTGTTGGTAGTGGGTTTTTACTTCTTCCAGGAAATCATCTGCTGTTACCACCACTGGAATCACAGACTCAAAAGAGGCATTCTGTAAAATAACAGGAGGTTCTTCCGATGACATTTGGGTATCCTCCATACCAGAGGAAGGTCGTGACAGGGCGTCGGCTTTACCATTTTGTGGGCCGGGTCTAAACTTGATCACAAAATCGAAATCTGCGAAAAAGAGCGACCATCGAAGCTGTCTAGGCGTCAACGCCCTAGCACTCTTCAAAAACAGCAGATTCCGATGATCTGTAAAGATTTCCACTGTATGCCTAGCCCCCATCAAATGGTGCCTCCATTCTTCACAGACCCTCTTAATTGCCAGCAACTCCTTGTCTGTAATGCTATAGTTCACCTCACATGGTGTCAGCTTTTTTGAGAAATAAGCAACCGGATGTAGTTGGCCCGTATCTGGATTTCTCTGAGATAGGATACCACCGATAGCATAATAGGACGCATCCATTTCCACGACAAAGGGCTGAGCAGGATCAGGATGTCTCAGTATAGGTGCACTGGTGAAACAACCTTTTAATGTCTGGAAGGCGTGCTCTGCCTCCTCTGTCCAATGGAATTGCACTCCCTTTCGCACAAGAAGAGTCATGGGTTGGATGATCTTTGAAAAATCCATGATGAACCGGCGATAGAAATGAGAAAATCCAAGAAAACTCTGGAGACTTTTCACGCTAGTAGGGGATTTCCAAAGGACTATGGCATCAGTTTTCTTTCTATCCATGCAGAGTCCTCCCGGCCCAATCACGTACCCCAAGAACTCTACTTCCTCTGTGTGAAAAAGACACTTTTCCAACTTAGCGTACAAGGCATGTCTACTCAGTCTTTCCAATACTGCAGCCACATGAGGCACATGTTGTTCCAGGGAAGCAGAGTATATTAAAATGTCATCAATGTATACCATGCAGCATACATCCAATAAGCCTCTCAGCACATCGTCCATAAAGTATTGGAATGCGGCGGGGGCGTTGCAGAGACCAAAAGGCATCACCTGGTACTCATACAACCCGTACTTTGTACGGAAAGCTGTCTTCCATTCATCCCCCGCCGCATTCGCACCAAATGGTAGTCCCCTCTAAGATCCAGTTTCGTAAAGATGGTAGATCCCTTCAATTGATCGAGTAGTACTGGAATCAAGGGTAACGGGTACCTGTTCTTTTTTGTGACCTTATTAATGGCTCTAAAGTCTATACACGTGCGCAGACCACCTTCCCGTTTCGGTATAAAGAAAAGCGGCGATGACGCAGGAGATGAAGAAGGATGGATGAATCCAGAATTCAGCATCTTTTTTAGATACGATTGCAAGTAGGTATTTTCGGCCTCCGTTAAAGCGTAAATCCTACTGCAGGGTATAGAGGCTCCTGGTTCCAGATCTATAACACAATCGTACTCCCTATGGGGAGGTAGTCTGCTGGCTTCCTGTTCATCAAACACATCCTTATACTTCCTATATTCTTCTGGAATGGATCCAAGGAAACACACGGAAGGAGTGGTACAACTAGAAGCTAATAAGGATGCAGGTGTTTCTTGGTTCGACGGACAATTTCTCAACTCTCGAGTGCAATGTTCCATACAGTAGGCAGAATTGAGATCTATGGTACGAGCTGCCCACTTCACCAATGGATCATGTAAAGTGAGCCAAGGCATCCCCAAAATGAGCTTAAAATGAGGGGCATCAATCAGATCAAACTGTATTGTCTCGAAATGTGTGGACCCAACCTGCATAGACAACATCTGAGTGTGGTAACATACAGGTCCAGAGGTCAAAGCAGTTCCCTCCACTGCCTTCACAGGCTCAGGCTTCAATTTTTTAATACATTGAATACCCATCTCATATGCGTATCTTTGGTCCATAAAGTTTCCTGTAGCACCGGAATCCAAAAGGGCATGTACTTGAATGATTCCAGAACTCTGCATCTCCAATACTACACATACATTCATATGAGCAACAGAAGTCTGTACAGTGTTATCCAGAGTAGGGAAGACCTTGGAATTCTCTAGCTGCAAACAAGGGGTCTCCTGCTTATTTGCGCTCCTTAGTTTTCCGACGTCTCAGATTGAATTTCCACAGCAGAAGCCTTTTTTCCTCCAGGAAAATCTTTGTATGAGGTTCTGGTTCTAGACTTACACTCCTTAATAAAATGACCCGGCTTTCAACAATACATGCATAGCTTTAAGGTCCGTCTTCTCTGTCTCTCTTCGGAATTAAGGGGCCCTCTGTTTCCACCCACCTGCATGGGTTCCACTCCTTCCATGGACGAAGGACGTTCTTCAGCACTGGGTTTCGTTCGTGTAAACAACATCCTGGAATCAGACCTCTGTTTATCTCCCTTCCTCTCCTGAAGGCGATGATCTAGTTGAACTGTCAAGTCTATCAACTCATCACAAGTTGACGGCATGTTCACTACCTGTGCTAACACATCCTTCAGTTCACCTCTCAGGCCCTGGTAGAATAGTGAAGTCCTTTTCTCAACTGGCCACTCAGTTTCTACGACCAACCTATTAAATGAGGTGATATATGTGAGAAGATCCTGTGCACCCTGTTTCAGTGTTATGAGCTCTCTATCTAATGTCAATTGATGTGCCTTCCTATCAAAGAGCTTACGCATTTCGTCGCAAAAGTTACTAAAATTGCGCAACACTGGGTCATTCCTTTCCATCAATGGAAAGGACCAACAAGCAGCATTGCCCCCCAGATAAGACATTACAAACGCTGTCTTGGCTTGATCATCCGGGAAGACTATAGGTTTGCACATGAAGTGCAGTTTACATTGTCCCAAATATGTGCCAAATTTCTTTGGGTCCCCAAAATATCTTTCTGGAGGAGCCAATGGAAGCTGCTAGGGTTGAATTACTTGAATGGTGGATGGCCCAGACCCCCCTGGATGTACCTGAGTGGCGTCATGTACTTGGGGAGGAGGAAGAGTCCAACTCTTTATATAAGGAGTACCTCGTGTACTTGTCGGGCTAGCTCGAGAGATACCAGCTACCTCCCTACGAAGTGTACCTAGCTCATTCCGCATTTCTAAATTCTCCCCCCTAAAGGCGTCCACCTCCATCCTCAAGGCAGTCATAGTTTCCAGCACTGATGTCAAAACAGTGTTGGTGTCCATCGCTCAGGCTGCACGTAACCTTGGGCTTGTCACTCTGTCAGAAACCATACAGATGCACTAACCTGTAGCAAGGTGCAGCAGGAGCGATGTCCAACGCTAAATCTCCCTATCCCCTGCAATGGCACACCCCGGGTGTAATAAACCAACACCACTGAGCGTAACACCGCCAGAGAAGGGGAAAAAATGGATAAAAGAAACAATAAAGTGCAGCTGTTCAAAATAAAGTAGCAGATAACTTCGGATATCTGTTCGAAGTATAACTCTCTGATCTCTGGTGGTAGACCAGTTTAGATAGCCGCAAGAATCTCCTATTAACCATTCAAAAACAGGAAAAAATAAAGCATAAAAGTAAAGAAAAAGATTCTGTAGGTAGCAAGACACTCAAAATACTATGAGCGTAGTTTCATTAGATCCTTTTGCAATTTGAACAATATACTCCTTAGTCTTATGCAAGCTAACAGTTCATATACGTTGCAGAATCTTCTGTTACTTCACAAAAGGATTCACTGCCCAGCTAGTATTGGATTTACACAGTCTTACTCCTTAGGAACATGTAAATATCCAAATGTTGATTCCAAAAATCATAACGAAAATCCAGTGTCTTTGGCAAGTTCCAAAAGCAGAAAATAAATTCCCCTAAAGTCAAGGTTGAATTTAAAAGTGTTCGTTTTTTCTTATCCAATCACCATTCGAGCATCCGCTTTTCTTCTGGGATTAGCGCAACTGAAAACACGCTGCTGAAAGAAACAAAGGCGCCTTACCGTGAAGCCAATTCAAAGTGGGTGTAAGCGTCGGTTCTCTGTTCATCAGAGAGCAGCGCCTGTCTCAGATCCCAGCGCGTTCAGTGCGCGATCTAGGCTAGGCGGAATCAGAATTCAAGCTTACCGGCTTCAAAAGTTCAAGAATAGGGAACCAACAGGAAACAAAAAACGAAGGGAATCTGTCGTTTTTTAAGGCGCTGCAAGAGCTGCAACAAACACAGCTTACTCCTAGGATCAGGTGACAAGCACCGGACTGCTGTTAGAGGAGGAGTATAAGTTAGAAAATGAAAAGTGAGAAAGGACATCCGCCCCTAAGGCATTCTGGGCAATGTAGTGTACTAACATTCTCACACTAATTTCATTCATACAGACAACCCAGGCTACGTTGTGACACCGTCCAACCTTCTGTCGTCGGTTCCGACCAACCAATTAGGATGCGACTGAACAGTGTTTGGTGGCACTCCTATTCTTTACAATGGGAGCATTCATTCCTACTGGAATGCATGCTCTCATTGTAAAACATAGAGGTTCAGTTTATCCCGGCATCCCATGGCAGGCACCATTGGGTGAAGGGATCAACAGGAGGGCTCCATAGGAGCCCCCTCAGCTAACAAACAGTGGCCGTGCACCCATGGGGGTCCTGCTGGGGGCCTCCATTGTCAACTTCCGACAGCCTACCTGTGTCGGAAAGGGCGAAACAGAAAGGCTGTCAGAATCCGACATTGTAATCCCTCAGGCGGAAAGAGCTGCCATTGGGATTACTATTGTCATTCCGACTGTCGTACGGGCTCTCCGAGCCCGTCAGATGGCAGTCAGAATGACTGGTCAGATTTCTTTCCGACGACAACTTCCAAATGGGTTGGTCAGAAAGGAATCCAATCAGCAGATTACACTGCGGGAGAAATGGCTCCACCCATAGTCAGGACCGTATCCTACAGCATCGTAATCGGCCCCTATGTATTTAAGGTCATTGTAAACCGGTGTTTCCACAAAAACAGCATAGAGTCTCGCAAATGGGCCCACTAATTTGCCAATATGACATCAAAATGTGTCCTGTGACCTTCATGGTGTTTCTTAGGGTGACACACTAAAGTATACAAAAACGTGATGGGTGGAATGCTTGAATTAATCTCAGCCACTGGTAATTGCTCAGGCCGCATTCCAATTCATTGTTATTTTGCACACGTCACCTCAATTTGTACCCAACTATATGAAAATCAGTCATTACCCTTATGAGAAATTGGGATGCTGGTTGACTAGGGCATGAGTCCTGGTCAAGCAGCAAGGACAATCCTTGTCAGGGTAAGGCACAAGCACATCCCAAATTAACCTCTCCTCAACCTCCTGGTAGCTTGGCACAGAGCACTCATGCTCAGCTTAGAGGCAATGTGTAAAATATTTGTGCAATACTTCAAACAGTAAAACATTAAGAAATCACACAAAAAGATCCTACACCAGGTTAGAGAAATAGAGCGAAATTTAATAAAGCAAGACCAAAACGACAAAAATCCAATCAGTAGAACTGCAGTTAATTTTTTTTAAAACAATAAAGTACAAAATAGCACCTAAAACACAAAAAATCAACCACAGCTATCTGGTCGCGTTTGCTCGGGTCTAAGTGAAAAGTTCAGAATGACCGTGATGGAGCTCAGGTCAGATACACTCCCATATTCGTCACGCTGTAGGTTTACCATTTCAAGTTTGGTTCAAAGGGTCCCATTCATATTGGAGAGGGACACGCGAAGCAAGGTGAGTATTGTGGGAGGCTGTGGGTGTGGTGCAAATAGCAGGCCAGGCATGGCGAACAGGCAAGCTGGAGATTCACTTTGGCAGTTCCCTACAAGCGATCGATGCTGCAGTGCAAAGAGGCAGGCTGCTGGCATCTCACACTGATTTGTGGTGCGACCTGAGCAGGTTCAGAGTGAACAGTCTTGTTTGCGGTCACGAAGAGCAGAAAAGCTTGATTTCAGCACCTGTGAACCACTCCAAGGGTGAAGGACCTGAGAGACACCACTTAGGGGTCAGGAATTCGCTGTAGCTGTGTCAAGGAGCTTCTTGGGAGCCTTTCATGTCCCTGGGGCTCACATCTGGAGGACAGCAGACTAGGCCTTCGATTCACTGTGGGATCTTGGGTTCAGGATGAAGTTGCAGGTCCAGTTCTTCTTTCCGGGGCAAGAGGGCAGCAGGTCAGCACAGCAAGACAACTGTTCCTTTAAATCAGTACCAACATAGTGGCAGTCCTTGTAGCATCACAGTACTCCTTCTTCCTGGCAGAGTATCCACAGGTCCAGAAGTGTACTGAAGAGTTGGTGTCTCAGGTCCCAGTATTTATACCCAGTTGAGCCTTTGAAATGGGGAGGGGTTTCTAGAGGTTTCCCTGTTAATTCCTGAATCAGTCTGCCTTCCCTGTCCTGGCAGCCCTTTGCGTGGAGGCAGCACACAGCCTATTCAAATGTAAGTGGGGCGGCTGTGACCAGCTCCTCCCTCCCATCCTGCCAGTGATAGCCTATCCAGGCACACCTAGGCTCCTAATTGGGAGTTGCTGTTTAGGAGGAATACACAACGCTCATACACAACCCTGTGTCACTCAGAACCTGGGTGTAAGCAATATAATCTAAAATGAGCTCTGTTGTGTGAAACAATTGCTTAGAAAATACAAAATAATTTTTTTAATAGATTGGCAGCTTCTTTTCCTGAATGACACTAAATGCCAATAAATATCGAGTAAATGTTTTAGACATGAATGAAAGTCAAAGCACATTGCCAACAAAAAAAAAGTTTTTCATGTATATTATTTATAATAGTCAATTTCCTATATGGCTGTCACATACACAAATGGAAAACAGACAACATAAATAATGTGACTTTAGTGAAGCAGATGACATAGGGTACATGCGTGCTATAGAAAATTAACCAAAACATACAAATTAAATACATGTATATACAATATAGATGAGAGTAGGTCCATCCCTTCATGAATACATAAAGTTCTGTAATCACCCTTTAAATGCCTTCTTCTTAGTAGAAGAGAGAAGAGACTAAGGACATGAGCAGATCAATGAAGCGTCGATGTTTCAACCCAAGAGGTATGCATGATTGAATGAACGTCACTGCGGGGATGTATGACGTTACAACGCATACTTTTACCACGCATACCATTACAACGCATAGCGCTTTGGGGTGCTGGATAGTGAATAGTTTAATTTACTATTCCAACACCAGTCCCCGTGGACACTAGGGAAGGTTATTGGATAGTAAATTAACCTATTCCCTATCCTAGAGCGCCCCCCAGCGCAATGCGTTGTAATAGTATGCGTGGTAAAAACCGCGTTGTAATGGTAGTGCGTGGTAAAAAATGCGTGGTAAAGGTTGTATACCTCACTGCGGGTCTTCCTGAGGACTGTTATATGAAAATGGACACCCTATATAAAAGGCGAAAAGAAGTTAATCAAATTGGAACGACTCCTCCAGTCCAGGATGGAGTTAGAATATATGCAACAGAGAGGAATTCGGAATCATCTCTCATGTATGGGATGAGGCATCATGTGACAATATGGGGCTAAACTTCACTTATGAGAAAGCCCTGGCTTAATTAGCTGAAAACACTGTCATCCAATTAGTTGCGTGAGACAATCAAGAGAAAAATTATTTCTTTTGAGTTGTAGGGCAATCAGTACCCGGTTCATAAGAAGCAAGAAAATTCCACCATCCAGTTGGAATCTCTGGAGTAGACTGGAATGCCACAGTTCATTGGCAAGGTGGAGACTCACCCCTTAGCAGCCGTGGCATACGGAGGACTTGGCCAACCTTGGCAGATGTCTGTCCTGCTATTTCCCGCTGACCGCGGTTACAACAGTTTTCAATGGACATCTTGATCTTGACGCCGGTTTATCCACCCCCAATATTGGACTTCCTTTCGAGGACCCGGGCAACGCTCCTATTCAATCATGCCCCTTACCTGGATTCCCTAGCTTCCTCAACCTTGGCTCGGTGGACTGCCGTTCTTTTTTTTCCCTCGCCCCCATTGAATTCAATCCGCTACCTCAGCACATCTCAACTTTGGTGCTTTTCCATAACCCCACTGGAATTGGATTCCAGTTATTACGCAGCACTCATTAATTTGTGACCTGGTCCTGAAGATGGCCTGAATTGAACACAGGTTAAAGCGACATTGACCTCTCAGCCCAATTCTTGGCGCAGCTTTCGTGGTTCATCCAAATTATCTACTTTCTCTAACTTTTTACTAATGAATACGAACCACCATAAAATTTTTTGTATATATTGACATTTTTGTTCTCTTTGTGCCGTCTTTTCACTGTTCTCACTTGTCACTTGCACCGTTCACCTTGTTCCTCATGAGCACAAATGTGCAGGTTACATGTGCATTCAATTCAGTGCCATCATTTATTTTCTCTCTACTTTGTTTATTTTAATACAGACCACTCTTTACATGTATTGCTACAACCATTAATGTTTCCCTGTCTCCTCATTTTGCAATTTATGTGCATGTTTTCTAAAATTATCTTTTAATATTACCTGTTGAGACATTTTAGTTTGTTATATACACTAATCACCCAGGTCTTAACTGGGTTTACGGGTATCCTTCTGTGATTTGATTTTAAAACATTTACTATTCATTTATTGACACTGAGTGTTATTCAGGAAAAAAACTGCCAATCTATTTAAAAAAAATCTTTGTGATTTCTAAGCAATTGTTTCCCCAACAGAACTCATTGTAGATTATATAACTTGCTAAAAGTGGCATTTTTAGAATTGCAATTTAAAATCCAACTTCACTGTAAGTTAAGATTTTAAATTGTAATTACAGAGACACCAAACACCCATTGGTTATCTCTTCCCATTTTGAAATGACACTTATAAAATATAGTATGACAACCCCATTGATGCTGAACACTCCTGAGGCGGAAGCCGGGAGAATTTGCTTGTAATTAACTTTTTAAAATCACTGCATTTACTTGCTTTTAAATCACAGGCTACTCACCTCTGGGCACTTTCCCCCTTAAATCTCTGCCGCAATTTCCCCCGCGCAGCGGATCTTAGCGCTGCCGCGAGTTTGGGAAAGACATCGCCGCCATCGCGCGCCAAGCCCCCTGGCCACGCCCACTTACTCAAAGCCACTCCTCCCACCACCCTATATCAATGTGCATTCCCCGGACGCGCAGCGGGCGAGCGCAGCGGGCGCGCCAAAGGCGCGCCAAAGGCAAGCCCGTCTGCGCCAGGCTGGGCCCAGGGCCCGCAACCCCTAGAGGAAACACATCTGCCTTGAGGGGCTATTCATTTGACACGCTACTTTCATTACGACTCCCTGTCAAACAAAATTCTAAGATCCTACTGAATGACAGGCAGAGCTCCATCTCGTGTCCTTCCTGCAATTTTCAGCTTGAGGTCCCTCAGCTTTGCCGACACTTATCCATAGGTTGTAAGCCGCCACATACGTGGTTTCTCGGTAGCCTAAATTGCCGGTCTCTAAGTAAACATAAAAGAAACATCTACGACCTTCTGTCTGACGATACACTGGATGCCCTATTTCTCACAGAGACGTGGTTACATGACAGTGCAGGCCCTGACATTGCAGAAGCCCTACCGTTAAACTATGCGATTGTCAGAAAAGACAGACCAATAGGAGTGGGAGGTGGCATAGCAGTTATTTTTAAAAAATCATTTCAGTGCACTTTGGAACCGGTCTCCTAAAATGCCTGCGAGATGGCCCTTTTTAAACTCCAACTTCACCCGAATTTCACCTTCACGGGTCTTCTGATCTATCGACCACCCGGTCCCGCTCAATCCTGGGCTACTCAATTTGTGGACTGGACTGCATCGATTCGAGTAAACTATAGCAACCTGTCCATCATAGGAGACTTGAATATACACTTTGATGACCCACTGAATAAACCAGGCAGAAATTTAATTCATGACCTAGCTGCCATGAACCTTACTTTATGGAACTCGGGAGCTACACGCATAGGAGGTCATCTCTTGGACCCTATTTTTTCCAGTATTCCCTTGTCACACTGCCTACCAGCCCTGCCCCTACATTGGTCAGACCACTCCCTAATCAATTTCAGCGTGTCTGATCCAATGTCTTCCAGTTCTCCTAGTATGTCAGCACAGGCCGGTAAAAGGAACTGGAAGAAGCTGGATATAAATCACTTCATTTCCGCCTTAGACTCTGCACCTCTGGATGAGATATTTGACACGGAGGACGTGGAGATTGTAGCCACAAAGATCAACAAGTGGCTTTTAGGAGCCTTAGACACATGCCTGCCTCTGGCTCATAAAAAATATAAAACCCATAACTCTCCAGCGTTATGGTACAATGAGTCATTGAAGGCTGCAAAATCCAAGTGTAAACATTTGGAGCGCCTCTGGAGGAAAGATTATTCCCCTACAGCCGGCACGACTTACAGAAATGAACTTAAGCTCTACCACAAAGCCTGCACTACAGCTAGAGCCAACTACGTGGCGAAAACAATCTCTGAGGCCACAAATAAATCAAAAACTTTGTTCAATCTAGTAAAAGAGTTAGCGGGCTCAAACACCACAGCCAAACCCCTTCCTTTGAATAATGTTCATTGCGAAGAATTGGCGCAGTTCTTCATAAATAAGATCGAGACCATCTATCAGAACATCGTCAAACAGCAACAGGCACAAACAGCGAGGAATCCAGATCTTGGCCCGAGGGAGGAGGGTTTCTCCCTTTCGCCAGATCTGTCCTATGAGCCACTCACTTCCTGGCCTGGGATAAATGTTCAGGGCCTCCAAGATATCTTAGGGAAAGTGAAATCTGGCTCTCCAATGGACCCCCTCCCAATTTCTGTACTCAGACTTTTGGACACTCCACAACTTTCCGTAATCTGCCAGACTTTGAACTTATCCCTCTCCTCGGCAAAGGTCCCTTCCATGTGGAAACATGCCATGGTCTCACCACTGCTAAAGAAACCATCGGCAGATCCTAAAATCCTGGCCAATTTTCGTCCTATATCCCTCCTACCTGCTTTCTCCAAAGTCTTTGAGAAACATGTCCATGGTCATCTTGCTAGGTATACGGAGGTGAATGACATACTTCACCCCTCCCAATCGGGTTTTCGCCCTGGCTTTTCGACAGAGACAACATTGCTTGGGGTGATGGAAAATCTTCGCCTTCTGGTAGACAGAGGGGATTCCGCTGCGCTGATTCTACTTGACCTCAGCGCAGCGTTCGACACCATCTCCCACAACATTCTGTTAAAGTCGCTCACTGCCATGGGCATCAGGGGCAAAGCACTGGACTGGATAACATCATTCCTGACTTTAAGGACATTTCAGATCACTTCCAACACATCGGCCTCAAAAGTACATCTATCCCCCTATGGAGTCCCGCAGGGCTCGGTGTTGAGTCCTTTGCTTTTCAACCTATACGTAACCCCTCTCGCCCAGATCGCCGAAGTGGCAGGTCTTAACATGTTCACCTATGCAGACGATTCGCAGATTGTTTTTTCACTCTCTAACGGCGATGACGACTCCTCCTCTCTCCTGCAGTCAGGCCTTAGGAAAATTGCAACTTGGATGAGTGACAATCTGCTCAAACTGAATGGCAGTAAAACAGAGGTCTTAATACTGGGTCCAAATCAGAATCTCTGGAACCCAAGACCCTGGCCCTCTGAAATGGGTTCCTTACCCACTCCGTCGCACCAAGTACGCAATATGGGCATTATCATCGATAATGGCCTAACTATGGAGCCCCAAGTCACCAACTTAACATCTATCTGTTTCACCATTCTGAGGTGGCTCAGGAAAATTATCTGGATGTTGCCTGACAACACACAGAAGTCCGTGGTCAACGCTCTATCACCTCCCGTTTAGAGTACGGAAATGTCCTCTACTTGGGGTCATCACAGGCAGTTATGAGACGCCTTCAACTTGTGCAGAATGCTGCTGCAAGATTACTTTGCAAGTGTCACAGAACGGAACGCATGTCCGGTCATCTTAAGGCACTTCATTGGCTAAGAAGCGAAAATAGAGTCAAATTTAAGACACTGAGCCTTATGCACAGAATCAAATGGGGAAATGCCCCCAGATACTTACAAGCCCTCGTGCACACCTACACGCCGGCTCGCTGCCTGAGATCTTCATCTCAAGGCCTTTTCTGCGTGCCCAAAGTGCGCCGAGCAAGGATCGGGGGAAGATCTTTCTCCCTGTTAGGCTCTAAGCTTTGGAACTCTCTCCCTCTGAATTTACGCTTGGAAACTCGTTACATCTACTTCTGCAGAGCCATAAAAACATGGCTTTTTAATCAGTAACTTCCTCCTGCCTCTCCCCTGAGTACTAAGATCTGCTCTTTGGTTTAGTATCTTTCAGTGCCGGGAAACCCTTTTTGGGTAGCTGTCGCGCTTTAGAAGCTCAATAAATAAATAAATAAATAAATGTTATTCTATGAGAGAAGGAGGCCTGGCAGTAGTGAAAAAAAAATGTAAGAGTTTTTCACTACCAAGACATGTAAAAACTACATGCCCTACTTTTTAAATACATAGCACTCTGCCCTCTGGGCTGTTCAGGGCCTACCTTAGGGATGACTTAAAAGGGAAGGTTTAGGCCTGGCAAAAAGGTTTACTTTGCCAGGTCGAAATGGCAGTTTAAAACTGCCCACACAAGCCCTGCAATGGTAGGCCTCAGACATGCTTAATGAGCTACTCAAGTGGGTGGCCAACCAGTCCTGCAGGCCCACTAGCAGCATTTAATTTACGGGCTCTGGGCACATGTAGTGCCATCTTGCGAGGGACTTACAAGTAAATGAAATATGTTAAGGAAGGAGCACACACACTTCAGCATTGGTTAGCAGTGGTAAAGTGCACTGAGTTCTAAGGCCAGCACAAAAAAATTCACCATAAATGTTGAATGTAAAGGCAAAATGTTTGGGGGTGAACCTGCAAAATGGGCCAGGTCCAACAACTCTGCTCCTATTAGAACAGTCCAAATGGAACTGCCAATCCAGATCCTCCCTGAATTGGAACACAAGAAACCCAGGATCGATTTCTACTAGTTAAGGGCTCATCCTGCAGATATAGCTTGGTTCCAGTGACACAGTATGCATAATTGTATAAATTGCCACATTCAGATTTTCCATCAAGCAACAAACTCTTGTCAATGCAGCCAATTCTGCCACTAAATTATATTCAGCAGATATGATGCTTCAAGGATTTCCGAAATGGAACATACTGCATAGTCAGTCTTTAATGCTTCATATTGGTCTCTTAAACAAGAGCAATCAACAAATAAAGTCAGATCAGATGAGCTTAACTCAGATGCAATGTGTAAAGTATTTGTGAAACATTTCAAACAGTAACACAGTGAAAACACACCATAAAGGGATCTCACAACAGATTTAGAAAAAGAGTCATTATTAATAAATAAAATAAGGCCAAAACATAAATACAATCAGTATTGCAAGATATATTACATTTTAAAGGTTTTAGTAAAAACAGCGCCAAAAGGCAGAAAGCGCTAACTGGGGATAGCTGGTCACGCTGGACTGGGACAAAGTCACAAGTTCAGGTCGACCACAATGGCTACTGCGATCCACCAAGGCCGCTAAACGCAATACTCTAAATCCTGTTTAGCAGTGCTTTGTAAGGATCCGTGTTGAAGATGCATCATGCAGAAACAGTTCCGATGTGGCGATGGCAGCGATGTGAGTTTTTGAGGTGGTTCTATTCAAATATAGTAGCGGCAATGTGTCAATTCTGCTCTGGGATGCGCCGCACAGCAGAGAAGATGTTTTAGTCCAGCTGGATCCACAGAGGCTGGCAGAGCACCTTTGGTCCATTTCCAAGGGTCCAGGACTGAGGATGCACCCCTTGGTAGGGTATACTTACAGATGGCAGAGCCCAGGTGCAAATAAAAGTTGATGAGAAGCCTGTTGTGTCCCTGAGGCTTCCAATCTATATGCCAGTCAAAAGGTCATTGAAGTCACTTTGGGGTTCTAGGTTCAAGAGAGGCAGGTCCAGTCCTTCTCACCCAAGCAATAGAGCAGCAGGCCGGGGCATCACGTCAGCAGTCCACCAAGGCAGTAGTCCAGCAGGGCAGCAGTCCAGAAGAGTGGTAGTCTTTCAGCAGCACAGAAGTCCTTCTCCCTGGCAGAGTATCCACAAGTGCAGAAGTGTATTGAAGTGTAGGTGTCTTGGATCCTCTATCGAATCTCACTTGTGCCTTTGAAGTGGGAGAAAAGGTTCTAGAGCTTTGCCTTTGAAGTCCCCAGGCATCCTCCCTTCACTGTCCTGGCTCCAGACTAACTGCAGGGGGTTTGCAGCCCTTTGTGTGGAGGCAGGACACAGTCAATTCAAGTGTAAGTGGGGCTGTGCCCAGCTCCTCCCTATTATCCTACCAGTGATGGCCCATCCAGGCATACCTATGCTCCCTATTGTGTGTGTGTGTGTGTATGTGGCTGTCTGGGTGGAATACACAAAGCTCAACTGTCTGCTACTCCCAGTCATGTGACCCAGATATAGGCCACAGGAACTGAATGGCTAAGGCAGAAAATGCCAACTTTCTGTAACTTAAAACCTGACTTCACCATAAGTTAGGACTTTTCATTACAATTTCAAAGATACAAAATATAAACTGCATACCTGCTCCCATTTGGAAATTGCAGCTTATTAAATGTAATAAGGTAATTCCGATCTTATGCTAAGGAAGACGTAGGCCTTGCAGTAGTGAAAAACAAACTGAAACCTTTTTTCTCTACCAGGCCATGTAAAACTTAAGAGTGCATGTCCTACCTTTTGAATACACTGCACACTGCCCTCCGGGCTGTCCAGGGCCTACCCTAGGGGTGACTTGTATGTACAAAAAGGGAAGGTTTGGTCCTGGTAAAATGTTATTTTAAGCAAAAAGCAACAATAAGATGCTGCATCCAATCGCACAGCTTAAAAGGAAAAACTTTCATTTTTTTTTAAAGTTCAATATTTCATTCTTTATTATTCACAATTTGTTCAGCTTGACTTCATTTTTCACAACAATGCTATCCACAAGCCCCATTGGCTTCTCATGAGGCAGTTGTGCCTATCCAGGCCTCTTACCACTTCACGTGGGGACATATTTATTCACAAATAACAGCTGATAAATTAGATCCCAAAGCATTTTGGGCCATTAAAGTACCCTTCGTCAGGGGAAACTATAGGGATAACATAAAAACCCCATATCAGTTTGACGTTCTTAAACACTTTGGTGAACTTTATGCCGAAGTACATTCTGTTATGATTAAATCGATCTATAAAACATGACTTTCCTCCTTATATGCATTATACAAAAAAACCCATATGCTTGTAATTAAAGTTTACTCTGCGCGGAAAACCTTCCCCACTCCATCCTCGATTTAAAACCTGCCATACTACCGGAGTAAACGCTTTAACTGACCTGTTGCTCACTGAAATAATTTGCTGCTAAACATAATAAAATTAAATAGTTAACTGAGTTCCAATTCGATTCAATTCAACTCTACCCCCTGCGCAAAAACCCAGTTTAGTAACTCAACAGAAAACTATTCTTCACCTCGTGTTTGCAAGCATTTACCTGCTATTATGCTGACACTGTTGGTGGCCTCTCGACTCGCCTTTTATAGATCGATTTAATCATAACGGAATGTTGCTTTTTGCTTCACATTAAGTACACACGTGCAATGAGGCGAGGCACTGTCACCAGTCAGCACGCAAAACTTGTTAAAAATGGATCACCACGAGTAAACGGATTAAATATGGTGTGCAACCCCTACTTCTGCGCTCATTCAAAAATGTTTATTTTGCCAGGTCGACATGGCAGTTAAAAACTGCACACCCAGGCTCCAACGGCAGGCCTGAGACATGTTTAAAGGGCTACTTAAGTGGGTGGTCTAATACTAGCATTTTAATCTACAGGACCTGGGCACATGTAGTGCAATGTTACCAGAGACTTACAAGTACATCAACCATGCCAATTAGGGATAAGTCAGTTTTACTATGTTTTAAGGAGTGAGCGCATGCACTTTGGCACTGGTTAACCGTAGTAAAGATTGCAGAGACCTAAGGCCACTAAAAACATAATCAGCAAAAATGGAAGAGGAAGGCAAAAAGTTTGAGGAAAGGCCACCTAATACTGACAGGTCTAACATTTTGGTACATCATTTTGTAATATTAATGTAGTCATGTTCAAGTTCATCAAGATCATTATCTTAATCATCATTATCATCACTCTTTTCTTAGTTATCACAACCTTCATCTGAAATAGGAAGCAACGTTGCAGGAGTTAGAGAGTTATAATTTACGACTGAGATGTTTTCAGCTGCTAATATGACTTGTTCTTATCTAATCAGTCTACTTTTTTTTCATATGCTATGTAGTGCAGAAGTCAGCAGGATCTCAGCAGAATGTGGGACAAATAAAATGAATGTATGCCCCATTATAATTCCTTCACTTTGTTCAATTGTAATGCAAAACGCTTCCACCGATTTCAAACAACAGGATGACTTGTATCTACTGGATACAACACAGGTGACAAGCTACAGGTCTCATAATTCCTCCATTTTTTTTAGTCAGAATTGCAAGGACACAACCGCTTTGATCATGACAGTAAAGATAGAACTGTAAATTGTAATCACGCATTTCAAATGTGGATGCATTACAAACAATTTCTCTCAATAGTTGGAAGGTCTATAAGCATTGTTCATCATATAGTATTGGATCTTGAATGTCATTATGGGTCAACCACACAAAAGGTTTTGCAATCAAGGAAAAGTTTGGAATCCGCTGACGAAAGTAGCCAAATATTTCCGTAAACATCCTCATCTCCTTCTGGATGGTAGGAGGACTAATTTTAAGAATTGCAGAAACATGTTCTTTTGAGACTTTACTTTTTCCTATATACAGTACTGCATTTTCGTAAGTGAAACCTTAAGACCATTGTCAGCTAATTGATTCACTTGGGTAATTGTATCGAGAGGACAACCTTCTTTTGTCTTTGATATGACCAGCACGTATGCACCAGGACTAAATTGCAGTTTAACCTCAAATATTCTGAATCTTACTTGAAGGATTATAGAAGACCATTGTGGGATCCTACACAATATGAGAATTTTTTATGTTGCTAAACAAGGCACTCCTGGAGGTCAACCCCAGGCGCGTCTGCACCGGTCGCATGCCTTAGAGCCAGCAGTGCCCATGACAGTATCTCTCTGTATGACTTTTTATTCGTGGAATGATGAGGCCCTCACCTTACCTTAATGATTACCTTAAAGGTAATCCTGAGGTGTGAAAACCTCAATTCGCCGAGTTGTTCTCTCTATACCCATTTGGCCAGAATAAGCTTACCAAACAGTGTGCGGAGAAAACCGTCAGATTGGCGCACTATGTTCAGACCGAATGAACACCATGTGGCAATTCCGTGTGCACACACAGAGTCCTATGTTTATTACTCACTGTATAAGCTGAAACCAAAGACTTATACACTAATACTACAGCTCCACATTACCATATTCTGTGGTATCAAACATGGTTGTAGTATTACAGCGGTCAATATCCGGCAACACCTGTAATGAGAACCTACATTTTGCGATGCAGGGCACACACAGAAATTCATTTTATTTATTTAATTGATTACTTACCTCCAAACATCCATATACCAGTGTTTACTACCCCCCACCCTGTCCCTCCCCGTACAGGGGAACTCCCTCTACGGGCCGCAACTGTGTATTTATACACTGGAATGTGTCCTTAGTGATCACTGAGTGACTTAGATTAATTCAAGTATTCCTTACATCAGTTTTTTGTGTTTTTCACCATGGTGTAATGGGTATGCCCAGATGTGGTACTGTGCTCACTGTGACATAAGATTCAATCCGCATCACATGGACGAGGCGACTGAAACTGGTTTGGGGTTGCTTGTGTTCCCATCTGAAAGGAACCTGATTTGCCAGTACGGGCTGAACTGCTCCTATTGGAGCAGGGCCAAAACAGATTTGCATATGGCTGGTTTAGAGTGGCATAGTGTTAGAAATGGGGGTCTCTAGTTGGCAGGGGTAGGTACCACTGTCCAAATAGGGACCCTTGCTTCTAGTCAGGGTAAGTAGGAAACCCTCTGAGATAACCCCTGCTCACCCTCAAGGTAGCTTGGCACGAGCAGTCTAGGCTAACCAGAGGCAATGTGTAAAGTATTTGTACCAACACTCACAGTAACACAGTGAAAACACCACAAACTGACTCCACAACAGTTTTAGAAAAATAAAGGTATTTAATCTAAACTACACAAGACCAAAACGACAAAAATCCAACATACACAGTTCAAGAATATGGTTTCAAAAGAGTTCTTAAGGTTGTGATAAACGTTCTTCAGGTTGCGATAAAATTCTTTGGGTTGCGATAAAATTCTTTAGGTTGTGATAAAATTCTTTAGGATGCGATAAAATAATCCACAGTTACGTGAAAAGTTCACAGTTGCGTCACGTTTAGCTCACAGTACCTTTAGTTGTGACAAAGTTCCAAAAGCAGAAGTTGGTGCGGTGGAAAACAAGCGATGCGTTGCTCCTGAGACCTTGGGGAGGCGTTTGCGACAGCCCCGCTGCAGCAGCGGGCGTGTTGCGACGAATCCGGTCTGTATGGGGAGGAAGGCCACTTGTATGGATTCCGGTGCATAGGTTCCGTAGGAAGTTTGTTCTCGCAAAGGCACGATGCGACGATCTTCGGAGGTGCGTCGATCTCCTCGATGCGTTGGCTTCGGCGATGACTCTCGCAGCGACGCGATGTAGTCCGCAAGCAGGTGGTGCGGCGATCTCACCCAGCGACGACAGGCTCTGCAACGACACTCGCAGCGATGTTAGACTTCCTGCACCGATCGGGTGCGTCCCACAAGCAAAGGATGCGGCTCTGACAGCGGCAACAGGCGCTGCGACGATCTCGACCTTCGTAGCGGCGGGAATCTTCTCCCACTGTCGGGGAGGCGCTCCGCAGCGAGTGATGAGATAACTTTACTTTAGCAAAGTCTCTCAAGCTTAGTTTCTAGCTTCCCAGCACAGGTACAACTTCCAGAGGCACCACACATGGGCCATGCACTCCAGGAAGGACAGAACTCTCTCAGTAGAGCTCAGGCGAAGATGGGGGTGAAGTCCTTTTGTTCCTGGGACCTCAGAACAGGGAGCCTGCTCTTCTCAGGCCCTTGGAGATTCCTACAAGCAAGGGGACACAGCACAAAGCAAAGTCCTTCCCCTCTCCTTGGCAGCAAAGCAACAGCAGGGCAATCCAGCAGAGCAACAGCTGGACTATCTTCTTTCTTCAGTTTCAGCTTTCTCCTTGGCAGAGGTTCTTTCTTGATTCCAGGATGATCTAATTTTCTGTTGTCAGGGGTCCTGTACTTATACCCCTAAACGTCTTTGTTCTCTTTGTGTAAGTGGGCCCTGAGCCCGGTCTGACCCAGTTCTGGGTGTTTCTTGAGCACTTTGTTTTTCTGGCTTCTCCTTTCCTTTCAGAGTGAGGGGCAGGGTCATCAGCCGCCCAGTAGGAGGTGGAGCCAGCATTGTGGAAGGCAGGCACAGCCCTATTCAGGCCCAGGTGCTATCTCCTCCCACCACTCAAGTTGCAAATGCAGTCATTCAGCCTAGGGCTGACTCAGCCAGCCTCCTGGGGAATCCCCAGCCCCTGTCACTCTCAAACCAGACAGTCAATATACAAACAGGCCAAGGCACACAGAAGGGTCAGACAAGAGAACAGCAACTTTCTAAAAGTGCTGTTCTCAAACACAAGATTTAAAAACAACCTTTCCTAAAAGATGCGTTATTAAATTCTGAGTTCAGGTATACTAGACTCTTATGTCCTATCATGTTCCTAATGAGAAGAAATGCTGGTAGCCATTGTAGCCAGCATCCCCCATGTTAATCTATGGAGCAAGATAGCCTTACAATAGTGAAATACGAAAATGGATGCCATTCACTACCAGAGCATGTCACTTGCACCAGTACATGCTCTACCTTTCACATACACTGCACCCTTCCCAGGGGGTTACCTTGGGCCTTCCATAGGGGTGACCAATGTGTACAAAAAGGGAAGGGTTAGGCCTGGTCAGTGGTGACACCGACCAGGAGGACATGGCAGTTCACAGACTGCAAGCAGGCACTGCGGTGGCAGGCCTGAGACACCATTTTAGGGCTACTCATGTAGGTGGCACAATCAGTGCTGCAGGCCCACTAGTAGCATTTGTCATCAGCAGCCCTGGCACACCCCGTGCACTTTACTAGGGACTTCATGGTGATACAAATATGCCAATCATGTATATCCAGTCATAACAACAATTTACATAGGGAGCACTTACACCCTGGCACTGATCAGCAGTGGCAGAGTGTCCAAAGCATCTAAACCAGCAAAAAACGAAATCCAGGACAGCATCAAAAATACAGGAGGTAGGGCAAAAAGATAGGGGAAAACCACGCCAAAGATGCCAGTTCTAACACATAGTGAGTGAAATAAAAGGATCAGAACGGGGTGGGGGCTCCTCTTGGGAGTGTTGCGGGGCGGTAAGGCGGGTGGGGGAGGGGCAACGTGAGGGTAGTAAACTCCGGCTTACGGCCAAATGGAGTTAAGGAAATAAATAAATGCAGTGCCCAATATAATTAGTTTTATTTCATTTCATTTCATTTATTTATTTATTTACTTAACTCCATTCGACCGTAAGCCGGAGTTTACTACCCCCACCTTGCCCCTCCCCTCCCCACAGCCCCCACAGCACTCCCACGAGTAGCCGCCACTGGTTCAGAATGAGGCTCCGAGCAATTACCAGTAGCCAAGATTAATTCAGTCATTCATTCCATTACTTTGTTGTTTGTTATATTTGATGCTGTAAGTGAGACAGATGGTCCTATATTTGGATCTTGTGTCCGCTGTGCCATTGGAGTCAATCTATACTTCACTTACAAGGCCTAAGTAGGCCGAAATTGGTCTGATGTTACTTATATGCTAGTCTGAAGTGCACCTGCCCGGCAGTAAGAGCAGTGCCACAACTGATTTGCATATGGAAGGTCTCTGTCTAGAGTGGCATAGTGGATGAAAACAAATGAACTTGGAATGTGATCCAAGTGATTAGCAGTGACTGAGATTAATGCAAGCATTCCTTCCATCACTTTTTTTTTTATTGAGGCCCTTAACTACAGGCACAGTTAATCGCCAGTGACTGAGATTAAACATTTCTTCTATCACTTGTTAGTTGCAGCTGCGCCACAGAAAGGAACAGAGAGTTGGATGGTAATGGAAAGTCTTCCTAGCCCTGGGAGACGTGTTAAACCCAGAGGATAGTCCACCATAACCATGATATGGCAGAGAAAAAGAGCTTGCTGGATTCTACTCTGAACTTAGACTTCCTCCTGAAATTGGATGATTATATATTACTACCCCACTCAAACATGGTTCACAGCTAGTCGAAAGCAGAGTGAGGAAATCCTCTGTTTTTTGGCATGAGATATGAATAGAAGAAGTTTCCAGTCTAGCCAGTTGGATGAGAGAAAACGTGCACCTTGTTAAAGGTGTGTGACGTCAGTTTTTACTGGTTTTGCCCAAGGTCATAAAGGGATGGTCTCAAAGGCACATGCCATGTAGCAAAGTGAACACAAAAAATGGCATAGTAAAGTAACAGAATTAGACACCAATTATCATGCGCACAATTCAAAATAAATAAAAAAAACTGAAAGTGCCTTGAATGTGAACTTTTCTGGTATTTAATGCTATGGTGTAATTTTTATTAATAAAAAAAATAACACTTGTCATACATCTGACTGAAAATTAAGGTGCACCTGCCTCCCTCAGGCATCCAATGATGGTTATGTGCAGTCAGGTCGCGTGACCATTTTGGCTAAACACTCTGCTATCAATCATAACATTTCAATGCGAACAGGTTAGCTCACATAACTGCGTTAAAAGCATTCCTGCTACAGTACAGGCAGAGGTGTAGCTTCCAGCTTGAGATATTGTACTTCGAGCATTTGAAACAACTCCACAAAGAGGAACGGGAAAGAGAGATATCAGTCAGGGGCGTAGGGGACACTCAATTTCTTGGGGGTTGGGGGGTGTGGGCTTGGCAGACGCAGCCTTGGAGAATCACTATTGACCCTATACAAAGTGTCTGTGGTCTATGAGCAGTAGGCTCCAATAAACGAATACATCGCATTGTTCTAAAGGTGGACATATAGTCACAATACGCTTTCTTGTTTTTTTACATACTCCAAAGTAATTAGTAAAAATGAATGCACCAAGCAAAGGAGGGTCGAATGGTTAAAAAGAATAAATAAAATGTTCTTAGTAACATTCCTAAACTTCAAAATGCAAATAGACAATTCTGAAACAATTTACATAGAAATAGTTTAAAAAAGCTCAAGGCGCTAACAATAGTCAATGCTTGCAGTAGATTGAGACCTATGTGGAATTTGAAGCTGACCACGATAGGTCCAATACATAAATCAGATCTGTTCAGGTCAAAGAGTCTACCTTATGACTTTAGTCCTTTAAGTCCTAATTAACCATAGGGGTAGATTTCTGAAGGTCCTCATGGCCTCAGTGGAGGCAGTTAGAAACTCATAAGTTGTCATTCATAGTCCTTCCCTATAGAGTGCCGCTTTTCCTTATTGGACATGTGTGTCCTAACCTGCCTCCAAGCATTATATGTGGGATCATGAATACACTGGTGTTAGACCTGGCATCATTGGTGAATATAGCTGCTTACAACGCATGTGATTAGATTGCGTCCCATTAGAACGCGGTCGTTACAACGACCATGTTGTTAGTACGCAATACCATTACATTGCAAGTCATTACAACAACTTGCTGTAGGGGTCGCGCGGGATTTAGGAATAGTCTTATTTTCTATTCCTACTCCAGTTTGCGCAACAGCAGGGAAGGTGTTGGATTTTAAATCCAATACCAGTGCCCCCCCTACAGCAAGTCGTTCTAATGACTTGCGATGTAATGGTATTGCTTACTAATATCACGTCGTTGCAACAACCGTGTTGTAATGGCATGCGTTGTGGAGACAGTGTTGTAAATGCTGGTTCCCATCATTGGCATGGTTTTCCCCTATATTTTTGCCTTTACCTCCTGTGTTGTGATGTGTGTTGGACTCCGTTTTGCTGGTCTAGATGCTTTGGGCACTTTGCCACTGCTGTTCCGTGCCAAACTGCAAGTGTTCCCTTTGTAAATTGTTATTATGGATTGGTGATTCCATGATTGGCATATTGGATTTACTGGTCAGTCCATAGTGCAGTGCGCAGTGTGTGTCCAGGGCCTGTAAATAAAATGCTGCTAGTAGGCTTGCACCACTGATTGTGCCACCTACACAAGCAGCCTTGCAACAAGGTCTCAAGCCTGCCATTGCAGAGCCTGTGTGCAGTCTGGTACTGCCATATCGACTTTGTCACTATTATAAGGCTAAATGTTGCCATAGGATAGAATGGGGAGTTTGCTTATAACATCTTATAAACATATCTACCCCTGGGAACAAGGTAGGAAAACAAAGTTTAGTGTGCATTAACTCAGAATGTAATTGAAAATACCACTTTTAGAAAGTAGTTTTTTTCTTGCTTAGCCATCCAGTGTGCCTCTGCTAGGATGTGTATTGACTGTCTGGCTTTGGAGTGACAGGGGCTGGGGATGTGCGGTGGCTCCAGAGAGTCTGGGTGAGTCAGGGCTGGGCTGAATAGACCTGCGCTGCTTTTAGAGTAGGGGGAGGAGATTTCCTTTCACCTGCATGGGCCTGGTCTGCCTTCCACAATGTTGTCTCCACCTCCTGCCAGGAAGCTGCAGCAGAGAGGACAGAACTGGTTTAGGCTGGTCAAAGAGCTTCTTTGCCACAGATAACAAAGGATTTTAGTGTATAAGAACAGGGGCCCAGACCCCACACCTTTAGATCACTTCTGGGAAATCAAGAGGAATCTTTGCCAAGGAGAAGAACTGGAGAAACTGCAGAGGGATACTGCCCCAACGCTGTTTGCTGTCTGGTGTTGGCTTCCAGTGGCTAATTTCTGCCAAGGAAAGGGAAAAGGACATTGCTGTTTGCTGTGTCCCCTGCTTCAGGAAGATCTCCAAGGGCTTGAAACTGAGCTTGGCTCCAGTTATGAAGTCTCAGGGACACAAAGACTTCACCACAAGCTCCCCTGAACTTCCTTGATGGGAGTTCTGACCTCCTAGAAAGTTTGTGCTGTTGTTTTGGACCTCTGAAGGCTGTTTGCTACCGGGAGCTGGCAAAGTAACACAACTTCAAGAAGTGCTGCGCATCCGCACCTGTTTCCGACACATCACCGGGGAAATCGTTGCACCGCCTGCCCGCGGCTCAAGAAATCACTGCACTGCGCATCAAGTGCACCAATCTGTGAAGTCCGAGATCACCGCACCTGTTCTGACGTAAGTCCTGCTGTGAGGCTGCATAACCCCATACATTAATCCAGATCCTCGCATAGCATCAAGGTGCCAGGTCTGTTGCATCGTTGGGGGACGCAGTAAGAAACAGATGCATCAACTCCCCATGCAGTAAGAAACTGACGCATCACCTCCTCTCCGGTAAGGAACTGATGCATCACCTCCCCTGCGCATGCAGTAAGAAACCGATGCATCACCTCCCCGGAGCAAGGAACCAACGCATCACATTCCCTGAGTGTAAGGAACCAACGCACCACCTTCCCTGTGGCCCTTTTTGTTTGTGTGCGTGACACATCCAAGGTACTTTGTGTGAAAAGTGTCTTATCTGCAATTTGCTTTTAACTGAACTATTTCTACCATTTGAAAGTCATATTGTTATTACTGTATTGGGGATTTTTATTGTTTTGGTCTTGTTTGGTTTTGATAAAGATTACTTATTTTTCTAACCTGGTGTGGTGTCCATTTGTATCTGTGTATTACTGTATGTGTTCACATATGCTTTACTCACTGCCTCTGAGATAAGCCTATCTGCTCGTGCCAAGCTGCCAAAGGGCTGAGCAGGGGTTCTTTTAGAAGTGTATCCCCCTTACCCTGACTAAAAGCAAGGGGCCTCATTTATGAAAAGTGACGCATCGCTGCGTGAAAACAGCGATGCGTCACTTTTCACTGCGCCCTCCTTGCGACACCAATGATGCGTCATATTTACAGTATGACGCATCATGGCGCAAGGAGTTACAGATACGTCAGTATTTCTGACGTATCTGTATGGCGCAAAAGTGACGCATTGCTGGAGTGTGTCACAAAAGTGACGCAACTCCAGCAATGTGTCCTTTCACATGGGACCAGCCCCATGTGAAAGGGCCTGCGTCAGTCTTACGCCTGCTGTGAGGCAGGCGTAAGATATTGACGCATTTGCATCCTAGAAGTGGCGCAGTGAAATCTTATAGATTTCACTGCGTCACTTCTACGACACTTACTTGCGTCAATACGCCCCCTTGCATACATTATACCTGGAGCAGGTATAATGTAGCGCATGGGTTTTCAAAGTGACGCATCTACCTAGATGCGTCATTTTGCAAATATGGTGCAACAAGGCACATTTTTTACGCTGCTGGTGTGTCACAAAAAGTGACGCACCGGCGGCGTAAAAGTGACGCACGGCCTCATAAATGAGGCCTAAGGTTCCTATTTGGACACAGGTACCTACCTCTTCCAACTAGAGACCCCCATTTCTAACAACTGGTGAAGGGTCTTGCAGCTCTTTTGGGTCCTTCAGTGATTTAAGGAATTATATTTCCTTAACTCTCTGTCGGAGCATTGCAAGAACGTTCCATTTAATTCCTTTTTTTACGGCTTTATCAACACACAACTAATCATCTTTCCTTCTAGTTACAATAATGCTTTAGAACACTCCAGATTGAAATATAACAACACTAATATATATTCTGCCTGCATCTACATACAAGAGGATCCCACCGACCGGTAGCATGACCTGTGTCCCACTATATGTATATTTTTCATTTATATGATAAAGATAATTAATCAACTGCATCCCTTTAAAAAGATTGGGTGATTCCAGTCCTGCATTGTCCTGAGGAGGCCAACTTTGGAGACTGAAACACGTAGACTTTTCATTCCCAAGTACCAACACTATCCATTTGAAAGGAAAGAAAAGAACCAATTGGGAAGTAGACCATATACCTAAAGTTGGACTCAATTAATTTGATAATAGTTGGTCTATAATGTACGAGTGTTGGATCCCTCAGTGGGTTTCTTCATTTGCCCAAAGGAGGGTACATCAGCCGTAATTTGTGGACACCCTATTCACCTAATTGTTGCAAATGTATTCATTTTAATTACCATGTACTGTGATTCAGTATGATCGTAGTTTAGATAAATATTATCTAATTGAAAGTATTGAATACCAAAGTGTTAATTTGGTCATTGTTTCATTTTCATAGCAATACTTTTACTTTTATTTTTCCGTAAATTATAGTTTAAAAATAGTTTAACTACAAGAGGCAAGTATCTCTGCCTGAGGCCAAATATTAATTAGTTGGCACCTTTAGACACATCGTTTGTAATCAATCCTGCTGGAGCTACCCTTTCTTTGACACATGTTTATGTTGTAGCCCCAAACTTCAGAGGGTTATATGGGCTCACCCCCTCATTTTGTCCTATACAGGCAGAGGCAAACAGCAAGATCCAGGCCAGGACCAGTTCAACTGGTCAGCTGGGCAGTTGCTTGAAAGAGCTCTTTAGTTTGTTGTATCCCTGCAGATTGAACAGTAGGTTAGTCTTATGACCCTTTAAATCTACGTTTTTGTCCTGGGTCCAAGAGGGCACTGGTCCATTCCTTCAGAGCTCCTCTCAGGTCACAAATAGCAGGTTCAATCCTCTTCTGTTCTTCCTGTGATCCTCAAGTGCTCTAAAGAGGGAGGCTGGAGTTCTCACATTTATACCCAGCAGAAGCTAGTGGGTGTGGATTATTCCTAAGCATGCTCTAAATTTAATGTCAAAAAGAATGCTCACAGCCCTCACCCTGCATAATCTGTGAGATTCAAGGGAGTAATCTCTGCTCATTTAAGCTGACCTTATCAGTCACAACTGAACTACTGTATAGTTCCTGGGAGGAATTTATACCTATTAACATGCTCATCACTGGCTCGGGGAGTTGGAGAGCAAATGCAAATTAGCATACAGGAACCTTAGGCATGCATGGGGTAACTTTCTAAAAGATACTTTTCCTTAAGATTTGTTAAAAATCTCACTTTAAAATTGAATTGGATTTCTAATAATTATTAAAAACAGGTTTTTTTATTATTTTTCTAGCTAGCTGATATACAGTATTAGTATGTACAACTGTATCCTGAGTTTCTACTTTGGGCAGCTAAATCTGCGAAAATGAAAATTCGTTTTTGGGTGCTAGTCACTTTAAAGACTTGTTAACATAACATTTTTACATGTCCTACTTTTAAGTGCCATGCAACCGCTCTTCTGGGCAACAAAGCATACATAAGGGGGACTAATTAATATTAAAAACGGTTGTTGTGACTTGTCAAAAGTTTTTGTTTTTAACAGGGCGAATATCAGTTTTTACACTGCTACAGTGAGGCTACAATGGAAGGCCTAATGCTTTGTTTTACACTGTGACTGTGGTGGTTGGACTAGTAGGTGCTGCACTTCAGTAGTGACTTTTAACTTACAGGCCCTGCATACAACAGTGTAACATATATTAGCGACTTATAGATAAGTTAATTATGGCAGTTAGGACAATGCCAATTCGACCATGTTCAAAAGGGCATCAGATACCTTACCACTGGTTAGCATAGTTAAAGTATACAGAATTCTACAGCCAGCAAAAACAGTCAAAGCACAAATCTAGGGGTACACCACACAAAAGTGTTCATTTCCTACAAGTGTGTTTTAATAAACACTGCATTAAAATCTCGGCATGGCTCCCAAAAGTGGCAATTTCCACCACAGCAATCCCTGAGCATTTTATTATACATCACTCATCTTAGCTCTCATTCATTTGGTCCTATGATGGATCTTAAATCATGCAGAGAGGGAATAGGCATAGGGGATCCAACTCCAGTTGTCCTATAAGGACCAGGATTTTGGTAACTGAACTACAGACCGTAAAGTAGATTCATATACATAACTCTCAAGATCAGGCTATATAAATAAATTATTATCACTACCGGACCAAAAATCTCCTGAAGACATTCTGTGTAACTAGATCATGCAAACCAATTACTGAGTTAAAGCTATGCAGAATAATAACTTAGTATCTGCTGGCCAGAGATTGATCTATTTAGAATTCCCTCTGACCAATAATAACCCAATTGGAATGCACAATCAAACTTAGAGACAAATCATGAAGAGACAGAACCTGGATTTGAGGATGATTAGTTTTATCATAGTCATTAAAGAAGTGATTACAGAAATATCAGCTTTAAGAGCTAAAGGCGCAATTAGGCAAATCGATTTCTGGTTGGTCATTAGTTACCAAAGCTCAGGAAAGTTCAGGACAGGATCTGAATCTTGACAGTTCAAAAGCACTCTCCCAGCATAGGGAAAGTAGTCCGGGACTAGCACCCACAGTGTAGGCTCCAGCCAACAGAGCCTGCAAGAAAACAAATGTTTTGTTGCTCAGTCCACCAAAACCAAGATCAGGATCTGGAGTTCTTTTCTCTCTGTCATACAATGTATCAAACGCTCCGTCCATCATCTCCTTTTGTATCGCTTTGTTCGCCCTAAGTGTGGCAGGGTATGCTCAGACGTGAGTCCCTTGCTCACTTGGCCACTGGATTCAAGATAGCCTGGCTGATGAGGATTATGAATCCGAAACCGGTCCCAGGATGCTTGTTTCCGGTCCATGGAAGACATGGCTTGGCAGTTCGGGCTGGACTGTTCCCATGAGGCACGGGGTCAGACTGATTTGCATATAGCCATGTCTGAAATGGGGTAGCTGAGTGGGCTAAAGAATGGTGATGGATTAAACCCAGATCAGTTGACTGGGGGTGAGTGTTTGATTTGCTCAAACGCTCCGTCCATCATCTCCTTTTGTATCGCTTTGTTCGCCCTAAGTGTGGCAGGGTATGCTCAGACGTGAGTCCCTTGTTCACTTGGTCACTGGATTCAAGATAGCCTGGCTGATGAGGATTATGAATCCGAAACCGGTCCCAGGATGCTTGTTTCCGGTCCAGGGAAGACATGGCTTGGCAGTTCGGGCTGGACTGTTCCCATGAGGCACAGGGTCAGACTGATTTGCATATAGCCATGTCTGAACTGGGATGGCTGAGTGAACTAAAGAATGGTGATGGATTAAACCCAGATCAGTTGACTGGGGGTGAGTGTTTGATTTGTTCAAACGCTCCGTCCATCATCCCCTTTTGTATCGCTTTGTTAGCCCTAAGTGTGGCAGGGTATGCTCAGACGTGAGTCCCTTGTTCACTTGGCCACTGGATTCAAGATAGCCTGGCTGATGAGGATTATGAATCCGAAACCGGTCCCAGGATGCTTGGTTCTGGTCCAGGGAAGACATGGCTTAGCAGTTCGGGCTGGACTGTTCCCATGAGGCACAGGGTCAGACTGATTTGCATATAGCCATGTCTGAACTGGGGTGGCTGAGTGAACTAAAGAATGGTGATGGATTAAACCCAGATCAGTTGACTGGGGGTGAGTGTTTGATTTGTTCAAACGCTCCGTCCATCATCCCCTTTTGTATCGCTTTGTTCGCCCTAAGTGTGGCAGGGTATGCTCAGACGTGAGTCCCTTGTTCACTTGGCCACTGGATTCAAGATAGCCTGGCTGATGACGATTATGAATCCGAAACCGGTCCCAGGATGCTTGTTTCCGGTCCAGGGAAGACATGGCTTGGCAGTTCGGGCTGGACTGTTCCCATGAGGCACAGGGTCAGACTGATTTGCATATAGCCAAGTCTGAACTGGGGTGGCTGAGTGAACTAAAGAATGGTGATGGATTAAACCCAGATCAGTTGACTGGGGGTGAGTGTTTGATTTGTTCAAACGCTCCGTCCATCATCCCCTTTTGTATCGCTTTGTTCGCCCTAAGTGTGGCAGGGTATGCTCAGACGTGAGTCCCTTGTTCACTTGGCCACTGGATTCAAGATAGCCTGGCTGATGAGGATAATGAATGCGAAACCGGTCCCAGGATGCTTGTTTCCGGTCCAGGGAAGACATGGCTTGGCAGTTCGGGCTGGACTGTTCCCATGAGGCACAGGGTCAGACTGATTTGCATATAGCCATGTCTGAACTGGGGTGGCTGAGTGAACTAAAGAATGGTGATGGATTAAACCCAGATCAGTTGACTGGGGGTGACTGTTTGATTTGTTCAAACGCTCCGTCCATCATCCCCTTTTGTATCGCGAAAGTATAACCGCACCATGTCTACTAAGATATGGCGCCTATTTTGTCTCTCCCTACGCTGGTGCACTTTTGGCTGCTTCACGCCAATGCGCACATCTTTGCACTATGGTGCAAGGATGTGTATCATGTCAAGCAATGGTTTTGTAGTGGAAGTGCGACCTTCTAGTACAAAATACTATGTTTTGACATACTTAAACACTTTTAACACTGTATGTATGCTGTAAAGTGCAGTACACATGCAGGTTTTCAAGAGTTTAGAGAAAATAACACTTTTTTTCAAACTTAACGTCTGCCTGGAAAAGATGTACATTTTTGGCATGAAGGCCTGTCTACTTTTTTTAGAAGATAGGGCATTGCATCAAAAACGTGGATGATTGCATGGGAATGCCCACTTGCCATAAAGTAGGGTGTAGTTCTACTTTGCTTTATATTATACAACCTCCATTGCAAATCGGAATTTGTGATGTAAAGTAAATCCCAACACAACACTTTGCTCTGGGTTGTGTCACCTTTGTGATGCAAACCTTGTGAAAAGTGTAAGTAACTTTTCCTGTACTCTATAGTCTATACTGTGTGCAGCCTATCATACAGTTCAATTAATTTGTTAACTGACCTACATATTCACAGTGGTTTCTCTCCCAGGCTGGAACCTCATAGGCCTATTAACACTCAAGTAACTAGCCACAGTGAACCAAGCAGTTATACACACAGATGTCTGAAATAATCATATTAACCAACTAAGCTTTCCTCCCAGAACACTACATCGCCCAAAAATTAGATTATCTTGCATTTTTTTTCACTTAAGGTGTCTGTAATTATATTTTACATGCAGTTCTTCCCACACTTAGGGTCACTGGGTTTATGTGGCAGAGAGGACAAAAATATGTGACGGAAAGGACAAAATTATGCATCAATAAAAAGCAAATTATGCAATATATTTTGTGATGTGTTACTTCATTATTTTGAACTTTCTTACACATCTTAACACTGTCTGGGCCGACTTTTCACCTCATTGGTACTAGTTAATGCCCAAATACAGGAATAAGCAAGTGCCAGGTGAGCAGTTAATCTTTGCGAAGGGCTTTTCACTGCGTGGTTATTTATGTTGCTGCATTTTTTGCAACTTCTGATTCATTTGACCTAGAAGCAATATTGTTTGTTAAACTCTGAAGATTATGCAGACCGTGATGGATTATGTGACAAATGCAACAAATACATAATTATCCCAAACCAAAAATGCTGCAGCTACAAAACTCTGTTTGATATTATACTACTAGAAGTCACTAGCTGGCCCATGCATGTACATACAAAGGATTAGCATGATACGGTATAATAGCACTTGTTAAGACTGGCTTCGCTCAGTCTTATGTAAAATGCGGTGACCCATCATGAATTCCAAAAGTAGCTAATGAATATCTGAACATGAAATAAAACAGAGGCTAGAAAAAACAGCTGGCACAGGGGAAGAAAGCAGTAAAGCTTCAAAGAAAAAGCCCTGAAGTTCTACCTCATGACATTCAATCAGCCTCGGAATGGCAAGGTGGGCCAGGGGCCGATGGCCTGTGGTTGAGGCCTATTGGTGGGCTATGTTTTTTGGTGGCGGTCTTAGGGCCCGATTCCGATCTCGTAAGGAAGGCTTCCAAACTGGATTTGTAAAGAGCAAATCCAATTCGGAGCCTTTCTTTCCGTCCGAATCGAACACCATTACAAACGTCCAAGTATGATGCGACGATCACGTCTGCGCCAACAGAATACTTTACGAACCCGAATCTATCCATCTGACTCGTACGGGCCAAATCATGCCGCACAAAGGAGCCGTATTCCGAAAGGGCAAGAACGATGCACGATTCAGACAGCTGTATCAACTTGGTCTCAGCGAATGGAAGCAGCTGTCGGAATCGGACTTCAGGGGGCCAGAGCAAGCCCCTCTTCACCCAGGGCGCTCCGAATCGGTCACGGGGTTGCACATGGGTCCCCCGATCCAGGCATGCACAGTGTGCAGGCAAAAAGGGGTGCCCGCCACAGTGTGTATGCTTTTCCCCAGCCAACCCTTTTTTTCCAGTGGGAGCATGTGTTCTCGTCGGTACACAAGCTCCCATAGAGTGCTAGGGGATTTCGGCCGAACCGAGTCGGTAATCATGTGGTTGCATCATACTCGCACGGTTGGACTCGCACAGCGCGTCTCGCTTGGAAAGCCATCCACATCTGAGTCGTATGGAGGGCTTTCCTGGTGAGATCGGAATTGGGCCCTAATTCTCCACCGCAAGGGCTCACCATAAAAAACGGTAGTTAAAACCTTTGCATAAATATAATGAGACTGACTTGTGCAGATTAAGGTCAGGCTTATGCACTGTGAGAGGCAGAATGAAAATGGGCTGCTCTGGCTGTTACAGCATGAGGTGTACCTGCCCCGTGTTCCTTCCAGGTGTGACAGTGGCCTCAAGGACCTGCTGATGGGAAGCCATTAGCACTTGCTTTGTAGGGGGCTGGTGTAGAGGAGGGGACTGGAGGGATTGCTGGGTAAGGGCACTCTTCATTTATTTTTGTGTACTTCCCCTGTATGTAACAGGCATTTCCATGCATATTAGTCTCTACTGTCCACCTTTGCTTGCCATAAAACAGGGGTTGAGTCCCAGCGTCACATCCTCATACTGAGATTCTGAGCAAATCACTAATCCACACGAGCCAAAGAAATTCATCTGACCATCTGTAATGTTATCTGGTGCTCATACATAGCACCCCAATGCCTCTGGGCAAATTATGTGATGTATAAAACTGCATGCATTTGAGGAAAGTGACACTCTTATTTTGTTGCATTTACACACTAGCATCGTTCCCTTTAATGGAAATTAACTGTGATGTTAGCAGTAAAACGAAAAAAAACACAGATACACCTTTCACCAGACTCTGAGGATTGGAAGGCCTCTCTAAGGTACTGTAAAAAAGTGAGTGTAAAAGGCAGTCTAGGTCTGTGCCAATTCCTGTTTCCCAGCAGACATTAATCAAAACATCCACTGCAAACTAATAGATAGAAAAGCAATTAAACTGGAAATTCCTAGTGTTTTTCATTATTCAGACCTTCCAGTGTATATATTTTTTTAATTGGAATGTTAATTTCCAATTTAAGTACTGACCCTATAAGCCTTAGAAAACGTTTAAATTACCGCATGTTTGCCAACACTTAGCTCCATGATCGTACCCAAGTAGATAATTGCAAAAGGTTTAGATCTGTTAATGGGTGTTTTTTGGCTTGCTTGGGTATAATTGTTACCCCCATCCAACCCTTTATTCAATCGTGTGGTGTTTCCGGGAGTGGGTTAACTCATACACGCAAGTACACTTCTGAGTGTGTGCTCTTTGCTTATGGCTAAGTTGCACTGGTATCAAGATCTTGCATTTGAGTCTCTTATGACCGCTTCATGAAATGAAACATGCTGAATTTAAGTAAGCAATGAATATGCTTCATTCAAGGATTTGTAATGTTGTGTTTGGACATGGGTTCCTCATTTCTTAAACCAGAATGTTTATTAAATCTATATATATAAAAACGAAAGTATGTCTGTCTGTCTGTTTCTCCTTTATGCATTACTACACCATTCATCCGATCGCCATGAAACTTTAGGAAGTTGTTGAGTACACTCCCGCAAAGGTTTCTGGCATAAACATTTTTTAAAAATCGGCCCCCCAGGGCCCTCATAATCTTTCGAATACTGATGTACGCACCAGACTGAAAAACAACAAATTGTGTATCCACAAGAACTCGAATAAATAAATAGAATTAAAACACCATTCATCCGATCGCCATGAAACATTGGGAAGTTGTTGAGTACACTCCCGCGAAGGTTTGTAGCATAAAAAATTGGAAATATCGGCCCCCCAGGGCCCTCACAATCTTTCGAATACTGATGTACGCACAAGACGGAAAAACAAAACATTGTGTATCCACAAGCACTCAAATAAATAAATAGAATTAAAACAGCATTCATCCGATCGCCAGGAAACTTTGGGAAGTTGTACACTCCCGCGAAGGTTTCTGGTATAAACTTTTTTTCGTTCGTTCAATAACTTTATTTCGGCCACCAAGGACCATAAAAGTTCATAGAAATACATGTAATACAAATTTTAAGACAATAAATAGGAATATCATTTAAAAGTACATTATATATACAGATTAACAAATACATACAATGCTATGCAAAGGATAAAACAAAGATTAAACTTAATATTCATTATCGAAACTCATAGTGACTAAAAATAAAAGAATGAACTCATGCTAGACACTGGGTACAGAGATTAATTTCCTGCGTTTGTGCCACATTGCATTCAAAAAGCGAGAGACTGCAAAGACTATTGGAGGGTGCGTTCCGTATTTTAACACCCTAAATGCATGTGAACACTGACGGAACCCTATGTTTCGACAGATTGCAATTAGCCAGTGCTTGCGTGGACCCTGTAACGCTGGGCAGAAAAAGAATACATGGATTTCATCTTCCAGGCAGGAACCACAGGCAGGGCAAACATTTTTTAAATATCGGCCACCCAGGGCCCTCATAATCTTTCAAATACTGATGTACGCACCAGACGGAAAAACAACAAATCGTGTATGCACAATCATTCGAATAAATAAATACAATAAAAACACCATTCATCCGATCATCATGAAACTTTGGGAAGTTGTTGAGTACACTCCCGCGAAGGTTTCTGGCATAACATTTTTTTTAAATATCGGCCCCCCAGGGCCCTCATAATCTTTCGAATACTGATGTACGCACAAGACGGAAAAACAAAAAATTGTGTATCCACAAGCACTCGAATAAATAAATAGAATTAAAGCAGCATTCATTCGCTAGCCAGGAAACTTTGGGAAGTTGTTGAGTACACTCCCGCAAAGGTTTCTGGCATACATTTTTTTAAAGTATCTGCCCCCCAGGGCCCTCATAATCTTTCAAATACTGATGTATGCACCAGACAGAAAAAACAAAAATTGTGTATCCATAAATAAATAGAACTAAAAAGACACTTTGAAATGTTTTCCATATTAAAATGAATAAGTTTCAATAAAAATGACACAATGTAAATTGAATGTTATCATAACGAGTTTGCTTGAATTTTCATTCTTCGGAGATCGCAGCAACGCGCGACGGGCAAGCTAGTATTTCATAAAACGTATTGGCGTAAAAAAGACCACTGGATCTATAAATACATCTATATTCATAACTTTCTTGTAAGTGAAAAACCAGTAAAATGATTAAATTATATTTTGTTATCTGTTTCCACATCTCTACCCCGTCTCCATTGTAGTTCACATGCATTTATGCAATGAAAAAGGAATGACGTTTAAGCAGGGGCTGCATCACTGGCTCTTTTTAAACTTCAGGGGTCAGATGTACAAAATTCAGTTTTTGCATTTCCGAAATAGCGAATCCTAAGAAATGTTTATTTAGGAAATGCAAAATGGAATGTACACAAATAGATATTTCCTAATAGCGATTCCTACCGAGGAAGAATCGCTATTTGGAAGTCGCTATTTAGGAAATGCTAAACGATCTGTATGGGCTTAAAGGACTGTAGGTACGAATAGTTTTGCATTTCCAATTTTGTGATTTCCTATTAGGAAATGGCAAATAAGGAAATGCAAAACCAAGGGTGACTTTGGGCCAAAGGGCCCTCTTGATGCACCCTTCAAAAACAGTGATGCACATGTATAGCACTTTATAAAAAGCATTTTGGGTGCTTTTTTTCCAAAAATTCTAAATTGCACATGGTTACCAGTTACTTAGAGTTACTTAGAGTTAATGGTACTAGCATTTCCTAAAGGCCCATATTGCATTTTGGAAATGCTTTGAACATGTGCTTAAAAAATCTCAAATAGGAAATCCCTATTTGCGATTTCCTATTTAGGGAATCTCCAAATGCTATTTCTACTGGGTGGAAAACACATTTTGCTATTCCCTATCTGTCTTTTTAGGTCTTGCTAGAGTCAGCGCATGCGCTGTTCTTGCGAGACATTTAGTAACTGCTTCAAAAAGTGCTACCTTGCCGGCCACCAGCTTTGTAGAACGCGCACAAGTGCGCGCGACGTGCACAGCACTTTTACCGATAAAATGTCAATATAGAAATGCCGTACGACTCGCGAAACAACTATTGAAACCAGAATAACGACCCAGCATGTTCTGTAGTGTGCCTTTGAAACTTGGTAAAACTTTCAGCCATCTTGAAAAGGAAAACGCTGTCGTTATCAATCGGTCAAAATAGAGCAAGGACGCATATTTTTTTTAACTTACAGAAATATTATTGTTTTTTATTAGTTTCTAATAGAATTATTAGAGAAGCATAGAAATTAAAGAAGGTACATCCATACTAATATTATAAAGAGAGAGCCCAAACCTTTGAGGTGGGTAATCTCAGTAACCACAGCACCAATCACAACACCCAATACAGCATTGGAAAGGGCAGTTGCAGCAGAAGGACATAGGCTATGCAGACGGCCACCATATACATGGGGCGTGTCTGCGTTCTGCTGTGGGCGTGTGCTGGGGGCGTGACAAATGCTGGGGGAGTGTGGTACGTTCTGCCCTTCATGCCATGTGAGTCGTTATTGCGCCTCATCAAGGGGGCGTGACACGCTGGGGCCGTGACAAACGCTGTGGGCGTGTGTTCGCGCTGTGGGCGTGTGTCCGCCCTTCATGACATGTGAAGCGCCAATTACGCAATTGTGCCGCATCAAGGGGCACGCCTGGGGCATGACAAACCCTGGGGGTGTGTGCTACATTCCGCACTTCATGCCATCTGAGTCGTACATTAATCAGATCGTCTGCTGTGGCTGTGTGCTGGGGGTGTCACAAAGGCGTTCACCTCGAAGCGTGGTAAGTAACCATTCGCAAGACTCCCTTGGGGGACTGCCCATTGTCTCACACATTCTGGGGGTGCTGATTGCAGTGTGTGCCTTGGCCTGGGTGCGTCTGAAAGGGCAGAACACAGTGTGTGGCCTGGCCTGGGTGCGTCTAAAAAGCACTCGGGCCGAAGAGCGTCGGTGTGGGTCATAAAAAAATAAGAACAGCGGGAAACAATCATTCAAGACTCACACAATTCTAATTGTTAGACGGTCGCCGCTGGCCCTCAAGCGGGGGCACACGTGACTGAGCGTATCTGCGGGGACAAATACTACAGCCTCTCATGCACGCTGTTACTGAACTATCACATTAAACCAAATTACACGCGCCTGCTAACATCAGCCAGGGCTGTAGCCGGGCTCAGGCGGCGGATCACTACACTAAATACATGAGCCTGCTAACATGAACCAGGCCTGCAGCTGGGCCTCAAGCGGGGGGACACGCGCCTGCAAACATCAACCAGAGCTGCAGCTGGGCCTCAAGCGGGGGAACACGCGAATGACCGTATCTGAATACACACATTACACACATTCTATTCCATATCTGGACAACGTCGGGACGGGCTGCTAGTATTAATATACAATGACAATATGCTTAATAGCAAGCCTACAGCAATAGCCACAAAAAAGTGTGTCATGTTTTTTAATAGCTTCCTATTAATCTCTCTTATACTAGGGAACCTTCACTTATAGCGGACGTAAATACTCACACTCCAAAATGGAAGGCTTGTGTTATGTTGCCTCGGTTCTTTGTAATGAACGCTGCCCTGCCCCTTTCACCTTCTGTGTGCGCTCACAGCTGTAAGCGCTGTTATCGCGGACGGTAATGACTACACTACTACGAAGTCGCGTGGTGTAGGATGCATTATTTGCCAAGGAAACCGTGCAGCCAAAGGCACTTTTGTCGCTTGCAGGTATCAGCGGGACCAAACGTTAGCTAGTGATGGATTTTGGAACTCAAATATAAATTCGTATTCATGCTTTATCTGGTGTTGAGAAGATTGGGCAGTGTTTTACTGTGTTCCCATCACAAAGTCATGTAAGTGTGCACGGTTGGTTGAACATTTCTTTACTGTATTTTTATTTGGAAGAAGGGTTTATGGTTTGCATCATTACAAATGATATGGTGTGCGAGAAGGCCGGGTGTATTCGAGCAAGTAAGTGTGAGTCTAATACGTGCCCAGTTTCTGGTCACTTCCTGGTTTCATCCAACTAACTAATACTGGGCGGTATTTGGAGGAAGCCTTTAGTTGCTGGCATTGGCAACTGCAACAGGAAAGCTACTGGCGAGGTCAGCTTGTTAACATAACTCCATACCCAGCTGGTCTAAAAAGAAAATATTACTTTTTTATTCTTCCTCGCAGAAAAACAAATCACTGGACTTTTTTTATGGATGCTTCGACTAAGCTACGAAACGTAACTTTCAGAATTGAGTCTCTTGCACCGTACTTACTATAAGCCATCTGTTTTTTGTAGCTCTATTCAATCTCTTGCATAGCTGAACTAGAGTAGCACCGTTCTTGCCTTATGTACACCCCTTCATATTTGGAGTTTAAGTGATTAGTACAAATATATCAACAAGCATTAGAAAAATAACCGTTCAGCATTGCAATGAGACTTTTACTGAGCAGCAACCCTTGTCTTTGGTTTTTCAAGGTAAATTCATATTCGAGGAACTGATTTTTTTATAATTATAGATTTGCCGCATTTGCCACATAATCCATCATCTGCCACATAATCTTCAGATTTTAACAAAAAAGAAATTTAATATTTGGCTCAAACGGTCCAAAAGTTACAAAAAAATGTAGCAATAAGCATTGGCATAGCCAATAGGTCTCGCCTTTGAGACTTTATAAGTGTTTAGCCATGCAACAGTTGATGTTGTTGCACCGAGGATATTGTGCTGCACAACTAAATACTTATAAGGTCCTAAAAGGGAGACCTATTGAATGTAAATGTAAATGTCATGGTACTTATAGAGCGCACTGTCACCAGACGGTCACCTTGCGGTGTTGCCTATACGGTTTCCTGGCGCTGATACTCATACCGCTGTGGAACCCTTCCTGGCTTTCCCTGTGAAGTGTCCACTCCTGGGCACCCCCAGGGTGAAGCCAGGCATCCTTAGCGCTGTTGGGGCCGGTGTGGAGGCTAAGCAAGCTATTGCCCAGAGTTGCATCGTGGGGCCCGTGATTAGAATAGGCACTGAGGTGAAAATTAACAGGTTTGAGGAAATTGAGCCCGAGACCCCGCCGAGGCGGGAATCGAACCCTGGTTCTTGGCCAGAACTCTGCATCAGGGTCTGCCGCTCTAACCATTGAGCCACACTCCTCCACTTATGCCAATGCTTGTTAGATATGGAAAGACAATTTAGCATTTCTTATGGGACGAAAATGGCAATTGGGTCCGTTAAGAAATGCTAAATCCGTTCGTACATCTGGCCCTAAATGTTGTTCAAGCGTACATGGGTGCACATCCGCAATAATCTCTTACCTGGCAGTGGACATCTACAGTGAAGCTGGAACAATTTTCACAGTGGGGGTGCTGGCCACTGGAGTCAGCTCAAGCAAATAATAAGTAGGTTGAAATATATTCGTGTCCTGAATTAGTGACTGTAGGGAATGAGTGAACGCTTTACCTTCTACAGCGTAAGAGCATCGCCTCCACAACATTTTTAAAAATAGTCTCCAGTGATGCACATATTCCTAAACGTAAGGAAAAGTTGGTTTTGATGGGGCACAATATAGTCTGTCCATTTATTGTAGTAGATTTAGCCTTGTGTCAATCACTCAATATATTAATGTACCCTAACTTGTTTTTAAACCTGACATAAAAGACAGAAGAGCTGATTTTCAAAGGTAATCCTTATACTTTTGTGTACTTTTACTATAGTTTGATAATCACAAAGGTATTTTACTAGTAGTATCTCTTTAGGACTGTGGAGTCTCTACACCTAAAAAGATAGGACAGACCTTTCTTTTTCTCTGCAAATAATCTACAGTTGTAAAGATACTACTAGTAAAATACCTTTGTGATTAGCAAACAGTCATACACTTACACAAAAGTGCAAATTAGCATTTGTAAATCAGTCCGACTGTCTGATTGTTAAAAGACAGTATGACTGATTTGTCCGTCAATCAGTGGTAATTTCCTTATGATGGCACAGTATGAGTTATTATACAACAGCTAAAAAAAAACAAATATTCATTCCTTTTCGAATTGAAAAGTGTGTTCCTTTAAAACAAATATCATAATACAAAGTGTCAGTTCTGCGAAAATGCCCATTCTTCCCTGGACGACAAATGCAAACAGATCTACATGCTTAGATTTAAATGTACTTTGTGAGAAGCAGCTGTTCAGTTCTTTACCAAATGCAGAAAGAAAAAGAAACCTCAACTCCTTACCCATTCTCCTGCTAAAGGTTTGCTGTTTACCTCTCACACCTAGATTGGGCGCCACTGGCAGCATGCAGGTGTTGGGTGGGGTAGCACTTTGATCGGTCTCTTTGGTATGTTGAAGCATAGCTTCGAGGCGGCAGTCGAGTAGGCTGAGGAAGCCCTGGGTGCTTACTATTTTGTACCCCTCGTTACCACAACCGTTGTCTCCTGTATCCCACCCCATTCCAAATTCTTGGGGAGGTAAATGCCACGCGCCCCCCACTCTTCCTTCACCCATGATATTAGTGCGTTGTTGGAGCTCTATGAAACAACAGGCAGTAGATTTTCTGAGGTACAATGAAACAGATATGTGATAGTTCACAGCTATCAGAAAATACAGGGGCATATTACCAAGGGCTTTATATCCGCTTTTTTGGCTTTAAAAGCTAAAGAAGCGGAGATAAAAATATCGCCCTATGCAAAATCGCATATTAGGACCCTTTTTCACTATGCTTCCCTTTTGCATCTCTAATGAGATGCAAAATGGGTGTTCCAGAGCAAAATAATAGGAGAAATGTCGCTAAGGGACATTTCTCCTATTATCAAGCTTCACACTAACCCTTTTAGAGACAAAAAAAGCAACGCTAACCACGGTTAACGCTGCTTTTTTACGTCTGCTAATTTTCAGACTTTGCCATGTAATCCAATGGGAGGTGGATTACATGGATAAATCCACCATGGGCTAGCAACAAGGATATCCCTATCCTTGTAGTTTTATCGCTGCATTACCAGCGATAACCTCCCAAAATGCCGCTATCGCTGGATTTTTTATCGCCTAGGCGGTTAGCGTTGTTAATAACTCGATAACCAGAAGATATTATCCAGCAATAGCGGGCGTTAAAAAAATTAACGCTAAGTGCCCTTAGTGTTAATTTTCCCTGTTCCTTGTTAATATGCCTCATAGTTCATTAATGAAAGACGCATCCGTTGTCTGAAAAACATGCACTAACTTAGCGGAATTATGAAGCAGGGTTCGTAGCCGGTTGTGGGGGAGGGGATTGCTGGGCCAGTGCAGCCCATATTACTCATCGCCCCCCTCACCCCCCCCACACTCCCCTCCCAAGTGACCCAGGCAGCTGGCGCAGCATTTATGGAAAACCCACATTTTAATGCATACAATATAAATTGAAAAAACATAGGCGCCGGAAGTAGAACTACAGGTTGAGGACTGCTGCAGTACCCCCAAAATAACCATGCTGGAGTTCAGACATTGAAGGAGCACATGCCTCTGCATTTCGTTTTTTTATTGTCAGGTTTCCTGTGCTTTAGATTTAGGGATCACATTTCAAGCTATACTTTTTGACAAATTGCTGCTTATTCTTTTCAAAGGGCGATCTTTACTTTTCTTTCTCTGATCGAGTGAGAGCATTTTGTAAAGTGAACTATGTGACAATCTCACTGGGCTCACAGGGAGTGTGGAAAATAAGACTGTAGGATGTCGATATTTTTCTAATACACAACACAATTTAAATATTTGTAAATGAACTGTACAAATACTTATAAATAAATCAACAGTCATGAAAACACAGATGAAGCACATTTTGTTTCCTAATTCTGAATTGTCAGGGAAACAAAGATGTTAATAGGATCAAAACAAATCTTATGAATATTGTATTTTATTGTATTGAGTTACAGCATTTGTCTAGCGCTTACTATTGCTAAATGTGGAGCACTAAGGCGCTAATGTACGTGGCAACAAGTTATCAAGTTATGCCATATAGGGTGTGCGGTTGGAAGGGAGTTGTGTTCGTTTTGTGAATCTATGTGGGAAGTGTTTCAATGCCAGGCATGTTGACGATTGAGTTGTGTTTATTGTGTTATGGGATGCAGCGCGTAGCAGTGTGGTGGATAATGAAGTGTGAAAGACACGGACGCTCAGTATATCGTTTTTCATTACACTTGCAGCTTTGAACAGCTTTGAATGTCCCTTTATGGCATCTTTTATAATTGTAGTTAGGCCTTACAGTAATTTTAATAACACCAGAGTAATTTCAGTAATCTGCATTACTCCTTGACGTGTGATTGATTACCAATAACACAATTACTCACACTCGCAAATTCCAAGTAATTTGGGAGAGAAAATCCTACTGCGAAAACAACTGTAAAGATTGTGAGCAGCTTCTCGAGCTGCTGTTTTTGTTCTGTTGCATTTAGTTCTATTTTGTTAGCATAAAATCCATCCTTGCATTAATTTTGGATGCAAGGGGGCATGTTTTTACTCTAAGAAAATATTGCTAAATAATTTGCTCATGCAAGTTGAACGTACGACCGTAGAAGGGTTTAACAAACATGCCTTAGGTGTCTGTAAACATCCAATAAGCTGGTAAAAAATAAGAGTGTAAAAACTCTCTCTCTCAAGGTAGAATAGGCAGAAAGCACCGTTTAAAATGACTAAATGAAAAAGTAACAAGAAAGGTGTAGATGCGTGTCAATTTCTTACCTTTGTTTTCCCTCCCTGTAGTGTGTGAGAGCGGCAAGAGGGGTGGGTCCTTATGAACACTTCACCAATTCTGTGGAAAAGGTGTCTGTGCCTGTGATGCAGCTGATCCATTGGCAAACAAGAGCCCAGACACCAACCCACCCAGCTCATTCTCCCATGGACCACTGCCAAACAAAAAATACATTTCTTAGGGTGGTGTAACACCCAAATAATGATATGAAGAAAGGCTCTGAGTATCCGAGAAATATCCAACTGTTGAAAAAATGTATGTCAGAAAATGATTAATGTGAGGATCTGGCAGCTTTATATATATTTTTTTAATTTGTTTATTAGCATTTTGTTAATAACAAATACATGGTAAACATCACAGCAATGTCTGTCTAGTAACAAATAATGAATTTGTGCAACAAAGACAGAGCAGGGTAAGTGAATAGACAGCAAACAAAGTATCTCACGGGCAAATCCATACCCTGCAATGAATGGTGCAGAGAAGCAATCGGTGTCCGCCCTGATGCATGATTGCCAACCCAACCGAAGCAGAGCACTATAATGGGAGAAACCTTACTATGCCCCATGTAGCTTTTAGAGTTTTGGGTTAGAAGGGAGGGAAGGGGGAAAACATGGAAAGGAACATACATTTTTAAAAAAACGGAGATAGCCAAACTGTCTCAGGGAGCATATTTCCAGCAGGTAAATATTTATGTCGGAGGGGGCGCAGGTAAGTAGGTATCAGAAGTCTGAGCGTTTTGGTCTACAGAGGAACATTCACACCACATCCGAGGGAAAAGAAAGGGGTGGGAGGTACATGAATGGTTGGAGATCACATCAGGCGGGGGCATGAGACCTCTGAAAATAGGGGGCTGGTTCTCCTCAGTGTGCACCGATCCCTCCTCAGCGCCCATGTCCATGTCCTGAACTCCATCAACTGACTCATCTTGCTCCCCAGGCTCTGATTCTACATCACCCTCTGGCATTCCCAGCTTTCCAAAGCTTTCCTCCACAGACCACGATTGGGCATCCCCTCACCCCCCATGCATCCTCCCTAAGCAGGACTCTTTCTTCGGCCCTAGCCCATGTGGTAGCATACCTCACCCAGGTCCCTAGAAAATGACCCATCAATAACTTCCATGCCATTGCAATTCATCTCATGGCCAATATAAGGGCCAGGTCTAAGAGCCTGGTCCCCACCTTCCGAGTTTTGGGTCTGAGGAAACCCAAAGAAGGCAAATCTCAATTGTGAAGGGAAGTGCACGACCCAGAGTAGTGTGCAGTCTAAGAATTACTGCATCCCAGAACAGCTGTACTGTGGTGCAGCTCAAAGTCATGTGACAAAAGTCCACACCAGGTTGCTACACCGGGGAAAGGCACAGGTATATGGCTCCCCCATAAATTACCTGGAGCATGTGACATGTCAGTTAGGTCATGTGGACATAGTTAAATTGGATATACTTCAGTCTATTATTTCTGGAGACTTTTTTAGGGTAGGCCAGTATCCTACTCCAGTCCCGATCAGTGACCTTGCATCCCAACACGGCATCTCACCTGAGCTGAGCTCCACCAACGGTCTCTGCACCATTTAATTCAGGGACCTGTAGATCCTTGTGACTGGATGCCGAGCTGCCCCCATAGACAGCAACATCTGTGGTAACATATGGTGCATTGGTTTCTCCCGGCCCCGACCCAGAGATCGTCAAAAGTCTGCACCAGGGCCTCATAGGTCAAAAACTGTCCTAGGAGAAAGCGTGTTGGGCTAGTCACCAACTGCCACCAGCCCAGCCTCCATCCAACATCCCAGCCATTGCTCTAGCCATCCCTGATAACTACAGACTGATTAAGCTAGACAGAGGCCCTACATTACTAAAAAAAACTCAATTAAGGTAACATGGATTACAACCATTATCTCTGACTCGGTAGAGATGGGTATTTTTAAAATAAATCTCTCAGCTGCACCTCCAGCTGTGGCCCCTGCCACACCGCACAGTGTTTCATAGGCAGTAGGCCTCTTTTGTCACCATGGAACAGCACCAGCGGAGACAAGGGTGGGTCCTGGAGTTCAGGTAGGCACCCCGCCAGGCGTACAGTACAACCATGATGATGTTGGGCTGGTGCAGAGCTATTCGATTAAGTGTCGACCTTGCTGGCTCGCATGGCCACACCTCGACTTTCTGGCATCCTTGATAGACTATTTATCAGTGTTAAAGAAAGAGAACAAAAATAATGGCAAGGAATACTTAAGTGTGATAGGAGAAAAGGAGGTATGAATGTAAAGGTGCAGATTGTCTATAGTTATAAACATCTAAACAGTACTCATGATATATTTGATGGCATTTACGAATGTCTGAAAAGTTTCAGCACTCTGTCCATCATCTCCTTGTGTTTGCTTTGTTCAAACTAAGTTGGCAGGGTATGCCCAGATGTGGTTCCCTTTCTCATTTTACCACTGGATTCAAGCTATCCAGGCTGATGAGGGGTGAAACCCGGAAACCAGTCCAGGAGCCTTGTTTCCTGGTCCAGGGAGGACCTGGCTTGGTAGTTCGGGCTAGACTGTTCCCATGAGGCAAAAGGCCAAGACTGATTTACATATGGCCAGGTCTAAACTGGGGTGGCATGGTGAGCAAAAGAATGATGGGTTTAACCCAGATCTCCTGACTGGGGGAGAATGTTTTGATTTCTTCTGCATTCCGTCCATCAATTCCATGCCTTTTGCAGCTCTAACAACTGTGTTCTGAGAATTTTGCCCAACCTCAAAGGGTTAGGTGCAGAGCCTGGCTGTAGTTCAATCCCTGTAGCCAACCACCTGTTGCGCACAGCTGAAGGCCATGTTCACCTGTGGTTTATGAACAGTGGGGTGTGGGTGCAGGGCAGAGCCCATGGACAACTCCCATTGCACATGCCAAATGCCTGGTCAGGGTCTGGAGGACCTGGAGGTCAGGCTTTGGGAGTAACCCCTCTCACACATTTATGGGCGCTGGATAGGCCACCCATGGAGTGTTGGGGGCAGGGCCTAAACAGAGGCCAGGACCAATAGCCAACTCCTGCTACATTTTTTCAAAAATCATCCATTGCAGGTGCTCGTCCCCTGCCAGAGTTCGGCACAGGTGATCGAGGGAACAGGCCCAGAGGACAATTTCTCAAAGTGCATGGTAAATAAACATGTGCAGAGGAGATTGGCAATCCATGGAGGGTTGGGCGCAAGGTCTGGGCAGAGGTTAGGTCCTTTGATGGCCACGTGGAAATTCCCAAGGCTGCGCACTACAGGTATCTGCTGCGGTAAACAGCGTTAATGACAAAAAAAATTCCCGCATGGAATCACAACGTGGTCGTTACAACGACCGCATTGTGATTCCGCATACCATTACTCTGCAAGTCGGAACAATGACTTGCGGAGGACAGGGGAAGGTGTTGGATTTAAAATCCAACGCCTTCCCTAGTGTCCGCACAGACTGGAGTTGGAATAGTAAATTATACTATTCCAACATCCAGCCCCCCCCCTCCGCTAGTCGTTGTACGACTCGTGGAGTAATGGTATGCAGAATCACATCGCGGTCGTTGTAATGACTGCGTTGTGAATCCCTGTGGGGAAAAAGACTGCAGGACAAACACATATATTCATCTGCTGCCCCCAATGAGGTAGGTGCAGAGGTTGGCCAGATGACAGTCAATGTAGCCAATTCTACTGCATGCAGACAAAGCTGTGTGCACTGGTGTTTGGCCGCATTTGGAGGGTGGGATGCATGGCCTGGAGGCCATGCCCTCTGGCAAACCATGCTGTACCCAACCTTGAGGTATGTGCAGCAAGGGTTGGCCACCCACGAAGTGCTGGGGATAGTGCCTCACCACAGGCTAGATCCTGTGGGCAGCACCTGCTGTCTACGGCCACACATGTTGGTTGCCCGCAGAGTGATGAGTACAATGTGTGGCCTGAGGCCCTGTGGCCAACTGCCTGATGCACATGGCTTAATGTGGTGCACACCTGGGGAGGCTGCCCGCAGAGAGTTCAGTGAAAGAAACTCTTGGATGATGCATCTGATCAGAAAACCCCCAAAATTGCTGAAAAAAATGGTTAAACTGGAGTTAATTATTTGCAAAATCCCCTAAAATACCTCAGTTAAGTGAAGTTAGCATTATTAATTTAAACTCAAAATCACATGAAATTCACAAGTTATGGTTAGGGTCACAATCTACAATGCTCACAACAGCCATGCAAACTATAACTAACACACTACATGCAAAGTTCATGACCTTATAATATTCATACAATAAATAACACCACATAAACGTAAAATGTAATTAATAGCGCTCAATCAAACTAATTAATGATACTAAATTTAACTTGTTCATAGTGGCATGGGAATGTGATATGTACACGTATCTGTAAGATGATTTACAATATTTGTCATTGCTTCTTTTTCATTAAGTGTGAGGTCATGAGCATTGCACATAGTTATCCATGAGGTGAAAAAAGTTCCAGGCATCAGGTATAGATCAACTGAGCGGCCATACATGAATATTGGGAGGATCCAATAACAATATGACTTTTTTGATAAGTGCTGGGTCTGAAAAATTATATGGCAGCCCTATTGAGGATTGTTGGAATTGTCTATCCACTAAAGGTATGGACTCTGTGCTGAGAATATTGGCACTACTTTTCAGAGTATCCGTGCGCGTTACAATATAGATAACTTAACATAACATACTACTCAGGGAAAGAATTGATAGCCCTGAAGGAAAGGTGCTGGCCCTATTGGGCAATAGTTAAGCAGTTCAGCTGAGAAGTATCAGTACTGTCAAATGATTTTGCCAACCTCACAAAGAACAATACTGAAGAGTGTTGTGGCTATACTGCCCTATGGGAGTATGGCAGTCCTTCTGAGAAATAAATGTACTGTCCTAATAAACGAGTTGCAGTTTCCCTGAGAAGTGTCAGGACTGGTATTTTATACCGATCAGATATCTTGATAGTCCTAATAAAGTTATAACATCCCTTCTGAAAAGTGGTAGTGTTGTCAATGAAATGTATATCAGCAGTGATAAAATGTTGGTTCATCAAAGATGTGGTAATACTTTTGAACATGTTTCTGAACTACATTTCATCTATGCAGTCCATCAACTGCCGAATACTAGGAATTCTCAAATTTCTTCTTTGATTCCCAGACTGGGTAGAAGGGTACTGTGATTAAAAAGGCAACAACTGCCTTGCATTTTCCAAAGAATTGTTGGGTAGAGATACCCCATCCTGCATACTCATTTTCAAAGTATAATTTTAAATCAGCCCTATTTGAGCAGTGGACGTCAAATGCACAATGCACTTTTTGTTTTCCCAAAAATATTTTGAGGGAGATCCCCGGGTCCACCTTTACAAATCTCTTTTTAAGTTGTTTGTATCATTCATCAGTTGGACTGCCATGAAGTGCCTTAAACCTGTGATTTGCCACTTCATGCACATTTATAAGCAAAAGCTTTATTAAAATTCAATATTTCATCTGCATTGACTAATCTTACTGGCCAGATGTGCTTTAACAATATTATAAAATTGAGTTGAAATATTTTTTTTCCCTATCACAGTGAATCCAGCCATTATTGACCATCATTTTCTCTTTGTTATCTCTGTCTGAAATTCTATCTTTTTTCTATAAGACCCTTCCAATTATGCCCTTGCCAATCTCCCGCTCACAACAATGTATGGGTACACTGCATTACTATGCACCGCTACACATATTAGTCTTGCTTCTTGATATCACCGGTCACTCTATGGGGTCCATTCCGATCCGGTAAAATGCGCTCCGAATCGTCGTACGGAGAGTTTGTTCCCCATACGAATCGTACCCGTAGACGTCCCGTACGTACGACGAAGTACGATCCGTACCAGGTGCCAAACTCCGTACGAGTCGTACAGGACTCCGTACGACTCAGATCTCCGTACGAGTTTCACTCGGAACCGGCTGTACGCGACATCACTACGGTTCGCGGCTGGTTTTTACGACCCAGCAAGTACTATTCGTGTCGGGTACGCGCCGTACGACCCTTTTCCTACGGGAGCCGAAAACAGTCGTAAACGCAGAGTTCGCGCCAAAACAGGTACGGAACGCCCCCCCCCGGGTACGGCACGTACCCCCCATGATCGCAGGGGTACACGCCGTACCCCTGTGATCATGCGGGGTACGTGCCATACACCCAGCGTACATGGGGTACGCACCATAGCCCATGTACGGTGGGTGTACGGCACGTACCCCATGTACGGTGGGTGTAAGGCACGTACCCCGCATGATCACAGGGGTACGGCGCGTACCCCTGCGATCATGGGGGGTACGCGCCGTACGGTGTGTAGGTGATCGTGCGCTTTTCCGTACGAATCGACGTGTACCATACGAATCGCGCCCGGGTCGGCCGATCGGAATCGTCCGGTCGTACGGCGTACGTACGAGTCGTACGGAAACGGCTCCGGATACGATTCGTACGGACGGGGATTTTACCGGATCGGAATCGACCCCTATGTGTTACTTTACTTACATTCCATGTTATTCTTCTTGTACAGCGCTTTGCTATTTTCCTGTGAATCTTTGTATTATCCTGTGTATTTTCTGTATTTTTTTAATTGTCCAGCACTCCGATACCAGAAATGGTCTTGTTTGTGGTATAGAAAACTTCATTAATAAAATATATATTTTTTAAATGTACAGCCTAATAACACTTATTATTTGAAAATGCAATTAAGTATATTGTGCCCTTTGAAATCCGACAATAGTGTTACATTTTAACAAACTTCCTCAGGAGAATCCACACCACCCTTGCCAAAATCCCTTTTGCATTCCTGACATTACCAGCTGCCAAACCACCAAAATCTTTACTAATTGCTATGGGCCTGGTTAGACTGAGAGTTCATGATAATACTTTTGGCGCATTACTGTGGTGCATGAGACTACTGTTAACTTATACGTGGTTGTAATGTTGCAAATGTGACTAATTAGGGCGTATAGTGCTCCCTTTGCTTCTGCAGCCTTTACTATTCTTTGGTTAGCTTGGTCAGGAACATGTATTCATCTTTGTTGAATTTAGCCAACCAACCTGGATTAGTGTAGACTGTAATCAGCATTGTTTGCCAGAAGCATAACACATTTTGTAATTGTGTTTTGGAAGACTGTTCTCTAATAACACTTTTCAATTTTTACAACTTTGCTATATTGCATACTGTGCTTAATTCTTCACACTAAATTAACAATCCTATTTGAAACTATTTTACTGGTGATAATTCATAGCAAAGTGCATTTGTAAGGCCAGAAACTGGGCTAAAACTTTGGAGTGCATTACAAATTAAATTCTCATCAGGTAGAATCTGTAGCCTTTACTTAGCAAGAGCAGGATACAGTAAATTAGGAATGGTTGCAAGCATAGAACAAGGTCCAGAAAATGTGCATGAGTTTAAATACAGGTGCATAGTAGCAAAACATCTAGTGGTTCAATAGAGGAGAGCTGAATCTCATACATAGGTTAGTAATTTGACATACAATGTAAGGTGGCATAAGTCCTTTTAAAAGGGGCCATCCGGTAAATCATATCACAGTACATCTCAAAATCCAATGTAGAGCTGGCTAAAGAGAGCACATCTTTTCCCAATACCAGAAGAATTTCATACAGACATGGTCCAAAAAATGTAGAAGCAACTGCCAATACTTCCATACACCTGAACATCTTTTGTATCTCTCCATCCTAATAAATTGCTTTGATTTGTGAAAATGGAATGCCTGAATGCCTACCATACATGAAACATTCTAAATTTGGACACGTGTGACATTCATTGCTTGTGGGTCTGCTATAATATATTATCCATAATACAGGACCTTCACACCTATGAAGTAGTGGGATTGACACTTACAGATGCCAAACGTACACAAAAAACGAAACTGAGAGAAAAAGTCTATATCTCTCTTTGAAGGGAATTACCACAGAATCAATTTCTACCACTGACATAACATGTTCGGTTACCTAATACATGATGGCACACATTTTCCTATGTACATACACAGATGATACCCAGATATTCCAACCATCATATGGGAACTCAAAACTTGATGTATATGATATTTTGATCTTGTTAAAAGATGGACACACTTTTAACTGATTATGTTTCAATTATTTAATAACTAAGATTATGTGAGTGCAAAGAAAATACTCTTTAATTACATAACAACCGAGAATGTTAAGATTTCAGTCACTCATAATTCCTAACCAAAAACATGAAAATCTTAGTTTGCCATTTGGACCCCATTGCGAAGCAGGAATCCTTTATTGATCTTATTTCCAGAACCAGTCTCTACAGTTTCTGACTCTTCAAATACTAGCCTACTTAAACCATAAAAGTACAATCCAAAATTCACATGGATTTAGAATATTTACTCAACAGAATGCCCAAAATTACACGTCAAGGCGATCGAATCATGTCAGAATACTGCAATATAATAGTGTTTTTCATACGGAAATGTGGCTTTTCTGATAGAAATGTGGCTGAATCCATCCACCATCCCAGCCATTGCTCTAGCCATCCTGATAACTACAAACTGATTTAGCTAGACAGAGGCCCTAAATTAGGCGAAGGCGTTGATATAGCCTTGAAAAAACTCAATTAAGGTAACATGAATTACAACCACTATCTCTGACTCCGTAGAGATGGGTATTTTTAAAATAAATCTCTCTGCTTCCGATACTTGGAGTGGAGCATTGATTTATCACCCTCCAGGATCCAAGTCTAGTTTCAGCCAACAGTTAGTGGAAGAATTAGCCACTCATGTTGTCGCCTCAAATAAATTCTTACTTCTTGGCGACTTTGATTACCATGGGGAAGACCATACCAATCCCGAGGTCTCTAAGCATTTAGCAGACCTGGAAACTTTAGGACTCTCCCAACGAGCCAGTGGCTTCACGCATATAGTGGGCCACTCACTAGATCTGCTGTTTTCTAACTCGGAAATTCTAGAATGTAAGGCACCAACACCCCTCACTTGGACTGATCATTTTTCAATCACCTTTCACATTCAGTCCCCACATCCTCCTGTAGAAGCCATTTTCTTACCAAATGCAGTAAGCTTTTTCTCCAAGAGTAATAGCCGATCAGCCTCACATGCATACAGACCATGGCATCGACTTACCCCTAAGGCCTTTAGAGAGGCGTTTGCCCTTAACCTGCCGCAAAACAACCCACAGGTCACCAACCTACTGGAGTCCTTTAACGTCACTCTCATCAAAGCCTTGGATGCCCCAGTCCCCTATAAAATCAACTGCCCCTCCAATCAACGGCCCTCGGCTTCCTGGTTCTCCTCCGAGCTAAAACAAGAAAAATCAAGGTGTAAGATCCTAGAGAGACGTTGGAGTAGAAGCAAATTTCCTCAAGATAATGATCTTTATAAAGAAGCCCTGTCTCCCAAAATAATATCAAGCTTGCAAGGCGTGATTATATCATTAAGCAAATTGAACAGGATGGTATCTCCCCATAAGTTCTTTTTAACATTGTCCATGATTTAATCACCCACGGGCTTGTGCCCATGCCGCTTCTGAATCCCAGGAACTCTGTGACTCACTGGCCAATTTTTTCCAGGAGAAAATCTCTCATTTATGCAAAACTCAACCTCATCTCCTTGCTTGGAGTAGGGACCATTAGTCCCAATGAGGACCAGTCTAAGGAGCCTCCCTATATTTTGGACAGCTTCATACCCTTCACTTTGGAGGTAATCTGTAGCTCCTTGATGACAGCCAAATCCGGTTCCCCTCAGGACACCTGCCCACCCAAAATAATGGCTCTCTTGGCCAACTATCTCGCCCCAACGGTCCTAGAGATCTTTAACTGTTTGGTGAAATCCGGCTCTATCTCATCTGAGTGGAAGACGGCATGTGTTCGTCCTATCCTAAAAATACCCTCCCTGGACCGAAATTCTCCGGCCAATTATCGGCCCATATCCCTGCTACCTCTCCTGGGCAAATTGCTCGAAAACCTAATTAACAAACAACTAGTTACCTACCTTGAAACCAATCACACCCTAGAGTCCTCCCAATCTGGCTTTCGATCTGGCCATAGCATGGAAACTGTACTCCGGGCCGTGACCGATTCCCTGTGCTGTGGGCTGGACTCAGGTAACTCAGTAATGCTTGTGCTGTTAGATCTCTCAGGAGCCTTTGACACAGTCTCTCATAAAAGGCTGATGGATAGGCTGTGAGAGATCGGCATTTAGGGACTTGCATTAAAATGGCTCCAGCATTTCTTGGAAGAGAGACATCAATCTGTCATCCTGGGCCCATATTCTTCCCGTAAGACAATCCTGGACAAGTGTGTCCCGCAGGGTTCCTGCCTGAGCCCACTCTGTTTATTATCTATATGGCGCCCCTTGCCAGAATTAACGAGTGTTTCGGTTTTGAAATAATGTCATATGCGTATGACACCCAGCTGATGTTTACTTTCGACCAGGACTTGATAGCAGCCAAAAACCATTACACCCTGGGCATGTTACCCATCTCTGAGTGGATGAACAGAAATGATCCCCAATTAAACACAGACGAGATGGAGATTATTCTGTTTGGGAAAGCAGCGTCTATTTGGACACACGATTAGTGTCCTCACCATCTGAGCGTCACCCCTGTGCCTAAACAAGCTGTAAAAAACCTGGGCATGAAATTTGACCAAGCTCTCACAATGAAAGAGCACATCTTGACCACCTCGGGAGTATGCTATCATAACATGCACCTTCTGCGCAGAATATTCCCCTACCTTCCACACCCGCCCGTAAGACTCTAGTACAAGCCTTGGTAATAATCAGATTGGACTACAGCGACTCTCCTTTTGTGGATGTCAATGAGACCCTAATGGCCAAACTCCAGGTAGTACAAAATACTGCTGCTTGGCTTGTTCTCAACCGCCCGTCAGGCAAGTCCTCAGCACCGATGCTTAGAAAACTGCACTTGCTTCCAGTGGAGAAAAGGTCCTGTTTTAAGGTCTGTTCCTTATCTCTAAAGTCCTAAAAGGAAAAGGCGCGTTATTTCTGCAACAAAAAATCAAAACTTACACCCCAGGATCCTGCCTTAAATCCTGTGACAAAGCCTTATTATGTGTACCTCGCATTCGTCTGACGCGTAGTGGCGGAAAGGCGTTTTCCTATCTTGCTCCCCACTACTGGAACAAGCTGCCACTTTATGTTCTTACATGGTTGAACTAATGCAAATTTAGAAACCTTCTCAAATCCCACCTATTCTAATTTCCTCCTTTATGCACTGATCCCTGCTTCCTGACAGCGCTGAGATGTCCCCGGGTGAGTTGAGCACTATATTAAATATATTTAACGTAACATATGTGCATATATACCACATTTTGTTTCCATTGTTATAACAATATGATGATTTAAATCACTTGTTCTTACACATACATTCTGTCATAGGACTACCAGCTATTGTTAATATAGAATGATCTTTAGCAATACTCACCTGGCAGACTTTACATCAGCTTTGAGGCTTGTCACTCTATCTGCATGAATTCAGGGATGTTTGCTGCTGAATTATTGGATATGTATCTTTTGTAGGAAGCAGAGCCTGTTTAGAGTATTTATATTTGGAACTGCTGTGATATAACAGCAGTGACAAAACAGTCTACCTTTTAGCTTTTCTGACATCAAGGGAATGAATACTTGAATTTTGAAAAGTGTGCTGATGACCATGTATGAATTCCATATATAAAATAAATAGTAGGTCTGGGTGAAATTCCCTTAATTTCTTCTGCAAAAATTATTTTACATGCCCACAAAATATGTGGAATATGCATTAATACGTGTTAGAGCTGAAAGCATTAGGGTGGTCTTCCCCAACTTTTTGCCTGCCTGCCTGCCTCCCTCCTTTTTTCAGAACTTGTTTTTCTGATTCTAGGACTCTGTGCTCTTTTCCACTGCTAACCAGTGCCCAGTGCTAAAGTGCTTGTACCTGCTCCCCTAAACATGGTAACATTGACTTAACTAAGTTGACATATTTATTTTACCTATAAGTCCCTAGTAAAGTGAACTACATGTGCCCTAGGCCTGTACATTAAATGCTCGTAGTGGACCTGAAACACTCATTGTGCCACCCACTTAAGCAGCCCTCCAAAAATGGCTCTGGCTTCCATTGCAGAGTGTGTATGTGCACTTTTAGACTGCCAACTCGACCTGGCACAGTAACCCTATTGCAGAGCCTAAACCTTCCCTTTTCATGCATATGTCACCCCTAAAGTAGGCCCTGTCTACCCACAAGGCAGGGTGCCATGTAGTTAAAAGGCAGGACACATAGTTTTAAGGTTTACATGCCCTGTTGGTGAAATACTTACAGTTTCATTTTTGACTACTGCAAGGCCTTTCTCTCCCATAGGTTAACATCAGAATTACCTTAATTAATCTTTTAAGTGTAATTCCCAATTATGAAGCAATAGGCTTTTCAAGTTTGGTGTCACGGAACTGCCAATTTAAAATCCCAATTTATGTTGAGGTCGGATTTTACATTCAAGATTAGCAAATGCCACTTTTAGAAAGTTGGCGTTCATTTTCTTTATCCATTTGGTGCATTTTGCCTGTCTCTGGAATACACGTCTGGGGTGGGTGGCAGCTGGCTGGGGTGAGTTGCAGCTTGCGTCCTGCATTCCCTCTAGACTGTCACTCCAAGGAAGGTTAGGTGTGCCTAAGCGGTTATCTGCATGCAGATGGAGTATCCTGAGCAGGATGGGAGGAGGAGCTGACACACTTGAAAGGCTTGTGTCTGGTCCCCACACAAAGGATTGATTACTCTCCTGCAGTGTGTCTGGAACCATGTCAGGAAGGTAGAATCTCTGTGTACTTCAAAGCTTTTCTTTGAAGTCTCCCCTGCTTTAAAAGCACCACTGGGTATAAGTACTAGACCTCTGGCACTACCAAATTAGTACACTTCTGTACCAGTGACTCCTCTGCCTGAAAAAACTGCTGTGCTGCTGAAAGGTCTGCCACTCTATTAGACTGCTACTTTGATGGACTCTTCCTTGCTATGCTCTTGCCTTGCTGAGCCGCCCTGCTGCCTGCTGTTCTACTGCCAGGGTGTGAAGGACTGGACCTCCATCACTTGAACCCAGATTGACTCCAAGGGCTTTCTGGCTTGCCTCCTGTTCCAAGTCTCAAGGATATATAGGACTTCCACTACCTGCACCTGGACTCTGCAAGCTGTGAGTCAGATCTGCCAAGTGGTGCCACCCCTGTCCTGGACACTTGGAAATTAGGCCTAAGGTGCTTCTTCATCCAGAACCTATGCATTCTCATAGGAGCCTGCATATCATCACCTTTGTGTGAGTCGAAACCCGTGCATCTTTGTCGCTGCAGGGAGCGAACCAGGCTCATCGCCCAAGAACCAGCTTATCTTTGCTACGTAGAACGGATCTGGCGCATAGCCCTCGGAACTAGCGCATCTCCTTCAGAATCAACACATTGCCTACTGCAGGAGCCGCAGCCGCGCATCGCATCCGGAACCTGTGCCTCGCACTCATAACCTATGCATCACCAGAGCTGCATGGAGAAAACTGATCTACTGATCTACTGCATGGCTCGACATCAAAGCATTGCCTCAGTGGCATATCGCATCCTCGTTGATGACGACGCATCCTGGATCAAAGTACTTCGGTTCTGTGGGCCCAAGGGGATCCCTGTTTCTGGCCTAAGCTCCATCGCAGTTGGCCTGAACTTTTGACTTTGCCCTGGTGTAGCCCAACTAGATAACCCATTTAAGTGGTTTTGTCTTTATACAATATTTTGACATTTATTCTTTACAAATTCATATCTCAAGATTTTCACAATGGGATTTTTGTCGTTTTGGCTTGTTTTATTTACAAAACCATGATACATTTTTCTAACCTAGTGTGGAGTCTATTTGTGGTGCTTTTGCGGTGTTATTGTATGAAGTGTTGCACAAATACTTTACACATTGCCTCTTGAGGTAAGCCTGACTGCTCTGTACCAAGCTGCCAGAGGGTGAGTACAGGATACTTTAAGGTGTGTTGTGACTTACCCTGACTAGGATTGGGGTTCCTGTTTGGACCGGGTGCATATCTTTGCCAACCTGAAACCCAACTTCTAATAAGCAAAATGCTTCCTTCTGCATTTTACACAGTTTTTTTAGACATGTGTCCTTGAAACTATTTTAGGAAAAATAGTGCAATTACATGACATAGTGTAACGGTGTATTTACTGGTATTTTGCATAACAATCACGATGAAAATGCTGCAAATAATACATGATTACATCAGCATAAATGAAATTCCGCTTCCACTTTTCCTGGGTTTATGGAGGCCTGGGTGAAGCATACAAAGACTAGGAAAGCAAGCACTTCCTAATGACATCCAGTAGTAAAAACACAACTGTAGCATTTTTCACTAGGGTACTAGAAGAGCAATGAGTAACTTCATTCCAAATCTGCTCCTCATGGTAATGGCATTCTGTTGAAGATACAAATGGTATACATATTTATAGATAGGAAAGCATTACAATAAGGAGGTTGTTTCCCACCAGGGTATTCTAAAATGTTACTAGGCAATAAGGTGATAGCTTGAGTGGCAGATGATGCAACATGAAACCTTAAAAAAACAGAGAACTCCAATCCCAGTTATGACTGCTTAGAACATCTGTAATGTTATGTTGTGTAGGCTTCCTCATGAACATGCTCCTGTAAAATGATTGTCCAAATCCACTGTGCAGGGTAAAAGCTTTCACGGAGTGCACGTTGTGCCTGTTCTTCTGCAACACTACCCAAACTCCTGTAGAAGGCACCTCCTGTGCCTGTGTAAAGTTATTTTTCTTAGAAACTTGTGGCAGATTTATCAAGACTTTTGCACCTCCACACAGTCATGCAAAGTGATACAAAGAAGTGCAGAGCATTTATGAAGTGTTGCTTTCCAGCTCAAAACATTATTTGTGCAGTAAAGTTTCCCTCTGAGTAGCATAACTTGTGTTTTGCACTGCTTAGTTCTAATTTGCATCAAGGGGCGGGGGGTCCATGAGTGGTACATGGGTGTTCCAACACCAGTACTCATGGATTTTTACACAAAGGCATATATATCTACAAAGATAGTATTTGCATTAAAAAGTAATATTGAGTACGTTGATATTAACTAGGGGACCTTATTTTGCTTGCATGAGTGCTGCACTGTACAACAGTCATCCTGCTGCACTGTACAACAGTCATCCATCGTGTGAAAGGTTAATGTTTGGTCAAGCATAAGTATTTATACTGGAAGGATATCCTTCCAGTACAAAACCTCTGCTAGATATCACACACACCTCTGCACAATGATGAAAAAGTGTGTGTGTGTGTGTGTGTGTGTGTGTGGGCGGGGCACTAGGCAGCCTGTTTTTGTGCCAGCACCATGGAAGAAAGCAACCGCAGCAGACCACATCTAGTAAATATGGCTCTGTGCTGCTTCATCCCCCTAGTAATTTAGTGCTACAACTTTGGTTGCTACAATACAAAGTCCTCTAGTGTGACAAATAAATCTGCCCACCAGCACCTACTACCCTCTCTAATCCTCCTCCTAAGAGTGTGAATCTGGCACTCTCATATAGCATGGAGGCAGCATAAGAACTTAACTGTGGCTGTATGACTGAGAGACTCTGCTAAACCCATGGTTTCCCTAAAATCTGCACTACCCTATGCAGAGCATGAAAGAAAGTGCAGTGGTACAATGCTACCAGCCATTCCACTGCTTCCCTTGGGTCTTTGAAAACGCAAGGAAGGCTGAAGAAGGCAGGTGAGATAAGGATATGGCATCATTGCTTTTAGGTCTCCAGCAACATGATACATACTTCTACTACATCCTTGCAGTATTCAGAGAACAGGAGTAGGGAAGAGGAGATGAGTGCTACTTTCCTCTGTGATAATTTTTTATTTTCCTTGCTGTGCCGCATCCTAGATGAATATCCAAGGCCAGCATCTATTCGCACATGAATGAATTAATTAATTGAATGAATGAATGCTATCCCTGTATCTGTATATGGCACTTCTCTTGTGGAGCACAGCTGCAAAGTGATGGAAAGTGGTTTATTAGTAGATATAAGGAGTGACTTACCACTAGTAATAAGGCCACAAACACAATAAAAGGGTCAGTCAAGGTCTCAATAAATTATTCCCTTGCTCAACCCTTGATAGTTGGCATCAAGCAGGCAGGCTTAACTTAGGAGACAGGTGTGTAAAACATTTACAAACCACAATACATTAAATAAGTAAGACACAACACACAATAAAAAATCCAACTCCAGTTTATGAAAATAGATTATATTTTTATGAACAATGGACACCAAAACGACAAAAGTCCAAAGTAGGGAACCAGAGATATGATTTTGTAAAGATTAAATGTAAAACGCTTAGAAGCAAATAGCACTCAAAGGGTTAAAAAAAGGTCATGCTGTATAGGAACAAAGTAATGAGTTCTTTACACTTATTTCCAGAAGTGTTTCTTGATGCAGGGAAGTGGTCCATAGGACCAGTCACAGGTTCAGGCCCTCTGGTTGGCCTCTTGGCATTTACGACTACAACTCCCACAATGCACCTGGTCATCTTATGGAGCTTTTTGCCAAAGTTGCACCAAACGTCTTCAATTTCTGAATCTTCTTCCAGAGGTCTCCTTGAGGGTTCAATGTGTCAAAAACACCAATCCAAGGGTCAGTGGGATGTCTGGACTACAATTCCCAAAATGCACCTGGCCAAATCCTTAAAAGTCCACTGAGCGCACTCCACAAATGGGAATCTTGATGGAGATGATGCAGGTGGACTGTGTTAACCTGTAGAGTGCAGGGAGTCCACTTCTAAATCCTTATTGAAGCAAGACAACGTCTTTAGGGCTGTAGTACCAGATAGTGCAGCAGGTGCAGTCCCTCAGATTTCAGGCATTTTGGGTGCAGATCCAGATTCCTGCAGGGCAGTCCTTCTTGTAGTTTCAGGTAGCAGATCTGAAGAGTTATGCAGTTCTTCTAAATTTATTCACAGTTTCTGGGTGTCAAGTAGGGGGGCACCCCTGACCAGTGGGATGCTGGGTGCCACTTAAGTGTATGACCACTTCCTCCATAGTGTGGCAAATTCTTGCCCAAGAGGGCACTACTTTCTCTCCAGAAGAGTTAGATGGGGCTAAGCCAACCCACTGGCGTGGCTATGTTTTACTACCACTTCACTTCCATCTCTCTCCTTAATCTAATTCCTGAGGCTCGTGTGTGGCTGTGGGGTGCAGGTTGTGGGGTCAGCATGTGCTGCCCTTAGTGTCAATCTCCATTTGAAGATCAGTCTGCCTTCCTCAACCCCTTCCTGCCTTTTGGCTTCTGCAGCCAAAGTTCTCCACCCACAGGAAATCCATTGTCAACTCTGACAGGACACTTCACACCTCATCAAGCAGCTGTGGCTCAGCCTGGGAAAGGCTGGCCAATCAGGACAGGGCACTGGAAAGCTGGATTTCGGCTCACATAAAAGGAAAGTTTAATAACATATTTTCTGTAATAGTTATTATAAATCTAATAGTGGCAAGTTATTGAATTTATCTCAAATATTAACATGATACCTTGCAGTAGTTTTATGCAACTCCTATCAATATTTATTCTTAAATAAAATATTAGAATGTTACCCTATGGAGTCATTCACTACAATGGGTAAAACAAAATTGCCGGCTTTCCCTCACTAGGGCTTCTAAAACATCTTTTATACTGTCTGTGCTTCTAGTTGCAAGGCACCATACCCAGGAGGCACCTAGGGGAGACCTCATGGGTGAGTTATATGTGAAAATAAGGTAGATTCATACTTTTAAAGTACCTTTAAATCGAATTTCCATATAATTTCAATCTAAAAGCAGCCTGCAAGACAGGTCTGGATTTAAAAATGACAGCAGGCAACACAGTGGTGCACACTGCATTACCAGAAATCTATTGGGTCTCTGAATTATACCAAATTACCATGCACATTTAACAAAGAGCACAGTCCTTGGGTCTGCTTAGCAGACCCCTGGTACAGTCTGAGTCAGAAAACCAGCATCTAGTGGTCAAAAGGGAGGCAAAAAGTCAGGGGCACTGCAGACAGGTAATGATTTTTTACACAAAGTTTTTAGTAACAGATTATTAATCAGAGGTGGGGTGCAAAAAAGACAAAAATATGAATGAAGAATACACAATAATTAAAATGGAGCTCACATTATGTCAAACTCTTATTAGCAATGAAATCACAGCAAGAGTTGAAAGAATGTATTTACAGTTTACAAGAGGATCATGTAAGCTAAGATATTCCGTTTACCATGAATTTCTTTGACTGTCATATCGATAGAATACTTATTCTCATCTATAATATTGTGCTTCTGGGTATTAACATCTTTTTTTTTCTTTTTAGCACAATGCAAGATCTTGAGCCCCCTCCAGGGTCATCAGCGAATCAGTATAGAATCGGGAGCTTGGCCAACCCTAGAAGATTCAAGGATCAGGACTTTGAAACTATAAGAAACTATCACTTGAGCAAGGGACAAACATTTACAGATGATACCTTTCCAGCTAACATCAGCATAATTGGCCCCAAACTTGTTGAGGAACTCCGCGTTCAAAATGTTGAATGGAGAAGACCAAGAGTGAGTTGCAATTTTCAATAGTCATGTCATAGTACTGCTAATCCCAGCACTGCTAAATTGTGTCACAATGACTTTTGCAAATCTAGTTAGTAGTTTTGCAGTTCCATGACTCACTGAGTAACTGAGTAGTTGTAAGATAATTTGAGAACCGTTAGCTACAGACAACAAACCAAATCATAAGTAGTTTGCAAAACCTGAAAAAGCTAATGACTGAATGTCGGTCTACAGGAAGCTGATCCCATTCATGATGGCAAAGATGTAAAATATTCTTGAGCCTTTCATCTGCCACTTGGAAGGCACGCTTATTAAAACTTGGGCTGGTGATTGTAAGCTTATGCTTGGAGAAAACTTCCAGAGTTTTTCCAAAAGAAAATTAAAGGCCTCATTTACGAGGCCGCCGGAACGTCACTTTTAATGCCGGTTGGCGGCGCACACTGCAGGGCCACATTGACAAGGCCACGTAAAGTCATCCTGTGTGACTTTTCATGGCCTTGTAGATATGGACTGAAGCAATGCAGAGTAAGTTGCAGCATTGCCTCACCCTGCGTTAGGGAGGAGTGCAATGGGTATTATGGTGGATGTTCCTACATAACAACCGTGGCATTTGACAAATTACCAGGTTTGCAAGATTTTGTAAACCTGAGAATGCGTCTAATGCCTACGCCTCTCTAGGGGTGGCGTAGGGAAGGGCAAAGAGCCATTTTATCGAATGCATAACAACGCATGGAATTACAACGCAGTTGTTACGACTGCATTGTTACATCGCAGTACCATTACAACGTAAGTCGTTACAACGACTTGCTGTAGGGGCGTTCTAAGCTAAGGAATAGTATTATTTACTATTGCAACACCTTCCCTACTGTTGCACAAACTGGAGTTGGAATATTAAATTATACTATTCCATCATCCAGCACCCTCTAAACAAGTCATTGTAATGACTTGCCTTGTAAAGGTACTGCGATATAACAACACGGTTGTTGTAACAACTGCGTTGTAATTGCATGCATTGTAAACGCATGCGATGTAGTGGTATATATTCATAGGGAAGGCGCAGCAAGGAGAAATACATTTATTTTGCCTTAATTTTCCCTCTTTCTACGTGTACTGCATTCAGCTGAGGTAATCGCCTCCAATGATACTCTTTGTGCAGGAAGTAGTCTCTTCCTGCCCAAAAAGAATCACTACTAAAACAGATACACCTAGCACCATGGTGCAAGCATGTCTGCATTGGTGCATGGCAGCCATTTGTGCGCCAGCATAGGTGGAAAGGACAGGAATGTGCCATATCTCATAGAAACGGCCCCTACCTGCCCTTTTCCTTTGCCATAGGGCAGCACAGCAGGAAGTCATGCATCACTGCCCAATGGCAAAAGTTCATAAATGAGGCCCTAAGTACTCAGTCATAGACGTTTTACTGCGCACTGCACTATGTCTTGAGTAAAACTGTGGCTGAAATGGGGAACCAGTACAAGTACCACCGAGTAGTCAGGTCACCTTTTCAGTCTGCTTTTTGGATTGTTTGGTATCTGTTCAGAAAATATTAGGGGAGTTCTGATAAAAAGAGCATTTTCGTTGTTGAGTCTCAACGTACCAGGGCAGTCATTGCAGATATTCCGCCATTTAGGATCAGGTGAAAAATATTTTTTTGCACCACTTGTTACTAAAACTTGTGCATTAAAAAGGGAGGAGGATGTCCCACACCCCATTCACTATGAGCTAGGTTTAGACTTTGTTGACCCCTGACCCTAATCCAGGGCCGGTCGCTCCACACACTGCGCGGACCCCCGTGAGTGTGCCCAAGGTCCCCCGCTACTGCCACGAGTTCGCCGCTGCCCCGCAGCTGAGGATTCTGGGGCTGTTAGTCCGTGTCTGTTTCTGCCCGTGATTCGCCGCTGCTCCTGTAGCTGAGGATCACTCGTTTTTGGTATTGTGTTGTGCCTGTTTATACTGTTCTGATTACTTTTCTCCTACCTGTGACTGTTTAATTATATTTTTCGCTGTTTTTTGCTGCCCCCTCGCCTCCGTTTTTCCTGCTCATCCCCCCCGCTCCCCGCCGTTGCTCCCCTGCAGCCCCGCCCCTTTGTTTTCTGTTCCCCTCCCCATTCGCCGCCCCGCTCCCGCCTCCTAGCTGCTCCTCCCTCCCACTTTGCCATTTATGGCGGAGTCCACGCGTACGTGAGGCGATCACGCGCAGCGGGCGCGCCAATTGCGCGCCGAAGGTGCGCCAAAGGCAAGCCCGTCTACGCCTGTCCGCCCCTGGAACGCGCCCGGCGCCAGTACCCCTGGCCCCCAACGACGCCAGCCCACACGACGGACCTACGATGCCGCCACCCTAAACGCACTCAACCCAGGCCGGAACCCCGCCTGCTACCGAGCCACCCCGAAACGCACCCACAGACCCTTCACCTGCCAAGCCTGCAAATTCACCTGCCTCCGGACCTGCACCGCACCCGCAAGACCAGGCACCAGCAACACTCACCTCAAGTGCATCCTGCTCACACCCGCTCCGTCCACAGACACGCCGTCGAACTCTGGAACCTCCTCGACACAACATCACCAGACGTCGCCTTCCTCACAGAAACCTGGATGAACACCTCCTCAGCCCCCAACATCGCCATAGTCATCCCGGGTGGCTACAAGATCACCCGGAGGGACCGCGTCAACCAAACTGGAGGAGGCATCGCCATCGTCCACAAAAACACCATCCGAATCACGACCAACTCCGACGACACCCTCACCGCCGCCGAGCACCTTCACTTCCAGATACACACCAACCCCAAGACCACCCTCAGAGGTACTCTCATCTACAGACCCCCGGGACCATGCACTCAATTCAGCGAAGCCATCGCAGACTTCATCAGCCCGCACGCCCTCACCTCTTCAGACTACATCCTCCTAGGAGACCTCAACTTCCACCTGGAGAACAACAAGGACAGCAACACCGCCGCCCTGCTGGCCAACCTCGCCAACCTCGGACTCAAGCAACTGGTGAACACTCCTACCCACTACGCCGGCCACACGCTTGACCTCGTCTTCTCCTCCAGCAAGCACATCTCCTTCAGCCACTCCACCGGACTACACTGGACTGATCACAGCTGCGTCCACTTGAACTTCAGGAGAACCACGACCCACCACCACCCGCAACAGGTTCCCCGCAGAAGCTGGAGCAAGATCACCGCTGACCAGCTCACCACCTCCCTCAGCCAGAACCCTCCCGCCAACACAACGGACCCCAACGAAGCAGCCCGCAACCTCACACAGTGGCTCACCAACTGCGCCGATGACCTTGCTCCACTGAAGAACCCTCCCAGCAGACCCGGCAGCAAGAAAGCCTCGTGGTTCACCAACAAACTCAAAACCTCTCAGAAAAACTACAGCACCCTCGGGAAAGCCTGGCGCCACGACCAGACAACAGAAAACATGACAGCCCTCAAGAACGCCACCTGCAAACACCACCAGCTGATCCGCACCACCAAAAGGACTACTTTCAAAGAACGTCTGGAAAACAACACCCACAACAGCAAGGAACTCTTCAGCATCGTTAAAGAGCTCTCCAACCCCAGCGCCTGCAACAACGACATCACACCCATGCAAGACATCTGCGACTCACTCGCCTCGTTCTTCCACCGCAAGATCGCCGATATACACAACAGCTTCGGCGCACAGACCATGCACCCAACCACCAAACCGGCGCCCACCACCACCACCCTCTGCAAATGGACCCCGGTCAGCACCGAAGACACCACCCACATGATGAACACCATCCACTACGGATCCCCAAACAACCCCTGCCCTCTCCACGTCTTCAACAAGGCCGACTCCATCATCGCACACCAACTCCGGGACATCATCAACATCTCCTTCGCCACCGCCACCTTTCCGGAAAGCTGGAAACATGCCGAGCTCAGCGCTCTCCTGAAGAAACTCACCTCGGACCCCTCGGATCTCAAGAACTTCTGCCCCATCTCGCTTCTCCCTTTCCCGGCCAAAGTCATCGAGAAGACCGTCAACAAACAACTCGCCACCTTCCTCGAGACGAACGGATCCCTCGACCCCTCACAGTCCGGTTTCCGAGCTAACCACAGCACCGAGACCGCCCTCATCGCAGCCACCGAAGACATCGGATCCCTGCTGGACAACGGGGAAACAGCTGCCCTCATCCTTCTGGATCTCTCAGGAGCATTGGACGCAGTATGCCACCGCACACTAATACAGCGCCTCAGCAACACCGGAATCCAAGGGAAAGCACTGGAGTGGATCATCTCGTTCCTCGCCGGAAGAACCCAGAGAGTCCGCCTCCCCCCGTTCCGATCCGCGGCCACCGAAGTCATCTGCGGCGTACCTCAAGGATCCTAGCTCAGCCCCATCCTCTTCAACGTCTACATGAGTCCCCTCACAGCCATCGCATGCCAACACAACCTAAACATCATCTCCTACGCTGATGACACCCAGCTGATCCTCTCCCTCACCAACGACCCTGCCACCGCCAGAGCCATCCTCCACGAAGGAATGAAAGACGTCGCAGAGTGGATGAAGATCAGCCGCCTGAAACTGAACTCAGACAAGACGGAAGTCCTCATCCTGGGATCATTCCCCTCCGCCTGGGATGACTCCTGGTGGCTCCCTGCCGTGGGCACAGCACCCAAGCCAACGGACCATGCACGCAACCTGGGATTCATCCTGGACTCCTCCCTCACGATGATCAAACAAGTCAACGCCGTATCGTCATCCTGTTTCAAAACCCTGCGCATGCTCCGAAAGATCTTCCGGTGGATCCCCACGGTCACCCAGGCCCTCGTCACCAGTCGACTGGACTACGGGAACACCCTCTACGCGGGAACCACAGCCAAACTCCAGAAAAGACTCCAGCGCATACAGAACGCTTCTGCACGACTCATCCTGGACATCCCCCGCCACGACCACATCACTGATCATCTGAGAGACCTGCACTGGCTCCCCGTCAGCAAGAGGATCACGTTCAGACTCCTCACCCACGCACACAAGGCTCTCCACGACCTGGGACCCAAGTACCTCAACAACCGCCTCACTTTCTACACACCCACCCGACAGCTCCGCTCGACCAGCCTCGCCCTCGCCACCGTCCCACGTACTCGCAGAGCCACCGCTGGAGGAAGATCCTTCTCCTACCTGGCGGCCAAAACATGAAACTCCCTCCCCATCCACCTACGGCTGACCCAGGAACATCTCTCCTTCAGGAAACAACTCAAGACCTGACTATTCGAGCAGTAGCGGACCCCCCCCCCTCCCAGCGCCTTGAGACCCTAGCGGGTGAGTAGCGCGCTTTCTAAATTCGCCTGATTGATTGATTGATTGATTGATTTGTTGGTATTCATATAGAAGTGGAATCTCTTACTCTTTGTTTTAAAAATGCACTGCATATTCTACTGAGCGGTAGATGCCAACACACATTTCTTGGACTAGTTGAGAAAGAATTCAGCGACAGAAGAACTTTACTTGACGTGAGAGGCACCTAGTGAGAGAGACCTACTGAATGGATAATTAAAAAATAACATACCATAATGCATAGCTTAAACAAAAAACTGGACCTGCCAGGTCATATCACATTGGCCTAAAGATGAATGCACGCGGGAATAGATCTCAAGTCCAAATCTAGAAACATCAGAAAGGTGAAAGCAAAAATAAGTCGGATGATCCGCTGTCATGTTTCAGTATGTATAGACATGTGGTAAGCAGAAACTTGCAGTCCGTCTTCACTTCTCTTCTTGGAAATTCTATTCCCAAGAAGGGCCTGGCTTCCTAAATACAATATGCGAACTGTTGCACCTTGAGGCACACACAGGTCGTAATGCATGTAAGCAAGTACTGAATATATCAACAATCATTTACCAAATTGTTGATGAGGCTGCCAGAGTAGCTGCTTCTTGATCTTCTGTTTTACGTTTCCAGCAAACTTAGACCACTCTGTCTACACACATCTTCCTTTCTTTATTTTACAGGTTTTACCTCTGAACATCGCTTGTGGGTGTTACATGAAGTACATGTTATTTTATACCAAAGTAACTAGGCCAAATCGTTTGTTGTTCAGAACAGGGACACAGATCTTCAGTTAAAATCTCTACATTTGTGAATACAAATAATTCAAGATATGCACATTAGTAAAAGTTCCATTTAAAATGGAAAGTTAAAACATTGCTGAGTTGTTATTTTCAATACACTTTTGTATTTGTTTTTTTAAAGCACATATTGTGACCTTACAGTAGCTCCATAGGGCCAAATGTACAGAATTTTGGGTTTGCAATTTTCTAGTTGCGATTCTTTGCAAAGCGCAGTTAGGAAATCGTAATTCCTAATGTACAAAAATCTCAAAATTGGGAAATAGTGATTCCTAATGCAGTCGCAATAGACCGACCTTATGAATATTAATGTGTTAGGTCGCAGTTTGTGACCAATTAGGAATAACAGCCATCACAGGGATGGTGGCATGCCAGGTTCAGCAGACCACCATGTCTCTGATTTAATATATATATTTTTTTTAATGCAGCCCGTTTTCCCTAAAGGAAAGCATCACGTTTCTAAAATCTCTGGCTAACCTGTCTACAAACAAATCTAGAAGTCATTTTAGTGGGTGCCAGTAATGTACTTGAGAACTGTGAGTTATACCCATCTGTGTGTATTCCTGAAAGGGAAATGTATGATTGCAGGTGACCAATAATGTTTTAGGCTATTGTTATAAAGTAGAACATGCTTTCCACTCATTGAGCTCCATCTTATCAACTAAAGGTGATTAACTTCCTTGCAAGGAGCTGTTGTAAGCGTTGGATGATAGGGTTAGACAAGGACGATCAACAGCAATCGTTTGGACCAGGAGGGAACATATAAATATCTGGGATTAATTTTGGATCACCACCTTAACTACAAGCAACACCAAGAACAGCAGAAAACAAAAGCCAAACAGCTATTATTTATATTTAAAACCTTGCAAAAAAAACTTAGTGACTGTTCAACGACCCCCTTACTATAGCTTGTGGCAGCCAAATATTTACCTTCAATTACTTGGTTCAGAACTCCTAAACACAAAGGACAGAACATCATTGAATATTGCCCAAACCAGTCTCTTTACAAACCTCTTTAAAATCCCGCGCCACACTTCTCAAGCCCGGATCAGACTAGAATTTGGGTTAAAAAACCAGATCATGTCAAGACAAGGAGCGCTGGTTAAATATTATTGGAGAATGCGGGCAGCTGAGGAAGACTCCCTGGCACATTATTGTTGGCTGGAGGTCAGAAAACAATCCAAATCGAGTAATTCAGTTTAATCATTCTTAAAGCAATCGATTGAGGCCTTGAAGTTAGAGGAAGCTTGGTGCACAACACCATCCTACTTGGAGTTTAAACAAATAGTTAACAAAAGAATCAATCAAATGTCGTATGAACAGGACAAAGCTTCATTGACGACGAAAATCAATTGCATGGGTTGTGTTGCCAACATGCGAGCTGTTAAAGCCTCAACCATACCTTTCAGAACATTTTGCAAATCAAATGAAGCAGCAACTGGTCTTACTGAGACTGGGAGTGTCCCCAACCAAAGATCTAACCCCAAAATGGAAACACACCTGGCCCACAGCGGACTGCCGCCTCTGCGGGCAAGGAGATGAATCAGTGCTCCACTTACTCTGTATTTGCCCGGCATTATCATCTAAACTGAAAGAACTTTTGCGGCCGTTATTGAAAAAAGAACAGATAGGGACCTGTAGATGCGCTGTAATAAAATGTTTAGGAGGGTCAACAGTGCAATTGGCATGTAAAGCATTAAAGTTTTTGATTTTAACTGCAAATGAACTAGAAAAGAGAGACAGAGATCTTGAACTGGCAAAGCAAGTAATGTAAAAAGTTCAGACAATTAGCCCGACGCCAGGACAAAATTTGGATATCTCACAGCTTGACTCACTATTACAAGACAGCGTGTTGTTTTGTTTAACAAGAAAATAGAATTATTTTTTTTAAAATAAGGTGTTTTATCGCAAATTTTAATGAGAACATATTAACCAGTTTGTACTTTGCCCATTGATTTTACGTGCCATGTGTTTATGTGTTTTAGCGGTTAAGCCGCTCTTTTTATTATTTAAATCAAATCAAATAAAGTAATTTTACCTTCACCTTTACTTTACCTAGACAAGGACTGATTTTTAAAAGTTCTGTTGCACAGCAGCTGCATAATACCTCCACAGATTAGATGCTTATCTCCTTTTATAATATAAACAGTTTGCTAGCTCATATGTTTGCATTGTATAAACTACATGGGTTTAGTTTTAAAGTTCCAGCATTCCAGGTGTTTTAAAATGAACATTGTCAAGCTTCTTTGAGACATGCCGAATATGATTGTCTCGGCATTCCAACGTGGCAAGACTCGTCTTCCTTGAGGGGTTAATCCATGGACTCACCATGCTGTTCCCAGGAGAGAATAGTATGATTTACTTTGGGAATTATTATAGCTGCTAATTAATGATTGATATGATAATGAGGGCATTTTACCGATTAGTTTGGAGTATGAAATCCATTGCATGCTGTGTTTCCTAATTGATTGCAAATGAGGGGTTATTTGGTGACTCTGCCACTGGGAACCATTGACTGATGGCATGTAAAAAATTGGGCGGTCAGCCAATACATGTCAGATTGTTCCGCTGTATTTACAGCAGATATTCCAATGTCTATTACTGTGTTCAGAATAGCCAGGAAAAGCCTGGTGACCCTGATCAGTATAAAATTTAAATGGCCATAAATTATGATAGAAAACTCCCGGAGTATCAAGGTGATTGGCTTTTTGATATTCCAGAAAAAAACTTCCACTTTCAGAATTTGTTTTTAAAAATCATAGAACTTTGCTGAATGGCCCCTTGAAATATGGTGGAGGCTAAGCAAAGGGTCATAAGCTTCAGAGCAGCTCCAGTACTGGTGGGTCCTCTGACTGTGCAGAGTTTTTGGCAAGACTGGTGGGTAGTTATCTGCTAGGGAGGTGAAGGATCAATCAGTCAAACATTTATAGAGTGTGGTGAATCGGCGCACTAGAGATTTTTGCTACTGCGTGGCGATTTTATTATTCAAATTTCTAGGTCTTTGATTATCTTCTGAATTGCTGGAGCAATGATGTGGTCCTGAGGTGCAGGGGGAGGTTGTTCCAAGCCTTGGCTGCCAGGTACGAGAAGGAGCATCCTCCTCTGATGGCTCAAAGGATCAGTGGGGTGTCTGCAAAGGCGAGGAAAGTTGATTGATGGTGTCTGGTTGGTTGGTGGAGGGTCAGGCTTTGTTAATGTAAAAGACACACAATTGATGGACGGAATGCAGAACAAATCAAAACTTTCACCCCCAGTCAAGAGATCTGGGTTAAATCCATCATTCGTTGGCTCACCATGCCACCCCAGTTTAGACCTGGCCATATGCAAATCAGTCATAGCCCTGTGCCTCATGGGAACAGTCGAGCCTGAACTGCTAAACCAGGTCCTCCCTGGACCGTAAACAAGCATCCTAGGACCAGTTTTGGGGTTTCACCCCAATCAGCCAGCATAGCTTGATTCCAGTGGCACAGTGAGCTCGGGACCCACGTCTGGGCACTGGGACATGGCCTGGCAGTTTGGGCTGGACTGTTCCCATTGCGAGCAGGGTCAAGACTGATTTGCATATGGCTGTGTCCAAACTGGAATGGCACGGTGAGCAAAAAAATTATGGATTTAGGCCCAGATCTCTGTACTGGTGTGAATGGATGACATCGTTCTGCATTCTGTCCATCAATTGTTATTTTTGCATTTGTCACCCCGAGTGGGACGAGCATGCCCAGACAGGGGTCCCAAGCTCTCCACGCCACTGAAGTCAAGCTGTCCTGGCTGATGAGGGCTGAAAGCCCAAAACCGGACCTAGGATGTTTGTTTCCAGTCCAGGGAGGACATGGCCTGGCAGTTCGGGCTCGACTGTTCCCATTGGGCGCAGGGGCAAGACTGATTTGCATATGGCTGGGTCCAAACTGGAATGGCATGGTGAGCAAACACATGATGGCTTTAGACCCAGATCTCTGTACTGGGGTGAATGTATGAAATTGATCTGCAGTCTGTCCATCAATTGTTCTTTTTGCTTTAGTTGATGTATGCTGGTCCTTCGTTGTGCAGGGCCTTGTAGGCTTGGGTCAGCATCTTGAACTGGCATCTCTTCTGAATCTGGAGCCAGTGTAGTTTCTTGAGCTGTGGTGTTGATCCTTCTGGGGAGATCGAATATGAGTCTTGCCAAGAAATTCTGTGTTACCTGGAGTCTCTTCAGGTGGTGTGCAGTGATTCCTACGTAAAGCGTGTTTCCGTAGGCCAGTCTGCTGGTGATGAGGGCCTGCATAATGGTCCTATTGGATTTTGCCGGGGGCCACCTGAAGATCTTGTGGAGTATGCGTTAGGTGTGGAAGCAGGCGGATCAGACTGTGTTGGCTTGCTTCTCCATGGATAGTTTGCTATCCAGAATGATGCTGAGGTTGCAGGCACAGTCTGTTGGGGCAGGGCTGTGCCAAACTCTGTGGGCCATCTGTGGCCAGTCCATGGTGAGGTGTTGTTTCTAAAGATGAGGACTTTCATTTTTTTGGTGTTGTTTGAGACAATTGTCCTTCATCCAGTCAACAACCTTCATCATGCATCAGTGGAAGTTAGCTTTAGTGGTGGAGGGATTTTCGGACAGTGAGAGGATCAACTGTGTATCATCTGCTTAGGAAATGATGTTGAGTCCATGTGATCTGACCGTGGTGGCCAGAAGGGTCAAGTAGGTGTTTAAGAGGGTGAGGCTGAGGTACCATCATTGGGGCCTCTGCAGATGACCTTCTTGAGCTCTGAGGTGAACGGTGGGAGGTGGATCTTTTGGGTTCTGCCAGAAATTTACATGGTGATCCATTTGAGGGTAATTCCTTGAATCCCAATGTCTTGGAGTCCGTTGATCAGGATGTGGTGGGAGACAATGTCAAGGTCCAGGAGGATGAGGGCTGCTGTTTCGCCATTGTCCAGGAGGGCTCTGATGTGGTTTGTGGCTGCGACCAGGCCTGTCTCGTGCTGTCAGTAGCTCAAAATCCTGATTGGTAGGGGCCCAGAATGAAATAGTCTTCTAGGTGTTGGGTGAGTTACTGGTTGATTGCTTTCTCAAGGTCTTTTGCTGAATAGGGAAGCAGAGAGATGGGCTGGTAGTTCTTCATTTTGGCTGGTTCGGAGGATGTTGTTGTCAGGGGGACCTTTCTTCACTATGTTTCAAGTCATCAGGGAAGGAGGCTGTGGTGAAGGAAGTGTTCAGGACCTTCCTGAGCTCACCACCAATTGCCTAGCTTCTGATGTTGAAGATGTGGTGGGAGCATGGGTCAGTGCATTCTATTGAGTGCATGGAGTTCATTATGGAGGTAGTGTATGGTGTGGTGAGGAGTTTCCAGTGGGTAAGAAGGTGTTCAGGGTTTGTATTTGTGGGGGTGAGCTGGTTGATGCTTCCTGGGGCGGAGGGTTGGCGTCATTCGAATTTTTCATAGATAACCTAGACCTTGTCATGGAATCAGTCTGCAATGTTGTCACACAGTTCCTGAGAGGGAGTGATGTCGTTCTCAGTGGTTATGAGATTGGTGAACTCCTTCACAATTGCAAAGGGTTCTTTGCTGTGGTGTGCACTGGCTTTGATGTAGATATGACCTCCTCCATCCTGGCAAGATGGAGAGATATGCGCCAAGCATTACTTAGGCCTTTTGCTTCATGATCTTGGTTTGTTGACTGACTTGAAACAATGTCTCAAAAGTAGACTGGCTATATGTCAATTAAATAAATATCACACTTCAAGGGTTTCAACTTGGCCTCTGCACTTTTGCTTAAATAACCTAAAGTTATTTTCAAAGTAAGTTTAAATTATAATATTGCACTTTCTATTTTTGAACCTTGAGAAGAATTGTAAAATAAATGATTCTTAACATCCGAAATATTCAGGTGACATATACATTTTTAATTTGTTGGCATCACAAATTAATTGTTTCTATACATTTTCACATTTACTTTTCCAAGGTATTTAGACAAATATATTGAGTTTTAAATATAATGAGACAGAAATAAAAGGTAAAAATATTGTGATACAAAAATATTGTGATGCAGAAATATTGTCAAGAGAATTTTTTAACAATTATTTGTATGCGTTTTAGTTCATATATCAATCTTATGTGTTACTATTGTTGATATAACTGTTATTTGTTTCAATATGGTTTGTAACTTTAAGTGATTTAGAATTTTGATTTAATCGCTAATAGTAATTTATAGTGTTGTAGGGCGTTGTTGGGCTTGTAAAGCGTTAAAGTGGGAGGTTATTTAAGAAATATTTAATTATTAATTAATTAATACTTTTTTTACTTCAAAATAATTTTATTAAGATGAAGGAATACAATAATGTAAAAGACAGAATAATAACAAGCAAAACAAGAATTGCATATAAAATATCAATGTAAAATGAATAAAGAAGAGAAACCTAAGTAAAATACAGTCAGCTATAACATATACAAATAAGAGAGCAATAATATATGGAAGGTCTGTTTCGAAAGGAAACTTAGATGATGTACAAAAATTTGCAGTAGAAAATATAATTTAGAATAAGCTACACATTAACAACATAAGTGAAGTCATGAATGTTTAGGTACTTCTTGTTGGCGAGGAGTACGAGACAGAGAACATTTGGCGCTCATGTATATGAATGTCGTGACAGGTGACCACAAATGTAAACGTTTCGTTGCCATGTGTAGTGGATATACAAATGACGTGTCCAGTCTGTGATTATAACAAACAGCATACCACCATGCCTGATAAGATAATTTAGTAGAGTCTTTCCAATTTTTGATGATTTGTTGAAAGGAAACTGCCAATAATAAATCTATGATCTTAACACTATCAATGCTACAGCAATTTAGCCTCTATGCTGACCATTTTTGAATCCCATTGTTCATGACGAGCTCAGCTCGTCATGAGCACACAAGCAGTGTACTGCATGACGAGCTGAGCTTGTCATGAGCATGGAAGGGGTTAACATTAGAGTTACAATCTACCCAAATAGGGGACAAACTCCCTAAAAAGATATGTGGTAAAGAGAGAGGGTGAGTAGAACTAAAGATGGAATTGATTTGAGACCATACCTTTTCCCAGAAATCATTAACCAATTTGCAATGAAAAAGCATATGGCATAGGTCAGCACGTGGTGATGAGCAGGACCAACAAGTATCTGGAAGATGAGAGTGTTGTATACTAAGAATTAATGGAGAAAGTAAGAGCCTATTATATATAAAGAAAAGTGTCTGTGTGGTGTTTGCAGTCCTAGAGGATTTCTTAATTTTAAGCCAGATATTAGCCCAAAAGTCCACAGTCCAGGAAGATTCTAAATATTTTCCTATAACGTTTCTATTTGGGTTTTTGCTCTTGATTCAGATTAGGTATGAAGACATTTATGTATGACAGATGCCTTGGAATTGTTAATAATAAGGGATCTCAATTTATCGCTATGAGGAGTAGGTGGTGCAGAGGGTATATAATGTGTATAAGCATCTTGAACAGCTTTCAATAAAAGAGACTATTTAGAACTGAGGTTAGAAGGCAAAGTGAATAAGGTGCGGACCTTTGTAAAGGATAAAGGTTGACCGTTGTCATATAATTGATGCACCCAAATCAGACCCCGTTGTCTCCAGGATTTCCAGAATAAAGGTTTGTTATTAATCACAATATGTTTACTATGCCATAAATGAAGGTTAAGAAAAGAGGGTAAGGGAGTAGGTGGAAGTATTTTAGAAGTAAATTTAATTATAGGGGAAGATAGATATTCCTGAAATGAAAAAGGTGAAAGAAAAGATTGCTCAAGTGTAGTCCAGAGAGGGCGACTAACAGAAGGTTCAGAAATCCAGTTTGATGCTTGATGTAGTAAGAAGGATTTATGGTAAGTAGGAAAATCGGGGAAGTTTGTTCCAACTTCGGTTTTAGGACGAATTAATTTTGATATGGACATATACGATTTTTTGTTACTCCACAAGAATGAAGATAGGACGGAATTAAGCTTTCTAAAATATTTTGAAGGAATAGATACTGGAATATTAGAAATTGTGTATAAAACTATGGGGGAAAGCATCATTTGTATGGTGTCTAAACGCCCCCACCAGACAAATACAAGGGATGCCATCTCGTCATTAGAGACGAAAGCCTTTGTATGCAATCATCCAAACAGCAAACTATCGTTCCTGATATAGAAGTAAAATGTCAGCATAAGAATTTAATATACTGAGGATTCCATGTGAACCCTGAAGTAGTAAATTCAGCTTTGAAAGTATATTTGTGAGGGGTAAGATCTCAAATTTATCCTTGTTTAATTTGTAGCCAGAGACAGATGCAAATGAGTTTAGTTCTTCTAAAAAAGTGGGAAGGGAAGCCTGAGGTTGTGAGAAGAATAAAAGGACGTCATCGGCATAAGCCGTCATTTTAACAGTAGTATCTTTAAAAGTAAAACCATGAATGTTATCATTTTGACGAATCCGCAGCAAAAAAGGCTCCAGAGCAAGATTAAAAAGTAAAGGGGAAAGAGGGCAACCCTGTCTGACACCTCTGCCCAGATGAAAGTAAGAAGAAACTGCATTATTTGCTGATTTAGCTGTCTTGGATTAGAATATTAAATAGATATGAAAGCAGTGATTTTTGGGCCAAAGCCAAAGCATTTTAGTGTGCTAAAGAAGTAAGGCCATTCAACTCTGTCGAATGCCTTTTCTGCGTCCAAGGCTATGGCTGCCAATGAATGGGTAATATGTGAGACTTTAGAAAGAATATAAAAAAATAAACGAGTGTTATCTGTGATGAGTCGTCCCTTAACAAAACCAGATTGCTCGGTTCCTAACAAGTCAGTCATATGAGATTTTAAACGTAAAGCCAAAGCTTTGGAAAAAATGTTCTAGTCAATATTTACCAGAGAAATGGGATGATAGTTTTTGCAGAATTGGGGGTCCTTGCCCTCCTTAGGTATAATACAAATAAGGGCGTCTGAAAAAGAGCCTTGAGATACACCAGATTGAAGAAAAGCGAGTATGAGGGCATGCAGTTTAGGTATGAGTAAGTGCGCAAAGTGAGTGAAGAATTCTACAGTGAAACCATCCGGGCCCGGTGCTTTTTCATTTTTAAGTGTTTTTAAGGCATCAACGAGTTCCTTTTGTGACAGGTCAGATTCTAAAGATGAGAGATCTGGTCGCGCATTGGGAGTACATTGGATTTTGGAGAGAAAGCGGGAAATAGTTTGATCAGAGGAAGGATTTTCAGAGGAATAGAGTGACTTGTAAAAATGGAGGAATTCATTTAGAACGTCCTCGTCTTTGAATTTCAGCTGAGGATTTTGATCAAAGATAGATTCTATAAAGTCAAAGTCAAAGTTTCTTTATTCGGTTAAAAAGTTTAAAACCATCAAAGCACAGTACAGTATTTCATTCAACAGTTTCACATTTTAGCTGATTATGTACAGACAACAGGTACCTCTGAATATATTACAAAATTACAAATTTGGCTGAAATGAATACAATTAAAAACACTTAGTCACCCGCAGAAACTTACTTAAAAAACACCCGGTCACAGGGGGGCTATAGCAAAATTAGGGTAACAATGTTTTGTTTCGGCTCCTGATCGCCCCAATAATGTAACTTGCCACCCCAAAACAGACTACCGGAGACCCAAGCATTTGTAAAAAGGTCAAGGCCGGTCTAACTTGCTCAAAAGTTTGGCCCCGAAACAATGGGACAATAAATCTTTTGCGATGGGGTACATAAAACTTGCAAAAAAAGATCATATGAAGGGTATTCTGATCAGAACAATTATCACATGGGCAATGCCCCAATGTCCCAGCTTTCGCAAAACCTTTTGGATAGGATAACAACCATGGGAGCATATTGTACTTGAACCTTATCAGCACGTAGCGGTGGAACGGCTTGTTTATATAAGTTAAGTACGGCTGAATGTCTTTACATATACTCAACATTATAAAACTCCTCACCGATGGTTTCACCAGTTCCTCTTCTTCTCTCTGTGACTGTATCCTGTTCAGAAACAGGGCCTTTACAGCTTTAATGGCAGTTTTGCTCAAAGCCATAGGATTTGTGAACAATTCAGGACAACCCATTAAATCAGTTTGAGTTTTAATATAACTGATCCAAGGGATGTCCAGGGCCCTGTCTAGAGACAGACAATCTTGGATAATTAACTGGTTTAAATTCGGAGCTTGCTGCGCCCATACTCTGAGCCACCCCAACAACGGGGCTACAGCAATCTGATCTGAGATATAACCCATCTCTAAATCTTCATGAACATTAAAAGCAGCTACAGTTTGAGGGAGCGACAACAATTTTCTTAAAAAGGCATTTTCTGTGGTGTGGATCTCAGACATGTTCGAATAACCCCAAACTTCACTCCGTAACGGACCATGGGTACACACTTGGCATCGTAAATTTTCACAAGAGCCGTTAAGGGCTTACAGCCCAATCGTTTTGCAAACCCCAACAAGGCACCTGTTGCTCTCGCTAATATATTCTTTTTCAATGCACGTTGCGCAACCCACGACCTTCTATCGTCAAAGACAACACCTAAATACGGGAATGTAGGTACTTTAGTGAGAACCTGACCTTTACAGAAAAAAGATGCCTTCTTTGCCCGCCCTCCACCAATTGACATAGCGTGTGATTTTTTAAAATTTGTTGTTAAGTCTAGAGAGTCCATAAAATTGATAAAACAATCTAAAAGAGATTGCAAGCCTCTTGCCGTTCTTGCTAGCAAAACAGCGTCATCCGCATAAAGTAAAGCTGGAATTTTTTTTGAACCAACTCTCGGAATATCTTTATTTACTAGGGTTAAAGCATCACCCAAATTATTTATATAAAGCGTGAACAACAGGGGCGCCAGAATGCAGCCCTGCCGTACCCCCCGCTTTACAGGCCATGCATCGGTCAGACTTCCATTCTCGTTGTAGCGGACTGCTGCACTGGTATTCTCGTGGATTTCTGCTAGGAAGGATATTAACACAGGATCCAGCCCCATGTCACACAGGAGAGTCCATCATTTTTGTCGATTTACAAAATTGAAAGCAGTCGACAGATCCATGAATGCTACGTGTATGTCCCCCTGCTTTGCGACTGTATATTTCCCTATGACAAGGTGTAAATTTAGACATTGGCTAGCAATACCTCTTCCTTTTCTAAACCCGTACTGCAGATCCGAGACAACGTTATTCTCTTCCAACCAGTCTGACAATCGATTTAAAACAGCTTTTCCCATAATTTTCGCAGCCGAGTCCAAGAGTGAGATCGGCCGATAACATGCCGGATCTTCCCTCGAGCCCTTCTTGAAAATTGGGCTCTACCCCAGGACGCTGGTAAGCCAGCATTAACAGCTGCATTAAAAACAGAGGTTAAAATCTTTGCCCAATAAATCGGGTCCGCCTTGTACAGGTCCGCAGGGACCCCATCCGGGCCTGGAGCTTTCCCATTTACAGTGGACTCAATTGCCTCTAATATTTCCTCCTCGGTGAAAATGATTTTCCCAGCTTGTATATTCACCCCACTAAATGTAACGGAAGATGTGTTTATCTCAGCGTAAATACCACTAAAATGCTCCACCCATTTTTCTGGGGCAATGAGGCAGTCCTTGTTTGAGTTATCTGTCTCATTAAACAATGGACTGTTTATCACTTTCCAGAATTGAGTGCTGCTTTTCAGAACACTCGATTTGGTTAGTTCTTCCCATGCCATATTTTTTAGCTCATTTTTTCTCTGTTTGGTGGCATTTTTATAGGCCCTTCTCGCTGCAGCGATCCTATGTGGGTCCCTATCACACTCTTTCAGAGCTTCTAACAGGGCTACATGCGTGCTACTGCAAGCCTGATCAAACCAACTTTCCAATTTTTTCTTTCTGGGTTTGCTTTTCCTACTTAGCTTTTCTGTTACATGAGTTGTTATACGATTTAAAGCACCCAGAATTTCAATTGGGTCTGAATTTGCTCCTAAACATACATTCAGTTCCTCTGCATTACACCTATACAGATCCTCTAAAAAATCCTTAGGGGCAACCGCTTCCCACCTTATTCTCCTCCCCTGACATATAGAAACTATATTTGAATTTTTAATAGGAGCCAGCGCATTTTCCCCTTTAAGAGCCCTGATATTGATATCCAGACTAAGGGGATTATGATCACTAAATCCATTTTATGTTACACTGAACGAACCTATGCTATCCATCAGAGGGGATGAGACAAAGATATAGTCCACAGTGGACTGATGACCTTGACCAACAAAAGTCGGGACAGGACACAAAACGTCCCCTTGTGATAGGGCAACCAGATAAAACTCAAATAAAAGACTCTCAGGATACATCCTGCTTTTGGTGTGCTCAAAATGAGTAACACCCCACGGGTCAACTTCATAATCAACATTCTGCAAACGCTTAAGGGGACAAACGTGAATATTAAAATCACCAAGAATTATAAGATTATAATGCACCTCATTACCCGTATTAAAATCCTCCAGAAATTCTGACAGTGTTCGCAAATGTTCCATTTCATCAATCCTGGTGAAGGAATTATAAAAATTTTCCACCAGAATTTTGGGCAAGTTTTCACCTTCCAATCTGACCGCCAAAATATTTGGGGAGCTTGACACCACTAACTCAGCTCTATACAGTAATTTAAGGCTAAGTAGTAGCAACAGTCCCCCCCTGGATCTCCCCATTGGTGACGGTGTTGCGAATTTATTAAATGATTGATAACCGTCCAGAAGATAACCTTCTTCGTAGTCCCAGGTTTCCTGCAGTGCAATTATATGAAAAGGATATAGTGTAGCCTCCCAGTTTGGGTCTCCCCTTTTTGAGCGCAACCCCGCAATGTTCCAAGATAGAAATGCAATCCTATTCTTGTTCAAGTTGGCTCTAAACTTCTGAGAATCACCTGCTTCAACAACCCCCCTATTTAATGTCGCTGAGTTAGTAACTCCGTAAACCTCTGTGGACCTTAAGGTCTGAACAGCCATTTCATCAAAAGACCCGTCTCCTACCAATTGCCCCTCATGGTCAACTCTTTCAGGAACCACCTCATTTGGTTGAGAAATTTGGAATCCATCAGGAGAGAGAGTAGTCTTATCTATCATTTGGGTGCGAAATCGATCCTGAAAATCCAGGTCTGTGGATGAGCGCACTTTACGATCATCAACCGAGCTGGTTGATCCTGGGTCTAGGGTCTCCACACCACAGAGTCAATCATTTGTATTTAAGCCACTTAATGCCTCATACTTATTGGTCAGCTCAATGGGCCCAACAAGGGGAGCTAACTGAGTAATTTCCCTGCATCCCCCATACCCTCCGAAATTCTTTGGGGGATAGAAAAAGGCCAAGGGAAAAACATTAACATAATCAGGATTTATCCTATGTGAGCCTGCCTGCTTCAGAATATGATCAACCAATATTGGGCAGCCAAAACTTACAATTACACAGTCCCCACTAAGAGATTTCTTTGTTTTCCCCACCCAGGGTACCCTTCTCACCATTTTAAAATTGTTAAACAGATGATCACCCAAAACAGTTTTAACACTCAAATATTGCAGGGCCTTATTTCTAAGGGTGGTCCAGTGTTCCTCTTTACCGTCCTTTGTTTTCGGAACATTTGCCAAAATTATTGAGTAGGGACTGGCTTCTGGGGGGAGGTGCAGCGGTGCTTCACGAGGAAAAGCCCGAACAGAAAGGCTTATTCTCCCTGAGTGGCCTGAAGGCCCTTGCTTTAATCCTTGACTGTCCCCCGCACCCACAGCCAACGCAGGAATAGTTGGCACTACAACTTGGGGCACAGTGACCATCATAGAATCTACAAGGTCAGTTACCCTCGTTGTTATTACACTTAAAGAATGTGTATCATGTTGACTTTCCCCTTGCATTGGAGCTTTCTGTTTAGTGAGATGTTTTTCAATAATATCTAATCTTCCGCCTATTTTCACCAATTCATCCATGACTGGGGTAAGAAATACTTTCAACCGTTCTTCCATTATTGCAATGAAGTGAGCCATATTGTCCCCCATCTTGTCATTTACATGATTACCTAACTCTGGACCTCCCTTCCTTCTATATTCCATAGTCGGTTTTGTAATACTTCCATCCTGTCTACCCCTCCCAGACGAGATACCTTTATTTTTACTGTTCCTGGGCTGTTTAGCTTTTCGCCAAGTACTTTTAAGGGAATCACTTGCCTTTCTTTTCCCTGGCGCATCATCATTATTGTTGATAACTGAGGTAGACCGTAACTATCTAGTACATGTGACTATGGGAGAGGCTAATAAACTAGACACATGAGACAAACTAACATCAACAGCAGCCCCATTTGTAATATAGCGGATAGGGGGAACATTAGTGTCTGGGGGGGGCTCAATGGTTACTGCGGGCAAAGGTATTTGACGGAGTGGTTCTGACGATAGCCTTCTCTCAAAAAGTTCAATTTCTTTGGCCACAACTGTTTCTGCACGTTTCAGGAAGGCGTCCAAAGTCCCAGCCCCCCCACCCCCAGAGCTTCCTTTAGATAAAGATTTAGCCATCTCAGAGGATATATTGTTCCCAGTTTACAACAAACAGTCTTGTCAACCCAGTATATTAATCCGTAAGCAGAGTTGAATTAATGTTCATAATAATAGCTCACCCCCTGGTAGTGGCGATGTCAGAGGGCCGGCCCAGCCCGGCCTCCTCTGGCCTGTGAGGGCCTAAGAGGGCCCGCCCTTGTCCCGGGCTTCTCCATGCGCCTCCCGCGCGCGTCCTCGCGGGACGAGGGACCAGGCGGGGCTTTATGCGCCTCCTGGCGCGCACCGAAAGTGTTCCTCCCCCGTGGGATCCTGGGGATTGTAGTCAGGACAGCGTGACCGGCGGAGCCAAGCCCGGCCGGTCAGTGTGTCCGCAGTAGTCCCGGTAATTGCGGCGAGGAGCAGGGGGGGCGGAGCCAAGCCCGGCCACAGGAAGAACAGCGTGAGGTTTCAGCTCCCTCAGCCTGCCATAGATTCTATAGTAAGTTTGTTTTGTTTAACCTTTAAGTAGTTAGCTAATAGTTTTCCTGCTTTATTCTGACCACCATAATACTTTGCACTAGATTTTAGTAGATAGTTGGAAGCGTTATTAGTTGTGTCCTGATTAAATTAGAATTTAGTTTTTATAAGGTCAGATAAGCATTCCTTTGATTTGGAAGAATAATAGGAGTGCTCCAACTGTTTTTGGTCAATAGGGCAGTAGTAGACTGTTGGGCTTTTTTACGTTTTTTTGAGACAAAGTTAATAATGAAATCTCTAGCTGAGGCCTTAAAGACGTCCCAAACCACAGGAAAAGGTGTGTCATCCGTTTGATTAAAAAGAAAGTACTCATTAGAGAAAGAGATAAAAGACGATGTGAATAGTGGATCTAAAAGCAGAGTGTTATTAAAGCGCCATTTGCGGGAAGCTGGAGGTGGCTGCAAAACATCAAGATGAATGATTATGGGAGCATAGTCTGATATTAAGATAGAACCAATATCTTCAGCCACTAGTGATTTAGAAAAATTGTGAAAAAGAAATAAGTAGTCCAATCGCGACGGAGTGTGATGTACTGGTGAGTAAAGGAGTATTCTCTGAGTGTGGGATTGCATAATCTCCAGGCATCTATAAATTTGTGTTGTCGGATCATTTGTGTGAATGATTTGTGAGATCTATGAGGAACAAAAGGGGTTAAGGAATTCCGATCAATGAAGGGGTCAAAGGTTTCATTACAATCCACTGCAAGGATAAAATTGTCATCATAGTGTTGTGTAATGTGCTGGGACAAGGAAGTCCAGAAGGAAGGGTCTCCAACTGTAGGTGCATAAATATTCAATAAAGAGAGTGGGACATTATCCACCAAACGTTTTACAAGTACCCATCTACCTATTTGGTCTGTGCAATGTGAACGTACCTTCATCGAGAGGGATTTTCTAAGAAGTATAAGGACACCAATACGTTAGCCATCACCCGGGGAGAAAAGGACCTCACCTACCCAACCTCTCTTCAATTTTGCAGATTCTTCAGCTGATAGATGAGATTCCGGTATACATGCAATATCTGTTCCTAGTTTAGTTTAGTTAAATGAGTCAAAACTCTCGCTTAATAGGTGAATGTAAACCTCTGACATTCCAAGATATCATTTTTAAAGGCATAAAATAAGACTGTAGTAATGTAACAAATACAGATATAAGCAAAGTATTGAGTACATGAAAACATTTAAATCAATAAACCAACTGTATATATAGTGAAACTTTGAAAAAAGAAGAAGAAAAAGAAAGAGAGCAAGATACAATAAGTATACAACGTTTGAAAATGCTCAGTCACTTTGCTTTATTTTGCACTGTTTTTTAGCGTGAAACGCAAAATAAATTGCAAATTTGAGAATGCCACGAACTACTGCCCTTCATGCCTGGTTCATTTGTGTTCTGCCTGTGCCACCGTGATATGAACTTAAATGAAGTCCAAATTACATAACAAGCGTAATATCAGGCATTTTGCATAACAATCATAATGCAAAATTCCAGAAATTATTGAGGTGAAACCCGTATAAATGAAACTTTGCTCTGGCCTATGCAAAGCCTGGGTTTCTGGGGAGCTGCAGACAAAAGGAAGGGTCGGCCATCGGGCGCTGGACAGCTGTTGTGAGGAAGACCTAAAGTCAGGCATTCACCTTCCTGCGCAAGAGGACAGGACAGAGCCCCTGCAAGAAAGTTGCTGCTGGAATGAGGAGGAAGCAGCAAGGATGCATAGAATTTTTTATCCAGGTGCAGGAGCCATCTACTGGGTGTCTCTGTGACTGGAGCTTGCTAAGAGGAGCAGACGTCCATTAACCATGGAAAAAATGGCCTAGTGGGGACTGAGGTATTGTAATCTAAAGTCTTTGCTCATGCCTGGTGTTCTTTAATTTTCAGTGGGTGCCCTAGGGTTGGGGGTACTGTCAGCTACTAAGAAATATCCAGCATGATTGCGGTGCACCACCAAATGGGCCCTTTTGGTGTTGGGCCCCCAGGAATCTGGTGTGTGCTCTTCAAACTATCCATCGTCAATAGCCCCGGGAATCTTCAGCAACCGACCATAGAATTCTCTTTTGCTCCTGGGGAACCCCTGATCTTGGAATTGTGGACCTGTGGTGGGGCTTTACCAGGACACTAAGATAACTGACATTCACTAAAGGCACATCCCCATGCCAGGCAACCAGTAGAAGGGTTACAGGAGGAGTCTGTTGACCAATAGCAGGAGCAAAGTCAGCTAAGAGAGGATAGCAGTATGCCTCGTAAGGCGGTAGGTGGCTGTGAGTTTATCGTCTCGCACCTCAAGAGACTAAGGCCAGGTCAAAATAAAATACAACTGTGAACGACCCAAGGGAGTGGGTCACCAGCCAGGTGGTCGCTGTGGCAAAAGTCCTGGAAAAAAGTTCAACACCCCCATTATCAAAAGAAAAAAAGTTAAAATACTGAATGAGTCAGCCCTATTAAAGGAGAAGCATGCATGGCTCCTTTTTCTCTGACAATGCATAGAAAAATAGGATGAAGCCTGCTGAAAGAATGAATAGGCCAAAAGGATTGCGTGTCATTTCTGCAAGAAAAGAAATATGGAAATATTTGTTGTGTTCTTGCTCTTGCCTGATTTGAAAGCAGTCATTCAACAGGTAGACTTAATGTTAATACTTCTAAAAAAATCGTTTTGCACTGACTAAAAATGTCTTTTAGTACTATCAAGTCAAAAAGCTTATGTTTTTGTTCCTCTTAAACTTTAAAACTAATAGAGAGTAACCTTTCAAACCAACAAAAAGAACTGGGTTCAAATAACTCGAAAAACACTATTGTCCCTCTTGTGCTGATTCAATCAATCTTGTGGAACACCCCTACTGTTCTTCTATTATCACATTTTTTGGGGTTCCTCTTAAAGCCAATTGGCTTGGCTTGCATTTGCAAAAGATGATAAGCTGAGTCAAAGGCTGTGGACTATTTATTTGTGAAACCCTCCCACAAAGCCAGTATTCTTAATTTTAGTATTATGAAAAGTCATACATATTTTACAACAGGGTTGTTTATGAGTTTTGCCGGGGTTTTGAGTTAAGGCCTGCCGGTGCTCAAATAGACACCAGTACCCTGAAATTAATGGGAACAGACTAGGTTTATGTTGATTTACACCCTGGTTATTCCATGAGGCCCTTTGAGGACGGGATCCTATCTGTAATTCTACCTGAAATGTAGTAAATATTTGTAATTCTGTGAGTAGCATTTAGTTTTGTGTGTAGTAAAGTACTTTCCCTTTGTAAAGTTAAGCTCTGGTTGGGGACAGATTTTGTGTATGCTGCTGAGCTCTGACTTTCTGGACCATAGCAACTCTCTGAGTCAGCCTTGGCCTGTTCTGCCCCATTAGTCTAAGATTCGAGTGCTAAAAGGGGTTTTTGGTCCATGGTTTGTGGGTCTGGTGTAAACCAGGGCCCCAGAGACCTCTGAGTAACCTGTGACTCACAGAATTTGATGTCTCACAGCATTTATTTATTATCATAAGATTAGTAGGATTATAGTATATTAAGAAGCAACATTTATTTACACAAAATATTTACTCCAATAAATAGCCATCTGAGCTACCATAGTATATAAACATGTGCAATTCTTTTGAGTATCACTAAGAGAAATTCTAATAAATTAACTTATTTGTTTACAAGTGAATTATGGTATTGAGTCTAAATGTGTTGGAACATTTATGCATTCTAGATTTACTTATAATATCAGTAGTAATATTCATGTAAGTATACATCTGGCATCTTTTCATTTATGGGAATATCTCTTTTACTGTACTTATAGTTTCTAGGAACATTGATAAAGTGAAGGAACACGGGAAAGAAATCTAAATAAGCTTATACTCAATAATAGTTTCAGGGACTAAAGAACTCCTGTGAACCTACCCTTGTTTGCATATATGTTATGTTAACTGTCTTTGTATAGTGCATTATTGCCCTGAGGCATCTAAGCGCTGTAATGTATGAACTGCGAGTGTTAGTCAGGCTGGCATACGAGTTATCCAGATTTGAATAACCTGGTCTTTACAGCCCTCCTGAAAGAGATAAGACTAGATTCGTTTTTTATGCAGAGATGAAGTGTATTCCATTTTGGTTGCTTCCAGCAAAATGGTCTTTCCACCCCATATAAGAGATAAAGTACCCCCTGCCATACATTATAAGGATATTGCAAGTTACCAGGGAGTGCCATAACAATTTAGAGTAACAAGGCCAAAAGCCCACTTCCTTTTTTAAGGTTATGGAACTCAGATGTGACTGACAATATCCTTATCATGTACACCAGGGAGTACTTTGTACCATATAATACATGGCCACACCAACACCTTTCCCACAAACCACTTAAAAACATGGTGCACAGCTTTTTCATATAAAAGAGTGATTATGTTTGTACACATTACAAAACCTCTAGTGAACAATTAAGCACATCAAAAACCACTGAAATATTGTCTGCAAATGGATATTAGAAACAGTTCAATATACGTTGATTTTTTTTAAAACAAGAAGCTGCAGTAGCCCAGAATGAGTAGAAACAAGCAGAAACATTCTAGTTTTTCTCTAACTATCTAAGGAGTGTAAAAAACAAGACCATGTTCTCTCTGCTTGCCATTGTTAGCTAGAAAATAGAGCAGAAGAAAGAAAAGACTCCATTTTCATTGCTTTAAACAACTTCTCTGTGACCTTGTTGCGAAAACTAAGTCTTCAGCTCAGCTCTACAAGGTTTGTTGGCTTGGGTGACTCGAGTTAATTTAGTTCAATGCACCAGTGCTGCATGTAAAAGACAGGTAATAGTAGTCCTACAGACCCCCACCCAATACATACAATGAGGTGGTGCCAATGCTTTTGGGTTATCTGCCATCATTGTCTTTCTCATTCTCAAAATTCTTTAAAAATGTGATAATTATTCAGAAAGCACCAATACAAGTGGAACAGAAAGCTTTCTGCAAAAACATTGCAGTATCATTATAGCAACTCCCTTTCATACCTGCAAAGTGCCTCGAAAAACGTTTTAAAGCAACCCCTAATTTCTTTCTAAAGAAAGACAAACTATTGAGATGGTTGGAATACACTGTTGATGTCATATTAATGGACTTAACTTATTTACTTATTGTTTCTTTCAGGAAATATGCAAAGATCCCCATTTATTTGTGGATGGAGCCAGTTTGTTTGATCTTCAACAAACTCATATAGGTAAGACTAAATACTGGAAGGGCGAGATTTCGATCGATACCTTATCACTATTGACCTAAACCTCGATCTGGTCGACTGAACCTTTGTTGCCTGTCTTTGAGGAAGTAAGTGCATCTATTTACCAAGCCAGTTCACCCAATAAAGGACTTCGCTCCCAAAGATCACAAACAACTTCTAGCTTTCAAAAGTTTATTGTAAGGATAGGATAAGCTGCAAATACAGGCATCTCAGAATGAGATTCACGAGATACACAGGTCCAACTACATACATGTGCTCTCTGAAAGCCCTCAGACGAGCAACGGAAATTACTAACACAAGTTCTAAGAATAATAAAGCTATCAGCATTGACGCATATCTCTCCTTCATTTAAGTTGGAGGAAAACGCACAGGTTAGGCTGTCCCTACCCTGCTCTAGATGGTATCCCTACTTAACCAAATCCCAACCTAACAAAGGTGTCAGCAGTGAATGACCCCCAAGGGAAGTCACTCACTCTTAGTCTCTTGGTGAAAACCTATAGTTCTCCAGTCATGACCCCTCTCTGCCTACCCATCCGCTCTCTAAAGGGTCCTCAGGTATCTGCTCTAACTCCACCCAAGGGTGCTGTCCCTAATACAAAACAGTCAACAACATTTGAGACGCCCCTCGCGAGACGCCCCTCACGTGGTGTAGCTTCTGGCTTTTTCCATGCTGCTTTGTGTTGGGCCTCATACGTTGGAGTTGACCTTGCTTCTCAGACTCTTCTCCGGCCCGTTGATACCCCTTAAACATTCCGGAACCCTCCTCCATGTCTGGGCCGTCTACTGAACAGACCTCTATTCATTTTATTTATAATTGGATTCCCCCTTCTCTCTTGCAGACAGACATCTGCAGCCAAGATCCCAACTCTCATAGACTTCCAAAAAGGTTCGCAACATTTCTTGGCCCAGACATGTACGTGTAAACCAATGTTAAAACATTTCAGGCCTACAGCATTTCTCATAATAATTATAGCATTCAACTTCTTCATTAATTAAAGCATGTTAATACTCTTATTCTATTATTCAGTAAACACATCTATAAATCATGGCCCATTAATGCAATGACCAAAACATTAGTACAATCTATGTCGTGAAAAGAAACACCTTCCCTTCTAGCTCTGGCCCTGAGGCCTACCACATTCTGCGTTTAACCACATGCCATCTTACATTTTAACAGCTACACGACATGGATTCAGGAATAATCACATCTAATAAAATCATATAGTATCACACATTTCTGTATTAGTTCCACTTCTACTTAAATCTCTACATTAGCTATACATTCAGAATATAATTGCAGATACTATTAGCACTCATGGCATTTCTCCTCATGATTTGTGCTTACTACGGGTAAGTGTGATGCACTCATACATTTAGGTCAGTTTGCGCTCTCTCAGTTCCCCCCTTTGATGACCTCTCGGGGTCATCACTAACATTTAAACTGCAGTTATTGCTAGCATAACTTGTCTCTGCGCTTCCAGAGCCCTCAGACTCCTGTACTGATTATCTTGTATGGCAGCCAATCTCTGCAGCTGCTCTCTTTGGGCCCTTTCTGACCTTTTTGCTCTATACCATTTGAATACCCTCACCAATCCCCACACTATGATCCCACAGATCAATATTATGATGATAGGTTTCAGTATATACCACACAAAGCTTTTGCCTAAGGTGGAAATCCACCCTCCAACTTTACTCATTCCGTGGCCCACCTTTTCCCAGACATTTTCTCTACTCAAGTCTTCGATCTCTTTGTGAATATCAGTTATGTTCCTAATAACTTTCTCAAGGGGCTTTGAATTGTCTGGAATGTAAGTACAACATTCCTGGACCTTCAAAGCCTTACAGACTCCGCCCTCTTTTGCTAGTAGGACATCTAACGCAAGACGGTTCTGAAGAACCATAGCCCTTATCGATTGCATCTCTCCTTCTACCAGCATTAAGGACTGAGCAGTGCTGGCAGACAACCTGTCGACGACTGTTGCCAGTCGTCTAATTTTAACATCATTAAGGATTAGACCCAAAAGAGGGAACATAGCTCCAAAGACATCTCCAACCATTTCTGCATCTCCTATATCTCTCCTTCCCCTCGATGATGTCTTGCCCTCAATGATCTCTAAGTCTTGTGCATGATATATTTTGGGGAAGACAATTGCTAGGTAACATGATCCATACCAGTTGTCAGGTAGTCTCACGTAGGCATTTCTTCCACATACAAAATACACATTTGGAATCACTTGCATTCCCTTCAGGAAATCTTTAGTATAGTACTCTATATTGAAAGCATGTTCACAGTCGACTTCTCCCACGTATACATTTTCATAATACGTTTTGGCTCGGTGAAGACATAGCTTTCCTCTCTGCGTCTTATCTAAAGCTATTGGACCACTACTACCCTTTCTCTTGTGTGCCTTCTCTTCCTCGGTCCAATCTGTTTTCCATTGTCCTGATTTTTTCAAAATCTTTTGTCTCCTGTAACGATCATCCACCTGCCCTATGAACTTCTTCTCGACTTCTGACACTTTGCATGTCAGGTTATTTCTACGGGCATGTGAAGTATCTAAGGTAATCCAAGGAATGAAGAACTTGGCCAATCTGTCTTCACTTTTCCAGTAGTCCCATTTGTTCATCTGCTTATAATTTGGGACTTCTGGCAACACTGAATCATAGTTGGAGAAATAGTATTCAAAACTATCTCTCTCATAAAATATACTAAGCAATAAGCTACATGTAATGCCATATGTCAGCGGGAGGTGATGGTATCTAATGCCTTCATCTACAGACGCCGGCAACTGCATGCAGACGTAACAGTCCTTAACCTCCATGGCATCCACGTATTCATATAAGAGTTTAGCATAAGCATTTGACCTAAAGTCTCCTTGGGACTCATCTACGTGTAACCTGCGGGCTTCTGCAGCTAATAACGCTTTCTCTTGAATGTTTTCCCTTTTCTCACCAGCAACAGTAGGTGTAAGCGTTTCTACAGATTTCACATCAGTTACCTTTGCCTCTTCCTCATGTCCCTCTACATAAGAAATTGTTACCACTAAAGCTATTAATATTATCACTCCTACTATTAGTGTACCTATTATACATTTAGCTCTGCGGTTCTGGGTGCCGGCTTCCATTTCGTCAGACAATATGGCTCTCTCTTATCTTAGCAAAAAGTTCTTTTCTTCTCGTTCCTTTACAGTCTCTTTTTAATCCTTTTGTCTTTAGAATCCACACAACTGGAAGCTGACAACCTTCTTCGCAAAAGTCCTTTAACAGTTCAATAAAGACAACCCTAGCCCTTCTCCATCAACTCAAGGGAAGTTCCCTAATATTCTCTGCTTCCTGGGCGCTAGGTAATCTTCTTTTTCTGCTCGCTTTATTTACAAAGTCCTTTAACAGTCTACTATCAAGTTTGTGCCTGCAGCTTCGATAGCAAAGTTCAGTATTTCCAAACGAAGATTGTGCTCTTCATGTGCTGTTATTGTTGTACCAAAGTCGGGGAATTGCAATTCTGAGAGAAACATATGTTTTAACTTGCTGAGGCGGGGAGGTCTGGGGAGCATGAATGTTAGTGACCCTTCTTGTTCGACTCCGGGTACCAACAGTCGTATTTCCACGGTGACGATGGGCTCAGAACTGGACACCACCACCGCTCGGATCCTCCCTGTCTCCTGTTTCACAGACATTTGTCGCCAGATATGTCCACTCAGGTGTGGAGTATCTTCTGTTAGGCACACGCACTCTTCTTGACCTTCTTCGGTCCGGTGCTTCAGCGCCCTGAGCACCTTCTTCCGGGTCTGAGTCTTCTGATATCGGAGGAAGGGTTACCTCTGGAGTTGACCTCAGGCTAGAGCTCCTTCTTTGCGGCCAATTAGCTTCTCCACGTGCCCTTCTACTCCTTCTCCTTCTTGTCTGTTCTCGCTCTCTGTCAGACCTGTCAGTGTCTGACTCGTACTCCCAGCTACTTTCTCCTTCTGTAGCGTCGTCTGTTTCGCTGTTGTACTGACCGTCCTCAGCTTGGTCAGACTCGTTCCCTGCTTCCGCTGGCACCTCTACAGCTTGGCTAGCCCCCTCTATGGCTTCTCGGTCCTCTGCTGGACGTCTATCCGAGAGAGGAGCTGTTTCTTCCCGAGGTGCTGGAACCCTTCGCGTATGTGACGCGTGGATCCAATTGGGCAGGCCTCCCACCTTCACAGCCGTGTTCGTGATCAGGATGATCTGGAAGGGCCCACGCCAACGAATATCCAAGCAGCTTCTTCTCACATGTTTTTTCACCAGGACCCAGTCCCCAGGATACAGGTCATGACACGGGCCCTGGCACGATGGAACCTCGGCAGCCTGCACCTGAAGGGACACAGAACGAATGGCGTCAGACAGCCCCTTACAATAGTCTAGGATCATATCATCTGTGATATTTAACAGTGCAGTAGTTGGGACAGATGGCAGCCTCATTGCTCTCCCCATTAACACCTCATGTGGTGACAACCCCGTTCTTCTGTCTGGGGTACTACGAAGGCTCATGAGGACCAATGGCAGGGCGTCAGGCCAACTCAGGGTCGTTGAGGAGCACACTTTTGCAATTCGGGCTTTGATCGTGCCATTGATCTGCTCCACAATTCCTGAGGCTTCTGGTCGGTAACTGCAATGCAACTTCTGATCGATATTCAGAGCTGCACAAATCATCTTCACAAGCTCGCTGTTAAAATGCGTTCCCCTATCTGATTCCAAAAAGGCCGGCACCCCGAAGCGCGGAATGAGTTCCCTAAGCAGTAACTTGGCCACTGTGAGGGTGTCGCACCTACGTGTAGGGTATGCCTCAACCCATCTGGAGAATACACAAACAACCACCAGGACATAGCGGAGGCGGTTGCACCTTGGCATTTCAATGAAATCTATCTGCATTCGATTGAATGGACCTCCAGACCTTCCTATGTGACTCAGTGCAACTGGTGTTCTTTTCCCTATTTTCAGCTGCTGACAGGTCACACAACGCTGGCACACTGCTTCTGCTGCTATTCTAAACTTAGGATTGTACCAAGTCTGTCTAAACACTCTCAGCATAGCATCTCTCCCTAAGTGTACGGGACCATGTATAAGTCTGGCCATTGGACTCACCATCTCATTGGGCAACACTGCTCTGCCGTCTGCTGAGACCCAAAAATGGGACTCACCCATTACACATCCTGCCTTTTCCCATGTTTCTTTTTCAGAATCAGGAGCATTTTCTTGCATGTTTGACAGTTCATCCCAAGTATCAACAGTTTCCAATATCATGGCTAATTCAGTCCTTACATTTATTCCACCCACTTCCACCTCTGTGAAAGAGTACCCTTGTTCCGCGCAATACCGCGCAACTTCATCAGCATATCTATTGCCTTTCGAAACGAAGTCCTCATTTCTGGTATGTGCGGTGCACTTTACAACTGCTATACCTGCTGGGCATTGCAACGCCTCTAACAACAGGCGCACAAACTCTCCATTGCGAATGGGAGAGCCTGAAGAGGTCATGAACCCTCTTTGAGACCATAACTGCCCGTAATCATGAACCACCCCATAACCATATTGGCTGTCGGTGTATATGGTGACTCGAATTTGATTGCTTGCCAAGCAAGCACGTGTCAAGGCAATAATCTCGGCTACCTGAGCGGAGTGTACTCCTTCCAGGCACCCAGCTTCCACAACTCCAGTAATTGTACAAACAGCATAAGCTGCTCTCAACTGCCCAACTTCGTCTCTTACACATGAGCCATCGACAAAGAAAATTTCGTCTGGGTCGGTCAGTGGCTCATCTACGATGTCGGGTCTGGGTTTGGTGCATAGTTCAGTCACATCGAGGCAGTCATGGTCTGTACATTCATCATCATCCTCGATATCATTTGGGAGTGGCATCAAGGTGGCAGGGTTCAAAACAGAGCATCTCTTGAGGGTCACATTCTCTGCAGCAAGAATAACTTGCTCATAGCGCGTGAGCCTGCTGTTGGTCAGATGCTGTGTTTTGGTCCTGGTCATCAACAGTTCAACAGAATGGGGCACGCACACCTCTAACGGGTGCCCCATGACGATATTTTCACATCTCTCAATGCTGACACCCGTTGCAGCAACGGATTTGAGACATCCGGGCAACGCTGCGGCTACTGGGTCTAAAGTAGCCGAGAAATAAGCAACTGGTCTACGGGCATTCCCATGGATTTGGACTAACACAGACAACGCGCAACCTTCTCTCTCACAACAGTAAAGCAAAAATGGTTTATTGTAATCAGGCATTCCCAATGCCGGAGCACGACACAGGTCCTCTCGCAGCTGTAAGAATGCCATCAAACAGTCTTTGTCCCATGGTACCGGGTCGCTCACCTCCTTGTGCGTCAGTTTTTGCAAGGGCTTTGCTTTCAGTGAAAAGTTCGCGATCCACTGTCGGCAATAACCCACCATCCCTAGGAACATCCTGACCTCTCTCTGTGTCCTAGGTGCATTCATTTTCATGATCGCCTCTATCCTGTCTGGTGACACCTTCCGTTTGCCTTTCTCTATTCTGTGTCCCAAGTACTGCACTTCTGTCAGGCAGTACTGCAACTTTCCCGGGGACACCTTGTGCCCATTGGCAGCTAGGTGATTTAACAAAGCAATGGAGTCCTCCCTGCAAGCTTCTTCTGTTTCTGACGCCACGAGGAGGTCGTCTATGTACTGGACCAGAACTGACTTCTGGGGCAGCACTAGACTTTCAAGATTTTTCTTCAAAAGCTGGTTAAAGATCGATGGGCTCTCTGTATACCCCTGAGGAATACGACACCATGTTAGGACGCGACCTTCCAGCTTAAATGCGAAAAGAAAATGGCTTTCTTCGTCCAGAGGGATCGAAAAGAAAGCCTGACAAAGATCTATCACAGTGAACCACTCAGCTTGGAATGGAATCTGAAACAGTATCACTGATGGATTCGGCACCACTGGACAACACGAAACGACTATGTTATTAATCTTTCGAAGGTCCTGCACTATCCTGAATTTCCCATTTGGTTTCTGCAGACCCATAATCGGGGAGTTGCATGGACTACCCACGATTTCTTTCAGTATTCCCTGTTTAATCATGGACTCGATCACGGGTTTTATGCCTGCAATCGTTTCTGGAGTCAATTTATATTGGGGTGTTCTTGGGAACTCAGCATGCGGTTTCACTACAATTTTCACTGGGTCCACCCCTTTGACCAATCCTATCTCTTCCCCAGTGAAATCCCATACTTCTGGTGCCACTGTCTCTCTCAAGTCCCAGGGGAGCTCATCTACTGTCAAAGTAGGGTACAGCTCCACGCATATTCTTGAGTTTGCAACTTTGAAGTCTGCGTCATCATCATTGGTCAATACCTCCACTCCCTGAGGTGTACAGTATATTGTACAATTCAATTTACACAACAGGTCTCTCCCTAGCAGACACACAGGACTTGAATCGCAAACCACAAACTGGTGCTCATCGCTGTACTTCCCTATTTTCACCTGTACCGGTTCTGTCAATTGGCTGGTTATTCTCCTGTTTGCAACCCCTACCACTTGTATGGTCTCCCCAGACATGGGCAGGTCTGGAACTGCAGCTGATCTGATCGTGGACCTAGTGGCTCCTGTGTCCACCAGAAATGTCGTGGGGCACCCTGCTACTTCTGCTTCGACATAGGGTCCCCTCTGGTCCACCTCCAAGGCTGCCCCGAGGGTGCAGTCTTCTCTTTCCACTCTCTGTCCGGTTAATGGGTCCACATAATAGCACTCTTCTCCTTCTACAAACAGGGGCATCTGTCTATAGGTCTTACCCATAGTCCCTACTCGAGGAGGTTGCGGGAACTGGGCTCGGGGAGGAGCCCCCCCCCCTTTGAGCACCTTTCCCTGGTATGGCGTCACCCCTCTTGTAGGCGCGCTCTGGACCTCGTCCTCCTCTATCTCTTGTTCTCCTATCTCTACATTGTAGGGACACTCGCGTTTCCAATGCCCCACCTCGTTACACTGGTGGCACCTAGTCGTTTTCTTCAAGGCAGCTATGTCTAATCTGGGTCTAAAGGTGGAACTCTCCTCATTGCCCTTGTTCTGACTGTACTGCTTCTTTCCTCCTGTACCTGTTCCTTGCTGCTGTTGCTGCTGTCCCCCCTTTCCTGCTGCCTGCATCTGTACCACCATCAACTTTTCTTTTAGTTTCTTAGCCTTGGAGTCTATCTCATCACAGCAGTACCTGGCATACCTCAGTATTTCGTCTAGGGGTTTACTTTGCCAACAAATCGAGTGTTGCTGAATCATTAAACTAATATCCGGTCTCAGTCCCAGGACGAACTTGGACACAAATTGCCCTATGTCTTTTGGATCCATTACATCCAAGCCGCTATACTGTTTAAACGCCTTCAGCAATCTCTCGTAATATTCGTGGACTGTCTCTTTAGGTTCCTGTCTGGTTCGGTCTATTCTGACCCAATCTATGTCTTGCATTGGCACTTTCTCTTTCAGCCAAGTCATCACTCTCTCGAATTTTGCCATCACAATCTCGGACGGCCCATTAGTCTTAGCATCTCTCTCTGGCTCCGTTGTGGGCCACTCAGCGCTAACCTTGCATGCTGTCCACAGATCTCCTGGTACTACAATGTCAAACAGCGTGTTCAGATCTATCCATAGGACCTTTGAGATTTTTACAAATCTCTCGACTTGCTTGTACCACTCCACTGGGTTTTCCCGCAATTTGGGGAAGGAGGTGGTAAAAGCAGCTAAATCTCCCCTACTCCAAGGGACATGCACATAGTTCCCATTTGCGACTTCACGCAAAGGGTATGCTTCTATTCCCTGCTGTCCTGGTGTCATACCAAGCGTGCTTCTCCTGACGGTCCCTTTCTTGGACCACCTCTCTTCCCACTTATCTAGAGCCCTCCATGTCCTTATTCCAGTGATCAGTTCCCTTATGTGCGTTTTCAGCCCAATCGTTCTCCTCTCATCTAGGTCTCGATCTGTGTAATGTAGCCTGTGGTTACCCTGTAATGCTTTGGTTCTTGACAGGTCCACCATATATTTGCCTGCTAGTTCGACTAACTTCTCATGGATTGCTCTCGCTTTTCGAGTGATGTCCTTTGCCATATACAGTATTTCATCCTGTTCATACATTTCCATTCTTTCTAAAGGCAGGGTACCATCTATCATGTCATCCAGGTCTGACCTTAAGCTGGCGACATCGAGTCTCTTGGCTTTTATCTCAGCTCGCAATATGTCTTTCGAAGGGGGCTCACTAGTCTCCCTACCATCCCAACTTCGAGCTCTACGTTTGGGCTCGGGAGAGTTAATGAGTGCCTTCCCTTGCTCCCATCTCTCCAGGTCCCATGCTCGGCCATCCGATCTTGGAAGGTGATGGAACACGGGCCTGTTACCCCCACTCTTGCTCTGCCCACTCTCTTCTTCTTCTCTCCTTTCACCGTACGCCTCTCTGTTATTTTCCCTCTGGTCGCTACTCTCCCTTTGCCTAGTATCGCTCAGTATCCGATACGATCCTTCCTGGTTCCCCATATTCCCTGGGCTGCGCTCATTTCCGTCATCACAGGGACTATGGTGCGACCTCTCACAACTCCCATTCAGTTCTCTGGTGCCGGGCACACAGTGTGGACACTTAAAGCTGTTTCTGTACTCTTGCGCTCTCCTCTCCTCCTCACTGAGTATTGGGCGCGCCACCCTCCCATTCCCGGGGCCCCCGTTTTCCAGGTCTGTTCTACCTCCACTCCGGGCCCAATGGGTGACTCCCCTACTATCTCTCTCTCTACAGTCCCACTCCGGGCTGCTCTCCCCAGCCCCGCAGTGAGTCCGAGCTCTGCTGTCCTGACTTTCCCTTTCAGCTTCTGCAGCTATGATGCTCTTGTGAGCCTCCACTGCCTCATCCCACTTCTTCATGTACTCATTTAGCTCTTGAAAGGATTTTCGTCCAGATCCCCTCAGATCCACTGGCCATCTAGGGCCCCCAGGGTCCCCTCCTGGATCCCCTGCTGTGTGCATCGGGGTGCTCCACTCTCTTGGTATCGGCATCTGACTTGGGGAATTAATCGTATCGTTCCTCCTTGCCGTCCCTGCTCTTTCTCTGTCCTTCCGTACCCGTTCTTCCCCTCTTGCTCTCTCTTGGTCATATATCGATATTATAGGACCTATGGTAACAGGTACCTGTAGTGCATCTGGTAATGCGTAGGATGTGGCGCTCTCCGTTTCCGGCGCTCTTTGTACCACAAACCTCCCGACTACCTGTTGCACCTGACTAGGCTGGGACAGCTCTTTCTTTGCCTCAGGATCCCACTCTGAACTGGGAAGCGGTCCATGCTCTCCTGCATTGCCCCCCTTTTCTCCTTCACTATGCTCGACCTCTCCCCCTGCTCTATTATACGGGGGTGGCCTGTCTGTCAATAATCTGTTTATCAGGCTATCCTCTGTTTCGCTCTCATCATCTTCTTCTAGGGGGCTTTTATTTCCGGGCACCTCTAACACTGGGTACAGTTTATTGACTTCCATGTTATGCACTCTCCATCTTTTAGCATCCGCATCCCACCTGGCATCCTGCACTGCCCTTACCGATCGTTTCACCCTTTCTTGTCGTCTGTTCATATTCTTTTCATGCGCTGCCCTAATCCATGCATCAAGAGCTTCAAACTGGGTCGGTCTAGGCAATGGTCTCATTGAGGTCATGACTGATTTTAATCGATGTAACACCTCTAATCTGAACGTCCCGTACTTCGGGAACGTCAGTTCCTCATTTCCTTCCGTAATCTTACTCCACTCTGATATCCAAAGGATCGTATGCAACCCAACATTCACTGCCATGTAACGAGCCGGCGTACCCTCCGGCGGGGCTTCTTCCCCTTCATACGATCCCCGCTTCTCTTTTTTAAACACCGCTCTCAGCCATTTAAAACACTTCATAATTATGCGCACAATATCCAGCCTCGCTACTCTGTTTACTTCCTGATGACAATCCACCAATCCTGTCGCGGCTTTGCTAACTTGGCCTATCGCAGCGCGGTCTTTCTCCGTTCGGCCAATCACGTCGCGACACTTTCTGACGTCTTTGCTAGCTGGCCTATCACGGCGCGGTCTTTCTCCGGTCAGCCAATCACTGCGCGACACTTCCTGACGTCACTTTTCTCCGCTTCGCAGCAGCACCCCTCCTTTCTCAACTCGTCTCCCGGTCATGCATGCGTCCCATTCATACACCGAAAAATGACTACTTCCGACCAAGCGGTCACTTCCCTCGACTGTACGTCCACAGCCTATATGTAATTGTCAACACAACTGACGAAATGTCTATCGTCTCTCTGATAGGTTGCTTACACACACAGTAACCTCCGACCAGCGTCCGTTACTCACGCACTCACTCTTACGTTCCCCCTATCTCGGTCTTTCGGGTGATCAATGGTACCTCATGACCCCCTTCACACTAGTTAACAATTACTCTGGGTGTCCGATACACCCGAACCACTTAAGCTCTCTTTGAACTTAAGATTTCCACCGGTTGCGCGCGCTCACAACCTGTTCCACAGTCACTCTACAGACATTCAACTCCGCCAGACATTACAACATAGATACAATACAAAAACACCGCAATCTAACACGCATGACCCTTTATACTCACTCTCGACCGATACTGCTGCTTTTTCTGTCTCACGTCATCCGGATCTTCTTCGGCGGGCGGTTCTTCCGATCATCGATTTCTAGGGGCCTTGGGGTAAGCTAACCTGGCCTAGGTCACCGTCCTCAAGAAGGCAACCATCCTCTATAGCTACCAACTGGAAGGGCGAGATTTCGATCGATACCTTATCACTATTGACCTAAACCTCGATCTGGTCGACTGAACCTTTGTTGCCTGTCTTTGAGGAAGTAAGTGCATCTATTTACCAAGCCAGTTCACCCAATAAAGGACTTCGCTCCCAAAGATCACAAACAACTTCTAGCTTTCAAAAGTTTATTGTAAGGATAGGATAAGCTGCAAATACAGGCATCTCAGAATGAGATTCACGAGATACACAGGTCCAACTACATACATGTGCTCTCTGAAAGCCCTCAGACGAGCAACGGAAATTACTAACACAAGTTCTAAGAATAATAAAGCTATCAGCATTGACGCATATCTCTCCTTCATTTAAGTTGGAGGAAAACGCACAGGTTAGGCTGTCCCTACCCTGCTCTAGATGGTATCCCTACTTAACCAAATCCCAACCTAACAAAGGTGTCAGCAGTGAATGACCCCCAAGGGAAGTCACTCACTCTTAGTCTCTTGGTGAAAACCTATAGTTCTCCAGTCATGACCCCTCTCTACCTACCCATCCACTCTCTAAAGGGTCCTCAGGTATCTGCTCTAACTCCACCCAAGGGTGCTGTCCCTAATACAAAACAGTCAACAACATTTGAGACGCCCCTCGCGAGACGCCCCTCACGTGGTGTAGCTTCTGGCTTTTTCCATGCTGCTTTGTGTTGGGCCTCATACGTTGGAGTTGACCTTGCTTCTCAGACTCTTCTCCGGCCCGCTGATACCCCTTAAACATTCCGGAACCCTCCTCCATGTCTGGGCCGTCTACTGAACAGACCTCTATTCATTTTATTTATAATTGGATTCCCCCTTCTCTCTTGCAGACAGACATCTGCAGCCAAGATCCCAACTCTCATAGACTTCCAAAAAGGTTCGCAACATTTCTTGGCCCAGACATGTACGTGTAAACCAATGTTAAAACATTTCAGGCCTACAGCATTTCTCATAATAATTATAGCATTCAACTTCTTCATTAATTAAAGCATGTTAATACTCTTATTCTATTATTCAGTAAACACATCTATAAATCATGGCCCATTAATGCAATGACCAAAACATTAGTACAATCTATGTCGTGAAAAGAAACACCTTCCCTTCTAGCTCTGGCCCTGAGGCCTACCACATTCTGCGTTTAACCACATGCCATCTTACATTTTAACAGCTACACGACATGGATTCAGGAATAATCACATCTAATAAAATCATATAGTATCACACATTTCTGTATTAGTTCCACTTCTACTTAAATCTCTACATTAGCTATACATTCAGAATATAATTGCAGATACTATTAGCACTCATGGCATTTCTCCTCATGATTTGTGCTTACTACGGGTAAGTGTGATGCACTCATACATTTAGGTCAGTTTGCGCTCTCTCAATACCTAAACTGTATTAATTGTCTTTGTCTGTGGAGTATAAATCTATTTTACACATGCACCCAACTCTCTCTCTTTCTCTAGTTCTTGTACAGCCTTGTCGCTTTGTTTCTCTTCCTGCACATCCTCTTCCTTATCATCACACTGCCTTTCTTTCTCTGTCTCTTAATTTTCTCTCCCTCTCTTTGTAGGTCTCTGCTACAGAAAACACTATCTGTCTGTTGGCAGGCTTATTGTTCCCAATGCATAACATAGACTTTAAGTGGGCTTTGGGTTGGCTCCTTGCTCATGTTTGTATGGCTTTGTTGTTTATCTCAGTTGTCCGATTTTGGCTCCTTATTCTCGTAGTGGCTTCTTCCAATAGCATTTCGATCTCACAGAGTTCTGCTTGAATGAGCTGTTCCTTCCACTACCGACTTCATTGGACTCTTTTAGGTCTTGCATCCAAGCAGCTTTAACTGTCTGTTACAAGATTTCATGTCATGAGTTTGGCAAACACGCCCGCTTAGTCATTGACTTCAGTGCTTTTTATGCATTAGACAGTTGTTGGATCAAGCTCACTTCCTTCTGCGGATGGTTCTATTGTATCACTAACGTTACATTGGTGATGGGGAAATACAATTCGTGCCCTATTGTCAATGCAGCTTTTGCTGTGAGTGGCCATTTGCCTTCCCACCCACTCCACAAGCCAAGAGCTGCTTGACACGGCTGCCGGTCCAATGCAACCTCTCCAAGTCTCCTTATCCTCCCGCGTTTGAAGCTCAGTATGGCTCTGAGGTCCACCTGAGCTCTGCTAATATCATTGATTGCCTGCCATGATCATTATGTTTGTTCCTGTTCTGCTGCAGTTGCCAACACAGAACTGGAGCTTTGGTACACGCACCGATGTGCTTAATTTGAGGAGGTGGTTACCCATAGGGTTCACTGTCACTTGTTTTTCGGGACCGGCATTTTTTTTTTCTGATGGTACATTTCCTGAGGGCAAGAGAAGAAAAAACACACAAAGGGAAGGGAAAGAGAAATCATCATAAAAGAAGAAAGTAGTAACCTGCAAAAGTGAAATAAAGGGGCAGAGTGTGTCTGGGAGTCAGGGAGATAGTAAAAAATCCCTTCCTAAAAGATAACAATAACGAGCCCTCCCTGGACGTAGCAATAAATGCACAGGATTGGGTGCAACATTTTTCAGGAGTATTTGGAGAGGATAAATCTGCAGATTTAACTGTTCAGGGATCTCTTCCGCCTGTGAATTATCCAATAGCTATTCATTTTACACTGAATGAAACAACAAAAGCCTTAAAATCGGCTAAAACAGGCAAAGCACCAGGACCTGACTCGGTCCCAATGGATTTTTATAAACTTTTACCTGATCTTTGGTCTCCTCTCCTTAACAAGGTACTAAACGCGGCAAAGAACACTAACCTCCCCGACTCCTGGTCCACCTCGATACTCGTCCCTATTTTTGAGAAAGACAATAGGGACAGTCCTTCCTGTTACCGCCCAATCTCCCTCCTGGATTTGATCGGAAAGATGGCGGGGCGCATACTTCTCGATCGTCTCCAGGAGTGGTCAAAAGAACACGGTGCGCTTTCCTTTCAGACCTGCAATATGGTTTCAGGGCTGGACTGAGTACTGTGGATCAAGTGCTAAATTTAACATTACTGGCCGGAAAATACGTTAATGCAAAGAGTTCCTGTCTACACATGGTCTACGTCGACCTCACAGCAGCTTTTGACTGTGTCCAACACTCCAAACTCTGGAGAATAATGCTGCAAATGGGGATTGAACCACCAATTGTTGACTTTCTCCGCAAATTATATACTGGAGCTACCGGTAAGGTCAGATTTGGGACAGGTGGACAATTGACAGACAGTTTTCCCATACAGAAGGGGGTCAGACAAGGGTGCGTACTGGCCCCCTTCTTATTCACGCTCTCTACCAATGGCCTCGAGAGTGCAATGCTAAAGGACGTAAAAGATCTCCCTGAAGCAGGTCGTCGGCAGATTCCTGCATTATTATACGCCGACGACGCGGTAATTCTTGCTCAAACCCCTGTCCAACTTCAACGGGCCCTAAACAATTATAGCACCTTTATGAACAGCTTAAATTTGAAAATTAACATCAAAAAAATGTACGTGATGCACGCAGGTACCAAGGGGAAAAAAGCAAAGACTATATATGTGGACAATGTACCCCTTGCAAGAACAAAAACGTACCCCTATCTAGGCATCACTATGGACGAGGCTTTCAATTGGAAAGACGCAGTTAACTCTCGAAAATTGTCCCTCATAAGAACCATTGGGGCATTAAAAGCTTTCTCCCTTCGTCTCGGAAAAAGGCCCCCGACCGAAATGATTAAGATCTATAATGCTAAATGCATAAGCACTGCCACCTTTGGAGCAGGGGTATGGGGAACGACAAACGTCGAGCAACTGCAAAAAACCGAAAATTCTTTTTTCAGATTTCTACTGGCTGTCCCGAGAAGCACAACAACGTACGGATGTCATCTCGAACTCGGGGTTGAATTTATTAGTGACATTATCAAAATCCAACCAATCATGTTATGGCGCAGAATATGGGCCACGGATGAGTGTCACCTTACAAGAACAATAATCCAGGACTGTCTGAAATTAGATAACATGAGAAAAATAAAATGGTTGGCCTACGTGGAATCCTTTATTACAGACATATGTTTCCGGAGGTTTTTCGATGATCCATTTTCAGTTGCAGACATATCAAAAAAAGAACTTAAAACAATTTGCATGTCGCATCTATCCCAACTTCGGCTACTGACAGAAATAGGGAAGCCATCAGTCCAGCATTGTCTAATGATTCAGCTGGTGCCTACCATCCAACCCTACCTGCAGTTTGATTTAACTCAACATGAAAAACTTCTTCTCACACGTCTTAGGTTCAATTTATATCACTATTTGGTTTTGTTTCCCAAACAAAACGACTGGACACATAATATTTCAGTATGCCCTTGTGACTCAATGTCATCCCAGTCCACTATTCATGTGTTATTTTTTTGCAAATTTTACATACCATTACGCAAACGATGGATAATACCAGTACTTAAAGTTCTAAAAATCCGCAGATGCCGCCCTGCTTACTTGGCACTACAATTTCTGGAAAACTACTTGATGACTAAATCAGTCGCACAATACCTCAAACTTTGTATCAGACATAGACTGAACTTATGATCACAGACGGCGCACTTTATTTTTTTTATACGTATCGTTTGATTTAAAACGAATGCATTTTAAAACATTTACTGTGTTTTTATGTACTTTTATGGTTTTCAAAGAAAAAGGAAACCGAATAAAGATGATTTGATTTGATTTGGTGTCTGGGAGTCGATTAAAGAGGCAAGAGTTGGATTCCAGACGTTGCAGCCTTGGTATGCAGCACGCTGGTTCCTGATGCAGGTTTCTGAGCAGAGCTTTAACCACTTGCATTTATTCTTGAACAAATTAGGCACTGCACCAATGTCTGCCATGCACAGCTGCAAAACATTGTTTTATGCATTTGAGGCACCAAGGGGCATATGTATGAAAATCCGTGTTTGCGATTCTCAAATAGCGATTTTTTGAGAATCGCTATTTGAGAATTGCAAAACGGGATGTATTTAGAAATTCGCAATTTTTTTGCAATTTCTTAGTATTCCCTAATTGCGATTAGCAAATTGCGAAATCGTAATTAAGGAATACCTTCCAATTCATTTCTATGGGCCAGGAGGCCCATAGGAATGAATAGGAAGTAATTCTCAATTTGCGATTCGCAATATAAGAATCGCAAACTGAGAATAATTTCAAGGGTGCAAGGGTGTCATAAGGACACCCTGATTCCCCCTGAAATGAACATGTGTGCACATTTGGCGCACATACATGCCCTAAGGGCATGTATGTGCGCCACATGGCACCTTGACAAATGCCAAAAAGTGAATTTTTGCAAGAAATCGCAAATTACCGCCAATTTGAAGTTGGTGGTAAATTGTGATTTCTTAAGGAAAACTCGCATATCTTAGGTGCTTGTTGCATAGCATTTAAGGAATCACAATTTGCGATTCCTTAAATGCTTACGCAAAATTAAGGAATCGCAAATTTTGCCATTCCTTAATATTGCGATGCGATTTTCCTCATACATCACGTTTTGCGAATTTTTTGTCGCAAATGCTGCTTTTTTGCGATTTGCAGTGTTTGCGACTAAAAATTCCTTTCATACATATGCCCCCAAGAGAGGTGCTCCCCTCATCTTGCATTGTGTTCAGTACTTTTAGTAAGAGAGCAGTAGATCCAGTACTGTGCTGTGCATTTCCTTTCATGAAACTTTTCCGTAACACTGAGCACAGGTTTGGGCCGCTCAGGGCTGATGGAAGCTCTAACATAAACAGCACGAGAAGTGGGAGGCTGTGGAGGGAGGCGTGGTTTCCTCGATGAGAGTGAGCAGGTAAGAGAAAGTGGCAACATGTGTTTTACGGCTCTTAGTGGCAGAACAGCATCTGGAAGAGTTTTTTTTCCTAGAAAATGTGCACATACTAAAGTTGACAAAATCCTCACCATGGGCCCGATTTATATCTTGTCCGTTGCGACAGAGTTTCCATACCACCAAAACTGTGGTCCACCTACCAAATTTAGAAGTGAGCAGACCTTAGGTTCAATCACGGTGGGGACTACTCCTTCTCTGATTAAACCCTTCCAAGAGTCTGCATAGTGGAGGCACTGGCCGTCAAAGGCAGACCTCGAATTTCACCCACCTAGTTTAGATGGGGGGAATTAGAAGTCAGTTTTCACTGCCAGGAAAACTTGGGCATTAAGGGGCAGTGAAAACTGAGAAATGCTCTTCTCGCCATGGGAGAGAATTCCCATGGTGAGGGCGAGCATTGCTGTTTTATTTTTGAAAATAAAATCCCATTTTGGGATTTTCTTTTGAAAATACCAACGAAAAACAGTTAGGCACATGGCTCCTTAATGTTGCCATGGACCAAACTTTAAACTGCTTTGTTAGGAACTGTTGTGACAGCGCTTCCATCCAGTAACTCGGAGGTCATTTCCAAATTTGACTGGCCTAGTAGTCTCAGCCTGGAGGAGATGAAGTTCCACGCCATGCCAACGGAGATTACTTAGTCTGCCAAAACATAAATCGGGCCCCATGTTTGGTGCTCTGCATGTGATACGGCCTTTAAAAAGTAAAAAAATGGAATTGTCTTGCAAGTAACTCTAAGGACCCATCTGCTTATTTCACGATGGAGAAACACGTGTCCTGATATATCAAGTAATCATGCAGTTATGTAAAGACATCCTTTGATCTTAAAATATCAAGGCAGGTCTGACTCTGACTACGAAGATAGTAGAAGGACTTTTCCTATGTAGGAGGCACATTTACCGATTCGGTAAATAACGAATCGGTATTTACCGATTCAGTATTCACCGAATCGGTGAATGCAATGTAGGAAGCACTTCAAAGAGTGCTTCTGGGCTTTAAGGATTCGTTATTTACCACCAACTGTTAGTTGGTGGTAAATAACGAATTCCTATGTAAATGCAAATCTGTGCATTTACACCTGTGCCATGTGACAGACATACATGCCCTTAGGGCATGTATGTGTGCCACATGTGCACACAGATTCAGAAAAGGGGGTGGTGATGAACAGAGTGCCTGAATTAAGCAGACCACTCTTACCCAGTCCAAAGATCAGGGCTTGATCCATCACCGTTTTTTAGCTCACTGCACCATCCCAGCTCAGAACTTGGCTATATGCAAATTAGTCTGTTCCTGTCCCAGTGCATGATGGGAACAGGGCAAACCAAACTACCAAGCCAATTCTTATACTGGGAAGGAAACAAGCTTCCGGGGACCGGTTTCTGCCATTTCAGGCGTCTTCGGCCCGGCTTGCTTGAATCCTGATGGTGCAATGAGCAAGGGACTCACATCTGAGTATACCCTTCCACGCTTATGGTGGACAAAATGATTCAGAAAAGGGGGTGGTGATGAACAGAGTGCCTGAATTAAGCAGACCACTCTTACCCAGTCCAAAGATCAGGGCTTGATCCATCACCGTTTTTTAGCTCACTGCACCATCCCAGCTCAGAACTTGGCTATATGCAAATTAGTCTGTTCCTGTCCCAGTGCATGATGGGAACAGGACAAACCAAACTAGCAAGCCAATTCTTATACTGGGAAGGAAACAAGCTTCCGGGGACCGGTTTCTGCCATTTCAGGCGTCTTCGGCCCGGCTTGCTTGAATCCTGATGGTGCAATGAGCAAGGGACTCACATCTGAGTATACCCTTCCACGCTTATGGTGGACAAAATGATTCAGAAAAGGGGGTGGTGATGAACAGAGTGCCTGAATTAAGCCGACCACTCTTACCCAGTCCAAAGATCAGGGCTTGATCCATCACCGTTTTTTAGCTCACTGCACCATCCCAGCTCAGAACTTGGCTATATGCAAATTAGTCTGTTCCTGTCCCAGTGCATGATGGGAACAGGGCAAACCAAACTACCAAGCCAATTCTTATACTGGGAAGGAAACAAGCTTCCGGGGACCGGTTTCTGCCATTTCAGGCGTCTTCGGCCCGGCTTGCTTGAATCCTGATGGTGCAATGAGCAAGGGACTCACATCTGAGTATACCCTTCCACGCTTATGGTGGACAAAATGATTCAGAAAAGGGGGTGGTGATGAACAGAGTGCCTGAATTAAGCAGACCACTCTTACCCAGTCCAAAGATCAGGGCTTGATCCATCACCGTTTTTTGTGCACACAAGCACTAATCAAAGTGACACCCTGCAGCCCTTGACTTTTTCCCAATTTTACCGAATCGGTAATTACCGATTCGGTAATTGACATTCATTCCTATGGGCCTCCAGGCCCATTGAAATGAATGGCAAATACCAAATCGGTAATTACCTTTTCGGTAAATACCAAATCTTAACGATTCAGTATTTTTTACCAAAAAATTATCTACATAGCATTTACCGATTCGAAAATACAGAATCAGTAAAATTCGGTATTTTCGAATCGGTAAATGTCAATTATCTACATCTAGCCCTAAGACACTGGGAGATGTATTGATTTGTCGATGATTACACACTCTGACAAAGTAAGACAGCTGTGATCAAACACCTGTGTAAACCTTCATTTATTGTAAAGCTCTGGTAGACCCTGGCCTGAGGATAAGCCTCCACGATTGAGCCTTTGAATCTTTTGTAAGCCCACTGATAGAACTGCATGGATAGTTGAAGGCTGCTAATGCCCTGTGATACAGTGTTCTTTAAAAAGGTGAGTCTTCAATTCTTCCCTATATTGGAGCAGAGTCTGGGCAGTCCTAATAGATATGGAGATGTTGTTTCAGATCCTGGGTGTATAGATGGGAAGGCCTGCTGTCTTGTGTTTTTAATTTCTTAGGGCCTAATTAGAGTTTGGCTGGAAGGTACTCTGTCACAAATGAGAGAGAAATCCTGTCCGCCTTATTAAGTGCATTATATCCTAATATACTTGTAATAAGGTGGGTGGGATTTCTGTCTTGTTTTGGCAGACTAACTGTATTCCAAACTTAGGGCCCGATTTATATTTCGGCAGACAGGATATTCCATCTCGCACATGATGGATATCCTGTCTGCTGTATTACAAGTGCAATCTATCCTTTGGCATTTGTAAAACTGGGACGGAACATCCGTCATGTTTGTGATAGAGTAACCTTACAAAATATAAATCAGGTCCTTAGTCTGATTGTGTCCTTCCTTCAGTGTGCCGAGAAACTCCAGAGAAATTGAGCATATATGCAAGATAAGTGGGGTGCAGGTCATTATGACTTTGTTAATGATGCAGCTGGTTTTGAAGAGGTTGCGGGCTGTCAAGGGGAGTCAATGAAGCGGTCCTTTCATCGTTGATATCACATGTGGCCTACAGTTTAGACCTACCTGTGGTAGGATCTCAGGCTCCACATAGTTGAGGAGTCAGTTGTAAATACTTGAAGAGTGATTCAGAAGAGCTCCATAATCATAGGGCTGTTCTTGACGTGGGGCTGCGGAGGTCCGACCCACTGCAACTTTCCCTAAGGTTGCCAGGCTCATTGTGTGTGATGTTCAAAACCGTGACTCGACTTGATCATCCTGGCCGGGGGGGGGGAGTTGCTGACATAGCGGGATGTGCGGCTCCGATGATCTGAATCCTCACTTGGGAGATGCAGCTGAATCACTGCCCGATTAGTTTATTTTTTTTTAAATACCAGAAATCACATGCTGCCAATGGGATCTTGTGCGCACACAGTTTGTTTTGGTTTGTTGGGAGCCCCGTCCCGGTCTATCCCGTTGGCTTTTGCTTATCTCCACATGTAATGCCTTTGATGTTCCCCCCTCCCCCAAGGGGATTATAGTTTGATTACTCGATGTTTTTCTGACACAAGATATTCTGGTCTCAACCCGCCTACAAGTGTGGCTGGCTCTGCAGGTCTGTAATCACATCAGTTCTGTCTCTCACATATGAGCCTGACTTGTGAGGATTGTTTATATGCCCCCTGGCACCCATTTTGTTTTGAATTTTGTCGACTTCAAATGGACGCTCCAAAGCCCCGTTACTTGATGCTCTACAGTGCAAGGAAATAAAAAAAGGACTTCCCATACTCCATCACTCTGGTGACCATCTTGGAGTGGAGCTCCCACCTCTTTACGCTATATCCTGCAAGTGATTTTTAGTCTATAAAAAAATAAAAAATATATATATATATATATTGCTCCATATGAGCCTCCTTAGTGTTCCCCCAGCCTTTCAAAACAGCTGTGATTCTAATTGTTTATGAAACTGAAATTGTAATTGTAGCCCTAACCTGCACACATCACTTTACTCATTGTATTTCCTATCTATGATCATTTCACTCATGGTGTGCCCATTAACTCAACTACGTCTGGGTTTTCCTACTACACCCCAGGTTTCTGAGCTACCTTACCTATCCACTCTGCCCGTTGCCACTCTAATTTACTTACCCACTCTATGCGAGTCTGTATTGCTGCTTTCGGTCCCCTGACAATCTGTACTGTTTGCTGAATAACTACAGGATTTTTCAACCTTTTGTGCCTCATACACCCAAGCTGATCTACACAACCATATCTACCGCTAATCAAAATCGTATGATCACCCTCATTGAATTACCTCATTTCCAGATTGTTTAAATTGTCCATAATTTTATATTGATTGTTGCTAATTGCTATTTATCATTGCTCTATGTGCACTCATGATGGTCTACCCCATTTTGTCTTCTTTCTTTTTGATTCTTAATTTCTAATTTGTCCCTGATTGTCATGTAGCCTAACACTGTTCGATGAAAACATACAGCTGCACTCATACTCTCACCTCCTAGCTTAAACCCTACACCGGGCTAGGGGCCCGCAACGTGTTATTTCCCCAAAGCCTCGTCAAACCCCTAAAGAAACTGAAGCACTTTTGAGGATCCTACACCGGGTTAGGGGCCCGCAACGTGTTATTTCCCTTTGCGCTCCAGTCTCTCCTGCAACAGTGAGTACATTGCTCGTTTCACACCGGGCTAGGGGCCCGCAACGTGTTATTTCCCCTTTGCGCTCCAGTCTCTCCTGCAACAGTGAGTACATTGTTCGTTTCACCCCTTGTACACCTGACCTCCCAGATTCCTGCCCTCCTATCTATAGTACACCTGGCACCCCAGTTACCCCCCCCTACCTGCAGCGCACCAAGGAGGTACAGATCGTCCTGCCCAGACCCAACCATGAGGAACATACTGCCCCGAAAGGCCCGGCCCGCTCCTTGTACGAGTCGAACATGTGCTCATGTTACATACGTGAGACACGGTAGTGAGTCACCGTAGCCTGTCGAACAGTCAACAAAGAAGAAACGCTAGCCTTTCCACAATCTGTGGCCCAACTCGGGCACTATGACTGCTTTAAACGCTCAAACTCTGTCCTCTAACAAAGCTAGCGCCTCAGCTCCATACCTTCTAGCTCACCTCTAAGCAAGGAAGTGCAGCCTGACTCACGCTATCGGAAAGCAGGGACTGTCTGCCCGATCACATGTTAACGTGATTGACGCTCCCCTGCCTTCCCGTGACCCCAGGACACCTCCAGAGCGAAACTTATAGGTACCAGAGCCACCTTCAGCCGTCAACATCGCCCTCCCCGCAATCCTCTAGTTGATGCTGGATCGTCTACAATTTGGCTGTCTTCAAGGACTCTCCGGCTCGCGGACACCAGATACAACCTTGGTGAGTCACGTCACCTAGCGCAACACCGTAACTAAACTAGGTACTCTCACGCCCTTCACTACCTTCAGGATGGCTCGAGACCGACCTTCCCCTTCCCCTCAAGTATTATCTACCCACCTGAAACCCCACAGCCGTAACTCCTTCACCATCATCTTCCCCCCCCTCCTCTCTACTAAATCGAGACGCTCTTTCAAACAGAAACTTATCCATCAACATAGGGAAACCCTAATCACAGACATCTACCACTCATCTGCAAATGGTCCAACTAAGATGGACCTTATATTCCATACTGAGAGACCTGATTACTGGATCTCCGTGATCAGAACACAACTATTTATCGCCAAAACCACATCCACTCCCCATAGTTGCAAACTTACCACTATACTCCCTTTTAGATCGGTCGGTAGAGGCTACACTACGGTGACCATCTACACCAATGGCACGGTCCTTATCCAGGCCAATAACAAGAACCTTGAAGCCCTCGACGTACTTTTCCCCACATTAAGATCAACCTCCCCAACCCTACCTCACCACGCCGTAACCCCCTCTCCGCCCTCCCTCACTACTAACAGAGAAGACTATGATCCTCTCCTCCGTGATATTTTTCCTGCCCGCTACGCCCCCCCTCGCCCCGTTGTCTCACAACGGGCTTTTACTACCAATCAGCCACAACAGGAAACTCCAACTCCTCCTTCAATCCCCTCTTCCAACAGCCACACCTCCCCCAGTTACCGCCTCCCTCATCCCCCTACTGACAATACTTCCTCGACTCCAGGAACCTCACGCCCCACGAACTTCATCCCAACTCACAGTCACTCAAAGCCTCCCCCTGTCCCTTCCCCTCCCCGTCCTCCGTCTTCAGTAACCCCCCTCCCCTTGAGTCTCATTCCTGCTCACAGTCACTCAAAGCCCTCCCCTGTCCCTTCCCCTCCCCTTCCCCCGCCTTCTCCCCTGATCCCTCAACCTGATCCCATCAACCGCACCCTGATCCCTCAACCTGATCCCATGAGCCTCATCCCAGCTCACAGTCATTCAAAGCCTCCCCCTGTCCCTTCCCCTCCCCTTCCTCCGCCTTCAGGAACCCCCCTCCCCTCGAGTCCCATCCCAGCTCACAGTCACTCAAAGTCCTCCCCTGCACCTTCCCCTCCCCTTCCCCCGTCCTCTCCCCGGACCCCTCAACCCCCCAACCCGAACCACAACACACCTGGCGCTACCCCAGATACCCCCATCCCCTCCCTCAACTCTGTGTCACAACACCTCGCGGCTCTCGAAAACCAGATTGTCACAATCACCCAGGGCCTACTGGAGATCCTTTCTAACCTAGGTATAGCCCGCAGACCCTTCAAATGCCCCCCACTGATGGCTCACTCCGGCAACGCTAACAGCTCTCCTATGCCCACAGAAACCTCTAGTACCCAGCTTCACTATCCCCCCCTCAAGATCTCGGAATCCTGCCTACAGCAGACTGCAAAAACCGGAGACCCCTTCCCTAGGTCCAAGACTCATACTCCTTCCCACCCTCCTCCAAACCCCCTATCAGATACAAAACACTTGACTTCAAGGCCTTTAAGATCAGCAGCACCTATGTCAGACAGCGAAGCAGCCCTACTAGCCGCCACATACAACACCCCCGCCTTAGATTCTCCCAAATCCAAAATCCAAGTAATCACAGGTCACCGGAAAGTCCCTCCCAGCACTAAACCTCAAAGATACCCGGTCCTCACCGCCATACCAAGGGAGATCAAAGATAAATCGGCCAGCAATCAGGAGCAATTCTCCAATAGCTTGCTAATCAACTGTAGATCGGCCTCACTGCACGCAACAGAACTAGCTGAAGCCATCCTCACTCATGATATTGACATTGCGTTCCTCACAGAGACCTGGCTAAATAAGATATCCCCTCCCTGCCTTGACTTGCTGGTACCACCTGGCTTCTCCCTCATTACCAAAGACAGGATACAGCATAGGGGAGGAGGGTAGGCTATCATCCACAAGGACAGCCTGGACATCTCGGAAACCACCTCTTTTGACTACGATTCATTCGAATGCCTATCCACCATCATCAAGACCAATGACAAAGACTCTCTATGGTGTCACCTGCTCTACCACCCCCAAGGTAAAAACAACCCTTTTGGAGAACAACTTTCCGACCTGATAGCACAAGGCGCACTCGGTGACTCCAATAACCTAATTCTTGGGGATCTGAATCTTCGCTGGAATGAGACACACAATCACCTAATCCAATCGTTATCCAGCCTCCTTCATGATAACAACCTGCAACAACATTGCACCGAGGAGACTCATTACAAAGGAGCCACACTGGATGCTATCATCTCACAAAAGAAATCAATCCTGATCAACCACATTCTTCCCGTCGACTGGTCAGACCACCACATGATCCTCTTTCATATCAATCACCCCATTACCTCACATAAACCCCCCAAGACCCTCCCAAATGGACAAGAAACCTCTCTCAAATACCCCTGGATATCCTGGATGATCAGTTAAGCTCTCTTCTTCCGGCCAACAAAGTGCACCTTTCCACCAATGAGCTCATCGACTGCTACAACTCCGAGCTAGTGTCCATACTCGACAAACTTGCGCCACTAAAGCTCAAAAGAAGCAGAGTTATCCCTTCCAGAACGTGGTTCAACGCTGACCTCAATGCAGAAAGGAGAACTCTAAGAGCCAAGGAAAGAAAGTGGAGAAACAACCCAACGGCCATCCTTTGTGATCAACTGAAAGCAGCCCGAAGGAAATACAACAACCACATCTAAAACAAAAAATCCAGCTTCTTCCGCAAGGCACTGGACAAAGCAAAAAATAGACCGAAGGAACTTTACAGCATCATCAGGCAACAAACGTCCAAACCACTGTCTTCTTCTGTGCTAGCGTCCAAAGATCTTTGCGACAATTTCGCCCACTTCTTCAACGAAAAGATCACAAAAATTGAACTTTCACTTGACCCCAACAATTCACACCCCAAGAAGACCAGTTCGGCTGCTCCTCAGGCTCTCTCTCCCGGCTCTTTGAGCACCCCCTGGCTTAGCTTCCGCCCCGTCCCAGACGCAGAGATAATCTCGCTGATCTCGTCCTCCAAATCATCAGCTCATATCTCTGACCCCATCCCTCCCTCACTAATCATGAAAATGAAACACTCTCTTGCACCTATATGGAGCAACATCATAAACAGCTCCCTAAAAAACGGAGTGGTCCCTGACTGCCTAAAAATCGGGCAAGTTACCCCCTGCTGAAAAAACCAGGTCTTGACTCAACAGACCTGAACAACTTCAGACCAATATCTAACCTCCCTCTACTAGCCAAAACATTGGAACGCTGTGTACTCCTGCAACTGACTCATCATCTGGACAACATCAATCTCCTAGACCCCCTCCAGTCTGGCTTCAGACAAGGATGCAGCACAGAAACAGCGATGCTGAACATCATAGACGATATCCACGGATCTCTGGATTCAGACAAATGCTGCCTCCTCATTCTCCTTGACCTTTCTGCAGCATTCGATACGGCGGATCACAAACTCCTCACCAAAGCTCTTCATGAAAGAGCTGGCCTCGGCGTAGTAGTTCTCAAATGGTTCTCCTCATTGATACACAACCGAACACAAATAATAAAAATCAAGAATTTCACCTCTGAAATCCAACAGGTCAATAAGGGCGTCCCCCAAGGTTCGGTGCTCTCACCTCAGCTTTTTAACATCTATATGGAACCACTCTCCAAGCTACTCAGAAAAGCCAACATCCGCTTTCACCTCTACGCGGACGATACACAAATCTATCTGGAAACTTCCTCTCTCACTGACATACATAGACTAAATGATGTCCTGAAAGATGTTCAACAATGGCTGACAAACAATCACTTGATACTGAATCCAGACAAAACTGAGACACTCCTCATCTCGAACAAGGAAGACAACCCTCAAATCACCGAATGGCTAAAAGCAATCGATGCGCTTAAAGGAAATCTTACTCTAGCCGACTCTGTTAAATCTCTTGGCATCATCATAGACCCCAAACTAAACATGGTAAAACACATCAAGAATGCAGCCAAAGGTGCTTTCTTTAACCTCAGACTGTTGAACAAGATCAAACCCTACATTCCTAACAAGGATCTCAAACTGGCCACTCAATCTCTGGTACTGTCAAGACTAGACTATGGGAACGCAATCCTAACAGGCATCCCGAAATCGAACTTGGCACCGATCAAAACAACACTACATGATGCAGCTAGAATGATTACCGGCATAAAAAAAATCGGATCACATCTCCCCAGCACTCAAGGAACTCAAATGGCTCCCAGTAGAAATGCGTAGTAACTTCAGAACGGCCTGCCTAACCCACAAAGCCCTCCATACCGGCAAACCCGAATACCTGGCAAATAAACTCAAAAAAGCAGGCCAAGCCAGGAATCTGAGAAGCTCTAACTCCTTCCTGCTCACCCTACCCAAAACCAGAAAGAAAAGAACAGCGGACTGTTCCTTCACTGGAAACGCCCCCAAAATCTGGAACTCTATCCCCCTGCACATCAGAACTATTCCTTTTTTTGTGGAATTCAAAAGGCAACTCAAATCCTTGTTCCTGATCCGCTCCCTTGGCTGTGGATAACCGGGGTCAGCAAGCAACCCCTGAACTATGTGACTACAATGAATCCCATAACCAAAGAAGCTCGGCAACTCACCCATGTTCCGCGTAGAATGTCACTCATTGAATGCATATACCTTACATATGTTATGTTCATGTTCATGTTTATGTTATGTATATGTTTATACAGATTTTTGTCATTCTATTACTGTAAAGCGCTCTGCTACCTCCGGGTCTTGACAGCGCTATAGAAAACTTCCTAAATAAAATAAATAAATAAATAAATAAAAAATAGTCAACATATTTTCTTGAATATCTTTTAAAAGTGCATACAGATTTGCCATGCTCTTGTGCCGAAGTTAACTTTCTTTGTGCGGAGTGGCATTTGAACGTTCAGTTAGGTCCTATTGGACTGATTTCTAGCTAAAGGTGTAATGCACATCTGTTTCAAGAAGGTCCACCTTACCAGTTACCAGCTAAGCTGTCTCAGACTGGCACTAATTTTGAGATGATTTATGATTTGGAGCGGGTTATGGTCTCATTGACAGGGGCATAGCAAAGTACAATTAAACCTGTTACTTGACAACTGACTGGGTAGCAAAATACTGAAATGAACAGGGTTCACTGGGTGCTGTAGGACTGTGGGATCTGGTGCAACCTCACCTGCAGCTGCTGCACTATTGGTAGACCCCTTTTTCAAAGGGGGTGAGTCTTCTTCTAGCATGTTCTGGTAGAGGGGTTGGTGCAAAAGTTTTTGTTGGCACACCCTCAAATGACCTCCTTCTTCAAAGATTCCCTCACTACCACCTTCCGATGGTGCCCTCATCTCTCCGTAGCCCCTCTTTCATATTTATTTATTTTATAGCTCTACTTATCCCAATGTAGACTATCTAAGCACCTTATATCACAGTCAAATTATACAGAGAAAATGAGTCATACGAGTGTGTAAATCAATATATAGGAAAAGTTACTTAAAACAATGAGGACTATGAGGTGTAGGAGTCACTTGTTTTCCATACTGGTAGGCAATATATTTTAAGAGTGCTTGGTCTACTGAAATGAAGGGCAGTAACCACATTGTTGTTGCTCTCTCCGTTAGTGCTGGCATACCTTAGGCTGCCCTGAGTCAATGCACATACTCTTCTTGCACAATAGTGCAAAGGTGTTTGTGTGATGATGCAAGCTTGGGTATTTTATTGGAAGGTACTCTTTCACCATAACATTACATGCTTTGCAAAAGGTAACACTTTCCCACTTTGTATGTGTACTGTACAATGCACCACACATGCAAAGTTTGTAGAAAATACATCCTTTCACTGTACACCTTGCTTGAGGATGCAACATTTTTTATGCCAACTCCTTTCTTCCAAAGTTAGTAGACAAGGATTAGTGTAAAAATACTTAGATGAGTTTATGGGAACATCCATTTACCATCCAAGTTATGCCTCTGTGACGTGAATCATCACTTAGTGCTACTATGTGTAACTTTAAGACTACAGTCCAACATGTGAGAAATTGGTTATTAGTTGCGCAGGATATAAGGCCAGCACAAGTAATAGGTCCACAATTTCCCCTGTACTGGGAACCAAGCACCCCATTGTATCACTTGACACTCTCAGGGTAGAAAAACAGAGCAGTCCAGGGCCTACTGAGGGGAGGTTGTGTTGGATAGTAATCCCCATTCACTGGCATGCAATAATAATCCTCAACAAATGATTGTCCAGTCAGTACTTTTTCCTTTTTCGACACAGACTACAAAATATTCCGCTTAAGTTACAAATATATACATAAGGCAAATAGAAATACCATGGTGACACCCTGAAATATTATTCGACCACTACAGGTGCCACAATGCCAAAAACCACAGTACCCTCACTTATACCAGATAGAACATCATATTATGTGGGGTCCAGATGAATTAAACCAGGTCTATTGGCTTTTTACAGGGGTCACCATAACAACATGTCTGACAAGCCTATTGACTTGGTCAAGGGTCACCAAATCAAAAGACAAATAATTTACATGTTAAAGCCACCATCATTTCTGTAACTAGCAATAACCATTTATACAAGCGCTCATTGATATAAAAAAAATCAATATTGATGAATAATCTCTGTTGGCATTATATTATTAATAAGCACTCAAACTGAACATAACATGTGTCTGTGTTTTTGTACACTTTCATGCCACAAAAAAATTCCTACAAAGATCCAGCCAGCCAGTAGAGAGTGCTGCACTCCTATCGGAGTGCGTAAAATCATGATGAAAATCCTGAGGGGTGGTCTGTCTTTAACTATTACTGAAGGGCGACATCTGTGCTCACAACATCGGTGGTGGTCCCCCTGCAGGGCATTATGGGGCACTCTCAGCTGGGAGTGTTAATATTATTTTACTAGCTTTGGCTGCATTTATTTGTAGCCGCGCAGCTTCATGCCACACTGTTTCTTTGAGTTTTCTTTTGTTCACAGTGGTGAGACCAAACTTTGTGAGAAGCACTGTTTTCATGTAGGGCATATGGGGCCCTATTATGTAAAGGGTGCACTTTGCCTTTTTGTGCCTGGTGCACCTTAAAACAGGTAGGTCGGGCACAAACAGGGAAAGTGCGCTCTAGTACATAGAATGCGCTGTCCCCTGGGCAGCTGCAAACCTATGCAGCCCTGGAGGCAGTGCATTCAAGTGAAAAATGTAGTGTCTGCTTTGAAGTTGCTCTGTGTTTCACTATGCAGGCAGCAACCCACCTGCACTTTTTTTTTTATAAGTCTTTTTATTGAAGAAAAACAAGAGGAGACATTACACGAATCAGGTGTCATACTTAGAATACACTGCAGTATTCGGCAGGGGAGCAAGTAAATGCAGAAAAACCAATACACAGAAGTATGAAATGCTAACATAATGAATTATATAAACAGGAGAGACATTACGGGCGATCACCCCGAGAAGCTTCAATCTGCAAAACCCATTCACCCACGACTCAGGATAATTAAGACCAAAGTAGACACCCAGATAAGTGAGAAAAATCGAGTCAGGATAAACTACGCACCTCCCGTGAAAAGGGAAAGGAAAGAAAAGAAAAAGGCCATAGAACTAAACAAAGACAAAATAACAACTCCCGAGCCCCTCACGCTGCACCCCTGCAATGGCTACGGCTCCACCCCACTAGCAGCGTGGCTGTCGCCCCGGAACTGCCCTAAACGAAGGAAGAAAGCGGATGAGGAGAAAGCAAACAGAACCCCCCGCCAGAAGCAAACCACCCCCGATTATAAACAAAACAGTATTAAGCAACGATTACAGACCAACTGGGGGAGTTTGAGAGAATCACCAGACTCCCACATCATTATAGAACAAATCCCGTGTCAAATGAAACCCTTTCGTCAAACCCAAGCAATCAAATTCAACCCTGCCCACTTCGACTTTTCGTGCAAGCCCTCTCCGCTCGAACCGCCATCTCAATAGGAGAAAGGAAACGTTCAAGAAAGTCAAAGTCAATTTGGTAGGAAGGAAGCCAAAACATCAGTACTCGAACACCACAAGGCAAACGGAGATAATTGTCCACCAAAGATAAGTCAAAAGAACGAGGTTGTGCCAACTGAGAGGAAAAGGATGATGAATCACTCCAATAGTCACTGAAAAGCTTAGTAAGGCGTAGAAGATCATCTCTGTCCATATTGGGCGGTATCGGCATTGAGCATACTGAGCTTATGGTAGTCCCAGGCTCGCTAGTTGTTGTTTGGGAGCGGACAAAAAACATCAAATCTGGCTTCTGCACGGGGCCCTCAATCTCAGACATAACCTGCTCCGCGGGTAACACAGCTTGTTGGAGGCGTATCGAAGGGTCGTCATCCGGTCTCAGGCTGATAGAGTCAACTGTTACAATCATTTTCTGGATGATGGCAGTGACCCGCGAGTGGAGCGCTCCGATGGCGGCCATTACGGTCAGCAGCGACAGCGTAGTCTCCACCCGCTCCATCCCCTCTAGCAAAACAACGAAGGGGATCTTGAACCCCGGAGGTCGACTACTCCGGGGTAACCGGCGAGGTGGGGCCGATGGAGACATTGGGCGCTCTCAATCTCGCACTATCAACACCGTCGCCTCCAGCGAGGGCCCGAGCCCGTCGACCCCGGGCGGGCGACAAAGTCTCCGGGCAACGGACCCCCGACCACGGCAACCGGTGCAGCACGCCGTTGTGTCTTCGGATTCAACCGACCATCGTATCGCCATCCAAACCAGTCAGGATATACGCCATTTCGGGGGACCGGACGCGGCCCAAGTCTCGGCCGATGTTGTTCAACTCCAACCCGGATGGATTCAAAATCGAGGCCCCAGCTTTCGCGCTGGGTTAGGCCGAGAATGAAACACGGCATATCTTCATTATTCAAGAAGATGGAAATCTCGGGATTGCACCTTCAGACTCAGGAACAAATCAGCCACACGGGAGTCCGGTGCCAATTCAGGATAATTGTCAGGATTTGCGAATTGCTGGCGGAGATCGGCGGAGCCGGGAGCTTATGCGGCCATCTTGGTTGCAAGCGTAGCTCCTCCCTCCCCACCTGCACTTTTAAAGGGGATTAGAGATCCACTTGTAGGCAGGTGCAGTGAGTGACTGCACCCGCCTGGAAGGAGATGTCTGGGGCAGTCCATGGGACCCCCTTTCCCCCCTCCAGAGGGCTGCAATGATGGGGATCACAGACATTAGACCCACTTTTAGGACGCACACTGTCAGGTCGCCTCCTGAGAGCTTATTTGCCGCTACGCCTGTGTCTATAATATGGCACAGGTGCAGAGGCAAAGGTATTCCCTCGTTTGCATGGAAAGGAGGGAACGCACTCTGAAGATAGCGCTGCTCTTTATGTGCACCCCCGTTATAAGTATTACAGAAGTGGTTGCACAACTGTCTTCAGCTCCTTCTGTTAAGCCAAAGTGCCCTAGTTGCGCACAAAGTGGGAGCAAACGCCCGTTGCCCTCCTGGGGTACATCCATAAAATGCTCCCTGGGATGCCACCTCTAAACCCAACAGCACATTTCTCCAAATAGCTGGCATGTGCCTCCACAGACTAGCCCCACAAAACTCCTCTGGGACCCTATGCCATCCTAGGGGTACTTCATAGGCTGTGAACCACATATCACTATCATCCCCCACCTCAAAGCTAGGCACCAGGTCTTTGGGTATGTGGACCCTTACGTCTTCACTGGACCCTGTGCTGCCGCTACCACCATTTCTGCTGGACTGTGAGGCTTGTTTGAGCTCTAGGGCCAGGTCCTTGAGACTCAATTCACAAACCCACAAACGTTAATTTTCTTGGAGAGCTAGCTTTTTCTCCTCAAGGTCCCTTTCCTGGGCTCTCTCCGCCTCAGCCCTTTACACTGTTGCTGCCAGTCCCAGCTGCAGCTTGAGCTTCCTTCCAGGTTTCTTGTCCTACAGTTTACCAGGGGACAGGGGGTGGGAGGACACACTACTTTCTGTGCTGGACCCGTAGGGGACCTCACTCCTGTGGGTCTCCCACTCTCCTCTGGTTCTGAGTCCTGGGAGGGGGGAGATTCTGAACTCTTTTTTTATCTCTTGAGCTGTTGCAGTGTTAACCTTCTCAGCCTCTGTTTTATTCTCCTCCTATCTATTTCATCCTTCTTATTATCTTCATCCTGCTCCTGTGCTACAATTTGCATGCTATTGGGGCGGAGCTAGCCGGCAATCGAGATGGCTGCCTGAGTCCGGAGCTCCTCCGCTCAGAACGACAATCCTGCAAGAATCCTGCTCAGTTGCAGCATTACGAGAGGCGGCCTGCAGCGCCGGAGAGGGAGTGACACCCGAGGTCTTGCCTGCGGTGTCTCTGGCGGAAATCGCGGCTTGTGAGGACGAGCTCTGGTGCCGTGCATTGGGGCGCGCGGCGGGCCTAGGAAGCCGCGGCCTCAGGTTTCGCGTCAGCCGCTGTTGGGGATGAGGCCTGGGGCACGGACATCTGCGTGCCACCGCGCTCCGGATCGTGACGTGGATCCCCGATTGCGGCGGTGAGCGGGGGTGCGAGGTCTGTGTGGAGGTGCGCCTCTTAGCCCTGTGGGGAGCATTGACACTGGGGTGCCCCTTTCCCCCCCCTCCCTCCGGTGTGGAATTTTGGAGTGCCGGCATTGGGCCTGGGGTGCTGTGCTGCTGCAGACTATGGGGGATCGGCACGCCGGGAGGCGCACAGCCATAGAGGAGGCTTGTGGCTGTCCCTCGGAGAGCATGAAACTGGTGGTGCTACCACTGAGGAATGTGCGAGAGTGCCTGAGGCGACCCCCATCCTTCCTCATCGATACGGCGTGCCACTGAGGGGCGGGAAGCTCCGGGAGCCGTCTTCCCCCCCCCCGTGGCTTTCTATTGACTGTGGCGATCTCTTGGCAGTGAGCGCCCGCGGGGTTTGGCTGGAGCTCCTAGCCCACGCGCACCCTGGTTGCCACTATCCCTGCGTGAGGACACTGTTGCCTGGATTCCTGGCCTTTCGTTGTGCGTGCTGGTGCTGCTTTTGGGGGCTAGAGTCTCTGTGGACTGTCTGCCTGCGACTGGAGGGCCCTGCGCCGGGCATTGCCTACTTCACCCTGCAAGCGCTTGACTATATCCCTGGGACATTGCTGGGCGCCTTGGGACAGTGATACCTCCTGCTTCTCCTGGCTGCGCTGCCCCCCCCCCGGCGTGGCTATTGCTCCTCCCATAGGGTGCTGGAGTTGGGAGTGGGCCTGGTGGGACATCCGTACACGGGGGCTGGCTTTGGGGTGTACTTTGGCAGTGAACCTGCGCCTGTGGACCGGAGGTGCTCTCCTGTGGCACTATGGGGCGCCCGGATAGGACACAGCCCAAGCCTTCCTTTGGCCACAAAGGCTCGAAAGCAGTGGACTATGCCGGGGGTAGTGGTGCGGTGGATAAGATCGCGACGGATGAGACACAGCAGCAAGACCTGCGTGGGATCCTCCTTGCCATGGAAAAAACCCTTCAAGGGGGTATGGCTAATATAGGCACGAAACTGGACGCTCTCACCTATCGTATGGATCGCATGGCTGAGAGGCTGGACAAGCATGCGGAGCGACTTGATATGTCGGAGCGCCGGCTTACTGAAGTTGAGGAGGCCCACACCACACTGGAGTCAGATAACAAGCAGATTGGTAGGACCATGCAATCTCTCCTGGACAAAACTGAGGACTTGGAGGCCCGCTCGCGCCGCTGTCCCCTGCGCGTCACAGGCCTTCCGGAGAGTACCCCGACGGGTAACATGGAACTGTTCATGGAGGGGCTCCTGATGAAATTGCTAGGCAACAAGGCGTTCTCGCCCATGTTCATAGAGGAAAGGGCGCATCGCTCCTTGGCACCACGGCCCAAACCGGGGCCCCCCCGTGGCCCATCATCGCCAAACTATTAAATTACCGGGATCGAGATGTTGCTCTGAAATTGGCCAGAGAAAAGCAGCCTCTACAGTATGGGGGCTCTACCCTGTCCATATACCCTGACTTCACGGCTCGGGTGCAGGAGGCCCGGAAGCAGTTTGCCCCTATGAAGCGCCAGTTGCGTGATCTAGGCGCGGATTACGCAATGCTGTACCCAGCCAAATTACGCTACAACAGACAAGGGAGATCCCTGATCTTCACGGACCCCAAGGCGCTACAAAAGGCTCTGAGGGACTGGCAGAGGGAAAAGCATTCGCCGAGGCCGGAAGAGGATGCTCTGGAGGGGGGATCCATGGAGGAGCAGGACTGAATGCTGCATGCTGCGAACTTGCTGATGCCCGGTCACCCCCTCCAGGTTTTGTTGATTGCGTGTGGGGGTGACTGGAACGCATAGCCTCTTCCATTTTTGTTGGCAGGTATGTCTCTTCACCTAGGGGCCTTGTCGATCCTGAAACTGGAGGGAATGACGCCTACTCTCCAGGTATTCGCTGTTATATTCTGCTAGACTCGTGCCCTTGTACCTTAAGACTCTTTATGATGACATTCTGTTTTCTGTGCCATATAACAGTTTGCTATTTGTCTTTTTGTGCCTCACATGGCCTGTGGGAATTTGTTTGGCCTTCGCAGTATGGCCTGCTACCTTTGGGGATGCCTGATTTGGTGTTCCTTGGATGTGTATGATCATTTATGATGGAGAGACCTTTTCTTTTTTGCAACTGAGCATGGTGTGGTATTGAGACCGCTTTTATTCTTTAGAGTTCTGGGGCGGGGGGTGATGGGGGGCATTGTACGTGCTATTGTTGTTGAGTGTCCTTTGCACTGTTATTGTTGGCGACATCTGCCCCCGTGTGATTACCACTGATTCCAAGGTTCTTTTTCGGGGGGGGGGGGGTGACTGCTGCATGGATGTGCGGTGTGTTAGAGAATGTTTTGCTGATGGGGTGTGAGTGGGGGGTGGGAGAATGTCTGTTGGGGCTATCAGGATGAACCCGGCCTAGTTGGGGTAGGGCAGGTGTGGGAGGGGGGACGGGACAGAGATTTCAGGGGGATTGTTCATAGGTACTGTTTTGATTTGGCTCTGTTATTGGAGGCAAGTAAGTGGACTGGGCCGGGTGACAGTGATGTGCACAAGATGTTTCAAATATTTGTATTATACATGGCAGGTACGACCCTTTCATGCTCACTATGGCGGGAGACATGACAGTGGGAGATACAACTCCTGACACACTACGATTCCTTACCTGGAACGTGAGGGGTCTGAACGATCACCGCAAAGTCCGTAAGGTCCTCCAGTACTTCGCCAGACACAGGGTAGACATTGCGGTCTTGCAGGAAACCCACCTCCCACCGGATAGCCCCATCCTCCGCTATAGGGGGCTCCGAGGTAATGTCCATGCTGCAGGTTTTACCACTCACGCCAGAGGGGTCCTCACTTGGTTTAATCCAAAGTCCTCCCTAGCTTGGACGCCAATAGAAACTGATAGGGATGGTCGCTTCGCGATCACAGGCTGCTCCGGCAAGGGTATGGACATGTGCATAGTGAATACCTACGGCCCCAACTTCGACCTCCCTAGCTTCTACACGGACCTGGCGCAGAAGGTTCACACGCATGCTGGCAAGACCACTTTTTGGGGGGGGGGATTTTAATTTGACTCGGCACCCTGCGCTAGACAGGTCGGACGGCCCAACACGAGCGCCTTCAGCCTCTGCGCGTACGCTATCTATGCAACTTACAGATCTCGATTTAGCTGACGTCTGGCGTCATTGACTCCCGGCACAGGGTGGGTTTACGCATTACTCAGCCCCTCATAACATACATAAGAGGATAGACTATCGGTTTGTGTCCTCCTATGTCCTTCAGGATGTACACGCATGCGAAATCCTGCCGCGAACCTACTCGGACCACTCGCCACTTTTGCTTTCTTGCTCCACGCCTGTGCGGCTGATCCCACCTTTTGCCTGGCGCTTTCCCCCTTGCTCCTAGCTGGATCCTCTTTTTAAGGAGCAACTATTAACGGCACTGGAGACTTTTTTCAATACTAATGGGTGCTCAGTGGACTCGTTCCAGTCGGTCTGGGAAGCATTTAAGTTCTATACTAGAGGGGTCACTATCTCCAAACATGGAGGGGTGCTGAAATCAATCAGGGGTCGCCTTGAGTTGCTGGAACGAAAGCTTAGAGACATTGAGATTGCAGTCTGGAGGAGACTCCATTGACCAGGAGATTGCTGGGGTCCTTCGGGAATATAATGACGAGGAGGATTTGGAAATTAAACATCTAGGGAAGTATGCTACTGCTAGGACCTACTGTGTGGGCGAGCGTCCGGGCGCTGTCTTGGCCCGCTTGGCTAAGCGTGGTAGGGAGTGCACTTCCATTCCAGCGATGAGGTCGGAGGACTCCCAGCTCCTGCTCTCGAACGACACGATTGCGGCACACTTCCGGGACTATTATGCAGCCTTATACGCTTCAAGGGGCACTACTCCAGAGGAAACTATTGTGGACTACCTGTCGCGTATAGAGCTTCCGTGGCTCTCCGATCTGCCCCGCGAATTTCTGGCTCGTCCATTTGATAGAGATGAGGTGGTGCTGGCGCTATCTTCCATGAAGAGTGGGAGTGCGCCGGGCAGTGATGGTCTTACGGTCGCATTTTATAAGGCTTTTTTCCGATCTTCTGATCCCTCACTTGCTTACTCTGTTTGACGACATGGCCAATTCGGGTTCCATGCCGCCCTCCATGCGAGAGGCTATTATTGTGGCGATTCTTAAGCCTGGCAAGGACCTGAATGAATGGGCCTCGTACCGCCCACTCTCCCTTATGAACGTCGATACGAAAATCTTCGCTAAGCTGCTATCTAATCGCTTGCAACCTCTGGTCACATCCCTGGTGGCCCCGGAACAGTCTGGTTTCGTCCCAACGCGCAATCTTATTTATAACATCAGAACTGTCTTTGCCGCTTTTTCAGCACACGCGCCCGGAAGTGTCGGCTGTCGCAATATTCTTAGACATGGAGAAGGCATTCGACTCGGTGGAGTGGGCATTCCTGCACCACGTCCTGAGCAGGATGGGAGTAGGCCTTCTATTTTTACAACTTTTGTCGGTACTATACTATATGCCAATGGCCCGCATACGTATTGGACCGCTGACTTCGGACCCCATTGCGGTGGGCAGAGGTACAAGACAGGGATGCCCGCTATCCTCGATACTCTACGCCTTAGTGCCGAGCCCCTTCCATGTGCTCTACGTGAATATCATAGCCATCGCGGTATCCGCTTTCCCACGTATAATCCTATTGTTTCTACATACGCAGATGACACGCTCCTCTATGTTAGAGACCCCGCTACTCATCTTTCTCCGTTCTTGCGGGAGGTAGTCCTATTTGGATGTCTCTCTGGCATTCAGGTTAACTGGACGAAATTGATCATGTTCCCGCTGACAGCCGCTACGGAGGAGTTTGAGCCCGAGTATCCACTGCAGTGGACTACTGAGGCGGTTCGGTACCTTGGTATTCGTCTACACACAGACTCAGAAATTGTCCTTCGGGAGAACTATGGCTGTGCTATATCTAAACTAGAAGACGACATCGAGAAATGGATTTCCCTTCCGCTATCACTATTGGGACGCATCGCGTTAATGAAAATGGTGGTGCTCCCGCGCTTTCTCTTCCTATTCAGTACCATCCCTATGGTCCTCTCCACCCACTTTTTTCATGGACTGCAATCTCTGATGGTGCGTCTGGCTTGGGCGGGTAAACAGCCTAGGGTTGCTTGGCATATTTTAATACGACCGTATGCGGCGGGTGGCCTGAACGCTCCGGACCTGGAACTCTACTTCCGCGCGGCGCAGAGTGCCCACGCCTATTCGTGGATTCACGGCCCGCTGGACGCTCCTCACGTTCGTATCGAATGGATAGTTGCTGACCCGACGCCCCTACCAGCCTTATTAACGCAGTTCCGAGATCGCCGAATGGGCTTGCTGAATTCCTTACTTTCGGTGGTCCATGCCTGGCACATCATGATGAAAGCACAGGCATGTTTGTTATTGTATTCCCCGAGTGCGAAGCTCGAGTGGTGCCATTGGTTGGCTCCCTGTAGGGAGAAAGGTGTAATCTTAGCCCTTTGCCAACTCGCCATTCAAACAATGGGCGACTTGTTCGCAGGTGGCACGCGCATACATGGGACGACGTGGCCCTCGCGGTGGCAGATCCCCCCTTGATGGCGCGTTTCCAGTTTCACAGGGTGCGTCACGCCCTACGGGAGCTTCTTGGGGCTGACATGGAGGAGCCGGTGACGGTTGCTACCTTTGATTATGTGATTGCTGCCAAATCGCCTCTGAAATTAATATCTAATCTGTATCGGATAGCCCAATCTGAACTATATGCTGAATATACGAAGCCGCGATTGGCGTGGCAACGCGATCTGGGCACTGACATGAGCGAGGAGCTGTGGCGCTATTGCTGTTCTAGTGTTAGGAAAATCTCTCTTAATGGCCGCCATAGGCTCACACATTTTAAGTTCCTGAACAGGACTTATTACACGCCGGAGAGGCTCCATAGATACCGTCTTCGTGAGTCCCCGGAATGCGAGCGATGCAGGGCCCCTCTGGCGGACTTCCTTCACGTTGCTTGGTCATGCCCCACGGTTTTCTCCTTTTGGCAGTCGATCTATGGTGAACTTAATAGAGTTGCTAATTTGACCTTAGTTCCGGACCCGTTGTTGGCCCTTTTGGGTTATTCAAAACCGTTACGACCTTCACAGCGGAGACTTGTTGATATGGCGTTCCTTATGGCTAAGCGCTGTATTGCAAGGGCCTGGATGAGAGGCCCTTCCCCCACTCTTAACGTATGGAAGAGAGAACTGGTGTATTGCTGCACACAAACTGAGTTATACAATGATCTGATGCCTCCTAAGAACAGGCCTAAGAACTTCTGGGCTGCGATACTGGAGGGTACGTTTCTACCAGACATGCAGGATGATGCTGCTGAGATTGATGATGATGCACGGGAGGGGGTGAATGGGGTTACAGATGACGCTTTAAGTGCCGAGCCCGATACGACAGAGGGTACTGAGGCGTGTGCTATGATGTGTTGACCCGGTGGGGGGGGGGCTTAGCGAGGAAGATTGGGCGCGACTGGTGGTTTTTCCACTCCAAAAATCTGTATTTACTGTAATGACTGATATGGTGCAAATGTCTCCACTGCCTTACTGCCATTTCATGTACTGCCACTGCACTTATCCTGTTGATTGTCCTTTTGCCACTTGTGATTGCCTTATTCTTTGTATTGTTTTGGTTTCTTTTCTTGTTTCTGAAATCGCAATAAACAAATTAATAAAAAAAAAATATATAATTTGCATGCTATTGACTTCTTTCAAGGCTCAGAGGGCTATTTCATATTCAAACTTTGGAGAGCCCTTACCTGGTTTAATCTATTCTCTCTGCACAGACTTTTCGACTAAGCCATAATACAGTTTTTAAGACTGTCAAGATCCAACTCTATCTTTGCAGACAATAGTCACAGGCACACAAAATGTGAGGCTGGAATTAAATTCGGAATAGAATAAACTATGGTCAATGAAGGTAAAAAAAAAAAAGATGAATCTGGTATCAGATTATGAATACGGGATTTTAGTGTTACATCGAGTCACTGAATAGCACTGCGCAAGCACAAGTACTGAATCCCACTACTGTCACCAATATGAGAAATTAGGTTGTTGGGTGAAGAAGGTGTGAGTACTTCTCAGGCAACAGCTCCAATCCATGTCAGTGTAAACCACAAAAGCCACTGAGCCTGTGCTTAACCTGTTGGTAGGTTGGCACAAAAGCAGCCAGGCTTAATTTAGAAGCAATGAGAAAAGTATTTATGTAGCACTCAAACAGTTATAAAGTGAAAACATAATATAAGAAAAATCCCACAGCAGTTTAGAAATATAGATGCATTTTTATAAATAAAAAGACACTAAAACAACAACGATTCAATCACTGGTACCGGATTTATGAATTTTCAAATGTTTAAAGTGAAAAGTAGTGCCAAATAGCAGAAAGCTCCACTCACAGTCATCTAGTCCTGCTAGACCCGGGGCTGAATTCAGGGACCAGATTAGCCTCCTGAAAAAGTTACCATCCCAGAGCCCAGCACGAAGACTCAAGTTTCGGGGTGGAGGAGGCCTCACTGAGCAGGGAGATCATCGTGGAGGGCCGTCACTGTAGTGTGAAGAGCAGGCCAGGTGTTGCAAATGGTAATTTCTGTAGCATAAAGATCCTGTCAGGCAGCGTGGATGGTCATTGCTGGAGCTTCATTTTGGCGGTCACCTCGGGCTCGCGATACTGCGGCACAGAGTGCAGATTTTGCTTTGCTGGTCATTGCTGGCAGTCACTGTAGTGCGAAGAGTCTGGTTCATTGGAGCTTTGTGCTGGTGATCGTTGTGAGAGGCAAGATCTTGGGTGAATGGGCCTAATTGCAGTCCTGAAGAGCCCACAACTTCAGGATTTCTCCCTTTTCTTCAGAGGAGCTCACACTGGTGTCAGTCAAGGCCCCAGGACCTGGGGAAGCATGTCTTGGGAATCAGAGACTCACTCTAGAAGAGGCCAGAAGAGCTCAGGCAGGCAGTTGTAGGTCCAGGCTGGCTCAGTTATGGGAGGTCAGCTGGGCAGTTGTAGGGAGGCCACTCGAACTTGTGTCACTGTAACTCAGAATAGGAAGTCAGCCAGCTGAACTTTGGAGTCACTCTGGGTAGCCTGGGATAAAGGGAGCAGATCCAGTCTTCCTTCTCCGAGTGCAGCACAGGCCTCAAGCAGTAGGGCAGACCTCTGTCTGCAGGACAGTGCTTCTTTTATTGTGTCCAAAGGCCCAGTAGTGTACTAAACAATTGGTCTGAAGGGCCAAAATGTATACCTTGTGCCAGCTTAGAAGTGGGTGAAACTACCTCCCATATCTGGCTCAGGAATGTACTTCCTTTCCCATGCCCAGGCTTCAAGGGGTCTGGAGTGACAAGAGCCTGGTGCCAATATCTTTCTGAGGCAGCTCCTTTGAAATGTAATTGGGGACATCTCTGTCCATCCCATCCTGACAACAGTTAGTTCGCTATTGTCTCACTGTCTGGGAGGAATAAACAAAGGGAAACTGCCAACTACACCCAGTCATGTGGACTGGGATACAGGATTCAGGCACCATATGGTTAGGACAAGAAAATGTCAACTTTCTAAAAGTGGCATTTTCAGAATTGTGACTTATAATCTGACTTTACCATTAAAGAGGGTTTTAAATAACAATTAATTTGAGTGTAAACATGACATTCCTACCTGTTTCCAATCAAAATGGTATCACTTATTAAATGTAATAAGGTAACGAATTTAGGAGTTTTTACTACCAGGACATGTAAAACTTAAATGTACATTTTCCACTTTTTAAATGCACTTCAACTCGGCCTATGGATGTTTGGGGCCTACCCTAGGGGTGATGTCTATGTATTAAAAAGGAAGTTTATTTTGCCATGTCGAATTAGCAGTATAAACTACGGGCCTGAGACATGTTTAAAAATAAATCTGTTTCAGTGGATAGCTCAGTGAGTGGTGCAGAATTTATTTTACAGGCCCTCTGTATGTGTAGTACCACTTTATTAGGGAATAACAAGTAAGTCAAATGTGCCAATTGGCTTTAAGCCAATTTGACCTTTTTAAAGGAGAAAGCACAAACACTTTAGCACTGGTTGGTAGTGGCAAAGTTCACAGAGCCCTGAATGTCAACAAAACGTATGGGGTAAACATGCAGAGAGGGTCAAGTCCAACACAACTCAATTTAGGATTTGTGCTGGAAAGTAAGCACCAAAGCGCAACAATTTGCACCAGGTGTACATCATGTTTGTGCTGCTTATTAGACGCAAAGTATTAGTAATTCTGCACGATAAACCTAACGGAATGATTACTAAAATTGTATTGCTATCCAAAGCAACAATTTTTAGAAATCTTAGGCTACCGAAAGATTGAGGGGGGAAACAATAAGATTTTACACCTATGCCGTTCAATTTCCATGAAGGATTTATTACTTATCAATTCCAAGTAACAAAAAAATCTCTGACAAAAGCAATATCCCATTGAGTCATCAACATAAAATACTTATCTGGAATCCATTACACATTGTGCTTTGCTGCAGTAACTTTAACCCTCTTTGCTACTATATCATTCACTCAGTCAGTGAAAAGATACTTTATTCAGCCACTAAAAGCCATAAAAGCCAACATTTAAAAAGCAGACATTTGATAAGAGATAAAATGATTAAAAGATCCCACATATATAATTAGAAAACCAAATAACACAGGTAAATAGGCTAAGACCAACATTACAGACACGTAAGGATAAAACCTCATTATTAAAAACCAGCACTAAATGCTATAATAAACATAGAATACAACAGATAAAGTGCAAAAGTGATACATTATTAACTCAGTTGATAGTCTAGGGAGTTGGCATAGCAGGCACAGGGTGACACATATAGTTCCCAGAAAATAGTTAGCAGATATGACCTGGCTACTACAAAGACAACCTCTTCCTATATTTTGACGCCCCTGTTAAAAAGCTTGTGACCTCAAAACAAGAAGAAAGTAATTGAATGTATAGTAATGCTTGAGCAATGTATAGTAATACTTGAGCAAATTAACAATTCTGAGCAGCAGGAGTATTAACTTTTTACGCAGGGGGTCATTAAAATTACAGAAAAAATTAAAATGTAAAGTATCCTGCTCAGAAAAATTGTTACAGGGAGAGGGCTTTAGTGCACCGGGTTTTGTGTAGCCTTTGGGAAAGGCTAGTAGCCAGGGTACCAGATTCAATCGGAATCTGGTTAACACAAAGCAATGGTATACATTAGTGGCAAGCAACAAGTACGGCTGTACCCGTGGGCTCAAATTCAGTGTAACAAACCTTCTCACAGTGGGCTTAGCTAGCTCCTTGCCTTCTCTAAGCCCCTGCCGTTTAGCCAGAAACTGTTGTTTAATGTCTTTCATGGCTAACGGGCCTAGAGGCCTGGGATTAATATACAGGTTGGGGCAACCTAACCATTTAATTTGCTCCATGATGTACTTTAGCCAGGGGATACATGAGTGTGCAATGCAGACCGCAATGACAAGTTGGTTTAAGGTGGGGGTGGGACAAGCCCAGATTTTTAACCAACAAAACAGCAGGGCAACAGCAATCAGGTCTGAGATATACCCTACGCCCAGCTCCTCATTGAGGATGTACACCGAAATAGAGGTGGGAACGGTAAGAAGTTTGAGCATAAATGTTTTTTCTGCCCCCTGGACGTCCATCACGTCTTTATAACCCCAAATTTCACACCCATAGGTGGCCATGGGAGTGCATTTTTTTCTGTACACCTTGAGCAAGGCGGAAATGGGGATTAGACCCAGCCTTTTTGCAAAATCCTTATCAGCCCCTGCTTCTCTTGCCAGGGCATTCTTTTTGTGTATTCTTTGCACAGAGCAGGTCCCTCGATCTTCGAACAGCACCCCCAAATATGGGAAGGTTGATGCTTTTGTTAGTTCTGCCCCCTAACAGAAAATCATAAACCTCACAGCCTTCCGGGAGCCTATCGACATGGGATGGGATTTTAATAAATTAGTGGCTAGATCAAGAGAATCCATAAAATCAATAAAACCATTTAAAGGTTTTTGAAGACCCACGGCAGTTCTGGCAAACAGAACTGCATCGTCTGCGTACAAGAGTGCAGGGATCATCTTGGATCCAACTCTTGCAATGTCTTTACTGCTGGATGCTAGGATGTCCCCCTAACTTATTGATATACAGCATGAACAGCAGGGGGCAAAATGCACCACTGCCAGACTCCTCTCTTGACCACCCAGGAGTCTATCACTCCGCCATCCTCATTAATTCTCACTGCTGCCGTGGTGTTATTATAGGCGTTATGTAAGAAGGCCACCAGTTCTGTGTTCAAACCCAGATCCTGGAGAGTCAGCCACAGCTTAGATCTATTAACACAGTCAAACGCTGTGCTACTACATTATAAGTCACAACTGACTTGACACAGTGAAAATCTCACCATTGAGGTTATCAATCACCAGAGATATTATGCTGTTGTAATTATCCTGTGAAAAATGCCACACACACACACAGATCTCTGTGGGATGCACTCATCTCTGTTCAGCCTGTCATGCAGAAGCGGCCCCATTGACCTTGGCACCAAGTGCCATGTCACGGGTCATTCCCTTCTAAAGCAGGCAATTAATGGTAGGGTGCGTAACCCTATGTCTTATGTGCTATTACCTTAGACTGTCCAATTCTGGAAACCTGACATTTTCTCCTAGTTGTTCAAAAGTTTGTACATCTTTAACATGATATAAAGTCCAGAATTTTTTTGCATTTCACTTCCTGCCATATAATATATGTTTTCCCAGATCCCACAAGTATGAAGATTGCTTATTATAGGGATGATCATGGAGCCAATAGTGGTGCGAGTCTCTAATATTGCCTTGGTGACTGGAGAAGAGCAAATCCCTAAGGCCTGTTTTTTGCTGTCCAGGGAACTTTCCATATGTGCAGCCCTGTGGTCAAATGGTCCGCAAAGTGCCAATGTTTCTCTATGATATTCATAGGCCATTCCACCACATATCTAAGCTAGGCTGCAAGGTAATAATCAGAGATATTTGGGATCCTCAAACATCCCAGTTATCAGGGAAGGTAAGCATATTACTTTGCTACACAAGGATTCTTACCCTCCCAGGTACAATTCTCTGTTTGTTTCTGTAGTTTTACTTTGTAAAGATAGGATCTGGGATGCATACAGGAACTTGTGTAGGTAGGTCACCTTAACTGTTGCAATTCTCCACACCCAAGAAAAGCCAGACAAATGCCGGGACTGGGGGTTGCTGCTCAGCCAGAACAAGTAAGTCATTGTAGTTGAGGATTACAATCTTGTCCTGGGAAGGTCAACATTTGATGGTTAAATATAGGATACCTTTCTATGCCCATGTTAGTGGAAGAAAGTGCAGTATGCAATCCTGTGTTTCTGTGAAACTGAAAGATTCAGTACTAGACATTTTGGGGGTTCATTTGAAAGCCTGAAATTATTGACAGCAACGCTGGTAGGGACATCTGAAATTTGTTAGGGGAGGATGACATCATCTGTATTTAACTCCAATTTGTATTCATTTTTTCCAATAATATTCCCAGATATATAGTGGGATTGGCCCTAAATTTCCCAGCATGCGTTCCATGTTAGGGCACATAAAAAGGGCCATGTATCATGGCCCTGGAAAACAGGAAAGGGACTGACATGCCCCCATTAAAACATGTCCTAACTCGACCTGTAGCTACTGAGTACCCAAGATGATGATGCTCATTGCAGCAGTCAGGTGTGAGCGTGGCCGCTGTCACATCTAAGACGTGTTGCTGTCATTTTGAAGATCCCCATCAACTGCCACCACTGGTGCTTCAGCCCATCTTGTGGTGCTCCCATTGCTTCAGATCACTTCTCAGTGGTCCACCGAAATTCTGGACGTTATCCCACCTGTGCAGAGTCACAGGTGCCATGGTTAAGTGGGATAGGTGTGGGATTGAAGCGGAGCAGTGAAGGTTCGTTCCTATTCCTCTGCCATCTTGGCCTCACCATCAATGCATTTTTAGGTGGAATCGATTAGGTCCGCTGTATTTTAAAACCATTAAATTCAGAAACTTATTTTAAATTAGAATAAACAATCCATTATTTACACAGTATGCTATCGGGGTTGTGGGGGGTCTCTCTATGGAGCTCTGTAGGATGCTCTGCTAGCTCATGCTCGCCTCAAACTAAATCACCTTCAAACCCTAGTAAATGGAGAATTGTATACCTCACTTAGTATGAGCAGCCACTCATCAACCAGCCTCCATACGCCAACAGATTAAGGCATCCTGCCAAATTTTGATAATTCAATCCGACCAACCAGCATCTTGGCTGTTTGATCGACATATTGAAGCTGTTTAGCATGCCAAGTCGTAACTCCAAAGATGGTTGACTGGCCAAGATGAGGTGAGAGAGGAGAGAGGAAATCTCCTCCAGGCTAAAGTATATATGATGGTGAGTGTTCCTCCTCACTCTACCCACTTGCCTATGCACTCCAGACTAGGTTCAGGTGCATATGAGTGGACCTGCCATGATGTTCCAAGAAAGAAGAAGAAAGCCAGATTAGCATGGCACAATGTACTGGTCCCATGTTTGGATCCAGGATCACTGTCACATATTACCTCACACAATACAAATAAACCTTATTGGATTCAGTGGTGAACAGCTAAATTACTTAGTTATTACGATACATACATCAACTATCAGTAGCCATACTGAAAGAGTTGAAATCTAGGCCTCATGTGGGGACACTCTTCAGATACTAGTCAGGGAAGATATTTTTGATTTATTGTCTGACTGCTTCATTACCAACATCAAACGATCTCTCTGAGAACAAAGGTACAGCCTTGTCTGATGAGTAACACAAATCTACTCTATAAATTAATGTAAGGAACACAGACTAGAAAAATATACACTAATGAAAAAGTCCATCTTTGAATGCTACTTAAATTTTAAGGGGTTTGATCTATCAACATTAAAATGTTGCCTCAGTTATCTTTTAATCAAATGGAGGTTGCACAATAGCTACAACACAACTTAACCAGCCTTGATCTTAAACATACATTTAATAACAGCATACATAAGCAAAGCTGCTGTCCAATTTAAAGTTAAGACTGCCATGCCCATGTTCATGCAACCTGAAGACACCATACAAAATCAAGCATTATGATCTGGACCAGGATGGGTATTATTGACTCACATACCCAGTTATCAATTCATCACCGAATCTCAGCCCTTAAATGTACACCTGTCAGACTTTCTTCTAATAGAAATATTGTAGTCTTATTGTCAGAAACATCACTTAATCGGAATAACTGACATATTTTGTTTAATTCCAATGAGATTTCACATACTGTTGTGGGAAAACAATAAGCAACTTTAATACACCCCAGACACTGTCTAACTACAACCTCACTTAACCAAACATGGCTAACACATAGGAAGCCAAAGATACTCCCAAATAAATAACAAGTACAAACTAATTTTCCTACACACTATAGAACCACTCACAGAATCTTCCAACTGAGACACACCATCCCTTCACAAGAACACAAGTCTCCTTCACCCTTGACCTGGAGTTATGAATAATCTATTTTTAAAGGCAAAATCTCCGAGAACTACAAATCCTCCCCGCCCAAACCAAGTACCTCTCCAACAAGACCAACACAATATTCTCTTACAAAAATATTGAGTGCACTGTAATTCTACTATAATGAGAATCTCTAATTTACCATTTCATACACCACTTGATCCTCAGCTGTGTACCAATGAGATACTTCTGGGTCATACAGAATAGATAATTCTACCAACAGTAACTCCTATGTCCAAAAATATTACCCTTGGCATCCTTAAATGACTGGAAACATTCCTGGGTCTGCAGTGAAATTCCACAATTGCTTATCAACAACCACTTGGCATGGAAAAATCTATTGCCACGCGTACTCTCATCACTGAAAAATACTGTCATGTACTAAGTTTCACAGAAACTAGGTCTGATGGTGATTCTGCTGCAGTTTTCAGTGACCTCATCCCATAAGGATTTAAGTTGTTTTTATGGAAACAGAAGGGGATTTTGTCATGTTCTACATGGATGATATGCCCTGTGAGTAAAGCACACGCAAATGTATTCATCATTAAAACGTTTGGTCACATGATGCTCCATTAACAGGAACAGCTTCTTTATTGTGGCAACAACGTAACATGACACCTCCAAGAAACAATCCCAATCCCCTAAAATGAAATCCTCAACTTGGTCTTACTCCCTAAACAATTAGCACAAAGCATTATGCTAGTTGGTGATTTCAACATGTTGCTAAGAAAACTGAAAAGCAAAGTCATAACAGACCTAATACAAAATATGTGGGAACTGGGCTCAGTCAAATTGTTAATGGATCGACAAAGAGAACAAAGGTACATTTTGTACTTATTGGTCATTAAAAATATTGAATATGTCAATGTGCAGGTTCAACTAAAGATTCAGCTATATCACCTTCGGAATACTCTTCTTTGGTATAATGCTCAACCATAGAAAGGATGTGAAGACAATATTGAACCCCACTGCTCTCTGAAAGAGATAATTAAAACCAAATTTGAATAATTCTAGATTCCCATATCAACGGGGAACAGCCTTTACAACGCGGGTATTACCACGCGCTGCCATTACTACTCTGCTTTTACAACGCAAGTCGTTTCAACGACTTGCGCTGGAGGGCGCAAAGGAATCATTTAATTTTCTATTCCAACACCTTCCCTACTGTCAACGTGGGCTGGAGTTGGAATAGAAAATTAAACTATTCCACTATCCAGCCCTTACAGCGCAAGTCGTTGTAACGACTTGCGTTGTAAAAACAGCGTTGTAATGGCACGCGTGATAGCCCGCGTTGTAGTGACATACATCCATATCAACACATCACATCATTGAAATATCTCGAACTGACAGACCTCTGGGAGTCAATACAGAAAGAGTTACGTCTGCCCTATATATTTCAATTTAAAGGCTCATAAAGAGTCCCACAATAATAACATGCACAGCTTTGAGCTCACTTGTCACGGCCTACACATATAGATTTCCCACACAACTTCAGAATAAATGGATAATTTTATTTTCATTTTTCAAGATATAAAAGTGATTTCAAAAGTGTGCAAAAACATCGTCATTTAAATATATACAAAACACAATAATAGAATCACAATGGAGAAAAATACACAACCCCTAGGCACCCTCTCATCTTTCATTCAAATTAACAGACTCATTCCACTAAACAAAACCCACACATTCAGTCCATTCATTCAAATTAACACAATCCAAAAACCTCAATACCCATCGCAGACAAATACTCTGAGGATGTTCTGGGGTATCCTCTCAGCAACTTGCTGGGGAGAGATATGATGTTATTAGCAGAACAGATGTTCACCACGCCGACGCGCGTTTCGGTCCCCTGGGAGTCATCCGTAAATAATAAAAGCTTCAAACAGGTAGTAACAAAAGTAACAAAAATGATATCTACAATAGAAGATGAGGAAATTAATGGATGGACAGTGCAGAATGAATATAATGGTCTTGAACCACAAGCATATCTGAAAACGGGACTTACATAGAAGACAAAATAATTTTTTCTTAAACTGCGCTTCGGTATTCTACCGATCCTTCCTCACTTGGCACCCTGGAAAAGGAGAGAAGAAGAACAGTCTTGCCGTTTATGTGGAACAGGAAAAGAGGAAAATAGGACTTAACACACATAATTTGTATCTGCCCAAGCTTGATGGGCATAAGGCACGCCTTACTCCGAGCAATATGGAACCAAAAAGGGAATAGGAAGCTGCAGGCAGGCTGTGAAGCTGTGCTTTAGTACAGAGGAGACCCAACTAAACTGTCGACTAACAAAGTACTTCGACATAGTGGCTAGAAGACTTCTGACTTAGTAAAAGGCGCAAGGAAGAACTGCATGCAGTTATAACATTTTATTAAGCCTGACTTGAATTAGGCCTTGTTAAAATTGTGTCCTGTACTCTGAAGCACGAGCACTTTATTACCCTTGATATGGACTGCACAGATAACGAAACTGAGATTGATACGACTTTTATTCGAGAGTAATATTTTAAATGTATAAATGCAAAGATAAGGCTGAATATAATTTTAACGTTGAATGTTTTTATATTGTGAGTTTTAACTGTACAATAAATAAATTCTAATTCTAATTCATATCAACACTTCACATTAATCCAGATGTACATCCAGAGAAAATATATCACATAATCACTTCTGTCCTAAATATTAAATAAATGGAAAAAACAAGCAGGGTCTTAAAACCTTTTACAAGGTCTTCAAACATGAACCCTTATTTCTAAAAAGAAAAAGCTTATCTTTGTAAAACAGTGGCATAAATTGCAATTCAATGCTGAGAAAGCATCATAAAATAGATGCAGAAGAGACATGTGTAAATCAAGCAAAAGCTCGCTCAGCAAAAGGTTTGATGCAGTTGCAAACTAAGCCAAAGAAATCCTCAGTATTTACCATGACCAGATGAACAGATGTGCTATAAAAATACCCAATGATAATCAGCACAATATTGCAAAGACATGTTGCAGATTTTTGCAAACAAAAATACAAAGATCTGGCACTCATTTGAAAACCACCCACAACCCATCTGCCTCCCACTTCAGCGCAATCATTTTTCTGTAGCTTACACTGAGAAGAATATAATCAGAGTAGCTTCTGAGACCAAAGTATCTACAATGTACATATCCTGTATTCTGCAAGAAACAAATCCATCCTGCTCTCTGATCCAATATCACCACTTTCACATGCACCTCAATTTTGACGGGCTTACCCCTAGATGCATCATTGTTCCCGTTTGCGATTTCTAAATTGCGAAAATTAAGGAATCGCAATTTAGAAATCGCAAACGGCAATGCATGAAAAAATCGCAATTTTTTTTGCGATTCGGTATTTTTCCTTAATTGCGATTCACAATTTGCGAATCGCAATTAAGGAAAACCCTTCCCATTGATTCCTATGGGCCAAAAGGCCCATAGGAATCAATGGGAAGGCATTCACATTTTGCGGATTTCAAATTGCAATTCGCAAAATGTGAATGCAATTTCAAGGGTGCAGGGGGGGGTCCAAAGAACCCCTCCCTGCACCCCTGAAATTTAACTTTAAGATCAATTTACACACACACATGCCCCAAGGACATGTGTGTGTGTAAATTAAAACTTTCAAATATGTCACTTTTGCATGTTTGAAAGTTTTAGGTAAATTAGCATGAAGTTCAACTTCATGCTAATTTACCCCTTCCAAATTGCGAATTCGCAATTTAAAAATAATCATGCATTGCATTTAAGAATTCGCAAAATTGCCATTTCTGAAATGCAGTCGCAATTTAGGAATTCGCAAATAAATTGCAATTTCTTAAATTTCGAAAAAGCAAAAATGTTTAATGCATCCCAAAACAATGAATTGCATTCGCAAACGGCCGAATTTTGCGATTTGCACCGTTTGCGAATGCAATTCAGTTTGATGCATCTAGGCATTAGTCCCTAGCCAAATGAAACACACAATAACCTTCCGACTTGTATAGAAACTCACAGCAGACCATCAAGTCCTGGCCAGCTATTGCCCAATTTCTGGCTTCCAACACCCCACCAATGCCCCACCAGACACTTTGCACGAGTAATAAAAAATCTACTACAAGACTACATGGATCACAATGAGTTGCTCTACAACCCGCAGTGAGGTTTCTGATGTTACAGAGGGATTGAATAATCTCTTGCTGACATCTGAGATGAGTTCCTCTACTCTTGATGAGGGACAGCAAGTAGTCTTCTAGTTTTCTGGATCTCTTGGGAGCCTATGCAACTACTGATAATGATAGCCTGCTGCTTGGATTGGGGAATTGTTTCAAGATATAGATTGTTGTTTCAAAATGAATTAGATAATATGCAATTGACCATGGAGACTCCAGAAATTACCTGTTGGGAATTTCTGTGCAATGTTAGTATCTGGTTAACGCCTGCTCCTATATAATTACTAGCAGCAGAGCTTGCCTCAGCTGACAGGCGATCATTGCTGCAAGCAGAGCTTGTCGCAGCCAACAGACCAGGATAAGATCCACTTCATGATGTATGGCTAAAACACGCAAATATTTGTGTCCCTGTATCACAAACAGGGGCTGCAACAACACTGCCAATTGTCTAGACCAAGAACAAAAGGAGTCAGGCGTAACTTAGAGGCAATATGTAAAGTATTTGTGCAACACTTCAAGCAGCAATAAAGTGCAAAACACTACATAAAAAAGATCTCATCCCAAGTTTGAAAGAGTTATTTCTAATAAATAAAACAAGGCCAAAACGACAAAAATCCAATCAGTAGAACCAGAGATATGGAATTTTAAAGATTTTAGTAAAAATGGTGCCAAATGGTGTAAAGCGCCAACTGCGGATATCTGGTCGTGCCAGACGGGGACAAAGTCATAAGTTCAGGCCGACCGTGTTGGAGCGCAGTCTAGCTACAAAGATCCTGTTAGGCTCAAAGAAAAAAGTACCTTAATTCCTGGTTGGCAGAGCGTTGTGAGGGTCTGAGTCGACGATGTGTTGCATTGGTTCCGAGATGTGGCGAGGCTGCAATGCAAGGTCCTGCGTTATTGCCAAGGGTTCTGTCGATGAGCGCTTGTAATGCAAAGTACTACATCGAAGATGGATTGCACAGTTGGGCTATGTTTCGGTTCCCAAGAACTGTGAGGCTGGGATGTTGAGTCATCGAGACTGCCATCAATGAGGGATGCGAGTGCCTGTGTAGGGGAAGCGTTACACAGTGACGGTTCCGATGAGGCGACAGGCTGTGATGTGGGTGTGTTCAACAGAACCAATCTATGCAGCAGTGGAATGGCATTGCTTCTGTTCGGGGTTGCTCGGTGCAATAAAGTTGATGTGTCTATTCCACTGGATCCACAGAACCTGACAGAGTACCTTAGGCCCACTTCCAAGGGTCCAGGATTGGAGTGGCACCACTTGACTGGTTAGCCTGACAGATGGTAGAGTCTGGAGGCTAGGGTCGAGGTTGTTGGACCTTCTGTATGCGGCGCCCCGGAGAATCTGGCTACGCCCAATGTGCAGATTATTGGGTACCGATAGGGGGCGGTGGCAGTTAGAATAATTTGTTTCTGCACAGACATGACAGTTTATATAGCCGTGGCAAAATTCTTGGGCTGGGCCTGGTCTATAAGAAGTAGAAGACTAACAGATTAATATGTATTCATGATGCCAAATCAAAATCCCTTACCCAATGCACAATAATTTGATTTTATACCTGCAATGGATTTATGATTTTAAATGTAAATATGTATAATTTTACCTAAACTTTTAAATGTAAGTATGTATAATTTTATCTAAACTTGTATTTATATGTACAGCCTGCTTTTATGACAATCGTCGAATAAAGATTGTTTGACTTGACTTGTTGGACCTTCTGTCCCTGAGGCTTAAGTCAGGAGGCCAGTGAGTAAGCCCTTGGAGTCACTCTGGAGTACTGGATACAACATGCCCAGTCCTTCTTGCCTAGGCACACGGGCAGCATGTAAGCACAACAGGGCAGCAGTATCTTCACAGCAGTACTCCAGCAGAGTGCCAGTTCTTTCAGCAGCAAATCAGTCCTTCTTTCATGCAGGATATCCACAGGTCTAGAAGTGTACTGAAGAGTTGGTTTAAAGGTCCAATACCTATACCCAGTTGTGCCTTTGAAGTGGGGGAGAAGCTTCAAGAGCTTTCCTTTTAAAGTCCACAGTCATCCTACCTTCCCAATCCTGGCTCCAGACTAAATACAGGGGTAATGCATCCCTTTGTGTGGAGGCAGGACACAGCCTATTCAAGTGTAAGGAGGGCTGTGTCTGCTCTGCCCTCCCATCCCGCCAGTGATGGCCCATCGAGGCACACCTAAGTTGTCTATTTTTGTTTGGCTGTCTAGGAGGCATACACAAAGCCTAACTGTCAGAGTCAAGCAGTCATGTGACCCAGAGAGGCTGCAGGCACTAAATGGCTAATGGTGAAAATGCCAACTTTTTAAAAGTGCCATTTTTGAAATTGTATTTTAAAATACGACTTCATCACAAGTGAGGATTTTTCATTACAATTCCAAATACACCAAACATTAACTGGTTACCTTTTGCCATTTGGAAATTACAGCTTATTAAATGTAGAAAGGCAACTCCAGTGTTATCCTATGGGAGAGGTAGCCCTTGCAGTAGAGAAAAGTTAATTTGAGAATTATTTTTCTACAAGGACGTGTACAACTTAAAAGTACCTGCCCAACTTTGCCCTCTGGGCTGTCCAGGGCCTACTTTAGAGGTGATCTATATTTATTAAAAGGGAAAGTTTGGACCTGACACAATGATTATTTTGCTGGTTCGAAATACACAGGCTTCAATGACAGGCCTGAGACATGTTTAAAGTGCTACTTAAGTGGGTGGCACAATGGGAGCTGCAGGCCAACAAGTAGCATTTAATTTACTGGCCCTGAGCAAAGGAGTGCCTCTTTACCAAGAACTTACAAGTACATTAAATATGCTAATGGGGTACACGCCAATTGTGCCACATTTTAATGAGAGAGCACATGCTAGTTAGCACTAGTTAGCAGTGGTAAAGTGTGCAGAATCCTAAAACCAGCAAAAACAATGCCAGCAAACCAGAAGGGTGAACGACAAAATGTGAGGGGTAAATCCACACCAAGGATGCCAAGTCTAACACTGTCATAATGCATTTTTACAGTGGCAGTCTCTCTGCTGCATCAGTTATATAAGCCATATTGGTATGCTGTTTTTTTTAAACATGCGTTTATTCAGGTTTCATTATGCAGACCTTACACAAAGGGATATTTTTCACTCATGACAGGTTTAGACATGTAGATTTGTCTCTGACTGGCATTTCTTTAGAAACAGGGTTAATTAAACAAACATATAGAAATTTAGGGCAGATTCCATTTCTGAAATAAAGGTTAGTTATTTTTTTATATAGTAGTTGTTAAAGTTATTTTTAATCATTGTCGTCAGACCAAGCTCATCACAGTAAAGAATTGGTTCCAGCTTAATACCCGATTTGGGTAATTATTCAATGCTAAAAAGTAGCCACCTTTAGTTGGGGCTCACCTGGTAGTATCTTTTACTCTAACACTAGGTCAGGGCTATCCAGTGCCCTGTGTAAGAGCTCTAACCCCTAAAACATGTCAAAATTAGCTTAAAACCTGAGTCACAAATGTATGACGTTACAACGCATACATTTACAATGCATGCCTTTACAACACAGTTTTTACATCGCAACATCCTTTACAACGCATTCTTTTACATTGCATGCATTTACATCGCATTTTCAGAAACTACCTTTACAACGCATTCCAATACATCGCATTATACCTTTACAACGCATACCATTATAATGCATACCATTACATTGCATTTAAGGTAAGTGTTAGATAGTATAGGGGTAATAATTACTATTCTAACTCCAGTGAGTGCAACAGTAGGGTAAGTGTTGGATAGTGTAGGGGTAACAATTACTATTCCTAATTACAGTGAGTGCAACAGTAGGGTAAGTGTTGGATAGTGTAGGGGTAAATATTACTATTCTAACTCCAGTGAGTGCAACAGTAGGGTAAGTGTTGGATAGTGTAGGGGTAAAAATTACTATTCTAACTCCAGTGAGTGCAACAGTAGGGTAAGTGTCAGATAGTGTAAGGGTACTATGCGTTGTAAAGGTATGCGTTGTAAGGACTTGCGATGTAATGCGTGCGTTGTAGTGACATGCGGTGTAATGACATCGTTGTAGTGACATGCAATGTAATGGCTGCAGTGTAATGACATGTGATGTAAAGGATGTTGAGATGTAATGACTGCTATGTAAAGGTAGTGCAATGTAATCACTGTGTTGTAAAGGTTGTTTCCCCACTTATCTTTCCTATAAAACCCGGGTATATGGTGCAGAAAAACAACCCCAGCATGGAAAGTTAAATACTACTTTTAGACTGCAACACCTATTGTGCTATTCATAAAGTGGCAGTGGCCTATGCTATGTAGCATGATTTCAGCAGCTTGAACTCTTGTCCAGACCTGTCAAAATCACCCTTTAGAAAGGTAGAAAAAAAATAATTTTTAATATTAAATATGTCACCCTTAAATGCACCTGGCTGCCACACATTGTACAGGGCATATTTTAAGACTGTAATATGTGTGGCATTAGAAATGGTATGTTACCGCTGTGATGATGCCCAAAAAGACATTGCCACTGGTCAGGCTGTAGTTGGCAAATAGACAAAGTGAAAGTGCACATTATACACTTTATTCTATAACGTTTGACCTGTACCAGCTACAGACTCCATTCAAATACATTTTTATATTTAACAAAAACCCAGTCTCCTGGCAAAGTTAGACTTATATTAAAGGTATGGGAAATCTTTCCTTTACACTTGTTATGTTTCCGGGTTAGGCCCATGTAGCGAAGCAGCTCATTTCTTACATTGCCCTATTCTTTACACTAACATTTCAGCAGTAACCTTTTGCACATACTGCGTGTGTGACAATGTTGAATTAGATTCTATGAAACTAAACTTGTTTACACATCTAGCTTTGCACTACGTTATGCCCTGAACATCATGTACAAGGTCTATTTTCACACTATGTATAAATATCATCTCTGTCTTCATCCATGGGGCGACTGGGCTATCTACATATCCATACCATCACTAATCCATACGCACATCGCATGGTTACTTTCTATTATGAAAAGATGAGCATCCTGATAGATTAGGAGAGGAGGCGCTTCAACTGACATCAATGGTTCCTGCATGCTGAGAGTTCATCATGCAGTGGTCTGACATCGCCGTGAGGGTGTCTGCAGTTTGTGACCAGGACGGGCTCCTACATTCTTTTTCACCAGGTAATGGGCTTGGCTCCTCCCTTGGGGGGATTCCTTGCTCCACACCTGCACTCTGGCTAGGTACAGTCAGAGTGGGGTTAGCATAGTGGGAGTACACTCGATTACTGCCTTGTTTTATATGCCGGAATATATACACTGTTTTAGCACCATGGTAGAGTTATATCTACTATCTACACTTTTGGTGCTTGTAATCACTTTCATCTGCGACTGTCTATTAATCATTGCAGCACACGTATTTTATACATGAATAACCTGTTGAAAATATACCACTGTTTATTCTCTGTATACTTCTCTGAGTGACTGAGCAAAAGGTACTATACTTTTTCCAAGATCCCTGAGAGGTCAGGGTTGTCATGTTCAGTGATTGCCAGAAACCATTTGCTCCCTGGTAAGGGGAAGGGGGCTTATGGTGACACTGTGAGCTAGCTTGTCTGTGGGAATGTCCATAATCAGTCTAGACACTAAGCTCCTAGTTTATGTTGTCCCTAAAATGCGCAGATCCTACGGATTAGTAAAAACTACATGACACACTGTCTGAAACTGTTGGAGCAAATTTGTTTTAGCGCGCCAGCAAATGCTCAGCCTGTACATGGTGTGAATTAGGTGTGAAAGAGGTGTGAAAACTATTCTCAGATCAGAGACAATGACCTGGGAGTGAAAAGGTGTTTTCTTCCCACGCAGGAAGACCAGATTGCAGGGAAGTAGCTTTGTGTGGTGGGGGTGGGGGATGAGTGGGAGGTTTTAAGTGTCAGTTGAGACAAGGGCTCTGAGTCAGGCCTGTATTTGTCAGTGTTATTTTTTTCGCCATGAGTCACGAATAAAAGACATTGTAGTGTAGTACCGACTTCCTTGCTTATCCAAATTATGTGAGCTTATGCACAAATTGTATGTCACTGAGCCTACCATTTCTTTATTATAACATATGAGCGCACTTGACTTAAGGTTGGGCACTGTACAAAAAACTCATATATTTTATTGAATAAACTGTGATCTTGCGCAATCTATAAGAAGAATCTAGGCCACATTTAGGGTTTAAATGACTTTTGACTTGCTTCTTAGTTCACTTATGGCATTGTCATTGGGTCGAGCCATGAATGTTTTTAAAAACACTTCACATCACATTTAATAAATGTCTGTCTCTTCAGAGATGTAATTTGATGTACTTAAGTGAAAGTCTTCCGCTTATTAAAGAACTAAATTTTGAAGGGATTGTATAATATTTTTACATTATGTTTCTTGCATTATATACATGCCAAACGTGTACATGGCTCAGCTTGTGCACATATTCCTAGACCCAAGCCAGATCAGGTGGTCTGCTCTTGCTCAGCTCGCCCTATTAATTTTCCTATGCGCCCTCCTCTATGTGCAACTTGGGCTTAGTACATGTGGCCATCCAGGATGTATGACATTACAACGCATGCTTTTACATCGCATGCTTTTACAACGCGTTTTTTACAACGCATACCATTACAACGCATAGTGCTTTGGGGCGCTGGATAGTGAATAGTTTATTTACTATTCCAACTCCAGTCCCCGTGGATAGTAGGGAAGGTGTTGGACAGTAAATTAAACCTATTCCCTATCCTAGAGCGCCCCCCAGCGCAATGCGTTGTAATGGTTTGCGTTGTAAAAGTTGCGTCGTAAAGGCACTGCGTGGTAAAAGTTGAGTTGTAAAGGATGTTTCCCAGCCATCCACCCTGCAACTCAATGCTTTTTCTGTTGGGAAATTTGAGATTCACACCCCGCTTCCAACAACCCATCAGATACACATGCTCAGCCATACTATCACATGAACACACACCTAGTACCCGCAAAAGTCAAACTGGAGGTCTGGCATTCTCCCACATTGCAACTACAACCTGGAACGACCTCCTGCTACACATCATGGCATCCTCCTCGCTTCTTAATTTCCGCAAGAAGATGAAGGCCGAGATCTTAGACTAATTCTCTGAGGCTGATTCACTACACCCTTATTCCCCTCGCCTATACACCTACCCCAGTGCCTGGATACCCTGCCAGTTGATAGGCCTATCAACTAACCAATCTACATAACATAACTGCACTTGATAAAGTGATTTGCAAAAGGCGAGGACTATAAAAATTGAGCCCTGCCATATGCACCGATTTGACAACTCTACCATCAAGACTTCTTGTAGCAGAGACGAAAAAGAGTGTGGGGAGTATTAAACATCAAAAAGGTGATGGAATGTATGGTTGCAAATAGTCTAAACAGTGTTAAACAATAGCATTCTAACCCATTGTTTTTTGGCCCATTTTACCAATCTGTACAGTGGACCATGTAATGCAAATCAGTACTGACACAGTTCCTCTTGTGAACAGTGCATTCTGAACCATAGTCATCTCACCCCTCCACCCTGCAGCCCACTGGTATTTTAAATGGGGAATTTGAGATTCACAGCCGCCCTTCCAATCCCCCAAATCTCACTGAATGAGCTACACCCCTGCCAGTTTGACTGAGCCCAGGAACTTAATTACTCATAGGAGCCTGCCCTGTCACGAGCAAATGTTAAGTGACTGTTAAAAAGGCCTCAGCTTTGGTTCCTCTACTCAGGCTGTCACCAATCCTAGTGAGATGAAAGCTTCCTAAGAACAGGTTTTGAGTGATCACCGCAAACTTTTACCTCATTAGTTTGGCATAGAGGAAGAGTCACTACCGCACAAAAACTGGTGCCAGGCAAAAATGTGGCACCACAAGGCACCTCCTCAGAACATTTTCCACACCAGTGAAAGATTAGAAGTGGACTGGAACTGCTGTCTGTGACCTGAGGAGACCTGAAGGATTGGACCTGCTCACTCTTGTAATCAGAAAGTGAACTCCAAGGATTGGCTAATCTTCTGTGTAGCTAAAGGGACACAACAAGCTGCAATTGGGTCAATCCTGAAATGCCCAAAGGACCACTGGCAACTGCAACTTTGCCATTGACCTCTGCCTGATCCCTGAGAGTTTCTGATTGCTCCCCCTGAGGTTCCGCAGGGCTTTGAAATCTAATCCGATGGTTGTTTGTGCTCTCGAAGAAAGTTTGATAACTTTTAAAGACTTTTACTTCACAGCTCCATATTCTCAGTGGTATACTTTACAAAAAATATCCGACCCACATATCCATAGCGTCTGACTGAATTTCACTCTTGTCCTGAGAAGAGACCTCTAAAAAATGACAAAGTCCCTTTCTGCTTTGGAGCATAGAAGATTTGGTGACCAAACCCACATGCTTCGATTATCTAACCCTGGTTCCACAGCAGCAGTTAGAGTTTCAGCTTCCATCTGCACTGAGAGGCATTTTTAAGTGAAAAAATGACAAATTCCCTTTTTGAATTGGAATTTTTTTAAACTTTTCTACTTACAGGCTTCAGGGGACCAATCTACTTGGTTTGTCCGACCTGGGTTCCATCATGGCGACCTCAGACTGACTGCCCCTACTATGGCCTTTGCCTACTATTGGCTCTTTACTCTTTTGTGCACTATTTTCACTTAAATCTTTTTAAAGTAATTTAGAAGTTGAATGGGGGTTTTCAAGGTTCATATGGCTCTTATTGGTTTAAAGGGGTCTTAAGAATATCATTTTAGGTGGCTATATTGTATTTTTCAAAGGTAGAGTTACACTTGTGGAATTCATTTGTGTTGGATAGTGGTAATTCTTGAGTTGCAGCTAAGGTGGCTATGGGTATTTTGTTCAACCTTCTTTTGTAGCGTTGAGTACAGTTATAAGTAGGGGTGGGTGGAATTTGAGTAGTCGCGCTACGCAAAGTTCCGCAAAACGGTAAAAAATCTCAGCGAACATGCAGAAATTCCGCGAACACACAGAATTGCTTGTTCGCGAAGCCTTTTTCCTGTTGGCGATCGTTGTTTGTGTGCTCGGGGAGAAATATCTTGCGAACACACATTTTGAGAACGCGAACAAGCAAAAAATTCCGCGAAGCCGTGGAGGGTAGAATTTTGGGCAATTTCGCGTTCTCTGCGGAACGCAAAATTACCCAAATTCCGCAAATTCCTCGAGCGGAACGGAATTTACTGCCCAGGCCTAGTTATAAGATCCGTGTAGTTGAATGCTAAATGAAATATTGAAATTACCAGACCATTCCACTTCAAGAGATTTGTGGTATTTGACATTTGTGAGGTTTGAGAGCATGAGCTCAAGTTATTTGCTATTAGCGTCTGACCTATTTCAGTTCATTTTGGACCAGCACTTTCAATAAAGATCCGACTAGAAGGTTGTAATTTCTCCTCCAGTTGACCGTGAAATCTCTTACATAGAGAATTATGGTAGAGAGCTTTTGCTAGGAGGTTATATGTTCATGTGCCTCACCTGCAAAGTTTTTGTTCAGTTAGGGAGGATGGTAAATTACATGTAAGTATATGGTCTCTGATTGACACAGCCTCCACGTGAGTGCCACATATTCAAAAACCAAGTAATTTGGGATTTTGGACTACTTGCAATGAAGTAAGTATGGTGGATTAGAGGAGTTTATACATTCAGAAATGTTCTTCTGTCTGATTTGATAGCAGAAGAGCTTGAAGTTGAGGATCATCGATGGTTTGTTATTTAACCAGAAGTCAGTAAGTTAGAGCAATTAAGATCAGAGTCAATAATAATGTCTGATAGTGACCCATGGTGGATCACTGCAGCTGGGCAAGAATGGAAGGCTTCATGCTTGAGAGCTGTTTTCTGAACAGGGTGGGCTACCTTGACCCACCCACTCCTCTGGACTGGTTCCTGCCATATGGGGCTGCTTTCCACATCATAGTCAGAGCAGGTATTGGTTTAACTTCCATCTCTGGAGTGCTGATCTTCCACGGTATCTTCTGTGGTATATTGTATATTTTACTGTGCAGAAGGAGGTAGAAGGGGCAGTAAAGTCATTGTAGTCCTTGATAATGTGCACAAGTTTGTTGTTGGCTCCTAGGGTTGTCCCTTAGTTTTATTTTTTTGGGGGGGTTCTAACTGGTATCTGTAAAGGGATAGGGTGCTACAGATTGTGGAGACACATTGGTGGGTGGAAATGCCGATCATCCGTTTTATTGGGAGTTACCTGACATTTTGAGGTTTTTTGTGTTGCAGAGCAAGGGGACTTTGAGGAGGTACCTAAATGGTGTGGTTGTACAAAAAGCCAGGTTGTAGTCAATCGTCTCTTGTCTTTAGTACCTACTGTAGACATTCTGGCAAGGAGTTACCAGTTTGGCTCCAATAAAAGATGAATAGCAGAGCACTTTGAAGTTACTGCATCCTGCCTGTCAGTTTACTCTGTCATCATTAATTGTAATTAATAGAAAGAGGAAGATGAACCCAGGAATAATGGTGATTACCAGTAAGCAACCAAAACATGAATACAGTGTTAACTGGTCATACAGTTGTGATGTTGAAAATCTAATCTATTCATGATCCTTATGTGTTTATGTTAATATGTTCTCTCTAAAGGTAATTGCTGGGTCCTGTCATCAATGGGTGCTTTGGCTTTAAAGCAGACATTTCTCTGGAATATAATACCACGCAATCAAGGGTATTCTTCAAAGTACGCTGGCATTTTTCACTTTAGGGTATGTATTATATACTTCACTAAATGTTCATTTTTTTTAGAAACATTCAACATCATGTTGACGTAAATTGTATAAGTTTATCTGTGAACTTAAAGAATTAGAATTTGGTTTAGAATGTCATCATCACATAGTTAATTACTGCGTGGACTGTTGATGTCACGTTTTCTACATCAACATGGTATATGTTTTTGACAGCAACCTGGCTCACCATTTGATTTCCAGAACAACGTGGCATGCTCTTAAGTACATACTTGCCCATCTGTGAACCTGCATAGGTATGTGTAGGGGCTGTCATGATAAACGCTAGTTCATGGTTTGTGGATGGATCCAGGAAATTTCAATCTGTTGAGCAAAGTCAGTATTTACAAATAAATGAATATTCAATAGCCAATCATCTAAGAAATGTGACTAATCATTTGTCAGGCTCTAAAGTATTGGGTTGCATCCAGTGCTTAATTTGAGTCGGTGGTTTCCGGTGCTCAGCACCGGCACTTAATTGTTAAGACTGGCGCTTATGACAGTCTGCCATATGGTGGTGCTGTCAGTCTAATTTACAGATGAGCAAAACAAGTTACTTATTAATTCAATATACATTAAAATGGCTAATACATGCTGCACTAGCCTTTCTTATAGCTTTGGGGTTCTAGATTAATTTGAAGTGTTATACTTGTAGCAGTGTGATGCTTAATAGTTGTGATGGAACTGTCATTGGCAGAGATGGCAGGGTCAGTGGGTAGTGCAAGGTGTAGATGGCTTCTGACAAGGGTCCATGCACTTATTTTATTTTTACAAATTAAGCACTTGTTGTATGATAGAACGTAAGCACTGGAATGTGAACTCTGGAATTGCTCATTTAAGACATGTTACAGTTTAGGGTTGACTCGTGTGAGTTGAAGACTGGCTTACGCACTTTAAACCACCTTGGACAGTGCTAAATGGTTGCTTGTCATGAAACCTGTAAAGGTAAAAATATAGCAACATTTGTTGTCATTGTTTTTTCAAATACCTTTATTGAGAAGAATCAAGGCAGAAACAGTACATCGTGCAATATCCAGTGCAAATATACAAAACAGAGAGCAGGTCGAGCATACCATTACAGAATGGTGTCAACTGTCAGCACAGTAAATAATCATGAGGATAATGTCGCAGCTCCACCACACCGAGGTCCCTCCCTCGTGGGGACACACAAACAGAACAGTATCAGCAGTGAAGGGCTAAGGGAAGAAGGGCAGGAGCACCCATGGCAGGGGGGAGAGGCAGTCACAGACCTGCACCGGCGGCCGCCGCGGTCCCAGCAGCGTCACTGGGGTGAGAACGGGAAAGAAGGTAGGTAACCAAAGGGCCCCAGATGTGAACAGGTCGGGACCTAGCAGACATTAAATCCCAGAACTCAGAGAGGAGAGCCTGGCACCGAGAGGTGTCCTCCAGCCAACTCTCAACCTTGGGAACAGGTCTGCGACCCCAACACATTGCCACCCTATGCCTAGCAAGGATCAGCGCAAAAACAACAGTTGATGGACAGAATGCAGAACAATGTCATACATTCACCCCAGTACAGAGATCTGGGCCTAAATCCATCGTTTTTTTGCACTCCACACCACCCCAGTTCAGACATGGCCATATGCAAATCAGCCTTGACCCTGTGCCTCATGGGAACAGTCCAGCCCGAACTGCCAAGCCATGTCTTTCCTGGACCGGAATCAAGCATCCTAGGACCGGTCTGGCTATCAGCCGTCTTCAGCCAGGATAGGTTGACTCCAGTGGTGTGGAGAGCATGGGACTCACGTCTGAGCATACCCATCCCACTCGGGGTGACAAATGCAAAAACAACAGTTGATGGACGTCAGGGCAGAATTTGACGAAACTGAGAAGGCACAGAGGTGGATCGGGGTGCACCGTAGGGCCGGTGATGTCAGAAATGGCAGAACACACCGCCTGCCAGAACTCCAAGACCCTAGGACAAAGCCAACCAAGATGAGCAAAATCAGCCGCAGGAGCAGGGCAATACACACAATTGTCACCAGGAGTGAGCCCGAGCCTGTGGAGCTGCTCCGGGGTATGGTAAAGCCTATGCAAGTACTTGAAATGGATCAAACGAAGCCGGTAGTTCAGTGACAACCTCTTTGTCTGATTACAGCAATAAAGCCAGTCAGTTGGTGAGATGTCGGTACCAAGATTTGATTTGATTTGAGTTGATTTATATTCTTGTATATCGCTTGAATCATCCCCGAGGGGGTATCTCAGCGCTTGGAAACGCAGCAGGAGCAGAGGCGTGGAAGGTTAGAACAGGGCCGTTTTCAGGATTCTCCTGAACTTTCAGTGATCCTGGCACTTAAAGCAAGAGGGAGTTGGTTCCAGATGAGTGGGGCTTGGTAAGAGAAGGACTTGCCTCCTCTTTTAGCCTTTTTTATCCTAGGGATTTTGAGGAGAGATTGGGAGCTGGAGCGCAGTGTCCGGGGCGGGGAGTAGTAGTGGAGTCTCTCTGCTAGAGAGGGTGGTCTGTTATCCCAGATTGCTTTGTGTGTGAGGCAGCAGATCTTAAATTTCACACATTGTCGTATGGGCAGCCATTGTAGTTGGTGGAGGAGGGGGAAGGAGGCTGATCTGCGGGGGGCATTCAGGACCATGCAGGCGGCAGTGTTCTGTATCATTTGCAGTCGGTTAAGTGAGGACTCATTTGCTGCGATCAGAAGGGCATTGCAATAGTCCAGTTTGCTTAGCACCAGGGTTTGGGTTAGGGTCTTTCTGATTGAGTCAGGGAGGTAAGGAAAAACTTTCCTTAGTAGGCCTAGGATGTGGAATCATGAGCCCACTGTGTGTGTAACGTGTTTCTTCATGGTTAGGGACGTTTCGAAGTGCACACCGAGGTTTTTGACTGTAGTTGCCGGGATAGGGGGCTTGCCTAGTTCTGGGGCCACCATGAAGGTGAACAGAGAAGAAGGGCATCTCCGAAGAGCAGAACCTCCGTCTTCCCGGCATTCAGTTGGAGGTAGTTGCTTTCCATCCAGTGTGATATTGCCAACATGCCAGAAGAGAAGGTGGATTGGGCGGATTGAGAGGTTTTAGTGAAAGCAAAGTTGAGTTGGGTGTCGTCCGCGTAGGATATAGGAACAAACCCGTAGTTCCTCAAGAGGGTTGCCAGAGGGGCTATGTATAAGTTGAACATAAAAGGGCTCAGGCATGAGCCCTTTGGCACCCCTTGGTAAGTACCTGAGGAGTGGATTGGAAGGGGCCTAGGTTGGTGGTTTGGGAATGGTTAGAAAGGAAGCTGAAAGGAAGATCAGTACCCCATGCCTCCGGAGCACGATCAAAGGAAATGGGGGCGGACACCAGAGTGAGAGCATATAATTTGGTAACTAATTTGTGCGGGGATGAGGAAGTATAGATGAAATCCAGAGCCGGCATGGTGGGTGGGGGCTGAGGAAAAGTGGGAAGCAGCTTTCGGCATATGGAGCGCAGCTGGTAAAATAGAAGCGCCAAAATAGAGGCGTCAGGGAGCGTATATAAGGTGTTCTCCGGATAGAGATCGGCCACCGTCGTCAGGCCCAAGCGCGTTGCACTCTTGGACATGCTGGAGGCTGAAGTGAGGGAAAATCCGGGTGGTTCACTATGGGCACGGAGTTGGCAGAGAGCAGGGGATGCCAGACAGCTGGCGCAGGCCAGACCAGGCCCATCGCAGTGTCTCAACCGTTTCAACCTCGGCCTGAGGGTGCACCGCGGGCACAAACAAAGCTGTGGACAGAGGCCAGGGAGATGCTACATCTGTCTCAACTGCGACATGAGGCTGATAAGGGGAGGGGTGGATCCAAAAGTGCAGGAAGCTGGTCTGGGCGCACAGGGCATAAGGCCTGAAGTCAGGCGGCCCATCCCGCCGGCAGACATGGGTAGGGTGAGGATGTCATAAGCTTCTCTTGGCTGTTTACCTGCCCAAACCAGCGAAATGCTTAGGGAGCGTAATTTACTAAAGAAATGAGAGGTGAGGGGGATAGGGATATTTAAAAATAAGTAGAGGAATTTAGGAAGGACAACCATTTTGGCGATTGCGATGTGGCCCGCCAAATACAGCGGAAGCCGGCTCCACAACGTAATCCTGGATTCCGGCCAGTCTACCGCACACCCGAAGTTTGATCTCCACAGTTCATCCAGATCCCTACTCAGCCAGATGCCCAAATAGCACGTGGGGCCAGAAGCCCACACAAATGGAAAATCAGGTGAGAATGGCACAGTGGAGTCAGTCAAGGGGAAAAGAACCGACTTGCTCCAGTTCACCTGGATGCCCGACAGCCTGCCAAAGCGAATGATCTCCCGGACCAGGGGCTGAGGTTCTCCTGGGGATGAAGGACATACAGCATAACATTGTCTGCATACATTGAGACTAGCAGGAAACAGGACGAGAAACCAATACCCCTGTGTGTATGGTGCTGCCGCAATCTGGCGGCCAGGGGCTCCATCGCTATAGCAAAAAGCATAGGCAATAGCAGGCACCCCTGACGTGTGCCTCGGGTGATAATAACAGGGTTGGTGACTTGGCCGTTGATGCGGAGACGTGCCGAGGGGTTGGTGTAGAGAAGTCTGACCTTGCACAGAAAGATGTCACTGAAGCCCATACGCGGCAAGATGTAAAATAAGAAAGGCCACTCCAGCGTATCGAGCACCTTCAAGGTGTCCAGCAAGGCAGCCACGGCCGGTAGGTTAGGATTCATTTGATGCAATACTGAGAAAATCGTACAGAGGTTATGCGAGGTGCCCTTCGGGGAATGAAACCCGATTGATCGGGAAGGGCAATGGTGGGCATGAGTAAAAGAAGGCGGGAGGCGATCAATTTGGCAAAGATTTTGTTGTCTATATTTATTAAAGAAAGGGGGCGGTATGAGTCACGACGGTCAGCCGGCTTATCGGGTTTAATAAGCAGGGTTACCAGCGCCTCACGCAGGGAAGGCAGGAAGGAGCCGGTATCGAACGAGTCATTATACATTGCAGCTAGATGAGGTTCCAGAAGATCGGCAAATGTTTTGTAGAACGAGGCAGGCAGGCTATTTAATCCAGGGGCCTTGTTGCTGGGTAAACTACTGATGGCAGCCAATATTTCTTCTCTGGAGAACGGTTCATCAAGGAATTTACGGTGGTAGTCTTCCAACCAGAGCAGAGCAATGGAGTCGAAGTATTTATCGAAATCCTCTTGTGGCAGGGGAGTGCCAGCAGAATAAAGCTGTTAGTAAAAGTCGAGAAAGCTGGATTTACTGTCCTCCGGAGAGGTAGTCCTGTCCGGGCCCCCATCACTCAAGTCTGTGACATAGGAAGCGGCCCGCGGTGGGCAAAGAAGGTTAGCGAGAGTGCGCCCCGGGCGATCCCCCTCGCCATAGCGGCTCGCCCGGCCCTCCCTGACCAGAAAGAACAGTTCGTGCCTAGCCTCATCAGAGAATTCAGTGTGTGTTTGACGCAGTAGCACCCAGCCTCTCGGGACTGGGGTGCGCCGCCTGGGCGGCATCCAGATCCTTGATTTCCTCCTCAAGACGGACCTGGACTGGCGCGTGGACAGAAAAAGTATGAGCCATGTGCACCAGGTCGGAGAGCCAGGATAGAACGTACGGCGAGGTCAGATAATAATCTATGCGCGACCAACAGCCCCGCATGCCATTGAAGCAGGTGCCCTCCCGCACATCGGGATGGGAGTGGCGCCAAGCATCGTAAAGAGCATTATCGCTTAGAATAGATGAAAGAGCTGCAGCAGTGCGCGGATGAGACGTGTGAGAACCTGATCGGTCCATAGTCGCGGATAGAGTAACATTAAAGTCCCCCCCAGAGGATCGCCGCAGGACCTGAGGAGGAGATAAGATGCCAAACGTGGTTGAAGAAGTCCGCGTTGTCGCAATTGGGGCCATAGACCACGGCAATCGTAACAGGTTGTGCAAGTAGTAAACCATGGGGAATCGCATACCTGCCTTCTGGATCAAGGATCATCCGGGCCAAGGGAGGCCCCGCCTTATCAAAATGGAGATGCCCCTGGCATATGATGAGTAGGTGGCAGAGTGGGATTCCCCCCAGTACTGGGAGTGGAGTTTGGAGATAGTCCCCGGCAGCAGGTGCGTCTCCTGCAGGAAACATATATCCACTTTGTGTCGTTGTGAATGTGAATGAATCAGTCGCGCTTTGCGCTGATCACTCAGGCCCCGGATATTCCAGGACCAGCATACTACGTCAGCCATAGAGGGGCAGTACGAAATACAGTACCATGCAGCTCAGGCGACAGGCCCCGCAGAGAAGCACAGTGCACCTGGGGAACAGGAAGGAAGGAGGGCAGCGGCCAGCGACCCTGGCGGGAGGGGGGTCAAACACCTCGGATCGGCCCATGGGGGAAGTTTGCAATCTGGACAGTGAAGGAGAGGCGCGCAAGCAACTAACTGGCAGGCTAGGCCCGCAGCGCAAATCACAACAGTGAGCAATAAAAGCACAACACGGGACAAACCGCAAGGGGACGCGGCATGTTAGGGGAGGGAGGGACCAGTGGAGCGACAGGTTGATCTTCAATACATGACCTCGTGCTTTAGGAGGATGCGTTTTGCAGGAAGGAATTCTCTCCGTGCAGCTTGGACGTCAAGGGTGTAGTCTGGGTAAAAGGAGAGTGTGTTACCCTGGTGGGTGATGGTGCCCTTGTCACGTGCAGCATGAAGAACCAGTCTGCACTTCTCAATCGTTGTCACTGAGACAGCCAGTCTCATCAGGCTGAGATGTAGAAGGGGAGGAGCGGACATCTTTGTCCAATCTCTTAGCAAACGCCAGGGCCTCTCTGGGGTCAGGGAAAATGAGTGTTTTTGTGCCCTGGTGAACCCTTAGCTTCGCCGGATAAGCCAGTGAGTACAAAACCTCGTGCTTTAGGAGAATGCGTTTGGCAGGAAGGAATTCTCTCCGTGCAGCTTGGACGTCAAGGGTGTAGTCTGGGTAAAAGGAGAGTGTGTTACCCTGGTGGGTGATGGTGCCCTTGTCACGTGCAGCATGAAGAATGGCGTCCTGGTCCCAGTAGTTCAAGATCTTGGCAATGATGGGACATGGGGGCAATCCGGGGCCGGGACGGGGACCAAGAGAGCGATGGGCACGCTCCACGATGAAAACCGAAGATAGGACATCACCAAATATTTCCTTGATTAGCTGTTTCACAAAGTCCTCCATCCTGGAAATGTTTGTGGACTCTGGAAGACCCGTAATGCGGAGGTTGATCCACCGGCAACGAGCCTCCAAATCCTCATTCTTATCCCGGATAATGGCTAGGATCTTGTCCATCTGCAGTAGTTTCTGCCCGTCCTGGGTTGCAGCATCCTCAGCGTCCGAGACCCTGGTTTCGACGTGAAGAATCCGGTTATCATGGGAGTCAACATGGGCCCTCACAGTGTCCAAGCGGGTGGAAAGTTGGTCCAGCTGGGCGGCTATAGTCGTCACTGTGGATTTGACGTCCAGCATGATCGCCTTGAGGTCGTCCTTGCGATTTGAGGGGTGTATTTATAAACAGTAAATAAATATTAATATTATGCTCCATGAAAAAAGATATGAAGACAGTTAACTGCTAAATCGACAATTTTGCCAAGTAGTAGAAGAAAGTGAGAGAGAAAATAAAGAGGGGTGCAGCTGCCACAAGTAGGTCGTGGTCCAAAGGTCGTGGGCTCGACATAGCAAAACGATGGGGCAGTCCTTCCAAAGGGCACAGCTGGAGGGCAGCGATGAAAGAGCTCCAGGCGGCCGCAGACAGGAAGCATGCCGGGGACTGGCGGGGCCTCAGCAGGACCAAGGCCCGATCACGTAGGTGCGGCAGAGAGGCGAATAGCAAGGCTGATACTGGAGGCAGGTGGAGCACAGGCTACAGCGGACAGCGCCCACGCGCCCCAGGGGACAGATGGGTGTCCGGAGGGTGCATGGCAGACTGTGGCGGCAACGAGCGGGGAGTAGCAGGGGGCCCGCCGCACACAGCGCCGAGCCCGGGCACTCACGGCGGCCGCGCCGAGCAGCCCGGAGCGCGCCTGAGGCCCAGCACCCACCTCGCAGCAAACCAGGTCGCGCGGGACGGTCAAACCCCCAATCCTGCCCGCAAAGCCACGGCAGCAGCCCCACTCACCCGGGGCAGCAGACAGTGTCATGGCAGTGCCCAGCGCTCACAGGCAGTCCGCCGTAGAGGAGGCCCGACCTCGCGATCCAGAGGTCATAGGCCCGAAGTCCCAGGAAAGATGGCGCAGCACCGCCGCCAGACACGACCAGGAAAGAGACGGCGCGATGGTTCGGCACCTCACTTAAGTAGAAGTCTGGATTCAGCCTCAGAGTGCAGCAAAGGTAGGGATGTCGATAGGATTATTTTGGATTTTGATGCTTGGCCGGCAGAGCCCACTCAGTGTGCGGCCATCTTGCAGCCGGCCAAGCCACGCCCCCTACATTTCTTGTCATTTCTAACATAACACAATAGCGGACACAAAGCAACACATCCACACACTAAGACATAATAGAACACAAAAGAACAAAGCAGTCAAAGTATGAACACAAAACAACAGAGTACAACATAACAAAATCACAATGCAATTATACAGCACACACTCCAACAAAATGCCACATAACAAATATGCACAAACGTTTTTGTCACAAATTGCCACCTCCAGTAACGTGCTTTGAAGATACAGTGTTAAAAGGTGTGTGCAGCAATGTGTATGTTTAGAAACGTATAAAGTGGTCAGACACTGCAAGATCGTATGATGCTGATAGCAGGATGGTGGATCTAAGGGACAGGAAGGAAGTTCTATGCTTTTGTAGCATGGTAATAAAATGATCTCCCATAGTTGTTTTCAGAAATTTCCAAAGCAACAACTTAGTAGAACAAAGGGACAGAGATGGTTCTAGAATTGCAGTCAAACAGGCAGACCATAAGGATGAGAATTGTAATATCTTTTTGGGACCAGACAATACATTTTAGATTGAATTCTGGATATGATAGGAAGCCATAAAAGGTGATTGCTCTTGAGAAGCGTGGAGCTTGAAGGACTAATTTGTCAGCTTGACTTTGAATGCATTGCAAGGTATGTATTAACCACTTGGGAGCTAGTAAACAAACCTCCCCAGTGCTGCGCTGTCCATTATCCGGTGCTGAACTGGACGTCCAGCGGTCGCACGCAGCACTGGGGAGGTAGTGCCCGTGACGACCGTTGGCCGACGGCAGCACTTAAGGGGTTAAACTGCTATATATATATATATATATATAGGGGGTCGAAGGCTGGCGCAATAAACCATTATGACAAATCACAAGAAAAAATTATTCTCAAGCCCACTGATCGATGGTAAAGGTGTCTATTTAGCACAAAAAAAGACGTGTGTCAACCACAGCCGTGGTCTTGACCCCATGACCCTGTAAGGGGCCATGGGGTTATTAAAGGTACAGTCATTGGCATCAGAATGACGAAACAATCGATCAGCATAGAAAATGTGTCGTACTCTACATAAATACAAACAATAGGTCCTAACGTGAATCAGAGTTTAAAAAAAATGTGTTTAATAAGCTTTATTGAAACAAAGAATAACAATACAATACAACATAGGCCTAAAGAATAACAATGTAAAAGGATCATTTGTAAGCAAAAAGGTAGGCAACAATATCAAAGTAGAAAGCTGTTTACATTTTGGGGGAAAATAAGGGAAAAAGAGAGGAAATGGTAAAGAAGGGGAAGAAGATATATTTATAAACAGTAAATAAATATTAATATTATGCTTCATGAAAAAAGATATGAAGACAGTTAACTGCTAAATCGACAATTTTGCCAAGTAGTAGAAGAAAGTGAGAGAGAAAATAAAGAGGAAGGGATTCAAGGGGGTTGGAAGTTTTCAGAACGATAATGAGAAACAGAATTGATTGAAACCTTATTTAAATAAGTAGTTAAGGGCAACCAGAATACATCTCTATTTACATGTGGTTTACATTGGGAGGCATAAGCAATATCTAACCTTTGATATTGGCATACAGTATTCCACCAAGACTTAATTGTTACAATTTAACCTTGATTGAAACTTTACAACCCACGTTGATATTGTGTCTGGTAACCATGCACTAAAGTCAGGGTCATGTTCAACCCAGCGCTCTCAATAAAGTTACATTCATTTGAAGACAACTTTGCGCATAGGTTATTCCAAATACAAAGTGGCAGTGTGATTAATTGCATCAATGTTGATGCGCTCAATTAAATATGATGTTTCACAGTATCTCACAGTGCAACAATAATAGCCATTTCATATCTTTCATTAAATTCATAAATTGAGCCCCATCACCAACACAAGGGTAGTACAACCACAAATTTAGGGTATAGTACCCCCACTTTCCCAACTGCACACTAATGGTAATAATGGTATAGTATCTTAAATCTCCTTATGGCACAAAAAGCTAAAAAAAAGAGAGGTTATCTAAGCTGTGCTCGTGTCAGGTTACTTAAAAAATCACTACAGACGCTGGGAATATTAGATACTGGTTTGATGGTTCACGAAGAAATAAAACAGTACATAAAATACTACACAAGAAAATCATAAACACAATAGGGGGTAATGTTAGAGAGGGGAAGGGATAAGAGTACCATGCCAAGATACTATGAAAAAGTACGACTACTTTATAAATGACAGTGTATCTCTTTATAGTAATTCATCCCATCATGGAATTTCGTGCCAGCTTGTAAAATGAAGCGGGATACCAGCTTACATAATGACGCTAGCCGGTTGCAACCTCTTTGGTGTAGGATAACTGTATTCAGACCAGAGAACTTGGCTTGGGCCCAATCTCCTGCATGTTTCTCGGAAAAGTATTTGGCTGTGCTATAGCTGAAATCTCTATTGGTAATGGCTCTCCAGTGTTCTAATATTCATTTTTTCACTGGATAAAGCAGTGGAGCCAATATACCACATATCACACGGACAAGTTGTGGGATATACTACGTAGTCAGTGCCAGAGGTGATACATTTGGGGATTTTCCATCTAGTTTTTATCCTCTCAAGGGTAATGTCAGTGATACGCTCACTGTGCCTGCAGGCTTCGCAGTTTCCACATTTGTGAAATCCTTTGAGTTGTTTCAGCCAAATGGTTTCCTTACAGAGGAGGTGACTGTGGGTAAGGTTTCCTCAAGTTGATACTTACAGGCAGTTGCAACGCAGATACTAGCTGGATCATCTGAAATTTAATGTATGATTTGACTCCAATGTATTTCCACCATCTGAGTGGCTACTGGAAGTAAGACTAACTCTGCTGGCCAGAGTTTTATTAGCCATAGTTATGATTATTTACCTATTATCAGAACCTCTGTTTAGCATCACACTGGCAGAGGAGAGTGAGCATTGATTGGGTACCTGGTGCAGGGCCTGGAGATAACATGGATTTTTGCAACTAAAGAGTAAATAGCAGGAATGAAGGACAGGGTTAGGATGCTGCTATAACACTACCCACTCTGTCTTGCAGAACGTTTCAGAGTAAAATGTGTTTAGCTCCTGATGCTTCCCAATCAAATAAGACACTTTTACTCCACAAAAACCTTTCCAATGCAGGGCTTTACAATGCAATCCATTACAACGCATTTAACTATTCTAACTCCACTGGGGCGTTGTAATGGGGAATACGTTGTAATGGGTTGTGGTGTAAAGCCCTGCGGTGTAAACGTTTGTGCAGAGTAAAACATGCGGGGTAATGGCATGCGGAGTAAAGGATGTTTCCCTTAGCAATCTGATGACAATCCCTTTTCACAATGCACATTTCATAGTGTATTAGTTGGACATTTCACTGTACAAAATGATTGTATAGCCAGAATATCGAATTGGGGGCATATACTGTTTAATATGTAAATATCTATGTATACAGTTATGATGCATTTCTGAATACTACTGTAAGCGCTGTTCCCATCATCCTAATATGGTTAGCACTAACTTACCCTTAAGTTCAAATTCAAATAGATAAAAGGCCTAAATCAGGGTGCCTCTCCAAAACTGCAGGCGTGCTAGGCTCCTTTGAATCTGCATCACAGTAACCTTATGATTTTGCCTCCTAATATCCATGAGTTTGCTTCTCTGCTGACTTGCATGCAGACAGGTTTCTACAGATGTGCGTGAATCCTTTTTTCCTTATGTTTTAAAGAAACCCATGTCTGCTCCCTCATAGCTCTTTTCAAAGCTATACTTCTGTTGCAACTGAAGAACAACTTTTTAGCGGTTTACCCACACTGGGCCCATAATTACTCTCCTCAGAGAGGCACTGGTCCTCAAATGGACCTTTCTTTATCGTAGTGAGAGGTGAGAGCAATCAGGCTGTCGGCTACCCAATGTGGACAAATAATTGGTAGCCACCTTTTCAAATTGGAAATCAAATTCAAATACACTGCTCTGAAGACCATAATACAGAAATAAAGTGTTGCAATCAGAAGACCCAACCTCCTAAAGAAGTTCAGTCTAGCCATGATTATGCACACTAAGAGCTCTGCTGTGGCTACACAGAACAGAAGCAATTGAATCTGGTGTTCTGAAAATAATCCATGACTCTCTCTACAAGGCACTTATAAATCATACAATCAAAAAGACTGTTTCTATTGAAAGAACATTCAGAAACAATAAGAGTTTCAGATAAATTAAGATAGTTTTGTTATTGTATTAACGATCCAAAATCAATGCATATAAGTAACATTCGAAGAAGCTCAGTTATAAATCTGTCAGCTTGAAATAAAAAAACACACATCTAGTCAAAGTACATCAATTGCTAAATACAAGCATCCGTAAGAGGATGATTCCTAACCACTAAGGATTCCTACTGCCAACAAAGGCAAGAGAATGTTTCACAAATGTTCACTTAGCATGGGCAAAGGGAAGACATTAAAGTCCCCTAGGGGAAAGTTCCTTGGCATAGGCAAGGGGAATGGAGCATAAATCAGGAAGGTTCAAGTCTAGTCTCACACCAAGCTGCTCCAAATCATCCAACAGGCAAGATCAGTCGCAATGACAAATAAGGAAAGGTGCCTAAAGAAATATAGTTGGGCAAGCAGTCTGGAGGCAAAGAAAGAAGGGGCAGACTCAACTAATCTGCTCCCCAGCGAATTCTGCTTTGCTCAGAGATCCCCTCCTCCTAGTAGTGCCAATAATATACCTCCAAAGGTTTCAGTGATGTCATTTGTAGTCACTCCACAAAGGTTTGATCATCCTTTGACTGTTCTTTCGCTCATAGAAATTGTTACACCAATGTTCTTTTCCTAGCAACTCATGAGAAATTACTTTCATTTGGTCCTCAAAGTTTGGTTGACAAGAAGTTACTTAAATGTTTGCACTTCATGAATATAGTCCAGGGTTGCATTCTCACCAATTTGCACAATGAAATATTAAGGAAATGTTTCTCAGTGGGTAAAGACTGTCAAATGAATGGAACAAATAAAGCCACATTTAAAGAATGAAACAAAGTCTATTACATCAGGCTGTGAGATAATGCAGCCTCTAAAGAGGAAAGAAAAACATTCAAATGCTCTATAAAGGTAAAGTTTCTTATTGAGTAAAATACTCTCATGATTAAGTTCAAACATAATGAAATAAGTCAAAAATATCATATATGAGAAATACTTGTTGAAATGTCAGTGATTATTCATAGAATAGAAATGCTCAAACTTGATTGTGGCCTACAACCACAATTGTTAAAAGTATCTACATGTAAATTATTTCTAAAAATCATTAAAATAAAAATGTTTGACTAAATATAAGTTCCTTAATATTTGTTAAGCATTTATACTGAAAGTTTCAGTCATTTAGCACATTTCATAGACTTTTTGCACCATTTCCTAACCTTGGGATGGCACACTATAATGGAATTATTAGAAATGTTAAACCTCAAACAAACATTTTAATGACAATTTTTCTAAGAAATAAGATAATCAGTAAATTGAAAATGTTGAATTCACTATTTGATTAATCTTTTTATTACTACCTATCCAAGCACACTTTTACCCTGCTGACACTTCAACATTTCTTAGTTTCAGTGTTTTTCACAAAATGTGTGCATGGTGCACATTAGACTTTTCATTGTCACTTTTAGATTACGTGTTAGTTTGAGGTATGATCTGCTTTTGTGCTGTATCACTTCCTTATTTATTTCTTAGCGAACATCAAAGTAACTTTCATCTTTCATGAAACGTGCATGAATACTGGTTGTTGTGACAGCATGGTAGTTGTGACAGCACTGCAGGAAAGACGGTTAATTGATAAGCCTCTTTTCATAGCCTAATATATTAAATGGCACTACATATTTAATCTTTAATAGGATGAAATTTAAATTCTAAATATAGCTATGTTCAATAGATCATTAGGGTCAATAAAATCAAAATCAATATAATGTTTTACCATACCGTATGTAGTCCAATTGAAGTTCACATAGTTATTAACCACTGTAAAACATTTATCACTTTTGCACCTGGCAGTCAGCTTCCATCATAATGTCCATAGAAATAAGTGTTGTCTGAGAAAATGTGAAAGTGCACAGTAGAGCACTAAAACAGACTTTAAACATGTATTAAACTTCCTTCATGTTCCCTTAGTATGTAAATGCCTGCTGATATCAAAAGTGAATGTTCTAACATACTGGGTCTTTATTATTCACTTGGAGCACTTTCCCTGTTTGCACCAAGGCGTGTTTTGCAAAAGGTTTGCTAGGCGCAAACAACTAGGCACTGTATTACAAATGCACTGTCCCAGGGTGGACAGGAACTTGTGCTGCCTTGGGATCAGCGCATTCCACTGAAATACAGAGCAGCTACTTCAAAGCCACTCAGTGTTTCAGAGTGCTGGCTGTAATCCGCCTGCACTTTCAAGGGGGGAGAGAGACCCCATTATAGGTGGGAACAGTGAGTGACTGCTCATGCTTGCATTGGGATGCCTAGATGCGGGGGTCTATGGCGACCCTTTTGTTCCGTCTAGAGGGCTGCCCTCAAAGAACCGATGACAGTGTGCCACCTTTTTGTGGTGCACTGTTTGCACTTCCTGTGCCATAATATGGCACAGGTGCAAATTCAAAGAGATTGCCACATTTGCATGAGGCTATGCCCCCATGCAATTGAGGAAATGCCCTCTCAAGATAATGCTGGCGATACATGTGCGCCAGCGCAATCAGTATTACAGTTGGGGCCGCAGACGTGTCTGCAGCCTCTTCCATAATACCAAAGCGCACCCAGTCTATACTGATAAAAACCCACATGTTTGACTATTGAAAGTAATAAAGGTTTCCTAGGTGCCTCATAAAATATGTGCTAGAGTTTGTGGTGAGGGTTCATCACAGGGACAGAGCATGATGTTTTTGGGGTCAAATTGACCAAGGGGAAAGCTCAGATGACATCTAATGGTGCCTAGACGAAACTGCATCAAGAAGCCACTCTCCCTTATATTGTTGACTTATGACAATTATGGCTCTACTCCATCCGTCAATTGTAAGCCCATCACTTCTTTCATGTTGGGTCTCATAACCTCCTTTTCTTCCCTATTAGATACTGCCCTTGTTAAAATGAGGTCCTTTACATTTGCGAATTCCCCCTTTGAGATGGATACCTGATTGAAAAACAGGTTGGGTCTACCTATGACTTTTGAAGTTTTTAGTAAGTAGTTCAGCTATGGGATTCTTAGGCCATAGTCACAGGATAGACAGTCCTCAATGATCTCATAATTAAGGGCGGCCTCTGGGTTACTCAAAATAACTATTCTTAGAAGTAGAGGGGCAAGCCCCACCATATGCCCTCACCAGGAATGCCCTCTAAAGATAGCGCTAGTGCTACATGTGCACCATCATTTTCACTATTATGGAAGGGGCGGCACAAGTGTCTGCAGCCCCTTCTGTAATACCAAAGCGCACAAAGCAGGGGTACATGCCCATTGGGCCCCAAAGGCACTTGTAATACAGCCCCATGTTGGTTGCAGTTAGGTTACCCAGAGCTCATTTGGGAGTAAACAGGGATTATTTCAAATTATCTTTAATGAAAATGTAAATATTCACATGCTTTAATGTGATTTACATTACATTTAAATACACCTTTGAAATTAATATTAGTTTACATTTATAGATTTGACTATATTTAAATGGGTTGTTAATTGAATAGGAAAATCTGTATTTGAACATTCCATGCTTCTAGTAATCACCCCTCTCTTTGTTCAATTATTGCATTTTCTGCTGTATTGTAGAATGCTGTATTGTGATGAGGGGGATATCGAACACTATCTCTATCCACACAAATCTCCTTGATGTATGTGTACTCATACACTCAAATGCACACACAATGTTACGTGTATGTAGTACGCTCATTCATTCACCCTCCTTCCACATGGTTCCAGTCCTGCAAATCCTTACTGGCTACTCACTGAACATCTGTTCCTAGGGCTGTACTTCGAAGCGCATGTACGTCTAGTAGCTTATAAACGTCCCACAGAAATATATCTGAGAGAAACAGTCATTAAGCCCAATCTAGATCTCCTCTTTCTGATCAAATTATCATTAATTCTCTATCAAATTAACTGCTTCATTACTGCCTCAGTTTTTATCAGGATACCTCAGCTTAATATTAGAGCTAGAGAAACGTCCCTCTGGCTCACATAATATCTTTCCCCTCAGGAGAAATCTGGTGAGTGTTGACTCCCAGCATCTTTGAAAAGAACTAGTTGTTGTTTGATGTAGAAATTTGGAGGAAATCTGCCTTTCCGCATGGTCACCATTGACTCTTCAACTTTTTCTGGGAACAGTTTGTGGCTGGTGTTAGAACTCTATGGCCTGTGAAACTGCTATTCACTGCCACAGTGTCTGTGCCCTGTCCCTAAAATGGTGGGAGTATTTCAGTATTACCCAACTGGTCTATTTATCTTTCCTATAAGGTATAATAAATGGCATGGGAAATGCACCAGTATCACAAGTGGACTATAGTATGTATCTACACCACCTAAACGCATGAAAATAATGTCACCACTATGCTCTGACTGGGCAGCAGTTTACAGGTTCTACAGTAACACAAGGCAAATAAAAGTGCCTTTGCCATGTTAGAAAATGAATCTTTATGTATAAAACGTCACCTATGAAGTGTACCTTGTAAGCCCATGTGGCAGGGTAACTAATATATCAATAAGCATTGGTTGGACACACACAAAGGACAACCACACTCTATATCTTGAAGAGGTTAATATAATCAATATGCAAATGTAGTGTAGATATGTATAGAAAAAACAATAAGGACAAACGTGATTATAGCAACAAAATCAATTAAAAAAATTATAATAAAAGTAATTGCAAGATTGTGTAATTCATTACATCGAATGATGGAATCAGTCTTTGGTAACTAAACCCCTATCCCCGCTATATTAACTCTGATCCCAAATCTGTTTCAGCATCAAAGGCACCTTTTGAAGTTTCTTTATGTGGCATATAGCCCACTTACCATAGGTGAAGACAGGGATTGTTTTTTTTAGTTAGCTTCTGTACTTCGAGAAGGTTGCTCTGTGTCTCAGTTATGGTGGTTCCGAGGTGGATCCTACTGGCTCTGAGGAATCCATGGCCTTTGCCAGGGATGTTTTCAGCTCAGCGCATACGCACTCCCAGGCTCCCAGGAAGATAAAGGTACCTCTCTGCCGAACCCCTCTCTGTATTAGGCTCAGATACACTTTGCTGATTATTTTGAAAAGGGCAAACGTCATAATGAATGCTGTAAAATGCAGAAATTAGCAGATTAATTCTGTTACACCTTCACTATATAATATGTCATAATATAAATCACAAAGATATGAATAATTGATGAAACATCAAACTATGATTCAACTATTACGATGCAGAATGATACTTTTTACATGTGAAGCCAATAATAAATGCAGAACACATTTATAAATGATGAATGTGCACTGAGATCCATGAATATTCAAATATATGAAATGCAATGGTGAGACATAAGCAGAAAACGCAAAGATAACATCTAAGGGAATGTGCTCATGTAAATATTGAGTCTTAAAATGTTTGCATGCCGGCTAGAGGTGACAAACACCATATACAGCATTTACTTATACATAGTGAATGTTTATGAGCAAACTGTCACCAATTAAATATTCAGTCTCATAACCAATTACTAGTTAAAATTGTGTTGTATTTAAGGCTGGCTTGACAGATCACCTCTCTTCAAAACCCATTGTTGCTAATACCTAGACATATCCATAGAGTGGACATTGTTCCTTCATAGAAAAAGTATCATTACACCTTCTTTAGAAAGCTTGCTTTGAAATGCACAAGGGGCTATTTTACATCTCAGAAATCCATGAAGTCTGATTCCTTAGGTAAGGCATGCTTTGTATAGAAAATGCAAAACCTTCTTAATTGTTTCAGTCTTTTCACATTTGTTTTTATGCTTTTTTAATGGGTTTTTTCTGAACTTTTTCGCTCTTCCATCTACATTTGCATGGAGGTAAAATGCACATGTATGTCACCACCTGCCTTCTATATAAATGCCACGTGAAGCAAGCACAGGTGATAGGACAAGAGACATTGCAGATTGGTCCTAATGGCTCGTATAGAATGGGGCTAAATGACATTGGTATGACAACCTGAGTCTGGTAGGAGCAGGTCATTAGAATTCCTCTTTTGCAAGTATGGTAGCTGAATATTGTAGCCTAAATATTACCTTAAGTATTGCTTACAAAACTATCGCTCCATTGGAGTTGGTAATAAAAAATCTAAACCCAAAGGAGCAATATTTTTGGGAAATTATATTTCGGCCACAATATTTACGAGAAAGAATATTTTTGTTACCAATATTCAAACCTGCAACCCTGTGGCAGGGCAACCAGCCTGAACTCCTGTCATATTTCTAAATAGTAGCAACCATATGATATGTTTGTGCTCCTGGCCGCATCTGTGGCTAGCTCTTTGTGATTATTATTGTTCCTTACCACTGACCAGGATGGTGTTAGCGTAGCTCCTGTCTTCCTGTTGTATGTCTCTGGCTTCACTCCCTCTATCTCTCCCCCTTGAGTTGCCTTGCTTCCTCATCCTTTCCTTTCACAGTGTTATACTGCGAGAAGGTACTTTGTATGTTTTGGCTGGTCTAGAGCATTGAATGCAGGTTTGCCTTCAATGAGTGATTCCATGTGTAAAGTATAGGTTCTAAATTCGATTTGATGTAAATGCTTTGTTTTTCCATACGAGCATGTGGTAAACGTGTTTGCATGCAAAGACACCTAGGCTTGAGTGAAAGTGTTTTTGAATGCTCCTGTTGTACAAACATTAAACTGATAAAAGGTGTGCTTTCAACAGTCCCGAGCCATGCTTTGGTTGTTAGCTGCAGTACTACCAATAAAGCCTCAACTGGAATAAGAAAATACAGTTAGCAAGACCACATATCTGGGAGATAGACTGACTTGATGGCCTTGCTGTTCTTCCCAAAAGGACCTTGTAAACTTGCGTTGTTTTCCCCTCAACGTTTTGTCTTTAACCCTCCTGTTTTGCTGAATTCGTTTTTGATGGCATTAGGACTATGCACACTTTACCACTGCTAACCTGTGCTAAAGTAGCATATACCCAATATTTAATTTACCTGTAAGTCCCTATTAAAGGGGAACTACCCATGTCCAGGGCCTGTAACTTAAATGCTACTAGTGGGCCTAAAGTACTGATTTTAATTAAGTATCCATTTAAACATGCCTCAGGCCTGCCATTGCAACCCGTGTGTGTAGATTTAACTGCCATGTCGACCTGGCAAAATAAACCTTTTACGAGACCCAAGCCTTCCTTTCTAATAGACACATGGCACCCCTATGATAGGCCTTGGACAGCCCTGAGGGTAGGGGGCAAAGTTGGATATGTACTTTTTATTTTTACATGTCCTGGTAGTGAAACACTACTGCATTGCTCACCTTTCCCATATGATAGCATTGGAGTTAACTTATTACATTTAATAAGCTGTAACTTCCAAATGGGAACCGGCCACCAGGTCATGTTTGATGTCTTTGGAATTGTAGTGAAAAACCCCCTCTTATGGTAAATTCGGAACTAAAATGACAATTTTGAAAATGCCACATTTAGAAAGTTGTAAATAAAGAAATATTTGCCTATGCCTCCAAATTTTTTAATTACACACTGATTCAGGTGAGGATAAACCACAATTTATTAGTTTACCCAGACATTGATTTCTGTCTTTCAATTGTTGCTCAGTTTACAAAAAAAATTTCATTTTACAAAAACAGACCTAAGACCACTGTCGACCTCATGTCTAGCCATATACAATTTGGGAAAACAATTTGTGCATATGTACAGTGAAAAAGAAACAAATAATTAACGTTTTTACAAAATGACTTTTTACCATAAGTGCATATTCATGACATGGACAAATTAACCATACACATTGTGAGTGATATGTGACTTTTTACAAGGGCACTTTTTTTGACATTTAGGTCAACGATACTGATGCAAAAATGGGCAATTTTCCTGAACAAAAATGATTTCATCTGGTTCAGGTCTTGGGAGTTGATTTTGTTTAGAAATATTTTTTCTCTTTTTCTCCCTATGTTTGTGATTGTTTTATTGTAAAAAGTCACATATCACTCACAATGTGTATGGTTAATTTGTCCATGTCATGAAATTTTTTTTGTAAACTGAGCAACAATTGAAAGACAGAAATCAATGTCTGGGTAAACTAATAAATTGTGGTTTATCCTCACCTGAATCAGTGTGTAATTCAAAAATTTGGAGGCATAGGCAAATATTTCTTTATTTACAATTTTGTGGTCCTGCCTACCCTCCATCCTATCGGGCCCAGCCACCCTTGTTTTTTCTGACATTTAGAAAGTTGGTATTTTCCTACCTTAGCCATTTAGTGTCTGCAGCCTGGCTTTGGGTCACATGAATGGGTGTAGCTGACAGTTGGGCATTGTGTATTCATCCTGGATAGCCACACAAAATAGAGAGCTTAGGTGTACCTGGATGGGCCTGCACTGGCAGCAGGGGCGGGCGTAGCAGGGCACATCCCTGCTTAAACCTGAATAGGCTGTTCCCTGCCTCCCTAAAAGGGCTGTCTATCCCCTGTAGTTAGCCTTTAGCCAAGGCAGTGAAGGCAGGAAATGTGTGCACTTCAAAGGGAAACCTCTAGAAGCTTCTCCAACTTCAAAGGAAGACCCAGGTGTAAATATTGGACCTCAGACATCAAATCTGCAGTAGACTTTCGGTCGTGTGGAGACTCTGACATGAATGATGATTGCTGTGCTGCTGAAAGGACTGCCACTCTGCTGGCGGCAGCCCTGCTGGAATACTACCTTGCTGGACGCTGCCCTTCTGGAATGCTGCCTAGCTGCTCTCCTGCCTCAGTAAGAGGGATTGGACCTGCTCCTGAACCCAGGATTTCCAGAATGACTCCATGGGCTAGTCTGCTGGCCTCCTTTTCAGAGCCACAGGGACATGAAAGTCTCCCAACCACTTGAAACGGCACACAAATCCAGCTGGATAAGGCCCCCTTCCCAGAATCATGCCCCTCAGATTCTAAACCCTTGGTGTGGCCTACAAGAGGCTTAATTGAACTTTTGTGGCTCTTTGCAACAGCAAACAGACCCATTGTCGCCAAAAGCTTGTTGCTCGCACAGCCTGCCAATGTAAAGTTCCATCAATCAGACTCTTCACACTACAGCATCGAATACTCACAGAGAGCACCACCGCGAAGCTCCAGGCCACCCCGCTTGTGAGGAAAACAGGATATTTGAAATACAGTGACCATCGTCCTTGATGCCAGACCTGCTCTTCGCGCTACATCAACGACCATCCGTGACTCTTCACTGTTTATTGCGGCACCCTCCACCACAAATGGGACCCTTTGCACTGGACTGGGAAGGTAACTTTTCAATGGGTCTAACTTAGTCCCTGTATCTGGCATGCGCTTCATCGTGGTCGACCCAAACTTGTGACTTTCTCTGAGTCTTGCATGACCAGAAAGCCATAAGTGGATCATTGGATTTTTTGACACAATTTCCACTAGTTCACCCCCTCAACCAGGAGCCCATTTTCTCACAAGATGTGTTTAGGAAAATTTCAAAATGGTTCACTATCTAAATACATTTCAAGTTTATTCCCTCCCTTTCCCAGCAGTATGAATTTGACATGTTTAATTGATGGCCTTATCCTCGTGATGTCAACATTATTTATTGTCAGCAAGAATCTCTAGTAAGGTTTTGGGTGCAGATCTTATGCAGTTTTGGTAGCCCTCCTTCGCTAAATATCTACATTGTTTGACGCATCTATTTTTTTTTCTTTACTTTGATTCCTCCCATTCATCCCAACATTCCTTTCACTTCTCACTTTTCTGCAATGCTGTTGACAAACATTGAGGTCATTACAGTAATTTACAGCCCCTCTCCTGTCTGATAGCTTTCTGGGAGTTCTCCTCCCTTCTGTTCCGTTTTTCATATTTTCATTATCTCCACAATAATTGCACAACATTGTACTTCTTTCCAGAAATGTTAGTTCACAACAGACCTCTATTTGAGACATCTTAATTTGAAGGTCTCATTGATGCAGATTAAGGTGTTGCACCAACACTTGGCAGTGGCACCCTTTTCACAATAGCTATCCCACCACCACTCATTTTTGTAACAGTGTGAGAAGCAGACATTTTTGCAGCACGATAAGTGATTGATGTCAACATTCGAACTGTGGTCCTGCCATAACCTCTCACATTGAAAGTACCACACCAGACAGGGTGGGCATTGTCTTCTAGTTAGATAGATGCTCAATAGGTTACATGTATGCTTCAGATACATGTGCATGTCATGCAGGCAGAAGACTAGATTGAGCCCTTCATCTTTCAACGTTTGTTACCATTAGTGCCACAGAGTCAACTTCTAATATTTGTCTTCACCTCATGCTTGCGTGATATGGGTGGGGTGTGTCATTGTTGCTAGCTTAGTTTCCCTGACTGTTGTTATTCTTGATGAACATTATGTGGTTTATAGATCATGTGACAATAATGCTGGTATTTGTTCTAGATTATTAACATTCTCCTCTGCCCAAGTACTGTCTTGGTGACTAAGCCTGGGCGGAACTTCAATTGCGCCAGAGTAATCAGAGTAATTTCGGTAATTTTGCATTCAAACGTTTGGGGGACTTCTTACCCCAAGTGCCCATCTAGCATTATTACTTAGGGCGAAATGCATCCTCGCTTTAATTTTGGAAACAGTTGAGCTTTTGTGAGCTAAAAAAATTTAACTAAATGCAAAATTACTCTTCTTGTGCAATTCTGCATAATCTCACGGAATTTTGAGATAATTCCACGTGATTATGTTACATGGAACTACGCAAGTAAGGTCACTCACTGAAGCATAGTAAGAGGGGAACTTTATTGTGTATTAAGGCATATGCAGTAGTAGAAAGAAGCTTTATTTCGATATATAAACATATCTTAAAAAGCATTACAATACAATAAAATTATTTAAAAGAAAGTTAAGCAATATGCTTCTTTGGCTTTCTCAAAAGTGGCATTTTAGTTACAAGTACTGTGTATGTGTGTTATGTGAAAAAGCTTAGATTTACATACACGAGATTTTAATCACAGTCATCTCATGTCTGTGTTGGGATGTAAGGGGCAGTGGCAAATATTTTCAGCATCTTTTCCAGTTCTTTGGTCACAACAATTTGCTGCATGAGCCTTTATGTGATTGTAATGACACATTTTGTAGAGGCCTCATCCTATTAGATTTCTGTAATCGCATTGCATCTATGCATGCAGTCACTCACTCATTCCTTCATCCAGCTAGTCATTCATCCATTCCTTCATTTGCCTGTTCACCGATTCATTGATCTACTACTTATCCTTTCAGCTACCCATCCCAGCACTTGTCGTGTATTTCTATAGGTTCTGAATCGATCCCCCTATTCCTGACCCTATTCTGGTTAAACTAACTAGCTAGTTAACTAACAGTCAGCCCATGAGGCAAGAAATCCCCCATGATGCAGATACCGTTATCTGACGCAGTCACACTACGGCACAGGAACGTGTTATCTGATTAGGTCATAACGCTTGAGATCTAATTAGACAAGCGACATTCCTCCAGCCCCTGATAAGGCATACGACGTTCTCATAACAAATCAAACCTATGACAACCTGGATAATCCGTGCGGCCATTGTTTTGATTTCACAGAGAACTTTAGTAAAGAATGTGCTAACGAGCAAGTCGTATGACATCTTTATTGACGTACCTATGTCCATCCTTACGTCAATCCCGGCACCTTTAAGGTATAAATATTGCCGACCTTGCCCTATGCAAACACACGCGTGGTGACAAGACGGAGCAGCCATACTTGCCGAAGCCGAGAGCAGAAGCAGACCCCGCAGGCAGCAGCCCCGCCTTCCTGACGCGCTGAGAGACGCGCTGCTATCTCAAGCCGAGAGACCCAGCACCGGCGTTTCTGGGCAGCCCTCGCAGGCAGCCTGGAATATCGAGAGCAGAGAAAGAGATACCATTCCTCATTCATCCTAACTTCCAGGTACAGAACTGAATAACCCCTCCTAGAGAATTCTTTAGTTATTCACTTGGCAAAAACAAACTTAACTTAAACTGTAACTTTCTATTCCCGCCCACGCATTAGACTTAGGTCAGGTACACGGGGTAGGCGTATTTAGAAACACCAGTTGAGTACGTTTAGTCAAATGTATATGTGTATGTAAATATATTTTAATCATTTTAAACATCATATGGCTCAGAAACCATATCAATGTTTTTACAGTATTATTTTATACTATTGCTTCTAATGTATGCACTTTACTTAACTATAAGTATCGCAATAATATCGATCCATTTCTCTTGTACGAGAAAAGAGACTGATCAATAAATAACATCTTTTATTGAACACGCCCGTCTCTTCCTTTTCTCTACATTCTGATGAGACTAAGAATGCACGTACTGACTGAGTAAAATAATTGCCTTGTGCTCACACGACTCTTGAGATTGACTCTTGATTAGGGGAGAGCAAAGTTGTCATGTTCTATGGTTGTCAGAAACTAAATCCCTTCTTGTCTAATCAGGGGAGTTAATCCTTCCTTGAACATTCGAGAAAGTTTCTAGCGAACTCTGAGCTTAGCTGGCAAACCCAAAAATTAAGTCTAGTATCGACAGTAGTAGACCTAGTTAACGTCTGGCCTAGGCCTTTACTGCTGTAGGTACTATTCCAATGCGCAGAGCCTATTGGGAAAATAGGAGCTACACTACATGGCGCCCAACGCGTTTGGAAAGGGCGATAAAACTAACGTAAGACATTTAGAGTAACTCAGTCGTGCTTTCTCACTCAGACCCCTTTTCCTAAATACTCCAAAGACGTCTGGAGTGGGTGAAAGGTTATTATATCCTCCAAAACCTCGCAGGAGGGAACTCCTATGTATGGTTCTTGGTCTAGTCAACGTTGAAGGATAAAACAGTTCCAGAATATTGTGCATCTAATCTTTGTTCCATAAAGAAACCTGATCTGCAAATAAACATAATACCATCCTGTCAGTAAAATGGCTGAAAGTGATGAAGAAAGAGAAGCAATTAGATTAGCTACTGAAATAGCAGATGCTGATGCTACCATGCAAACAGCAGACCCGGATATAATACTCATCCAGGTCGCCAAAAGGAGATCTATAACCTTAAAACTTATAGAAAATGGACTGACACCTAGAGGTGGCACAGTCATATTCGTAATCGAGGCACACGAATATCGGCAGACAGAGGTATACTATACATGGATACATTTTCCAGCAGCAAATGCTGTAACAAAGTACTTCCACTATTACAAAGTAGAGGAACCTCCTGAAATGTACACTCCTTTCGAGGAGGTGGAAGTACCACTCAAATTCCAAGAGCATTTGCTCTTATTTGATGGCGCCCTAATACATAACAATCACATTACAAGGCTCGGTCCTTTAGGAAGACCAGGAGCAACGTGGCCGGTCTTAGCCGGATACACACCACATCCAGACATCGACGAGATGCCTACACCACAACTGTTAATACAGCTAAAACAACTACTAAAAATTCACAGACAATTAGTTCAGTATGTAATGCGGACTTCAACAATTCAGCCAGCGATTAAAATTCCACAGCTGACCCCTCACCAGGGGAACACAAATAAAATTACACCACAGAACATCCAATCCTGCCTAGGTAAAGTTCCAGCTAAACGGGAACAAATACCATTCTGGTTGGCACAGAAAATCACCCAAATAGAGGCGGTGTTTCCTGACACCACCCCGCTGGAAAAACACAGGATTCTGACTATATGTCTCCCAATGGGAATCGCACCACACATTGAGGACTGTGACACTTGGGGTACAGTCTTTGCTTCCATCTACACAAAAACGCACGGTGTCCCATCCATTTCGGTGATACCAGATGTGCTAAAACAAATTCAAGATGAATACGGTCCAGAACCTGCTTTAACTCTTGGTATGAAATTACTGAAAGACTTCAAGCAGGTTTCGGCTATATTACTAGCCAACATAAAAGGTGAAGCAGCAAACGTGGCGATCCGCCAGAGGTTAAAAGAGACAGATATAGCAGACCAACCAGCTGAAATTGCCAGAATCATAGAAAAATCCTATGAGGAACTAGGCAGAGATAGTCTAGGTGGAATACCAGTAAAACCGCAACTGACTACAAGTCCAGAAAAAATATTTTTTAATAATAATAATTCACCAAAAAAGAACTGGGATGGAAACAAACAATCCAATCCTAAAGAAAAGAAATTCCAGTCCAGAGGAAGGTCTCCTAGGCGAAGAGAGAAATCTCCAAACCCGAGACAAAGGTCACCCCAGAGTGACCCCTCTGGGAATAGATATAACCTTAGAAATAGGGATAATATTAAAAAACCTGATAGATATCAAGACATTGATACACGTCCCTCTCAATCTTTTCAGAATTCCTCGCAGAAATCGGAAAGAAGAGGACGATCAGAAGAGCACGCCAAGTCCAAAGACAAGGAACCTGCTCAACTGAAAAAGAAATTACAATTTCCAAAAAAGAAGGTAGCCAGTATCAAGGTAGTTAACAATGCCGAGAATACTGAGGACACAACTGAAAAACGGAGAGTGGGCTCAGACAATGCTAGACAGCGCAGCAGAGGTGAGCATAGCTCGCAAAGTCCTTATGAATCATCTGGAGACAGTGGACACGAATGAATACCTTCAAGTGGAAACTGCGGATACAAGAGTTAGCAAGCCCCACAAGATATACGAGATAACATTACGTATAGAGGGAGATAAGACTAGGAAAATAAGGGGACTATTTTGGGATAACCTCTCCAAGGGCTATGATATCCTTCTAGCTGAAAAAGACTGGCCACCAGAGTTTGTCAGGGAGTGCCCTCATGGCGAAGAAGTAATTATGCCTGCCTTCTCGAATCAAATCCAGATTCATAAAAAATATACACTTGCTAGAAAGTGGGCAGTGGCCTTAGCACCTGCTTTATATAAAAATCATGTAGGATGGGATGAGGATTCTCCTCCTCACAAAATCCAGTTAAAATCACAACCAACTGCACAAAGGCAGTACCCAATTAAGCAAGAAGCTAAAAAACAAGTAAATGAAATACTAGATCAGCTAGAATACCAAGGGGTGATTGAAACTTGCACCTCACAAATGAACAATCCTTTGTTTCCGGTCTCCAAACCAGACAATTCGTACCGTCTAGTTTTGGATTACCGACACCTTAACACATGTTGCAAAACTTTTGCAGTGCAAAACTCACACAGTGCTGCACTAATGAATAACATAGTGCGCAAAAAATACAAAACAACCTTGGACATCTCCAATGGATTCTTTTGTCAAAACATAGCACCAGAGAGCAGATATTTAACTGCATTCTCAGTAAATGGCACTCAAAAACAATTCTGTCGGTTAGCCCAGGGGTACAAGAACAGCCCGGGGGTATTCTCAGCGAGAGTAACAGAATTACTACAACTATATGATGATGAAGCATTATCTTATGTCGATGACATTTACTTAACAGATGATGACTTGGAGACTCACTTGAAAAGAGTGAACACCATAATACTTGGTTTCGCTGCAGAGGGTTACAAATTCAACTTCAAAAAATCCAGAATTGCCCATCTGAAAATCCAGTACGGAGGATATGAATTATCAAGTATTGCCTGGTTGACAGTCTTTTAAGAACTAGAAGAATTGAAAAATCTAAAATATGAAAAGACGTATCCTCTGCCAATCGACATTCTGCCTCTACGACATTACGCCTGTGTAATCTATACAGACGGACATGCTCAACCCTCCGTTTGGGGAGAACATGCATACAATCCCACATGTGAGATTACAAAAGAAGTGTGGCGCGGAGGTAAACTAAGACCTCTATTAACAAAATCACACTCAGTAGAAACTAATTCAGAAAAACAAACTGAAATAATCGCATTGAAAATGGCGCTAGATAATGCGGATCGCGAATTCCCGACACTTATAGTGTCAGATTCATATTACTGCGTCAAATCATATAACAGCGATTTGCAGACCTGGATTCAGAACGGTTACAAAGATGACACAGATGCACCAATAAAGCAGAGACTGCTCTGGGAACAAGTAGCTCTTTTGAAAAAAGAACTACCAAAGACTCACGTGACTCACTCACTGAGTCATCAGCGTGATGGCGTTCACGTTGTAGGGAATTCATTGGCTGAAGCAGCCGCAGCGGCAGCCACTAAACCGGCTCCCGTAGATCGAAAAAAGCGTACATTAAAATACATTGACGGCGAAACATTGCTGGCAGTGAAAACGTCATCAAAAAGCGACTGCTCAGCGTTACCGATCAATTATCCACTCAATTATACATACATAATCGATGCAAACTCCGTCCCTTTTGCTCGAATCCCTGGAGTGGGGGATAGAGTGATTCGAAACATGGACAGGAGACACTTGTTAATCGCAGACGCACATATGGGTGAGGGTCTTGGACACCTCAAACTAAAAGATTCTCTGGAAGATTTACAATCACGGTACTGGTGGCCAGGCATGAGCCTACATCATACCATGTTTGTAAAAAACTGCCCAAACTGCAACAGAAATCGCAGTGGGGAGAGAAAAAATAAAATACGGTGGAATCTGACTGCAGATAATATTACCAGCAAAAAGAATGGCTTGCGATTAACATATACAGGCTAGTTCCACTTATAATGTAGATCCACAGCACTCGGCTGACGTCCGGACTGTTATACAAGATTTGCGAGTCTAAATGGCATATACGCTAAGAGCATGCTACGTTCGACCATTTCTTTCACTCAGGCAATCCAGCCTGGGGGGGAAACATGGCCAAATGAGCACAGCCCAGCGGGAATCTTCTCACTTCCTTCCTGAGGGTATGGGATGGTGTAAAGAAAAAACCAAGGCAGAAAGCAATCTATAATAGAAAGGATATTAGGTTCGGGAGCTGGGTGGGTCAAACATCTAATAAGTGTCCAACGTAGTCTAAATAACCTGCCAAGAAATTCTCTGAAGGGATTCAGTCCGTACGAATTATTATTCGGAACTAGGATGTTGATCTCTGACCTTGATAGTCAGACTTCAGTGGTAATAGAAAAAAGCTTTGATGTCAAAGACCGTTTGGCTATTTTGCAGGACTTAAACAAAACAAGAAAAGACCTGAGCAACATACAGTTGAAACAACAGCCAACAACCACTGAAGAATCACCACCTGTCCCAGCAAGACCTGTCTGGATTCCGAAAGTCGGGGATCTAGTCAGGGAGAAGATCGCGGTAAAGAAGGAATTTGGGCCTTCTTACAGAAAAGCAGTTCCTGTCTTGTCTGTCAACGGGACAAGATCAGTTGTACTACCGCCACTTGCTGGAAAAAAGGAGAACCGAGTTGTATCCATCGACCTGGTAAAACCACAACATGTGGCCGATAACAAACAGTAGGCCAAGTGGACTCCCAATAAGTAGCAGAACACCAAGGTTTGCTACCAGTACAGAGGTTCTATCAAAAAGGCTCATCACATTCGAAACGCCTACAGAAGAGCAACAAGGACTATGCAACAATGCAATAGAACTAAGACCTCTGAAAACCCAAATTAAGACATTTAGCAGAGACACACCAATCTATACTGAAGTACCAAGTGAAAATGCAAAAAACAAAAATCCTGAACCAATTGGAACAATTGACAGAACTGCATCTGGTTACTTCATCAACTTCGATGATTCCTCTGACGGTGTCAGCGAACAAAAGACACAGCCATCATCAAAATCCTTTAAAGACAAAGCAAAGGAACTTTTGAAACAACTAAAAAAAACATATCTGATTTCTCCATGGATTGAAATTTGGGTGGGTTTTGGTGCATTTATCCTCATACTTTGGCTCATCATGGTATTTACTTTGGGACGCTTCATTGAGGGAAAATATGCTAAAATGGACACAGCAAGCCAGAACATCAACTTGGTCCTCAAACCACACACATCTTCACACGTCGAGAAACGAGAACTTTCTTCAGAACTTTCTTCAGCCAACTTCACAGCAATTCCAATACCTGGTGGGGTAGCCTGGGACAACACTGACTATGAAATTTATGGTCCGGTCGAGATCCTGAAATATCCACACCAAATTAAGATCTCCTTGAGTGACTTTGCAAAACCAAACTCATTTGCTGATGATTGGGACTTTGAAAGTATAAACAATATGATGTCTGACTTAGTAATGTCTGCTAAATTCACAAAACATGATTATTTGCAAGGTTCTACAAATTATGATAGTATGTATTGCTATAACCATTATGGTAACCATTTCCTGCATAAATCTGCACAACCTAGAAATGTTTTAAATTATAATCAATGGGAACATTGTGCTACACCTCCAAAAGGGAGCTCTAGAACCGTTTATGACACATATTCATACTTTCAAGGTTTTAACACTAGTAATGCTGAAACATTTTATTTTAAATTGTCAAACAAGACAGGGACCAAAACCATGATAACCAACACAAAATTGATATATTCAGATTCGTTCTTTGAAAAAATGAATACTTTTGGATTTGATTATTGGGACAAAAATGTTGATTTGAAAAGTGTTTGGGGTACAAAAGAATGGCAAGTACAGGGTTTAGAAGCTTTGTTTAGAGCCTGCATGATCCCAGAACAAATGATATTTTTAAATGACACTGTTCAACAAACCACCTGTCTTGGCTTAGCCAAAATCAAAGATTTAAATAACCTGTCTATTCCAAAGCCAACAATGTTTAGCAATAACTCTGATACAGATGAAGAAATAGACATAAACCATATACTTAACCAAAACAGAACACATCCTGATTGAAAACGATGGTTGATCTGGCCCACAGATACAAATCACTGTCAAGATAGATTCCTGAATAAAACACAGGGTTTCAAAATGACCAGGCCAGACCCTAGATATCCCCAAAGACATCACCCAGGGATAATAACAACCTACAGTGTGGGCAAATTATGCCTTCAATGGCTACAAACTTCCACACTGCCTGAAATTAAGCAACACCTAACTTTACTTACTGATGGTGCTGACTTGCGTGATTTCATACTGGGACCACGCAAACAGCGTCATAAGCGTTTCATAGCAGCCTCTGTATATGCAGCATACAATGAGGCCTGGAAGGTTACTCAAATTGAAACAGCAGAAAGAATACGTGAAATTGATCGTATTAATTTGGAAAAATCACTTTCTGTAGTGGACAATGGGTTAATGACTCTGTCCTCCAGAATTTTTTCATTGGACAGCATTGTGTCTTCAGCAATCGATATATTATCGCAAGACTTACTGTTATTACAACATGGTCAGTCACAATTGCGTTCTATTGTACAGCTTGGCTGGACGTTACAAAATCTGCGTTCAGGCTATGTGCCTTGGCGTTTAATCAACACAACGTCACTATTCCAAATCTTTAACCTTACTGATAGACAAATCGGTATGGCACAGAAGGGTGCTGATTATACAATCTTGAGCATTGAAAAACTAGAAAGATTACCAATGACAATGTCAGAACGACCTGTCAGTGAATGGATAATCCACGGAATCATAAATATTCCAATCTCAACCTTCAGGTTTCAATACTGCCAAAAATATATACAGGCTGGCATGTACGAGAAATTGGGAAAGGGGTACCTTAAAACAACTTGGAACCTGCCCTATTCACATGCATGTGTCAGTAACAAAGGACAGAAAGTGTTTCTTAGTGGCAACAATTGTGCTATGTCACTAAGCGGCACGCTTCTGTGTAACGGTATTAGTTTGCACGGAGCCTGTGAAGGGAATTCATACAACCTTTCATGTCACCAGCAAGGCGCACCTGCAACTGAAATAGAACCATTCTTTCAAAGACTCTATAATGGGAGTTACATTCTTATTGTAGACCGCAGATGTTGTAGTCTTATGCCCGGGACTCCTTATCTCGTCACTACGACGGCGAAGGTCAAGTGCTGTGGACGTTCTTTGTTCCCCAGCTCCTTTCCAGACAGGGAGGCAAGGGCATGGCCCAGTTTGAAAATTACTTCTATTCGAATAGATACTTTAAGCAGAATGAAAACAGTGCTTCTTCAGACGCCTACAAGGCTCACGTCATCTAAAGAAACGTATGATCTACAAGTCGCAAGGACGACTGCAGAGATACATACATTATTATCAACTAATTCCCCCGTACATTTCGCGGAAATCCTGAGCGAAATCTTAAATATTTCTGATACCACTGGGGTCTCAAAGGTATTTAAGACAGTATTTTCGATGGCATTAACACCATTCAAAGCCATACTGGGTATTTTTCCAGATTTCGTCCATTCGATTTTTGGCGGACTTCCCCTGATCCTGGGACTAATTGCAGGAATCCTATTCCTAGTCCTTATTTTTCGTTATGGCAACCCATGTCACAGATCAAACTCTCGCGACAATGGAAGATACGATCCTAGCCATTGGATACCGGGACCGGATATCAAAAATCCTGGGACTCTCCCGGCTTAGAGACCTAAACATGACTTGGTTTCTATCATTTCGACCAATGTGGCAAAGGTGTGTTTTACCTGTACTAAGGTGTCTGCTATGCGGAGAAGAATGCGTGTTAGACACCTGTCTGACGCTACAATCGGATGCGCCGGTGGATGCAGATACACTGTTGGTTCCTACCAAGGTTCACGCTTTGTGCTGCCCTCAAAGGCTGCCAATTCTGATGACGGCATTCCTGGAATCTTCACCACTGCGATTGAAGGGTAGTGAAGTTCAAGATGAAAGCAGCATCGAACAGGTACGACCTTCTGTCAGCAATGCAAATCAGAATGTCAATGCAGACAATCATGCGCATGAATGCATGGTTACCCCTATTTCCGACTTAGTGGAACTTTCCCATGAAGCTGTTGACAGTTTTTTCGAAAGCCTGAATGATATGATGTTCTCTCCGGAACAGAAATAGAGACTTTTGAGTAAACTCGCACACGGCGTTCCCTGAATTCGGCCTTCAACTTTAAAAATAAAGTCACATGAACAATTACAATCCAGTTCACGGACAGCAATTTTTTCAGCAAGCCCTTAAAATATTTTTCTATATATTTTTTACCGGGACACTGATTTTCTGCTTAAAGTAAGAAACTATTCCTAGAGAACTAAGATTTCTATTTTTAGATACTTTATAGACTTTAGCTGCCCGCTGGTATGTTCACAAAAAAGATTTTATGTGATGAAATGGTTTCGACTTTTTTTCTGTATAGCCATATTAAGAGCCATTTCATGTGTATTTCTCATATACCAACAAGCAATAATGCATAAAATGCGTGTTTACTTTTGCATTTAATTCATAGCTTAAGTGCATACAATATATATGACTGCAATTTTTCAGTATATTTGAACATTTCGAAATGCATTTATGTATTTTGGGGTGGTAAGGTATACACTATACTCTATAGTATGTTGTACTATGTTATACTATGCATAGATTAGTAGATATGACCATAGTTAGCGTGGAGTGGGTGTCGTGTATTTCTATAGGTTCTGAATCGATCCCCCTATTCCTGACCCTATTCTGGTTAAACTAACTAGCTAGTTAACTAACAGTCAGCCCATGAGGCAAGAAATCCCCCATGATGCAGATACCGTTATCTGACGCAGTCACACTACGGCACAGGAACGTGTTATCTGATTAGGTCATAACGCTTGAGATCTAATTAGACAAGCGACATTCCTCCAGCCCCTGATAAGGCATACGACGTTCTCATAACAAATCAAACCTATGACAACCTGGATAATCCGTGCGGCCATTGTTTCGATTTCACAGAGAACTTTAGTAAAGAATGTGCTAACGAGCAAGTCGTATGACATCTTTATTGACGTACCTATGTCCATCCTTACGTCAATCCCGGCACCTTTAAGGTATAAATATTGCCGACCTTGCCCTATGCAAACACACGCGTGGTGACAAGACGGAGCAGCCATACTTGCCGAAGCCGAGAGCAGAAGCAGACCCCGCAGGCAGCAGCCCCGCCTTCCTGACGCGCTGAGAGACGCGCTGCTATCTCAAGCCGAGAGACCCAGCACCGGCGTTTCTGGGCAGCCCTCGCAGGCAGCCTGGAATATCGAGAGCAGAGAAAGAGATACCATTCCTCATTCATCCTAACTTCCAGGTACAGAACTGAATAACCCCTCCTAGAGAATTCTTTAGTTATTCACTTGGCAAAAACAAACTTAACTTAAACTGTAACTTTCTATTCCCGCCCACGCATTAGACTTAGGTCAGGTACACGGGGTAGGCGTATTTAGAAACACCAGTTGAGTACGTTTAGTCAAATGTATATGTGTATGTAAATATATTTTAATCATTTTAAACATCATATGGCTCAGAAACCATATCAATGTTTTTACAGTATTATTTTATACTATTGCTTCTAATGTATGCACTTTACTTAACTATAAGTATCGCAATAATATCGATCCATTTCTCTTGTACGAGAAAAGAGACTGATCAATAAATAACATCTTTTATTGAACACGCCCGTCTCTTCCTTTTCTCTACATTCTGATGAGACTAAGAATGCACGTACTGACTGAGTAAAATAATTGCCTTGTGCTCACACGACTCTTGAGATTGACTCTTGATTAGGGGAGAGCAAAGTTGTCATGTTCTATGGTTGTCAGAAACTAAATCCCTTCTTGTCTAATCAGGGGAGTTAATCCTTCCTTGAACATTCGAGAAAGTTTCTAGCGAACTCTGAGCTTAGCTGGCAAACCCAAAAATTAAGTCTAGTATCGACAGTAGTAGACCTAGTTAACGTCTGGCCTAGGCCTTTACTGCTGTAGGTACTATTCCAATGCGCAGAGCCTATTGGGAAAATAGGAGCTACACTACACACTTACTCACCAATAAGCTATCCATGCATTCAGTTACTGATGCATTCATCTGTGTGATCATTCATCTATCTAAGCTCTTATACATTTCCAGCTTCACTCACCCATTCACAGAACCACACACATAAACCTATCAGTCATTGAGGAAACACTTTGACTCAGAAAACAGCCATACCTATTGACTTTGCCAATACTTTTTATATTTAGATTCCTGTCTGTTGGACCTGCGATGGGCAAGCCCAGCACAAAGGGGGTAGCTTGGCTCAAGTGACAAGGCAAGTGAAGGCTGTAGTGTTAAGCCAGCTCTGACCCAATAATAACTCCTTGTACATCCACACCAAAAAGAAGGACACCACACCACTGCTGTAGAAAAATACGATTCCTTTATATAAAAGTTATTTGTTGTAAATAGGGTTGACTGGGAAAGCACATATACATTTCTTTTGGTCATACAGTTCTGGTAATAAATAGTATTAATAAATAGAATAACTTCAGGAATGAGTATCACAATAAATATCACAATAAATATCAGAATAAATATTGGTTCATTTAAATAAACAACCACATTTTTCTTCTGGTATCGCTGCTACCAATTAAATACTTTAGAATCATTACATCTGCAATACGTTTCAAATGGGAAAGATAACTCTTACAGTTTATGCTGTTTTCAATGACCAGGTATACGGCTTCTCTGAGCACAAAATAAGGTTTGGGACTCTTTAATAATCACTCAAGGCGTATGCGCGTATATCTAGAAGGCAAGGAAACACAGTAAATACATCATTTGCACTTGGCGGTCACCGGGATAGGATCTCTGCTTTGCCGGTGAAGTCTATGCGCGCCTACGGGCTTTAGCACCACTTGAGCACAGGCGGCACCAGTTCAAAGTCATTAGACTGACGAACGGGCTGCCGGAGAGGTCACACAACCTTCGCGCACAGTCAAATAAATGCCGGTTCACAGTTCCTTCACAACTCTGCATTCACTATGAGGAAACGGGCCCACCTCACATCGGCTGCAATTCAAGATACGATTCAGTCGGGCACAGCACTCCTCTCGTTAGCGACGGGGCTCTCAGGGGCTCCACGGACCTCCCTCCGACGTCCGCATTCAGGGGGGTTCCCGCCCACAGCTACAGCTCCCGGGTCACTGGGGAGTGGCAGAGACGCTAGTCCCGCCTAACGAAGGCCGGCCTTTCCCCGCCCCGGCGCACCACCTCACCTTCAATCTGCGCAGGAAGCGCTCTACGCTGGTGGGGCTCGGAGACGTCCGAGCTCCCCTCTAGAGGCACCTGTCACGAAGGGGGCATAGCTGACGATCGCGGCGAACTTGCTCTCGCCTCGCGACTCGATAAATCGATCACAGTTCACCACCGGGGGGGCGGGGAGGCACACGAATCTGGCCACAGTCTTTGGGGGCAATGAGGTACTCGCTGGGCAGGCGCTGTAGGCGCTAGATCACTTCTCACGTAGCTGACTGGAACGCCAGTCAGACACAACGCCAGCAACCCTTTGCTGCTCTACTGCCTGCGCTACCAGCCACCTCAGGGGTCAACAGGGCAGGTGTCAATCTGGTGTCAAGTCTGGAATCTCTTCTCTAGTCTGAACTAATCTCCATCCACATCTCAAATCTAAAATGGCCGCCAGGGACTGGGCCTTATATAGCCAGTGCCCTGGGGTACTGGCACGAGCCAGAAGGTTCTAGAACCTTCTCTGGCTGTGACAATGACATGGCACTCTTGACGGGTATTTAGGAGACTCACAGCCACCGTACTGGGGTTCTAGAGCAGCCATTTTGTGTACCTGAGGAAAACAACGGAATTCCTGTCAGAAATGCGCGCCAAACAAAGGGCGCCAAAACCTCAAGAGGCCAGGGTTCATGAAGGCTCCAATGGGAGTCACTTCACATGAGGAAAAAGGGTGTCTACCATTTTAAGTTCATTTACACAGGTTGACAACCCCAGCTTGTAATGCCACAGGTTTGGGCCAGGCGCCTTGTAAATAGGTGCCACAAACCTTGTGTGCAACTGGGCGTCAAGGAACATCTAACCCCATGAAACAACACATAAAAAGTCCTGGTAGACGAATAAAAAGCGACAAATTTTGGGAGGTACAGGGGAACAAAAGAAATCATAGTGGTGAGTGGACTCTCAGAAGCAGACGGGTCTAACACGCGTCCCCCCCCAGCTGAAAGTGGGGAGAGCTACCCAAACCCTTGGGAGTCCTCAACACTAAGGCGGAAATACCTGGAGAGACCGTCTGCATTGGCGTTGTCAACTCCGGGCCGGTGTTCCACCCGAAAGTCCATTCCCTGTAGGGAGATAGACCACCTCAACAGTTTGGGATTTTCCCCCTTCATTTGCATGAGCCAACGAAGGGGTCGGTGGTCTGTCTGAACAAGGAAGTGTGAACCAAACAAATATGGTCGCAGCTTCTTCAGTGCCCAGACCACCGCAAAGGCTTCCCGCTCGATGGTACTCCACCTCTGTTCCCGGGGAAGCAGTCTTCGTGACAGAAAGACCACGGGCTGATCCAGACCCTCTTCATTGAGTTGCGATAGCACCGCCCGAATGCCAATGTCGGATGCATCTGTCTGGACAATGAACTCTTTTGAAAAATCTGGAGCCTTCAGGACTGGAGCTTTACACAATGCTTGTTTCAGAGTGTCGAAGGCTCGCTGGCAAGCCTCCGTCCAAATGACTCTCCTGGGTTGCTTTTTGGCCGTGAGTTCTGTAAGGGGTGCCACGATAGTGCCATACCCCTTCACGAATCGTCTGTAGTAACCTGTGAGGCCCAGGAAGGCTCGGACCTCAGTCTGGGTCTTGGGGGGTTTCCAGGCCATGATTGCCTCAATCTTCGCCTGAAGGGGCTGCACCGTTCCCCGGCCCACCAAGTGTCCTAAGTACACTACCGACCCCTGTCCAATCTGACATTTGCTGGCCTTGATCGTCAAGCCAGCCCGTTCCAGGGCCTGGAGAACGGCTTGCAAGTGCTGCAAGTGATCCTCCCAGCTGCTACTGAAGACAGCTATGTCATCCAAGTAAGCAGCAGAGAATGACTCCATCCCGGTGAGGATCGTGTTCACCAGCCGCTGAAAAGTGGCAGGAGCGTTCTTGAGCCCAAAGGGCATGACACAAAACTGGTAGTGTCCATCAGGTGTGGAGAAGGCTGACCTTTCCTTGGCTCCATTAGACATGGGAATCTGCCAGTACCCTGCAGTGAGGTCAATGGTACTGAGATATTGGGCAGCTCCCAACCGGTCAATCAATTCATCCGCCCGAGGGATCGGATGAGCATCCGTTTTGGTTACCGAATTTAGTCCTCGGTAGTCCACACAGAATCTCAATTCTGGTGTGGTGCCAGGTGGGGCAGCTTTAGGAACTAACACCACCGGGCTAGACCAAGGGCTACTCGAAGGTTCGATGACTCCTAGCTCCAGCATCTTAGCTACTTCGCTTTGGATACTGGCCTTCACCTTGTCAGACAGCCGGTAAGACTTTGACTTCACAGGTGGGCTGTCCCCTGTGTCCACGTCATGGGTACACAAGTGGGTCTTACCCAGGACAAGGGAGAACAGAGGAGCGAATGACCCCAAGACCTGGCGACATTCCTCCTGCTGCTCAGGAGTCAGGATTGGGTCGAGAGTTTCACTCCCTCCACTGACCCATCCTTTTCTTGAGACGCAAAAAGGTCGGGGAGAGGCTCCGTGTCCTCTTCCTCCGATCCGTCAGTCACCATAACCAACATGACTTCGGGTCTCTCGTAGTGGGGCTTGAGGCGATTGGCATGTAACACCCGATGCGGATGCCGAGGGGTCTTTACGTCCACCAGATAGGTAGACTTGCCCTTCTTCTCCAATACCTCGTAGGGGCCTGTCCAACGGTCCTGGAGGGCACTCAGCTCACCAGGCTCCATCACCCACACCTTCTGGCCAGGCTCCAACTCCACTGGGTGAGCGTTGTGGTCATACCACGCTTTCATAACTGCCTGACTGGCTTCCAAGTTGTCAGAAGCTTGCTTCCACAACTTAGTCATTTGGCTTCGGAAGGCCAGCATGTAGCTCACCACATCCTGGGGAACTTTCCGGGGAGACTTTTCCCAGGAGTCCCTCACCAGGCTGAGGGGTCCACGTACAGGGTGCCCGTACAAAATCTCGAAGGGGCTGAAGCCCACTCCCTTTTGCGGCACTTCCCTGTAGGAAAAGAGCAAACAGGGTAGGAGGACGTCCCATTTCCTCCGCAGGCTTTCGGGTAGACTTCTGATCATACCCTTCAATGTTTGGTTGAACCTTTCCACAAGACCATTGGTCTGTGGGTGATAAGGAGTGGTGAACCTGTAAGTCACTCCACACTCCTTCCACATGGCCCGCATATATGCTGACAGGAAGTTGGTCCCCCTGTCAGACACAACTTCCTTGGGGAATCCCACTCGGGTAAAGATCCCCATCAGGGCCTTGGCCACTACTGGTGCAGTAATGGTTCTCAGAGGAATTGCCTCTGGATACCTTGTGGCGTGATCCACCAGGACCAGGATAAACCTGTGACCGGATGATGTAGGTGGATCTAGGGGCCCAGCAATGTCGATGCCCACCCTTTCAAAGGGGGTGCCAACGACGGGAAGTGGTTCCAGGGGAGCCTTCAGCTTCGTCCCTGTTTTCCCACTGGCTTGGCATGGCACGCACGACCGACAGTATGTGTCGGACGCCACCCTCATTCGAGGCCAATAAAAGTGGGGGACAAGCCGGGCAAAGGTCTTGTCCTGACCCAAGTGTCCTACCAAGGGAATCTCATGAGCCAACTCTAATAGGAAGGCTCGGTAACACTGTGGGACTACCAGGGCCCGTGACAATACGTGCACTGGCGCCCTGGGTTCACTGTAGAGGAGACCATCCTCCCAGTAAACACGATAGTTCCCAGACTCGTTACCTGCTGCCTGGGCTTCAGCCTGTTGCCTCAGACCCTCGAGGGTGGGACATTCCCTTTGTCCCTTACTCAGTTCCTCCCTGGATGGTCCTCCTTCCACTCGCCACTCAGCGGGGATAGGCAAGTCCTCCAACGGAACCATGTCCTCCTCCGCGGACTCCGGGTCCACCTCCACAGGTGGCCTATCCGTCTCACGGGGCATGGACATCGAGGCAGGCTCCTCCTGTCCTCGAAATGTTCCCTCATCAGCAGCTGGGTGGGCCATTGTTCCAGGCTCCAACCCACGCGACTTCTCCTCCCGAGCAGCCGCAGACCTGGTACTCACACAGGCCCAATCAGTTGTACCCAGCATCTCAGTATGAGTCCGGTATTCCACCTCCTTCCAAGCATTGTGCTCCATATCATTGCCCAGCAGACAATCGACTGGCACGGCGGGGCTTACGGCAACTCGAAGTGAACCTGAAACCCCTCCCCACTCAAAGGGAACCTCGGCCACAGGATAGTGGCCCATTCTGCCGTCAGCCATCGCGGCTGGATGAAGTACGCCTGGAATCACCTGCTCTGAGGACACCAGATGACTCCTTACCATAGTCATACTGGCTCCTGTATCTCTCAGAGCTTCCCCTCTATGGCCATTGATGGTGACCCATTGCCCATACTTGGTAGTATTTGAGGGCACCTGGATCTTTGGAACCACCTCCCGATCACCCAGGGACACTAAGGTGACACCCGCCCACTCCCCCCCCTTAACTAAGGGCATCTCCTCCCCGAGCGCTACACTAGAGACTCCCGGGGCCTTTCCTCCAGTGGGAGGGGGTGGTCTCTTTGGGCATTTCACGTCTCCCTTATAATGTCCAATACCACCGCACTCAAAGCAATGGATAACCCTTGGCTGCTGACTCTGGCCAGGATTAGAGTTCTTCTGCGGGTTAGCCTTAGAAGTGGAGAAGAAACTTTTCCCCTTAAAGGTATTTTGGGGGCCTTTGGAGAACTCCTGCTTCTTGTTATCTCCCCCCTCTTTTTTCTGGGGAGCGCCCTGTCCGGACTTCTGAGAATCTCCTCCCGTCCCCTTCGTGGACACTCGGGTACTTGCCCAAATGTCCGCCTCCTCAGCAAGCTTACGGGGGCAAGTAAGTTTGCTGTCTACCAGGTGTTGCCTCAGCTCGGGAAGACATTTCTCGAGTAGATGTTCCTTGAGTATCAGGTCGTACAACCCTCGATAGTCCTCCACCTCATTACCTTGGACCCACCCATCCAGGGCTTTCTTGGCAAAATCCAGGAAGTCAACCCAATTCTGTGAGCTCAGCTTGTGGCTGCCCCTAAACCTTTGCCGGTATTTCTCGGGGGTCAACCCAAACTTCCTGATGAGCGCCACCTTCATGGCGGGGTAATTAACCTGTTCCTCCCGGTCTAGGGCCAATAGGGCATCCCTACCTGTCTGAGGCATGTACCGGTATAATCCACCACCCCAATGCTTCTCATGGATCCCATGGGCTCTTAAGGAGACCTCATAGGCTGCCAGCCACTTGGCTATGTCGTCTCCAGCGGTATAACTGGCGACTACGTCCTTGGGTAAATGGGGCCTGGGCTCCCTGGCAAATTCCTTTGACTCGACACCCTTCGGAGTGATGTTAGGGACCTGGAATTCGAGTTCTCGTAGCTTGAACTTGTGTTCTATCCTTTTCCTTTCCATCTCCAGCTTGGACTCATGTTCCAACCTCCTCCCCTCCCTCCTTTCTTCCAACTCCATTTTTGCTATTTCCCACCTTAACAGTCTTTCCTCTCTCCTGTCAGCTAACTCGGTTTCTGACAACCCTCTCAATGACACACTGCTGCCCTCCCGTGAGGTTGCCTTGGGGCTGATTGACATCTCACCCACCCCCGGGGGACATTCCGCAGTCCTATCAATGACAGTACCTCTGTCCGATTCCTCCTCCTCCACCGTTCCCTCCGTGTGTGCTTCCACCCATGCTCGCAGACTAGTACGGAGCTCCTCTCTTTTGGCCCCTCGCCTGACAAACACTCCCCTCTCCTGACAGAAATCCTTGAGCTGTGCCACAGTATAATTCTCCAGCTCTGACATTTCGAATTCCATCTTGTCAGTGAAAAGTGTGGACAACCACCCCGAAGTAGGTGACCAGGATAAGAACTTTGAGGGTCACTTCCACCCACCTCCAGGAAAGAATTTGGAAAAAGCAAAACGTTGAATTTGAGGGCCGCTAGGAGAAAACTCCGGGTGTGTACCTGTGGTGCACACTGAATTATTATGGGGTTCAAAACAAGCACGGCTCGCAATCCCACCCGCTGAGCACCAATTTTATGTTGGACCTGCGATGGGCAAGCCCAGCACAAAGGGGGTAGCTTGGCTCAAGTGACAAGGCAAGTGAAGGCTGTAGTGTTAAGCCGGCTCTGACCCAATAATAACTCCTTGTACATCCACACCAAAAAGAAGGATACCACACCACTGCTGTAGAAAAATACGATTCCTTTATATAAAAGGTCTTTGTTGTAAATAGGGTTGACTGGGAAAGCACATATACATTTCTTTTGGTCATACAGTTCTGGTAATAAATAGTATTAATAAATAGAATAACTTCAGGAATGAGTATCACAATAAATATCACAATAAATATCAGAATAAATATTGGTTCATTTAAATAAACAACCACATTTTTCTTCTGGTATCGCTGCCACCAATTAAATACTTTAGAATCATTACATCTGCAATACGTTTCAAATGGGAAAGATAACTCTTACAGTTTATGCTGTTTTGAATGACCAGGTATACGGCTTCTCTGAGCACAAAATAAGGTTTGGGACTCTTTAATAATCACTCAAGGCGTATGCGCGTATATCTAGAAGGCAAGGAAACACAGTAAATACATCATTTGCACTTGGCGGTCACCGGGATAGGATCTCTGCTTTGCCGGTGAAGTCTATGCGCGCCTACGGGCTTTAGCACCACTTGAGCACAGGCGGCACCAGTTCAAAGTCATTAGACTGACGAACGGGCTGCCGGAGAGGTCACACAACCTTCGCGCACAGTCAAATAAATGCCGGTTCACAGTTCCTTCACAACGCTGCATTCACTATGAGGAAACGGGCCCACCTCACATCGGCTGCAATTCAAGATACGATTCAGTCGGGCACAGCACTCCTCTCGTTAGCGACGGGGCTCTCAGGGGCTCCACGGACCTCCCTCCGACTTCCGCATTCAGGGGGGTACCCGCCCACAGCTACAGCTCCCAGGTCACTGGGGAGTGGCAGAGACGCTAGTCCCGCCTAACGAAGGCCGGCCTTTCCCCGCCCCGGCACACCACCTCACCTTCAATCTGCGCAGGAAGCGCTCTACGCTGGTGGGGCTCGGAGACGTCCGAGCTCCCCTCTAGAGGCACCTGTCGCAAAGGGGGCACAGCTGACGATCGCGGTCGCGGCGAACTTGCTCTCGCCTCGCGACTCGATAAATCGATCACAGTTCACCACCGGGGGGGCGGGGAGGCACACGAATCTGGCCACAGTCTTTGGGGGCAATGAGGTACTCGCTGGGCAGGCGCTGTAGGCGCTATATCACTTCTCACGTAGCTGACTGGAACGCCAGTCAGACACAACGCCAGCAACCCTTTGCTGCTCTACTGCCTGCGCTACCAGCCACCTCAGGGGTCAACAGGGCAGGTGTCAATCTGGTGTCAAGTCTGAAATCTCTTCTCTAGTCTGAACTAATCTCCATCCACATCTCAAATCTAATATGGCCGCCAGGGACTGGGCCTTATATAGCCAGTGCCCTGGGGTACTGGCACGAGCCAGAAGGTTCTAGAACCTTCTCTGGCTGTGACAATGACATGGCACTCTTGAGGGGTATTTAGGACACTCACAGCCACCGTACTGGGGTTCTAGAGCAGCCATTTTGTGTACCTGAGGAAAACAAAGGAATTCCTGTCAGAAATGCGCGCCAAACAAAGGGCGCCAAAACCTCAAGAGGCCAGGGTTCATGAAGGCTCCAATGGGAGTCACTTCACATGAGGAAAAAGGGTGTTCACCATTTTAAGTTCATTTACACAGGTTGACAAGCCCAGCTTGTAATGCCAGAGGTTTGGGCCAGGCGCCTTGTAAATAGGTGCCACAAACCTTGTGAGCAACTGGGCATCAAGGAACATCTAACCCCATGAAACAACACATAAAAAGTCCTGGTAGATGAATAAAAAGCGACAAATTTTGGGAGGTACAGGAGAACAAAAGAAATCATAGTGGTGAGGGGACTCTCAGAAGCAGACGGGTCTAACACTGTCCATAAACAAAAAAAACCTCTGCAAGGGAATGTTGGTAGAGTGTGTTATTATGAATACCACAATATCTAGTGTTTCAAAGCCTCAAATGGTCTTGCTTGAGCACTATTAAACATGGATGTGGGAAATCCGCCTTTTATGTGTGGTCACCCTGAATTTTTCGTCTTTAGATAGAGCCTATATTTTTGCTAGCTTTAGGGCGCTGTGCACTTTGACCATGCTAACCAGCAAGAAAGTACCTGTGCACCTCCTTTTATCATGGTCAAATGAGCATACTCCTAATTTGGAAATGTTTTAACTTGCCTATAAGTCCTGAGTATATGGTACAAAATGTAACCAGGACGTGGAAGTTAAATGCTACTAGTGGACTGCAGCACCTATTGTGTAAAGGCTGTGTAAACATTGCTTCAGGCCTAACATTGTAGCCTGACTGTAGACGTATAACAACTTCAATTTGGCCTGGCGGACGTTAAAACCTTACTGTTCAATATTAAGAAATCTCGACTATGTAGGCTTTGTAGCCCAGAAAGCAAGTTGCATGGTGTTTAACCCCTTGCGTGCGTCGGCCGTCCAAACCACGCCCACGCCATAAATCACATGCACCGCCGTGATGTATTTTCGCTGTGCTCCCCAGACAAAGAAGTGGAGTCCAAGTGTTACTAGACAGACCTCCTGTGTAATCTTCAGGATTACAATAAGCTGCAAGATGCCTTATCCTGGCAGGACCCAGCAGACCAGGGACCCCTGGACCTGGACTGGAGCCTGCTTGGCCTCTGCCTAACACCCTAAGAGTCTCTAGGTGCTTCTCCTGAGGTCCTGGGGGCTTTAGAAGTGTGCTCCTGTGGTTCTAACCCAGAAGGTAAAATCATTTACCAGGATGAACCTTGTTGGTGTATCCGACCCGCACTCCAATGTGGTCAGCTTCAGGTTGCACCTAGGTACCAATCTACTGCTACCAGTGGCTATTATTGGCACTTTATGCTTTTTTGGAACTATTTTTATTTAAAACTATAAAAATGTATGTTTCCAGTTTCCCTCATTGGATGCTTGTCTGAGCTAAGATGGAAATGCTGTAGTTTTTAAAATGTTTACCAAGTCATGATTTATTTGTTTCTTTATAGATGTTCATTATTCACACTGATTCTACTCAACCTAAATCTGAGAAAACTAGGCATGATTTGAAGAAGAGGAGCCAGTTTTAAAATGTTTGTTTTAATTACTGTCCCTATCTTGGCATCCAAGAATGCTAAGCCATGGCTAGCTTAATAAATGCTTTCAAATATATTTAAATTGTTTTAATGTCTTTTTGTATTTCAGTTCTGGCATTTCGGAGAATGGGTGGACGTGGTTATTGATGATCAATTGCCATTTATCAACGGGAAGTACTTGTCTGTGCAGCCATGTAGTAAAAATGAATTTTGGCCATGTCTTCTTGAGAAAGCATATGCCAAGTAATTACCTAATTTTATATCTTCTTTGTGAAAGACACTGTGAAATTGAAGCAATCAAATTTCTTATTAAAATACAATTAATTTCATAAAATGTATTGTACTGAATTAACACACTGGGTGTGATTATGCCACACCGATGCAGAAACGGAACCGACCAACCTCAGGTCGGCGGTACCGAGAGCCTAATCAAGATGCAACTGAATATTGTTTGGCCGCACACTCCCATTCCTCTATGGGAGCTTGAATTACGTCCGTAAACTGGCCATAACACAAGTTCCCATAGAGGAATGGAAGTCTTTGTTCATCCCTGCACCTGTGGCATGTACCTTATGGTGCCTGCCACATGTGTAGGGATGAACAGAGGGCCACCATAGGTGCCCCCTCCTCCCCAACCGGAGGATGCAGAGGCAAGGGGGCCTTGCTGCGGCCCCCATTCTCGCTCCCCGACAGGTTTTCCATGTCGGAAAGCCCAACATGGAAAGCCTACCGGAGAATGGGTGGACAGCAGTTCAGCCAACTGACCCTTGGAGTCAATTCTTGGTTCCTGGGTTCAAGGCTAGTAGATCCAGTCTTCCTTCTTCAGACAACAGGGCCGTCGATCTCCTGGATTTTCCACAGGGTCGGGAGTGTTCTGATGAGAGGTTCTGAGGATGCCTTTTTTATACCGAGTGCCAGCCTGCATTGGGGACTCACGAGGTCTACCCCTAAACTGGTCCAGGTCAGTATTTCACCTTTTCCTGGGTCTGACTTCAAGCTGTCTAGGATAACGAAGGGCAAGCAGACCCAGACGTGGACTGTATTTGCCAGTGACAGGGCAGGCAGGCTCACACGTCAGGAGGGAGGTGGACACAGCCCTCAGCCACCATGTGAAGGTCAGGAAGGTCTGAGTACAACCCTCCAGGCCATCCCACTCAGGAGAGGAACACCCTCACACATCCAAAGTGCTTTTTTCCCCTAATACCCATCACACCACAGGAGAGTCATTAACAGTCTTGTTACCCCGGACACTAGCAGAAAGACACCTTTGGTTTAGGCAGAAAATTCCAACTTTCTGAAAGTGGCATTTTCCGAATACTAACTTAAAGTCTGACTTTGCTATTAAGAAGGATTTTAAATTACAATTTAAATGAGTTGTGGAAGTGCTTTCTATCTGCTCCCAAACTGAAGATATCCGTTATTAAGTGTAATACGTTAACCGAGTGTTGGTTTATGGGAGAGTTAGCCTTGCTACAGTTAAAAAACGACTTTAGGAGTATTTCACTGCTAGGACATGTAAAGTGTAAGTACCCACATCCTACTTTTTAAATACCATGCACCTTGTCCTATGATCTTTTGGGGCCTACTTTAACGTGTCTTCTCAGTATTAAAAAAGGATGTATTAGGCCTGGCAAAAGGTTTATTTTGCCAGTTGCAGTTTAAAATGGACTACAGGCTGCAGTGTAAGGCCTGAGGCATGTTTTACAGTGTATTTTAGTGGCACAATGGGTGCTACTGCCCACTAGATGCATTTGATTTACATGCCCTGGTTTTACACTAAAGGGATGTAATCTACTACTGACACAACTATATTGGAGGAAGATATTGAACACTGAGGGGGGACATTTACTTGGCCCACTCCAACCCAACCTACATGGGGAAGTTATTGGACACTAAAGGGGTAAAATTTACTATTCCACTCCAGTTGAAACCAATTTGGGGAAGGAGTTTGACACTAAAGGGGTGACATTTAGTATTTCCACTCCATAAGGATTTTTGAAAAAGATTTTGGATGCTAAAGATGTGAAATTTACAATATCTACTTCAATATAACAACATTTTAAACAAGGTAATACGAAATAATTCATTACAAAACACAATCAATACTCAAATACTCACACACATTTGTTTTATTAAAACAATATTTAATCTAAAAACAAACTAGCCTAAACTACAAATCTATATATACATACTCCCATATTATAAGTGAAATAAATGTTTTATTTATATACAGAAATAAAATATTTATGAAATCATGTTTCAACCTTTTCAAAACTATGAACCATAAAATAAATAACTATGATTTCCAAATTAACAATCATAAAATCACAAAATATTTTGTAAATGTTATCTTTTTTATAAATGTAAAACATGTATTTAAAATAAACAACTATTTTAGAACAATTATTAACAACGGTCTACAAGTTTGAAATAAAATTACAAAAATTATACATTTCTAAATAAAAGCATGTCTAATATTATTTGTTTCAATTGTTTTCTTAATGAAAATATTGTTTGCTAAATATTTTTAAAAAAACTTAAAAAATCCAATTTATCTATTGCATACCTTCAAAATGATTAAACTAGTTTTTTTTTTAAATATAAATATTTAAAAAATGCCCCTACACTTATCCCCTAAAAAACAAACATCTTGCTGCAATAAAATGTAACATTATTTTTATATATATATATATATATCAATACAACTAAATATACAAATTTCAACATTTTCATAGCTTGAAATTTTGCTTACAAAAACACTATACAAAATATGAACAGATACAATAAAAAATACAATACAAATAAATATTATTTGGCATAAAGAATATTGCGGTCAACGATGTTTTGTACATTGATATTTTTACAACAATATCAAAAACAACACTAAAAAATAATTTTTCACTATCGATATTCCTGTTGACATGATTTTTGATGTCCCAATAATCTTGATACAATATTTTTGTATCAAAAATATTTTATTCCAATATTCTGTCCAAACACCAACCTAACTTTAAGTCATAATTGTTTACATTTTTGCACTAGGCAACCGCACTCAAGGGTGTAAAGACGGTGGATGAAGGCATGATTTGGCTTGAGAGTTGGTGAACAGCCTCCATGATGAAATTGTTTTTCCCCCATATAGGAAAAAAATTAAATAGAAATATGCAATTGTACAGCAGGGCTAATTTCTCCGCTGTTAAAATGTACTCAATTTACAATACCACACTGCAGAAACAGCAATGTATAAAACTTGTCACATGAATTGCATTAGGGCACATGGGAAACAGTGAATGCAGCTCCTAAGCATACTTCTCTCAACATTTGTGAATTGCAAAATGGTGTAAATCTACATGGAGTACTGCTACGAGTGCAGATTTGTTACCAAAATACAGACAGATCACATCAATGCGCAAAAGGCAAACAGGGAATAGTGTGCAAGTGTCTAAAAAATAGGGCTCCCGGTTTTATAGTATTTCTTTTTTTGCCATTTCCGTCTGTATTTATCCATATTTATTTTTGGCTAATTCTATTTGTATTTATTCATATTTATTTTGGGTTTTGTGGAATAATTAGGCTGAAATTAGTATATTTCCACATTTATTTAACCAATAAATATGCGCTCATGCTTGAATGTCTGCCAAGTTTCAATGCTCTGAACACCTGCAGAAGATAAATCTGTGCACTTATATGAAAATATGCAAATTTCAGTTTCAACCTTGTGCATATCTACTACTGTTAAAGCCTCTTTACTAAAATGATTTTCTTTTTTAACCCCTTGATCTATCAATCCAGTATTTAGAATTGCTAAAAAAGCAACCCAATGTCCGTCTTTATCCACATTTAAAAATAGATATAGACAAGAAAATGAATGTTTACTGTATGTATTTATCTATAAAATTCAGTAAAAACGGTAAACAGGGAGCCTTACTAATAAAGAATGCTTGATATACATAAGACATCTTCAACAATAATTGTTAGGGTTGTCTACCAGTACTGCTTTGGGAATCCTGCAAAGAAAGTAAGACTTCTTGTAAATCACAGCTGTACCTCTTAACCAGTTTATCCTGTTCCTGAGCTCACATCATGGTAATTAAAATCGTTTTGGATTCTGATAATTGCCACCCTCGAGGCGGAATTTGGATGGGTGTAGGTCGGTTGCGGTTACTGAAAAGTATTTCTTCATCATGTCTCTGTAGTAGAGTTGTACATAAATATGTGCTGTAACAAAGACCCTTTAATTTCACCTCTTTGAACTCCCTCTGTCAGCTTAGGTGAATCACTCATCTAATAACACTGCTCATGTCTTCTCTCCAGGCTCCAGGGCTCCTACCAGAATCTGCACTGGGGGGACCCGTCAGAGGCATTTGTGAACTTTTCAGGTGGAGTGGCTGTGTCATTCAACTTGAAGGACCCGCATGTGCACAAGTTTGATCTTTGGAAGATTGCCAGTTTTGCAAGTCAAAATGCACTCATGGGTGCCACAGTTGGGAAGCAGGTGATTTATTATATATAACACGTTATGAAAAAAACAGTGTTGTGTTTGCATTCTTTTTAGCAGGTAAAGTGCCCAATGTTTAATGGTGGTTCAGTAGAATTTAGAAATGCAAAAATAAAAGTACAAAATGATGAAAACATAAAGGCGCGATATCTTGAAGTGGAAGTTCACTTGTGTGTTACTTCATAACTGAACACGCGGAAGGCTGTGGTACGATCCAGAGCACATGTTGAAAATGTTTTCTGACTCGTAAAACTAAATTCTGAATGGATATAGAATTGATATCTGTATTATAGGCGTCCCTTCTAAACACCAAATTGGTATCATATGCACCATAGTTATGAGACTAAAATGTGCTCTGGTGACACAGGAGTCTGCTTCATTTTTACCAGGCAGCACTAAACGACTTTTTTGGGCTTAATGCTACCTTGTAAATATTGTTCCCTTTAACGCAATTTTCAGCGTTAAAGAGGCGTGCAATGGCGATCCTGGGGGCCTTCCCAGAAACATCCATGGCTTTCTGTCACTGCTCCAGATTTACAAGAAATCGTACTCTGAGGCTCCGCCAAAAACTTACGCCTCCCCTGGGAGGCGTAAGGGAGGCACAACGAGGAGAAATATATTTATTTTTCCTTGTTTTTCCTTTTTAAAGCCTTGTGTGATTGTTTTTGTGCAGGGAGGTTTGCCTCAATCAGATTGAGTTGTAATTTGCAACTTACCTAATGAATATTAATGAGGTAGGTCAGACTGCGACCCACTCTAAATTTCTCAGAACCAAGCTATTTGCTCATAGATCAACTCAGAAAATGATTTACTAATCGCAAAAATACTGGCGGCAAAATGTGACCAGTACTTTGCTGCCAGTAAATCTGGCCGTAAGTACGAAACACAGAGAGCCAAACCTGCAATCATGAATGACATAATGAACCACCATTCAAAAGGGAAGAAATCTGAAGGTACCACATCTGACCGAGGCAAGGGTGAGATAATGGCGATGTATTTAATTTCTGAGTTCCCAGCAACAAGTGGGTGATGTAGTATTGTGAATAAGCAATGCCTTTTACTTCACATGTCATTGCCGAAGGTGACCCTATTTGGATGCACTCTTGTCTATTAGAATATTTTCACATCACCCACCCAACGGTGCAGCTAAAGTCGCTATCCGCCTTAAACTGCGTGGCATCAGAGACCTCAGTTTTGCACAGTACTGGAAATCAGGCTTTGCATCTCTAGTTCTGAAGCCTTGCCAAGGCATGGCCTTCGAAAAATACAGCGAATGCTTGGAGTTTGCTCACCTACATGGCCCCAGGCCCAAAGTCAGGAAAAGTCAATTTACCTATGTGCATGTAGGCTGTGGGGGTTGCATGGAAATACACATAAGAAGCCAGTAACAATTACATCTCATAACACTTCTACATATTACAACCAAGCTTTCTGATCTGCATGTGCAATATGAACAAAGCTGACGGGCAATAACCCCAAGAATTCCCCAAGCCGACAGCCTTTTACAAAAGTTGTCAATAACAGGTTACGCCGAGGGTGACAGATGTCAAATGGAGTTTTCTGCCATAAGGCCTGTCAGTCACAGACATGCATGAGCAGCTCACTGTGAATCTACATGGTGTAATCTGTAGACACACTTGGGTAGTTGGTTGCATGGATTGCTATAACTGTACGTATTTTCAGCACGGGCTGCATGGATTTCGTTTAGGGGTCTCCAGGGGTTGCGCCTTGCAAACTCTGGCACTGCATTTGCAACCCTATCCTCAGAGGTAGCAACATCAGTGCCAGGAGCACAGGGGTAGGTCGTCCTTATGGATATCTATTGAGGCTCCAATCTCCTTTTTTAAATAATGTTTTATTACACTAATGGTTCATAATATATTATTCACTATAAGTGTAATAAAAAGGGGATATGATGCTCCCTGGCAGCAGAGATAAGTAAAAAATGCTTTTGAATGTATGTTGTGTGCATGTATGTAGGTGAGAGCGTGTTTATGTGACAGACAGTGTGTGTTTGTGCTTCTGTGTCTATTTGTAAGCATGTGTGTGGTTTGAGTGAACATAAGGCCAAATGGCATGTGATGTTTCTTCAGCTACCCCAGGCTTTTTGGTGAATTGACGTTCATTACTGGCTGCTTACATTATGTTCTAAATGCTCAAAAATGTATTAAAAGACTTATTTTGGCAATGCATAGACCACATATAGAAAAAGAAAGCGAACACATATGTATTAGTTGGTGATCATGAGCCCTCACATCGAATGCCACTATAAAATCATGACAAATCCTGCTGGAGACCAAGTCAGTGAAGGGTTGTGAGACAGGAGAACTGTGATAAAAGTAGAGTTTAGAAGATACAGCATTAGAAAAAAGATAGTGGTGCTGAAACTTGCATCTCTAGCCAGAAAGAGACAGCCAGAGAGATAGTCTTGGCACTCAAACAGGAAAATAATCCGGATCAAGGACACTGAGGTGACAAGATAGAGCATGAGACTGTAAGGGTAAGCAAGATAAACCAGGGTAGTTCAATATAAAGAGAGAGAGAGAGAAGGGTGTGCAAATGTGTCATTTCTGTAGACATACCTCTGTGCAGTAGCACGCAGGTACACCGATTGCCCAGTCACACTTGACCTTCACCCTCTCTCTCTACAGTATCCCCAGTGCCAGGAGCTTTCTCTTCCTCTTTCAGCCACTATGCACTCTTGTCCTGACTAATGACACCCCAACCTGCTGCACTTAGGATTAAACTCCCTTCCTGCACTAGACCCAACTGCCACAGGCCACACACCTGGGCAATATACAAGCACCACAAATAGAATTGGCACTGTTTCTCCCAGTATGTTCACAACCACAAGCAGCAGCTGCACAGCTCTGTTTCACTGCCGACAGCTAAAGCTGTCAATACAGGCATAAAGATTTGTCTCTGTATGCAACACATTGGGCCCGATTCACAAAGGTAAACTGAGACGAAAGTCTAACATTATGACTTTCAGTATTCACAAAGGGCATTTACGAGTAGTAAAGTTATACTTTTGTCTCAGTTAATCTCAAGCTTTGGTCTTAAATTTAACTGAGACCAAAAGTCTAACTTTACTACTCATGAATGCCCCTTGTGAATACCGGAAGTCGTAAAGTTAGACTTTTGTTTTAGTTTACCTTTGTGAATTGGGCCCATTATTTTTTATTTTTGGGCAACTCTATCATGGAACCATTTGAAAAGAGCAACATTCTTCTTGTGGTTTATTGGATGTTAGAGAACCGATCGACGTATCAAAGTTGTAGTGCTACACGTGGACTGGTTCTGCCTGCAGATGAAAGGCAATTGGAAGGTGTTTAAATACTTGCAAGTAGTTTGTCCCAAGAAAGGTTTTAGTTATAGTGCCAATGGTAGTCTGTGCTCTAAGGTCCTCCCTAGAGAGTAGGTTTCGGGTTCTTCTTGAAAAATGTAAGGTTTTAACTGAAGTTCAGCAAAGGATCATATATGTTCTTGTGATTCTTATGTGTCTTCAAGTCTGAAAGGAAGTAGCTGATACCATTGTAAATTTAAGTGAGGATTTCTGTAGATATTTATTTGCCAGTTGATGACAACAAGCTTCAGTACCCACTCCAGGCAGCTCCACGGCGGCCCTAATAGGCTCTCCAGGGACCCCAGGTGAGCCGCGACGCCAGGCGCGCCATCAGATCGCTGCAGGGGCACGCCTCCCAGACAGGGAGCAGGCCGCAAGACCACGAGGCTGGTTGCTCCGTCTGTTTTTGGCTCCGCGATGAACAAATCACATCAGTGTGTGCCTCCTGCTTATCCGCTCACACTCTGTCCCTTTTCGGGATTTGTTGGTATACGCCGGATAAATGACAGATTGTTTGCTCGACCAGCAGAGCCTTTTTACCAAGTGGCCATCTTGCAGCTCTGCTCGGCCACGCCCCCCTTTTAATGAAGAATTAAACTTGTATATACATTTTATGATAATGCAATAAAATGATGTGTAATGAAAATGTAACTTATGTTTACAGTTAAGGAATGACATAAGGCAAATATCTTAATTATTTTGTCTAATGTCATAAGCCCCAAATACTAGTTAGACGTTGATGGTGGCATGTTAAATCAAAACCAATACCTATGTATAAAACTATTTTAATGCAGTTGAATAAAGAGTTTATACTCATGGAATGTTGAATAATCACGTGGAACTGCTGCTCCTCGACAGAATTCTGGATGATATTCCTTTTTTAAAAATTAGGAATATATCTCACATCCGTGCTTAATTTGAGCCGTGAGTTGCCATTGGGGGGCACCGCCACCTATTTTTGGGGAGCGGTAAAATAGAGCTAGCGACAGAAAAAGAAACAAAACAGAAAGACTGTCATAAAGGTAGAAAGCAGGAGACTGTAAGAGCGAGAAAAAGGGTCAGTGAGGGTCTGTTGCTGGGCAGAAGAGTCTGGAGGTGAATTCAACCTTGCTATTCCGTGTGCCTACACTTAATTGTACCGGATGAGGGCTTCAGAGTGGAGCTTTGTGCACTGGCCCTTATTGCATTACAAATTAAACACTGGCTCATATTCAGTCCCTGCTCTGTAAGTGAAGGGCTGCTATAGGGAGTAGGAAAGGAGGGATTTTGAGGGTGGACAAAGGAAACAGAAGTCTTGGAGGTGGGTGGTATATTATCATTACTTTAAACATCAAGATATACATGTAGGCATGAGAAAAGTGTATCTCTTACCTTCTTCTTCTCCACCACCTTCTGTAACTCCCTGTATCACTCCAAAAAGTGTTTTATTTATGATGCTCCTGATTTGATCTTCCTAGGGGCTAAGTTTCATTTTGGTGGTGGTCCTCTCACTGCATCTAAACATTCTTATCAGTGTTTAGAAAGCAAATATCTTACTCAACATTAAAATTCTAGAAACCATTTTTTCAGTACTCCATTCTCAGGAAGCGTGAAAAAACAGAATTAACTTGTTGATAATCTGCTGCAAAATTCTGCTTCTCTCCTTGGCACTGTTTTTGTTCTAAGTGCACAACTAGACCTGTGTCTTCCTTCACAATTTCTTCAGCTACTTCTTGCAGTTCGGCTTCACCGAATTTGTCTTTTCTCATTCTCTCAGAAGCCGTGATAGATGACTGATAGTTTATCTGCAGTGGATTGCTGTTTGTTTGTGAGGATTACTTTGAAATGTAGATACAAAGATGACAGGCACAGAGGAACAGCAGAAAGACAAGTTGAAATAACATTGCTTCTCTCAATACAACAACACACTCTTCTGTATGTATATAGGTATATAAGTGTATGGTATGTCTAATTCATACACCTATCCAAAAGGCAACTTGTTATGAGGTCCTAAGGGAGAGAAGAGTGACAGCACATCAGTGAAAGAGCAGTTTGCTCTCCACCTAGAAAATAACTCGCTCATGAAACTATACTTTTTATTATAACTTAGTTACTTGCAAAGAAATACTCTATTATGTTTAAATGGTCTCACATTTCGAAAGAGTCTGAGCTTATATAGAAGAGACAACTTAGTTGAAAAAATATATGAATTATATTTAAAAACATATTTCTGTACTCTCTTGCAGGCTTCACCAAATGACAACCGAAGAATGAGCGCCCCAACCTTGGTAAGCATTCTAATCTTGTCTGCTTTTCTTTACAGCCATACTAGCTTTGTGCTCTCTGCCTGGTGTACTAAAGAAACCACAAGAGTTATGAGGGCCCTAGTTGATGCCTTTGGAGCGAAAAAGACCAAGGGATAATATAGTACCCAGCATATCATTTCGTCTTTTAGAAATAGAACCACATTTTATAAAGCTCCATCAATTAAAAGTACATTTCAATTAAAATTTAATTTTTTGAATATATTTTTGTTTATGAATGAATCAAAAGATATCATAATGTGTGTATTTGCTAAACGTATAATTGATTCTGTATTTTTGTGTACGGTTTTGAGGTTCAAATAGTAAAGATTAGTTAGGTTGGTGTCTCTGGCTTACTGTAGGGATTCATTGGGAGGTCACAGAAATGAAAAAGTTAAGAACAACTGCTCCAAGGGCTCTAGACCTGAGTACTAGGTGTTTAATTAATAAAATAAATGGTATACATTAAAGAATATTTAGTTTAAGTCTATGTATGCATGTAATTGACAAATATTTGGCTTCCTTTTCCAGGTTTTGACATTTACCATATATTGGATTGTAGGAGATGTAGTTAATTGTATTTCATATGTGTGTTAAAGGAAGTGGTAGTGTTGCCGTGAGTGACTAGATTCAGTGGTATTTAGAGTGGGATTGTGTGTGTGACTACATTCAACAAGAATATATTTTACTTGCAAAGGTATGTTATTATGTAGTGCTTCCTATGTAGTCCACGCCATACATTATGTATGCCAACACCACGGTTAAGGTAATGAGAGAAATGTTTTGCATATGAGTGTGTGAGTACAGCGCTTGATATAAAATGTTATAGTTTGAGGCATAAGATATCAGTGAATGGGCAGTATAAATCTGTACTTGGGAGAAATTAAGATGCCGCTGAAACAGAGGACGGTTGACAGAATTTTTGTCTGTCAAATTAGAGGGAACTCCATGGTGGTTGACTGGTAAATAGATGTCCTTAGATGTCAAACTTTAAATTAGCCCCCACGTTATCATGCATACAAATAACTCTGTGATACAGGAAAGGCTGTGATCGTATGGCGATTGTATGTGGTTGCAGATCATAATTAACTGGAAGGTGTGCCAGGCAAGTTTTAGAAAGCTCCATGAATCTGTAGCTGTAATGTTTTGTATAGCAACAAAGAAAATAAGGGTAGAATTTTATATTCTAAGAATAAGAATACACTGAGTGTGAAGAAAAGGGATTCCCAAAAGCTTCACATTTGGTTGGAAAGTGCTACTGTTTTGGTAGTGCTGGCCATATGGCGAATTATAAAAGAAAGACCAGCCTTGGGTCAGAATTGCTTGAACTGTGGAACAGTGGGACATTTCACAAGAGTGTTTATAAAAGGTTTTACAAGCACTAGTGTTAAGTGTGTGAATGATAGTGATACTAGCTTTTCCCCAAAAAGTGTCAAAAATACTAAAATATGGTTGTGTCTCAAGTATTAATGCCATTGTTGTGGGATAAGAACTACTAAGGAGTATATGTACACGGGAATAACACCACCACTAAACCTTACTATTGTACTTAATTTTATGTTGCCCTTTCTCTTGGTGCTACAACATGCCCTTAGATGTTCAAGCCACAACCCCTCAAGTGATTCTTAGTTGCTTTTCTTATGCCTCTAGCTCCCACCTTTCTCATCCCACTGAAACCACTTCTTAAACCCTTCAGCAATCTTACAGTGCAGTCTGGTTGTGAGCAGTTACGTACTCCATGATGGCTTCAGGTTTCTGAATTATATTCTGATGTTGAAGTGAAATGGGTGTGTAACTCTTAGTAGTGCATGCCGTCCAATAGGTGGTGTAATTACTAGTTAATAAAAGAGAGTCGTTTTTCCAGTTGTTTGTTCCCTGCACCAACATGTACACAGTGACAAGGAAGAGCTCTGAATTACTGGAAGGCAGGAAGCACAAGTGATTTAAACAAGTATCTAATAACGCTGTAGTAAGCAGTGGCACACCTTCCAAGCCCAGACCTTAAAACGTCATTAATGCATTTACTGGCATCCATGCTGTGTTTTAGTTTTTCATCTCTTGTATTTTTTTTTAGTTTAGTCCTATGATATATTTGTTTAATATTTAAGGAGTGGGGTCACTGGTTACATTTACAATCTACATGTTCTATTGCCTTTTTTTTAACAACGTATTATTTTCCCTGCACTTTTTACTTTCTGTTCCGTAAAATACTATTGTGTAATGTTCCAGCTATCCAGCCCCACCAGTTGTTTCTTTTGTCTCCAGAATGGTACAGGTTTTTGTGTGTGTTGTGCCCTTAATGTAAGGATCCTCCACATGGTTGAACTTGATAACCTACAGGATATGCAAGTGTAGACATCTGTGGAGGTTGAAGTTGTTTGACCTTTGTATCCCGGGCTCCAGCCTGTGGCGGGTCTGCAAACTGGGCCAAGTACAACTTTCCTCATCTTGACAGTCAGGGTTCTGAGGGCAAGTAGTCACAGGCATGTGTCCAATTTTCCCCGCAAAATTCGCAAGTTAGCATCACTTTGTTTACTGCTGGCCAAGAGAGAGGTCGCACTGCACTGGTGCTCGAGGCGTGCTCCCACGGTCACTGCGTGGCTAAGGAGTGTGGCGTACTGCAATGTAACCAGTGTGGAGTATTCTGGCCAACTCCCGGCCTCTTCCCGCCCTACTGACATCTGGGGTCCGTACCGCCAATACATTGCAGGGAAGGCGTTAGAGGCGCCCTCTCAGTCCCTACATCCCAATACACCGACCGGGGTGGGTTAGACCGTGGGACTCCCCTTCCTTACACCCACTCAGGCGATGATTTTGATACAGCATGCTGCCGCCCCTTAGGTGTTGGGGCGGGGACTTGGTGGGTCAGGGTCACACCGCCATCCCAGGCTTCGGGGGCCTCGTGCCCGTGGTGGAAGGCTTTCACACATGGTGCGGTTCAATTTTTGGACCTTCACGTCTCCTCCGGTTTGTGCTAACTCCTGCTTCTCGTTCAGCTCATTGTAGGGTGGGATGGTTCATTGTTTGATTTTACTGTGATGTGGTTGTTGTCAACGGTGCCACTTAACGTCATACGACCTGATTTACTGTGCTGGTCTCGTAATCTGGTTTTATTGATTTTTGTCCCTTTTTAGCCTTTCTTTACTTTTCGTGCTATTGGTTATGTTTAATTTGTATTTCAGTTGCCTTATCAAAAAAAGTTCCTATTGTATCATTTACAGTGTTCTATGGTGCAACCCTACAATACGCCTAATTGTACTCATTGCTGTGCTGCCTGTGATACTTGCTGTCCATAAGTACATGTATTGTCTCAGTTTTTTTTACTACTGTGGATTGCCTCATCAGCTCTAATAAAGTGTTAATAAAAAAAAATAAGTAGTCACAGGCATCTCAGGGAGGTAGTGTAGGGGGTACAAGCTCAGGACTCAACAATCAACCAGCATACACAACAATTCCAATGTCTTGTCAAGTGCTTCTCTCTTTAGAAAAGACTTTACTTTTCACCTCACAGCAGTGCCTAATACTACACAATTCAATGCTGTATACAGAGTTTTGAGCCTGTCCGGTAGTGCTACGCCTCTTTGCGCTCTCCATGCTATCTCACAATCTGGAGAACCTAAATGAGTTTGCTACCCTCGAAATGATGGTAGCAGCATGAAGAAGGCTCAGGTGCAGATTCTGGTGCCACACAAGTCAAATGTGCAGTTAGTTCACTCAGTTGCTCGAGTTTTTACCCCTGGTGGTATAGAGAGTGTCAATCCAGTCTCTTACTCCTTCATGCTCAACAGGGGCGATGATGGCAGCTTTATTCCATGGCAAGCAGACCACCAAGGGATTTGCAACCATGAACTGTCCAGCGCTAATGCCGAGGGAGTTAAAGCCCTGAGTGTGACAATGTAGTCACCATGACAGTTGATGCTCTAACCAGCCAATGCAATCTCCAATGCAGATGCCGTCCCGATAGGGCTGAAATGTTGAAGCACATACACTGTTCGCGAACCTCGTCTGGAAACATGGAGAGTCGGAAGACCCTCTGTGCCATGGGAAGTGCCTTGCTTTGCTCTCATGAAGTGTGCTTTCCATGGGTGTCCCTGAGACCAGGAATACACCAGCTAGATTGAGTGAATAAGGGAAGGGTGGAGAAAAGGATAGAATGGTGGGTGGACCGAATTAATTGAGAATTGAGATCTAAAAGCCACAATTTAGCCACACTGTTTTCAGAATTACACCGGCAAAGCTTCTAATGAGTGACTGGCTTACTTGCCTCACTCGCTACCTCTGTGCCATTCACGATATGGCTCAACGAGGGCGTATTTGGATTATTCTGGCTACTCTGTTGTGTCTATGATTCCAATCTTGATGGTTTTCTGCAGTCAAGGTTGCAGCTTCAGCCAAAGGCATCATCAGTGTCTTGGACCATTGAAACCTTCACTTTTGATCCTGCATGTCCTTTGTAGCATAGACCACACTTCTCGGGTCACTCTTTTTCCTCTTTACTAACACCCTTTTCAGCCCACTTAACGCACAGTTTCACTCCTTCAGCTTTCTTACAGTGCAGTCTGGCTGTGAGTTACTAAGCAAACTCAAGCAGCCCCAGGTGTCTGGGAAGCATTCTGAGGTGGGACTCTGGGGCATCAGTGACTCCTAGCAGTGCATCGCGTTCAATAAGTGGTGTAATCACTGGTGAGCAAAGTAAAGCATTGTTTTTCTTGTTTCCAGTTGTTTGGTCCTTGCACCAACGCACACCCTGTGACAAGGCAGGGCTCCTGATTACTGGCAGACAGGAAGAGCCGGTGATTCAGACACCCATCCAATCATGTTGCAATAAACAGTGCCACTCCATCTGAACCCTGACCTAGTGACCTCATAACTGCATTTACTGGCATTCATGCGCCACTTATCTCATCCATCCATCTATATTTCTTGTTGTCCCCTGAAATGTTCACGACGTTGTGGCTAGGTTTGTTTTGTTTCTAGTTAATGGCCAATCCTCAATGGCCCACGGGTCAGAATACTAAACAATTATTTGCAATGCAATCGGTCTCGACTTTGGGACCTTATATGTATTTGGCTATACAGCACATTAGCCTGGGTGCTGAAACACCTACTGTTCTTTAACATGGAGGGAAAGTAAGCACCATACTGCATGACACGCTAGATATGGGGACACATGGAGAGAAATATTGCCTTTCAGCGGGAAATGGTATAGTTGAAAGCTCTCTCCATACTAATATTATAAAGAGAGAGCCCACACCTTTGAGGCGGGTAATCTCAGTAACCACAGCACCAATCACAACACCCAATACAGTGTTGGAAAGGGCAGTTGCAGCAGAAGGACATAGGCTATGCAGACGGCCACCATATATATATATTTTTTGCAGAGTTTTATATAGCGTGAACTTGACACGAACTGAATCAGGTATCAGAGCGCTTTACATAGCACCAGTTTTGTTACATGAGGACACACATTCATTTTTGGTAGGCACGGGGAGATTAAGTGATTTGCCCAGAATCACAGGATGTTTGGCGTCGTTAACAAGACTCGAACCCAGATCCCCAGGTCCGAGGTTGAGCGCCTTAGCCGTTAAGCCAACTCCTCTATACATTTGAAAGGTAAAAGAACGTGCCAGCAAAGTAGACCTTGTGGACGTGTCTGCGTTGTGCTGTGGGCGTGGGCTGGGGGCGTGACAAACGCTGGGGGAGTGCGGTACGGCCATCACATCGTGGGCTGTGGGCGTGTGCTGGGGGCGTGACAAACGCTGGGGGCGTGTGTCCGCCCTTCATGCCATGTGAGTCGTACATACAAGCGCCAATTACGTTGCTGCGCAGCATCAAGGGGCACGCTGGGGGCGTGAGAAACGCTGGGGGCTTGTGTCCGGCCTTCATGCCATGTGAACGCAATTGCGCCGCATCAAGGGGCACGCTGGGGGCGTGAGAAACGCTGGGGGGGTTTGTGCTACGTTCCGCCCTTCATGCCATGTCGGTCGTACATTAATCAGAAGATCGTCTGCTGTGGCCGTGTGCTGGGGGCGTGACAAACGCATTCACCTGGAGGCCTGGTAAGTAACGTTACTGCAGCCTCACCTGCGCGCTGCTACTGAACTCTCTCATTTAACGAAATTACACGCGCCTGCTACCAGCAACAAGTGCTCTAGCCGGGCTCAGGCGGCGGATCAGTACACAAGCGGTGGAACACGCAAATGAGCGTGTCTGTGGGGTCAATTACTGTAGCCTCTCCTACTCGCTGTCACTCAACTCTCTCATTAAACCAATTTACCCGCAGCTGATAACTCTCTCATTCAGCGACATTACACGCGCCTGCTAACATGAACCAGGGCTGTAGCCGGACTCAGGCGGCGGATCACTACACCAATTACACGCGTCTGCTAACATCAACCAGGGCTGCAGCTGGGACTTTTCCATCCCTATTCTAATGAAACAAAAACTGTTGTCTACCGCGAGATTTTAAAATAAATTGCCCTTGCCAAATACACACATTACACACATTCTATTTCATACCCGGACAACGTCGGGACGGGCTGCTAATTTTTAATATAAAATCAGGGCCTTTGGTGGTCATATCAGTGAAAATACAAGATTTGAAAAAATATTATTGTCTATTGGTGCTTGTGGAAGACAATTTCTATGGACTGGAATCTAGAGAATGCTAAAGTGATTGGTATTTTCCTGACCTCTGGTGGTCGTTTTCTATCAAGACAGTTTAATAGAGGCAGTTGAACAGAAAAAAAAGTCCCTAAGCGGAAGCAGACTAGTCCTAGGACTGATCTCCAGAGCCCACAAAGTACATACACATATACGTATATAATAAGTATATACTAAAGTATATACAAGATGTCTCGAATGCTCGACCTAAAAATTGTTTGTGCGGGGAGTCTTAAAGCCACTGTAAGAGGGTGGCTGAGATGCCACTGATAGGGTTCAAACATGTGCCTCTTTGCCAGTTGCACGCAGACCTCAGCAGCAGGCATGCCCGTCTACTCAACTCTCTTCACAAAAAGTATTTCTTGGAAACAAACAGATGTCAATTCTGTAAGCAACCTGCTGTCATCAGCCCTCGTCTCAAAAGGGATGAAACGTTTTTCCTTGGAAAGCAATTCCACAATGCACCTCATTTTAGTGTGTTCTTGCCTGTTTCTGCATTTCTGGTGCGTCCAGACAGTGCATCAAAGCCACTCTGGTTCTCTCCAAGGTATCTTCCAATGTAAGCTGTTGACTAGCCAACCTTATAGGTTTGGTTTTTAAGAGTGCAGATGTAGAGATCTATTGATAACAATACACATAGGTCCAGATTGACAAAGTCTTTGCCTTGGGTTTGCATTACTTTTTAAACGCAGACCTGCCACATGGTGTTGTGCTTGTAATTACAATACTACACAAATATTAATTTGCATTGAATTGAAACCAAAAGTAATGCAAAGATGCACTATGCACAGCCTTGAGTTACTTTGCATCAAAGGACGTTCTATGGGCGTTCCCATGTGACCATCCAACATTTTTTACACAAATCCCTATCTACGAGGACCTGTAGAAGGTGATTTGTTTCTAAATCCTGCACCTCCCTAAAATAGATGTTATGAGGAGAATTGTTCTCATTTCTCCTCGTTTTTGCCTCTTTGTATGTGTGCTGCATTCTACAGGACACATACAAAGAGGGACATACCGTAAAGCATAGTTTTTGTTTAGGAAGGAAACTTGCTTTATGGCGCAAAGGTGTCTATGTTGGCACATGGCAGCTTAAAGTGTGCCAGCACAAGCAGAGAACAGAGCAGAGCCACATCTTAGTATGTACAATACTGTTCTTCTGTCTCTTTTTCACGCATCCCAGCACAGAAAGTTTACTTTCTGCCCTGCTTTTAGTGAATTATTTGTAAATCTCTGTCATAGATTGGACTTTTCATCTGCCCCTTTCCAGCACTGGCTTTCTTCTACCTGTCTTTTTCAAACAGTAGAATATTCATTTCTCACCTAGTGCTGCAGGCTTTTTGGGTGATTTGGGCATCCATTGAATAATGAAGAGGCACGAGGAAACTGACAAAATATGAATCCTATTTGTCACCCATATTGCAGGACCCAGCAGTTGATACCCTCCAGTGGTCTCAATCCCCGAGGCGGGCAAGAAATCCCTAATCTTAATAAAAGTACTGGGTCTCTTTGTAGGCCTCAAAAGTTTAATTTGGCCTTCTCTGATGGAAGTGTGTACCACTTACCTTCCTTTGACTACTACCAATGTGGGTAGTGTCAGAGAATGGAGCCCAAGACACCAGCCTTGGCTTCCTCCACCATTCTTTGAGACCAGGCTTCCTAAAGTAATTTGGTATTCCTAAAAAACCCTTTTTTAACAGGTTTGAAAAATCCCCTTCTGCTGGAACATGAAAAGAAGCGGCTTTGAAAGATACTTCAAATATATACATATATATACATTTTCTTCGATGGCAAACAGTCATTTGATCAATGCTGTAACTTCCTTGCTGTTCTATGTTTTAAAATTCTTGAGGAAGATATTTCCATTCATTTCACAAGACATGCAGAAACTGGAGGTTACTGCACTTGTGCTCTCAAAATTTAATTATTGGAATGGACCTTATATAAATTTAGAGCAAAGTTTAACAAACAAACTACAAGTTCTGCGAAATGCTGTGGCGCGTATGCTTCTCAAGATCCTCAAATATCACTCAGGTTCCCTAGCCTTGGTTCAGCTCCACTGACTGCACATTCACAAGCGTATTAAACCAAGAGCTCTTCGTAATGCTTTTAAAGAGCTCAGCCCAGAATATCTTAAGCAAAAATTAATCTGGTACCACCCATTCAGCATCTTGTGGTCTTCCTCAGCCCTCAATGTAATTGTTCCTAAAGTGAAGAGGGCTCATTAGGGAGGAAGTAGCTTTATTTGCTGTATAGCTAAAACATTTAATTCTCTTCTCAATTCTTTAAAGAAATGTACTGATCTTCACAAATTCAGGAAAGCCTTTAAAACATGGCTTTTTACGCAATAATGTTTCTTTCAGTCTTTGTTTTTCAGGATCTTATTCTAATCCTGCATTTTCTTCTTGCCTCCTTTCTTGTGCAGCTGAAAGCGCCTAGAGGTCTTCGGGCAGTAGTGTGCTTTATAAAAATAAAATTTGATTTCATTAGAGTAGCAGGGATTTTGGCGAAGTGAAGTGCACTTTGGGCAGATTGGGGAATATTTTTCTAAGTCCCATGTTACACCACTTCGAGTGGCCCAGGACCTGTTAGCATCACTTATGGGGTTAGGGAACACTCTGCCAGGTGCAAGGTTCAACGTCTCAGGGGCTTAGTATGTCCCTGTAGTGCATACAGGAGACCAGTCAACTAGCTGTTGGAGTCACTTCTGGCAGTTCTGGGTTCAAGGAGATGGTGCAGATCTCTTTCAAACCGCAAGGCAGCCCTTCAAGCAGCAGGGCAGGCCCAGGGGGAGCAAGGAAGGCCTTAAGCAGCAGGACAGTCCTCTAGCACTTATTTAATGTAATAATACTCCAATTGAAGTGTCAAGCCTTACAATAGTGAAACACAAATTTAGGATTTTTTCTGCCAGGACATCTAAAACATAAATCCATATATCCTACTTTTTACATACAATGAACCCTGCCCTGTGGCCTTTTATGGCCTACCTTTAGAGTGACTTACAAGTATTAAAACGACGTTTGAGGCCCAGGAAAATGGTTAAGTCGGCAGTTTAAACTGCATTACAGATTGCAATGGCTGGCCTGAGACATGTGTTAAAGGGCTATGTCAGTAGGTGGGAGAATCAGTGTTATGAACCCATTAGTAGCATTTAATTGGGTACAAGTAGTAGCATATACTAGGGACTTATGAGTCAATTAAATCTGCCAATCAAGTATAGGCCAATATTATCCTGTTTTAGAGAGAGAGAATAAGCATTTTACTACTTGTTAGCAGTGGCCAAGTGCCCAGTGCCTTAATAGCAACAAAAACAGGAGGGTGAAGGCAAAATGTTTGAGGAAAGACCACACCAAGGATCTCGGCTCTAACAGCTTTCCCTCACCCTATCATCTGAGAACACCTTTACATTCTACACTTTTATTCTATGCTCTGGTCTGCTTAGTTTTAAGCTGACTCAGCTCATTTGTGCCTCTTTCACAAATGTTCTTTTTATTTCTGATACCTCAAATAGATAACCTATGCAGTCTTTTAGTCCCCTTTCTTTTTCCGTGTTTTAGTACGTTGTACACTTTTTAAGTCAGGCTTCACATTTAAGAAGCACTCCTGTGAGAGCAGCTATAGCTCCATGCAGATGTTGCTTTTATTGAGTACAGGTTTTGATTGGACAGAAGTTGTGTGCTTCCGCTGAAAAAGAATGCCTGTGATGCACTATTTGACTTATGGTAAAGCTTATGCTTAACAGAAGAACACAGCAGTACTGAGTTGGGTATGGTGACCATCCTTGATCAAGCTGTTATGACAAATGCAGTGGGGCAGACGTGTTTATTGTGAAAATCATATGATACATCAAAAGGCCTTTTAGGATAGATTGATGGTAAGCTGTGTTAAAGCCTTTGAACAGGTATTGTGTTACATGAATTCTTACAGATTGCTCTAGTTGTAAAGGGTTTTGGTCTTGGTTCCTCCATTGGAGAAGAGTTTCAATTTGATAATCCTAGGTAACCCTAATAGTAGTGTTGAATATTATTTTACCAACTGCAATTATGTGTGTATTCATGATTTTCTGACTGCAGGCCTGATGGTGGCCTTGTAGTAATGTTTATGTAGAATTCAGTAGGCATGAGTTGGTTTTAAAACAAACCAGTGGGAAGGTTTATAGGCTGAAATTGATATTTTAGGAACATTTATGTCAGATTCAATAGGTCTAATTGTGTTTGACAGATTTATTTGTATGTGGAATCCCACAGATTACTGTAGTAGGCAAGGATTTTCTTATTGACTACTCTCTTTGATAGACTTCTAGAGTGAATATTGTCAATCTGATAGCCCTTGCTAGGTTATTTTAAGGATAGTGGATATTGTTTTGCCATCTGTATTTTTCTGTATATATTTGACATTATATGACTGCGCCTCATGGTTGGCAAATTATGTGCAATACAGGAGTTCTAAATTAGTTAGGGTGACAAGGCAATGATGAAGGCTATAGGTTTGATTGGTTCAGTGGGAAACGTTAACGTTTTGTTGAACGCTGTGGTATGGTATTTTGTAATATAGAATCTCATGCATTAAATTAATTAACACGGTTTTCAGGGTTTGTTACCTCCTCGAATATGCTCTTGTAGTTGAAGATATACTGTGATATACTTGTTAGAATTTCTTTAGAGGTGTTGCATAATGTTTTGCCAACTGTAAATTTATAACTATTAGCAGTTTTGCTGACTGTTTACCTTATGTGTGCCTTGTGAGAAAGCTTATGTTTGACATGGTAGCCCAGAGTTGGTGATGATGACAAGTCACAGAAACAAGTTACACACCAGGGGGTCGATTCCGATCCGGTAAAAAGCGGAGCATTTTTTTCCGTACGAATCGTACCCGTAACCGTCTCCGTACGAACGACGTAGTACGATCCACACCCGATGCAGCTATCCGTATGAATCGTACCAGGGACCGTACGAATGAAATTCCCGTACGAATCGCCCTCGGAAGTCGCTGTACGCGACGTTCATACGTTTCGCGGCTGCTTTTTACGACCCGGCAAGTACGATCCGTGTTGTGTACGCTCCGTACGACCCTTTTTCTACGGGAGCTGGAATCTGTCGTACAGTCAGAGTTCGCCCCGAAACAGGTACGGAACGGCCCCCCCGGGTACGGCGCGTACCCCCCATGATCACAGGGGTACGTGGCGTACCCCTACGATCATGAGGGTACGTGCCGTACACCCAGCGTACATGGGGTACGTGCCGTACCCCATGTACGCTGGGTGTACGGCACGTACCCCGCATGTACGCTGGGTGTACGGCACGTACCCCGCATGATCACAGGGGTACGGCGCGTACCCCTGCGATCATGGGGGGTACGCGCCGTACGGTGTGTAGGTGATCGTGCGCTTCTCCGTACGAAACGACGTGTACCGTACGAATCGCGTCCCGGTCGGCCGATCGGGATCGGAATCGTCCGGTCGTACGGCGTACGTACGAGTCGTACGGAAACGGCTCCGGATACGATTCGTACGGACGGGGATTTTACCGGATCGGAATCGACCCCCAGATTGGTACATTTGGGAAAGTTATATCACATGCTATAGGACTGATCTGCTTAATATGAAATGTTATAGATAAGAAAGTAGGTCAGACTTATTTGCTGTAAAATCATACATGAAAGCCAATAGGCCTTTAAGCGTGGATTGTCATTACACTGAGTTAAAGGCAGTACACACGTATTTTGTTACACAACATCTCACTGATTACCATAGAAGGCAAGGGGTTTGATGTTGGTTACCCCAGCTAAAATTCCTCGGGTTGATTTCTGTTTGGGGATCTTTTATGCCATTTTTAGGAGGGTCTGTATAGTGGGTTACCAGCTGTAATTTTGTATGTGTAAGTTTAAGAATGGGTACCAATTGTCTATTTGTGACAAAGGTCATGCTCAATACAATAGGCCTGTGTTTTTTATAGTGGCAGTTATAAAGGCTATTGGCTTGATTGTTTCATTGGAAAAAATGTAGGACAGATATCAGAGGTCTGATTTGTTTATTATTAAAGGTACAACATAAGCTTTAGACCTGACATATTTATTGGGAAAAGAACATGTCAAAGCGAAGGGATTTTTAAGGGAGAATAATATTACACTGCGATAATGCCTGTAGACAGGTATTTTGTTACATGGAATCTTACAGATGACTATAACAGGCAAGTAGTCTTGTACTATTTGTCTCTCTAATTTTATGACTGTTGATGATTACCATTTAGTAAAGATTATGTTCAATATGGTAGGACTTATTTAGATATGGTTGGTCATAAGACAGTGATGAAAGTTATAGGCCTAACTGGATTTTATTTGGGAAAGGAATGTCACATGCCATAGACCTGAAAAATGTAAGAAAGACCGTGGGTCAAACTTCTTTATTGTGAAAATGATATGTTAAAGCCACTGGGTCTTTAAGGGTGGATTGGTAATAACCTGTGTTAATACTTTAGATGTAAATGTTTCTGTGTGGAATGCCTGTCTATTTAAAGGAAGCAATTTGGTGCTGGTTAGTTCCTTTGACAAAACCAGGAAGTAGAAGATTTGCATTGTGATAATCATTGCTCGACCTCCTTAGGAAGTCCTGGCAAGTGCAGCTGTCTGCCAGGCCCTTGTATGGAAAGAAACAGACCCCTTAAAAATTCTATATAGATATACATACAAATAAGGTATTTGGGAAAGCCATCTTTTGTCTGTTTGAATGCCATTCGCATTTTGCTTCCCTACATGACTGTATACTACATGGGGATAGGAATTAGCTCACTTCTGCTGTTTGTGCCATGGCCTGTGAGTAACAGTATTTTGTCTGATTACATTTGCATATCCTTCTGAAAATTCAATGTGTTTGAGGAAATGGGCTGAGGCTAGTCTCTTCATTTTGCATTTTATCCTATTAATGACCCCTTTGATTTATTTGCGACTTTTGTTTAGCATTCAAGAGCTCCCTTGACCAGTCTCCCATTCACCAGTCTCTACATCCTCTGTGACCACTATTTATAAATGGGCATCCATCTTGGAGTGGTATCATCAAGAATGTGCCATTGTTTCATTGTTTTAAGATGGCCACCTTGTTGAGAACATTATGTTGGACACTTCAGATCAGTACAACAGTGAACAGTTAGTATACAAAATGGCCACACAGTGCAAGGATTATTGAGCGCCATCACAAGAGAAGCCCCCCAAACTTCAAAAGTAATAGACACGACAGAACCAACAGCCTCAGTGGAGGCCTGGCGTTCATATACAAAGAGGAAATCCATTGTTCCATTCCCTCAGCAAAACACAGTGACCAATAAGATCATATGGTCTTCAAAATCAGAGCCTTCAACGCCTGCAGCACCATGACCCCTGGAGGAGCACTATTCTACCTCTCCTCATACCCAGACGCAACTTCAGCTCCCCACTCGCTGATGGATCCAAAATAGCTGCTATGATTCCAAAGAGATCTTTGTGAAGAAATCCTCAACCCCATCTACCAACTCCACAGCCATCACCCCATCACAGGAACTCTGCACGCAACTTTCCGACACCTTCACAAATGAAATCAACTCCATATAAAATACCATTGCCACCCCCCAACTGGACATACCTAATTGCGAAGCTCTCTTATCTGCTGACAGAGACCCAGCAGAAGCTTCACTGGCCTGCTGATAAGCCATCAAAAGAATGGAAAGGGCTAATACGATGAGAGCCCCTTCTGACCCCTGGCAGCACTACATATTCCCCAAAGGAATCAACCCCATCAGCACAGTCCTCATACCCTATATTAATGCCCCACTCTCTACCATCACTTTCTTGTCTCATGGAAATATGCCACCAGCCCACTGCTCCTAAAAAAGCCTTTAGTGAACCACCTTACCTTGATCATGCAGGACCACCGCCCCCCCTCCTACTCAGCTAAAGTCCCGAAGAAGTTCATTAGCTCAAAACTGCCCAATTACCTCAACATGAACAACCACCTGTGTCCCTCCAAACCCGGATTCAGCCCCAACCACAGCAAAGATACAGCCCTCATGGCCACCACCAATGACAACTGCTTCACGATGGGCAAAGGAGAGACAGCAGCACTAATCCTACAAGATCTGTCTGCAGCGTTCAACACTGTCTCTCACCCTGTCCTCATCCGACACCTCCACAAAGCTGGAACAATGGCCAGGCGCTTTGATGGATCAGCTCTTTCTTCTCAGGCTGCACCCAAATGGTCAGCATGGCTCCCAACTCGTCCACTGCCTCCAACCTAGATTCAACATCATCTCTTACGCAGACAACACTCTTCTCATCCTCTCTATGTCTGAAGATATTGCCACCACCCAAGCAAACTTAATCAGCTGCACATGCTTGATAGCAGACTGAATCAAAAGGAACCACCTCAAGGTCAAAAGCAATAAAACAGAAATGGTACTCTTCGGCAAAGACACCTCTCTCTTGCCTCACAGCATTGCTGGCCACCCGGGTTAGGGCTGACTTCTTACTCATCCAATGCTGCCAGCAACATGGGTATTGTGATTGACAGCCAAATCTCCATAACTAATCCAGTGAATTCAGGCTCCACCACCTGCTTCCATACCCTGACAATGCTTACAAAAGTTTCAAATGCCCCCCTTGGAACCTGTTGATCTGTCAGCAAGCATTCGTCACCAGCAGGCTCCACTATGGAAATGCCCTTTTTATGCGCATCACAGCCCAGTTAACCAACAGGCTCCAAGTAATACAGGATGCAGCTGCTAGACTCACTCTCAAAGTCCCATATTGCACTCAAATATGCAGACAACTCAAAGACCTCTACTGGCTCCCAATTCACAAACATGGACTTTTCAAGCTCTTCATAAACACCTACAAGGCACTTCACAGCAAAGGTTTAGCCTATCTCAACAGCCGCATCCAACTGTATTCTCTGACCAGACACCTCCATTTTGCCATTCCTCTGCTCATCTGTGTCCTTCGCATGCAACAAACCAGAGGCAGAGACATCTCCTACCTCGCCCCCAAAGCGTGGAATAAACTACCCTACCACCTCAGAGCCTCCCACTATGTCCTTGAATTCAGGAAGAAACTGAAGTCCTGGCTCTTCCACTAGGCCCCAAAGAGTCTGTACTTCTTCGTTCATGGGTGCCAGACTACCCTGACAGGTAATATGCAGGTCCTACAAATACCTATAATGTAACATAACATCTTGAAATGAGTTTGTTCATAATCTATCATTGATTTACCATTTCAAGTAAACCTACTGGTTGCTTCTAAATGTGGCTTCCATGCTGGAACTTAAGAAAAAATAAAGCACTGTATACAATACCACTGCAAGATGGTGTCCCACTGCTAAGTAACATTTTATTTTTGTTTTGGTGCACATGCCTGCCAAGTTTGGTTCGTGGCATATTTTCCTTTTTCTACTTGTATTCTTTTTTTATATGCCTATACAGTTTGCATGTCTTTTCCATTTCAATTGGGTTAGTGGGTGAATGCATAGAATAGGTCAGTGGGCAGATGAATGGAGGCATGCCTGCAAGGATGACTAACAGAGTGCATGTATGATGATTTCTTGAGTGCCTACATTCATCTGTGACTGAAAACGTCCTTTATATTATAAGCCACAGTGGGGTTGGCATGGGTTTGGTGGGAAAGGAGAATTAGTTGTTGGGTATGACCTTCAGATTGTCCTCTGCTTACTAGCAATAGCAACGAGCAATGATGGATGGAATGCTGAACATTCTCAAACATTCATCCCCAGTCACAGATCTGGGTTAAATCCATAATTTGTTTGCTCACCAGGCCAGTCATATGCAAATCCATTTTGATCCTGCTCCTCATGGGAACATTGTAGCCCGAACTGCTAAGCTTGGTCCTCCCTAGACCAGACTCAAATATCCTGGGACTGGTTTTTGGGTATCGCCCCTCATCAGCCAGGCTAGCTTGAAATCACTAGCACAGTGAGCAGTGGACTAACTTCCGGGCATATCCTTCCCACTTAGGGTGACTATAGCAACACATATAGATGATAGAAGAAATGCTGAACATTGTCAAACATTAATCCCAATTCACAGATCTGGGTTAAATCCGTTGTTTTATTGCTCACCATACCACCCCAGTTTGGACACAGCCAAATGCAAATCACTCTTGACCCTGCTTCCCAGTGGGAACAGTCCAGACCAAACTGCCACTGACAACCAGAACACAACAGGCAATTAAACCTTCGGCATTACCTATATGGCTAAGGGCTAGATGTCTCTCTTTTCCTATGTATTTATTCTTTAGATATGTTTTAGCTTTAGAAACCGGTGAGGCTAGTGCTCTCAGTCCCAGTGGCCAGCTGTGAATGACCAGAAGGAAGTATTGTTGCCCAACAGGAGTACCTCGGTTTGACTGGAGTTTAATTTTAAGCAATTGTCATTCAATTGCTCGTCTTCAGCATGCAGATATAGAACCTACTAGCAGTGTCCTACGGTTTGGCAGCAACTGAAAGGCTATCTGAATGTCGTCTGCATAGCTGACAACTAAGAAACCAGACTTTTTAAAAAACGTAACCATTGGGGGTACATATAGATTACAAATCGTAGAGATCGTAAAGAGCCCTCCGGGACCCCACATTATAACGAAAAGGTGCTAGAAGACAATTTACCCAAGGCCACAAACTGCTTCCTTCCCAACAGAAAGGATTTCAAAATGGCTAGGGCAGAGCCACAGAAGCAAATCCTGTTCAGAAGGAACTCTCAGTGGCTTTATTCATGCACATTCCCTCATGGAGCCCTCTTCAACCACAGCCTACACCTTCGTCCTGCTGGAGGTTTTTGGACTTCCAAAAAGTTGTCTAAACCTGACCGTAAACATCTTCACTGGACTTAATGGTGACAGGCTCCCCATCAATGATGACAGACTCCTGTAGAGAGTGGTTTCAGTGTTTTTCATAGTATACACCCTTAAAAGAATTTAATGCTTTCAGTATTCTTAATTCTAGAATGTTAATAGTGCATTATTCATTGTGTACCTGCTGCTTAACTGGATATGTCGTGGGTCTCTTGTACGGAAATAAAACTTTCAACTATAAACTACTATCCTGTAGTTTTGCCTTCATTTTTCTGGACAAGCACTTCCTACATTTATTGACTACGATTTGAATGAAGGCCCACTGACCCATTGAATTTATGGAAATTTCTATCCAGATGTATTCAGAAATATCCTTCTAAGGAAAATGTTGTGATTTTGTTTCTACTCGGATATTATCATATTGCTGAGGAATTGCGATCCTTTGAATTGGGTTACCTTCTACGGTTTTCCTCATTGCGATCTGGCTATCGATTCATGAAGGCAATATTGGACTTTAAAAGAGGAGGTACTGTGCAGCTTTATAATTCTTTTAAAGACTGAGATCATATTTCATACATTCAGATGCACGCACAGTGTTAAGAACTTTGTGCACGCTAGAGTGTAGAACATGGGAAACTCAAGTTAAATGTAATTGTTTACCGTTGATTCTGCTCTCCACCGTTTGACGATTGCTTTCGTTCAAAAGTGCCTCCATTCCTGGACTCATGGATGACTTGAGAATTCCTTGGTGAAACGGTCATACTGATGTCGGCGTAGTCTCTAAATCACAGACTACCATTACGCTAAAGATGCTTATCACGCTTTTTGTCATCACGATAAAGACGCTCAGCACGCTTTCAGTCATCACGCTATTCACGCTCTGGCGGCCATCTTAACTTAGCATTACCGACAACTACACACTATTTGAAGGCTGTTTGTCCGAAGGATTTTCTGCAAGTTTCTTCTGACGTGGATTTCATCGGTGCTTTTCTTCCGTGATAAGCAGACGCTGTGGATTTTGAGTTGGATAATTATTATTCAACGGTGACAGTTTAGTTTATTTATACTTTCTTACATTACAGTGGGCGTTTTACTTGTGTTACTTGTATTTAATTTGATTGCATTATTATAATAAATCGCTTAACTGATTTTACATTTTACATAATGCTTCTTCTTCTTCTAACAATGTAATGCAGCCTCCACCATTCTTACAAAACCCAGGTAAAACTCTCGTGCCTTGGCACAAATGGTATAGAATCTTTGATAAATATTTAGAAGCAATCGATGCTACTAAATATTCTGCTTCTAAAACAAAGGCACTTTTATTCAACCACTTAGGTAGTGCAGGTCAAGATGTATATGATAATTTACCAGTAGTTCCAGCGCCATCTGGTGATGAAACATGGAATATCTTTTCTGACGCTTTAGCTAATCTTGGTAAAAACTACATTGATGAACCTTCTGTCATGGTTGAAAGGCATGTGTTTTTTAAGCGTAAACAAACACAAGATGAATCAATTGAAGATTATTGGCTGTTTTCCATGTCTTGGCAGCTAAATGTCAATTTGCTTCATATTTAGACACAGCCTTGCATGATCCATTGGTTTTCAATTGTTATAATAAAAAAATAAAAGAGCGTATTTTAACATGAAAAAATCATTCACTTGATGAAGTAATGGATATTGCCAGAAGCATTGAACGATCTGTTATCTCATCAAAAGTTTAACAGAGGATTCTGCTAGTAAATCTAATAACACCTTAGAGGTGACACAAGTTCCTTCCAATATTAAATGTAATACACCTGTTGTAAATGTGGTTTCTACAAAATTTAAACCAAGTTTTAATGTAGAAAAAAAGGTTCTTGCTACAGATGTGGTTCTAAGTATCACATGGGCAATAATTTAAGTTGTCCCGCACAAGGTAGGAGGTGCAATACATGTAAAAAAATTGGCTATTTCAATACAGTTTGTAGATCTGCTAAACATAAGAGCAAAGTCAATTCTGTTAATGTTGATGAGGATGAATTGTGTCAGGCCATGAGTAACACGTTGTCTACTATTGAAATTAACGTGTTACATGGAGCTACTAAAAGATGTAAAGGTCCTTTATGCAATATGCAATGTATCAATGATGTTAAAACTTTCAACAAATTCTGGTCTAAAGTTATACTTAAACCAACTGATGTCAACCCTAAGGCATTTGGGGAATTCGATATGTGTGGATACTTTCAGATTCCATGAAAATTAAAGGGAGAGAAATTTATACTAAAATCTACGTGGCTTTGAATGGTCGTGATATTTTAGGTGGCAAGATCAAGCAAATTTAGGAATTATTTTAAAACTAGGACATCCAGAACCTGTTGATTTGCCAATTTCGTCAGTTGCACATGATGCTGCCCAAACTTGTGAGGATCCTGTTTTAATGAATTTATTCACCAAATATGCTAGTGTGTTTTCTGAAAAAGTAGGTTGGTTAAAGGTTTCCAACACAACATTAAAGTAAAAAAAAGAATGCATTTCCAGTGATTCAAAAATGCAGACCAATCCCTTTGTCAGCCAGAGAGGATTTAAAGAAAATGCTTCATGATTCATGTGTACAATACATTATAACACCTGTAGAGTCCTCAGAGTGGGTGTCTGCCAGTGTTGTCGCTCGCAAAACTTCTGGCGAGATTAGTTTATGTGCGGATTTCAGAGCTTTGAACCGCAATATCGTGGTGGACTGTCATCCCCTACCCAGAATTCAAGAAATGTTGGCTAATCTGGGTGGTAGTAGGTATTTTACCACAATAGATTTAAGATCAGCATCAGATTCTACTCTCAAAAGAATCCCAGCCATTAACCACATTTGTTACTCCTTTTGGGGTCTATATGTATAAACAGTTGCCCTTCGGATTAGCACCCGCGACTAGTGTTTTTCAACGCTTGATGGACCAATTATTCACACATAGCAATGGTATCCAAGCATTCCAAGATGATTTTTTAATTCATACAGCAATATTAGAATCACATTATAGCCTACTTGACACAGTTTTACAAAAATTAGAGACTGTTGGTATGACTGTTAACTAGAACATATGTAAATTTATCACTCAAGATGTCGACTATTTAGGGCACAATATTTCTGTCAATGGAATAAAACCTAAATTATCATTAATTAATGCCATCAAGGATGCTCCCAGACCCCAAGATAAAGATGCTTTAAAAGCATTTTTAGGACTAAGAGGGTATTATGCTTGTTTTGTACAAAGTTACGCTATAATTGTGCAACCTCTCAGAGACTTATTAAAATAAATGCCAAATACATTTGATCTAAGGAAACTCAACTGTCATTTGATTCAGTAAAAAAAGAAAAAATTGGAAGCACCAGCTATTAGAGCCTTTACTCATGGTCAAACTAGTATTGTGACTGTTGATTTTATTTTTTTAAACAACATTTTATTGGGTTTTATTTCCACACAGCATATAACAGCAATTGCATGACCCACCCTGTCTAACCCCCTTAAGAAAACCCCCCTGGTACCAAGTTCAGGGCAAGGGTCAGGATGAGAACCAGTGCAGGTCCATGAGTCCTAATAAAATGACTCCCAGTGTAGCCCCGGTAAATAAAATAAACGCATCCCCCAACTGCCCACCCTCCTCCCTGGGTCCCATCATTGATGTCCGCAGTCGATTACATTTGTGGTAGTATGTGTGCACAGGAGCTGTTAATGAGTGCTCAATGTAGTATGCCTTTCAAGTCTCAGGGATGGTCTTATATGGATGTCGCTACTCTGCTAGTTCGTCGTGTGCATCATAGTCGCGCAGTGATTGCACTAAAGCATCCCATGCCTGTGCTGCTTCTAACGCCTTGTCATTGCTCTGTCTTCGCGCATTTTGAAATCTCAGCACGCTTTCGCCATTAGCCCATTTAAGAAACTCGTTTCTCCACCTGGTGCCGCTAGGTCCTACCGCTGCCTTCCAGTGCTGTGTGATTTCTCGCTTTGCCAGTATGAGTCCCATATCTATAAACTTACTTGTGATCTTGTTCCTGGGGGTATGGGGAAACCAGTGTAGGACACCCACCGCCATATCAAACACCAACCCCCTTTCTGTTACTGTGTTAAGAGTGTCACCCACCCCCTTCCAATAGAGCGCCAGGTTGGGGCGCGTCCAAAGCATATGACCTAACTCCGCTTCCAACTTCGCACAGCGAGGACATGCTGCAGTGTCCACATGAAATTATTGTTTGATCTTTCCTGGCGTTAAATACGCCCGGTGAAGGATATAGTAATGTACCAGTTGGAATCTGGCGTTGCGCGTGCTTTTCCAGGCCCTCCTCGGTATCTGAGCCCACGACGTTTCAGGGATATCCTTCCCTATATCAGTTTCCCATTTGAGCTTCAGCGCCTCTAGCGGTGGCAGCCCCTCATTGATCATTCTGGAATAAAGGCAAGTGACCGCCTTGAAAGTCCCCTCCGCCATCATGACATATTGGCAAGCCATTGTCGTCTTTGGTTCTGTTGGTCCCTCCTTCCAGTGCCTCTGTATTGCTCGCGTCAGTGCTGCATGTAGTAGGAAGTCACCCCCTGGTAGGTCGAATCGCTCTTGAAGCGTCAGATAAGGTAACAACGTTCCATCTTCAAATAAATCGCCTATCACCTGGATTCCCGCCTCTTTCCAATTTCGGAGCTGTGACCAATCGCCACCATGAGGTAGCGCTGTCAGCATCCCCAGTGGAATTTCGGGGGCGTATGGGTGGAGTACTTTTGCTCTGCGTTGCGATCGATTCCATCACAACCTGATCATTTGTTCTTCCTGCGTGAGGTCTCGAAGGTCCAATTTTTGCTGGAGCGCTATGAAGGAAAGGACATGGCGAGGCATACCCGTATCCCTCCTTTATTCCGGACCCCGGAATTCTCGTGCTATTTCTTGCGTGTATATCTGTAGCTGGGCAGCGAGATAGTATAGTTCGAAATCGGGTACCGCCAATCCTCCCTCTGATTTGGGTCTTAATAGGGTGGTCATAGCCACTCTTCGTCGTCCGCCTCTACCAAAGAAAGGATACCTTCACGGACTTCAGGAGTCGGAAGGTTGCAGCGGGGATCCATACTGGTAGCGTCCTGAAATAATAAAGGAGCCTCGGGAGTGCCACCATTTTTAGCAAGGCTATGCGGCCTGCCACTGACAGCGGGAGAGTGGCCCAAAAGGACGTGCTGCTCTTCAGCGCTCTCAGACTGCGGTTGATGTTACCCTCTAATAAATCAGTTGGCGTATGATAGAAGTGCACGCCCAAGTATTTCAGGCATCTGGGCTCCCATCGTACTTCTCCGATCGTATGGTGTTGGGTTTCCCCCTGACGTACAGGAAACAAGCACGTTTTGGACCAGTTCACCTGCAGTCCGGATATCTCACCGAAGCGGGTTAGGAGGGTCTTCGCGCTCTGCATTGCTTCGTCAGCGTCTTCGAGAAAAAGTAGGAGGTCATCGGCATATAGCGAGATGTATTGCTGTCCAGTTTGGCTGCGCAACCCCTGAAAGTGGCGGCCAGTTCGAATCGTCATCGCAAGAGGCTCCACCGCCAGGGCAAACAGCAATGGAGACAGTGAGCATCCTTGTCTCGTGCCTCTCTCAACTGGGTATTGCGATGATATCTGCACGCCTGTTTTAACTCTAGCCACTGCTGAGGTGTAAAGGACCGATGTCCAACGAAGGTAGTCTTCTCCCGCTCCGAAGCGCCGCAGCACTGCATAGAGGTACTCCCATTCGAGGCTGTCAAACGCCTTCTCTATGTCCACCGATAAGACCATCGGGTGGCGGTGTTCATGATGGTCACTCTTTAATAGGCGTAACAACCGGCGTATATTCGTGGTCGTATTGCGCGTTGGAATAAATCTGGCCTGGTCTTCGTGGACCAGTGTGGTCATGTGTTCCAACAGTCGAGACGCTAAGATGCTGCTCAGTATTTTGTAATCCGCAGTTAGCATCGACAGTGGCCTGTATGATGCTGTGTCTCTGCTCTCCCTCCCCGGCTTCAGTAATGGTATCACCAGAGCTTCTCTCATAGAGTGTGGCAACCGTCCCAGTTGTTTCGCTTCTTTATAGACCTCAAGCAGTCTGGGTGCTAAAAGGTCAGCATATTTTCCGTAGAATTCTATGGGTAGTCTGTCTAGGCCCGGGGTTTTATTGCGCGCCATACGCTGGATGGCACGACGTATCTCCCCGAGCTCGATGTCTCTGCCCAGGTCCTTCGCTTGTTCGTGATCCAATTCAGGGAAACAGAGCCCTTCCAGAAAGTAATCTATGGTGGGGAGCTATCCGTCAGCGTCCGTTTATATAGGGTTTCATAGTAATCTGTAAAGCACTGCAGAATCTCGGGTTGGGTATAGACTTCCTCTCCGTTCGTCGTGTGCATTGCCACTATTGGGGAGCCTCTCTTCATGGGGTTGGCAAGCCAGGCCAACAGGGTCCCAGCTTTGTCGCCCTCTGCATGGGTCCTGGCAGTATGTGCCTTGTAGTCGAAGCTACGTAAGCGCTCTGTTTCCGCCGCCACTGCCTCCTTTGCCTTGCTGACCCGTCCTTGAAGGCCGGGGCGGCCAGGTCGTAAGAGTTCCACCTCGCGGAGTGCTTTCTCCGCCTTATCTAGGTCTGTCAATAGCATTTTCCGTACCCCCACATATTTCCCGATGCAAAGCCGACACATGACAACCTTGAAGGTGTCCCACTCCGTCGCTCTTGTCTCGGTTGTGCCGGTATTGTCCTCAATGTATTGAGTAATCCCCTCCTCCAGCACAGCTTGAAAGAGAGGGTCCTCCAACGTTTCAGGGCGTAGCCTCCAGGTGGGGACGCACGAGACACTAGGAGACCATTGCAGAGCAATTAGCAGAGGGTTATGGTCGGATATTGTTCTCGCTAGGTATTCAGTCTTCAGGATTACCGGCAGCAATATTGGGGAGCATAATACGGCGTCCAACTGTACATGGAGTTCGTGCATGCCAGAGAAATAGGAATAATCTCGGGTCTGTGGGTGTTGTGCGCGCCAGGCATCTATAAGTCCCCACCAAGTTTGCCATTCCTGCCTACCTCTAGCTACGCGGTGCGTCGGAGAATCTGCCAAAGGGGGGTGTGACCTATCAAGAGAAACATCCAGGACTGAGTTGAAATCCCCTCCCAGTATGGCCGGCCCCACAAGGAATTGCGCTAAGGACCCTGATAATTTTGCCAGGAAGGCCACTTGATCTACATTTGGTGCGTATATACTGCAAAAGGTAATGTCCCTGCCCCGTAATTTTCCAGCTATTGCCACGAACCTCCCCTCCGGGTCTATGATTTGCCTGGTGAGCTGAAAAGGGACTCCAGCCCTGATCCAAATTAGAGCCCCCCTGGCGAATGCTGAGTATGTGGTGTTGAATACTTGGCCCCTCCATCTACGCTGCAGTGCTATCCCTTCCGTCTTTGTCAGGTGTGTTTCCTGCAGTAGGGCGACCTGTACCCCCCTCCTTTGTAGGTAGGCATGAACTTTATGACGTCGTGACATGGTGTGTAGTCCCCTCACATTCCAGGTTATACATTTCACATTGGCCTGTTCACCCATTGTCCCACAATGTCCTGTGTAGTCCACCCCCACTGCTCTCCAAGAGCCCTAAGTGTAGTAAGTCATCGACATCAATGATGAGCCCTCCCTCCAACATCCCAGAACTTCCCATGCCCCCCACCCTCCCCAGAACAGGGCCTAGCATTTTCCATCTCACTCCCGTCCAAAAACATCCCCAAATAACAACATTTGTCTAAACCCAACAGTAGCCACTGTGGGTATGCCTTAAGGGCAGTAAGGGGGGTCGGTCGCCAACGGGCAGCCACCCAAGCTCCAGGCCCCCTATCGTATGACCGAGCCTTAGGTAAGAAGCATTCAGCAGCCACCCACCTCCCATAATCAAACATACACTCCCTCCCGAGAACAGGAAAATCGTCCCATCAAAGTCCATATACTGAACATATACAGCTCACCGGGTGCCTCTAGCCCTCGTCTAGTATTCCTTCTGCCGTCGCTGGAGTGACCACAGGCAAAGGCACACTGTCCGTCTCAGACCGCTCAGTGTCCGAATGATCATCACCTTTTTCCAATCCTGCTTCTGTCTGTGACGGGGACCCCGGTCGTCCCGCTAGCTCATTCATCGCTTCCAGCACTCCCTGCCATTCTGCTGCCATTTCCGAAAGTGATGGCCTCCTTACCCCTCTTCGCCTGCTGCGAAGTCGGCGCGACTTCCGTTGTGGTAGTCCCTCAAAGTCCAGCCGCGGTCGAAGGGCAAGGACATCCTTGCCGGATTTGTACAGTTCAAGCCAGGCGCAGGCATCATCTGGTGTGTCAAAGAACCTAGTGGTATCGTCTACTATCACGCGCAGCCTGGCTGGGAAGAGCAAGGAATATTGGAGTCCTTCTGCTCTCAATTCTCTTTTGACCGCCAGAAAAGAGGTCCGTCGGCGCTGCATTTCGTGAGTATAATCCGGAAAATTTTTAACTTTGCTGTTCTCCACCTGATACGGGCCATTAGTTCGCGCATTCTGGAGCAGCCGATCTCTGTCCCGGTAGTGTAGCAGTCTAGCCACCACTGGGCGCGGGGGGCGACCTTGTTGTGGCGGTTTGGCTGGGACCCTATGCGCCCGCTCCAGTGTGTAGAAAGAGGACAGGCCTTCCGGCGCCACCACCCTCTGAAGCCATTCTTCCAGATAGCGAACCATGTCTCGGCCCTCCACTTTCTCCGGTAGGCCTACTATTCGAATGTTGTTCCGGCGATTGCGCCCTTCTGCCTCCTCATCCCTTCTCTCCAGCGCGTCCATACGATCCAGCACATTGGCCATTGTGGATGTAAGATCTTTCTGCGCCGGTTCTAGGGTTTGGACAGTGGTCTCCATCAGCTTAACTCTGTCTGCCAATTTGCCATGATCGGCTCGCAGAAGTCCCAGTCCTGAAGCCACCTGTGCGATGTCTTGCTGCAACGCCGTGCGGGTATCCGCTATTGCTGTCAGGATTTTGTCCAGTTGCAAATGTAGTTGGGGGTCCCGCGAGTGGCCAGGGTCAGGGTGATCTCCTTTGTCCGATGTCTCGGTGTCCGACACGGGCTGAGCACCACCCTTGGCTTCTTTGGGCTTCCCCATGACAGTGCTGAGTTGTCCGTCGCACCTGTACAGAGTAGGTAGATTCTGCCCAGGGCACGGGCGCTCTACCCAACCAACACTCCTGGGTCGTGGTCCAATAACCGTTCGTGGCGCTATCGAGGCGCACCGCCTGTTTTCGTCTCCTGAAACTGCGTGGCGTAGCGTCCCCAGAAGGCAGCAGGCTAGGTCTCACTCCCACCGGTTGCTACCGCTGCCAGGCAGGTCGAGCCGCATCTCAGCAGGTCCGTTTGGTGTAGGGAATTGTCCAGCCCTGCATTTAGGCTCAGCAATGAGTTCTCTGTTGGCGCAACTTCTTTCTCGGGATCGCCGCCCCGCAGGCCCAAGTCGCGTGCACCCTCCAGGCACTGCCCAGCAGTTCGTTCTTACGTACCACAGTCTTCGCGAAGGCCTTGTCACGCAGGATCACGTAGTGCGCTCTTCCCCCGGAGGTCCAGGAGTAGGTCAGAGGCCGTGCGCCCGGGGGGGGGGGGAGCGATGGAGCCACTGTGTGCACAATTGGGTGTCCCGGTGCCCAGTTCACGGCTCCCCCTAACGGAATTCCACCGCTGTGCGAGCAGGAGACACTCCTCCAGTGCGTCTGGTCGCAGCCACAGGCATTTCGAGGACTGCGTTGCGCTCCGCCCAGCTGCGCGACGGCAGCCAGGGCACTCGGGGCAGCGTTCGGTGTCACGCTCCTGATGGTCAGGCAACTCCAGTGGTCACTCACTGAGGCCCCGACCCACGGCCGCTCCGCCCCACCTCTGATCTCCGGTAGGATCCTGCCTGCGGCCAGGTCTCAAGGCCTCAGGCGCCGTACACACCCCCGGCAGCGGGCCCCAGGCCACAATCCTCTCCGGCTGGTCAGGGGGAAGCCCCACCTGTGCGGCGACGCACTCCTCCGGTGCAATCCCTCAGCAGGCCAGGGCAACCCAGCAGTCACTCCAGGGGGACCACGGAGGTGGTGTGTGGTGGTTCCCTGCTCCGATCCCTCCGCCGGCCTCGTCCCGGCCCCAGCCGGGGCCCGACTCAGTAATCCCAGCTCACCACGCGCCTCGTTTCGACCATCCGCCAGGGGGTGGGGGGGTCTGAGGGGACTATGGCTCCCGTCACCTCCCGTCGTCCTGCCCCACAAGTCCCCAAGTGCTTCAGATATTGGACAATCAGTCCCTCGTCTACGGCACTTTGATTTTTAAAATAACAGGTCCAGGCCTTCATGCTAGACAGGACCCGGTGGAAAGGGTCCAGCCGCTCTGCATTCCGGCCGATCACTCTTCGTGCCGCAGCTTGGCCGCCGGTTCCGGTCCTCCGCTCCTCAGTGAGCGGCTCTCCGAGTAGCGGCCCCTTGCCACGCCCGGCGTGCCGCACCAGATCTGGAAGCAGAGCACTCCGGGTCCCACAGGGCGTTTCACAGTCGCAGGCAGTCAGGGTCTAAATCTTCCCCCCAGCCGCCATCTTGAGCGCTGCCACCGGAGCCCCCTGGATGACACTTCGCCGACCTGTCCCGAGCCCGCCGGGAGAATCCAGCACCGTCGTGCAGGTCCGCTGTGTGGGAGTCCCTTCCCCCGGTTGGCAGAGTAGGTGGGGGGTCGCTGGAGTCCTTTCTGCAGGATAAATGCAGGCTCGATCACGGAGCCCAGCGTCTATGCGGCCTCCACCATCGGCGCCCAGACCACGTGCCATTGTGACTGTTGATGCTAGCTCTAAAGGATTAGGTACAGTGTTGAGCCAAATAATTGATGGTCAAGAGTATACAGTAGCATTTGCTTCCAGAACATTAAGTGGTGCAGAGGCTAATTATAGCACAATTGAAAGGGAGGCTTTGGCGTGCTGTTGGGCGTAGAAAAATTCAGAATGTACATTTGGGGCTCTAGGTTTCAACTTTTTACAGACCACAAACCTTTAATCTGTATGCTCGGACAGTAGCTCTAACAAAGCTTCCTCCAGATTGGTCAGATTTTTGGCTAAATTGCAAGAATTTAACTTCGATATTAAATACATTCCAGGTGGTAAAAACGTCAGGGCAGATTGTTTGTCACGTATTTCTTTGGATGGTGTAGATATGGATTGTCCTATTAAGGACAATGATTGTGATGTCGTTTTCACCATTAATGATTTGACACAGTTTAGTAAGCTGTTTGAGGAAGAATGGATTGTATGTGATAAGGATGATCTTTGTCTTGGAACATTGAAGAAGTTTTTAGTTCAGGGTTGGCCTTGCGATAGAAGCTTGTCTATGCAAGACAAATGTTATTTGCAAGTTGCTGCAGAATTGTCTGTTGTTAATGACGTTTTAGTTTGAGAGGACAAAGTGGTACCACCTGAAGGTCTGAGAGGTAAAATGATTTCCCTTGCCTATGAAGGACATTTAGGAATTTCTAGAACAGTTCGGAAAATTAATGAGATGTATTGGTGGCCAGGCATTGATGGTCAAGTTAAGGCTTTTGTAGATAAGTGTCCTGAATATCTATGTTCTGATAAACGTTGGCACACATCCACTACTCCTTTGTGTCCTGTCTAATGGCCAAAAGGTCCTTGGCAAAAGTTAGGATTGGATTTTTCCGGTCCTTTCAATCTGCTTGGGAGTGATAATAGATTTTTGATTGTAATCATTGATTATTTTTCAAAGTGGCTGTATTTTTTCATTTGTGAAGAATTCGGATTCTAAATCTGTTATTACGTTTTTACAACATTTATTTTTGATTGAAAGTCTTCCTTCCAAAATAGTGACTGATAATGGTACTCATTTTGTGTCTAATGAATTTGAAAGTTTTATGAGTGAGGTTTCTATTAAGCACATTGTAGTACCTTTGTACACTCCAGCTTCAAATGGTCTCATTGAAAGAGCGAACAGGTTATTAAATGAAGGGGTGCAAACAGCTACAGCAAACGATCTAGATGTATTTAAGTATGTAAGTGAAAAGGTGTGGAGTTATACTACAACTCCCCATTCACCCACGGATGTTTCGCCATATGTATTGCTAAGAGGTAGAAAACCTGTTTCTCTGTTTAGTGCATCATGGTTGAGAGACAAATTAGGAAATACCAATTCTAATACTATTGATTTGCATAAAGTAGAGAACATGTGAAAGAAAAACAAAGAATGTATAAAGGAAATTTTGACATTTTATTTATTTATTTCTTTTTAAAGTTTTATAGAGCGCGAACCAGACACAAGCTAGGGTATCAGAGCGCTTTACATAAGGTGTAAGGTGAAACATTCAAAGGGGAACATTGCATACAAAGAAACATAGTCTGCAAGTAACAAGGAGTAGCAACCATGACAAAACTTGTTCTGAACAATAAAAGACCATTCAAGTTGGTGTGGGTCATCATTTCTCGTGGCAGAATTGAGAAGCAATGTTCTGAGCAGAAAATACAAATTAAGTTCATGTAGGTCTTAGTTAAGCAGACCCCGAGAATAGAGGTAGTTTGGGGTTTGCCGATCTTGTGTCGTGGTTGTATTGATTTAAAGTAGGAACTGCTCATCAGGAATAATTTTGCTTCCTTTTTGAAGAGAGGGATAGAGGATATTTTTCTGATGTGTGGTGGAAGGGAGTTCAAAATTCTTGGCGCTGCCCCAGAGAATGCTCTGTTGGAAGTTTTAGACTTTTTGAAACGTGAGGGTTTCAGAAGTAGATTGTTAGCGCTCCTTGAATGTCTGTTTCCTCCAGATAGGCTACATTTTTGGGCTAGGTACTGAGGGGTGTTATGGTGTAGCGCCTTGTGTGTGATGCAGGCCATTTTTAGGTGGATTCGAGCTTCGTAGGGTAGCCAGTTGAGTGCTTTCAGGTGTAGCGACATGTGGTCAAATTTCCTAGAACCTGTTATTAGTCTTGCTGCAGCATTGAGACAGGCTTTTAGAGGGGCGGTTGAGAATTTGGGAAGCCCCGCGAGGGTAGTACATCCGTACTCAAGCTTAGGTATAACTAAGGACTGGACTGCAGATTTGAGGTCTGAATTCTCGAGAAATGGTTTAATTTTTCTGAGATGGCTGAGATGGAAGCAAGCATTTTTAGCCAATAAGTTGACGTGGTTTTGCATGTTACGGTTCTTATCCAGAGTGATTCCTAGTGATATGGAGGAGTCCACTACAGTTGGCGTGCAATTCAATGCAGTGATAATTTTGATCCATTCCTTTGTCTCAGTGGAGTTCTTCGGGGGGGGGGGATTAGGTGAAAATCTGTTTTTTGAGAGTTTAGCTTGAGGAAGTTGGTCGATAACCATTGGACTGTCTTTTCGAGAGCTGTATTCATTGACCTTATCTCTTCGATAGAGGAGACCTTGATGTACAGTTGGATGTCATCCGCGTACATGTTTAAGGATATGTTCTCCAGCTGTAGTAGCCTGGTGAGTGGTTCGACGTATTGGTTGAATAGCATGGGAGATAGTGTGGAGCTTTGAGGAACTCCCAGTAGGTTAGGTGAGGATACTGAAAGATTGTTTTTGATCAAGTAGGATTGCATTCTGTTGTCCAGGAAGGATTTGAACCACTGAAGGACTTTACCAGATAAACCCATCCTGTATTCAAGTCTTCTTAGTAATTTGTCGTGGTTGAACGTATCGAAGGTTGAGTAGAACTAGCAGGCAGGTTTTGTTGTGGTCCAGGGCTTGCAGGGCGTCATCTACTATATGTAGGATGGCTGTTTCTGTGCTATGCCCGGGTCTGAAACCCGATTGGTGAATGTACAGTAGATTGAAGTGCGAGATGTGTTGGTTCAGTTGTTGCTGAACACATTTTTCCAGGACCTAGGCTACCATAGGAATGTTGGTTATTGGTCAGAAGTTGTTGGGGCCGGAGTTATCTGCAGTAGGTTTTTTAAGGATATGGGTGACTTGGCTTGTTTTAAGCAATCTGGGATGTGACCTTGTGCTAGAGAGGCATTGATGATATTGGTCCAGAGAGGTACGATGATATGGAAGAGGTGGGGTAAGCAATTTGAGGGGACAGGGTTGTTGAAGTGGTTGTTAAGTTTGGTCGTCGCAATAATATTGGTGATTTCATTGAGATTGTAGAGTTTAGAAGTGGCCCAGTGAGAGTTATTTTTTGGCAACGGCAGCTCATGCAGTGCAGGCATATTGGCTTGACTGCTCTTTGGGGTGGCTAAGTTGAGTGCTGCTACACTAAGTTCGAGTTGAAGAGAGACATGAGAAAACATGTTAAAATAACTTCTTTGTCTCCAGGTGACTAAGTTCTTATAAAGGAACCCATTAAGGTTTGCAAAGGGTAATCTAGATTTTCAGAGCCTGCCAGAATTGTAAAGTAATGAAAAATGGATGTGATGTTACAGAATCGCGGTTGGTGGAATCCAAATGCTGTAATAAAACTTACAGAGGAACAAGCTAAGATAATCTGTAAAATAATGAAAACTCAAACTGAGGAGGAGGAGCTTGGCGGGCATCCGAGATGGCCGCGTGAGCACAGCGCTCCCCGGACCCCCGCCGCTCCCGGCATAATATCCTGCATGAATCCAGATTTTTCGCGAGGATTTGTATAGAGGACGTTGGGCTGATCTACCTGGACCTTTCAGAAACTGATTCGGACACCGGGTGCCTGAGTTATGGTGAATTGAACTTTTGGGCTCCGCCCTCGAGGTGCGCCCGGGACTGGGTGAGGTTCGGTGGCCGTCTTGGAGTTGAACAACAACGGCAGGGGGATTGGACTTGTGGGTCCCCTTCTTAAGTTTCGGTTTCGATTCTGCCTCAGACTGGGACATTGGTGAGAGGGTCGGGCCGGAGCTGGTGCCAGGACACGCGTCGGCTGTCGGGCCTTTGGCTGGACTATTCTCCTAGTTGGCTGCCTCTATCCTAGTGGTACCCCTCTTGCGGTCCTTTGGTCCCGGGGCCTCCATTTCTGGTGCCCGGTCCGTTGAACCTGGTGAATCTCCTTGTGACGCATCTCCAAAATGGCGGGCAGAGGGGACCGGGAGACGCGCAAGACGAAGACACCTCTGCGCGGGGGCCCGGTCCAATCTAATGTTATGGACCGTTATACCCACTCTAAGGGGTCCCCCGGAGCTGCCCTGCCCGGTCCCACTGCGTCTGACCACGTCGTGGATGCGTCGACGGAGCCCTCCTTGCAGGACATCATGGGCGCCATTTCTGGCATGAGGGAATCCATAGGCCAACAGTACGAAACCTTGGCCCACAAACTTGACACTGTGGCAATTGAGGTGAATCTAATTCGAGCCGATCTCTCCAAAACGAACGACAAGGTGAAGTCGTTGGATATCAAATCATCCAGCCTCACGACAGACGTCTCTGAGATACAGACGGAGATTGGCAATCTCCGTAGGGTGAACGATTTCATGACCCGGCGCTTGGAGGATTTTGAGAACAGGGCACGTCGCTGTAATGTTCGCGTGGTTGGTGTGCCGGAGAACCCAGAACCCCACTCGGTTGATCTCCTGGTTGAAGACCTGATCCAGAACCACCTTTCTCCATCTGGCCTTAGTAAATTTTTCACAGTGGAGCGCGCACATCGTGTTCCGGGGGGCCAGGGTAAGCCAGGCGCCCCGCCGAGACCTATTGTTGTGAAGCTTTTCCACTATAGAGATCGGGACGCTATCCTGCAGGCTTCGCGGGTGAAGGGCCCGGTGGCCTTTGAGAATGCCACGGTGAACTTTTATCCGGACTTTTCCCAACAGGTCCAGAAGCAGCGGATGGGATTTCGTGGTGCCAAGAAGCGTCTTAGGGACATGGGGATGCGTTACGCTATGCTCTTTCCGACCAGGCTGCGGGTTGAGTATAATGACCGAACTTTCTTCTTTGATCGGCCAGATGCTGTGAATGACTGGCTGGACTCCCTGCCTAGCCGACCTCCTGAGACTGAGTCCGATGCCCACCCGGGCGGTGCTGAAGGTGGTGTAGAGAGCTGAACGTTTCGTCTATGCCTGGTGCCTTGTTTTGAATAACCTCTCCAGGGGTGTATGCCTATGTTCCTCTACTGCTTATGTGTTTGATGTATGTTCTTTTTCTCGTCCTTGGTTTTGATCGGGGGGCGGGTGGGACGGAGCCTTTCCTCCTCCGGGGTCTTTGTGTAGAATAGGGGTTCTTGGGCGACAGGCACACTGCAGGTTGGGGTGGCTTTTTAGCTTTTTGCAGGGGTGCAGGGTGGGGGGTGTTTTCTTGTTATTTGGGGGGAGGGTGGTTGGGAAGTTCGTTGTTTGTGTGTTCTGTTTTCAAGGCGACTTTATCCTGTATTTGACAATGTTTCTGGTGTCATGCTCATTGGTGGGGGGTTTTGGCTTTGTCGGGTGGGATGGGGGGTAGCGGGTTGAGATTTGTTTCGTGGAACGTTAACGGTCTGGGAGATCGTATCAAACGAAGTGTGGTGTTGAAATGTATACGACGTTTATCTCCTGACATTGTTTTCCTGCAGGAGACTCATTTGGTAGGCAATGTTTGTCATGCAATGAATAGGTGGGGCTATCGCCTCGTAGCACATTCGGGGTTTACCTCGGGTTCTAGGGGTGTGGGTATCCTTGTTCGGGCTTCCCTCCCCCTAGCTATTGATGATGTGATTCAGGATGACCGGGGGCGGTATGCTGTCCTTGTGGGTCGATATGAGGGTCGTGCCCTCTCCTTATTCACTGTTTATGTGCCCCCCGGCTTGCAGACTTCTACCTTTTCAGATTTGGGCCGTGTCTTGTTGGACCTCCCTGATAGTACTCTCTTTCTGGCTGGTGATTTTAATTCGGTGTTCTCCGGTCTCCACGATCGCCACCCCCCTAGGGATACTCCTGCGGCTCAACAGTGGTTGGGTGGATTTTTGGATACCTTTGGCTTGGTGGATTGCTGGAGGCTTTTGCATCCTACCCAGCTTCAGTACACCTTTCATTCTGGGGCCCATGGGAGTCTGTCTAGGCTGGATTATTTCCTGATGCCTGCGGCTCAGTCGCCAGCGGTGCGTGAGATTATGCACCTGCCCAGGGGTATCTCTGACCACTCTCCGCTCTGGCTTCGTTTTGAGGTTGGAGTGGAGGCAGTGGGCCGGGTGGCTCCCATCAATCCGTGGTACCTTACCTCCCCCGAGACCCGCAGCCTTTTGCTTAAGTCTTTGGACGCGTATTTTCTGGATAACGAGGGCTCGGTTTCCTCGGCTGTGTCCCTATGGGAGGCCTTTAAGACGGTGATTCGTGGGCAGGCCCTCTCCCTTATTGTTGAAGCTAAGAGGGCGAGGAATAGAGAGGTGGTGGATCTTGAGGGGGAGATTTCTGCATTGGAGGATGCTTTGGAATCTGGTGTCACGTCTGCGACACTCCATGCCCTGGGTCTGAAACAATTTGCCTATAAGTCCATGGTCACGGATGCTGCTAAAGTGATGTTTCGGGAGCAACAGGGACGTTTGTATGATGTGGGTGACAAAGCGGGTAAATTGCTGGCATGGCTGGATAAGAAGGAGAGAGCTAATCGTGTGGTACCCGTGATTCAGTCTGCGAGTGGTGAGAGTGTGACGGACCCGATTGGAATAGTTGACCGTTTTGCCGAGTACTTCCGTGTGGTGTATACCCCTGTGTCTGTGAGAGATGTGGCTGACTCTCGCCTTCTATTGCATGATATAGCTCTGCCCAGTGTTTCCGATTTGGATCGTGTGGCGTTGGACTCCCCCTTTACTGTTGATGAGATAGCTACTGCCATCCGTTCACTCCGTTCGGGCAAGCATTGGGCCCGAACGGGTTGCCAATTGAACTGTACAAGTTGCGTCCCGACAGGGTGGCTCCATATCTTCGCGCCATGTTTCTGGAGTCCCGGGAACGGGGTATTCTCCCTTATGATCAGCGACTGGCCACGATAGTTGTCATCCCCAAGGATGGTAAACCGCGAGATCTTTGTTCCTCCTATAGGCCCATATCCCTGCTAAATGTTGAACCCAAGGTATTGGCGAAACTCCTGGCGTCCCGTCTCCTGCCGGTCATTAGTGGCTTGGTCCATCCAGATCAATCCGGATTTATCCCGCATCGCAACACGGCTCTGAACCTACGTCGTCTTCACGGCGCGATTGCGAGGGCGGGGCTTCTGACGGAGCCGGCCATTTTGGCATCGTTGGATGCCTCCATGGCTTTCGACACGGTGGAGTGGCCTTATCTTTGGGCGGCTCTTGAGAAATTTGGTTTCGGGCCTGAGTTTATTAGTTGGATCAAGTTACTATATGCGGAACCTCTGGCACAAGTAGTGGTAAATGGTAGGGTTTCGGCTCCTTTCACCCTTGGTAGAGGTACCCGTCAGGGATGCCCCTTGTCTCCGTTGCTGTTTGCGCTCGCCCTGGAACCATTGGCTGCTTGGCTTCGGTGGGAACCTTCACTCAAGGGGATTCGCTGGTCTCCGGACTTTGAGGACCGCGTTTCGCTTTACGCGGACGACATTCTTTTATATCTCACCTCCCCGCGTAAATCTCTGTCTGTTTTATTTGACGTTCTTGCTTCCTTTGGTGCCAACTCAGGCCTTGTTATTAACTGGGCCAAGTCCTGTGTGTATGTTCTTTCGGGTGTTTTGCCCCCATTGCCAAGCAGACTTCCTATCCAGGTGGTCCAGTCTGGCTTCAAATATTTAGGGATTTTTATTACATTGGACTCGTCGCTCCGCTTTGAGCGTAATCTCCTCCCCCCGTTGCTTAGATTGCGATTGGACGTGGCCCATTGGCGTAAGCTTCCTTTGTCTCCTCTGGGCAGGGCGGCCCTGTTTAAAATGATGTCCTTGCCGCGGTTCCTTTACGCGCTCCAGAACTCCTATGACGCTATCCCCAAGACCTATTTCCGAGAGATCGAGAGTCTTCAAAGGCAATTGCTTTGGGACGGGCGTCCACGTTTTGCACTCGCGAAACTCACCATCCCTTGGTACGACGGGGGCATGGCGCTCCCCGATATCAAGCAATATTACTGGGCTTCCCAGTTGTCTGCTATTAATCACGTGATGTTTTCACCGGGTCGGAATCCTGCATTCGAGATGGATAGACTTCAGCTTCCGGGTGGGGACTTTAATAGAGCGCTTTATTCTCGATCGGCCGGGCGCCATCTTGTGGGCCCGTCCAGGATTGCAGTGACTGTGTGGCGAGCCGCAAATGTGAGTTTGGGATGGGAGGATCGACTGACGCTGGCGACGCCGCTTTATGCCTCGGAACGTTTGGGCTGTCTCTGGTCTACCAAGGGTTTCGACCGCTGGGATATGATTGGGATTTGTAAGGTGGGTGATGTGTGCTCGAAAGGTAGTGTGAAGTCGTTCCAGGCCCTCCAGGCAGAATATGGTTTGAATGGTAGGGAATTTTTTCGTTATCTGCAGGTCCGGCACGCCCTCGCCCCAGTTTTGGCTCCTGATGAGGCCCCGCCTGAATCTTCCCCCCTCGAAGACCGTGTCCTTGATGGGCATCTTCCTGATAGCACTATTTCCCTGATCTATAAAAAGCTGATCAATAATCGGGCGGACTTATTGGTCCGGCTTCGGGAGGCTTGGGTCGGCGATGGGTTGGAACTGGACGACGAAGATTGGCAATCGGCACTCTCTTCTCCCAAGGAGGTAGCCATTCCTGCCCGTCTCCGTTTGGTTCAACTTAAGATCCTTCATCGAGTGTATGTCACTGGTCCGCGTCTGGTGACGATGGGCTTTTCCTTGGATGGGTTATGTAAGCGTGGTTGTGGGTCGAGTGCTACCTTTTTACACATTCTTTGGGAGTGCCCGGCTGTGGCGGCTTACTGGACTGCTGTGCTTGAGGTGATGACTGATGTGACTGGTGTGGCCCTGCGGCCGGAGCCTCGACGATGTCTGTTGAATGTGTGGGAGCCCACTGACTACTCTGTGGCCCAGACCAGATGGGCTACCCTGGGTTACATGATTGCGAAACGGGATGTTGCGCAACTCTGGGGCGCTTCCAGGCCCCCTGAGGTCTCGAAGTGGGAGGACAACATGGACTGGTCCATGTTTCATGAGAAGACTGTTTATGTGGCCAGGGGCAGACCCAGGGCGTGGACGAGGATTTGGGGCCAGTGGAATGAATATCGTGGGGATATCTGTTCCCCTCCCCTTGTAGGCACTGCTGAGGTTGTCCTATCTCCCTAGGCGAGCGTTCCCGGAACTCTTTCATACTGTTTTTTTTTTGCATTTCCGGTTCTCCCCGCTGCTCCCCTCCCCCCCCGACCTTGTTGGAGCCTCAGGGCTCTGGGTGTATTCTCCTGATCGTGGACCATCCCCTCCGTTCTTTGGGCTGACCTTACTTACCGTGCATTCGCCTTTTTAGTGTTTGTTTTTCTTTTTGTATAAAATAAAAATTCAAAATGCTCTGTGATATGTGGGGAGTAATGCTTTGTGCTCGATTTGTGCCTGACCACGGGTGTACATTTTTAATTCATGCCTTGTGCCTTATTATTAGCGGCCAGCCCGTGTGGTTGTAGGCCCATTCTTGTACTTTTCTATGCTTACTCAAATAAAGGTATTTGAAAAAAAAAAAAAAAAAAAAACTCTAACTGATTCGGATTGGTTTGATTTTGGTGAACTCACTCATAAGCATGACAATCTTGGTGACACTACTTGTTCTTCTCATTCTTTAGAGAATAGTGGGGATAGTGATGCTGCGAATGTTTCTTCTGTTGTTCCAAGATGTGTGGAAAATATTCCAAATGATGTCAGAGGATCTGGGGATAATATACAAGTGAGGTGCAGCGCTCGTATCAGAACTTCTCCTTTTCGTTCTGACAATTTTGTTTATTATTAAAGCTGTTTTATTTGTTTTATTTTATTTTGTTTCATTTAATTTTTGTTTTGTTATAGGAAGGGGGGTTGGTAGAGAGTGCTTTCAGGTTTGTTTATAGTATACACCTTTAAAAGAATTTAATGCTTTAAGTGTTCTTAATTCTAGAATGTTAATACTGCATTATTCATTATGTACCTGCTGCTTAACTGGATATGTTGTGGATCTCTTGTGCGGAAATAAAGCTTTCAACTATAAGATATTATCCTGTAGTTTCGCCTTAATATTTCCGGACAAGCACTTCCTACAACTCCTTAGCCTGGAAAGCCAGCTTTTCTTGCTCTTAGCTTTTTCCTGCCATCATCAACAGCTCCATTGAGACATCATCCAGCAGCTCCCGAGTCAATGCCTCCTTTGACACAGCCAGCTGGTTTACCCGGCTATACTCTATCTTACATTAGGCTTTTGTTCCTGAAATGTTCAAAATCGGAAGGCAAGCCAAGATCAGGCCCAATCCACCTCTTGTATCTAACCTGAGCTCCATCACAGCTGGCCATAACTGTGACAATCAAGACTCTTCACTCAGCGTTACTCAGCAGAGGGCGATTGGAACAATAACAGGGGCAGGCCAAATAATTATGGAAGAAACGAGCAAACTTAGCAACATGCATAATCGTGTGCTAACAACATTAAAGGACATCAGAAGAAATGGAGCCCGGAGCTTAATGGCTGATCAAGTCACCTATTCAAAGAACATGTCTAGTTCTGGGCAACTATATTCACCCCACGTTATCAGTTTTTTATAATCAATGCAACAATCCCAGAAGACCGGAAAAGCTCCCTAACACAGCGATCTCACAAAAAAAGTGACACTGCTGACCCCAATAAACAATAGGATGATAGCCCTCTTGGCTATTGAAGCTAAGGTATATGAAATGACTAGGCGTACAGTGGTTGATGGTAGAAAAAGGTAGTTTAATCAGTCAACAACCCCAGGAGCATTCAAGGACCAACTTCACTGGGAACTCTGCATCTCTGGTCTGCTCCCTGGATTCCACACTCTGGAATCCAGTGAGCATAGAGGCCATGAGACTGTGACATCATTGCTAGGATATAACATATCTCCCTTTCTATAAAACAACAAATTGATTAACAAAAATAACTACAATAATAATATTAAAAGTGAACAGATATAAATTGATACCTAGTGGATTTCATTAATATTCTCATTAGAAATACCCAATCAAGGACAGATGTAATCTTTCATCCAAACTGGTTTACATTTAGGCCTAGTAGTTAAAGACATTGAATTGGGTACATCATCTCTTCTCCCAACAGATGTTTTTGGAGATTTTTCTACCAGATCCTTCATTTGTTTGCATTCTAGATCATTACATCTTGTGATACTTCTCACGTTCCATTGTTTCCCATCATCTAATTTCACAATATTGCCAGTCATATGAATAATTTGTTTAGGCTTTGACCATTTAGAGGAACCAGGTTTTCGATTACCCATTAGTTGTGAACGAACCCAGTCACCAACCTTAAATGTTTTGACATTATAACTGATCTTAGAATTGTGATTTTGAACATATTTGTCCTGATATTGTTGAACTTTAAGCGTTAGGTTCTTATCATCAGTCACTTTAGAAACATTTCTAGACATCCACACAGGTTTGACTTTAGATCCAGCCACTCGTCCTTTTAATAAAGAGAATGGAGATATTCCCGTAGCTGTATGAGGAGTATTCCTATAACACCACAACATCTCCTTAACAGCATCTTTACAGTCATCATTATTGTTGTTGGCAAGTTGGATGCATTCTTTCAACACTCGGTTGAATCTTTCTATCAAACCATTTTCTCTTGGATTGTATACAGAGGTGGTAATGTGTTTTACTCCTACTCTTTTAAGATATATAGAAAATTCTTCAGCTATAAATTGCGGGCCATTATCTGATAAGATGGAGCTCGGATACCCTTCCCTACGAAAAATACCATCACAAAATTCAACAATATTGGAGGCTTTAATGTCTCTAACAAAAGCTACTTCAGGCCATTTAGAGTGAAAATCCATCAAGACTATAGCAAATTTATTTTCAATACCTTTGACATGAAATGGACCACAAATGTCAATTGCTACTCTATCCCAAGGCTTTTCAGGAAAGGGAGTTGCCGAAATGGTAGTTTCTTGGGATTTATGAGACTTGTCACTAGACATACATGCTAAGCAATTTCTAACGCACCTGTCTATATCCTTGTCCATTCCAGCCCACCAAAAATCATTCCTGGCCCTTTTCTTCATGCTAGTCATTCCGCTGTGTCCTTCATGTAATAAGTTCAATAATTTGTTACGTAAAACTTCTGGTACAACTAATCTATCACCCCTCCTAAGAATGCCATCATAAAAAGACAATTCCGGCCAAACCATTTTGTAATCAGCTAGAATAGACTTGTCCAAGGATGACAGATCTACACCAACATGTAAGTTGTTAATGATTTGTTGGAGCAAAGTGTCATCTGTCACAGCTTGAATCCATTCCTGTTCAGTGATTGCACAATTACAAGATTCCTCGATACTGGCAACTAACCACTCATCTTTATCCTCAATAGTATCATTCTTGTCACATGGCAAAGGAAGACGTGATAAACAGTCTGCATTTATATTTTTATGACCCGGAACATAATTTATTTGGAAATTATATCCCTGTAATCTATATAGCCATTTTGCTATTCTAGGAGTGGCTCTTGAAGCACCTTTTGTTGTGAAAATGTCAATAAGGGGTCGATGATCTGTTCTTAGTTCAAAAGAAGTTCCCCAAATAAAAGTTTTGAAATGATCTACACCCCACCAACACGCTAATGCCTCCTTTTCAATTACCGAATATGAAGGTTCAGCACCCTTAAGTGTGCGAGACGCAAATGCAATAATTCGTTCAGTTTCATTGTGTTTTTGCATTAGAACAGCACCTAATCCATAAGCACTGGAATCTACAACAATTATAGAGGTATGATTAGGATCATATGGTTTAAGCGCTACGGCTTTTGTGATATCTTTTTTGATGTTTTCAAAAGCCTGTTGACACATTGTTGACCATGCAAAAGAAACGCCTTTTTTCATTAGCAATCTTAAATTATACACTTTGTCAGCAAAGTTTGGGACAAATTTAGAGTAGTATTCTGCAAGTCCCAAAAATGATCGTAACTGATCTTTATTTATGGGATGGGGTGCATTTTCAATGGCTTCTAATAGTTTCATTTTAGGTTTAACCCCTTCACTAGAAATGGTATGACCAAGATAATCAATTTCTTTCACTCCAAATTTGCATTTTTCACCACATACAGTTAGACCAGCATCTTGTAATTTCTGCAGTATATTGTGTACTGTTCGGTCGTGAGAAGATAAGTCTTTCCCCCAAATAAGAACATCGTCTTGAAAAATTCTCACATTCAATTCACCCTTTAAAACATTGCACATGACTCTCTGGAAAACTGAGGATGCCGATGCCAAACCGAATGGCATTCTGAGATATTGAAAAGCACCCTCTGGTGTAATGAATGATGTTAGATGCCTAGAGTCAGAATGTAATTTGATTTGGTGGTATGCATTTGACAAATCTATTGACGAAAAATACTTAGCATCTTTGATGCTCGAAATCATTTCATTAATGTGCGGGAGAGGATACCTATCAATCCAAATGTTTTTATTCAAATCCCTCAGGTCCACACACATCCTAATTTTTCCATTGGGTTTGCGAGCTAAAACGATGGGACTAAGCCAATTAGAAGCTTCAATGGGTTCTATTACTTTGGCATCACACAATCTATTTAATTCATCCTTTAAAGGATTCCGTAGGGCAAATGGTACGTTCCTCACCTTATGGACAGATGGAACATTGTCTGCTTTTAGAATGATTTTGTGTTCAAACTTAGTTAAACATCCTAACTCATTGCTAAATAATTTAGGAAAAACAGATTCCCATTTTGAAGCAGATTCTCCATTCATTAGCAATACATGTTCGAGATAATCATTAGCTAAAACCACTTGGTCAGGATGATTAGGATTTAGTACTAACCCCATCTTCTTAAGATCTTTCCAACTCAATAAAGCACGTCCTTGTTCGACAACATAAACCTTAGTCAAACAGGATCTACCTTTAAAAGTTATTTTGGCATTAAAATAACCTATAACAGGTAACTTAATGCCACAATACCCTTTAGGTCGTGCATCAGAGGTTATTAAGTTGTATTTGTTCCCATTTTCCCACATATTTCTATCAATGATAGTGTACGGCGAACATGAATCCGCCCAAAGCATCATGTACACATCATTTATTAGTACTTCACATTTAGGCGGACAATAATCCTCAGAGATATCATTAACAAAATCATCCTGTAACATCATCACTTCAATATCATTATCATTGTCATTAAATTCTTCTTCATCACTGTTAGCATGAGATTCTACAAGATTTACAGAACGTTTCCAATTACTGTAATCACCGGTTCTACACCACTTGGCAAAATGACCAATTTTTTTGCATTTAATACACGTAACTTTGCTGGCAGGACATTTGTTAAAATCCGCAGTATGTTTTTGACTACCACACCTATAACATACTCTTTTGTTAAAACTAGATTTATTTCTAGAATAGTTTTGTTTCACATCCTTGTTTTCACTTTTGTAATCAGATTTTTTATAACTTGCAGATACAGCATTAACACTACTATTTTCTTCTTCAGAACCTAATTCTTTTACATAATGGGAGGTATTCTCCATTTTTCTAGCTGTATCAAGAGTTCTTTGTAGAGATGGATTTTTGAGTTCAAGTAAACGCTCTTGAATTTTGATGTTTTTAATTCTATTTATAAATTGATCTCTTATTATTTCTTCGTGTAAATCTTTGAATTTACATGTGATGGCTAAGGTTCTTAAACATGCTACATATTGTTGCACATTTTCACCCGCTAATTGTGCTCTAGAGAAAAATTTGTGTCTTTCTACCACTATACTAGTTTTTTTTCCATAGTTTTCTTCTAATGCTTTTAAAGCATCAGAATATACATCCATGGATGTGTCATTGGAACTGGTTTCACTAGTTTCACTTGTCTCATCATTATCAGTAACCGTTGAAACCACACGATTAGTTACAGGTAACGTTTTTAGAACTTTTCTGCCTTCGACACCTAAATTGTGTTTAAGTAATGCTAATTTTCTAGATGGTAAAAATACATCCCCGCCTATGGCTTCTAGGTAGGTTTCAAAAGACTCCGACCAGTCTTCCCAATTCATAGAGGGCGGACCTGGAGACTGCAAGAACTTGGGAGGAGCAACTACAGAAGATGAAACATCCATTTTGATTAATTAAAATTGTAAATATCAGAATAACACTTTGTAATTGGATTGAAAATAATAAATTAAAATAATTAATGTAGTCACCGTTGTCCAAATGGTATTTAAATCAATAAATTAAAATAAAAGAAGTAGTCACCGTTGTCAAAGTTGTAGAATAGTTGTGATGTTGTTATTAGCAGTTTATTTCATTAAATATCACGTGTTGCTTTAAGTTCACTTCCTGTTTAAATTGTGTTAAATCATTACCAGGTGAGGATTTCAGTAAAATTGTAGACTTGTGCGCGTTAATTCTTTGATGTCTGCAAGTTGTAGGCTCGCCGAGTTAATAATTCGTTGGATCGGTGAAGTAACGTGGTTTGTTTACTTCCGACGATCGAGTAATAGCATTGGTTGCTATGGTTATTCAAGATGGCCGCTCTGGTGCGTGATGATGCAGGAGACGTTAATACGTAGACGCGCTGTGGCGCGCTGATGCAATTGTTGATGTGGCAACAAGGAAGAGACAGTGCACGCGAGGTAGCAATCAACACGGCGGCATTATTTAAAATGAATAACGAAGTAAGTTATATGAAGTCTTTTGACATGGCGGCTTCATTTGAAATACATGACGTTGAACGCTGAGAAATGTTGCAATCCTCGTTGAAAAAGAGGAAAAGGTGATTTTTCGGCGAAAAATCGTCTACAAGTAGATAGTAAACTACAGATTGCGCGCTATGTTGATATGCTATGGCAGTTTTTAGGTTGGATTTAAATGATGATTGTTTTTAGTAGATCAAATTACGCGCAAAGAGTATATTCTTTTTTTTTTTTTTTTAAAGAGAAAAATTATTAGTTATCAGGTACCTTGAAATTTTCAAGAACTGTTCAGCCTTCCTGGGGTTGTACGTATTCTTCAGATTGTTGAATTTTGTTCAGTCCTAGTCATGTATTCTTCAAAGTTTTCTTCAATTGGATCCCATCCTCGTGGCCACTGAAATGACTAGGCGTACAGTGGTTGATGGTAGAAAAAGGTAGTTTAATCAGTCAACAACCCCAGGAGCATTCAAGGACCAACTTCACTGGGAACTCTGCATCTCTGGTCTGCTCCCTGGATTCCACACTCTGGAATCCAGTGAGCATAGAGGCCATGAGACTGTGACATCATTGCTAGGATATAACAGTATATGCATCTCTCCTCCTACAAGATCTACAGAACTGGGTCAATGAGGAAAAAATATTATTAGTATATCAATCAGGCTTTATGGCTGGAGCCTCAACACTCAATAATATACTAGCCTTAGCCTATCTGGTTGAACAGTTCACCCAGAAAAAACAGCACCCCCCCTTTTGTTCGCTTTGCGGATTATTCTGCAGCTTCGACTGCTTCAATAGGAATTTACTTTGGCAAAAACTACAGAACTGGGGGATCCCTAGGATGCTGCTGAATGCTATTTTCGCTCTTTGCACTAAAACCTGGGTATGCCTTAAACTAACCCAGAATGTGGGAACAAAGAAGGTGTATACAGACCAAGGCTGCGTTTTAGCACCTTTGCTTCTTAACTTATATACTGCAGACCCTGGTAAATCAATATCAAAAGCTAACCTGTCACCAAAAATTGGGCAGACCAGTTTCTAATGCAGGATGAGCATGATATGATACTAATAGACCAGACAAAAACAGGTCTGCAAAAAGCACTGGACGGATTGAGCACCTATAATGAAGCCAGTGAACTGACACCCAATGCCAGCAAAACAAAGTTAGTGATCTTTGGAAAATACGCAAATAAACTGAAACATCATTGGAGATTGGGCAAATTGAAAATAACCACAACATTGAAATACAACTATTTAGGAGTTTGGTTTAGGAACAATGGCAAGTCCACAGCACACATTTCGCCTATAGAAGCAAAAGCTAAGGCGATGACGCACGCCCTGTGCAAACTTATCTGCAAGTTGCTCAGTTCCTCAGCTGAACCAATTCGAAAGGTTATAAAAGCCAAGTTACTACCCTCAAACCCCTATGGGCACTTAGCCTTTCCTGAGGCAGTGGTCAATACCATTGAATCTGTCAACTGCCGTGCGTTCAAACGGATCTTCCAAATTCCTGCTCAGTAACGGTGTGCCTTGGTGTGACTGGAGTTCCTGCGACAGCAAACAATCTTATGAACACTGGGCATCGATCATTTGTTACTATTGAGGAATAGGTGCATCGCCTCCAAATACAATTAAAGCAACCTTGACATTTTTTTCACAAAAGGTAAAACCTCCTGGGCAGATTTTTTATCAACCACCTGCGTCACATTAAATCATGACATGTCCACCTGGGAGAATTTCTATCCATCAACCAGGAATTTTAAAATTTATTTTAAGGAAACAAGTAACTCTTTTATCCAAACAAGATGACCTGGGGCTAGTAGAGACATCTAGAAGCATTATACAGATCTTAGCCAGCTCATACATGGACAACCAGCCAGCCGAATTTAAATGCTGCACTGAATAAACCAATTTTAAAACAAATTCTGTCCATCAGAATTATGGTTTTGCCAATAAAAGACATTAACGTTCGCTGGAAATCCATTGGGATGGTCATTTCTTGCAGATTGTGTCATCCATGCAAGGAATCTTTGGCTCATTCAGTCTGCCTTTGTCTATATCTGAGTCATGCACGTTGCACTTTAATAAAACCATTGTTTTAAAAATACGGCACTCACACTTGCTTAGAAGCAACAAAACAGCTTTTTAATTTGCAGACCCCAATGGAACTGGCAAGGCTAGAGAAGTTTGCATGTCAACTTTATGGACTTCTGAGCATTGAATCATCACAGGCCTAAAGGGAGACCAAAAGTCAATGACTGCAGTAACACAACAGTTGTAACTTGTTTTACTTTTGGCTTACAACTGTGTCATTTTTAAATTAATTAAGTGAGTTGACATGTTGATGTTTTTACTAAAGAAGGCTATCGAAATTAAATATTCTGCTTACTTTTGTAACAACTTTCAGTAAGTGCAACAAATAAATGTATTCACTTCACTTAACTTGGTCAGGTCGTGCGCGACCAGATACACGCAGTTGAAACTTCGATCTATTAAGTGGTACATTTTACTACAACAGTTAGAAATTCATAACTTCAATTCTATCAATTCTATTTAATTTGTTTTTGTGTTATTTCATTTATTACAATTATCTCTATTTTTCTAAATTGGTTGGACCTTTTCTTGTGTTGTGTTTTCAATGTTTTACTCTCTAATCTCACTGGCCCTTAGGCTCACCCATCTGTGTACCCATGACATTGATATAGGGGATAGGATGCTTGTGAAAAATAAAATCTATAGCCTATCTTGGTGGTGAGAGCTAGCATCATGGGTGGGGTGTCCAAGATGCTGGAACTAGGGGTGATTGAGTACCCCAAGAGTCCTTGGTCAGGCCCAGTGTTGCTGGTCCCGATGGCCGCCCCAAAGCTCAGGTTCTGTGTGGAGTATAGATGGCTCAACCTATTAACAAAGGCTGATTCTCACTCCATATCCTGAGCTGATGTGCTCATTGATAGGTTAGGGGTTGCCAAGTTCGTAAGAACATTTAATATGACATCTGGTTACTGTCAGATTGCCCTAACTGAAGAGTCAAAGGAGAGGTGTGCATTCTCCTCCCCCGGTAGGCCGCTTCCAGTTTAGGGTGATGGCCTTTAGGTTATAAAAATGCCCCTTTGAACTTCAAGAGGTTGGCTAACAGTATCCTGACTGGGTTGGGGGCTTTCAGAGCAGCCTGCCTGGATGACATTGCAGTCTTCAGTTTCATCTAGGAGAATCACCTGTTTGACTTCAAAGAGGTATTTCAGGCTCTACAGGAGGCAAGCCTGTCTCTCAAGGCCAGAAATTTCCAGAAGGAGCAGGGACATGTGGCCTATCTAGAACACCAATTGGGCAGGGTCAAGGTGCAGCTCCTCCTAGCCTAAATGTAGACTATCCTGGCTTGGGAACCCCCCAAAACCCAGACTGAGGTGAGCGCTTTCCTAGGCCTCACTGGATATGATAGACATTTTTTCAAGAGCTGTAGCACCATTGTTGCCCCCTTGACTGAGCTGACTGCTAAAAGCAGCCCAAGAAGGTGATCTTGATAGATATCTGCCATAAAGCCTATGACACCTTGAATGAGGTCATGTGTAGAGCACCAGTACTCAAGGCCTCTTACTTCTCTAGGGAATTTATCATCCAGATGGACTTCTCAGAGCATGGCATAAGGGACTGTACTCTCATATCTCAAGGAAGAGGGCTTAGATCAACCTGCATCCCTCAAGCATGAGGCTACTTCCCAGGGAACAGAGGTAGAGTGCAATAGAGAGGGAGGATTTTGCAGTGGTCTGGGCACTGAAGAAGTTCAGATTATACTTTTTTGAGGCTCACGTCCGGGTTCAGACATGTCACAAATCTGTCAGATGGTTTATGCAGATGAGGGGTGAGAATCCCAGACTGTTGAGGTGGTCCATCTCCTTACAGGTAATTAACTTTACGGTGGAACACCACCCTGTGACTAACTGCCCCAATGATGAAGAAACCTAGGGCCTGTGAATTAAATGCTACTAATGGCTCTGCAACACTGATTGTCTGACCCACTTAAGTAGCAATTTACCACATGCCTCAGGCCTGCCAGTGCAACTTGTAGTGCAGTTTTACATGTCAATTCAACCAGGCATTAAAACCCTTTATTCTGGGCCTCAACCTTTTTTAATACATATTTCACCTCTAATGTAGGCCCCACAAGCCTATAGGGCAGGGTGCATTGTATTTAAAAAAATAAGACATGTGGGTTTACTGTTTACATGTCCCGGTAGTGAAAAACTCTTACTCCATTGGGATAAGATTGGGTTACCTTATTACATTTAATAAGTGGTAACATTTGCTTGGAAATAGAGAGGGATATCATGTTTGGACTCAAATGAATGGTAATATCAAATTCTTTTTAATGATGAAGTCAGATTGTAAGCCATAATTTGGAAAATGCCACTTTTATAAAGTTGTATTTTCTAGGACTCACCATTTGGTGCCTGCTGCCAGTGTCTTGGGTCACATGAGTGTGAGTTGCTCTGCTATTGGGCTTTGTGTATTCCTCCCAGACAGTGAGACAAAAAGGACTAGATGTTGGCAGAATTGGCCATCCTGCCTGGAGGGCTAGTGGCAGAACTGTTTCCTGCTCACTTACACTTCAAACTGCTTGCCTTCATCCCACACAAAGAAACCTGACACTGGTCCTCTGTCACCCCAGACTGCTAGGAGCCTGGCATGGGAATGGAAGACCTTTCTAGAACCATATGTGTGGGTAGAATAGAAAATTCCCCCACTTTAAAGCATTATACAAGTTATAAATATTTGACCCTCGGAACACCTCATCAGTACACTCCTGGACTTGTGGAAAACTTCAGAACGACTGTCTTGTACCTCAGAAGAATGCCCTGTGGCTTGAAGCCTTGTTCCCCAGAGGACTTCCCTGCTGCTGCTAGAGGACTGCCATTCTGCTTGAGGCCTGCTTTGCCCAGCAGCGGGCTACTCTTCAGCTTGAAGGCCTGCCTCGTTGCTTGAAAGAGGACTGAAATGTCTCATTAAACCCAGGATGACCCACTGGAAGTGACTCCAAGGGCTACCTAGCTGGACTTCTTTGTGAGCCACAGGGGCATAACACGCTCCGGAGGCCTTGACCTCTGCACCTGGTCTCTGCTGGAGTGAGTCCTAACCCCCTAATTGGTGTCCCCAGGTCCTGGAGGTTTGGAAGTGGTGTTAGAGGTGCTGCTCTGCCTAACTCTAAAACTTGAGACTTCGTAATATTTTCACCAAAAAGTGGCAGAAGATCTGGCGGAAGACCGGAACCTACCTGCTAGGCGATCCACCCAAGGTGCATCGCCGTGCAACTTTTCTTCACTGTAGCTTCAGCTGTGTTCTTATCTGAAGACAAAAGTGCTGTTCAATGAGACCTCTCAGTCACGGTATCTGGCCACATGGAACTCACTTCGGCTACAGCCTACAAGTTTGTCCCACTAGGGGTTTTCAACGTCCAAAAAGTTGTCTAAGGGTCTGATTTCGTTCTTGGCGGAAACTGTCCCACTGTCACCTTTTCCTCATTTTTTCTGCTTGCCGGCTTTGCGGTCCGGTCACCCTATTTAGATGTTTGTTGGTCCATAGACAAAAGACTGTCTTGATCCCGTTGACAGCAGAATAGGTAAAAGCGGCTGTTGGAGGCAGGACTGACAGTTTCCCCACTGGCCCAATCACGATGTGCATTCCCGCTGACGTGACTGTGGTAGTAAAATCTCCACAAGTGAGTTGGCAGAATGAAAGTAATAAAAGCCAGAAACTCACTTTTTCTCACTTACATACTTCTGGTTGCATCATGGATCTGATCTTCCAAGTCACCACACCATGTTTTTTTCCGACAAAAACATGGAACGGTAAAACAACGCCAGTCAAATCTCAGATGAGATTTATCCTGTGGGGATAGATATATACGCAACTATGATTCAATAATGACTCAGGAAATGAAGAGATAAATCTGTGTAAATTTAGAAGCCTTGAGAAAGCCCCAGGCTCAATAGCCCTAGGGGGTGAAACACGTTTTGGCTGTTCTTGGATACGGATCTAATATTCTGATAATAAAAGTGGAGCTAGGAACATATTGGCATGAGTATGACTAATAACTAATGGGAAAACACTCCTATGGTCTTTGAATTAACTTTTCAGAAATGTTCCTGTTCCTCTGATAAGCCAAAGAGCTGGCCATACAGGGAGAGGCCCTCCTGTGACAGCAAATACAGACCCTGTTGCAAGAAGGCAGGGGCCCTCATATCTGCTCGGCCACGCATAGTGGCTCCCAGGGGTGACAAACAGCAGCAAAAGTGGAGGCCGTCTTGATTGCAGCAGTGTTGGGAGGCAAGTGAGCTTTTTGTTCAATGCCGTGTACATGTGCGCAATTGTCAGCATAGATGGACAGGTATTGGCTTTTGTACGCTACTTCCAACAACGTTAGCCTATGACTGTGTCAGTCGTGAAGTTCACCTCCCTTTATGCAGTTAGCTTCTTTCACGCCTGTCTGATTCCAAATGTCATATCGGAGAGGTCTGGCACTAGCCAATTTCGAAGTTCAAAATAGTGTGTTTGTGACTATTAAGTGCATCACCACAACTCAAAATGGGGGATAGTTTTAGATATTCAAACTTTGATGGACACTCATATAAGCATTTATATGTAGTGCATTCATGTGCTGAAAAGCGATATTACCGCAGTGTTGTTTACATTTCTGTTGAGTTTACTTTGGAGAAAAAAATCATAATTATATGTCAGTGATACATTTTAAATGTATTATTTACATATTTTGATAATTTCATGTTAGGGAGTTAAAAAAGGGAGACAGTTGCTAATGGAGCTTTGACAGCTGCAGATGTGCTCCTGTTTGTACTACATTGCTAATAATGTCATACAAGTGTGCTGATTACACATGGGTACTTACAGTTGAGAGAGCGCAAACTGACCTAAATGTATGAGTACATCACACTTACCTGTAGTAAGCACAAATCATGAGGAGAAATGCCATGAGTGCTAGTAGTATCTGCAATTATATTCTGAATGTATAGCTAATGTAGAGATTTAAGTAGAAGTGGAACTAATACAGAAATGTGTGACACTATATGATTTTATTAGATGTGATTATTCCTGAATCCATGTCGTGTAACTGCTAAAATGTAAGATGGCATGTGGTTAAACGCAGAATGTGGTAGGCCTCAGGGCCAGAGCTAGAAGGGAAGGGGAAGGTGTTTCTTTTCACGACATAGATTGAACTAATGTTTTGGCTATTGCATTAATGGGCCATGATTTATAGATGTGTTTACTGAATAATAGAATAAGAGTATTAACATGCCTTAATTAATGAAGAAGTTGAATGCTATAATTATTATGAGAAATGTTGTAGGCCTGAAATGCTTTAACATTGATTTACACGTACATGTCTGGGCCGAGAAATGTTGCAAACCTTTTTGGAAGTCTATGAGAGTTGGGTTCTTGGCTGCAGATGTCTGTCTGCAAGAGAAAGGGAGGATCCGATTATAAATAATATGAATAGAGGTCTGTTCAGTAGACGGCCCAGACATGGAGGAGGGTTCCGGAATGTTTAAGGGGTATCAGCGGGCCGGAGAAGAGTCTGAGAAGCAAGGTCAACTCCAACGTATGAGGCCCAATACAAAGCAGCATGGAAAAAGCCAGAAGCTACACCACGTGAGAGGCGTCTCATGAGGGGCGTCTCAAATGTTGTTGACTGTTTTGTATTAGGGACAGCACCCCTGGGTGGAGTTAGAGCAGATACCTGAGGACCCTTTAGAGAGCGGATGGGTAGGCAGAGAGGGGTCATGACTGGAGAACTATAGGTTTTCACCAAGAGACTAAGAGTGAGTGACTTCCCTTGGGGGTCATTCACTGCTGACACCTTTGTTAGGTTGGGATTTGGTTAAGTAGGGATACCATCTAGAGCAGGGTAGGGACAGCCTAACCTGTGTGTTTTCCTCCAACTTAAATGAAGGAGAGATATGCGTCAATGCTGATAGCTTTATTATTCTTAGAACTTGTGTTGGTAATTTCCGTTGCTCGTCTGAGGGCTTTCAGAGAGCACATGTATGTAGTTGGACCTGTGTATCTCGTGAATCTCATTCTGAGATGTCTGTATTTGCAGCTTATCCTATCCTTACAATAAACTTTTGAAAGCTAGAAGTTGTTTGTGTTCTTTTGGAGCGGGGTCCTTTATTGGGTGAACTAACTTGGGGAGAGAGGCACTTTCTTCCTCAAAGACAGGCAACAAAGGTTCAGTCGACCAGATCGGGGTTTAGATCAATAGTGATAAGGTATCGATCAAAATCTCGCCCTTCCAGTTGGTAGCTATAGAGGATGGTTGCCTTCTTGAGGACGGTGACCTAGGCCAGGTTAGCTTACCCCAAGGCCCCTAGAAATCGATGATCGGAAGAACCGCCCGCTGAAGAAGATCCGGATGACGTGAGACAGAAAAAGCAGCAGTATCGGTCGAGAGTGAGTATAAAGGGTCATGCGTGTTAGATTGCGGTGTTTTGTATTGTATCTATGTTGTAATGTCTGGCGGAGTTGAATGTCTGTAGAGTGACTGTGGAACAGGTTGTGAGCGCGCGCAACCGGTGGAAATCTTAAGTTCAAGGAGAGCTTAAGTGGTTCGGGTGTATCGGACACCCAGAGTAATTGTCAAATAGTGTGAAGGGGGTCATGAGGTACCATTGATCACCCGAAAGACCGAGATAGGGGGAACGTAAGAGTGAGTGCGTGAGTAACGGACGCTGGTCGGAGGTTACTGTGTGTGTAAGCAACCTATCAGAGAGACGATAGACATTTCGTCAGTTGTGTTGACAATTACATATAGACTGTGGACGTACAGTCGAGGGAAGTGACCGCTTGGTCGGAAGTAGTCATTTTTCGGTGTATGAATGGGACGCATGCATGACCGGGAGACGAGTTGAGAAAGGAGGGGTGCTGCTGCGAAGCGGAGAAAAGTGACGTCAGGAAGTGTCGCGACGTGATTGGCCGACAGGAGAAAGACCGCGCTGTGATAGGCCAGCTAGCAAAGACGTCAGAAGGTGTCGCTCTGTGATTGGCCGACCGGAGAAAGACCGCGCTGCGATAGGCCAAGTTAGCAAAGCCGCGACAGGATTGGTGGATTGTCATCAGGAAGTAAACAGAGTAGCGAGGCTGGATATTGTGCGCATAATTATGAAGTGTTTTAAATGGCTGAGAGCGGTGTTTAAAAAAGAGAAGCGGGGATCGTATGAAGGGGAAGAAGCCCCGCCGGAGGGTACGCCAGCTCGTTACATGGCAGTGAATGTTGGGTTGCATACGATCCTTTGGATATCAGAGTGGAGTAAGATTACGGAAGGATATGAGGAACTGACGTTCCCGAAGTACGGGACGTTCAGATTAGAGGTGTTACATCGATTAAAATCAGTCATGACCTCAATGAGACCCTTGCCTAGACCGACCCCGTTTGAAGCCCTTGATGCATGGATTAGGGCAGCGCATGAAAAGAATATGAACAGACGACAAGAAAGGGTGAAACGATCGGTAAGGGCAGTGCAGGATGCCAGGTGGGATGCGGATGCTAAAAGATGGAGAGTGCATAACATGGAAGTAAATAAACTGTACCCGGTGTTAGAGGTGCCCGGAAATAAAAGCCCCCTAGAAGAAGATGATGAGAGCGAAACAGAGGACAGCCTGATAAACAGATTACTGACAGACAGGCCACCCCCGTATAATAGGGCAGGGGGAGAGGTCGAGCATAGTGAAAGAGAAAAGGGGGGCAATGCAGGAGAGCATGGACCGCTTCCCAGTTCAGAGTGGGATCCTGAGGCAAAGAAAGAGCTGTCCCAGCCTAGTCAGGTGCAACAGGTAGTCGGGAGGTTTGTGGTACAAAGAGCGCCGGAAACGGAGTGCGCCACATCCTACGGATTACCAGCTGCACTACAGGTACCTGTTACCATAGGTCCTATAGTATCGATATATGACCCAGAGAGAGCAAGAGGGGAAGAACGGGTACGGAAGGACAGAGAAAGAGCAGGGACGGCAAGGAGGAACGATACGATTAATTCCCCAAGTCAGATGCCGATACCAAGAGAATGGAGCACCCCGATGCACACAGCAGGGGATCCAGGAGGGGACCCTGGGGGCCCTAGATGGCCAGTGGATCTGAGGGGATCTGGACGAAAATCCTTTCAAGAGCTAAATGAGTACATGAAGAAGTGGGATGAGGCAGTGGAGGCTCACAAGAGCATCATAGCTGTAGAAGCTGAAAGGGAAAGTCAGGACAGCAGAGCTCGGACTCACTGCGGGGCTGGGGAGAGCAGCCCGGAGTGGGACTGTAGAGAGAGAGATAGTAGGGGAGTCACCCATTGGGCCCGGAGTGGAGATAGAACAGACCTGGAAAACGGGGGCCCCGGGAGTGGAGGGGTGGCGTGCCCAATACTCAGTGAAGGGGAGAGGAGAGCGCAAGAGTACAGAAACAGCTTTAAGTGTCCACACTGTGTGCCCGGCACCAGAGAACAGAATGGGAGTTGTGAGAGGTCGCACCATAGTCCCTGTGATGACGGAAACGAGCGCAGCCCAGGGAATATGGGGAACCAGGAAGGATCGTATCGGATACTGAGCGATACCAGGCAAAGGGAGAGTAGCGACCAGAGGGAAAATAACAGAGAGGCGTACGGCGAAAGGAGAGAAGCAGGAGAGAGTGGGCAGAGCAAGAGTGGGGGTAACAGGCCCGTGTTCCATCACCTTCCAAGATCGGATGGCCGAGCATGGGACCTGGAGAGATGGGAGCAAGGGAGAGCACTCATTAACTCTCCCGAGCCCAAACGTAGAGCTCGGAGTTGGGATGGTAGGGAGACCAGTGAGCCCCCTTCGAAAGACATATTGCGAGCTGAGATAAAAGCTAAGAGACTCGATGTCGCCAGCTTAAGGTCAGACCTGGATGACATGATAGATGGTACCCTGCCTTTAGAAAGAATGGAAATGTATGAGCAGGATGAAATACTGTATATGGCAAAGGACATCACTCGAAAGGCGAGAGCAATCCATGAGAAGTTAGTCGAACTAGCAGGCAAATATATGGTGGACCTGTCAAGAACCAAAGCATTACAGGGTAACCACAGGCTACATTACACAGATCGAGACCTAGATGAGAGGAGAACGATTGGGCTGAAAACGCACATAAGGGAACTGATCACTGGAATAAGGACATGGAGGGCACTAGATAAGTGGGAAGAGAGGTGGTCCAAGAAAGGGACCGTCAGGAGAAGCACGCTTGGGACGACACCAGGAAGGCTGCAGGGAATAGAAGCATACCCTTTGCGTGAAGTCGCCAATGGGAACTATGTGCATGTCCCTTGGAGTAGGGGAGATTTAGCTGCTTTTACCACCTCCTTCCCCAAATTGCGGGAAAACCCAGTGGAGTGGTACAAGCAAGTCGAGAGATTTGTAAAAATCTCAAAGGTCCTATGGATAGATCTGAACACGCTGTTCGACATTGTAGTACCAGGAGATCTGTGGACAGCATGCAAGGTTAGCGCTGAGTGGCCCACAACGGAGCCGGAGAGAGATGCTAAGACTAATGGGCCGTCCGAGATTGTGATGGCAAAATTCGAGAGAGTGATGACTTGGCTGAAAGAGAGAGTGCCAATGCAAGACATAGATTGGGTCAGAATAGACCGAACTAGACAGGAACCCAAAGAGACAGTCCACGAATATTACGAGAGATTGCTGAAGGCGTTTAAACAGTATAGCGGCCTGGATGTAATGGATCCAAAAGACATAGGGCAATTCGTGTCCAAGTTCGTCCTGGGACTGAGACCGGATATTAGTTTAATGATTCAGCAACACTCGATTTGTTGGCAAAGTAAACCCCTAGACGAAATACTGAGGTATGCCAGGTACTGCTGTGATGAGATAGACTCCAAGGCTAAGAAACTAAAAGAAAAGTTGATGGTGGTACAGATGCAGGCAGCAGGAAAGGGGGGACAGCAGCAACAGCAGCAAGGACAGCAGCAACAGCAGCAAGGAACAGGTACAGGAGGAAAGAAGCAGTACAGTCAGAACAAGGGCAATGAGGAGAGTTCCACCTTTAGACCCAGATTAGACATAGCTGCCTTGAAGAAAACGACTAGGTGCCACCAGTGTAACGAGGTGGGGCATTGGAAACGCGAGTGTCCCTACAATGTAGAGATAGGAGAGCAAGAGATAGAGGAGGAAGAGGTCCAGAGCGCGCCTACAAGAGGGGTGACGCCATACCAGGGAAAGGTGCTCAAAGGGGGGGGGGCTCCTCCCCGAGCCCAGTTCCCGCAACCTCCTCGAGTAGGGACTATGGGTAAGACCTATAGACAGATGCCCCTGTTTGTAGAAGGAGAAGAGTGCTATTATGTGGACCCATTAACCGGACAGAGAGTGGAAAGAGAAGACTGCACCCTCGGGGCAGCCTTGGAGGTGGACCAGAGGGGACCCTATGTCGAAGCAGAAGTAGCAGGGTGCCCCACGACATTTCTGGTGGACACAGGAGCCACTAGATCCACGATCAGATCAGCTGCAGTTCCAGACCTGCCCATGTCTGGAGAGACCATACAAGTGGTGGGGGTCGCAAACAGGAGAATAACCAGCCAATTGACAGAACCAGTACAGGTGAAAATAGGGAAGTACAGCGATGAGCACCAGTTTGTGGTTTGCGATTCAAGTCCTGTGTGTCTGCTAGGCAGAGACCTGTTGTGTAAATTGAATTGTACAATATACTGTACACCTCAGGGAGTGGAGGTATTGACCAATGATGATGACGCAGACTTCAAAGTTGCAAACTCAAGAATATGCGTGGAGCTGTACCCTACTTTGACAGTAGATGAGCTCCCCTGGGACTTGAGAGAGACAGTGGCACCAGAAGTATGGGACTTCACTGGGGAAGAGATTGGATTGGTCAAAGGGGTGGACCCAGTGAAAATTGTAGTGAAACCGCATGCTGAGTTCCCAAGAACACCCCAATATAAATTGACTCCAGAAACGATTGCAGGCATAAAGCCCGTGATCGAGTCCATGATTAAACAGGGAATACTGAAAGAAATCGTGGGTAGTCCATGCAACTCCCCGATTATGGGTCTGCAGAAACCAAATGGGAAATTTCGGATAGTACAGGACCTTCGAAAGATTAATAACATAGTCGTTTCGTGTTGTCCAGTGGTACCGAATCCATCAGTGATACTGTTTCAGATTCCATTCCAAGCTGAGTGGTTCACTGTGATTGATCTTTGTCAGGCTTTCTTTTCGATCCCTCTGGACGAAGAAAGCCATTTTCTTTTCGCATTTAAGCTGGAAAATCGCGTCCTAACATGGTGTCGTATTCCTCAGGGGTATACAGAGAGCCCATCGATCTTTAACCAGCTTTTGAAGAAAAATCTTGAAAGTCTAGTGCTGCCCCAGAAGTCAGTTCTGGTCCAGTACATAGACGACCTCCTCGTGGCGTCAGAAACAGAAGAAGCTTGCAGAGAGGACTCCATTGCTTTGTTAAATCACCTAGCTGCCAATGGGCACAAGGTGTCCCCGGGAAAGTTGCAGTACTGCCTGACAGAAGTGCAGTACTTGGGACACAGAATAGAGAAAGGCAAACGGAAGGTGTCACCAGACAGGATAGAGGCGATCATGAAAATGAATGCGCCTAAGACACAGAGAGAGGTCAGGATGTTCCTAGGGATGGTGGGTTATTGCCGACAGTGGATCGCGAACTTTTCACTGAAAGCAAAGCCCTTGCAAAAACTGACGCACAAGGAGGTGAGCGATCCGGTACCATGGGACAAAGACTGTTTGATGGCATTCTTACAGCTGCGAGAGGACCTGTGTCGTGCTCCGGCATTGGGAATGCCTGATTACAATAAACCATTTTTTTCTTTACTGTTGTGAGAGAGAAGGTTGCGCGTTGTCTGTGTTAGTCCAAATCCATGGGAATGCCCGTAGACCAGTTGCTTATTTCTCGGCTACTTTAGACCCAGTAGCCGCAGCGTTGCCCGGATGTCTCAAATCCGTTGCTGCAACGGGTGTCAGCATTGAGAGATGTGAAAATATCGTCATGGGGCACCCGTTAGAGGTGTGCGTGCCCCATTCTGTTGAACTGTTGATGACCAGGACCAAAACACAGCATCTGACTAACAGCAGGCTCACGCGCTATGAGCAAGTTATTCTTGCTGCAGAGAATGTGACCCTCAAGAGATGCTCTGTTTTGAACCCTGCCACCTTGATGCCACTCCCAAATGATATCGAGGATGATGATGAATGTACAGACCATGACTGCCTCGATGTGACTGAACTATGCACCAAACCCAGACCCGACATCGTAGATGAGCCACTGACCGACCCAGACGAAATTTTCTTTGTCGATGGCTCATGTGTAAGAGACGAAGTTGGGCAGTTGAGAGCAGCTTACGCTGTTTGTACAATTACTGGAGTTGTAGAAGCTGGGTGCCTGGAAGGAGTACACTCCGCTCAGGTAGCCGAGATTATTGCCTTGACACGTGCTTGCTTGGCAAGCAATCAAATTCGAGTCACCATATACACCGACAGCCAATATGGTTATGGGGTGGTTCATGATTACGGGCAGTTATGGTCTCAAAGAGGGTTCATGACCTCTTCAGGCTCTCCCATTCGCAATGGAGAGTTTGTGCGCCTGTTGTTAGAGGCGTTGCAATGCCCAGCAGGTATCGCAGTTGTAAAGTGCACCGCACATACCAGAAATGAGGACTTCGTTTCGAAAGGTAATAGATATGCTGATGAAGTTGCGCGGTATTGCGCAGAACAAGGGTACTCTTTCACAGAGGTGGAAGTGGGTGGAATAAATGTAAGGACTGAATTAGCCATGATATTGGAAACTGTTGATACTTGGGACGAATTGGCAAACATGCAAGAAGATGCTCCTGATTTTGAAAAAGAAACATGGGAAAAGGCAGGATGTGTAGTGGGTGAGTCCCATTTTTGGGTCTCAGCAGATGGCAGAGCAGTGTTGCCAAATGAGATGGTGAGCCCAATGGCCAGACACATACATGGTCCCGTACACCTAGGGAGAGACGCTATGCTGAGAGTGTTTAGACAGACTTGGTACAATCCTAAGTTTAGAATAGCAGCAGAAGCAGTGTGCCAGCGTTGTGTGACCTGTCAGCAGCTGAACGTAGGGAAAAGAACACCAGTTGCACTGAGTCACATAGGAAGGTCTGGAGGTCCATTCAATCGAATGCAGATAGATTTCATTGAAATGCCGAGATGCAACCGCCTCCGCTATGTCCTGGTGGTTGTTTGTGTGTTCTCCAGATGGGTTGAGGCATACCCTACACGTAGGTGCGACACCCTCACAGTGGCTAAGTTACTGCTTAGGGAACTCATTCCGCGCTTCGGGGTGCCGGCCTCTTTGGAATCAGATAGGGGAACGCATTTCAATAGCGAGCTTGTGAAGATGATTTGTGCAGCTCTGAATATCGATCAGAAGTTGCATTGTAGTTACCGACCAGAAGCCTCAGGAATTGTGGAGCAGATCAATGGCACGATCAAAGCCCGAATTGCAAAGGTGTGCTCCTCAACGACCCTGAGTTGGCCTGACGCCCTGCCATTGGTCCTCATGAGCCTTCGTAGTACCCCAGACAGAAGAACGGGGTTGTCCCCACATGAGGTGTTAATGGGGAGAGCAATGAGGCTGCCATCTGTCCCAACTACTGCACTGTTAAATATCACAGATGATATGATCCTGGACTATTGTAAGGGGCTGTCTGACGCCATTCATTCTGTGTCCCTTCAGGTGCAGGCTGCCGAGGTTCCATCGTGCCAGGGCCCGTGCCATGACCTGTATCCTGGGGACTGGGTCCTGGTGAAAAAACATGTGAGAAGAAGCTGCTTGGATGTTCGTTGGCGTGGGCCCTTCCAGATCATCCTGATCGCGAATACGGCTGTGAAGGTGGGAGGCCTGCCCAATTGGATCCACGCGTCACATACGCGAAGGGTTCCAGCACCTCGGGAAGAAACAGCTCCTCTCTCGGATAGACGTCCAGCAGAGGACCGAGAAGCCATAGAGGGGGCTAGCCAAGCTGAAGAGGTGCCAGCGGAAGCAGGGAACGAGTCTGACCAAGCTGAGGACGGTCAGTACAACAGCGAAACAGACGACGCTACAGAAGGAGAAAGTAGCTGGGAGTACGAGTCAGACACTGACAGGTCTGATAGAGAGCGAGAACAGACAAGAAGGAGAAGGAGTAGAAGGGCACGTGGAGAAGCTAATTGGCCGCAAAGAAGGAGCTCTAGCCTGAGGTCAACTCCAGAGGTAACCCTTCCTCCGATATCAGAAGACTCAGACCCGGAAGAAGGTGCTCAGGGCGCTGAAGCACCGGACCGAAGAAGGTCAAGAAGAGTGCGTGTGCCTAACAGAAGATACTCCACACCTGAGTGGACATATCTGGCGACAAATGTCTTTGAAGCAGGAGACAGGGAGGATTCGAGCGGTGGTGGTGTCCAGTTCTGAGCCCATCGTCACCGTGGAAATACGACTGTTGGTACCCGGAGTCGAACAAGAAGGGTCACTAACATTCATGCTCCCCAGACCTCCCCGCCTCAGCAAGTTAAAACACATGTTTCTTTCAGAATTGCAATTCCCCGACTTTGGTACAACGATAACAGCCCATGAAGAGCACAATCTTCGTTTGGAAATACTGAACTTTGCTATCGAAGCTGCAGGTACAAACCTGATAGTAGATGCTTAAAGGACTTTGTAAATAAAGCAAGCAGAAACAAAGAAGATTACCTAGCGCCCAGGAAGCAGAGAATATTAGGGAACTTCCCTTGAGTTGATGGAGAAGGGCTAGGGTTGTCTTTATTGAACTGTTAAAGGACTTTTGCGAAAAAGGTTGTCAGCTTCCAGTTGTGTGATTCTAAAGACAAAAAGGAGTAAAAAGAGACTGTAAAGGAACGAGAAGAAAGGAACTTTGTGCCAAGATAAGAGAGAGCCATATTGTCTGACGAAATGGAAGCCGGCACCCAGAACCGCAGAGCTAAATGTATAATAGGTACACTAATAGTAGGAGTGATAATATTAATAGCTTTAGTGGTAACAATTTCTTATGTAAAGGGACATGAGGAAGAGGCGAAGGTAACTGATGTGAAATCTGTAGAAACGCTTACACCCACTGTTGCTGGTGAGAAAAGGGAAAACACTCAAGAGAAGGCGTTATTAGCTGCAGAAGCCCGCAGGTTACACGTAGATGAGTCCCAAGGAGACTTTAGGTCAAATGCTTATGCTAAACTCTTATATGAATACGTGGATGCCATGGAGGTTAAGGACTGTTACGTCTGCATGCAGTTGCCGGCGTCTGTAGATGAAGGCATTAGATATCATCACCTCCCGCTGACATATGGCATTACATGTAGCTTATTGCTTAGTATATTTTATGAGAGAGATAGTTTTGAATACTATTTCTCCAACTATGATTCAGTGTTGCCAGAAGTCCCAAATTATAAGCAGATGAACAAATGGGACTACTGGAAGAGTGAAGACAGATTGGCTAAGTTCTTCATTCCTTGGATTACCTTAGATACTTCACATGCCCGTAGAAATAACCTGACATGCAAGGTGTCAGAAGTCGAGAAGAAGTTCATAGGGCAGGTGGATGATCGTTACAGGAGACAAAAGATTTTGAAAAAATCAGGACAATGGAAAACAGATTGGACCGAGGAAGAGAAGGCACACAAGAGAAAGGGTAGTAGTGGTCCAATAGCTTTAGATAAGACGCAGAAAGGAAAGCTATGTCTTCACCGAGCCAAAACGTATTATGAAAATGTATACGTGGGAGAAGTCAGCTGTGAACATGCTTTCAATATAGAGTACTATACTAAGGATTTCCTGAAGGGAATGCAAGTGATTCCAAATGTGTATTTTGTATGTGGAAGAAATGCCTACGTGAGACTACCTGACAACTGGTATGGATCATGTTACCTAGCAATTGTCTTCCCCAAAATATATCATGCACAAGACTTAGTGATCATTGAGGGCAAGACATCATCGAGGGGAAGGAGAGATATAGGAGATGCAGAAATGGTTGGAGATGTCTTTGGAGCTATGTTCCCTCTTTTGGGAGTAATCCTTAATGATGTTAAAATTAGACGACTGGCAACAGTCGTCGACAGGTTGTCTGCCAGCACTGCTCAGTCCTTAATGCTGGTAGAGGGAGAGATGCAATCGATAAGGGCTATGGTTCTTCAGAACCGTCTTGCGTTAGATGTCCTACTAGCAAAAGAGGGCGGAGTCTGTAAGGCTTTGAAGGTCCAGGAATGTTGTACTTACATTCCAGACAATTCGAAGCCCCTTGAGAAAGTTATTAGGAACATAACTGATATTCACAAGGAGATCGAAGACTTGAGTAGAGAAAATGTCTGGGAAAAGGTGGGCCACGGAATGAGTGAAGTTGGAGGGTGGATTTCCGCCTTAGGCAAAAGCTTTGTGTGGTATATACTAAAACCTATCATCATAATATTGATCTGTGGGATCATATTGTGGGGATTGGTGAGGGTATTCAAATGGTACAGAGCAAGAAGGTCAGAAAGGGCCCAAAGAGAGCAGCTGCAGAGATTGGCTGCCATACAAGATAATCAGTACAGGAGTCTGAGGGCTCTGGAAGCGCAGAGACAAGTTATGCCAGCAATAACTGCAGTTTAAATATTAGTGATGACCCCGAGAGGTCATCAAAGGGGGGAACTGAGAGAGCGCAAACTGACCTAAATGTATGAGTACATCACACTTACCTGTAGTAAGCACAAATCATGAGGAGAAATGCCATGAGTGCTAGTAGTATCTGCAATTATATTCTGAATGTATAGCTAATGTAGAGATTTAAGTAGAAGTGGAACTAATACAGAAATGTGTGACACTATATGATTTTATTAGATGTGATTATTCCTGAATCCATGTCGTGTAACTGCTAAAATGTAAGATGGCATGTGGTTAAACGCAGAATGTGGTAGGCCTCAGGGCCAGAGCTAGAAGGGAAGGGGAAGGTGTTTCTTTTCACGACATAGATTGAACTAATGTTTTGGCTATTGCATTAATGGGCCATGATTTATAGATGTGTTTACTGAATAATAGAATAAGAGTATTAACATGCCTTAATTAATGAAGAAGTTGAATGCTATAATTATTATGAGAAATGTTGTAGGCCTGAAATGCTTTAACATTGATTTACACGTACATGTCTGGGCCGAGAAATGTTGCAAACCTTTTTGGAAGTCTATGAGAGTTGGGTTCTTGGCTGCAGATGTCTGTCTGCAAGAGAAAGGGAGGATCCGATTATAAATAATATGAATAGAGGTCTGTTCAGTAGACGGCCCAGACATGGAGGAGGGTTCCGGAATGTTTAAGGGGTATCAGCGGGCCGGAGAAGAGTCTGAGAAGCAAGGTCAACTCCAACGTATGAGGCCCAATACAAAGCAGCATGGAAAAAGCCAGAAGCTACACCACGTGAGAGGCGTCTCATGAGGGGCGTCTCAAATGTTGTTGACTGTTTTGTATTAGGGACAGCACCCCTGGGTGGAGTTAGAGCAGATACCTGAGGACCCTTTAGAGAGCGGATGGGTAGGCAGAGAGGGGTCATGACTGGAGAACTATAGGTTTTCACCAAGAGACTAAGAGTGAGTGACTTCCCTTGGGGGTCATTCACTGCTGACACCTTTGTTAGGTTGGGATTTGGTTAAGTAGGGATACCATCTAGAGCAGGGTAGGGACAGCCTAACCTGTGTGTTTTCCTCCAACTTAAATGAAGGAGAGATATGCGTCAATGCTGATAGCTTTATTATTCTTAGAACTTGTGTTGGTAATTTCCGTTGCTCGTCTGAGGGCTTTCAGAGAGCACATGTATGTAGTTGGACCTGTGTATCTCGTGAATCTCATTCTGAGATGTCTGTATTTGCAGCTTATCCTATCCTTACAATAAACTTTTGAAAGCTAGAAGTTGTTTGTGTTCTTTTGGAGCGGGGTCCTTTATTGGGTGAACTAACTTGGGGAGAGAGGCACTTTCTTCCTCAAAGACAGGCAACAAAGGTTCAGTCGACCAGATCGGGGTTTAGATCAATAGTGATAAGGTATCGATCAAAATCTCGCCCTTCCACAGTATTAAAATCCATCAGGCATTCATGCATCAGAGTCCCTTGATCAATTGAATATGTGCAGCAAAATACTAGTTTCAACTTTATATTTTACAAAACCAAAATAAATACTGGCAAAGACAGATAAAATCAGCAGCAAATAAATATGCATGGATTGAGACAGAAATGCCCCAAAATAAAATAATACCGTACAATGGAGAGCTCTATGCTTGTTTTACCAGATTTCGCATCACAAATGTCTGTGGAAAATGGTGAGAATGAGACCGACCAGTAGGATGAATGCACTGTAGGTATTATTGAGAGGTGAGTTGGAAGTGCCACATTAGAAAAAAGAAATGATGAGCAGGAATGAAGAAGATGCATCATTAATTAGAGGGAGAACATGAGTTGTGAAAGGGTGGTCTAATAAGAAATCATCAATCGCTAAAGAGAGTTCTGGGTGGTGTGCAACAAATTGTCATGGAACAGTCAATATATGTGGAGAAGGGATAAAGTTTGGCCCTGAGGGACATTGAGGGATATGTAAGACTGAAAGAAAAGTAAATGATGATTTTTCCTAGCCAGTTGTAGTAACGGTAGTGATGGGACGCCTGGCATATATAAAGTTAAGGGCCAGATGTAGTTATCCAAATACCGGTCGGTAACGGCCGAAAATACCGAATTTCGGCCGTTACCGACCGGTATTTGGATATTGAGTTGTAGGGCTTCAAAAGACTACCGATTCGGTAAATTTACCGATTCGGTAAATTACCGAATCGGTAAATGAAATGTAGGAAGCACAGTTAACAGTGCTTCAGGGCTTTAAGGATTCGTTATTTACCACCAACTATAAGTTGGTGGTAAATAACGAATTCCTATGTAAATGCAATTATGTGCATTTACACATGTGCCATGTGACAGACATACATGCCCTTAGGGCATGTATGTGTGCCACATGGCACACAAGCACTAATCAGGGGTGCAGCAGGGTGTCAAAGTGACACCCTGCCACCCTTGACTATTCCACAATTTCGACATTCATTCCTATGGGCCTCCAGGCCCATAGGAATGAATGGCAATTACCGAATCGGTAAATACCGATTCGGTAATTACCGAATCTTACCGATTCGGTAAAAAATACCGAATTATTACCTACATCTAATTTACCGATTCTAAAATACCGAATCGGTAAAATTCGGTATTTTAGAATCGGTAAAAAAGATTTACCTACATCTGGCCCTAAGACGCTTAATTTACCTTTGGTTAAAGTGGAAGGTATAAACGTGCCATAAACAAGATAGCATTTGATGTATCTTCCCATTGGCTTATAATGGTTTGATAGAATCCTAAAAAAAAAATTATACAATTACCCTTCTGAGAAAGAAAGACTTTGAAGAAGGAAGTTGGGGAGATATTGTGGGTATTAGAATAGAACACCTGATTGTCACCGTCTCATAAGATACAGCACCATTGTGTTACGTTTATGCCAGGCGAGGTAAAAGTGCTTCAAAATGAGTCTTGGCCAACAGATGATGTTAAAAGAAGGGGTGGAGAAACACAGAAGGACCTATATGTTTATCTTAGAAATGTCTTTGCAGTTTAAATGTACACACGGCTCGCATCGTATTGGACAAAACACTGCCTGATGCAATTGACTGCATGTCCTAATGTTAATTACATACTACAAATGTGTTTCTATTTTAGTAGCAACGATAGATTTAAGCCAACCTCATAAGCTTTTTTACATTTCTTTTCAGACCAAATACAGTGAAGATCTTCGTAGGTCGAGTGTTCCTTCCACGGTAAGCATATTCATCCTTACACTCACATTGTGGTACGTCTTTTAGCCTAAAAACCTCTTTAACCAGGGACCTCATTTAAAGAGCTTTTTTCAATTTGCCGTTTATAAAAGCATGTGTAAAGCTGTATACTGGGCAAAACAAGCATTTTTTGAAAGATTTCAGGTACACTAAGTATCTAAGTGGGCTGTTTCCCTGCTCATTATGTAAGTTTTAATAAAGGGCTAAAAATAGGTACACCCCCCGTGCCCGACAGATTAGCACACATAAAAAATATAGGTGCAATTCCATCCTGGGAGTCGTTCATTATATATTCCATGAAAATTGATTAAGAAAATACAAAAAACTATATTAATTTGTTAGTATTTCAGATATGTTTGTGATGACATTCAGTCCAGGGTCGACCTGGCTTGGCAATTTGGGCTGGACTGTTCCCATGAGGCACAGGGTCAAGATTGATTTGCATATGGCCATGTCTGAACTGGGGTGGTGAAGTGAGCTACAGAAGAATGATGGATTCAACCCAAATCTGTGACTGGGGGTGAATGTCTGTGTTTGCTTTGAGATGACATCATTTGCATGAGTTCAAGTAAAGTCAGGAGCAATTATCTGTATCAATAGAAAAATTAAAAAGTCTTACGATTTTATTCCATCATAAGTAGATACATTTAAGGTAGTCTTTGAGGATTTCTTTCGAAATACAATAGTTTAATGAATGGAAGCCTCATGGTTATTGGAATTCAAGCAAACTTCGACGTAGAGCGTAAAGTAAAACAGAGATTCGATGCTTGTCCCGTGTTTATCACCTTGAGGAGAGAAAGCCAAAGATTTCAGTTGTGAATGGATTCTCTAAACAGAAAAGAGGATAAGTGTTCAAGTGCCCCCCAGAAAGTACTACACTTATAAAGTAAATATTACTGCCCCTTGGTGTGTTGAATATTCCCTAGGAGCAAATGGAGAGGCAGTTTACTGTAAATGTAAATGTAAATGTAGTAGTACTTGTATAAGCGCCCGAATCGACCCCCGAAGGGGTATCTCAGGCACTTGTTCGCATACCACTGTGGAACCCTTCCTGGCTTTTCCATGTGAATGTTGGTGTGTTGAATATTCCATTGGAGCAAATGGAGAGGCAGTTTACTGTAAGACTGTGCACACACCAAATGAAGGATTGCACAGTCCAAAGCAGCTGCACTCTCTCACTCTGTACTGGTTCTCTGCTGAAGCAAGTGGTTTGACTAGATAGTAGTTTACGCATGAGTTATGGTAATTGAAAGGGAAAGGAGACACTCACGCTCTTCCACACTCATGGTATTCCCTAACTGTTAATCAGGGGTTGATGGAGACGAAGCAACCTCTCCCTTGACTTGCTTCACCGTAGCATGTACCAATACCTCTCTGTGTCAAACAGCACAAACATGCCCACCCCCCAGTACCCTAGACAGGTATGGGCTGTGATGGTTGGCAGGAGAAGAAAGAGAGAAAGTTGCTGCAGCCTCAGCAGGGAGACAGAGCCGCTGCCACCCCCTGCTCGCCCCACACTGTCATTCTTTCACTCCCTAACGGTGGATGTATGTACCCATTTAGGCAGTTTCAAGGTCTGGCTGACCAGTGCAGCTATCTGCACACCAGTTATTCGCAAAGTTCATGTAGTAAGCTTTGGGTCAACGTTCTTCAACCACTGCCTTGTTTGAGTCATGCTGTTTGTTGGCTGTTAGATGTATCATTCTACCTCCTATGAAATGTTGCCATTACATTACTTAAGAGACTACACAATCATGCTCATTGGCAAATTAATTTCATTATCTCATACATGGATTCAATGCATGAAGCCATCTTGATTTGTTATTTGTTTATTTGCAGCAGGCATTGCTCCTGCTTGTCTCTCCTCGGAGTTCAATCTTGTAACTGGAAGGTTTAGAGATCTTGATGACATAAGAAACTGGTGCTGCAGTTTTGCTACAAACAATAAGAAATTTGTGATTGCTTTTCTCAAAAATCTCTCTTTTAATGTTTTGTTTCACCTCAAGAACACTGGCCCAGAGGGGGTTTAGGGCTTGCTTTAAGTGCCAAAAAGTAATGTACTGTTGTTCATTTGCGTTTGTTTTAAGAAGAAAAGTCTTAGACTTTGCTGCATTAAGTTAGCCTTACTTATAATTATTAGCAAGTACATTTGTATAAATTTGGATCCTAACGTTCAAAGGGCGGATTATTTGGCCCCGTGAGAGCCTACTGGTTTAAAGTAAAGGACAGCCACAAACAGTGAATTCCAATTTGCTCCTTCACCTATACTATATAGGTTAGTGGGATTGTGGATTCTAAGCCTGAAGTATATCTTAAATAAACTTAAAAAAAGAACATTTTAAAATGGATTCCGGCTTCTTCAGGGAGCCAATGCAAGGTCTTCCAGGCCTTCATTGGATGATCCTATTTTTAAAACCAAAAGACATACTTTCTATGTTTACTGGTCAGTTCGGTTAAAAAATAAACAAGATTACTGTTTTAACATTTGTTCTTTTAGAGATTCATAAACAGAGGCCATTGAAATCTAAAGGCTACTAATGGTACAGGTGCATCATCTCTCCCCATGTTTTTTTATTTTATTTTTTGGTAGAACATCAGTTGTCAATCCCCGTCTATGAGTGGTAACTCTTTCAGCTCAAATTACATGCATAGCTCAGCTTCTCTGATCTCTATTCGATTTGTTTTTCATTTTGTGGCAAATTAATTGGCAAACATATTTTTTACTTGTGGATGAACATATTGTCCAGGGGTAGCTTTGTTGGTTCCTATTTATTATGCTGCCTTAGCTTGAGGTGGTGTTAGACCTCCTGTTTTTATTGACTTTGTTTTTGCTGGCCTTAGGGCTCTGCGCACTTTACCATTGCTGACCAATTCTAAAATGCTTGTGCTCTTTCCCTACAACATGGTAATATTGTCATATACCCAATTGGCATATTCAATGTACTTGTAAGCCCCTAGTAAAGTGGCAATGCATGTTCCCAGGCCCTGTATATTAAATGCTGCTAGTGGGCCTGCGCCACTGGTAATGTAATCTACTTCAATAACTCTTTAAAACATATCCCAGGCCTGCCACCACCTGTGGGTGTAGTTTTATACTGCCATTTTGACCTGGCAAAGTAATCCTTTTGGTAGGCCCAAACCTTCCATTTTGCTATATATATAAGACACCCCTGCGAAAGGCCCTGGACAGCCCAGAGGGCAGAGTGCAATGTTTGATGTCTCTGGAACAAGAGTTTTAAATGCTAACTTATGGTGGTGTCGGATTTTGAATTAGAAATTTGAAAATGCAACTTTTAGAAAGTTAGTATTTTCTTGTCTTAGCCATTTGGGTCACATGACTGGATTTAGCTGACAGTCGGGCTTTGTGTATTCTGCCTAAACAGCCACACACAATGGGGAGCTTCGGTGTGACTGGAGGGCCATTACTGGCAGGATGGCGGGGAGCAGCTTGGCACAGCCGCACTAACATTTGAATGGGCTGTGTTCTGTCTCCACACAAAGGTCTGCATAACCCCTATAGTTAGTCTGGAGCCAGGGTCAGGAAGGCAGGGATTATGACACTTCAGAGGCACAACTGTGTATAAATACTGGACCTCAGACACCAAGTCTTCACTATTCTATGGACCCGGGGCTGCTCTGAAAGGAGGAAGGACTGCTGTGCTGCTACAAGGACTGACACTGCTGGGCTGCTGCTCAAAAGGGACTGCTGCCCTGCTGTGCTGACTTGTTGCATGCTGCCCTCTTACCTGGGGAAAAAGAACTGGAACTGCAGCTTTTTCATGAACTTTGGACCTTGAGTGACTCTAGTCTGCTGGCTTCTTGATCTGAGCCTCAGGGACATGAAAGGCTCCCTAAAAGCTTTCTGCTGGCTCTTTGTGCCTGCACACAGGCCTCCTAGCACCAAGACTGTGGCACTCACATCGAAAATCTGTGCAAAACACCACCAGACCGTCTTTTCGCACTGCAGCGTCGATCGCTCTCTGGGGACCTCAAACGCGAAGCTGCAGCACATCCATCTTCAATGCCCAGTCTGCTCCTTGCTCCTTAAGGCTCTCTCCAACATGCATGGGACTCTTGGTACAGAACTTGGGAAGGTAAAACTTCAGCAGGACTAATCTGGAACTGTATCTGACCTGTGCTTCATCATGGTCAGCCTGAACATTTGACTATGACACAGTCAAGTCCCACCAGAAAAGTGTGATTGGCACTCCTTGCTTTATTTTACACTTTATACTTAAAAAATTCATATCTACATTTGTAATGATTGGATTTTTGTCATTTTGGTCTAAGTTTATTTATTAGATTCAGCTCTATTTTTCTAATCTTCTGTGGAATCTTTTTGTGATGTATTTTCACTGTTCTACTGTTTGCACTAATAATTAATGCTTTGCCTCCAAGTTAAGCCTGACTGTTCTGTGCAAAGCTGCCATGGGTTTGAGCTAAGGTTAATACTTAATATGGGGTTTGCTTGTGCATTACCTAGACAAGGATTGTGGTTTCTGATTAACCAGGGTACACCCCCCATGTGTCCAGTAAGTAACCTACTTTCTTACATTGGTGGTCATCGGTGAGGATTAAGATTGGTGTTTGTGCAGTTCCATACTGTGATTTGGTGTACACTACCATCCCATATCTGAGAACAATTAGGCTGTAAATGTTTCCGGATTGGCCTTTTTGCTCTTTCTAAATTTTCTCTCTGACTGTTGTGCCTGAATCCACCTCTGCATGTATAGAGTTTGAGCTGGCTAACATGGAGCCCTACACTGTGGCCCAGCTCAAGGAGTTTTGGTGTTTTGTAAGGAGAAGGCTGAGGCTAAAAGGTCCTTGGCAAAAAAGAAGGCTGAGAGGGCCTTGGCCAAGGAGAAGGCTGAGACTGATAGAGCCATGGAGGAGAGGAGACTAGCTATAGAAGAATGGTGAATGACTCATGAGCTAAGTCTGAGAGAGCTAGACATCAGATCTAAGCAGGTTGAGTACACCAATTATGGTGGCAGTATGCCTACACAGCCTACTGGAGACAAGAGGGTCAATATCCCTAAAAGTGTGGTGCCTGACTTTGTTGTGTGGAATGACATTGGCAAATGGTCTAAAGCTTATGAGTTGGCTGTAGGGATACACTGGATCCCTGGGGAGGATTGGGTGGGGTCTGGAAGCACATCCCTATCAAGGGCAGGGACACCCTACAGGCCCTAGCGAAGGGGTTCAGGGTGAGGTATTGCCAGAAAATATGGCCTTACCCCAGAGAAGTACAGGCAGGCGTCCAGAAGCTGCCCCAATAGTACAGTTTGGATTTAGTCGATTCCTTTTTAAAGGTACTAGATGGGTGGATGAAGGACAGTGATGTGAATGGTTACATAGGGCTGTGTGATCTGTTTGCAGGAGAGCATATGAGAGCAGCTTGGGCCAGTGTACCTGAGAAAACGCTTCGCTATGTATGTCCCCAATCGCTGCCTCAGATCTGCCAACCAATGTAGGATGGCCCTTCCTAGATTCAAGTACGCTAGGCTGGGTGGCCAATCTATATCTGTTATGGTAGCCAGAGCCTGGAATGCTCTTCCTCTCCACCTACGCATAATGCAGAATCATGTCCACTTCAAGATCTACCTGCCTAAATGCTTCTACTGCCCTCCTTTCCTGCTTTCCTCACACACCCCCTACACGCCAGGATACTCGAGAGTAATAGAGCGCGCTATAAAATATTTTATAACATAACATATGTTCAGTAACTGTTTTCCAGACCTGCCCCAACACTTGATTGACAGCACACTGACCCCAGGGAGCTTGCTAAGGAGGCGACCCGCTGGCTCAGCACCAGGGTCCATAAGAAGGTATCTGGGGGGATCCCAGCAAGGGTAGGCAGGGTTCCCATCCAAAAATGGAGGGGGAGACAGACATGAAAACAAGACATCCTTAAAAGGGCCCCAAACCTGTTCCAATGGTCAGGAATACACACCTGAGCAGAAAACGAGATGATTCCCTGCTAGTAAGTCTTCAGGGAAGGCACCTCCTAAGTGCTATGATTGTCAACAGGTTAGAGACTTCAAGGGATTGTCAAGTGTCCCAAGCAGGCATAGCCCCTCCCTCCACTGGTGGGCAGACACTGGGGTCGGTTAATGTAGCGCTTGTGGAGGATATTGTCCCTTATAGTGTTGGATACAGCATAGTGGTTACCCTACTTTCCCTGGGGGACAGAGATATGGTACAGAGAACTCACATGCCTAGTAAAACTACGAAATACAATCAATGTGTCACCATCGATGGACAGAGGGTGGAGGGTCTTAGATACTCTGGAGCCAGCATGATAACTGTCGGTAGTCCCTAATATATTCCACCATTTTGTTGCAGCTGACAGCTATGATAGTCACTAACCAGTGGCTCTGGATCCCCTTGATTGAGGTGGTCTACGGCTCCTTGAGAGTACCTGTGAGTACATCCATGTCTGTGGAATGTGTGCTTGGCAGTGACCTAGAGCAGGCCATCTAGAAGGAGTTTGGGTCCTATTTGGAGATGTTAGGATAGTCCGAGTGGGTGTACCTGACCAAACAGTCTATGGCTGCCCAAAAGAGTAGTCAGAAGGACCTGGAGCCTGAAAGATTAGCCCAGGTATCTGCCAAAAGAGGAAAGGCAAGGGGCGCAGGAATCTCACTCCTGAAACTCCAATGGTCCGGGAGGAGGCTTTACCTTCTGAGGACACTCCAGAGCCTACATGGGAGGATGTTGCTGCCCTGGGAAACCTACCTGAGCTCGCCACCTGGCAGCAGGAAAGGGGTCTAACTATGGAGGAGTTCTGCAAGGTTCAGATGGAATGATCTATTCATGTGGGCTTTTGGCAGCAGACCGAGGCCCAAGCAGCTGGTGAACACCTAATTTACTGGGAGATTGGTCTCCTGTATAGGAGGCTCAAGGTTCCAGAGCATGGAGCAACATGGCTGGGCTGGGGCGGCATCCTGGCCCGTCTAGCTGCCGGCTGCCGGCTGCCGGCTGCTGACCGCTAGGCCGGGAGGGGTCCCAGAGTACCTTGTCCCTAGTAATCCGGAGGAAGTCTACCCCTCTTTCTGGGAACAAGTGCGCACCGCGAGGCTCAGGGGACCCAAGGCGCGAAAGTACCCGACCTCCTGGACCCCTCGCTGGGATCCGGGAGGCAAATAGCACCTCATCGGGACTTCCAGGGAAGCCCAGTGTTACAGCGCCTTCCTCCTGGAGCTGACTCATTATGTACCCCTGGCAGGTCAATTCGGGCAGGACAAGATATTTGACAGGCTTATTACCCACTTTTATTTACCTCAAATGAGGAGGGCCTCAGCTGCATTCTACAGGTCCTGTCCTACCTGCCAGGTTGGTGGTAAGTTAGGAGAGAAGCGCAAGATTCCCCTGCAATTTTTCCCTGTCTTTGGCACCCCCTTTGAAAGGGTGGCATCAACATTGTTGGGCCTCTGTACCCTAAGACAGCCATGTACAACAGAGTAATCCTGGTCCTGGTTGGCCATGCCACCCGGTACCTGGAGGCTATACCTCTAAGGAGGTACCTGGAGGCTATACCTCTAAGGATAGTGGCTGTGCCTGCAGTGCCCAGGGCACTGATGAGGACCTTTACCCATGCAACGTTTCCCAAGGAAGTGGTATCAGACTGTGGTACCAACTTCATGTCAACATATATGAAGGCCATGTGGAAGGTGTGTGGGGTAACCAACAAGTTCTCAAATCCTTACCACCCTCAAACCAATGGACTTGTTGAAAGGTTCATACCAGTTGTCTCATTTTAATTCAGCAGGCAACAACAACCTTATGGCTCAAAGAGTGAGCTCACCATCTCTCTCAAGCCCCGCTTCGCAAGAATCTGTCCCTATTTCAATGGAAGAATCTGTGGAGACCCTGATCTCTGTCCTCCCCATATTCTTGCTACTAACAGTGCAGCTATAATCCTACTCTAAATCACTACTAAACATGTCCCTACAGTCGGCCGTGGTCCCCAGCTACTGGAAGCAGGTTAAATTAATTTCATTATTAAAGAAGCCTGATGAAGATAAATCAAATCTGTCCAATATCTGACCAATATCTTTGTTGCATGCTTTTGCCAAGATATTGGAAACACTCATAAATTGGCAACTGTCGGATTTCTTAGAAACTAACAAGCTGTTACATACTTCTCAGTTGGGTTTCTGTCCTGGATTTCACACTGAAATCAAGTTACTGGAGGTCGATGACACTATAATGCTGGTGGCTGACCAGAAGAGTCAGGTAGCCCTGATTCTCCTGGATCTATCCGCAGCATTTGATACTGTCCCACACCCGTTATTACTGCAGTGTCTTGGAGACTTACACTAACCTGTCTGAGCCCCTTTCTTACATACAGGTTCCAATCAGTGTGGATGGCTCTATTCCCCTCCGAACCTAAGCCGTTGGGCTTTGGAGTGCCTCAGGGGTCAGCATTGAGCCCCACACTCTTTAATATTTATATGGCTCGTCTGGCATCCATCATTGAATCTTTCAGCATACAAATAGTTTCTTATGCCAACAATACTCAACTGCTCCTTACTCGATAAAAATGATCCCTATGCTTTAAGCAAGTTTAAGTATTGCATAGTGGCTGTGTTTCACTGAATGCATAACAGCAACTCACAGTGTAATGCTAGCAAAACCAAAATGTAGCTTTTTGGGGCTCCCCCTCTATGCTAGGACATTATCTTCTGGAGTAATGAGGTTCCACCTCCACCAGCCCCTGCATAGGTAGCTCGTAACTTCGAGTAAAGTTTGACCATTCTGCCACATTTGCTCCCCTAATAGCCAGTGTTTTTGGCATCTGTTCTGGACTTCTAAAGAGCCTTAAGAAATTCCTCCATCTTCTTCCCTCGTACTAAATGAAGATCCAGGCTCTGATCACTACTAGACTGGATTATGCTAACTTCCTTTACTTAGGGCTCCTGAGAAGATTGCAACTGGTGTAAAATGGTGGGACGCGTCTTCTTTTAAAGTTGCCCAGAAGGGCACACATCCAACAAAACTTGACAGTACTGACTGATGTAGGAGAGAAGAATCTGCTTACTATGGTTACCCCCACTTTTTGCTGGCGTTTCACTGTTTTTCGACTTTAGTCTGGCAGCGGCCCTGCTATCCAGGACCCCAGCCTAGCTGCTTCCTCTCTAAATTGATTGCATGTACTTTAGGTAAACTCCAGATTGGTTACTGGGTTGCCCTTGTGAGTCCCTAGTATATGGTACCTTAGGTACTAAGGGAATAGGTACCCCAGAGGCCTACCAGAGGCTGAAGCATGTATTATGCCACCCCTGGGAAGCATTCCAAAATGGCACCACAGGGCTGCTACTGCAGCCTGGGTAAGGTGGTGCATGCACCCCTTACTAAGATATAGGTTACCTATATCTACCTTTAATCACTGACACATATAAACCTAGAAGTCACTCCTAGGGCAGGCCTTATCAATCCTGAAGGCAGAGTGCTTGTTTTTGTGTCAGAGGGTGCCCAAGCATGAGCTGAACCCCTCTGCAGCTTTCGGAATCTTTTCTCTGAGGCTGTTCTGTGATGCAGCCAGACCATATAGTCTTAACTTATCTTATCTTATCTTAAGGGGAATTTCTATAGCGCTCTGACACCATAAGTTTCCTGGCGCTGATTGGGTGCTGGGAGGTGCGAAGGAGGGAATCTAGCCAGACTGTGTGAAGAGACTAGTTTTCAGGAGTTTTCTGAATACAAGAAGGCAGTTAGAAGATTTAAGCAGGGGGGACAGCGGTTTCCAGAGTTTGTGGGCCAAGTGAGCAAATCTACGGCCGCCAATTTTTTTTAGCTTGATTGGGGGGGTTACTAAAAGCTGACGATGAGAAGACCGTAGGTTGCGTACCGGACAGTAGAGGGAGATCAGGGATTTAAGGAAGGCGGGAGAAGTCCCGAACATATCTTTAAATGTCAGGCAGCCGATCGTAAAGGCAGCCCTCTGTTCAACCGGCAACCAGTGGAGTTTGTGAAGTAACGGTTTCGCAGACTGCCACTTCGGGATTTTATAGGCCAGTCTAGCCGCCTAGGTCTGCACAATTTGGAGCCTGTGGAGAAGGGATTTGGGTAGGCCATAGTACAGGGAATTTGAGAAGTCCAGGCGGGAGAGCACCAGGGCAATCAGGACTTGTATCAGAGCCTCAGATGGAAGGAGGTGGGCGACTTTCCTGATTTTTCTTAGCTGGAACATACATGATGACACAACAGCACCCACCTGAGGCTTAAGGGAGAGCTCTATATCAATGGTAACCCCGAGACTCTTTGCTGACTTAGCCGGAGCATGCGGGGAGCCAAGCTCCACCGGCCAAAACTGTGGGCCCCAGTGAATGGGGCTGTTACCCGGGAGGATTAGCTCTGTTTTCCCCGGGTTCAGCTTGAGCTGGTTATAATTCATCCATTGCTGGATATGTAGCATAACCGCTTGACAATCAAGAGCTGCATTGGGAGTGTTGAGGGGGAAGATAATTTGCAGATCATCCGCATAGTTGAAGACGGTAATGTCCCACCTCTTCAAAGAGTGGATAAGCGGTTGGAGATAAAGATTAAAAAGCAGAGGGGACAAGGATGATCCCTGGAGCACTCCGCAGGTGGATGGTTCCTTAGCGGCCGTGAAAGGGCCTAAACGGACCGCCTGGGTTCTGGTTAAGAAAGATTTGATCCAGGCAGAGGCCAGGCCCCGAATGCCGGCCTGCTCGACACGGTGGAGAAGGATGTTATGGTCCACCGTGTCGAACGCCGCCTGAGGCGCCCCTCTATCGGCATTACCCCTTAGAGAGTCCATGACTGCCAGGATCACAGCCTCGACGGAGTGGGCTGGTCTAAAACCGGCTTGATTAGGTTTGAGGTAGTTGGAACACTCGATAAATTGAGAGAGGCAACTGGTAACATGTGCCTCCAAGAGTTTGGACAAGTAGGGCAGAAGGGAGATAGGCCGATAGTTGGCAAGGTCCACCGGGTCGGCTCCAGGTTTTTTCAGCAGGGGCACCAAAACAGCCTCCTTAAAGGAGTTGGGTATCGTGCCCGTCTCAAGGGAGGTATTTAACAGAGGCAAAATGCAATCAGGCAGAGCCAGGCAGATGTCATGGAAGACATAGGGGGGACAACAGTCATTGGGCGAGCCAGATTTAACTCGGGCAACGAGTTTGGCCAGGGTGGCAGGGTCAAGGACGGGGAAGTAAGACAGTGAGAGTGGATTTCCAGGAGAGGAAGCTGATATGGCGGCGGGAGAGGAGGGAGGAATGGTGTTCTTGATCTTAATAATTTTTTCAATGAAAAAACTATTTAAGGCGTTGCAGGACTCTTGGGTAGGGGCCTGAGAAGGAAGGGTTCTGGCATCAGTCGTGAGCTCACTCATGACTCCGAATATCTCCTTGGACTTGTTAGGGGCAGTGAGGATCCTTTCAGAAATATGTGAGGATTTCGCTGCTATAATTGCACTTTTATATTTTTTCCGTGCAGCGACGTATACCTCTCTATCAATGGGCGAGTAATTACGTCTCCACCTACGCTCCATCTGGCGCAGTTCGAGTTGCTGAGTTTTCAGGGCGGTATTGAACCACCTATGTGACTTGCTGTGCCGGGAGCGAGGGAATCTGGAAAGGGGGGCGAAATGGTCGCTGGCTTTGGTGACCCAACTGGAGAAATCATCCTCCAGTGTGTGGACGGTCGCGACACTACGCGGCGGGGGGCGAGTCCCAGCCAAGAAGGAAAGAAAGCCTTGAGAATCAAGGGCGCTCCATTTACGAGCAACCCCACCCACCAAAGGAGGGACCTTTACACGACCCCTGACTGTGATCACGGTGTCGATCATATAATGGTCCGACCAGATACAAGGAGTGATCACAGGACAGGAGAGCGTGAGGTTGTGAGTCCAAATATGGTCTAGAATGTGGCCCCTGATATGGGTGGGAGAAGTGACAAGTTGGGTCAGGTTGAGGTTGGAAAGAACTTCAAACAGCTCGGACGCATGAGGGCCAGCGTCGCTATCATTGTATCAGTAGTTGAAGTCGCCAAGGATAGCGATTCGGGCAGATGAAGTGATCAAGTTGGCTAGCTGTTCGCTAAAAGCGGCGGGAAACAGAGGCATAGAGTGGGGGGGCGATAGAGAACAATAAGGGTAAGAGCTCCCTCCCCAGTGTCATGCACGCACCTGATTTGTCTCAGAAGTGTCCTGGATCCACGAAGCTAAACACCCTATCTTCCCCCCTTCACCTCCCGGGCGTCAGGAATGAACGCTAACACCCGAAAAGTAAACAAGGGGAACACAGGGGAACAAAACAAGGGTAAGAAGGGAAACAAAAAGGATGGTTCTCCACCGGTCTTCTTCCACTCAGAGAATATTCTATTCTTCTGTTATGGCTCTGCAATGAGATATAAGAAGAGTAAGTGAAAACTATTCCCTCCCTCACTAACCCTAATACATTAAGTGTCATATACTAAATAGTACCTTGTGGAATATTGGGGAGAAAAATAAGGTAACCAAGATGTCTGGAACGCTGTGTTTTGACTTAATAGGGCTGGTGATGCATAAATGTGAGCTGAAACACAAATAACACAATATGTAACTCATGCACTACACCCCACCAGGGTATCTCTGTTAGGAGAAGCACTCACCACTATAATCAGGTAAGCGCTCCTTAATTTCTCTCCAAAACCATATGACTAGACAGCCGTGATTCTATCTATCTGTAGAATCACTCCAACAACAGTACAAAATCCCCTGATAACAACTCAAAGAATTAGAAACCAAACTCCAATGATCACCGCTATAATCTCAGCGGTAAACGAACATAACTGAAAACAATAACAGAACAAGACTCCTGGAAGCAAGCCGCTTCTAAGGAATAACAAACACCTGAACGGACCCGCAAATACCGTAAGGGACGGACTCCAACCGCCACGAACAGCTAGCTCCTTGGACGCCACGAACACAACCCGGAACGAGTAGGGAAACACACTGGCTAAACGCGAAGCACTTCCGTCAGGTTCGGGCGGGTTTAAGACCTGATACGCTATACTTCTGCGCATGCGCGGTAACGATGCATGCGCCAAAAACTCATGTAGGTGATTTGCCAACCATTGCCAACCACATGTGAAATAACAGCAGAATCACAGAGCTGGAACAGGCAACTGCTTCCGAATCTATGTATTGGCCAGCGCACCACTCCCATGTACACGACAGGCATGACAGAACACCCCTCCCACAACGCCCCCCACCGGTTTGGGCTTGTGGGGGAACCTCCTGTGAAAAGCTCGCAGCAACCGAGGAGCATGAATCTGACTAGCCGGTTCCCATGACCGCTCCTCGACCCCAAATCCTTTCCAGTGAATCAAATATTGAAGACGACGACGCACTCTCCTGGAGTCAAGTATGGCTCCCACCTCGTATTCATCATCAGCGTCAACCAAAGAGGGAAGAGGAGTAGTAGGAAGGCGAGTGTCAGGCTGCACTGGCTTCAACAGGGAAATGTGAAACACAGGGTGTATCTTCATTGAAGGAGGCAACCTCAATTTCAGGGCTACAGGATTAACGACCTGCATAACAGGAAAGGGACCAATATATTTGGGCTTAAATTTGCATGCCCCCTTCAAGGCAAGATGTTTAGTGGACAGCCAGACTTGGTCGTCCTGCTGGTACGTTGGTCCTGTGTGTCTATGCGCGTCTGCTGCCTTTTTGTAATCAATTTTGGCTTTATCGAGATTGTCATGGATGGTGGAATGTACTGTTTGCAAGTGTGAGACTAAATCCTGTACAGCAGGAATGGCACTAGGCCTCAATGGAGAAAAGGGTAGGACTTTAGGATGGAAACCATAGGAAGCATAAAAAGGGGAGAACAGCGTAGAAAAATTATGGCTATTATTGTAGGATAACTCTGCCAACCAAATCAACTCATCCCACTCCCTTTGTTCCTGCAGTAGTTGACAACGCAAGAACTGCTCGAGGCTTTGATTCACATGTTCTGTTTGTCCGTCTGTCTGGGGGTGATGACTAGAAGACAGGCGGACCTCTATTTGCAGTGATTTACACAACTGTCTCCACAATTTGGATATAAACTGAGAGCCTCTATCGGTGACCAGGATGGACGGAAGACCATGGAGTCTAACTATGTTCTGTAGAAAGACACCCGCTAGTGCAAGAGATGTGGGCAGACACTTCAAAGGGATGAAATGAGCTGATTTGGTGAACATGTCCACTACAACCAAAAGAGTGGTATTGCCCCTTCGTGTCCTTGGTAATTCTACAACGAAGTCCATTGAAACAGATTGCCAGGGAGTTACAGGTGTAGGAAGTGGAAGTAACAAGCCCACTAACCCCTTGTGTGAGGACTTCCCTTGAGCACATATGTGACAGGTTTGAACATACTGTTGTATGTCTGTAACCATATGAGGCCACCAACAGTATCTTTTTACCAACTCTACTGTTCTTTTATACCCTGGATGCCCTGCCACACCATGTGAATGACACCATTCCATCACTTGTTGTTGAAGGGATAGTGTGGGAATGTACAACCCTCCCTGCACATAATGAAGGTCTGTCTTAACCATGGACTGGTGTTGTTGCAATATGTCTTGAGAAGCGAGCTCTTGTTGGGCATTCTTTACTTGTAGGAGGAATTCTCTCTCAGACGTAAGTACTCCAATTATCCTTTGAGGAGCAATGATACAAGGGGGTTTCTCATCACAAGGGATCGGTTCGAACCCCAGACGAGATAAGGCGTCAGCCTTACCGTTTCGTTTGCCTGCTCTGAAATGTATACTAAAATCGTACTCATTGAAGAACTGTGTCCATCTCAGTTGTCGCATGGACAAAGCTCTCGCCGACTTTAGATACTGTAGATTACGGTGGTCTGTTAGGACAGTGACTGTGTGCTTTGTACCTAAGCGGTACTGTCTCCATTCTTCCAGTACTTTCTTAATGGCCAGGAGTTCTCTTTCCCCAACTGCATAGTTTACCTCAGCTGGAGTCAACTTGTGTGAATAATAAGCCACAGGATGTAATTCACCTGTGCCAACATCCGCCTGAGACAGAATCCCTCCTACGGCTACTTGCGAGGCATCTACCTCCACCACATAGGGGCTGGATGGATCAGGATGTTTGAGAATGGGGGCCTGCGTGAATGCGGTCTTTAGAATGTTAAAAGCCCTGTCTGCTTCATCTGACCAATGAAAGGGGACACCCTTTCGTAATAAACGAGTGATAGGGGCCACTAGATCCGAAAACTGGTGTATAAAACGTCTGTAGAAATTCGAGAATCCAATGAACTGTTGGATCTCCTTGATATTCTTGGGGGGTGGCCATTCCAAGACAGCATTGACTTTATGTGGATCCATGCGCAGACCAGTCGCTGAGACAATGAATCCCAAAAAAGCGACCTGGTGGCGATGAAAGAAACATTTATCTAACTTGCAGAAGAGATTATTAGCTTGTAACTGATGTAAGACAGCTTTTACATGATCCCTATGTTCTGCAGATGTTTTGGAATATATTAGGAGATCATCAATGTAGGCTATGACATGTTTGTCAAGATACTCCTTCAGTGCCTCGTTAATGAAGTACTGGAATGCTGAAGGAGCATTATAGAGCCCGATGGGCATCACCAAATACTCGTACAGCCCGAATTTGGTGCAAAATGCCGTCTTCCACTCATCCCCTTCTCTGACTCGGACCAAGTGATAGGCTCCACGTAGATCTAATTTCGTGAACCATTTGGCATCCTTCACTTGATCGAGCAGAGAGGAGATGAGAGGTAAGGGATACTTGTTTTTGATAGTAATAGAGTTTAATGATCTATAGTCGATGCAACAACGTAATCCCCCTTCTCTTTTTGGGATGAAAAACAAAGCTGAGGAAGCAGGGGACCTAGAGGGCCTGATATACCCTAGTTCTAGCATGGTGTCAAGGTATTCCCTTAAATATATATTCTCTTTTTCAGTAAGGGAATACACTCTACTGTTCGGTATACGAGCTCCAGGTTGCAAATCTATACGGCAGTCATATATTCTATGAGGGGGCAGGCTAGTAGCTTGTTCTTGATCAAATACTGCCTGGTACTCTTGATACACAGGGGGTAATGTCTTATCAGGTTGTTCTACCGATTCTATTTCTACAGGAACATCTGTAATCACTGGGGCCATTGTTTGTGCTGGAGAGTAGTTCATCTTGGATGATTGATTCGTGGGATCTGAACTACCAGAGGCTGTATATTGGTTGCCTTCTTTTGAGAAGGTGATACACGTTTTCTGCCAATCGATGTGGGGATTATGAAGGCGCAACCAAGGAAGACCCAAATCCACTGGGAACTGAGGGGATTCAATCAAATCAAAAGCTAAAGTTTCCCAATGTGAGGGTTCAATAAACATATCCAAAGGAATACTGGAGTGCGTGATGGGTCCAGATTTCAGAGGACTCCCATCGATGGTATACACTTCCTCTGGTGATCTTTTGTGCACCTTAGGAACATTATTGGCAATGGCCCATTGATAGTCCATAAAATTACCTGAGGCCCCTGAATCTATCATGATGAACAGTGTGATAGAATGGGAAAGCCAGGACAATCTAGATGTGATAAAAAAATGTCCTTCATTATTCATTAATGAGGAGACCATGTGAACCAAAGGACCCGGCGGTACGGTCTCTGATACCTTCGGGTCTGCTAGTTTTCCGACTTGCGGAATAGCTTAGGTTTAACTGGACATTCTCTCAGGAAATGGCCTGCTTTGCCGCAATAGAGACATAACCTGTTCTCCCTACGTCTCTTCTTTTCGGCCTCACTCAAAGGTCCTTTAATACTGCCTATTTGCATAGGCTCAGGATCCTCAGACTTGGTGTCAGACTCCGGTTTCCTTTCTCTATGACTAAATCTAGGAGGTTCGTACCTTCCTCGGTCTTTACGTCTTTCTCCTAATCTATGATCTAGTTTCACTACCAAGTCGATTAATTCTGGACAGGTAGCAGGAGGATCTACAACATGAGCTAACTCGTCTTTAAGTTCATCACGTAGGCCTTTGTAAAAAAGAGCACTACGTTTGTTAGCTGGCCAATCCGCCTCTACCACCAATCGGTTGAACGTAGTAATATAGGTGATAAGATCTTTCGATCCTTGCTTCAAATTCAATAACTCTGTATCCGCAGCATGTGTAAATGAATGTTTGTCAAACATTTTTCGCAATTCACTACGAAATGAGTCATAGTCTAATAGCATGGGGTCGTCTTTTTCTATCAGGGGAATAGTCCAGTTGGCTGCTGAACCCCCAAGATACGACAAAACAAAGGCCACCTTTGCCTGATCATTTGGGAAACAGGCGGCTTTGCAGAGGAAATGCAGCTGACACTGTGTCAAAAATGCTGCACATTTCAAGGGATCACCATAAAACCTTTCAGGAGGTGCCAGGGGAATGGTATGGGGAGTGACCACTTGAACTACAGGGGCGGAATTACTGGCTCCTGCTCTCTCTCCACCTTGCGCACTCAATGCCTCTAATCTTTCGGCAATGTTTTGGGTTTCTCGCTGGAGATTCCCTACCATACTTGCGACATCCTGTAGCGTGAAATCCATGGCACTTGGGAGACAATTTGATAAAGGCTTCGCGTTCTGTCATGCACGCACCTGATTTGTCTCAGAAGTGTCCTGGATCCACGAAGCTAAACACCCTATCTTCCCCCTTCACCTCCCGGGCGTCAGGAATGAACGCTAACACCCGAAAAGTAAACAAGGGGAACACAGGGGAACAAAACAAGGGTAAGAAGGGAAACAAAAAGGATGGTTCTCCACCGGTCTTCTTCCACTCAGAGAATATTCTATTCTTCTGTTATGGCTCTGCAATGAGATATAAGAAGAGTAAGTGAAAACTATTCCCTCCCTCACTAACCCTAATACATTAAGTGTCATATACTAAATAGTACCTTGTGGAATATTGGGGAGAAAAATAAGGTAACCAAGATGTCTGGAACGCTGTGTTTTGACTTAATAGGGCTGGTGATGCATAAATGTGAGCTGAAACACAAATAACACAATATGTAACTCATGCACTACACCCCACCAGGGTATCTCTGTTAGGAGAAGCACTCACCACTATAATCAGGTAAGCGCTCCTTAATTTCTCTCCAAAACCATATGACTAGACAGCCGTGATTCTATCTATCTGTAGAATCACTCCAACGACAGTACAAAATCCCCTGATAACAGCTCAAAGAATTAGAAACCAAACTCCAATGATCACCGCTATATTCTCAGCGGTAAACGAACATAACTGAAAACAATAACAGAACAAGACTCCTGGAAGCAAGCCGCTTCTAAGGAATAACAAACACCTGAACGGACCCGCAAATACCGTAAGGGACGGACTCCAACCGCCACGAACAGCTAGCTCCTCGGACGCCACAAACACAACCCGGAACGAGTAGGGAAACACACTGGCTAAACGCGAAGCACTTCCGTCAGGTTCGGGGCGGGTTTAAGACCTGATACGCTATACTTCTGCGCATGCGCGGTAACGACGCATGCGCCAAAAACTCATGTAGGTGATTTGCCAACCATTGCCAACCACGTGTGAAATAACAGCAGAATCACAGAGCTGGAACAGGCAACTGCTTCCGAATCTATGTATTGGCCAGCGCACCACTCCCATGTACACGACAGGCATGACACCCAGTTTCTAGACTGATGATAAGGTTATCCACATCAGCGAGGGTGAGGGAGGACGTGGAGATGAATTTAAGCTCCTTTCGTATGACAGCTGCCACCCCTCCACCAGCGCGACCCGAGGGTCGGTTCATATTGAGCATGTAGTAGTCGGGGGGCAATGCTGCCAGGAGGTCAGGGAGAAAATCATCAGTCAGCCAGGTCTCAGTGATTAGAAGGATATCAGGGCCTTCATCGATAAGAAGAAGAAAGAGGTCAGCCTGGTGTTTTACAAATGAACGTGTAATTAGATATAATAAACGGATGCGCGTTTCGCTAGTACTGGGGCAGGCTGAGGGCTTACAGCTAAAACGTGGGAGAGATGCTATACGCGCAATACCGAGTGATGAAATACGATCTTGGCTCACCGGAGGTAATACGCAATGTGCAAATTGTAGATTCCTGAGGGCAGAGGATGAATAAGTAAGGGGAGTAACAGCATCCCTGGCCCCTGGACCGTCCGACCGCGGACGGGCGCAGACGGGCAGGACTCTGGAATGACTCCGGCGCGGATCCGGCGCGGCCGCTGATCGCGTCCACTGCGCGGAGGCATGTCCGTCCCTTTTATCAGCAACTAGAGCACAAAGAATCACAACCGACTCAAAATGGCCGCCGTTGTTCTGAACCCGGGACCAACTCCACAGCGTCAATACTCGGCTGGAAGTGGCCCTGGGCAGCGGAAAGGAAAGGGAAGGTGATAGCAATAAAAGCTTATTAAATCAAGCAGTTAGAGCAATATTGCAAGTAAATTTAAAAACAGAATTTAAGCAGTATTTCGGTATTACGAATAAGTTTAAAATGCAGGCACACAGAGCTACAAAACCTCCCGGCTTCCGCCTCAAGAGGGACACAGACACTCAATACGATCGAGTGCGAGGTCGAGGGATGCCCCTTTTATCAGCAACTAGAGCGCGAAGAATCACAACCGACTCAAAATGGCCGCCGTTGTTCTGTACCCGGGACCAACTCCACAGCGTCAATACTCGGCTGGGAGCGGCCCTGGGCAGCGGAAAGGAAAGGGAAGGTGCATTATAACCTCGTGGTAAATGCTAACTTTGGAATGGCTGCATGGAAACATGTCGTGTTTGCTGTCAAACACTTTGGAATCCTACCCCCCTGCCAGTCCTGGCGGTGGGGGTAGAATTCCACCCTTCTAGAGGGAGAAGACATGTACACATTTACCTGACCTTTAATAGTTTAAAAGAGCCCTGGCATCACAAAATGGATGCTGCAGCCTCAGACACTGGTCTGACCTCCTGCTGCTGGACGAAACTCCAACAGGGAAGGCCTGGACAATAGGTTTCCTGTCACAGGGAGGTGTAATCACCTCCCCAGGCAAGCTTTAGTGTATTGGGGCTGGGTGGGTGCATTCAGTGAATGCTTTTCAAACAGTGCTGGGGGCACACTTGGTGTCCCTGTGCATACCCCAGTTCAAACCGGTTGCAGGGGCAAAGGGTAAGGGGTGTAACCACCCATCTCCCTGGGTCCTCCCATAGGTGGGACCCTAGAGTAAGTCCAACCCCTAAACTTAGTATAAGCATAGGAACCCAGTCCTTAAGACTTTAGATTATACCTGGACAAAACTCAGCAACATATATCCTGGAACTTCGACATTCTATTTTGGCTAGAAGACAGAAGGATCTCTCTTGGGGTCAAGGAGTGACTCCTCTGTTCAAACAGGCACCAAAGAAGCATCTTGCCAGTCTGCATTTCCAAGACTCCCGCCGGATCTCGACAGATTTGCGACACAGGACATGGACTTTCAGAATTCTCTGAGGCCGACACGAGATCCCAGCAGAGCTGAGACCCACAGCCCTAACAAGTGACGTGGATCCGGAACTCCTGGGCACCGTGCACATTTGCTATTGCACCTACTTCCCGAGCTTTCCAGAAGTTGTGTATTGGGCTGGTTGTGGTTTAAGCCCCAAGCTAGTTTTCCGTGAGCCTGCTTCCTGCATTTCTGCTTGAGGCCCTTTTGCGATCCCTGGTCCGTTGACTCAGGGGGTCCCCACGAAGGTAACTCTTCTGTCTCTTGGGTTTTCCCGGTTTCTCCAGACATGCCCTGACTCCCCTCCAAAGGGTGAGTCCCCCAGACCTTGCTGGTCTGCACCGAAGTTAATCTTTGCTTTCTGCGTAGGTTGCTGTTGGCAAGGCTTATTGGGTCCAATCTGGATACCGACACCCCAGAATGTAACATCCATTGTGGGACAGCTCGAATCCAGCTCCTGGTCATCATTGACACCTCCAGGTCCTCGAGGCTGAAGAGTCAAGCTTCACCTTCTGCACCTGAAATCACCCGACATCGGTGGGCATCTGCTCATCACCTTCCTGGTCACTGGTTAGTGACCCAGACTCTGTCCCCTCGGCTTTCAGGTTCTTCACATCTCCGATCCACCCTTGGATCCATCCGGACACTTTCCACTTGGTCGCCTGCAGCACTTTTCCGCAGCTCGCCATAGAAAACGACGACAAAACATGACACGAAAAGACACCTATGCACCCGGTTTCCTGAGTGAAGTAACTCGAGTACTCCGGTGCTCCCATGGGTATTGACTCTAGAACTGCCTAGTTCTAAAGGGGTTTGCTCCAAGTCCACTTCTAAGTGTCCCTAATTTTTAAAATTCTAATCGCAACTTTCTCCCTAGAAGTCAATAGTGATTTGCGGCTGTGCTTAGACACTGCACATGTCCACCTTTGGTCCCCTGTGTCACTACCTTGGGTGGTTCCTGGTGGCCCCAGTGGTTCTACAGGCCCTAGGCCTTGTCTCTATGTCTATTGTGGTTCTTATACCACTTTCTTAGTATATGGTTTGGTACGCCCCTAGTGCTAACCATATATTGTGCTCATTTACTGTCTACTAAATAAATTTACTGAATGTACTTTTGCCTTTAGCCTCATAAAGAGACTAGAGGGGTGTGTTTAGAATAGGTACATATATTTTATATATATACCTGGTGAGGTTCTCCTTTCATTTGGTCATTCATGAGAATATAGACTGGTAAAACAAGCTGCTTTACATTCCTTCAAGACAGCCTGAAGGCTGCTCTCCACAGGTACCACTAGGATAGCTTTCTACATAGGTTGTATTTAAACCTACCATCAATAAGGGTCATTTGGACTGGTGCAAGGTGCCCACTAGAATAGTGGACAGCATATGCCAGGCCAACTTCTCACAACTGGTTCCCCATCACAGAGCAGGTGAGGTTCAAAGGACTCCTCATGACTCATAAGGCTATTTACAAGTCTTGCCTCCAGTACCTTGCCAAGAGGAGGATTCCTTACCTCCCTTCCAGATCCCTTCATTCTCCTAACTCTCTTTCTGAGGTGATTCACAAGTGCAGAAGGAAACACTGGGATGGCAGAACCCACTCTCAACTGGCAGCCAAATATTGAAATGCTCTTCCACAGCAGTTATGGGCTGTGAGGGATATTCCTCTTTTCAGATGATTGTTTGAAACTCAACCTTTTAGTTCTGCATAATACCTCCACTACCTCACCGATCTGTGCCTACTATAGTGCCAGGACACTCTGAGTAGCTTCTGGTTCTATAAATCCCCTAAAAATAAACATACAAAGGAATAATCATGGGCCTGTTAGAGCCCTAGATGCGGAAGTGGGATGTCATCTTGCCATGCTTGTTGTTTGCGTAGGCAGAGGTGCCTTAGATGGGGTTTGGCTTAAGCCCTTTTGAGCTTCTGTATGGGTACCCAGTGTGAGGACCTCTCAGTCTGATCAAGGAGGGCTGGGAACAAGCCCCTAGGAAGGATCCGAGGCTGTGGTCAGCTATATGCTGATGCTCCAGACCCAGATGAAGTGCTTCTGGAGGCAAACTAAGGTGAACCTATAGGCATCAGGAGGTCATGAAACAGTGGTATAACCAGAAGGCCACTCTGGTCATGTTTCAGCCTTGCCAAAAAGTGTGAGTGATGGAGCCTTTGGAGCACAGAGCCCTACAAGACCATTGGTCTGGGCCCTAGGAGGTGAAAGAGTAGAAGAGTGAGGTGACCTATCCCGTGGACCTCAAAATTCCCTTTAAGGGATTTGCACATCAATCACCACAAACACCTTGTTGAGAGGTCTAAGTTAACCATGCTCTTAGTCATGGATGATGGAGTCCAAATGGAGAGTGAACCTCTCCTCGACCTCTTTTCTTCTAAGGAGCAGAATGGATCAGTACTGGGTATCGACCTCTCACCTACACTGACCCTAGAACAACAGAGGGACTGCCATCAGCTGTTGGGACAGTTTACCTCTTTAAACTCCCTTATCCTAAAAATCTCTACATGATGAGTCAATTATATTGACACTGGGGACAGCATGTCGGTGAAGAGTAAAATCTACCAATTGTCTGACAAGGTGAGAGCCTGTATGAATGTTAATGTTAATGTTAAATGAACTTGTACCGCGCACTGCTGCCCCAGCCAAGGGAAGAAGGAGGTCTTCAAGATGCTGGAGTTAGAAGTTATTGAGCCCTCAAAAAACCAGTCGTATTTGTCTAAAATGCTGCCCCTTCAGATGCCACCCAGAACGTAGGCTCTGTGTGGATTACTGGGAGCTCAATGTGGTCACCAAGACTGATGCACACCTCATCCCCTGAGCTGATGAGCACATAGATTGTTTGGGAGCTGTCAAGTTCCCGCAGCACATTTGATATAATGCCTGGGTATGACAGAATGCCTTAATCATGGGGTCAATGAGAGGTTTGCATTCCCCCCCCTTTCCAGAAGAACAATTACAGATCCGGGTAATGCCCCCTTTGGGTCGAAGAATGCTCCCGCTACCTTACAGGGTTTGGTCTACTAGGCTCTTACTTGGTTTAAGGACTTCAGTGCTGCATATCTAGTTGAAATTGTTGGCTTCATTTCTAGCTGGGAGGATCATGTGTGCCACCTCAGAGAAGGGCTTCAGGTTCTGCAGAGGGCAGGCCTGAATATCAAGCCTAGTATTGCCAAATGGGGCTTGGTTCAATGGTCTACTTGGATCACCAAAGGGAGGAGGCTAAGTGCAGCCCCTAAAGGCCAACATCTAGACCATTTTGGCTTGGTGACCCCCAAGGGCCACACTGAAGTGAGAGGCTTCTTAGGCCTCACCTGTTAATACTGGCAATTATTCTAGGGGTATGGCACCTTTTTTGCAGTGAACACCCAAAATATCGAATGTTAAATATCGACTGTCCAGAATATCGAATTAAAAATATAGAGAGGTCAGAATATCGAATTCCCAAAATATAGTTGTATAGAATATCGAATTTGAGGTAAGAAATATTGATTTCCACAACATCGAATTTAGAAATATAGTTTTCCATAATATCAATTTTTTTTAGTGTTATGTATGCTAGGACATGTGTTAAAATTATATATTATTTTTGTAATGTATGTTTAATTTTTTTACAGAAATGAATTTTATTTTATTTAATTTTTGTGTCATTTAATTCCGTAGCAGGTTGTGAATTTATAGGGGGATAGGGTGGGAATTGATTTAATTATAGTAAATTAAATATACATTTTTATGAATTAGTAATTATTTTTAATTTAATTTTGTGTTTTAGTTCTGTAGTGGGTTGGGGGTTATAGGGGAATAGGGTGGGAAGTAATGTAATTGTAGTTAAGTAAATATTTATTTGTATTTATATGTATTGATAATTAATTGATTGTTAATTAATTGGTAATTATTTTGTATTACTTGGTAATTCATTTTAATTAATTGTTTAATTGATTATGTTAATTGTATTAATTTATTATTTGGAGTGGGTTGGAGGTTATAGGGGAATAGGGTGTGAAGTAATGCAATTGTAATTAAATAATTGTTAAAATTATGTCCGTGTATCGATAATTAATGAATTGTTAATTAATTATTAATTATTAATTATTTTTTATTAATTTAGTAAATAATGGTATTTAATTGTTTAATTGATAGTTATGTTAATTGTATTATTTATTATTTGGAGTGGGTTGTGAGTTATAGGGGAATAGGGTGGAAAGTAATGTAATGGTAATTAAAGATTTATTTAAATTATTTTTGTGTATTGATAAATAATTTATTGTAAAATAAGTATTAATTGGTACATTTTGTATTATTCATTACATGTTTGATATTGAAAATGAATTGGTTGTTAATTAATTATTAATACGTAATTCATTTTCAATAAATAATATTTATTGGTATTTCTAATTAATTAATAAATATTTTGTGATTGGTAATTAATTGTAATTCATTTTTAATCAGTATTAATAATTAATGTATACTTATTTAAATATTAAATCATTACTTTCCCTACTGTTGCACTCTCTGGAGTGGGAATAGTAATTTTTACCCCTACGCTATCCAACGCTTTTCCTACTGTTGCACTCACTGGAGTGGGAATAGTAATTTTTACCCCTACGCTATTCAACGCTTTCCCTACCGTTGCACTTATTGGAGTGGGAATAGTAATTTTTCCCTCCCGCTATCCAACGCTTTCCCTACGGTTGCACTCACTGGAGTGGGAATAGTAATGCTTACCCCTACGCTATCCAACGCTTTCCGTACTGTTGCACTCACTGGAGTCAGAATTGTAATTTTTACCCCTTCGCTATCCAACGCTTTCCCTACTGTTGCACTCATTGGAGTGGGAATAGTAATTTCTACGCACCCGCTATCCAACGCTTTCCCTACTGTTGCACTCACTGGAGTGGAAATAGTAATTTTTACCCTCCCACTTTCCAACAAATTCTCTACTTTTGCACTTGTTGGAGTGTGAATAGTATTCCCTTAGCTATGTAATGTTTTTAATGTTGTTATATTTAATGTAGTGTAAATTATTAATTAACATACGAAGTATTACTTTAATTATTTAAATTATTATATATTATTTATTTTTATATTTAGATAATAGGTTTCTTTATATATGTGTAAATATATTTTTCATAATGTTTTAAATATTTTATAATTAAGATTAATAGTTATTTTATAATATTATTAAGTAAATATATATGTTAAAACATTTGTTTTACATTACATTTATTGTTTTTATATTTTAAGCTTTTTTACATTATTTTAACTATGTTTTATTTAATTGTGTTTATTATTTAATTACTTTTATATTATTTGTAATACATTTAAAAAATTCGATATTTTAGTTAACTATATTTTAACTACCTATATTTTGTACTCGATATTTTAGTACTTACCTGTTTGTAGATAGGGATTCTATATTCTGTCCCTCAATAATTTGGATTTGGTTTTCTGGGCAGTCGATATTCTGTCCCTCGATATTTAGTCACTGAACCCTTTTTTGCACCCTTGACAGAGCTGACGTCTAAGAAGCAGCCATGTCAGTTGATCTGGACGGAGGCGTGCCAGAACACTTTTGACAGCCTGAACAAGGTCATGTGCACATCACCCATGCTCAAGACCCCTGACTTCTCCCAAGAATCCATTGTAAAGACAGATACTTCAGAGCATGGCACAGAGGCCATGCAATTACAGCTAAATGAAGAGAGCTTAGATCAACCTGTCCCCTTCAGCAGTAGGAGGGTACTTCCCCGGGAACAGAGGTGGAGTGCAATAGAAAGGGAAGCTTTTGCAGTGGTCTGGGCACTGAAAAAGTCGAGACCATACCTGTTTGGTGCTCACTTCAAGATTTGGACAGACCACAGACCCCTCAAAACACCAATGCAGATGAGTGAGAATCCCAAACTGTTGAGTTGTCCATCTCCCCACTGGGAATTTATTGTATGGTGGAACATCGTTCTGGAATACACCACGCCAATGCTTATGCTCTCGCCAGGTTCTTCTGCATTAGTGAAGAGAACTGCCAAGAGGTTGTGTAGTTCTCCCGACTTTTAAGTTGGGGAACATGTGTTAGACCTAGCAACCTTGCTGTGGTTTTTCCCATTTTTTTTGCCTTCAGACCTCCCGTTTTTGCTTACCTCATTTTTGCTTCCCTTAGGACTCTGCACCTGTTAGCACTGCTAACTAGTGCTAATGAACTTTCACTACAACATGGAAAAATTGGCTGATACCTAAGTTGGCATATTAATGTTACTTGTTAATCCCTAGTGAAGCAGCACTAAATGTGCCCAGGGCCTGTTGTTTAAATGCTACCACTGGGACTGCAGCACTGGTTGTGCCTCCCACTTAAGTAGCAGTTTAAACATGTCTCAGGACTGCCACTGTAGAGCCTCTGGGTGCAGTTCTAAACTGCCATTTCGACCTAGCAAAGTAAACCTTGTGCCAGGCCCAAACCTTCCTTTGTAATACATATATGTTACCCCTAGTGTTTTTGAAAAGTAGGACATGTACTTTTTATTTTATATGTTCTGGTCCAGGTAGTGAAAAACTCTTAAAAAATGTTTTCACTACTGCAACGCCTATCTTTCAAATAGAATCACATTGGACTTGCCTTATTGCGTTTTCTAAGTGTGATTTCTAAATGGGAGTAGGTAAGCGGAACATGTTAGGTGAATCTAGAATTGGAGTTTAAAATTCTAACTTATGCTGAAGTCGGATTTTAAATTACAATTTTTAAATGACACTTTTAGAAAGTCCGCTTTTACTTGCCTTATCCATTTGGTACCTTCAGCCTGTCTCTGGGTCACATGGCTGAGTGTAGCAGACAGTTGGGCTTTGTGTATTCCTCCTAGACAGCGAAGCACAATGGGGAGCTTCGGTGTGAATGAATGGCCCATCACTAGCAGGATGGATGAGAGGAACTGGGCTCAGCTTTACTTACACTTGAATAGGCTGTGTTCAGTATCCACACAAAGGGCTGCATACCCCCTGTAGTTAGGCGGCTATTAGGATGGCGGACGGACCTGCGTCCGTCCGCCACCCCCGAGGTGGAGGGACCGTCCTCAGAGGCAGCGGCGGTCCCTCTGTTGGAATTAGGATGTGACCGCCACCCTGGCGGTCACATCCCGTATAGTTAACATTGCGGCGGGTGCTGCTTTAAGCAGCACCCGCCGCAATGTTAAATATGCATGCTTTGCATTTGCATGCACAAAACGGCAGGCACCGTGCGGTGCCTGCCGCTTTGTGCATGCAAATGCAGGGGGGTACCATAGGTACCCCCCATGTGCACCCCCACCCCCCGACACCCTGGGAGCCCGCAAGGGCCCCCCAGAAGCTATTGTCCACATGCTTTTCCATGGCGGTAAATCCGCTGCGGAAAAGCATGTTTACAAACACATCTTAATTTGTCTGGGGGTGTCTTGCAGACACCGCCACCAAATTGCGTCCAACACCCCGCGGATCAGCGGCAGACGGACCTGCCGTCCACCGCTGATCCCACCGCCATCAGAATCTGGCGGTGGGTGTTTTGAAGTCCTGCAGAGGTGATTCCGCATCCTCCGGGCCAGCGGTGGCTTCCACCGGCCTGGAGGATGCGGAATCACCGCAATCATAATCGACCCCTTAGTCTGGAGCCAGGGCCAGTAAGGCAGGAAATCTTTGCACTTCAAAGGAATGCCTCTAGAGGCTTCTTCCTACATCAAAGGCACAACTGTATATAAATACTGGACCTCAGATACCAACTTGACCCCTAGCTACTCTGCCAGGAAGGACTGTTGTGCTGCTACAAGGATTGCCACTCTGCTGGACTGCTTCTCGAAAGGAACTGCTGCCCTGCTTTGCTGACTTTCTTCCTGCTGCCATCTTGTATAGAGAAGAAGAACTGGACCTGCAGCTTCCTCATGAACTTAGGACCCCAGAGAGACTCCTATGGCAGTCTGCTGGCCTCTGGATCTGTGACTCAGGGACATATTAGGCCCCCCAACCAGCTCATGGACCCAACTGCAGCAAGTTCCTGACACCCAAGTGGTGCCCCTCAGGTCCTGGACCCTTGGTGTGGCTCAGTGAGGTTAAATAAATCTTTTGGCTTCTTTCTGACTGCAAAATGGACCATGTGCACCACAAAGGTGCCGCTCGTACTGAAAATAAGCACAAAGTGTTGCCAGCTCATGTCCTTGTGCTGCATTTTTACCTCTCTTGGAGGAACGCCAACATGAAGATACAGCCTATCCTTCCATGGCTCCTGGACTACTCTTCTCACCACACTGACAACCTCCCGCAACACTCTCCTTGCTCCTTGCAGCTCTCTCCAATGCAAAATGGGCTCTTGGCCCAAAACTTGAGACTGTAAAACTTCAGTATGACTAATCTAGGACAGTAGCCAACCTGTGCTCCATTGCGGTCAGCCTGAACTTTTGACTTTGACCTGGTCAAGCGCGACCAGATATCTGCAGTTGTCGCTTTCTGCATTTAAATGATATTTTACACGTTATTCTTTAACTATTCATGAATCTGGTTCTTCTGACTTGATGTTTGTTGTTTTGGTTCTTGTTTTATTTTTAATGCAGCTCTATTTTTCTGACCTGGTCGGATCTTTTTTGTGAGGTGTTTTCATTGTTTTACTGTTTGAAGTGTTGCACAAATAATTTACTCATTGCCTCTAAGTTAAGATTGGCTGCTCTGTGCCAAGCTGCCAGGGGGTTTGGTTGTGCCTTACACTGACACGGACTGTTGTTTCTGCTTAACGAGGGCTCATACCCTAGTCAATCAGTAACCCGATTTCTGACTGGTGGCATGTAACTTCAGTGCGCTCTTTGATTCTCTGCTATCTTTTGACCCTCAGATTAAACCAACCATACAGTTATCTAACTTCCATCAATGGAAGAGATTGCCTCTTACTGGGGGCAAAAACTGGGTAGTCTTTCCTTGCACCAGAACAAAAAGGACAAAGACAGGTATCTCACATCCCTCCCTGTTTGATATGCACATTAAGAAGAGTTGATTATGGAGGATGGCAGGCCTGCTGTATCACAAGTAGAGAATATGATTATCCTACACAATTTTGAACCCCTAGTACAGAAGCCATTTATGATAGTATGTATTCATAATATGCAAAGTTATTGTTGAAATTATTGAATTCATTGTATAATTGTGATTTAAAAACACCAAAGGAAAATAAACCCAATCTAAAAATTGTTTTAAACACAAAATATTATAATTTAATAGTAAGAATCCTTGCTTGTATTTGTTCCCAGATCTGCTATGCTGTACAAATCTTTGCCCGCATACCTTGGTACAGCCCATGTGACTAGCACTGGCTTATTGGTGGGACTTTCCACCGAGACGGACAACACTTAGGCATGTAGATGGTCCTTTCCTTTCTTGCTTAAGAGACATGATTGCATAGTCTTTGTGCTTATTTCTGGAGTCTGCCAAGCATGTCTCAGCTGCAGAGTGACCTGTTACTCGGAGAGAGCACTTGAAACCCTGTTTTTATTTTTTACATAGTTTTATATAGCGCGAGCTTGACCCAAAGGTATCAGGTATCAGAGCGCTTAACATAGCACCAGTTGTGTTACAAGAGGTCACATTAATTTTTGTTAGGCACGGGGAGATTAAATGATTTGCCAAGAGTCACAGGATGTTCAGCGTCGTTGCAGAGACTCGAAACGGTTTCCCCAGATTCGAGGTTGACTGCCCTGGCTGCTAGGCCAACTCCTCTCCCCTCTGTTATAGGTCTCAGGTTCTGAGCAAGGTGGCGGTGTGGCCTATATTCATCAAAGAGTGTCCAGATTTACTAAGGCCTTGGATTAAGTGATATTTGCTAAGCCACATAAAGCTTCCTTGTTTGGCTCCGTCTGGCATAGCAAATCCAGAAAAACGCATGGTAGTGCAAATTACTGCCTTGTGTTACCCCACGTTGGGAAGGCATTCTGTGGATAGTGTGGGAGTTCCCAAGCTTTGCCCGATTTTCAAAGACTCGTAAACATGAAAATGCATCAAAACGGTATGCCTTCCTATCAGAGGTGTAACGAGGTGACACATCTTTATTTCTCCTCTTTTTTCCTCTTTCCATGTGTGCAGATAGAGAAAGAAAGAGAATTTGAGACCTATGTAGCCATGAAGACAAAAATAACGGCCCCCGATAAAAGAATGAAGAATACTGTGACCAAAAAGTAGGTTAAGCGAAGGAAAGCATAGAGAATAAGAGGGAAGGAAGTGCAGACCTTTAGATTAAAGATCAAGAAGCTTTTGCCTGTCCAAGGCAGCTGGGCCAAGCACAGGTATTGAAAAAGTATAAGGTTGGGGAAAGGGAGCCAATATAGCAATGTAAACTACTTATGGAGATTGAAAATTAGAAAATTAAATGGACAACTTTGTGTTGGCTGCAAAGCACAAAATTGGGGACATAAGCAGGAAGACCAAGATAGAGAAGGTTACAGTAATCTAGACACATTTGTATATCTGCCTTTACTATTGATTGATGAGCTGCCAGAAGAAGAACACAAATGATCTAGAGCAATAAACTAAAACCCCATGTTATTAACTTCAGGCACAAGATCAGAAAAGGAGCCAGGTTCCACTAACCACCCATCCACTGCTGCTGTATCTGGGAAATGCTAGCCAGCAATACATATTTCAGTTTTGTCTACATTGCTTTTAGTAAATAAATTTCAGTTCAACGAAGAGTCTAAATCAATAAGACAATTGATATGGTGGGATGAGCAGGTCTCATCTAGGGCTCTAGGTTTCATAGGCCCAAGTTATGAAACAAACAAAAAAATATCAGATTGGGTGAGGCAAAATGGCAAATGGAAATGTTAAAAAGAGTGGGGCTGAGGGATATCATGAGGGATGATCCTTGCAGGCCCCCTGTTATTACATTAGAGAAGGCTGATCTAAAAGATGTTCACTTAAAGGCAAGAGCATCAACCCCAATGGCAGCGTGATGGAAATTTGATGGCAAGGCGTTACATGCGATTGTGTCAATGACTGCTCAATGACTGCTGATCTATCAAATACAACCAGGGCGGCACAGCAGCCCTGGTATTTCAGCATGTGAGTTCATAGAGAATTGACATAAGAGCTGTTTCAGTACTATGCAGTGAGTGACAACCCAAAAGGAAGGGACCAAGCATATGGTAAGTGTCCAGAAAGAGGGAAAGCAAGAAAATGATTTGCTTCTCAAGAACCTTGGCCAGAAATGGATCACACAGGAGTGCAGTACTCTCCTAGAGCACTATGGGGCCATTACCATGTCGGGCGGATCGCCACCGCCATGGTGGCGGTGGCGATCCGCCCGACATTCATGCCCGCCTGCCAACCACTTCCCCCCGCCATATTACTATGGCGGGGGGGGGGGACCGCGGCGGACGTAAACACCATCCGCCGCTTTTCCGCCCCGGTCGCCTTGCGACCGGGGCGAAAAAGGGTTTATATGGTGGCGGTGTCTATCAGACACCGTCAGCCATATTAGGATGGGCGTAAAACAATGCCTTTCCGTGGCGGCGATGCCGCCACAGAAAGGCATGCAGTCTTCACTTCGGGGGGCCCCCTGCGGGCCCCCTAAGTGAAGGCGAGGTGGGGGCTGCACATGGGGGGTACCTGTGGTACCCCCCAGCATTAGCATACACAATGCGGCAGGCACCGCATGGTGCCTGCCGCTTTGTGTATGCACATGCATGCATGCATTTTTAGCATTGTGGCGGGCGGTGCTGAGTGCACCGCCCGCCACAATGCTAAAAATGCAGGATGCGCCTGCCACTGTGGCGGGCGCATCCTAATACCCCCCACGGGAGCCACGCCCTTATGGCGGGCGGTCCCAAAGGTCGATAGGATGGCGGACAGACTAAGCCCGCCCGCCATCCTAATGGACCCCCATATGTGGTGCAAGATTTTTGCATCATCTTATCCAAGTTGCATGTTTTTTGTCTTAGGCTAGTTCTTACATTTTGTCACATGCTGCCAGCTCAGAACATGAGGAACTCTTCCCATTTTTACTTCTTGATGCTTTTAGGTGAAGCAGAAAATGGGTCCTCACAGTTGGGGGGTGCACACCGGGGGGTACCTGTGGTACCCCCCAGCATTTGCATACACAATGCGGCAGGCACCGCACGGTGCCTGCCGTTTTGTGTATGCAAATGCATACATGCATTTTTAGCATTGTGGCGGGCGGTGCTGAGTGCAACGCCCGCCACAATGATAAAAATGCAGGATGCGCCTGCCACTGTGGCGGGCGCATCCTAAAAACCCCCACGGGACCCCCGCCCTTATGGCGGGCAGTCCCAAAGACCGATAGGATGGCGGGCGGACTAAGTCCGCGCGCCATCCTAATGGACCCCCATATGTGGTGCAAGATTTTCGCATCATCTCATCCAAGTTGCATGTTTTTGTCTCAGGCTAGTTCTTACATTTTGTCACATGCTGCTGGCTCAGAACATGAGGAACTCTTCCCATTTTTACTTCTTGATGCTTTTAGGTGAAACAGAAAATGGGTCCTCCCTCCTCTTGAAAGTCAACCTGAACTCTTTATTTCCCATAACTTTCTAGTAACTGATTGTCATGAACTTACACTGATTCATCAAATGTAGTGGATCTGGGTCAAAACAATATCTTATAACAGTGACGAACCTAAAGATTTTTAGTGTCATATATATATGTCATATAATCACTGACTATTGCTGGTCCTTGACTGATAGAGGTTGCACCATATAACTTCTGCCTTCTTTTGATTTTCAAGGAACAACTTTCAAACACTGAAATGAGAAATGGCCTTGTGCAGTCACACGCCTACACCGTGACCGGTACTGCTACGGTAAGATGAAGTAATATTAACTTCAGGAATGTCTTTCTCCTTATGTATTGATCAGGTTTTAATTTCATATCAGTTTTATTTCCAATTAAAAGCTTGTAGAAAATAAGCAACTACACTGGTTTCATTTTGCCATAATGCATATATTCGTCATTTAGTTTCTGAAAATGAGTATTGTATAAGTTTCTCTTTAAAATACATTTGATGGCTTTTCATTCTTGGCTCTTCTCCACCCATCAATCTGCTTGTTTAAGGGGCTGACTCAATGCATAATTCAAGCATTCTGGTGTCCCAGGTGAATTCCAAATTGAGGCTGAGGGTGCATAATAGGGGAGATTGAGAATTCTTTTGGAACTCATGCAGGTCTTTCAGCCTGACTCTCTTGAAGTACTTGGGATCCCCAAATGTCTGCAAAAGGTGGCAGCGTCCTACACCCACCAACTTTGCAGCACATAATCTGCCTTTGATGAGTTATCCAGCTCATTCACTAACAGCCACATGATTTTAAACTGAAAAGCATCGCAACAGATGTGGAAATCAAGAAGCCTCCCGCCATCAGCTTTTTCCTAAACTTTTTCCATGAATGTCTGAGCCCCTAAAATGCCCATATGAAGCTACTGACTCTGCCCCGGATCTTGCTAATATACATTTTGAGGAAAAGGGAGAGGCATGGTGTCAAATAAGAAGGAGATGGTAGGAATAATAATAATTTTAACCAGATTCAATCTCCCATAAATTGTTAACAGTAAATTGGTCCATTTCCCCAGGAGCATCTCTATTTCATCACTCACTTTCTTCAAATTTACCAAAGGAATATCTTCTAACTTATGGATGATTTGAACCCCAAGGTACCTCATCTGATGCTTGGCATATGGGACCCCACTCTTCGTCTCCCACATCATTATCTCAGTTTTATCCTTATTTATTTTGTACCCTGAAATCTTATCAAACACTCCACGTGTTCCAGTGCCTTCGATATTGAAGAGGTTGGATTACTAGTAGATGGCAGGATGTCGTCTGCATATAGCACCAGTTTACCATCATAACCGGGGGCACTAAATGAAGTGATAGAGGGGTCTGACCTAATATGCTGATCGAAGGGCTCTATATATAGATTAAACAAGAGCAGTGAAAGAGGGCAACCTTGCCTAGTGCCTCTTGTAACATTGAACCTGTCTGTGAAATCCTCATTCAGTAATACCAGTGCATCAGTTGATTTATATAAACTCTGGACTGTTCTAATAATTTAATAGTAACATCAAAATAATTTAAGTGCTTTCCAGAGACACGTTTGCAGCATCTAGGGCAGTGACCATCAATGGAATATTGTGTGTGGTAGCTATCTCTATGGTGCCAATAAAGAGATGAATTAGCTCATTCAACTGTAACCCTGGGGTGAGGCCTCTCTAGTCTGTGGGTATAATTGTTCTAATTACACCTTCTATCCTGCTGGCCAATATTCCTGTAAAGATCGTATTCCTTATTTAATAAGGATATTGGCCTGTAGGATTCAGCTCTAGTGGTAATGTTTGCTGGCTCCAAGACAACACAGTGGTGGCCCCCCACCAATACCCACCAATAGGATGGGGCCTTTTCTCCCTGAAGATATATTGTGATGAACAGTGTCTTTCGTGGTTGTACCAAAACATCTACCAGCACCTTATATTGTTGTAATGTAATGTAATGTAATGTAATGTGTATACTTGTAAAGCGCACTGTTGCCAGCCGGCGTCCTGGCGCTGTATGCCGCTGGGGAACCCGTCCTGGCTTTTCCTGTGGGATGGTCCCTGCTGGGAATCCCCAAGGTGGAGCCAGGCATCCCCGGCGTTGATGGGGCCGTTGTGGAGATTAGGCAAGCTAATGCCCAGAGTTGCCGAGTGGGACCCCTGGTTAGAGTAGGCACCGAGGCGAGAATTATCGAGTCCGCTGACCCTGGTCCACGACCCTGCCACGTCGGCAATCGAACCCTGGTCCCGGGCCGACTTCTGCTTCCGGGTCTGCCGCCTCTAACCAGTGAGCCACACCACTCCACTAACCACTCCACTTGTTCAGCTGGGAGCCCATCGGGCCCAGCTGCCTTATCCCCTTTTAATTTAATTATTTGTCTTCTCACCTCTTCTTCTGTGATCTCCAGGCTAAGAGTTTTAACCTGCATTTTAGTTAGGCCTGGGAGGTCTTTTTCAGCTAGCCAGTTCCTAATGCTCTCTTTGTCTCGATATCCATCTTCTCTATAAAACTTACTCATATACTTCAGGAATTCCCTTTCAATTGCTTTGTTGGTACCAAGGACCTTCCTTGTAACTGAGTATACTAGCAAGCTTATGGAACTCCTAGTTCTATCTGTCTTTGTTTTCCATGCTAAAAGGGAACTATAGTGCTCTCGTTATGCAAAATGCTGCATCTTACGAGTTCTTCACTGATCCTTCATTTTCCTTGTTAGGTTGCCTTCATATTCTGCTTGAGCATCCTCTAAGTCTAGATGGAGCTTACTCTGTTTAAAAGGGTCGCACATCGAGGCACCTTGTAATTCTGACTATTTCCTTATGATTTTATCTTGAGGTGACTCCTCTCGCTTCTGTGTTTCCTGATTCTGCCTTGCTGACAATTTACACGTATTACTTCCCTCAAATAGGCCTTATACGCATCCCAAATTATATGCTGACTAGCTCTTCCTTTATTTAGGGTGAAGAAACCATCATTTCTTCCACCATTTCTAGTCCTAAAGCCTCTTCTAAAAGTAATACTGTATTTAATGTCCACCTTCTTAAACTAAACCGTCCGGGCAAGCGCAACACTAAATATACTGATGAGCGGTCCGACAGTAAAGCTGGTAAATGGGCCACAGACTCAACATAGTAATTTAAAGCATTGTCTAAGAGAAAGTAATCAATTATGGATTGATGCCCGTATTTTTTTACTATAACAGATGAATCCTTTTGAAGTCCCTGCCTTCGTTCGGCAGATATCAACTAGATTTGGATCCCTCATTATGGGCCATATGTATCAAGCCGTTTATGAATCGCAAAGGCCGAAATTTGCAGAATTTCTGCCTTTGCGAATCGCAAACGGCCTTTTTGCATGTTTTGGTATGTATGTAAAATTCGCAAAATAAGGAATAGGAAAGATTTGCCATTCCTTATTTTGCCATAGCATTTAAGGAATCGCAATTTTGCGATTCCTTAAATGCTATGTATGTACCATTTTTGGGTTGCTAATTATGATTAAGAATTCGCAAATTACCACCAACTTGTAGTTGATGGTAACTTGCGAATTCGTCCAAAAATGCACAATTTGGCATTTTTTAAAGTGGTATGTGATGCACACACATGCCCATAGGGCAGGTATGTGCGCCATATGCACACACATGTAAAATTCAGGGGTGCAGCAGGGTGTCTTTGAGACACCCCTGCACCCTTGAAATAATTCTCAAATTGCGATTAGCAAATTGCGAATTCGCAATTTGAGAATTAATTCGCAATCATTCCTATGGGCCTCCTGGCCCATAGGAATGCATTGGAAATTATTCCTTAATTGCAAAATGCGAATTCACAAATAAGGAAGATTAAGGAATCGCTAAAAAATAGCGATTATCTTCATACATACCAATTTGCAATTCCTAAATAGCGATTCCTTAAAAATCGCTATTTAGGAATCGCAAAATAGTTTGTTGATACATATGGCCCTAGATCTCTTAGTTTGCGGTACATTTTAGGGGAATTCGTATATTTAACTCTTGAAGATCTATCCAACTCTGGAGTTAAGACTATATTGAATTTTCCTCCAACTAATATAGTCATTGGAGTTTCTAACAGTTGTAGTTGCACAATCTCCAGGGATGTGGGATCATCACAGTTGGGCCATATTATGCAGCTCAGGTTGCATATATAGCTTCTATCAGCAATGTAAATACTACCAATCTTATAGTGATGTCTGTGGCATATTTTATAAGCCTGATCCCTGAATGTTTTCTAGTAAGGATAGCCACCCCTTTTGTGTTCCCAATCTGCTCAGTACATACAAGATCCTGCACCAAGCTAAGTTTACTGAAGTAGGCTCTACATTCTGGCTACTCTATGTGGGTTTCTTAAAGTGTGATTATGTGAGCCTCGCAATCCTTTCGATGTTCTGCCACTAAGCCCTGTTTCCTCCTAGACATCATCCCATTTAACATTCCAAGTTATTATTTTGATCAAGTCATTGTTGGCATCAGAACTTGCCCTATTCCCTCTTATATATTTCACTAAAAGAATTCTTATATCTCAATCTATTCAAAATATCACCAGATCCCTGTATTGTTCATGTATGTTCTGAGGATTTGTTTTTATATTTTTACCCAATGCTCCCCACCCAATTTACTCCCCTCACCCCTACCCTGAGGAACCCCTTCCTCTATCTTTGGCATATTGGTCACTATTTGAGAGCTCTCATCAGTGATAGTCACTTACACCTATAAGTGTTACATTAACAACACCCTTCCCCCATCTGAACTACATCTTTAATATATGCTTACATTTTTTCTGTCAGGGCTTCTACATCAGCTCGGACCCTGAGGTTATGCATTTTTTTCTTCCACATAATCTGCAACATTGCTTGGAACTTCATGTATACCTTGGCCCCCAGCTTGTGCAGTTCATCAATCCTGGCACCAAGCTCCCATGGCCATTGTGCTGTCCTTTTACCTATATCTGACCTCACACAGTAAGTGTAACCTTCATGTGTCAGATCCTTCTCCTTTAATGCATGAGTTAATATTAACTCATTGACTGTATAGATATGGAGGTTCACAAGAAATTTTTGCGGGTCTTTTGGTTTGAAGCTGGCTTAAAAGGATCTCTGTGGATTTACTGGATCTCCTTATCAAGGTCAATATCCGGCTTATCCTGCAGGATCCCTCCCCTTAAAAGCCTTATCACATGATTCAGCTATTTTTGCTCCTTTGCCTGCTCCATTATTCTAAAAAAGGAGTTATATGACTGGGTTGCCTCAACTGCTTATATCTGAGCTCTCTTGCCGGCTGAGCTATGATTTACCTTCCTCAAACTGAGAGTTGGTTTCTTAGCTGGTCCCACTAATAGGTGGTGTATCCAGTTTATGATCTTTCACTGGCGGACTACATTGCTGTCCTTTTGGATCCAGAATACAATGAGAATCTATTTCTGCTCATAAATCCGGTGTTGTGAGTTAGCTGCCTTTTGATGAAGAGTGGGGGACATGTGTGTGCGCAACACCAGTGTACATGAGCATTTCAGGGGTGCTACAGGGTGTCCTTTGGACACCCTCAGCCAGATTCATCAACCAAAATTGCGATCGCAATAGCTGCGAATTAGCTATTGCGATCGCAATTAAAAGAAAAGCAATTCATGATGAGAAAAAGTAAAAAATTGCGAAATCGCAAAAAAAATTGCGAAATCGCAAAATAAATCGCAGAATCTAGGAGGTACCCCTATAGCTAATCGGATTTAGCGAGAACCCATGGATTCTGCGAAATATATTGCAAACTCGCTAAATAATCGCTAACGCAATTCATGAAAACTCACAAATAGCGAAAAATCCGAAAATCGCTATTTGCGACGCGCAATTTAAGGAGAATCCAAACCAGGTGGCAACCATGAAGGAAAAAAAAATTAACGAGCCACAGGTGCAGGCCTGAACAAACACACTTAAGGAGACACAGTAGGAGCATGAGGACTCTCACAATGCCAGGACTCTACATGGTGGTCAGGCGGCGAAGGCTCCAGGCTGCAGCAAGGAACAGACGCAGGATCCAGGAGCGAATATTCTGCCAGCGGATCACCCTTCTTGGGCAAACTGCGGAACAAATCTACTCCAAGTACCGTCTGAATGGGGCAATGATCACTAAGCTGATCCGGGACCTCGACCCCCTGATGCAGCACCCAACAAGGAGGATCCATGCCGTGCCCACCCATGTCCAGGTCTTATGAAGCCTGCACCTCCTGGCCTCCGGAAGCTTCCAGGGGATAGTCGCTGTTGCAGGGGGGATCTCCCAGAGCACCATGTCCCGATGCCTAAGGAGTTTCCTGGAGGCAATGCTGACCCGGCTACACCATCACATCACATTCCCGACCACCCAACAGGACTTGAATGAAACCAAGCTTAATTTCTACAACATTGCGCAATTCCCACATGTAATAGGATGCATTGACTGTACCCACATCCACATCTGCCCACCTGCACAGACAGAATACATGTACCGGAACCGCAAGTCCTACCACTCCTTGAATATCCAGATGGTGTGCAACCCTAAGTCAATCATCACGGACATAGTGGCACAATACCCGGGGAGCACACATGACTCCTTCATATTCCGGCACAGCGGCATGCACACACGACTGGCCAGGGGAGACTTTGGCGAAGGACACCTACTAGGTAAGTACACATGCCACCAAATAGTACACTGTGACCATGTAGCTGTGCATAAAAGGCACTCACCCTCTGCTCCTTTCATTCAGGTGACAGCGCCTACGGTCTCCGTGAGTACCTCCTTACCCCATACCTCAACCCTGCAACACTACAGCAACGGCGTTACAATGCTGCACACATACGCACAAGAAATTGCATTGAGAGGACATTTGGGCTTTTGAAGAGCCGGTTCCGCATACTTCACCAGACTGGTGGGGACCTCAAATACGAGCCTGAGGTCTGCTCCCGCATCGTGGCCGTGTGTGCAATACTCCACAACATTGCTACCAAGTGCAGGATACCTGTAGAGATCTCTGGCAGTGAGTCGGAAGGGGACAACCGCCCACCTGCACATGTGCGGCATGCACGCAGGGAGAATCCTGCAGAAGGACACAGGCGCCACAACCAAATCACTATTAACTGTTTCTAGTGCACCCCCTCCCCTCACCCAACACTTCACTCATGCATGACAATTGAAATAATGAAATGAGTCAGATTAACTGGTACTGAATATATGTTATTGTTTTGTTCACAATAAAGTGGAATTTTTTCTCACAGTTACATGTGAGCTATATTGAGTCATACGTACCCATGTATGTGAGGAGGGCATGCTTGTCTCAGCAGCATGACCCTTCATGGTACAAAAGTAATAGTCAATGGCGCCTCCGGGCAGACACTCCCAGTCGCCTTTCCAACTCTTCCTCAGGATTTGCCAGTGAGGCAGCAGTGGGCCTGGTGCTGCGGCAGGGCACTATCACCAGTGGCACCGATTGGCCGCTGTGGCTTGAATTCCCCTCACTTGCGTCATCCCCCCCACCTGCCTGGCCATGGCCAGTTGCCTGTAGACCCTGCACTGCAGTTGTAACTTGCTCCAGTGCCCTAGCGACATCCTGGCAGCATTGGACCATTTGTACTTGCATGGCCAACGAGCGTCGTGAGAGTTGGGAGGTGGCATTCCCTATGATGTGGTTTGACGGCGTGTACGCAGACAGGCGGGTCAGCAGCTGTCGGTGGCGGCTCCGGTTGACGTCCCGCTGGGTCAACATGGCCTGGGTGTTTGCCTCCACTGCAGCAGTCATCCTCTCCATCCTGTCTGAGAGCTGTCCCACATTCCTAGCGGTCTTGTGCAGCTGTAGGTGACGGGCCTGCTTCTGGTGTATGCGGAGCATACGGTGCTCAATTGAGAGACCAGGTACCCGCACATTCACCCCCCTGCCAGCACGTGGTGTAGTGTTGCGCCGCTCCCTCACCAGTCCGCTGGACTGTGTTCTCACAGTGGCAGTGCGCCGGGTTTGTTTCCGTGCTGCAGCTGCTGTTGTCAGTGCCACTGGCATGGGTGTCACACGCTGCGGTTGTGGCGCGCCTGTTGTTGCTGAGGTGGCACTGTCCACAGGGGCAGGTGGTGGTACTACTGCTGGTGCGGCAGCTTGCCCTGATGGTCCTGGTTGAGGGAAATCATGGACGTCTCCCTCGGTGTCCTCAGGATTGTCTTCTATTTGCAGGGCCTCGCTATCAGTGCTGGGTTCTTCAGCGCCACCTGTGATGTAAAGTGGACGTTGATTAATGACATGTATCTTGCACATGGAAGGCTGCTACATGCATGCAGGCTACCATTCCCTGACCGGCTGTAGGATTGACTCTCACTGGACAGGTCTGCAGGGGAAGTTAGGGGGCAAGGGAAGGGAAGTAGGTAAGGCAAGGGAATGGGCTACAGAAGGGAAGGAGCAAGGGAACGGAAGGAGCAAGGGAAGGGAACGAGAAAGGGAAGGGATAGAAAGGGGAGAGAAGGATCAAGGGGGAAAGGAAGAGATGGGTGGGAACAGGAAGGTAGGGAAGGGAAGGGAACCACTTTTTATAAGAGGAGTGTACATAAAGCATTCATTATTCCAAATTCCAGGTTATACTTAACGATCAAATGTACACTTGACTAAAAGTATTACTATCAATATATTTAATTGTTTTATATAGATCTTTCATTAAGTATGTATTTGTGAGGTCTTTTTTTGTGATTTTTTTTAATATGTGAGAAGAAATCAAACATTGTTTTATTATGTTCTAGGTACATCATCAAGAGAAGGGGACAGTAGAGCTAATCCGTTTGTGGAACCCTTGGTGTCGAACAGAATGGAATGGGCCTTGGAGTGACAAGTATGAGTTTATATTTATAATCAAAATATTGAGACACATTACATTACATTTTTGTGAGCAGGGTACTTGGGAGGGATCTACAAGCATCCTGTGAGCACCTGTAATGCAATTTTTTTGCTGCTTGGCCATATTTTGCTATTATGTGATACCAAAAGTATTATATACTACAATGACAGAATTATGACAGTTAATTTAAAATAAACATGTCCCTTGAAGTAAAATAGAGGGACCAAACAGTGAAAGTTAGTGGGCATTGCTTACTAGAGGTTCTACATAGCTTAAAGCACTCATGAGATGGTCTTAAGGCTTAACCAATTAAGTCAGTTATAAGGAAGCCAAACATACTGCAGCGGCCCTTTCAGGTTAGAACGGTGGGGCGGTAGGTGGGGGAATTTCAACAAATGACCATGAGGGAAAATTATTTATTTATTTGAATTTCCCTCGTAGTCGTCTGTCGAATCCCCCCCACCTCCCCACTGCTCTAACCTGCAGGTGCCGCACCTGCGAACATAAATACTGTGCACAATAAACTCTCAACAAGGAATGCAGCACATATATAAGGAGGTAGTAAGAAGGAGAAATAAAGATATTTCTCCTTGTTGTGCCTCTCCTGAGAACGCGTATCTTTTTAGCGCATCCCTAGGTCTACCAGTTCTGGTAAATCTGGAAATGAGTCAAAAACCATGGGAGTTGTGTGGGAACACCCGCCCAATGACCATGGAATGACTTCCCAGGTCAGAGTAAGAAAACGCAGTGATATGCGCTGCTTTGCCTTACTCGAGGTTAATGGAGCCACTCTGTCCTCACAAAGTGTCCTTGTGTTGCCTCATAAATCACATGTAAGGTTTGTGCTGCTCTTGCACCGCAGTGTGTGGTGTAAGAGTGACTCAAGCCAGCTCATGAAATGGCCCTTTGGCTCGAGGCTACAGTGCAAATACTGCAACCAGAATTTAGTATGACCAATTGATGGCTTTTGTTTGCAGCAGCCCTATGCTCCGACAAAAAGCGAGCATGGATTAGACGCAAAAAGACAACTTGACGTGATAGAGTGTGCTTCATCAACTAGTAAAAAAACAAATTTTGAAAAGTTCCAACCTGCTTTTTGTATAAAAATTGTGATGTTTGTATTTTTTGATTGTGAATTAAAGAAAATACTGTGTGTGTTTGATGCACAATCGTTTCTGTATTTTTGTGTGTTGCTTTGAGGTTCAGGTTGTAAAAGTTGCTGAGGCCGTAGTCCCTGGCTTCTAAAAATGACTTAGTTAGGGTTAACAGCAGCCAAAAGGTTCCTCTAGTGAATGTTGATGATTTGGGCAGGATGGTGGAGAGAATATGCAGGGAAGTAGGCAGGTAGGACATTAGGGAATTGTTCAACATTGGGAAAGGTATGATTATGTTGACAAGCATATCCTGGGAGGATGTTCATGTAAGAGTATAACCGAGGGTAAATTGGGAAGAAGGTGCAATGGCAGATATTGTTTTGGGGGTGATTGGGTGGGATTGGGGGTAGTTCTCCTGAGGGTCCTCAAACAGCAGACTTTATATGTAAGCACGGATTTGTGCTTCTATACATAGAATTAAATTAAAGATGGATAGTTGTCAATAGCACAGCATGTTTTTCACCTTGAGGTGCAAAGTGACATTAAAACAACCTGAGCGTTTCTCCCTTCAAAATGATCAGTGCATTATTGCCAGTATTCATTTAAATTTGATGCACTGCGGGTTTTGACACATGAAGGGTTGCATAATCTGACGAAGTCACTGTCCTGTTGAAGAGAAAGGGAAGGAAAAGGTCTCACATGATATCAAAGATTGAACAGCTCTGGGCACTTCTAACCATATACAAAAAGGATACAAAATCACCCTAATTATTACATGGCTCATATTTTAGTTGTCTGTTTTGAAATAACTTGGTTTAAACCTAGCAAATGAGCATATGGAATAAAACACAAAGAATATTTCAGCAGAAATAAGTTTAGGATATGAAGAGCATAATAAATATAAATAACCTAATGTCCTGAAAATGAAAATCCTAAAAATTATAACAAGGACTTATTCATAACTAGTAATTCAGATCATGGTATGCCACTTTCTACAGTGTGCGCTGTGCATCGACCAATGAGTAGGACTCACCTGTCTTCCTCCCCAGGTCAGCTGACCTTGGTTAGATTCTGCAGTGGACATGCTACTGGAATGTTCAGTCAGGGGAGCATAGGCAGAGTCAACACTAGCAGCGGAGTTGCTGTGTGATCTTTGCATTGCTTGAAATCTGGTGATTTTGGCTCCTTGGATTCTTCTTCAGGTCCAGAAAACCCCCCACTAAAACAAGCTAGGAGCTGACCCCAGTTCTAATTGTATATTGGAAGATATCTGGATTTCCCATCTGTAAGCAGGGACTCACCTTCCTTCAAAGCGCATGTCAGAGCACTGTAAACTCCTACTGCATGTTGATGAGCATCTCTGGGCTCTAGCACTAGCTTTTAATAGTGTGGTCAACCATTAAGTACCTAGTGGATCTTCTGAAAACTCTCAATATAAGCCACTTCTACAGGACAGAATGCACTTCTGGTGTATTCGGGTAACAAAAAACCTCAACCTGTCTTCATGGACGGTGAAGGTCCTCCCCGTGCTGCTGCAGTCATTATAGTTTAGCACCTCCTCAGCCCCTTTGCTGTCCTTCTGCAAAGAAAATTTCAATGCCCCTACTCAGCAAGCTGATGGCTCTCGAATTTGATGAATATCCCAAACCCGGAGCAGAGATGAATTCTTCAATCACCACTGATGTGGGACCCTGGATTTATGTGGAGCAATCTTAACCAGAAATCTGAACCCCTCCTTTCTGCTAAAGTTGCAGACCCTACTTATGCATTCCAACAGTCAGCTCTGCAAATGGTTCTGTGCAGTTCTCTTTCGATTAATCCACTCAATCTGGTTCAGCCAAGTGTTTGTCTAAACTATGAGCTGGATGGTGGGGTGCAGCTGCAATCTACAGGTAGGTGGGGATACGGGTGAGTGTCTGCACGTGGATGGGGGGTGCCGCGCTTTCCAGGCTCCAGCGCCTGCATTCCAGCCTCCGTAGGAACATGAAGCAAGCGGCCTCCCTCCCCTCTCTAAGCCAATCACAACGCTGCAATTGCAGCTTTGTGATTGGCTGGGACGCCGACCGCATAGGGGTCTATGGGGAGGCCATTTTCTCCATGTAGGCTGCATGCAGCCTCCATGGAGAAAATGGAGAGTGCGCATGACTGGTTTGGTCGGCCCCGGAGAGCCAACCAAGCAGTCAGGGCCTGCAAAATTGGGCTAGCCACTCCTCCCCTTCCCTGCCCTGTTGCAGGACCGTGAACCAAACCCTTCTTGCTGACACCTTGTTCTTGATTTGTAGATTAACTATATAGCAGCTGATTTGCCATTTCAAACTATTCTTGGTATCTATGGTGAGATAATTCTGAACTCAATTGATATTTTAAATTAAAGCAGCCTATTGAAAGTAGGTTTTTTACAAGGATAAAACAAAACAAAGACTTGTGATGAGAAATTTGCTTCATCCACAGAATGACCCTGAACTATGTATCCAGTCGAATACAATTGACCCTTCGAATGAATACAATTAACCCCTCGAATGATGCAAAGGGCACCTGGATATGGCAGGCACTACAATATCTAAGTGAGAAATAGTAATAATTAATTGAGGAGTTAAATGGCTTGCTGATGAAGGCAGTAATAAGGGCAAGTCAAACATTTAATGATTTTCCCGGAACCGTATGGAGACTTGATAAATATGATTATTTTTATGTGTATTTTCTCTCTTGAAATGTTTTAATTGCCTGCATATGTTCAGTACCCCAGTGTAGGAAAGTTTCCTTTTTGACATGATGCACCCCACTTTTTGCCTAATACCTGATGTAATTTCGACTGGAAGTCCACTGGGTCCCTGCTTACCAGGTCCCCAGTGCCAGAGTTATTTCCCAAAACTGTACCATTGTTCAACAATTGGCACAACTTCAGCTCCACTTGTAGTCCCTAGTAAAAAGTACCCCTGGTAGCTAGGTCACGGGGAAGGAAGAGGTACCCTAGTGCTGCAGCGTAAATTGTGCCAGCCTAGGTACCCCACAGCAAGCTCATGCAAGCTGCCATTGCAGGCTGCGTGTCTTGGTTCAGATGAAACTGAAGAGCCGACATGGCACATGTCTCTGTGTGCCATGCCTACAGACACTGCATGAGATATAGGTAAGCCACCTCTACAGCAGGCCTTACAGATCTACGGTAGGGTGCATTATAATCCATGTGTGGACATATCTGCCAGAGCAGATATGACCCTACAATGTCTAAGTCCATTCTTAGGCATTGTAAGTGCGCAGGAAAGCCATAAAGAGTACACGGACTTGACACACGTCATTACGAGTTCCCCAGCTACATGATAGTGTCACTGAATCCTAAGATGTTTGGTACCAAACATCTCATCTTAATGAACCTGCACGGATGCCAGTGTTAGATTAATTAATAAATGCACCAGAGAGCACCTTAGAGGTGCCCCCTGAAAACCTACCAGCTATTAGTGGGTTATTGACTGGTCTCAGCCAGCCTGCTACCACTAGACTTGTTTCTGGCCTCCTGCAGTGAAAGCCTTCACTCTCAGAGTTTGGGAAGAAATCCTGCTCTGGGCGACTTGGTTCACTCCTCGTCCAAGCAGGATTTGGCGTGCAGGGCTGGAAGCTTGAAATGCCATGCCGCCTTTGCTATGCAACCTAGGCCTCTCAAGCTAGTGGACGATGCCAACCCCCTGTCCTGTCCCCACTTTTCGGCAGGAGGACTGGAGGGAAAGTTTTCTTAGACTCAGAGGTGTGCCAACACCTAGCCAGTTCCACCTCTAAGGAGGGGCAGCACATGTGGATCACACTTTTCAGAATCCTACATTAGGAGGGAATTAGCCTATTAGGATCAGGGTTATGCCCATTTCCCACGGAAAAGTGGTCATATAGAGGGTGGAGTCACCCTAAAGGTAGGTAGCCCATTGGCTACTACCTGGTACTACCCTTAATACCCCTATATTGAGTATTTAGGTGGCACCCCTCAACCAAGAACTTCAGATTTAATGGACCTAAAGAAGAAGAGGGCACAAACGAATTGCTGAACACAAGAACGGAGTGCCTGCTGCGGACGTATGGAGCGAACCCCTGCCTGCCGCTTCTTGACTCAACCATCGCGGAGCGTTGTCTTGACCTGCCTCTGTGTGGCCTCTAAGAATGCCAGTAGGCCACCATCCATTCAATAGTCACCTCTGAACTCCCTTTGGAGTACAGCTATTCAACTGCAAGCCACAGGCACCGAAACCGCAAAGTCTGTTCCATCGACTTGCAGCTCCCAGGCCCGACCAGTGCAGCAACAGACCAGGAAGAGGTGCTCATGCTCTGGAAGGTCAGATCTATCTCCTCACCAAGTTTGGTGGCACCAGGTCCGATAGGAGCTATGTAGCACCAACTCCCTGGGTACCGGACGCCCTGCAACAAAGACGGATATCGTAGAGTCCAGTCGGGACTCCAACTGCACCAGAGCCTAGCAGCCACCAAGGGACATTCAGACCCCTTAGGCCGACTTTGCGAGTGGCCTAGCACTCAAGAATCTGCCCCTGACCCTGAAGAGCACCTTTAAGCACCAGCCCAGTCAACCAACTTGCTCTTCACCCAGCCCCCTCAGCGTAGGTACCGACAAACCGGCTGTGATTCCATATCCCTAAGGCCCTTGAGACCACAGCTCCAGTTTTGGAACCCTCGCACTTGCCAGCAAGTCCCCTTGTGCAGCTTGTCTCTAGTAGGCCCCCCTTCCCTGTAGAGCCAGCAACCAATGACACCAACACCCTTCTCCTGGCGGAATTCAGGACGCACCGGACAAACTGCTGGTAGGAAATTGGACCTGAGACTCCTGCTACTCCAAACCTGGAAGGGGAACCTCTACAACTGTTTGTTCTGTGTGCATTACTTACCTACTTTTTCTTCCTAAAGGATTGTATTTTGCGTAATTGCACACAACTTTGAACTGTTTATATATCTTTGCGAATTTATCTAAAATACTGTACTTACCTTTGAACATACTTCTCAGTTGAAAAACATATATAAAAATAATTGTTATTTTTCTAAATTGTCTCAGATTTATTCTTGAGTGTGTATCTGTCTCATTTACTGCCTCTGTGAGTACATCACATGCTTTGCACTACCCTTTGATAAGCCTCACTGCTCTCCCACACTGCCACACATAGAGTGTTAGAATTGTCTACTTTTGCCTTACTCAGCCAATTGGGGACTCGTTGGAATCTCTGCACAGGTTACTTATTTTTAGTGCACTATATAGAGAGCCAGCTTCCTACACCCAGTTATAGTGACAGACCATAAAAGGGAGCCAAGAGGGACATAGAGGTTAGGCCAAACTCCTTCCATTCATGAATACACATTCAAGAAAACTCTAGCCTGTTCTGCTGCTATGAGAAAAATTGTATTCCTACACAGGAAAATGTTATTGTTGTAGGCAAGGTTACTATATCTATTTTTCAGACCCACGTGTTGTCAGTCACAAGTTTGCAGAGGAATTCCCCAAAATAAAGATGATACAGAGGACACACATCGAGGGAGTGACATGAGGACAGCAGATGCTGATGGCTAATCTGTCCATGTCTTATATCACCCCTCATGAGCTAGGCTAGCTTGACTCCAGTGGCATAGCAAGCACAGGACCCACTCAAGGTGACAAATGCCAAAAGAACACTTGATGGAGGGAACGCTAAACAATGTCAAACATTTATCTCCAGCACAGAGATATGGGTCTAAATCCATTGTTGTTTTGGTCACTATGCCATTCCAGTTAGGACCCAGCCATGTGCAAATCAGTGTTGGCCTTGCACCCCTTGGGAACAGCCCATTCCAAGCTGCCAGACCAAGTCCTGCCAGAAACATGCATCCTGGGACCGGTTTCAGAATATCACCCTCATTAGCCTGGCTAGCTTGACCACAGTGGCGTGGAGAGCACAGGACCCATGTCTGGTCATACCCGTCTCACTAGGGGTGACAAATGCAAAAAGAACAATTGATGGACAGAATGCTGAACAATGTCAAACATTCACCCCCGTAGAGAGATCTGGGCCTAAATCCATTGTTTTGTTTGCTCACCATGTCATGCCAGTTTGGAGCCAGCCATATGCAAATCAGTCTTGTCCCTGCTCCCCATGGGGGTAGTACAGTCTGATCTGCCAGGCCAAGTCCTCCCCGGACCTGAAACAGGCATCCTAGGCCCTATTTTGGGTATCACCCCATATCAGCCAGGCTAGCTTGACTACAATGGCATGGTAAGCACATGACCCATGTCTAGGCATACGTGTTCCACTCGGTGACACAAATGCAAAAAGAACAATTGATGGATGGCTGCTGAGCAATGTCAAACATTCACCCTCAGTACAGAGCTGGGGCCTAAATCCTTATGTTTATTTGCTGACATTGCCATTCCAGCTATGTGCAAATCAGTCTTGACCCTGCTCCTCATAGGAACACTCCAGCCGAAACTGCCAGGCCGGGCCCTCACCGTACCGGAAACAAGCATTCTGGGACCAATTTCAGGTTGTCCCCCATCATCAGCCAGACTAGATTGACTCCAGTGGTGTGTCAAGCACGGAACCCAAGTCTGGGCATACCCAATCCCTCTCGAGTGACAATTGCAATAGGAACAATTGATGGACGGATTGCTGAACAATGTGAAACATTCACCCCACGTACAGATATCTGCGCCTACATCCATAGTTTTTTTCCCATAATGCCATTAGATTGGATTGGATTGGATATGGTTTTTATATAGCGCGATAGCTACCCCAGGCATCCATCACAGATTGGACCCAGCCATATGCAAATCAGTCTTAACCCTGCTCCCCATGAGAACAGTCCAGCCCGACTCTGCCAGGCTAGGTCCTCACCAGACCAGAAGCAAGCATCCTGGGACCTGTTTCAGGTTATCACCCCTATTCAGCCACCTAGCTTGAATCCAGTGGCATGGCGAGCACAGGACCCACCTCTGGGCCTACCCATCCCGATCAGGGGTATACAACTACAGATTAATAGGGGTATCCCAATCCTTATTTGGGCTGGGGACTTTAATATTCATCTGTGCAAGTTTAATGGGACTAGAGTATGCCCAGTAGAAGACTTTCATGGTAACCCACTGTCACATTTTATCCACAATGAGTACGATGAAACCCTGCTTTATTACAAAAGTAAAATCTGGGTATAATTAATGAAGTGAAAGAGGGAGCGCAAGTGTCAACATTCAGACCGGGCATCCAAGAGTCTATTATTGACTTCATTTTAGCTCCAGCACATCTGTATGGGAAAGTGGTGAGTATAAGTACCCGATTTACTTCCCACAGTGATCACGCCATTCTATTCATACATTTAAGAATCCTGTCTAAAGCTAAAGTTCATAATGAGGTAACTGAATATATGAATTTGATCGGGAAAAATGGCTATCAATTGATATGGTCATAGGTCCATAAGCTAAACCTCATTCCTGAAATTTTAGCCCAGGAGGATATATTATCATGTCTGAACACATCCCCTTCATTCCTGGTTACCCATTTCTGCACCCTTTTGGCAAAAATAAAAGTTGCACTCACCCGGTTTAAGTCGCCAAATGTTACTACCAATATTGGGTCGTTTGACACAGCTTGTTGCAAAGCTAGAAAAACCTTGGTTAATGCCCTAAAAACTATCCTAGAGACCCCAACAAGATTTTTGAATTACGTAACAATTATAAATTAGCGAGGAGGGTATGAGACAAGGATCTCAGAGCTCATGCTTGGGAAGACCTTAAGCAAGCTGCCATTTCGGGCAGCTGCAGAGACTATTGGAAAATAGTGAAGGCCCTGCATTTCAAAGAGCCTAGGGATCCTATGTTAGATGTACACGTAGATGAAGAGGCATGGGTGAGTTATTTTGAAAATATATTTGGTGTATCAACTCCCTCTAACCCATCGCTGCCTAGCTCAGCACCTCTACTCCAGGGAGGGCTGACCTTCTCTCCTTCAAGGCGCCAGGCCGCAATGGGATCTCTATTGACCTTTTCCAGGATAATTATGAGTTTTGGGTCCCTCTTTAAACACATTTTTTTTTTGTATTTAATATTAGTCAGATAGTAGGTCCCCCTTCATCCTAGAAACAGAGCATAATTGTACCTATTATCAAAAAAGGGGACAGGGGGGTCACCAAAGAACTATGGTCCTATATCCCTCCTCGACACTACTGGCAAATTTATGGGATGGGTCCTCTTAGCCAGAATGGAGGCGTGGGCAGAAACCCATAATATTTTTATGAAGGCACAATATGGATTCCGTAGGGGAATGGGCACGGTGGATAAATGCCTAAACCTCTCCTTATCTGTAGGGAAATATACAAAGGCAAAAGGCGGGAAGATCTATATGGCCTTCATGGACCCTACCGCAGCCTTTGATCGTGTTTCCCATTCGAGGCTGTAGTCCTTGATGGAGGGGATGGGCATGGTTCCGCCGATAATCGCCTTTATACGTCAGCTGTATGCCAATGCCACCGCTTGTGTTCGGTATGGCAGGAAAGGGGAATGTACATGCCACTTTAAAATCAAAAGGGAGTAAGACAGGGTTGTGTTCTTGCCCTGTTTCTTTTTTCCATCTACAAAAACAGGGTAGAGTCCTCCCTGTCTGCTTTACCCGTGGACGTGTCTAAATTTGATCATAACCCTCTCCCAATATGCCAGAGGAGAGATATACCCCCACTTCGAGCTGGCAGGAAAGAAAATTAAGGTTGTCGATTCCTTATCGTATCGGGGAATCCTTATTGATAAGGATTACACATGATCCAACATGCAAAGGAGCCTCAATGCTGTCAAAAGATTCACAATAAAAAATATTTTCCTCGCAAAAACCTAGGGGCATATTATCAAGGACCGGTGTTAAAATTATCGCCGTTTTATCGGCAGGAAACTGCCGATAAACGGCAATAATAAGCTTGATAATACGCCCTTGTTAATTAATATAGGAGCCCATGTTAACACAAGAACATGGGCTTCTATGGGAATTAACAAGGGCGTATTATCAAGCCCATTATCGCCGTTTCATCGGCAGTTTCCTGCCGATAAAACGGCGATCATTTTAACACCGGTCCTTGATAATATGCCCCATAGTCCGCTGCAATTTATTAGACAAGAGTCAGGGGGATGGCTAATGTCGATCAGTTACAGCAAGTAGAAGACAGCTGCTTTAAAAACTATGGGGCAGATTTACGACTTCCAGAGCATCTCTGCTAATAAGCAGAGATGTGCCAGCAGAGTTGCGACGCATCTGCCCACCCGTGCATCACTACTGATGCACCGCATTTACAATGCGGCGCACCGTGGCGCTCAGATGGGCAGATGCGTGACGCACCCTGCTGGAAATTCGGCACATTGCTGGAGTTGTTTCGCAAGTGCGACGCAGCTCCAGCAAGGCTCGGGGGTGCCCTATCTGTAACATGCTGCATCAATCCTTACGCCTGCTTCAAGCAGGCGCAGGGTTTTGATGCAGCATGGCCCTAAAAGTGACTGAGTTAAATCTTGTAGATTTCACTCAGCCACATTTAGGAGGCGTTCCTGCACTGGAACGCCCCCAATGCGCCATAACGCCTACATGTGGCGCAGTGCTTTACAATGTGATGCATTTCCCAGATGCGTCACGTTGTAAATACCCCGCAGCATGGCGCTGGCTTTGCGCCACCACTGCGTCACAAAAGTGACGCAACGGCGGCGTAAAAGAGGAGCAAGGGGCTTGTAAATCTGCCCCAGAATGTCCTTACAGAAATGAGCCCCAAACTATATTTTACATCTTGAACTGGGTCTTCCTTACCTTAGTGATTGCGTAAGATTGGCACCAGTCCTGCTGTGGCTTTCACTTTGGCTGAGGTCTACTGTGGACCTGACACAAACTATTATCAGGGATTGCTGCAAGTTGGATTACTACAAAAGGATTGGGTGGTTAAATTATGTAGAGGTCCAACTGAATGCCCTAGGGCTGGGAGAACTATTTAAAGACCCTAATTCCTGCAAAAGGATCACAAATAAAAGAATAACAGACGTATTCAATCATACAGCAAATTATGATCGAAGGGTAAAGAAATGTTTTCTTTACTCTTCCATTGCCTACAATCTGGTTCCTGCAAAACCTGGGGAGGGTTTCTGTTATATATCTTCCATTAATAATGTGCAGCATAGATTTATTCTATTGTGTTTCCGATTGAATATGATTCCGTTACTCCTGGGGTATCCGGCAAAATGATATAAACTGGCAGACCTGTCACCTTGTCCCTTCAATAACTTTGCTGTGCAGTCAGACCCACACATATGACTGTTTTGCAAAAACTATTCTGATGATAGAAAAACATTCATTCTCCTAATCCTGAGGTATCATAATTTTAAACAGTATCGGGTAGCTATGTATTTTTTAAAGGCCTTATTCGCATCCCTTTGCATGATTTGCGTTATCCTCATTGCTGTGGGCATGTTTTAGAAAGAGGAAAATGGTGGGATGATTCCTTAACAGTAATGATTAATCTTAACTTTAAAGGATTTTAAAAGTTTTATCTGAAGGGATTATTTGATCATGGCAAAACTGTTTAATTATTTTTAACACTGTACATAGGTTTATATATTTGACATGTAGATTTTATAATATTATGTCTAAAGATCAAATAAAGCTGTGTGGTTTAGCAGATTATAGGTTACAGTTGTATGGAGATAAAATATGGAAAAGATGAAAAAACATTTGTTTCACAAAAAATAGAGAATACAATTAGAAGAAAAAATATACTGAATATTTTTTAAAACACTAGTTGATGTGTAGTAGGACTAGGTTGGTGAAGGAGGGACGAGGAAGAGAAAAAAACACATCTAAAACATAACTTGATTAAATGGCTGCAGATGTCCCGTAGTTGTAGTGGTTGTCTTTGTAGGAGCATATAGACAATTGAAACAACCATGGAAATATGAAAGGAGGGCGTGGGCTGCCACAACATGCATTTGTGGATTTGTGATCACATGGGTCAAAGATAGATTCCTGTTGTGAATGCTATAGTCAGCCACTGACCCACCTGACCTCTCTCATAGTGTGTGGCTTAGCTGCTCAACTCTAAACATTTGATTTTTACTGTTAAGCCTTTTGCTTGTAAACATTTATGTGAAGAAAATATTCATGGGTCTGACTGAAATGAGTAGATTTAGTGGTCAATAAAAAATTTAATTTGTTGATGAATCATAATATAACATATTCAGTAAGTATTATTCTTTCACGTGTGCTATGTCTTACAGTTCCTTGGAATGGAGTAAAGCAAGACCTGTTGAACGGAAAAAACTTCTTGAGAAAAAAGACAATGGAGAGTTTTGGTACATGTATACGTTTTATGGTTTTTTTCATTTTCCAATGAAACATAGTTCTTGTATGTGATTCATGCATATGCTGTACATGCTTCTAAAACGTTTTACATACTATTCTGAAATGCAGTGGTCAGTGTCTACCTCATGTGTATGTGGGCTGACAGATAGTCATAATTTCATTTATTTAACCCCCTGGTTTTTCCAAGTCTTTCATTGGTTCTTTCAGGGTCAGATAATAAGATGTATGTCCCCACTATCCCTATAGTCCATAAACAGGCACATACACACACACACATATAGACACAAACATATCACATAGAAAAATTGAAAGTTATTTAACAGTACTCTCTAATACAAAAAATAACGAGAAGATTTGTGTTAAGATTGGGATGAAAATAATGGAAAACTTTAGTTTCGGAATAAGAGAACTTGAAAACCATGCAATCAAGATTTACTTTGTACTCTGCCAATTCTCATTGCACCTATAGAAGCTGTAACCCAACCCTGTAAGTGTTCAGTGAAAGGAGCTGCTCTAACATCTAAAGTGATACAAACAAAATGACATTTGACCAGCTGGAATACGTTTGGGCTGTCTCCACTACAAGAATATATGTATTGGGGCATTGAACCACAACATTCCAACAAAAAAACAAGTTTAAATTTGACTAGTTCAATAAAATACCAATTAAATCAAAAGCTGCAAAAGACAGCAATGATCAATTCCAAATCAAACTATAATGAGCTAGCATTGGCTACAAAGCAATTCCGTGAATGTCCAAACTCCCAAGTGTTAGACACTAGATCTAGTAACAGAGTTTGGCATTAGCATTAGTCCTGGTGCCTTAGGCTCATTATTTACCTTTTGGGTTCTCCTATGTACCTTGGAATCTCAGCAGCCTCCTCCCATTTCCCATTTGTTAGAAATGATAAGAGTTGAAGACAGTATAGGCTTCGGCTGAGGTAAGTATTTGTGTTGGTGTGTCCTTTTGATCAATCTCTGCAATCCCTTCCCCTTCCTAGTGTGCAGTGTGAGGGCAGCTATAATCTCAAATTGGGTACATACATATGGGAGGAACAAGCTAAATGGTACATTGTTTTATTATTATGTGACATCACTGAACTGCTGTCCATATTCCAAGAATTCCATACTCTGTCTCTTTCTATCAAAGATATGTGACTTTTCTTCCCTCTGCTGTCTTTCCATCTCGCCAAATTTATCCAAATCACAGGAAAAGTCACTTCCTCCTTCTGATGTACATTACCCCACCACCACGCCCAGCACAGGGATGCTTTTTCCCCAGTCATCTTCTCCGTAAGTTTAAATCCATGGCCAGGGTAGTGTTTTTTTACACTTTTCAGTTAGGATGATTTTCCACCAATGCACATAAGAGGCAGCTGTAGTCAAGGGATAATTCTATGAAAAATGTACAGTGAACATTTAAACAAAGCACATCTACGTAGGACGTCCATTAAAAAAACATGTTACATATTTATGTGGAACACCTACAAGTAAAAGTAAAAAATTAGAAGAAAAAATTGTATTATAAAATATAGGCAGCAGCAGACAACGAATGTCGTCCTGGAGTGGTGGGGATTTTGCAAATGCTTTCAGTGGCCAGGTATTCTTAGGAAAGTGAGACAATCCCCACTTCTCAGCAAGGTTGTGTACTTTTAATGGCCAAGTGCCTGCACCTGTCAGTAGCAAATAGATAATTTGGGCAGTGGGTAACAGCACCTCTACATTTCCATTTGAAGTACTGGATATTGGTATAAGGCTGCAGGGTACAGGATGGGCAGAAAAGTTCATGAATTGTGGCCCTAAGAGCACAAATGAAGACAGTCTGTAATACTTGTAATGGGAAAGTGTCTTTACTAGTCAGTAGCAGCAGGTACTCCACGGAAGTGAGTCCCAGCACTTATGCTATGCTATGCTGATTTGTAAAGTGTGTAGTTTCCCGAAGGGTTACCAGCACAGTGTGAGGCATAGCCCGTGATGGCAAATCAATACTGGACAGAATGGCTAGTGTGGATATAGCCACGTTCTAAGCATTTTCCTGAAATGGATCTCGGATGTATGACATTACAACACAATCTTTTACAACGCATACCTTTACAACGAAATTTTTAATACGCAAAAACGTTTACAACGCATGTATTTACAACGCATGTTTTTACAACGCAGGTACCTTTACAACGCATACCATTACAACGTAAGTATTGGTAAGTATCTATTAATTTTTTTAATGTAAATTAATTGAAATTAATATCATTTAATTTAATATAATTTAATTTAATTTCATTTAATTAATTTAATTTAAATGTAATTTTACTTTATTTTTACCCTGTACCCCTGTACCCCAAAAACCCAAAACTGACCTTGAACCCTAAAAATACCCCTTTACCCAAAAACCCAAAACTGACCCTGAACCCTAAAAATACCCTTTTACCCAAAAACCCAAAACTGACCCTGAACCCTAAAAATACCCCTTTACCCAAAAACCCCAAACTGACACTGAACCCTAAAAATACCCCTTTACCCAAAAACCCAAAACTGACCCTGAACCCTAGAAATACTCCTTTACCCAAAAACCCAAAACTGACCCTGAACCCTAAAAATACCCCTTTACCCAAAAACTCAAAACTGACCCTGAACCCTAAAAATACCCCTTTACCCAAAAACCCAAAACTGACCCTGAACCCTAAAAATACCCCTTTACCAGAAACCCAAAACTGACCCTGAACCCTAAAAATACCCCTTTACCCAAAAACCCAAAACTGACCCTGAACCCTAAAAATGCCATTTTACCCAAAAACCCAAAACTGACACTGAACCCTAAAAATACCCCTTTACCCAAAAACCCAAAACTGACCCTGAACCCTAAAAATACCCCTTTACCCAAAAACCCCAAACTGACACTGAACCCTAAAAATACCCCTTTACCCAAAAACCCAAAACTGACCCTGAACCCTAAAAATACCCCTTTACCCAAAAACCCAAAACTGACCCTGAACCCTAAAAATACCCCTTTACCCAAAAACCCAAAACTGACCCTGAACCCTAAAAATACCCCTTTACCAAAAAACTCAAACATATAACATTTTAAATTTAATTATATACTTACCAATACTTACGTTGTAATGGTATGCGTTGTAAAGGTACCTACGTTGTAAAAACATGCGTTGTAAAAGTTTTTGCGTTGTAAAAGTTTAGTTGTAATGGTAGTACGTTGTAAAAGTTGCGTTGTAAAGGTTGTTTCCCACGGATCTCATTTGTTTAGTTTCGCAAGTCGGCCGGCATAGAATTTCAAAGTTTTAGAGTCAAGTATGGAAAGGATCTGTCGCCCTATCTTGTCCTTTGAATTCAAGGCACCTTTAACAGTTGCACATTAGAAGATCTTAGAATCCTTGACGGGGTATGAGGTTCCAGAAGGTCCATGATTCCTCTATGAACCAGGCAAAGTGTCTTGCAATGGATTCTCTCTTTTACAGGGAGCCAGTGCAATGTGGCTTATCCACTGTTGATGAGGCATGTTTGGGCAGTCTGAGAACCAGCATAGAAGCTTCATTCCAGTTCAGTTGCAGTCTTTTGATGATGTATTGAGGGGCACCAAGAAACAAGGAGTTCCCGTAATCTAGACGAGACAGGATTAGTGGTTTACCACTATTCTGCCTGGGAGAGTGGGTAACAGGTCAAGAATTACTCGCAGCATTGTGATCTTACCGAAACAGGAAGCTGTGTGTTTTTGTGCCTGAGCTTTCATAGTTAAGGCACTGTCAAACCATTTATCTTTGCTCTTTATGGGGGAAATGTGGGTTGGGGGTGGTCCTAAACTCTCTGGCCATTCTATATTCACTTGAGGGTTTGGTTTGCTTCCCCAGAACCATCACCTTTGTTTTAGCTCCGTTTAGTTCTCCATCAACAATGCAACTTTCTCTTGGTGTCCGATCAGATGTTGTTGATCTAGACCTGTGTCTGGGGAAAGTGAGGTGACAAATTGTGTATCCTCCACATAAGTCACAATCAACACTCCACTGCCCACATGCATCAAACTGAATTGCATTCGCAAACGGTGTGAATCGCAAAATTCGGCCATTTGCGAATGCAATTCATTGCTTTGGGATGCATTAAGCTTTTTTGCTTTTTTCGCAATTTAAGAAGAAATCGCAATTTTGCGATTTCTTAAATGCAATGCATGATTTTTTTCAATTGCTAATTTGCAAATAAGAAGTGGTAAATTAACATGAAGTTAAACTTCATGGTAATTTGCGAAAACTTTCAAAAATGCACAAAAGTGCATTTTTGAAAGTTTCATTTTACACACACACATGCCCTTGGGGCATGTGTGTGTGTAAAAATTACTTAAAGGTACATTTCAGGGGTGCAGGGGGGGGGTCCTTTGGACCCATGTGTGTGTGTAAAAATTACTTAAAGGTACATTTCAGGGGTGCAGGGGGGGGTCCTTTGGACCCCCCCTGCTCCCTTGAAATTGCATTCTCATTTTGCGATTCCTTAATTGCGAATCGCAAAATGAGAAAGCCTTCACATTCATTCATATGGGCCTCTAGGTCCATAGGAATCAATGACAAGAGATTTCTTAATTGCGATTCGCAAATTGTGAATCGCAATTAAGGAACATTAAGAAATCGCAAAAAAAATTGCAATTTCTTAATGCATAGCCATTTGCGAATTCTTAATTGCGATTCCTTAATTTTCGCAATTAAGTATTCGCAAACGGGAACATTGACGCATGTGGCCGCACATTCCTCGACAAGGTCTGCGAAGAATGTTTACCGCTGAGCTTCCTTTGTCGAGCAGCAGTTTCAATTCCTCCAAGATCGCTAACAGTAAGGTGGTCACAGTGCTCTGCTGAGGCCAGAAACCAGCCTGAGTTGGGTTGAGGAGCGAATTGTCCTCCACAAACTGAGTTTTGGTTAACATGTCTTTCAAGTATCTTCCTCATGGCTGGGAGCAGGAAGACAGGTCTATAGTTCCCTGGGCACAACGTGTTAAGATTAGGCTTCTTTAACAGACGCTTGCCCACAGCATGCTTCCACGCTTGGGGAGCTATGCCAGTTGAAAGAGATAGGTTGAGGAGCACCAACATCGTGTGAAGGATTGCTTGGGCACCTTGTACAAGAACAGGAATATGAGGTGTGGCAGGATCCAGTGGGAAGCCAGATTTAAATTTGTCAACTATGGCAGGGAGCAACTCTATAGTGATGGGGGGAGTTTAAGAGAAACGTACTGAATTGTGGAGCTGTAATGCTGGGTAGGGGGTGACAATGAACTTCTTGTCTGTTGAAGGTTGCTATAGATAGCTGTCACTTTGTCTTTGAACTAAACTGCAATATTTCATCTATGAGCTGCAATATGTCAATATCAAGCACAGGATGTTAATGCAAAACAACAGGATACAAGTGTAGCCTTAACAGTACAAACGCAGGTGTGTAAAGTGTCAGGCCAAATGTTAGGTGCGCAGAAGTGGCTTAAGTCTCTAAAATGTACAAATATGGCTCCGTGCAGTGGTAAACTTTGCGAGGCTTACGTTGTCAGCTTTCTGTTGCTGATTGCTGAATACAGATGTTCACCTGGTTCTAAAAACGTGCAACTTTTCCCATACAGTAATGGTGGTGGTTAAAAATTACAAAATGATGCTGCTCTAGATGAGTGCAAATATTGGAACTAAATTGCACTAAAATATGCCAAACGTGTCCTACATTAGTGCAATATACACCAGTCAGGCATCTTGTAATGCATTTCAACTGACCAATTATGCCATCTCCCATCAATACAGTGCTGTTCTTCACCTGTCTCCTTTCTTGATTGCAGAGTTGTCATTCCATACTAACAAGTTAATTAAATACACTTTATACCCATATTCTATATTTTCTCATCCGCTGCATGCTTAACTTCCAACTGTGTGATGGATTCCACTTAAACATGTTTTATGCTTTCTATAGGATGCCTTGGGAATACTTCAATGAAGAGTTTTCATGTCTATATATTTCCAATAGCACCCCAGACTTTTTGGACTTTGGAATTATGAGGACTGCTTGGCACAGGAATATGTTCTACGGTCATTGGTGTAAACAAACAACTCCAACAGACAAGGGTAATTCTACATGGGCCTCTCTCTACCAGTCCTATAACCATTGATCATGAGAAAAATTCCACACCAGCTACAACTTGACTATGTGTTTTTGGAAGTGTGTTTACCATAGAATGAGTTTAGTTATCGAATACGGAGACCTCATCAAATCAAATATATTTTTCATGGCATGTTTCGTTGGAGGAAAGATAAGGGTTGTTGGTCAAAGGTATTTTGAGGTTTAATATATGGTTATGTATAGTCAGGGAAGAGAGGTAAAGGACCTTGAATAAACATGCAATTCTGCATTGATTCCACTATTCATGAAACTTTTATCTGGTAAACATATTCAAGAATGTCTAATGCGGATCTCCATTCAAAACATGTTGTACAATTGAGAAAAAATTGTGCATATGTAGCCAGTTTTCCAAATATTGTGGCTTAACGGCTTTGGCCTTTACACTCAGTTCTCAGTTGAAACTAGTGCTTTGCTCTAATAGTTAGGGGTTGATCAGGTATTGGACTTGACCCAGTTTTCTGAACCTCTTTCTGTTGGCTTTTAGGACTCTGTGCACTTTACGACTGCTAAACAGTGCTAAAGCATTTGTGCTCGCTCCCTTTAACATGGTGAAAATGGCTTATATCCAATTGGCCGATTTATTCACTTTTAGGACCCTAGTAAAGTGGTACCACATGTACCCAGGACTGGTAAGTTAAATGCTATTAGTTGGCCTGCAGCACTATTTGTGCCACCACTTAAGCAGCCCTTTAAATCTGTCTCTGGCTTGCCATTGCAGCTTGTGTGTGCAGTTTTATACTGCCATTTGGACATGCAAAGTAAACTTTTGGTGGGCCTAAACCGTCTTTTTATTACATTTAAGTCACCCCAGGGATATGCCCTATACAGCCCATTGGGCAGGGTACTGTTATTTTAAAACGTTACAAATGTACTTCTGAGTTTTACATATCCTGGTAGTGAAAAACTCTTAGATTTGTTTTTCACTGCTGCAAGGCCTACCCCTCCCACAGGATAGCATTAGGTTACCTTATTGCATTCTGTAAGTGATAACATTTGATTGGGAGCCGGTAGTAAAGCCATGTTTGGTGTCTGAAAGTCAGAGCTGATGGTTCCTCACGAACGGTACCCTTCAGCACTAATGCTGTGATAGGAATAATAGAAGTTTGGAGTGGCCAGATGAGGGATAGAGCTTTAGGGAGGGTACTGCGGAAAGGGAGGCCGGGAACAAGATGATGAGCCATTGTAATTATGTTTAATCCTTGCACTAAACTAAGATTAGTGTATGGTATATATATATAATCAGTGGGTTAACCTTGCCCTCTTACCTGTGTGAAAAACTGTAAATACTTCAGTTGTGTTAACCATCAATATTCGACAGGCTAATGTTCATGACTGTGATTGGTTTCTATGACTCAACAATATTCTATCATAACCACAGATATTTAAACATCCGTAGGTATATTGGTGTCTTGGCTTATTTAGAGCTGTGACATTCAATTTGCATCAAGTCTTTACACCTGGTTTACCTTGAATAATCTTTAGCCTGAATGTTCATTGAACTCTGGCCATAAGGCATTGTCCTTCCCAGTCAGCTCTGAGGGAAGCCGAGAGAACCGATGGACAGAGCGGTGCTCCACTTACCTGAGCTGCAGCCAGATGAGGTGATGCTTGTCCTCCTACTTAATAGCAGTTCTCAAGAGGAGGATTTTCCATGACCTAAACTAACAGGTGGCATGGTTATGAGTTGGTTTTGATTCTTTTTTCACGTTTTTGCAGTAGCGAAGCAAAGGTCCTGATGAAAGCAGTGGACAGTTATATCCATACATGCTGAAACATGTTGACCATTATTTAAAACAAGCAGTTATTTGTTAAATCTGCTCCAGTTTTGCACTGTTTTTAAACTTTGGAAGTTTTGAGAGACACCTAATAAAATATTTCTTTCTCTCTACTCTCCAATTTTATATACGCACTATATCTCACATTTTCACGATTTCACGCACTGCATACCAGTTACCCTAACACTCTTGGTTTTGGTACCTCCCATTCCTTTATTACCATTCTCTAAGGTCTGGCAACAAACACTTATAACATCTAGTGTTTGCCAACATTTTCTCCTTGGGGTAGGGAGAACCCAAATGATGCAAAGGGCGGTATCGTGTGGGAACTGATCGGTTCTTTTTATACCTCTGTGATACCATGTTGTGCCTGCAATACACACTGGTATTACTCCTTTTTTCCTTTCTTTCTAACAAATTGGTCATACCCCGAACAGGTATTCAAGATGTCCCGTTAGACCCATAGACATTTGGTGTGATGTCATAAGTGGTTTCTACTGGGGGTTATGTCTATGTAGTGGTCTTTAAATATGCCCTGAGCCCCTCTGACTCAAACTGTTGTTATTGTTTTTCATAAGGCATTGTCACATTATCAAGCTTTTTTACTCATTGCACATTTCAGCCTTGTTAAACTTCACAACTTCTTTATTTATACTTAGCGCTGTTAATCCTCAGAAGCATAAGCGTAATGAGTTCTGGACACTGTGAAGTCTTAGTACTCTCTAATACATAAGGCATACTCGAGTGCTTATTAGTGTTGGTTAGTAGACTTTGTTCTATAGCACGCAATGCGCACCTCAAGTGATAATAGTTCTGCAGTGGTTCACAATTCAATACTCCTCATTCAAATGTCTTTGTTTACTGGTGAGTTCTATAAGGCAGAATGGGCATTGGGGTGTGATTAAATTCTCCCAATAATATGCATCAGAGTTCTGGTCTTACTCAACGCATCGCACTAAGGAATTGCCAAAATGCCTCTAATACTGGCTTAACATGTACAGCAAGTTTCTTACTGTAATTCCAGAAGGTTTCGTTCACCACAAGGACCATGACTGGGGACCGCTCCGAACTCTATGTTTTGGTGGCTGTCTGCAATCATGAGCAGTTGGCATTCGGTGGGTCCGGTACCATGGATCGGACAAGACCTAATGCCTTTGGAAGCATATGGCAGAAATTCTAGAACAATAACTGCATGTTGGTCTTTGAGGCATTTTGACATTGTTTACACAAATGCGTGCAAGATTGGTTTACAATATCTGGGACCCCTGTTATGCGCAAGGTGGGTTTTGATACTTGTAAAATTAGGGACGATGCACCAAAAGGAGTACTCGGAAGCTCCAAATCTTATTTCCAAATTTCTTTTATTTAATTAGTTCTCATAAAAACAGACTCCTCAGCCAATGCGTTTCGTTCACACTGAACTTCGTCAGGGCTATTGAAGTGAGAGAACAGATCCGCTGTAATGAGCTCCTCCTAATACTGTTACAATTTATTTTACAGTGGGCTATTTCCAAAATATGGATCACAAAACAGCCAGTCACTCAATTAGTGATCCAAGGTGTTTATGTTCTCTATAACAGAATAACCAGCTTAATCCCACAAGCTTAATAACTTGAGGAGGGTCCCGCCATAGGTCTTGGCCGCCCTTTCAAATGATTCGTCGTATCCCAGGTGAAAAGGAAAGGCACCGTCCCTAATTTTATGAACTTTGGGATCTGCTTTGCAAGAGAGTAGCTGTGCGGCATACTCTGGACGTTTTGTGCACAGCCCTTGGACTTTGACTTCATACTTTGGAATATCATGTGCATAACTAAAGTCAGCCGCTCTTTCTTTCTCAATTGGGTTTTGATACTTGGTATAGTGAGTCCATGAATAAGAACAATACAGCGCACTGCACAACACATATGAACGGTTCCATAAACAACACACCAATCCTGTAGAAAACTTTTTAATGGTAAATTTGGATTTTAAGTCAAAATTCAGAAAATTTCACTTTGGGCCATCTCTGACAGGATGAAGGGAGGAGCTGTCACCTAACATACTGGCACCTAAAAGGGACTACTCCAGCACACTCACATAAGAACTTCACCATATTTGTGACATCAGACAATCTAAGGCCAGGGCAATGAGGAAGGAAATGTCATGTACATCTGTAGGGAGAAAACTCTAGAAGGTTCTCCCACTTTCCAGGTGGACACCAAGTATAAATTGTGGACCCTCAGTTCCAACACTTCAGATTACTTCTGGACCTGTGGACCCTGCAGAAGATGGACTGCCCAGCTGTGTGAAGTCTGCCCTGCTGACCAAGCACTGCTCTGTGGCACTGGGACTCTTCTGCTGTTGTGGGCTGCCATGCTGAGACGTGCCTTCCGGTTTGGAACCAGAACCTCCAGCGGGTCTCCAAGGATAAGTCAGCTGACCTCCTGTTCTGAGGTACAGGGACTCAACATGCTCCTCATTGCAAGACCACACATTCCAGCATTTGTTTGGTGGCTTCTGGAAGCACTAACTCAATGTGACCCATCTCAGCGCACCTCAAATCAGGACTGGGCATCGCAGCTCCTGTTTGCCAGCTTTGCAAGCACCTACCCAGCGGAGTGCATCTCGACTGCGACATCCAGCCCCACTCAATGTTTCTTGTTTTCATCTTGACTCAAGTCCTCACAGCCCAGCAGCTTCTTCAACCTCAATGCCAACAGACTTTGCATCTCAAGCTCCCTTCAATGGACTCATCAGCCTCGGCTGAGCACGACCCATCTTGCAGCCGGATCTCACATTTCAGCTCCCGTCGGCTCCTTGATGTCTGCTCTGTGCAGGTCCTCTCAAGGACTTCGCATCTCAATACATCTGAACACAAGTTGCTTTTAGCAGCAAACTGAACTCAGTCCTGTATCCAGCCTACACTTCATCGCAGTAGGCCTGGTTTACAGTAACCGGATAACCTCAATATGTACTTCTTGCTTCAAAGTGCTACTTTTCTGTAAATCCTTTGAAATTGCCTACATCTAGTTCTACTGACTGGCCATTGATCTCATTCTTGCTTCTAAGTGATACTTTTCTTAAAATCCTTTGAAATTGCCTGCATCTAGTTCTACCGAGTGGTCATTAATTTCACAGGCGAAGGCCTCACGCAATGGTGGTATTCTATGGGGTAAAGATACTGCTGTGTTTCTTCTTGCCATATTGCTTCACTTTGTAAAGCACATTATCAACGTGACATACATAATTCTCCCCAATACTTAAAACAACATTGCTTGGCCTTTTAAACAGACCGTGAAGCTTATCTCACGCCGTGCAAGGACTCCCATTGTGGACTTGTACCTATCTCCCACTTCGATTCTCTGAACAGGGCATCGCTCCCTCGGATCCTTCTGCTTTTTACGCCGGACCTTCCCGTGAAATCCATCCAATCAATCGCCAATTCCATGCTGATTGATTGCCAGCTTACCCCACTGTGGGTTTAAGTGAAATTGTTTTCTCTTTAGGCAATTATTACTGTCCTGAGGATGAACCGATATTATGTATGGCTCGAAACGTCGTCGACCCTAAATGCACTAAATGCATAGTTGACCAAAAATTGTGCATGTATATGTGTATATTGTGGATTATCTGCTTATGATTTATGATATTCAGATGACCCGACCCTGCCTACTATTCCCCTTTTCTGTTTGTGTCCCCCCAGTGTGTTAGTCGGACATCGGCTGGTGTCCCACGTCCATCACACTCTGTGACTAACTCCTTGTGTATTATTCTTATCAAGATATTAAACTGTCCGGCTGGACATTTCCAAAAAGAAATATAGTTCTACTTAGTCTATATTTATTCCCTGTACATTTCTTTTCTTGTCTAAGGGCCATTGTCTTTGATAATACTTTTAAACAGACTTAGCATTGATGCCTCATGTGCTATATATTTTAACTGTCCTGAACCATGTCCTTTACAAATTTATGAAAAATCATCAACTGGTTAGCAAGTTTGATTTCCCTATGAGGAGGTAGTGTAGAAACTACCCAAGAACCGTCTCTTTAAATTTTGGAGTAAATGAGGAAACCGGCACTTTTTCCACGTGTATCCAGTGCCTAATGTGGCATTCCTAAAACAGTGCCTTTACCCCGCCCCCATAATAAAATCTTGAAATGTTACATTTTAAAACCCTCACCCACCGGCGTTGCCCCTTGGTGGGATGTTTCATCATTGGGTCCTTCCCAATCCGCTGCGGATCGGGCGTGCTTTGACCTACGATTATGTGGGAGCAATTAATGGTATTACATAAAAGTATAAAGAAGATGTTATAGGAGGGGAGTGGAGGAAAGTCATAAACTAAATTAAAAATACCTGACTAGCAGGTCTATCTACTTTATTCCTGCCGCTAGTCGATATGGTTAAAAAATAAGGGGTTGGGTTTTAAAAAGAAGGTTATATTGTGCCTATGTTTTTCAGGGTCATTATGTTTCGAGCCCTGGCCCTATTGGCTGTTCATCTAGACCATAGGACCAAAGGAAACTAGTTCCTTTGGCAACACTCCTATGGGTTCCTTAATATGAATGTGTTAAATTGCATGCCATGCGATTAACAAAATATACATACATATATCACAAAATGGTGTTATTTCACTGCTTGTCAGAGAAAACATAAAAGGAGAGTTCAAAAATGTCAGCCTAAGGCTGACTATCATTAATTCATTATGTGATTGTGAAAAACATCTTACGTGCAAAAGTGCAATTTCACAGAAAAAGTAATTAGAAACTTCACTTGTTGTCCAAATTGAACAATGCCGACAGCTAATTATCAAGAGGTGCGGTTGAAAAACCCACTATGGAGTGTAGTTTGGTAATTTAGGTAAATCACATATATATTACATTACACCGTTCTGCCACTTTCTTACCAGCTTTACGGGAGTCCACTGAATCTCACAGTCAGTCAATCTTCCTTTTTCCTTCCTTAGGGTGTGACTAAAGGCCACCTCCCTTCTGGAGAGACCATGTTGTGATATTAAAATGTCATATATGTATGTGTTTTCTGTTTGTAAACATTCTGTTTTGTAATGTATTACATGTGATTTACCTATATTACCAAACTACGCTCCATAGTAGGTTTTTCAACCGCACCTCTTGATAATTGGTTGAGGGCATTGTTCAATTCGAACAACATGTGAAGTGTTCAGTTACTTTTGCTGTGAAATTGCTCTTTTGCACGTAAGGTGTTTTTCACAAACGTATAAGGAATTAACTATAGTCAGCCTTAGGTTGATATTTTTAAACTCACCTTTTATGTTTTCACAGACAAGCCGTGAAAGAGCATCATTTGGTGATATATGTATGTATGTTTTGTTAATCGCATGGCATGCAATTTAACGCGTTCTGATGAAGAGCCAATTGGGGCAAGATTCGAAACATGTTGACCCTGAAAAACATAGGTATAACTTACTTATTTCAAACCAACCCCTGATTTGTAACCATATTGACTAGAGGCAGGAATAAAGTAGATATACCTACTAGTCAGGTATTTTTAATTTAGTTTAGGAATTTCCTCCACTCCCCTCATACAACATCTTCTTTATCATTTTATATAATACCATTAAGCGCTCCGATGTAATTGTAGGTCGCAGCATGCCCAATCCGCAGCAGATTGGGAAGGACCGAATGATGAAGCATGTCACCCCGGGGAAACCCTGGTGGGTGAGGGTATTATAAAAAAAACAAGATTTTTCTTTCCTCCCATGTAGCGTTTTTTGAAGTGTCTCCCAGCTGGGTTCACTCTTTTGTTATTAATATATGACAATTAGAACTCACTCAAAGTTGTTCCACAATGAATCACTAAACATTTCCCCTAAAAAAAATTAAGCCGGAACAATTGCCTTTTCCAATGTTTGTTTCTAACAGGAGTTCATGGGTATATGCCTAAAAATATTTTAGCAAGGTAAAAGTATAATTGACGGAAGGAACATGATCCTTTAAGGTAATGATCCATTAGAAGTACAAATAAATCATCTAAAAGCACGATTTAGCAATTATGCTCCTAAAGAACATCTTTTTGAGACAGGCCCCAATGTGTCAGAGGTGTTTTATTAATTTTCAAACCTCATTTGCATTTTTTTTACATCTATTTGGTTTGTTAGATTTTGTCACATGGCATCTTAGTTTTTCATATTATTTTAGCAATACTCAAAGAAATGTGGCTTTATTTGGTATTATTTCATTTTCTACAAGGATACTTAAAAAAATCTATGCTCATTTCTCCAACATCAGATACCCTCTGGCAGAATCCTCAGTTTCTAATCAGGGTAACAGAAAAGGATGAGGTGAAAACTGGTCACAATGTTGTTGTGGCGCTCATGCAAAATCCGGATGACAGACCAAAGTTCATGACTACATGGCAACCGATTGGTTTCAAAATCATGAAGGTAGGTGGTACTAAGACACGTAAGTTAAGAGTGCTTTTGAGCAGTTGCATTCATGTTTCTTGCTCTTGTTTGAATAGTTACCAGTTTTTGAAGCACTGCTCATCTTAGGCTAGTATATGCCTCTTTTAACCACAATGTGGCATATTCAAATCTTAAATACACCGGGTAAGGGGCAGCGTTCAAATTACACTAATTTCCTAACAATGGTGATTTCCCTTCTTTTTCTATCTTTCTGCTTTAAACAGAAAGATATTTAGTGAGGATCAAGAGGTACCAGAAGCAAGGCACAACACATCCTGACATAGATTTAAAAAACATATCTGGCCACTCATGTTTGAGAGAATTCAGTGCAGGATGCAGTGGATATATGTGAGATCAGCAGCATCCATTTCATCAAATGATCTCAAGCAGGATTTGCTTGAAAACCATGGAGAGCCCTATACTAAAATTTCCTCCTGCTATCAGGGTGACCACCTAGATCTTAAGCATCATTGTGATGATTTAAATTGCTCCCATTGCTTAGTGGTTGGGGGTCTTCCACAATCTGCATTAAACATTGGGAGCCCCAAACCTAGCCCAATAGACACAGTGAAGTAGTGGATCTCCCCAGGCAAGGGTTGTGCTAAGGCGCTGCCTCCTGCCTTACACCCATGCTCAAATTCAGCCACATGGACGTTGCAAGGTATGCAGAAGGAAAAGGATAGGAAGGCTGCCCCCCTACAGAATAAAGCAGAGTTTATCAGGTGAGGAGCAGATGGTTCCTGTGGGCTTGGGTCTCCTCTGTGGTCATAGAAATAAATACAAAGATGCCTCATAAATGATGGACATCTGCTTTAACAGCTGCTTAGCAAGCTACTAAAAAACTAAAGAAAAATTTAAAGTCTTTGCCTGTGGGCTGCATGAATGCCATGCAAGTGTCATGGAAATTCCCGGTTAGTTCCAATGTGGGCAGGAAATCCACATATTGGCGTGCGAAGTGAGCTAGAAGTGAAATGGGCACCACTAGCCGACTTCTGGTTGCACTTGGGGCCTTCAAGAAGAGCAAACGACATCCACTACAGGCCCATGCAACAGTTTTAAAACATGTCACACTAAGTCTGTCACGCTATGTAACAACAGACTGTGTATTTAAAAAAAAAATCATTGCTTGGACACTGACCTCTTGAGTAATATTTTTCGCTTTGATGAGTACTGAGTTTGTAGCTCACAGCACATCCCTGTGTAAACTGAATTGCTCTGCCTTACTACCCTGGGAGTCAAGTTCTAAGAGGGGTACCTTGGAGTCACCAGCACTGGCCCCCAAAACACCAGAGAAAAAAAGTCTAGAGCTTGGTACAGTTGGGGCCCAGTAACATTTGATTGCTCTGGGATACTCTTAACTGGATTTCTGACAGTTGGTTCATTAGTTCATCTTTCTGTATTTTGGTTAAGAGGTATTTTCTTGAATTCCCATCCTCTCTTTTATGACATCTTAGTAGATTTCACCTGTTTGGTGATAGATTTTTTCTGTCTTAATAACCTGTGAAGTGAGGGATCCTCTTGAGCTTAACAGTTGTAAAACCCCTGTATTTAGACAGATAGATACACATATATTTATACAAATGGGAAAAGTAGCAAATCGATTGAAGCAGGCATGTGTGATAGCACGCTTCTTACAGATACATGTATTGAATCCTGGTTCTGACAGTAGAGAAAGCTCAATTTTTATAGGCTACTCCAGGCTCTGTCAAAGCAATGTTTAGAACTTCCTATGGTGTGTTATTAATTTCATTTTATGAGCATTTTATCAGTAGGAATTTTCAATTAATGAATGACTTGATTTTCTGGTTAGTTGAAAGAATGTTTTGAGTTTTTAACATCAGAATTTTAGGTTTTGATTGACACAGAATCCAGTCATGGCACAGAGGGTGACAAACAGCAGTTACTTCCATGTACGCAGGTAATTGGGCATCCTTTAGTATTTTATAATAACACTGTTCAGTTCCTTGCATTGCAACATTATTTGTCTTCCCTCCATCTATTTAAGCCTCCAAAGTGAGATGCTAGTGGATCCTACCTTGGTGTCAATAGGCTTAAAATTGTAGAAGATTTGGAACTGTGTTATAACACACTGTCAGTTTGTCAATTTGTAAATCAATACTGAATTGTTCATGAATGTTGTACATCTCATCTAGAATTTGAATGCACAAAAGTGTATTTTGTCATGTTTTAACGCTTAGTGTCTAGGTGTGTTATTACTGGAAACTTGTGAAAGCTGCATTGTTTAAGTCTGTTAATAATGTACCTTGTTCTCATTTATTTCAGATTGATCAAATGGTAAGTATTTATTTTATTTCCTCATACAGAAACAAAAATGAAGTATTATTGTCATGCCAATTGACTGCTAACTTCAGAAATAAGGAATTGAAAATTTTGCATAGCATTCAATCACACTGAATATATCATTGGGTGTGATATGTTGAAAGATCACTGTGGATAAGTAACAGTTTAAATTTTTTTTTGAAGCTGAAGTGAGACAGCTGGAAGGACTTTAAAAATAGTAGGCACATTTGGAGAAGAAACATGAGAAAGTGTGATGTTTCCTAATAGTATGACTCTCAAAGCATAGAATCTTAATGCAATGACTCTTGCATTCTTCATTGGAGATAATCTGACTTTCAGCCAGAAAGTGAGGAACTCTTTCATCAATTGGACGGCATTTCAGGGCATTCAGATCTGTAGTGATAAAATGAAACTCTGAGTGTTGGTGACTAAATAGGATATGCATGAAATGATGCTTTGAGGTGTGCTATTCGAAAGCTGGTAGGCCGTTGAAAAGGAAGTTTCCATAGTTAACTCTGAGTAGGGCTGGAGCTTTGACAGCTTAATTAAAGGGATGTTTAAGTTGTTGATTCATCGTACTTTTTATTAGGCTTATCTGAGTGTTTTTAACTCATATTTGTTAAGGCCAATGAAGAAAAGTGTATTGATGAATTTAAATCTAGAGGTCTTGCATTGCATTTGTATTTGTAATTGTATTTTTATAGCACTTACTACTCTTGACAAGGAATCAAAGAACTTTTAGGCAAGTCAAACGCTACTCTGGAGCCCAAAAGGGGTTAGGGGGTGGATTAGAATAGGGAAATATGAGTCAGTGGGAGCGGTGGACATGTGTGTCTGTTAGTTGGATCAAAAGGAATAATGGAGGGATAGGAGAGGGAGGTGTCTAGAAAGTGTTGTGTGGGAGATCATAGTAGTATGATGGGGATTGGGATGAGTGAAAGGAACGATGAAGGTGGTAAAAGTCTCTAGAAAGGGATTAGAGAGATCAAAGTAGAAAGCTAAGGTTTGGTATGAGTCAAAGGAGGGATGCATGATATATATATAATCACCATAAGTAAATTACTAATGACGGCAGAGCCAATGTCCAGGACACTCATATGGAGAAGAAAGTTTTTTGGGGGGATGCAGAAGAAGTCACTGGGAGCTTCGACTGAAATTATGCGCTTTCCTACAGGTTTGCAATTTTCCCATAGCCTCTCAGAAAAGAGCAAGAAGATATTTTTGAAAAACATTTGGTAAAGCTGCATGCCGTTAAAGTATTGGTGGTACACTATACACAGGTTTTTAAGTGGTTTATCAAGTGATTCCATATACAGAATAAAAAGGGTAGTAGCAAAGAAGGGGCTTTGTGTTGAGGAGCAGGAGTTCTCAATTATGTCATTTTTATGGACTGACTAGCAGCCCGTCCCGACGCTGTCCGGGTATGAAATAGAATGTGTGTAATGTGTGTATTTGGCAAGGGCAATTTATTTTAAAATCTCGCGGAAGACAACATTTTTTGTTTCGTTAGAATAGGGACAGAGAAGGCCCAGCTGCAGCCCTGGTTGATGTTAGCAGGCGCGTGTAATTGGTGTAGTGATCCGCCGCCTGAGCCCGGCTACAGCCCTGGTTGATGTTAGCAGACGCGTGTAATGTCGTTGAATGAGAGAGTTATCAGCCGTGGGTAAATACGTTTAATGAGAGAGTTGAGTGACAGCGAGTAGGAGAGGCTGCAGTAATTGTCCCCGCAGACACGCTCATTTGCGTGTTCCCCCGCTTGAGGCCCAGATGCAGGCCTGTTTGATGTTAGCAGGCGCGTGTTCCCCCGCTTGAGGCCCAGCTGCAGCCCTGGTTGATGTTATCAGGCGCGTGTAATTAGTGTACTGATCCGCCGCCTGAGCCCGGCTAGAGCCCTGTTTGATGGTAGCAGGCGCGTGTAATTTCGTTGAATGAGAGAGTTCAGTAACAGCGCGCAGGAGAGGCTGCAGTAACGTTACTTACCAGGCCTCCAGGTGAACGCATTTGTCACGCTCCCAGCACACGGCCACAGCAGACGATCTTCTGATTAATGTACGACCCACATGGCATGAAGGGCAGAACGTAGCACATGCCCCTAGCGTTTCTCACGGCCCCAGCGTGGAGGAGTGTGGCTCACTGATTAGAGCGGCAGACCCTGATGCAGAGGTCTGGCCCAGGACCAGGGTTCAATTCCCGACGCGGCAGGGTCCTGAGCCTAAAATGTCCACGGACTCGATAATTCTCGCCTCGGTGCCTATTCTAATCATGGGGTCCCACGCTGCAACTTTGGGCAATAGTTGCTTAATCTCCACTACGGCGGCCCACCCGCTGCGGGATGCCTGGCTTTCACCCTGGAATACCCAGAAGGGGTTATCTCACAGGGAAAAACCAGGACGGGTTCCCAAGGCAAGCGCCTTGATGCCTTCGGGTGATACGTGCGCTATATAAGTAGCAATACATTTACATTTACATTTATATTGCGTTCACATGGCATGAAGGCAAGACACACGCCCCCAGCGTGCCCCTTGATGCTGCGCAGCAACGTAATTGGCGCTTGTGTGTACAACTCACATGGCATGAAGGGCGGACACACGCCCCCAGCATTTGTCACGCCCCCAGCCCATGATGTGATGGCCGTACCACACGCCCCAAGCATTAGTCACGCCCACAGCACAACGCAGACACGCCCACAAGGGACTACTTTGCTGGAACGGTTCTTTTACCTTTTAAATGTATAGAGTAGTTGCCCTAACGGCTAAGGCGCTCGACCTCGGATGTGGGGATCTGGGTTCGAGTCTTGGTAACGACGCCAAACATCCTGTGATTCTGGGCAAATCACTTAATCTCCCCGTGCCTAACAAAAATGAATGTGTGTCCTCATGTAACGTAACTGGCGCTATGTAAAGCGCTCTGATACCTGATTCAGTTCGGGTCAAGTTCGCGCTATATAAAACTTTGCAAAAATAAAATATATTTATATGTTGGCCGTCTGCATAGCCTATGTCCTTCTGCTGCAACTGCCCTTTCCAACGCTGTATTGGGTGTTGTGATTGGTGCTGTGATTACTGAGATTACCCGCCTCAAAGGTTTGGGCTCTCTCTTTATTATATTAGTATGGATTCACAAGGTACAAGGTACAAATTGAACCAATTCACCACCTGACCCTTGCTACCTAGGCAAAACATTACAGTTTTGATCCAGTGGAAATTCTGGTTGCAATCCTAATATTTATAAATATACTGGGATTTCCTACAACCCATTCAGGTTGGTCATCTGATGAACTTTGCTCATCACATTGAGGGGCGAGGGAAACTAAGGTGTCAACTGTTGGCTACTCAACGAGGACCATAAATTAGTAGCCAACTTACAGATTTGTAATTAGGTTCGGATACACCACCCTCTGGACCATACTGTATAACTAAAGGATAGCTACTAGAAGTCCAAACTCCTGAAGAAGCTCAGATGAACCAACATCATTCAAACAAATATCTCTGCTACCGCTGTGCAAAACAGCAACAGTAACACTTGCTGTTCTGAAAATAATCTAATACTATCCTACCTATGCATTGAATTTTAGCTTGAATATGCACAGTTTCTGTGGAAAGAACATTAGTAATTCAAAAAAATCAGACAAACTCAGAGTTTCAGTTAGATATTTTATTAGGAAATTAGGTCATTAAGTAAAAATTCAATAAGCTCAATCATGAGTCTCAGAAGTAGTCTAAGACTACACATCAATACACAGTCAAGAATAAAGGTACAAGTTCAAAGCAAACAGCTTAAGACGTTTTCCTAGCAGGACACTTGGGACGATTTAATTCAGCTAAAGAGTTCTGAGAGCCTATTTAGGCAAAGACTTCCTGCCACCAGCAAGGGCAGAGGAAAGTTCTCAAAAGTTCTCTTAGCATCTACATAGATTTCAATAAATGGCAAGGAAAGCAAATACGGAATTAGCTAGCAAGCCTGCCAGGTTGAGTCAAAGGGGCAAAAGGGGCATTAGGGCAGTCGATCCTGCAGCAGCAGTATCAGTAGTTGGGCTCTAAGGCTGAGCTAAACTGCCATGCATCACGGGAAAGCAGTTACTGAGATGTCTCCATCCGTGTCTAGAAATGCACGGAAATGCAGGGGAGTACCATGGGTACCCACCCCCCAGTACAACAACACCTCCCCCAACACAAGAGAGTCCTGCACCAAGGGCACCCAAACCCAATCCCTTCCACACCTTTCTAAGGCGGTTCCATCACCATGGAAAGGCTAACTGATGCCTGTATCGTAATATGGTGGATGGTGCCTGCTAGGCACCGCCACCATTTTACCCTAAATGGACCGTCTGCCAGGCAATCTGTCCGGCTGCCTCTGGCTGATCCGTGGCGGACGGTCTTTGCGTCCGTCACGGTCGCAGTATGGATCCGCCCGCCAACCTAATCTGGCGGGCGGTCAATTCACGTTTGATGGCGGATGGATCGCCACTGCACGGCTGGCGGTGGCAGTCCATTCACCATCATAATGACCCCCTAAGTGTCTATAGTTATAAAGAACTCCTATAGAAAGTTTCAGTTATCTTGGCTAATGCACAATGAAGTAGAGCCGACTTTTCAAAGTCAATAGGACATTGCAATGAGAGTAAAAGAATATCTTTCTTAGGCCATTAAACAGTGACATTTTTATTAATTAGTCACGCAGTTATGACTAGAGCTCTTTGAAATATCAATGGTTTGTCACAAATATTAATGTCTCATTAATTACGTCGTTGCAGAAAGTTCCTTCTTAGAGTTGTTTATTTTGACATGGCCTAAACCTTTTACAAACTTTAGTCTGCACATCTAAGCATGCTTTTTCGATGCCTGTACTACAATTTTTCTCATTACTTCATTAGTATTTCTTTAATGTGTGCAAGGTGCACATGCGTTCTATATGTGAAATTTCGTTCTCATGTCAAGTTTATATGTTGTGCAAAGAATGATCAGCTTTCAAGCTGGAACAGGTGTTAGGAGAATTTTATGGTTTATTGTATCAAAAGTAGTTATAATCAGGCACCGTCAGAATATAGGATTTTACCTTGTGAGCAGTATCATCACCAATTTGGAATTGTTGATGCTATAGCTGATCCTGAAATTACACTGGCAGCCATTGTGTAAGTTGTGACTTATTTATTGAATTGGTGAGCTACACAACTTTTCATGATTTTATCAATAAAGGGAAAGACTTTCTAGAAATGGTAATTAATGAGGACGGACTGCTTAACCTTAGCTTTCTATAGGAGTGATTTGATACATGTAGCTTTTAGGCAGACATTGAATTTAACCTGGCCAAAAGGAGCTAAATAGTTTAGTCCAACAGCGTTCAATGAAGTGTAACTGATAGAATCCTATCGCAACTCACCATGCTTCACTTTCAATAGAGTTCTCTTGTTCTATGCAGCTATGAAATATTACTTTGTTAAGAATATTCAATTCCGAATATGTATCACGCAAGCAAATCAGCCAATGAGTCTTTTCAAGGCTGCCTAGGGATTGAATTAAACATGTGCATTACTAAATTTAGTGTATAAAAATGGCAACATGGTTTGAAAATCTGAGGCAAGACTGTCATTTGTGAAGAATGTAATATGATTCATTTCATTCCTGTAGTTGTTTTGTTACCTTGCTACGATTAATAGCAGGTGAGAGGATGTGAACGTCTGGAGCGGCTGACTTTAAAGTTGGGGAAACCAGGCTCGAACATTGGTAGTTCTGGGCAAATCACTATTTCCCCGTGCCTGGAAATTAATATGTCCATCTGCAATGCAACTGGTGCTCCTGTAAAGCTCTCTAATACCTTCGGGTCGAGTTCGTATAAAATAGCAAATATAAAAATAAATAACGCTATTCTTTAGCACGATTTGCAGTTTTAATTGTGTTCCTTGGGTTAGCTTGATGGGATTGGACAGGTTAATGATGCATTCTTCACAGGTCCACAGAATGAGCCCTGTAGCTGGGATTCAATGTATTTTACACTTGGGTATGTCATAAGTGATTTTAGGCAGTGGCGTCACTAGGGTTGGTGTCACCTGGTGCGGGTAACTCATGGTGTCACCCCCTCACGACTTACCGCATAGACCTCCTCCGCTCCGAGTCCGCCAGTGGACGGATGTACGTCGTTACAACGCATGCTTTAACAACGCATGCCTTTACGACGCAACTTTTACAACGCAAGTCGTTACAATGACTTGGGTTGGGGGGCGCAGGATAGTGAATAGTTTAATTTACTATTCCAACTCCAGTCCCCGTGGATAGTAGGGAAGGTGTTGGATAGTAAATTAAAACTATTCCCTATCCTAGAGCGCCCCCCAGCGCAAGTCGTTGTAATGACTTGCGTTGTAATGGTTGAGTCGTAAAGGTACTGCGTTATTAAAGTTGCGTTGTAAACGCTGTTCCCCCCAGTGGACACAGTTGGCAAATAACGGGACCATACAGAATCCTTAGTAAAGTTTGTAAATTTAGGTCCATGATAAACCATTTGCAATGCTCCTCCATTGACACTAATATTGACATTTTTATGCTTTCAAATTTCACTCTGCTTTACAGGTATTTATAACAGAATTTACCAGCCCAGCGTAGTTCATCTTTTCCTATTTTAAGATCACAGAACGTAGTTAGCATTGCAAGATGAAAAACAGAGCTGGAACTACTACAAGTCAACAGCAACTCTTCCCAATGGCCTTTTAAATTGATTTTACAAGGCCCAGTCCAAAAGGAGAGTGATTCAATACATTAATCCCAGTTCCTATGGAGTATGGCGTCTATAGGTCTGACTTGCGTTCGTTAACTGTGCCATTGCCACAGGATCACCCAAGAAAATTTGTGTGGAAATATCCAAGTGTACATTAATTCTTTATAATTTGATGAAGAGGTACAATTAAAAAAACCTGAGACCTTAAGAAGAACACTTGCGATATATTCAATATCATTCTTGTGCCTCATTGTTAGCTTCACCTTTCACAACTCAATCACTTAACACAATTTTTCTTGGGGCAGGTCTTTTTTGTGTTTACACAATTATTATGGCTCCTCTACAGACCAGTGGACTGAATTTTTAAGAATACATCAGTGCCTGAGTGTGCTAAAAAACGTAGGCCCTCTCCCTTATTGGCTAGAAGACAGACACTTTTTGAGAATAGCTTTGTTCGAGAACCCAAAGCCACCCACAAGCATCCATTAGTGAGATAGTAATTGGCAACTGGTCCAAGTCCTTTACAATGTATAGCCTTAGACCCATCTTCTTCCACCCTGTGGGCTGTAGAGAAGGACTCTGTGGAGAATGATACTAGCCGCAGACGCATTTTCCACTCCTAAACAATGAACTCTCTAACTGGCAAAAGCCAGATATCCGATCTGTTCTGGTATGCAATAATAATATGCCTTAATCATCATAGCAGTGTGCATACTCTGTTAGAGGGAATTGAATTTTGAATTTGAATTTTAAAATATTTGTAAAGCGCTCTTATACCGAAACCGGTTCCATGGCGCTAGATAGCCGAGAGTCAGTGGGGAACGAGCTAAGCTGCAACAGACCTGGAGAACAGAAGAGTCTTCAATTGCTTACGGAACTCCAGATAGGAGGGAGACATTCTGAGGGAAAGTGGGAGTGAGTTCCAAAACGATGGGGCCAGCACGGCAAATCTGGCCCCACCAGCCTTCTGTTTCCTAAAACGAGTGACTGACAGAAGGGACAGGTGGGTAGAGCGGAGTTCTCTGGGCGGAACATAAGGGGAGATAGCTTCGCACAGGAAAGTGGGGGCGGTCCCAGCTCTGGCCTGATAGGTAGTACAGCCCAGCTTGAAAAGCGCCCTCTCCCTCACAGGGAGCCAGTGGAGAGACTGAAGCAAGGGAGTCGTATGATTGGACCTTGAAAGGCCAAAAATCAGGCGAGCCGCCTGATTTTGAATCAGTTGAAGTCGGTGGATGAGGTAAGCCGGAGCACCATTAAGAATAACATTCCCATAGTCAAGGCGCGACAGCACCATGGCCATGAGAATGAGCTTAAGTGCAGCCGCAGAAAAGAAACGTGAAACCCTCCGGATGATCCGGAGGGAGAGGAAACAAGCAGACACCACAGAATTGATCTGAGTGTGGAGGGTAAGCTGTGGGTTAATGAAAATGCCCAAAGTTTTAACTTTAAGAGCTGGGAGGGGGGGGGACCGAGAGAAGGGGGCCAGAAGGAAGGGGACCAAGGGCTGCAACCACCCCCCGTCAAGACCAGCTCGGTCTTGTCCGGATTTAATTTGAGGTGGTTGCAGTTCATCCACCCTTGGATAAAAATCATAACCTTTTGGAAATTAGTGGACGAGGAAGGGGAGGATGAGAGGTCAAAAATGAGTTGGAGGTCATCGGCGTAATTGAACACCGAGACCTCCATCTGCTGTAAAGAAATAATGAGGGGTGAGATGTATAAATTAAATAATAAAGGAGATATGGACGAGCCTTGTGGTACTCCACAGGTTACCTTCCGAGGGGGGGCCGTAAAGTTAGCCAGTTGGACGGCCTGTTCCCTGTCGGTCAAAAAGGAGCGGAGCCAGGCAAAGGCCGTGCCCCCAATGCCCGCCGCTTGGACACGGGTTAACAAGATGTCGTGGTCCACCGTGTCAAACGCGGCGGACAGATCTAACAGGACTAGGGCCTGTGGCCGGCCAGTGTCAATCCCCTCCCTGAGTTGGTCCATCACTGACACCACCACCTTCTCAGTTGAGTGCAGCGGGCGGAAGCCCGCCTGTCGGGTGGAAAGGGCGCCAGTGGATTCTACGAAGGAACTGAGAGACCGGGTGACGTGGGCCTCTGAGACCTTCGCAAGGTAAGGGAGGAGAGAGATGGGGCGGTAGTTGGAGGGTAAAGATGGATCCGCCCCTGCCTTTTTCAGAATCGGGATGACAACTGCCGACTTGTGTGCGGAGGGAACAGTGCCACTACTGAGGGAGTGGTTAATAACGGTCAAAGGACGAGAATAGCAATTAGAAAAGAGCTCTTTGAGAGCAAATGCTGGACCTATATCCAGGGGTGATCCCGATTTAGTCCGGGCCAGGAGAGGAAGCAAAGAATCCCGGGTGAGGAGGGGAAACTCAGTGAATGAGGGGGTGGGTAGGGTAGGGGGGGCAAGGAAGGAGTCCGAAAGTGAAGGGGGAATGTTGGCCTTAATGAGGGCAATCTTTTCAAGGAAATAAGAGCTAAGAGTGTTACATAGCGTCTGAGAAGGAGGGATTTTGAGGGACGCCCGGTCAGAAGCAGCGAGCTCGTAGACCGTGGCAAAAATCTCCTTTGACTGATTGTCAGCCGACAAAATTCTCCCTGAAAAGTACTCCCTCTTAGCTTTTAGGATGTCGTGTTTATACTCCTTCATAGACTGAACGAAGCGAGTTTTAAGCTGGGGACAATAGGAACGGCGCCAAGCACGTTCGGCTCTGCGGGTGGCGAGCTTTTTGTCCCTTAAGGCAGGGGTAAACCAACGGTTAGCCGCATGGGCGCGCTTGATGGTCACTCTCTTGAGGGGGACAGTAGAGTTGCACGCCTTTAGCAGCCAGTTGTTAACGGTAGAGAGTTGGGTAGGGAGAGGGAGGTCGGAGAGCTCAGGACTGGTGGCCGCAAGGGCAGAGCAAACTGCGGGGAGGACCGCCTTGTCCCATTTTCTGGCCTAGATGTTTTTGGGCAGGGGGGGTTTGGGCGGTCGACCAAGGTCGGCCGTGAAGCAAATGAGCGAGTGGTCGGACCAAGAGCACGGGGCGATTATTGGAAGGTCCATGGGGATGTTAAGAGACCAGATTTGATCGAGTTGGTGGCCTTTAATGTGGGTAGCCGTGCGAAGTTGAGGAGTGAAGTTTAGGCTAGTGAGCAAAGCCGTAAACTCCTTGGATCTGGTGTCTTCCGCCTGGTCATTCGGCCAATAATTCAGGTCTCCAAGCAACAGTATAGCGGAATTATTCACCACAAGCGTGGCCAGAAGATTCTCAATGGCTGATAGAAACTCGGGAGTGGATTTGGGCGGGCGGTAGAGAAGAATACAGGTTAAAGGTACCCCAAAGGAAATGGAGCGGACTACCAGGCAATCCACGGCCGGAATCATGGGGGAGGGTAGGGTTTAAAAACGGAAGTCCGAACGGGTAATTAGGGCCACGCCGCCCCCCGTCTTCCCTCCAGGGCGGTCCATCCTAATGGCCGAGTAATTGGGAGGAAGTATAGACAGCAAACATGGGAGCGAGTCATCCCTAAACCATGTTTCCGTCAGGAAAAGCAGGTCGGGCTGTCGTGAGTCGAGCAGATGGAAAAGCTCGAGTTGGTGTCCCACCGCAGACCTGGTATTGAGAAGGATCGCAGAAGTACCAGGTTTAGGACATTCGTGACCTATTATGGAAAAGTGAGTAAGCAAATTGTGAGACGGAAGCTACACCCATCCGTTTTTCCAGTGGCTCACATTAATTGCTTCATGTGAAGATCACATCAACAAACAGCAAAAAGGTGCACTCTTTTGCTTTGCACATTGTGAAAAGAAATTGCCAACTCGCATGGGTGCCCTTCAAGCAAAAAAAAATGCTCACCGTAACAGGTTCCTCCTGGCACAAAGACTGGGAAAGAGCAAAGGTATATTTTCATCATATTAGGACATCCTTAGCTCCTAGAGACCTCAGACTTTCAACCCTATCCTCTGTGAGGGAGCCCTAACTCGCTGGGATGAGGCACTTTATCACCTTGCCTAGCTCATGTTTAGATTGTCAGCTTTTAAAACATCTATGACCTGTTCATTATATGAAGATAGGACCCTACAACAATAACAAAAACGCTTACTATACCATGTAAGCTTTAAAAGCAGTGTGCAATAATAAACGCTATTGGTTAAGTAACGACCTCCTTTTTGGACCAGAAAGGTGTACTCTACTTTGTATTTATCAAACTCTAGAGGACCCATTTCGAATAGGATTAGAAAGTGACAGTATGAGATAGCTGCTGTAGGATCAGTTGGAGTGAGGCATCCAGTCATGATCTTGTGAGGAGGGATGCTGTGCAAGGACGTAGGGTGCCTGTGCAGTAATAGGAGTTTGTGAAACAAAGCCCTTGAGCTAGAATGACATTGTTGGCATAGACAGGACAGTCTGCCAAACTACCAACTACCAACAGCCCCTACTACACCCTACGACCATCCATCTTCCTAACCCCCGGAAGGGTCAAAAGACTAGGTCACCAAACCTGTAAATCACTTTAGGCAAAGGGCAACATCAACGATGCCATTTCCTGCTCCAAAAAGGGAGACCCTCCGTGCTATGTACACTTTTGAAAAGCAGACTGGGTGAGTTTTGAACGTCTTCGAGAGGAAATAAAATCCCACTTCAATGTAAAACTGCAGTTTCTAATATACATAAGATTACTACACATAGAATTATTATGAGGGGGACTGCACTGTCAGTACCTTATTGCCGTACAAGGAATGTGATGTAGGCATCAATCAAAAATACTTAGCACATACAGCTACGATATGCTGCTCGAGCGCGTAATCAGATGCTGTTAAAATGCATCTATAATGCTAGAGTGCAAGTGATCATTAGGCAGGATCTGAGCAGGAGTAGTAAGTAAGCTCTGGTTAAGTGCTACCTGCAAATGACTAAACCACTCGCCTCCATGCCTTCTTCCGTGTGGGAATGTTTAAATCAAAATTACTACAGTTCCCTTCCACCTTCCCTGTAATTCCGCACCCACTGACCTGAGGACATCTGCAAAGACTCGACTCACACAGCTGGGTCACGAGACTCTGAGCGCGGGAACAGGGAGGGCCTCGTTGTGCTGAAGAGACAGTTCGCCCCCTTGCTGCTGCAACACTGGACGTCCATAGACGTGACGTCCAGACGTCAATAGATTTGACGTTCAGCCCGGCGCTTGTAAGCGTGCAGCACTTTTGTTTTCATATGTAGAGTTATTTCAGGCCTGCTCAGAGGGCTGCCGCAGTAGGAACGAGTTGGTTACCAGATTGGTGTCACCCCATCTGATGGTGTCTGCCGGTGCGGGCCGCACCCCCCGCACGCTCTAGTGACGTCACTGGTTCACCCCCTTGCTGCTGCAACACTGGACGTCCATAGACGTGACGTCCAGACGTCAATAGATTTGACGTTCAGACAGAGGGGTGACCCCGCCCGGCGCTTGTAAGCGTGCAGCACTTTTGTTTTCATATGTAGAGTTATTTCAGGCCTGCTCAGAGGGCTGCCGCAGTAGGAACGAGTTGGTTACCAGATTGGTGTCACCCCATCTGATGGTGTCACCCGGTGCGGGCCGCACCCCCCGCACCCCCCTAGTGACGCCACTGATTTTAGATTTGACGAGTTTCTACTAATAGAGCGAAGACTCTGGTGTTAGTTATTAATTCTAATTTTCGACAGTGCTCAGCAGTTAGAAATGAGCAGAAAGGAATGAACGATGAACAGACCTGGGACCAGATGTATGATGTTTGATTTTACAATTCTCTAATAGTGAGTTTTTGCTACTCACATTTAGACACTCACAAAATCAAATGTACTAATTTGTCTCAGACACATTTAGCGATTCCCTGTGGGTCGCAAATGACCTACCTCATCAGTATTCATGGGGCAGGTCGCAACTTGTGGCATGTTGAGAATGGCTACCATCACAGGGATGGTGGCCTGTTGGGCTCAGCGGACAACCATGTCTGTGATTGTTTTTTAATAAAGCAATATTTTTTTGTAATGCTCTCCATTTTCCTTAAAGGAAAATAGGCTGTATTGCAAAAATAAAAATGAAAACTTTTCTTTAATATTTTAAGTGTAGGCAGAGGTCTATTGGACCACTGCCTGCTCTCAAAAAAAAATTCACCCACATTCACAGAGGGGAATGGGTCATTGGGGATTCTCTACCATTTACGAATGGGTTACCACCAACTTGAAGTTGGTGGTAAATGAGAATTTTCGATTGCGTTCCCGGTTGCAAAACATTCCTACATACCAGTGCGACTCACTATTAGTAAGGGACGCCCTTAACATGTCCCACTCAATTTTGTGATTTGTTAATACGTTACCAACTCACAAAAGAGGGTTGGTACATGCCATAAAGCATTTAACCGTCGAAATGCTTCACACATCTGGTGCTAGGTTCGTTTATAGTTGTAGCATCACAAAGCTTCATAAGAAAAAATTCATAGGAGTTCATCGCACTGAGCTTTATTCAGAAAGTGTTCGCTTAATGTAATGTCTATAATTGAAGTATAATCCAGCCTTTTAAAAAAATTATAATTAATGAAGTCCAGTAATACTCCTGGGAAACTTTGACTGAGACAGCTTTACTTAAGGTGCATATTTACATATACAGAAATATAAACAGTGTAAATGTGTTCAGGCTTAATTGTAATGCACAAGTCCTTTTGCACTTGCTCATTGCTTTTTGTTTTTGTAAAAGGAATATATTATTTCCTTTGCAGTAGTCTCTTACTCTACACTGCCTCCAGTTTTGGGGGTCCTCTCTCCCACTTACTCCTGCCCTTAATCGTTTTAAATCTCAGACCCTATCCGGGATGCAACTGTGCCAGCAGTGGTTTGTGAATACCTACAAATTTGGCAATGTCTGGGCTTACACCGCCATAGTTAAGGATGACTTCAAAGGTAGAGAACCGCACTGCAATGTCCATCGTCCTCCATTGTCCTCGGATTTCTTCACTTAAAATTACACAACTATGGCTTGAACGTAAAGCCATTTTCATATATAAATGTATGTTATCTAAATTGTAGTTTATAACATATTGCATTTTTTTATGGCTATTAATTATGCTATATCAGTAGATTAGGGGGCATATGTATGAAAGATTTTTTATTCACAAACGCTGCGATTTGCAAAAAACAGCCTTTGCGAATAAAAAATAGCAAAACGCGATGTATGAGCCTTTTTCGCATCACATTTTTTAGGAACCGCTAATTGTACGATTTCTTAATTTTGCGTAAGCATTTAAGGAATCGCAAGTTGCGATTCCTTAAATGCTATGCAACAAGCACCCAAGCTGTGCGATTTCTCCTTAAGAAATCACAAATTACCACCAACTTCAAGTTGGTGGTAATTTGCGATTTCTTTCAAAAATGCACCTTTTTTCATTTTTCAAGGTGCCATGTGGCACACAGGGCATGTATGTGTGCCATATGCGCACACATGTTCATTTCAGGGGTGCATCAGGGTGTCCTTATGACACCCTTGCACCCTTAAATTATTCTCAATTTGCGATTCTCAAATTGCAAATTGCAAATTGAGAATGACTTCCCATTCATTCCTATGGGCCTCCTTGCCCATAGGCATGAATGGGAAGGTATTCCTTAATTCGGATTTCGCAATTTGCTAATCGCAATTAAGAAATACTAAGAAATCGCAAAAAAATGTGAATTTTTAAATACATCCCGTTTTGCAATTCTCAAATAGCGATTCTTAAAAAAACACTATTTGAGAATCGCAAAAACTGATTTTCATACATATGCCCCTAGGTCCTCTATGGTGTCCTTATAACCTTTCTCTTGTCTTGTATTGCGATGTTCATGCAGTTCATTGCTACTCATTTCCAGAATCCATCTGATAAATTGCCACAGGAATTCTTTTCTCGAAATCAGTCCAAAGGCCTCAAATTCTATGCTGGGCGTGAACACACATCCTTCTTCAACTTACCTGCAGGAAACTATGTGCTAGTCCCTTTTACTGTGGAGAGAGAGAAGGGCGCCACATTTATTCTACGGATCTTCCTAAAGAGCAAGGACTGTGCTGAGTAAGTCCATTATCACTCTTTTTGTTTCTGAGGGCATTCACTTCATGGTATCTACACTTCAACTAGGCATTGCCTTGTCCTTTATAGCAATAGCATAAAGAGTGATCAATGCTTTGATATGGTAACTCTACAATAGTTCTCAATAGAATAAGGAGGAACCACAGGTCTCTAAGCTGTTTTTACAATAACCAGAAATAGCATATAACCGAAATGTTACACAAATTCTTAAACATTAATGTGTTTCTAAAGCATGAATATTCAGAAGTACACTATTTACCATAACTAACCCGAAAAATTAGTTGTTTGTACACTTTCTTAAGCCCCTTAATTCTGGGTGGTAAGACTCCCTATAGGCCTATATATTGGGGAATATCATGTGGAAAAGTAGTATTGCTTTCCTGATTTCTACATATTGTTCCCAAATCACAGCCCATTATTGAACCACATATTTACCTGCATTTAGCAAGTTGGATAGGTGGCCAGAAGCTCCACAAATCTTGTTCAGAATTTCAAATGAAGGCTTTTGGGCATACATTTGGCTGAAGAAGATTGTTTCGTAAACAGAATGGGCCTGATTCACAAAAGTACATTTACACTCTCATGTAAGTTTACATGGTTTTTTGGTATTCACAAAGTACACGTTAATAATCAGTTTACAACTCTAGCGACTCATCAATTGGGGTGGAAAGTTTCGCACCTAAAATTATTGGATGAGCCTATCATTTTGCAAAAGTATTTTTGTGAGTTGGGTTCTGAACTTTGCACATACCTATGAAGGAAAGGTAGAAATACAAATGCTTACAAAAGCTTAATGTGCTTCCTACTTTTTATAATTTGCTAAGAGAAGAAAGACAGTCACAAAACACATATTGTCATTTATGAGAGCACTAGCACTTTATACAAGTAAACCTACACTTTGGTGTAAGTTCACTTTCTTGTTATTCACAAGTTTAGCCATTCTATAAAATAATGCCTCGAGTGGCTTCCCATTAAAGGCAGAATGTGGTTTAAAATGGGAGGTATTACCAACAAAGTCCTACACAAGGGCCCCAATTAGGATGGCGGGCGGACTTCAGTCCAACCTAGCGCTTCTGGGACCGGCCGCCAGTGATGCGGCAGTCCCGAACTGCCAATTAGGATGTGACCAACACCCTGGCGGAAGCATCCGGCATATTCAACATTGTGGCGGGTGGTGCTATAAGCAGCACCCACCACAATGTTGAAAATGCATTTTGTGTATTGGCATGCACAACGTGACAGGCACCACGCGGTGCCTGCCACCTTGTGGATGCCAATGTAGGGGGGTACCATGGGTACGCCCCAGGTGCAGCCCCACACCTCCACGGGCCTGCAACAGGGCCCCCAGAGTAAAAACTGCATGATATTCCATAGATGAGTCTCTGTCATGGAAAGTCATTTCTCCACACACATCATAAAATGGATGGCGGTTCCTGCAAGGCACTGTCACCATATCATGGGCCTTTTCCGCTTGGCTGAATCGTGACGATTGCCTACCGGTGGAAAAGCGGTGGACAATCTTTCTGTCTGCCGCGGTACCCCCGCCATGCTAATGTGGCGGGGAGTAAATGGCTGTCCGGCGGGGCGTTTTGGTGGGCGGATTGCCACCACCATGCTAATCGGCCCCATAGTGTTTCCCTCACTAATTGAAAGATGATATTCACACTAATTGAGGGACGTAAGACTCAAAAAGTAAACAATTTCTACTAGGACAATGTATAAAGTGAAAAATCAAAAATGCTAAGATAAGTCTTTTCTTGTCAGTCACCAAAACTTTGAAACCATGTACCTGAGATGGTATGATGAACTCTAAACTGCATCTCTCGGGAAAATACTTTTTTCAAAATCCTATTTCATAGACTAATTTCACCAGTCACTGTAGGTTATCTTTGCTGCTTTTTTACTTTTGTTATTCTGTTTCTTGTTTCTTTTGAAGAACTTAATTTGTCATATGGTTATGTCTGAAGTGTATAACTATCTTCTTATGTAAACATTATACATTAATAAATATTGATAATTCACAGATTATCTAAAAAAATATTGGCATATCATTCTCAAAGGTACTAAAATGTAATTTACTAGTAAAGGTACCCTGATTAAATGTTTTCTAATTTTTAAGTGAATTTAAGACATATGAATTCATACATATATATATATATATATACAAAAAAAGAAACAAGGTGAATTTGACACTATGATCAGCACATCAATATTGCATTTTTCCCATAGTATTGATTTATCCAATGACACAAGAATACTCACTTTGGGAGTGCCCAACTGGTAAGATGCTTATTCACCCTTAAGCAATTTCAGCCACGATAATCTACCCACAGAAGGTGTAGTAGAATTTCATGAACCATAAATAGAGATAATTATACCAGTGCACATCCCTGCTAGTTACTTTTATCCAATTGAGTTTCAATTTAAATCACTTCATAAGTTCAATTTTCTTCAAGTCCACACAATTATTCAGATAGCACAAAGTCCATTAGTTCTTAAAGTTCTTATTTATTGATTGCTCTCTTGCCACATCGTCACAGCCGACGCGCATTTCGCCCTCCGCGGGCTTTTTCAAGGCAAAGCAAAATAGTATGGTGAGTGGCGTATTTTCATATGAATCAATAAAAACGACAAATCCTTAATCATTGGTCCTTAAAGCCTTAGAATAGTAGATGAGAAAATTGTTCCATAAATTTCTTGTACATCTAAATCCATTTGTCACTCAGTAGTATTTAATTTAATATAGGATTGTGGGAGCCATGATAAGTTCCATCGCCATAGCGAAACCGGTCACGTATAAACAAATTTATGGAACAATTTTCGCATCTACTATTCTAAGGCTTTAAGGACCAATGATTAAGGATTTGTCGTTTTTATTGATTCATATGATTCATATGAAAATACGCCACTCACCATACTATTTTGCTTTGCCTTGAAAAAGCCCGCGGAGGGCGAAACGCGCGTCGGCTGTGACGATGTGGCAAGAGAGCAATCAATAAATAAGAACTTTAAGAACTAATGGACTTTGTGCTAACTGAATAATTGTGTGGACTTGAAGAAAATTGAACTTATGAAGTGATTTAAATTGAAACTCAATTGGATAAAAGTAACTAGCAGGGATGTGCACTGGTATAATTATCTCTCTATATATATATATATGTAACCATGTCTGTCATATTAGGATGCACTTTACAAATAAAGTTAACATTGTCTATTACCTTGTTTTTCCAGGGAACTGGGGAGTAGGCATATCTGCAGGATTCCTAGGGTAAGTAATGAGTCATCCGAAAAATAGTACAGGGTACATCTTTGAAACAGCAGTTGAAGAAGAAGGTGTGACCTGATTGTTTTAAGCTGTAATTCAGGACTTCAATCTGTGCTTCAAAACTTGCACTTCTGGCATAAAATATAGTATGCAGTCTCCTCATTATTCTGCAATTTTTTTACTTGATTTACACAGGTGTGACTAACTTCTAACATAACCTTTCATTTTGAGGTCTACTGTAAAGTAAAAGTTGACGGCAAACAGAGTTTGCAATACATTTTTGATTCCAAGTTGTGAAAAAATTTCAAATTGATTCTCCATTTTCCCTTGCACAATTCCCATCAGATTTTACGAGAGGCTCCTGACATAGTCCCTCATTCTAAGTCTCATATTAAATTGAAAGTCAGGTGCAAGTGGTGTGTATGGCCACTTTTTAGTTCTAAGTTGTGTACAAATTTTGAACTGACCAACATTGTTTAACAACAATAATTCCTCCAGGTATTAAGAGTGGGGGATTTGCACCCGAAAACCTTTCAAAATGCAGGAATATGTATGTTTAAACAGTGCAGTAAAACCATTCACAAATGTTATCCCTCATTGTGACATTGGAAACCATGAATTATGAGGTATAACATCACCACAGATAAGATTCTATGGTCCACATTACCTTAGTTGCCTTGTTAGTCTGATGAGGATGGTTGCAATTTCTGACCGCCATCAGAATTTTCTCCTCAGTGATAAGCCTGCAGATCCAACGCATTTCACCAAGAGACAACTACTGCAAAGAGCTACTGGTGTTTCAAGCAGAAACACAAATTGAAATTAAAAATAACCACGAGACTTGAATGCAAAACGACTGATTCCCCATGTAATTTCTTATTTATTAGGGATCTTCTGTGTTCAACCCATAGTGCCTGGTAAGTTCACCCGCTATGGATATATCAATGCCCCTGAAATAAGTAATTCCTTAGGGGAGTTATCAAATTATACTCTGATCGGGCAAAAATGCAGCTTTGTCCCACACCCCTGGCCAGTGAGGAAGGATTTGACAGTTTTCCAGATGGGCCAAAGTGAACTTTGGGAGCTTAATTTTCATGAAGATTATAAATAAATTCACCAGAGCCACACAACGCCCAGTTCTAACAGCAGCAGCCATAGCTTTGTGCTTTGTAATAGTTTACTTGCCAGTGTAAGTTCAAGTACTGTTCCATTGTGCCCAGCCATGAGCATAAACCGTATTCACAAGGACTCAAAATCTTATGTTGAGTCTCTCATTGGTATAGGTGGGGAAAAACACTCTGCCCAAGTTCAGAGCTGTCAATTAAAGTTATAGGCCAATAACATTTAGGAGCATTAAGGTACCCTTTTTTAAAGACAAGAACGATAATTAAGAAGGCCCAAGAACCAGGGATATTAATTCACATAGATCAATAGGGACACTGTCTGGCCCTGGGACTTTACCACTTTGGCTTTGCCTAATAGCCTTCTCCACTTCCATTAAAGTGACAGACATTCTCTGTCATCCTTCAAATTTTTTCAATAAAATCTGTAATAGGTTCCCCTCATCTGTGGGCCAATAAATAGATTTAAAATGATGGCCCAAACATCACCAGATATACCACTGCACAAAGCATCAGTTGGGACAGTCCTTCTCCAGAACCTTTTCAGCATGTTTCAAATATGTTTCTATTCTTTTTGGTTGCAGCATCCTCTAACATGTCCCAGTCTTTTTTTGACAGTTCATCCCTACTACATTTAAGTGTACGTGTATGGCTTTTATGCGCTTTGCATACTACCAATGAGTCTCTAGGGGGCATATTCACAAAGAGATGGTGCAGCGCAGTGCTGCAAGCAATTTAGCAGCGCCAAGCTGCATCATTTAAAAAAAGAAGGGATGCACCATATTCACAAGAATACGGTGTACCCCTGTGTTTTCCCTTGTGTTGTCACTACAAAAAGGCTGCATAGAACAGACACACATGTGCCATTGTGCAAGAGTGCCTGTGTTGCAGGGATGATTGTTTATGTGCAGAAAGGGACCTTAAAGGCATTTTGCTCCATCTATGTGTGCTGCAGATCGCAGCACACACAGAAAGAGCAAAAACGAAGATAAATAAAAGTATTTCTCCTTGTTGCACCAATCTAACACCTGCTTTTCAGTGGCGTTAGCTTTTGGCACTGCCTCAGATTTACAGATACTTGTAAATCTGGGGCTGCACCAAAAAGCAATGTGCCTTGCAGTTGAACACCCACAGAAACACTCATGGCACGCCCCTTTCACACAGATACCTGCTTGAAAGAGTAAGATATTTTCAAAGCGGCATGAAGCCACGCAAAGTAAATATGGAGCAGGGCATTTCGCCACCGGACGCTCTGGTGGCACAATGCCCTCGTAAATATGCCCTTAGGTTTAGCAGTCAAAGCCTCCCTTAACCAGCGATTGACTGGAGAACATTCTCAATCAAACCATTTTGGTGGCTCTTGGACATTCCTTACTGGCTTCATCAAGAAATCCATAATGCATGCACATAGATCTCCAAAAAAGGATAGCAAAACTATGCCACTCCCTTCAGTTGGGCAATTTAAATAAGTTCTCTAAATACTTTGGCAAAAGAGAGCCAAGAAAATCCCCTGGGTCCCTCAAATGGCAGCAAAGCCTGAGGTCATCATTTGAGGGGTACATAGGCAATAGCAAACCAGCTCTATTTAGTGGGAGGTGTCATGCAACTACTAAGCATTATGGTCTCCCCAGTGTGTTTCCAGGAAGCAACTGTGGGAATGAAATAGAGAAAGGTTTTGCATGGAGAGTATGTAGTCTTTGGTTGCGGGCGTGGTCATTCCCTCTAAAGCAGGGCACAACCGGTCCTTCGTCGTAAAAGTTGCGTTGAAACGGTTGTTTCCCGGTCCGAATGTATGACGTTACGACGCATACTTTTACAACGCCTACCTTTACAATGCAATTTTTACAACGCAGGATCCATTACAACGAATGTCTTTACAACGCATGTTATTACATCGCAGATGCCTTTACAACGCATGCCATTACAACGTAAGTTTAGGTAAGTATATAATATTGTGTAAAAATTATATTAATTACAATTAATATAATTTAATTTAATCTATTTTTTATTACTTAAATTTTTCTTTTTTTTAAATATATATATATTGATTTAAAATAATGTAGGTGTTTTAAAATAATGGGTGTAATAGTAGGGTAAGTGCTGGATAGTGTAGGGGTAAAAATTACTATTCTAACTCCAGGGGGGTGAAATAGTAGGGTAAGTGCTGGATAGTGTAGGGGTAAAAATTACTATTCTAACTCCAGGGGGGTGAAATAGTAGGGTAAGTGCTGGATAGTGTAGGGGTAAAAGTTACTATTCTAACTCCAGGGGGGTGAAATAGTAGGGTAAGTACTGGATAGTGTAGGGGTAAAAATTACTATTCTAACTCCAGGGGGTGAAATAGTAGGATAAGTGCTGGATAGTGTAGGGCTAAAAATTACTATTCTAACTCCTGGGGGGTGAAATAGTAGGGTAAGTGCTGGATAGTGTAAGGGTAAAAATTACTATTCTAACTCCAGGGGGGTGAAATAGTAGGGTAAGTGCTGGATAGTGTAGGGGTAAAAATTACTATTCTAACTCCAAGGGGGTGAAATAGTAGAGTAAGTGCTGGATAGTGTAGGGGTAAAAATTACTATTCTAACTCCAGGGGGGTGTAATAGTAGGGTAAGTGCTGGATAGTGTAGGGGTAAAAATTTAAATTAACAATAAAATTACTTAAATTATTTTTTTAAATAAATGAGATGTTTTTAAAAAATGTATTAATTAATTAATATTTATTTATTTAAAAAAAAAAAAAAAAAAATGTGTATTATAATTATATACTTACCTATACTTACGTTGTAATGGCATGTGTTGTAAAGGCATCTGCGATGTAATAACATGCGTTGTAAAGACATTCGTTGTAATGGATCCTGCGTTGTAAAAAATGCGTTGTAAAGGTAGTTCGTCGTAAAATTTGCATTGAAACGGTTGTTTCCCGGTCCTTCCACTTCGAACAGCTGTTAATATTAATAAAGTCAGCTGGGGCTACGTGTCATCTCAATCCCTTACCTATGTGATCGGGTTCCCCTGCCTAACCATCTAATCTCTCTGTTCCTAGACTCTCGGTGTTAAACATGAGTCCCCACAAACACTATAATCTGGTTGAGTCAGTAAGCAAAAACTAACAGATTTATGCTGAGTTAAAAAAACTAAGCAACTTTGTAAAATTTGTTCAGATAGTGTCAACTAAGTCATTATTATAAAAGGAGCTTGATGCATCCTTAATAGGCAAAAACAAGGTGAAGGATAGAATGCTTGAATTAATCTTAGCCACTGGCAAATCGATCAGGGCTGCAGCGCAATCCATCATATTTTGCCGACTATGCCACCTCAGTTTGGACACAGCCATATGCAAATCAGTCTTACCCTACTTCTTGTGGGAACAGCCCAGCCACAATGCCAGGCCAGGTTCGACCTGACCGGTACCCATGCAACCTAGGGCCAGTTTTGCCCTCATTAGGGCTCTTCCCCCAGGTATAGCTTGGTTCCAGTGACACAGAGCGCCGGGTCACACATCTGGGCATAACAGGTGAACTTAGGGCAAAAAATGCAAAAACTACAAGGTGATGGAGGGAATGCTTGAATGAATTAGTCAGCCACTGGCAATAGCTCGGAATGATGGATTGGGATGCGGCCTAAGTAATTACCAGTTGTTGAGTTTAATTCAAGCATTCCATCCATCACTGTTTTTACCCTAATGTAGTAGGCCTCAAAAGCACCGCACTAGAGCCATATGTATAAAACGTATGTTTGTGACTTGCAAATAGGAAATCGCTATTGAGGAAATCATGATTTCCTATTAAGAAATTGCAAATTAGGAATAGTTGCATTTTGGATGCAGAATGATGATATCAGACCAGGAAGTTTACAAATGCATGTGTGGGCACAACCCTGAAGCCTAGCAAGGTTCTGAAAGAAAGGAGTGCTCTTGGCTCACCATCTAAAGTGTTTTTTTGCAATTCCTGTACAACACCATGTCCGAGGAAGAGGGGGACAAGGATTCTGGCAGCAGGAAGAGGAAGGTCAAATGTTCGGAGGAGTTGGAGCTTCTAACAGAAAAATGTGTGGCAGACATGGACGAGCTCTGTTCCAGAATCCTAGAAGATGAAGGTATGGAACAACATAATGAAGAAGGTGATCTCCCTTGGTGTGACCCAGAGGACCACACCCAACATCAGGAAACGCTGGCATGATCTTAGATCCCACACAAAGGAAGTTGGCCAGCAGGATGGCTGAGGGTCATGGCACAGACAGTGGACCATCGAAACACACCCCTCCCACTCCCATGGAGAAACTCATCGAGGGGAAAATGGAACCATGAATTGTGATGGGAGTATCAGACACTGACATCTCCAATCCTGCAGACACCAGCCAGGTTAAATACACTCACTGTTACTTACTTAACATAACATAATGTTTTTAATTCCCCAAATAAAGCATCACAGCATACATAACTCCATTGAGATGCTTGTCCTACTTTGGCGAATGCATTGTGGGAGTTGTAGTACACCAAAGTTGCTTGCCGTACTGTGTGCTGATGACTACACCACACATATCTGTACATCACAAACATGTCACAAACACATAGTGCACAGTTACAACAATGTAGTGAACAGACATTAACCATTTATTTACGTTATATTATATTTAATTTATACAGCGCACGGCTACTCAAGAGTGTCCCAGCGCTTGCTCCTGAAAGAGAGATGCAAACAAATCAAAAGCTAAAGAGCAACGTTTTTAGTTTTTTCTTGAAGAGCAATGGATCCTGAGTGGCCCGGAGTGCCAAGGGCAGCATATTCCAGGCCAGACCATCTTCCGAACAAAGGAGCTCCCACTGAGCCTTTGGCGATTGAATCTGGGGGACTGTATCACTAACTGAGCAAATGAATGTAACTGTCTCCCAGGTTTATAAAAAGAAAATTTCTTCTGAAGATAAACGGGGCCTAAGCCATAAAGGGCCTGATGTGCGATGGACAGCATTTTGAATTTTAGACGAGATTCAACTGGGAGCCAGTGCAAGTTACGTAAGTGGGTGTGAACACTAAGGGGCTGATTCCAATTCCGGTCGGAAAGGATCCGAACCATGTTCCGAGCCCTTCCGACCACACCGGAATGTGCTAGCCGGATTCCTTTCTGACCGAGCCATTCATATCCGGATGGCTTACGATGGGCTCGGAGAACCCGTCTGCCATCCGGAAATCCTTCAGTACTCCCCTGGTCGCCTCTTTATGACCGAGCGAGTACGATGGCAGTTCTTCCCTGCCTTTTTGTGCTGGTGTTTCTGGCACGAAAAGGCAGTCGGAAACTGCCTATGGGGGCCACCAGCATGGCCCCCATGGGTGCGAGGCTGCCACATGGTGGCCTGGGGCCACCTATGGTGCCCCTCTGTTGATCCCTGCACCCGGTGGCAGGCACCTTGGGGTGCTGGCCACAGGGTGCAGCGATGAACTGAACCCATGCTTTACACAATGTAGGCATGCATTCCGCTCGAAATGCATGCTTCCATTGTGAAGCATACAAATGCAACCGAACAGGGTTCAGTCGCATCGTACTTGCAGGGCCATAACTGATGACAGCAGGTCGATCCGTTATGGCTCCTGATCGATGTCGGACGGACCTGAGTCCGTCAGACATCGGTATCTGCCCCTATGTCTAGATGACGAGCCCAATAACAGTCTGACTACCGAGTTTTGGACTACTTGCAATTTCTTTGCAAGAAAGCCCGGACTACCAACCAAGAGAGTGTTGGCATAGTCAAAACGGGACAAGATCAGAGTGCGGACCACAGTTTCCTTGGCACCTCCAGGCAGAAGAGGGAGAAACTTCCTCAAGATTTTCAAAGTGCCAAAGCAGATCCCTGCCAATTTCTTCACTTGTGTCGAGAAGCTCAGATTTTCATCGAACCAGACGCCGAGATTTTTTGCTGCACTCTTTCCCGCAGTGGGCCAGGGAAAGCCAGGTGGCCACAGTCTTTCTCTGAAGTCTGCAGAGAAAGAGCCATACATGAGCACCTCAGAGTTTCCTTCATTACACTTCATCTGTGCATTCGCAAGCCAGTAAAAAACAGAAGACAGACAGTGTTGCGCAGCTACAACAGAGTCGTCCCCTTTCCTCCAGGAAAACAGAAGCTGAGTATCATCCACGTAGGCCATCACTTTAGCCCCTAGTGACTCTGCGAGATAAACCAGCGGAGTCACATAAGTGTTAAAAAGAAGGGGGCTAAGTGATGACCCCTGCGGCACGCCAGTTGTCACTTGCATAAACACGGAGGCAAACGGCGGGAGCCAGACCTGCTGCGATTGGTCTTCCAAGAAGGACCTGATCCACTGCAGAGCCGATCCAGAGATACCTATTTCTAAAAGACGATCAAGGAGCAGAGAGTGGGCACAGTGGTAAATGCCGTCGAGAGTTCTAGCATAACCAAAGTTGCTCCAGGCACTCCCCGATCACCTCTGTCACCTCTAACAATGCTGACTCCATACTATACGAGGCACAAAGGCCGGATTGTGCCGGATGAAACAGGACTGACACCTCTATATAGTTGGTTAGCTGAGACGTGACCACCTTCTCGCAGATCTTTAGCAAACTTGGCAGGAGCGAGATAGGGCGGTAGTTCTCAGGTAAAAGAGGGTCAAGTGACAGCTTTTTGATGAGGGGAAGATTCAGCGCCTGCTTCCACGACGTTGGAATAGACTCCTCGCAAAGCGACTTGTTGACCATTAGATTTACCTCTGGATTGATGGTATCCGCAACTTCGGACAGAAGCCTAGCCACACATGGGTCATTAGGTGATCCCGACTTTAGTGCCTTGAGGATTCTGAGAGAACTAGGCAGATCAACAGGTCTATATGTGGAAAAGATGGAGGCAGATTCTACCACCTGCTTCCCTAGCGAGGCGACTATAAGCTTCCTGGAAGTTTGCACCAGGGCACCACCTAATCCATATTAATGGTAATTGCATTTCCTAAATAGCAATTTTTTGATTATTCGTAATTAGTAAATCCTTTGTAGATACAGTTAGCGAGTCGCTATTTGGGAATCCATATTAGCGGTTTCCTTCTTAACAATTGTCATAATGTGATTTCTACTAGATAGAAATCAAATTTTTAACAACCTCGTATGCCTTCCATACATTCCAAAATGGCCTTTTGCATTTTTAAATGGCCGTCAATTGCAATTCACACCATTAGAAAATGTAAAATGCCTATGCACATATGACCCTTAGTGCCCAGTTCTAATACATCAATATTAAGTTCTATTCTGATCCAGATTGTAAGGCCACCCTTGGCTCTGCCACGTTGTGACGGAATAGTATGGCTAGAATAACAGGCATAACCATCAAAGGAGTAAAAGGTTGTATCCCAAATTTGTTGAAGGGCAATGAAATCATAATTGTCATTTAGAGCTGTCCATTCTGGGTTATGGATCTTTGTCCTAAGCTTGAAGCAACAATCTCCCATCAGACGCTCTATACTGTTTCTTGAGGGTATTATAGGGGTTCAGACTGGGTTGAGGAGGGAATAAAGATACTAGGAATAGATTCCTTATGTCGTGTGGCTTGAGACCCTCATATTATCCTCTTAGTGGTCAGGAAAAGGGGGCTAACAGGGGCTCATGAGGGTGACCCCTGACAGTGACTGAGACTGCAACTGAGTGAATTAATGGCTGGTGTTGGAGCTAGGTCATTACCAGTAGAAATAGATACAGACCCAATAGGGCATTGATAATCTTTTGTCCGTCAGGGCAATTTCAGTACTGATAACCTCCATAGCCTTCCTAGCATTCTGTCTATACAAGTGCTTTTCTTTTCACCGTAGCTGTGGTTGGGGATGATGCCCCAGTGGCCTTTCTTTTGGCAATGAAGTCATAATTGTCATTTAGAGCTGTCCATTCTGGAGTATGGATCTTTGTCCTAAGCCCGGCTATATTCCACCTCAACAAGGAAAAAAAGGATGGCGGTTCATTGATTTCCATTGACAATTATGATGCCTCACAAAAGTAAAGGTAATATTATCGGTGGAAAGGAACTCCTAGTCCTTGTCGGGTGATGGATGTCAATCAATATCAGAACAGTTTGGCAGGGCGGCATAGCGATTAGATACTGGTGTAGGGCCCCATGCACCTAGATATTCTTCTATTGTTTGAGAGATGGAGGCAGACAATGGCCTGTCATGAGGTGATAGAATTACTTCAAGGGAGCCTGGCAAACAACTTACAATATGGACTGAATTGAAGCAATAGGGCAACTGATATATTCTTTTTGGTTTGTAAACATTGCCTCAAGGAAGTAGCACTATATTACTCTGGTTGGGGACTCTTTGCACCGGTTGGGGACCCTTCTACTGCAACATGAAGTGTTCCAAGTGTGGAAACCTGAATTTTACAATTGCAAAGTCACTCAAAATATCTTAAGGAGAGGCACCTATCCATCCTATCCCTCATGTATTGTATTGTATTGTGTTCTTATATAGCGCTGCTATCACCCTACGGGTATCTTGGCGCTCAGACAAGAATCAACGAGTATCCTATAGTTCCAAGTTAGAGAAAATTAACTAGCCCCTAGGAAATAGTACGGTCTTCAATTCCTTCCTGAATTTTAACAGGCAGCTAGCCACCCTGAGGTCCTGTGGCAGCCCATTCCATAATTGTGCAGCTGCCACACTGAAAGCCCTGCCTCCCATTCTAGACCGTTTAAATCTAGGGACCTGGACTAGGCCAGTGTTAGCAGACCGTAGTTGTCTAGGGGGCTCGTACCAATTAAATTTATCCTGCAGTGGTAGAGGACCCTGTCCATGAACCGCCCTGAAGACGATGCATAGTGATTTAAAACTGACCCGTTCTTTAATTGGTAACCAGTAAAGGTCTCTCAGTGTCAAGGATGTTGAGGAGCCATGGTCTATTAAGAGCCACCTTGGCTGCCGCCGACTGCACCCTTTGGAGCCGCTGGAGGATGTACTTAGGGGCACCCAGGTACAGGGCATTGCAGTAATCCAGCCTACTCAGCACTAAGCTCCTCACTACCAAGGCTTGTGAGGCAATTGGTAGTAACGGGAGGATCTTTCTCAGCATGCAAATTAGTTTAAAGCCAACTTGGATGGTTTTGTTGGCCTGTGACACCATCTGAAGGTTGGCGTCCATTTGCACTCCTAAATTACGCACGGTGTTGGTCAGATTCAGAGAGTCCTCTTCCGGGGTAAGCCTAAATTCTGACATGGGGGGGCTTTAAAATTTTTGAAGCTGAACAGTACATCACCTCCGTTTTCCCTCCATTTAATTGGAGCAAGTTAGCCCTGAGCCAGCCCGCCGTTTTCCGCATGCACTCCTGGAAGGCCTCTACTGAGGTCTCTTGCTTGCCGTCCAGGGAAAAAATCAATTGAGTATCGTCCGCGTAATTTATAACGCTGATACCAAAGGATTTAATGATGGACAATAGGGGTTTCAGGTACGCATTAAATAGAATGGGACTAACTGGGGGCTCTGCCCGGCGAAAAAAAAAAGAAAAAAAAAAGAATGGGACTAACTGAAGACCCCTGTGGGACCCCATGCGGGATGGGAGAAGCTTCAGATACAAACTGGCCTAGGGTCACCGTCTGTTAGAGGTTTTGGAGGTACGTCTGTAGCCACTCAAAGGCTCTTCCTCTCACTCCGTTGTTCCACAGTCTTTGCAGCAATGTTGCATGACTCACAGTGTCGAAAGCCGCCGACATATCTAAAAGGACAAGAATCAATGCGTCCCCTCTGTCGGCGCGCAGTCGAAGATTGTCCATCACTGTGGTCAATGCCGTTTCCGTCCTGTGTGCAGGTCGGAACCCAAATTGGAATGCATCCAGCAGACGATTATCCTCTAGATGCTTAGAAAGGGTTCTGCTGACTGTTTTTTCCAGGATCTTTATTGGAAACGGGAGGGAAATCGGCGTAAAGCTGGCAGGTAGTGCAGGATCCAGCGACGGCTTCTTTAGCAGCGGAGAGACCATCGCTTGCTTCCATGCGGCCGGCACTGTGCCTTCTTCCAGGGACTGATTACAGATACTAAGAAGCTGTGGAAATAGTATTTTACCAAATTGTTTCCAGTATCTGTGGGGAATAGGATCAGCCGGGGACCCTGAAGTAACACTAATAGCCATATTAGCAAAGGAATCCTCTGTAAATAGTTGGAACGAGGTTAATAAAGAGTTAGCATTCAACTCGATACTTGGCTCCTTCTGTTCAGTGTCTAGAGGCTGGGTATTGTGGGGGACTAAGTTCCCGACAATATTATGAATTTTCTCCAGAAAGTAGCCTGAGATGTCATCGCAGAGCTGTTGTGAAGCAGACAGAAGAAAAGACAAAAACCTTTGTTACTCACAGTCCTATTTAAAAATTTAATAAATGTCTCTTTGACTGAATCCTTCTGTTTCAGTCGAAGCAGAGGAACTCATGTATGGATCGCCACATACAGGCATGCTGCAAGTGGGAGATTAATGATGCTGCTTTTGGGATTTTAGGCCTCCACTCTCCCACTGGCCCATGGCTGTCTAAGCTTAAGTAAAGGGTTATATTTTCTCTGGCCAGTGACGCCTGAGTTTGAGTGGGGCAGGTGGACCCTGTGACAGACGTTTTGCCACAAACCCTGTGTGAAGAAGTTGGAGCTGTTTGGAGGAAAAGTAGGGTCTGATAGCAGGCCGACTGTAAAGATTGAAATGGGCCCCCGCTTCCGCCATCGAGGCTTTCAGAGGGAGTGCTAAGTTGATTACATATTCTTGGGCACTAGCCTCTTTGCCACTCGATATAGTAACAGATGGACGCAACTGTTAGGTAAGCGTTGCAAGCAGTAGCTCAAGGCTTATTAAGCAATCTAAAAATGTCAAAGGTTCTGCTTGAAGCAACAATCTTCCATCAGACGCTCCATACTGAGCTGTGTAGTTACCTGTAGAAATAGATACAGACCCAAGGTGCATGGATTATCTTGTGTCCGTCTGGGCAATTTCAGTACTGATAACCTCCATAGCCTTCCTAGCATTCTGTCTATACAAGTGCTTTTCTTTTCACTGTAGCTTTGGTTAGGGATGATGCCCCAGTGACCTTTCTTTTGACCATGATTTAAAGTAAGACAGATAATATTGACCAACAGGTCCAAGTGCATATCAGGAACAGAAGGATGAGACATATAATAAAAATAGTACCTCTTGCTGCAGGAACCAAGTGGGATAGCACAGCAAAACTCCCACTCAGACCCTACTTTTCCTCCTTCCAGGCTCTGACGTACATGCCCCTTGGCCCGGGCTAATATTAGGTTTGCCATTCTATCTGTTTAAAGCCATTACACATTAGGTGAAAAAGTGTGGAGATGTGCACAGTTTCAGTTACTGAGTCTTCCCTGAAAGCAAAAAAATAAAAACTTTAAACTAAACTGATGGTAGGTGCTCCTCCACCTGCAGGACACATTAAACTGTTGTATTGACTCTCCAGTCGCCGAAGTGACCTCAGATGCTCTTTTGCTCCTCCTTTATCCTCTGGATTCATTAATGCTAGATGCTTTTCCCCCTTAGACTATCAGACCAGGCAATGTTTTTTCTAGCGCAGTGTTCAAGGCTCAAGAATCCAAAGTATCAGACTGCCCAGTGCTCGACATAACCAGAACACAAGACCCTAACGTGAACCCCTACTAGTACATTTGTTTGGCTGTCTGTCTGTCTGCCAGTTGTCTGCAGACTCAACAGATACCAAACAGTAACTGATGGCATGGTGGTGGTGGGTAGGAGACTCTGTGTGATCAGCAGCTGCGGCAAGTAGACAAGCTGAATGTGGGGGGGGTGCAGAAGGGGAGCCGTGCAAAGGAGGTCAAGCAGATGTATCATTAAGGGTGCACAGTGTAGGAATAAAAGGGATTATAGGGTTAAACACGTGGTTTATTTATTTGATCATGCACTAGTATTAATTTGGGCTGTCCATGTGGTTTCAAGGTGTAGCAACATGAGTTAGGTGCTAGGTGGATATTGTTTTTCAGAAACTAGTCAGAAACAATAAGAAGCAACAAGAAATAACTAAGAGTCATCACATTTTCAATCACGTACCCTCAAATTTAATTTGCCGTAGATTAATATAAATTCATACAACAATTCAACTTCAAAGTTCATGATGCGCCTTGACCAAACTCTACTCAAGAGACTGTTGTAAACTGGATCAGGCACTGGTATCTCCTTGTCAACCAGCTTCTTTACTCTACCCATCTACAGAACTCATAAACATAATTCCTGTAAAGTCCTGCAAATTTGTTCTGTTAGTAATCAAGTGAGGTCCTATGAACCTATTTAAGACTTCCAATCTCTTTTCACAATAGACCTCAATGTAGTCAATCAAACATGACCCAGAGTTACAGTAGAACTGAACTTTCCTTCCTCCAAGAATCAACACTAATAGAAAGGAAAATCAAACTAAGAAGGTCCAACTCAGAGTGGAAAAATACAGATAATATTGGTCACCTTAGTGAGGAATAAATTAGCATTCTTGACACTGCCCACTCCCCTAGAGCCTCCCTCACTACCCCTGAGAAAAATAGAAGAGCCAAAATATACTTTTCATCAAGTCAACAAAGAACCAGGTACACTTCAGCTCAACCACTTCTTATACTGATGAAGACCGTGTGTAGAATGAACACTAGATGCAATTGCTGATCTCTAAGCACCCAGTCCATGCAGATGGACGTACAAATCTTAGGCCTCTGTGAAATAAGCACTCATGTTACTGCTGTTTATTTGAAAGTTAGCTTAATAGTGGAACTGGTCACATATTCACTACTGAGCCATTCCAACAAACATGACCATTGTAATTGTTCCTCCAATCTGCAGAATCCTTAACCGCGGCACGAATTCCGTTGCAGTGCAGGCGTTTTAATGAGTGAGCGGGGCTGCGCCGGCCAATGGACGTGCTCAGCACTAGCCAGGTAGTGCTTGCGACTGCCATTGGCCGACGCGCGCATGGAAAGGGTTAAAGACTACAGGGAGACTATTGAAAAAAAATAAAGGTCCACTAAATATTTCGCTAGGAAACTAGGTTTAGCAAAATGGATGAAACTGTAAAGAAATTATAAAATACTTGCCAGTTAGAAAGTACAACCTGCGGGCAAATAAAAACATGTTAAGTTGGGAACCCGGAAATAAAGCAATTTTTCAGCAAAAGAACACTTTACTAGAATTCTCATAGCATTCCAAACCAAACAAATGATGACCAAAAAGAAGAACAGGAAAAAGCATCTGATGTCTTTGGCATCTAACTGGCTAGTCTAACTAAACACAGCAGTAACCCTACAAAATTAAACTTGGATGGCCTTATTCACAATTGAAAGTTACACTTTTAAGTAATTTTACACTTTAATGAAAGTTTACTACTTTTTGTACTTACAAACTCTGTGTAAACTCACTACAAAAGTGTAGGTTCCAAAGGCCAGATGTATCAAAGGGTTTTGCCCATTCTGTGTCTATGGGAAATGTGTTGATACATATGGCCCCATGTCACCAACCCCAAAGTAATGTAATTGGCATACTCTTGTGTGGGTGGGTGAAATCCTGCCCTAAATCGCTCACTGACCCTCCCTAAACACATTACTCTTCCCTTATCATATCCCCTTTAGTAGTAAGTATGCTTTCACCCATTCCCCTTTTCCCCTCCCACATTTACTACTAGAATCTATGCTTTAGGCCCTGATTATGAGTTTGGCAGTCCAAGGACCCGACAAACTGTGCGGCAGTTGCGCTCTCCCGACTGCCCTATTTCGATATGGGTGGGGAGACAGCCACAGCCCTGCCGCAGTCGCTGTTCCCTGTTGGTGTTGTGGTGTTCAAGGGGAAGTAATATGATTGGTCCCTCTGATGCCTCACGCCCGGTGGATTCTCAAAGGGGAGCACAACATGTGCCTCCCTGTGTGCTATCACACCAGTTCCTGCATGGCATGGACTTCTCAGTCCATGCTGTGCAGGAACTGTTTTTGGCTGCCCATTGCAGTGCTCATTTTCAGGGCACTGCTGTGGGAGCATAAAAATCAATTCTAACCAGACAGGAGGATACTCCTAGTCTGGAGGGTGGTACGACCATGGCTTTGACGTTGCAGCAGCAGGGCGGACCTGCCGCTGTATCGCCAAAGTCGTAATCGGGCTCTTACATGTGCCGAGACTCTCAAATAGGGCAGAGAACACATATAGACGCCTATAGAAGTGTAGGCAAAACTTATATTTTGTAGCATGTTTCTAGTACACTTTTTAGTACTACAAAAGTCTAAAAAAGTGCAGTTTACAAAACAGACCCAGATATTGTATGTTATAAGACATGTGATGTATACAGATACACATAAACACACAATGGTACAAAAAGATGCATCTCAAATTAAAACAAACAATTCAGAAAATGAGTATTCACGGAAAACACCAGAAAACAGTGATGACAAGAATGCTGAAGAAAGGCAAGGAGAAACTCCTGAGCGAACATCAGATCCCGAGAAATGAATAGTTAAATTAACAATAGAAGAAGCTAAAACCAAAAGTCATAGGAATCTTAGGACCTGATTTAGAGTTCGACGGATAGGTTACTCCTTCACAAATGTGACAGATTTCCTGTCCACTGTAATTCCAAGTGCATTGGATATAATGCACTTGTAATATGGCGGATGGGATATCCGTCACGTTTATAAAGGAACAACCTGTCCGCTGAACTGTAAATCAGGCCCTTAATGAGCAAACAGCAAATAATTGTGATTACTCACAACCAACGTTCTCAAACCCAACCACTTAAAACTTGAAACACAAATCTTCTTTCGCGACTGTGCAAAGCAGAATATGAAGCTTGCTTGAGCCAATCCTATTTGAAGCCCAGTCACATAAAGTCCATTCTTGGTCAAAGAGAAGAGAGACATTTGAGAACCCAATTTTGATGAGAAACAGAGACTTAACAATGGGAGTGCAACATTTTGTAAAATTATGTAAAGTTATGCAAAACACAAATCTGGCCTTGTATGTTATTGTTTTAGTACATAATTGTGCCCAAAAGTGATGCCGGGATGAACTTTACGCATAAAAAATGCAAATACACAAGTCTCATGAGCATGAGTCACTCTTGTTCTGCTAATCCACGTCATTTTCTATACTACCTTGCTAGGATTTGTTCTCCAAGTAACCCAGACTCATGCCATGAGGGGTAATGGAATAATTTTGCAGAAATTCGTATGAGCTCAATGTGAAATGCCAAACATTATGGGAATTACATCTACCTATGAAATTTTACTTAGGCCTCAAGTCACAAATTTCGAATTTGTATATGGACCAACACCAAGTAAAGCAAGGAACAACAACTGTAATCAAGTTTCCCTCACTTGTAACACACACTGGATTTAATCAAAATACAAAAGGGAATAGGACTATTATAATCTTTTTATCACTCTATTTATTTATTTTTATTTATTTAGTTTGTATAGCGCAAACAGCTACCCAACAAAGGGTTTCCCGGCGCTTGTGATTCAGTAAAGTGAGTTTGGACAGCTGACTTAGATGTTAAACAGCCAGGTTTTTATGGTTTTCCTAAAACTGGTGTAGTTAGCCTCTGAACGCAGAACTTGTGGCATGGAGTTCCACAGGGAGGGGCCAAGATAGGCGAAGGATCTGCCTCCCATGCGTGACAATCTTATTTTAGGCACAGCAAATTTATTCGCTGTTGCAGATCTCAGCGTTCTGGGTGGATGGTAACGTTGCACCAGATTTAGCAGATATTTAGGAGCTTTGTTTGCTGAGATTTTATGCATGAAGCATAATGATTTGAACTTAATTCTGCTCTCAATTTTTAACCAGTGTAATTCTCGTATGAGTTTGGTGGTGGGTGCATGAATAGGGATTTTACCTAGCAGTCTTGCAGCAGCATTCTGCACAGTCTGTAGTTTACGGACTGTGGCTTTGTTGGCCCCTAAATATAATACATTGGCATAATCCAATCGAGATGTTATAAGGGCGTTGATGACAGTTCTTTTAGTGTGAGCTGGTAGCATCCAGCATATTTTCTTTAGCCACTTCAAGACGACAAAACAGGTGGCTGATGTTTTTATGGCCTGCTGGTGCATACTAAGAGTGTCATCAACCACAAAGCCAAGGTTACGAGCCTGGTTAGTTGGAATAGGAGGAGAGCCCATTTCTGGGGGCCAATGTTGGGGTCCCCATAGTTCTTTATTTTTTCCTAGGATTATGAGTTCAGTTTTTTCACTGTTTAATTTTAAGAGGTTATTTTTCATCCATCCAGCAATTTTTGTAAGCCCTGTTCTCAAAATAGAAGGATCTTTATTGTCTGTTGGTGGAAGGGAAAAGAGAAGCTGAGAATCATCAGCATATGAAAACATTATCAATCCAGAGTCTTTAGCAATTTGTGCAAGAGGGCTCATGTATAAATTAAAAAGTAATGGGCTTAAAATTGAGCCCTGAGGGACACCATGTTTAAAAGTATAGGTATCAGAGTACGAAGAGTTTGAAAAAATTTGAAAAGTTCTATTTTCAAGTAGGGATGTGATCCAATTTAAAGCAGGGCCACAGATACCCATTAGACGAAGGGTTTTTATTAGTACCGCATGTGATACAGTGTCAAATGCGGCACTAAGGTCTAAAAGCACCAGTGCCACTGTTTCACCCTTGTCTATCATTTGACGAATATTTTCAGTGACACCTAAGAGAGTGGTTTCTGTAGAAAAACCTGCTCGAAAGCCAGATTGATGGGGAGGTAACAGGTCATGTGTCGTTATATAATGTGAGAGACAGCGGTGGACGTGTTTCTCTAGAATTTTGGCAAAAATAGGCAGGAGAGATATTGGTCGGAAGTTTGCGGGTACCTTCGGGTCAGCATTAGCTTTTTTTAGAAGGGGATGGATCATGGCATGCTTCCACTCCTGTGGAACACATTCTTCTAGCAAGGATTTATTTAGAAGGTCTGTGATGGTAGATAAGGCTTTCCTGCTAAGTAGTTTTAAGATTGAGCAGGGTAGAGGGTCTTTTGGCGAACCTGATTTAATGGTGTTTAGAAGTTCGATGACAGTGTCAACGTTGAGTGTAGGCCAAGCACTCAAAGAAGGGGAGGTGGTAGTATCAGAGGGGATGGCGGTATTGGTCTCTTCACTGTCTGATCTATTAACATCACTACTGTCATGGTGATTTTCCTCATAATTGTCCTGATTAGGTTGTATGGCTTGATAGATTCTATCAACTTTGTCGACAAAGAAAGCGGCAAGTTTATTGCATTGAGTTTTATTTAGATCAGGAGGGGAAGGTGAGGTATTAGAGCCAGCTAGCTCTTTGACTGTTTTGAAGAGTGTTTTAGCTTGATTTAAAGCTGCAGTAATTTTTAGGCAGACAAAGTTGGCTTTTGCTTTGCTGCACAGCTTTTGATATTGATTTAGTTGATTTTTGTATTCATTTTTAGCTTCCGAGGAGTAGGACTTTCTCCATTGACGTTCAGCGTTCTTACATTTAGTTTTTTCATGTTTTAAAGAGTCATTGAACCACGGAGCGGGAGGACGTTGATAAATGCCTTTTAACTTAGTCTGAGGGAGACAGGAGTCGATGGCTGTTAGGAGCCATGATTGAACAGAGATGGATAGATTTTGTACTCCGGAGATGGTACATGGTATTGTATCTTCTAGCAGGGAATTAAGAATATTAATATCCAGCTTTTTCCATTTTCTCACCATGACGGGCATCGCCATAGGAGGGGTATTAGTTGTAGGCGTTTGAAAGGAAAATTTGATGGGAAAATGGTCGGACCAGGAATTAGGTAAAGCTGGGAAGGTGTTTAAATTCAAAATATTGGAAAAGATTGGGTCAAGTAGATGACCAGCAGTATGGGTAGGGCCAGAATTTTTAAGAATCAAATTGAGGGATAAAAAGTCATCAATAAGTTCCGAAGCTTTAGAGCAATGTTCATTGTCCAGGTGAAGATTCAGATCACCAATCACTGTAAAATTGGTAGTATTCATGATGAACGGGCCTAGAAGTTCTGAAATATTGTTTAGCCAGTTTGAAGCAGCACCAGGTGGACGATATATGAGTGCGCCGGAAAAGGTAAAGTTGGGTGAGAGTATGATTTTGAAAGTGGCGCCTTCACACCCTGGACATGGGAGATTTGTAAACTCACAGGTATATATTTTTTTAAAAATAACAGCTATGCCTCCTCCAGTTTTTTTAATTCTGTCAAGGCGTATAATTGCGTATGAGTCAGGGAGGGCCATGGCCACATCTGGTCCGGAGCTTGCATGAAGTCACTATCACTCTAGAAGTCACTATGACATCCTGAATAGAGAAAATATATTCAAACATAGGGCCTTATTTCGATGTCGGTCAGAAAGCTTTCGGCCTCCCTTCCGAGACTTCCCAATCAAAATGGAAAATGTACATTCCGACCACCAAATTACAATGTCAGCATCGGAGTGTAAACCGGCTGGGGAAATTGACTAAGTTCCGACGGGCTAGAAGAGACCATCGGCTAGTCAGAAGCTGCTCATAACCCCTTAAGGATGACGTTTCTGCCTTCTGGATTATGATGTTGGTTTCGGACAGCCTTTCCATGTCATCCTTACTGACATGAAAAGGCTGTCAGAAAGCTACTTTGGGGGCTCCTAGCTGGGCCCCCTTTCCTCTGGTGGTGGCCTATGGAGCCTCCCTGAAAATCCCTGCACTTTGTGGCAGGCATTGTGAGGTGCCTACCACATGGTGCAGGGATTTACACAAACTCCAATTTCTCTATGGGAACTTGAGCTGCGGGCGCATCAAAATCAGGAGTGCAGAACCGCCAACCCATGGTCGGTCAGATCTCACTCAGAAATGGTAACGGTTTGCAGCAAATTCATCCGACCCCAAAATAAAGCCCTAATTCTTTTCCTGGGCAGAAGAGTATGACCTTGGATGACAGTACCTATTTAAGGATTCTCAATAAAAGAACATGGGAGGGAGGCAAAACAATGGAGATCCATTGGGTACAAACTAGCCCACTAGGTATCTCCAGTAAGCGCCACAGAGGTGCGTTGCGGACAGGTGTAAAAAGGGGCATGGCCTTGGGCCACCTCTCTGCAACGCAGCACTGTGGCGCTTACTGGAGGTACCTGGTGGGTTAGTTGGCCTCCCAGGGACCCTCAGGATTCAAGGGGACTTAATCCCCTCCCCAGGCCATTTTCGGCCCCGAGGACCCCATCCCCTGGGGCATGACTAGTATTTTAATTTTTAATTTGTATATTTCGAGGGGTGGTGCGTGGCCCTCCATCCTCAGGCCAATTATGGCCTCGGGGACCCCGTCCCCCGGGACCGGCCTTTCCCTGGTTTTTTTTAAATTATTTTTTATGGGAGGTGGGCCGCGGGCCTCCCCTCCCGAACCACTTCTGGTCCCGGGCCATCCCTATCCGTCGGGGACGTTGGAGGACCCCAATTCCCCCATTGTCCCGCTGGCTCCCTGCCTCCTGCAGGAGCCGGAAATGCCTTTCCACATGGGGGCTGCTGACATGCAGCTCCCCGTGTGGAAAAGCAATCTGCTTTGGATTTTGGAAGAGAGAGCAAGTTTCCCTGCTCTCGCTTCCACAATCCCAAACAAGTTTGCTATGACAGGGCGGGAGCCATGCTCCTACCCTGCCATAGCAAACAGCAGTGTCCCGGGGTGGGCACCCCAGGACACTGGAAGAGCCAGCCCTGGGGGTGGCTGTCCCCAGGGCCACCAAGGGCTCCAGGAGGGGGGACGCGTGGACCCCCTCTGTAAGAGTGGAAAGCCCCGAGGAGGTGGTGGTCCCCGGGGCTCGGGGGTCCGTGTGCCCCCGTGAATATTTTAGAAGAGCCCTGTGGGGTGGCCGTCCCCGGGGCTTGGGGGGCTTTGGAGGCCCACCACACATTAAAAAGGAAGGCCCAGGGTTGCCGGTCCCTGGGGCTGCAGGAGGGCCGAGTGCCCTCCAGCATAGTATCTTTTGCATAGCCCTACGGAGGAGCCTGTTGCCCCCGCAAATATTTTAGAACAGTCCCAGGGGTGGCTGTCCCCGAGGCTTGGGGAGCCTTTCAGGCACCCCCACACATTAAAAAGGAAGCCCCGGGGGGTGGCGGTCCCTGGGACTGCAGGAGGGCTGAGTGCCCTCCCGCATAGTATCTTTTGCATAGCCCCTGGGTTGGCGGTCCCCGGGGCTACGGGGGTCTGTGTGCCCCGTAAATATTTTAGAAAAGCCTGTGGCCATCCCCACATTAAAAATCAAGCCCCAGTTGGTGGCGGTCCCGGGGGCTGCGGGGGCCCCCATCGGCCCCCGCAATTTTGAAATTAGGAATTGTGCAATGCCCCCGGGACATGGCCCGCATCATTTCTTTTATAAAGCGCGAATTCCGCCGAAATTATTTTAAAAAAATGCTTTTATGGGGCCAGGGGGTCCTTGTGGGGCCCCCTGAGCAGGCCTAGGGGGTCAGGGTGTTTCTATCCTGCCCCCTTTTCTTCTTTTTCACCTTTGCTTGCCTGTTTTCTTGTGACTCGGTTCTACCGAGTCACAAGATGGCTGCCAACACTTCCTGGTTTGTAGTGTTGGCAGCCAATCACAGCGAAGCTTGTGCTCAGGAGCGGTCGTGACTCCACCGCGTCCCTAGATATCAAAACTTTATTTTTCAATTACTCAACAACCACTGAACAGATTTACACCATTTAAAAAAAAAAGGACGCTTTCTGAACCAAGCACCACCTTTTTGCCAAATTTGGTGTAATTCCGTTGAGCAGTTCAGGCTGTAGCCTTGGCTAAAGTTTCCTAAGGGAAATTGATTTTCTGACATCTATTTTTTGAATTTCGCAGGAACTACTGAACGGATTTACACCATTTAAAAAAAGGTCGTTTTCTGAACCAAGCGCTACCTTTTTGCCAAATTTGGTGTAATTGCATTCAGCAGTTCGGGCTATAACTGTGTCTAAAGTTTCCTATGGAAATTAACATGGAGAACACACGTTTTGGGACCCCCTTTTTTCTCAGCCCCCGCTTGGCGAATCACTCTGAAACTTTTAGGACAGGAACTGACGATAGCGGGACACTAGTTTTGAAAATTCCTTGAAGATTCGGCAATCGGCGCCAAAGTTATTGGGAAAAGAAAAATCACTTTTCCCATGGAAACTAGGTCCTAACTATATATATATTCACTGAAAAAAACATAGGTTTTACAGACGTTATAGTTAGAAATTAGCATTTAAACCGGTAGTGTACCAAGCTCCATCACCAAGTGAATCCTATCGCCCATATTAAACAAAAAACACTGAGAGCAACAGCAGGCCCTTGGTGCCACACCTCAAACCAGTTCCAATAATGACTTCAAAATGCCATGCAGATTACCCCTACGCCAGCTGTTGGGTGACATTACTGTGCTATCAGAAGATAGTTAGACTTCGTTAGGGGTGCACAGCTCACAAATATCCAGTAGACCAAATTTATGTTGAAAAGTCACATCTTTATTGGAAAAAATGTTTTACTTTTTTTTAAATCAGTCAGATCACAGTATCAGCCAACGCGTTTCGCTCCCACAATGAGAGCTTCCTCAGGGCACAAAAAATAGCAATCAGTCCGATCGCAGTTCTCAAAACAGTAAGTATCGACGTTGATGCCGCTTTTTCAAAATGTAGACTGAACGATGAGTAGTAAGGCCTACCGTCATCCAAATAGTCCTGGGATTATAAACTGTCAAGTTCTGCTCCAGCAGCTGGTGACAACTGTAAAAAGGCTGCAAAGGATGGCTAATAAATCCCACGTTCTAAGGACGATAAAAAAGCCAGACAGAAACAGTATTGTCCCGGTGTCCAATATACATTGTGGTTCCAACTGTAAATGTCCACAAGTAAGGATCCGTATTACAGTGGCAATGAAGAGCACTTCCGTTCTGAACAAATTAACTCATCCTCAGTGTCAGATTACCACCCGACCTTGCCCAACACTGCGGAAGCAAGGATAAGCCCAGTCCCCAACCCCCATTCCGACAGTAGTCCACTAAACCTGAAACAGCGAACCTGCTATCCGAGCACAGGGAGAGGGTGGGAAAAATAAGAGAAGGGAAGACACAATAGGCCTCGTCTGGGATCCACCTGTTCAATCCTCACAAGTGAATATCGACTTCTGTGATCTGCATAAATTGACAAAAGACAAAAGCATAATAACATTAATCCCCATATTCTTTAGTCTCCCCAAGAACATGCAAATTGCGAATCGCATTTAAGGAATACCTCCCCATTCATTCCCATGGGCCTAGAGGCCCATAGGAATGAATGGGAAGACATTATCAATTTGCGAATCGCAATTAGCGAATCGCTAATTGAGAATGCAATATCAAGGGTGCAGGGGTGTCCAAAGGACACCCTGTTGCACCCCTGAAATTGATCTGGGCACATATGTTGCGCACACACATGCCCTTAGGGCATGTGTGTGCGCAACATGACACTTTGAAAAATGCACAAAAGTGCTTTTTTCAAAGTTTTTGCAAATTACCATGAAGTTGAACTTCATGGTAATTTGCTACTCCTATTAGCGAAATCGCTAATTTTTTTACTTTGATGCATTGCATTTAAGGAATCTCAATTTGGGATTCCTTAAATGCAATCGCAATTTAAGGAATCTCAATTTAGAGATTCCTTAAATTGCGATTTTTGCATTTGGGCTGATGCATCCCAAATGCAAAAATACCGGTCGCAAAGGGGCAGATTCTGAGAATCTGCCAGTTTGCGACCGGTTTTTAGCTTGATGCATGTGGCTGTAAGTCCGTGAAAACGCCCAAAATACACATAACGAGGGCGATAGAGTACTCAAGTCCAGGAAGTACTATGACAGGAATCCACCAAAGCTCCAACACACAGCCACGTACTGAAGAATACTGGAACAGCAGATTGGCGTCTCCCCACTTGCTGGCATAAGACAAAACGTCCCTTGATTCCACAACAAACAGGACACAGGACATTAGCCCGAACTCAACATCGCTATGGCCGCGGTCCTGCAGACACCGATATTCCGATAAGGAAGGAGAAGGTAAGGTCCCACAACCACTCGAGAAAACAAGAAAAAGGGAAAGGAACCCACGCTTGCCGGTAAAATGACCGGGAAAGAAAGCAAGCAGGGAACATCAGTTCCAGGCTCCCTTAAAAAGCACTCTGATAGGAAGGTGCTACACCAGCTAACACATGTACAGTGATGCATGTTCATAGAGAGAGGACAGGAGAGGAAAAAGGTGGAAAGGAAAAACCGGCTAATTCCCAACACTCAGCACCTGCTCACGAGCTGGCGTACAAGATCAAAAAACACAACATTGTTTAGGAATTGGTTGGCACAGTGTGGTAATCGTATCCTAAGAAGTTTGATGAATACATTTTGCAATATATATATATTTTTTTTCTTAAATGATACATATGGTAATCGTATCCTACCTTTATTTTCATTATAGAATTTAGAGTTATTCATGTCTAATAGGTATTGTTTATGTCACATGGAACTGTAACATGTAATGTGGAATTCACTGATGCCGGAGCTTACGTTTGAATACAGCAGAAGCGGTTGGAGTTTGCCTCAGCTAGATGCCTTAGCTCTTAGACACACCTGATTTCACCATTTCTCTTCTGTGGCATTGCAACATTCTTCATTATATTCTTCATGGTTATTTCGTTATTCCTGTTTGCTAAAACACTGCATTCGAGTCTTCAGACCGGTAGGGGTGAGTAGTTTGCATCCCACTCCCTGTATAGTATAAACGCATACTAACACTACTTACACATGTATGCTACAGGGACCAGTATCCTACAACGCCCACAGCACATCACTTTACAGCAATCAGGTCATGGCTTAGGCTCACGTTTTCATCCCTGAGTCTTCAGACCGGTAGGAGTGAGTAGTTTGCTTCCCACTCCCGCTATAGGTAAACGCATACTAAAACCACCTGCACAGCTATGCAACAGCAGACAATATGCTACAGCTCCCAGAGCACATCAGTTTACAGTACTCAGCTCATGGTTTAGGCGCACGCTTTAATCCCCGAGTGTACCAACACCTCACGTCAGCACCATCTCACTGTGGTCGAGACAGCACTTTAACACCGGTAGGGGTAAATACTTCGCTTCACGCTCGCTGTATAGCACACCCTAACCTCTCCACAGAGCTCACAGCACTCCTACCCTCCTCTTTCCTACTTCTTTCGCATTGTTTTCCCCTTACTCACTTCAACGGAATCACAAAATAGCTGCCAACACTTCCTAATTGCAACCGTTCGCAGCCAATAACCAGCAAGCTCGTGCTCGTAACGCCTCAGCCAATCAGATGGCAGAATTCCCAAATATCGATATCCATAAATTTCGATATTTCTACATAAATACTGAACAGATTTATACCAAATAAACAAAGGCATGATTTCTAGACCAAGACCCTTCTCCCTGCCAAATTTGGGGTAATTCCGTTCACCCGTTCGACCTGTAGCCTTGTCTAAAGTTTCCTATGAAAAATTGCATGGAGAAAACACGTTTTGGGACCCCCCCTTTTTTCTCGGCCCCCCCCTTGACTAATCAACCCCAAACTTTCAACATAGGAGCTGATATGAATAAAAATTACTTTGGAAAATTTTATAAAGTTATAAGCAAAACAAAAAATGCTCTTCCGATTGAAACTTGGTCCTAACTATAACTACCTACTGGCGACCGCCAGTAGGTAATATATATATACTCTTAAATTACCATAAAAGTGAAAACTTAGAACACACACACACACACTCACAAATATATATATATTTGTGAGTGTATGTGTGTGTATATATATATATTTGTGAGTGTGTGTGTGTGTTCTAAGTTTTCACTTTTATGGTAATTTAAGAGTACATTAAACTTTTACTGTTTTCATGAATTCCCATGGACACGCTAGTTTGGACTGATTACCTGCTTAGTGTTGGTTATAAGCCAAATCTTCCAATGATGTAAGTCCGTTTTTTCTCAACAACAACATTTTTATTTCCTTTGGAGAGACTACTTTCCTGCACCCTTATGAAATATGCGAATGTACCCTTTACTTTAACAACCTGGCAATAGGCTATCTCCTATCTTCACAAGGAGTGAGATTGTCACCTTTCTGGGGTGAAAGTCATTATGCAGTTACTTTGTGCATGTCTGCGCATTTCTGACTATGGGCCTGATTCTGAGTTTGGCAGTGTGGGAGCGTGCAGCCACTCCACCGCCCTGCTCCCACTCCGCCAAACCTCACCGCCGGGGCCGCCAAAACCTGTTCCTGCATGGCATGGACTGTGCAGTCCATTCCATGGAGGCAAGGGGGTGCATTCAGACAGGAGGGGCCCACTATATGCCCCCCCTGACGCATCCCATGGACCTGAGGCAACAGGGAACCCTTTAGGGCCCCTTTTGTTTCCTCACTGCCATGAAAACTGTGGAGGTAAGGAAACTCCGAATAAGCTTGGAGCCTCTGACCACCGCACCACAGCCAGGTATCGCCGATCCCTTGCAGTCATGGTCGTCCAATTGTGGTCTGACCACTGTACTCGTAACACGGTGGTCGGACCGCTGGTGAGGCAGTCCTCGACTGCCACTGCACCTCCACCGCGAATTTGCATTATCAGGCCCTATCTTGTTTTTAAGCTAATTTCTCATGGCCAGTGCACGCAGTAACCATACAATCCATTTCCATGCCACATACCCTGGATTTCTTGCATGTAAAGGTCTAAATAGACAGTCAAACGTTTCTGCTAGTGTAAATGGATTTGCGCATAGAAACCCAATACGGTGCACCAGGGCTCTTGTTTCAGTTGTGGAAATCCAACGTTAGCATAATTAGTTGACTCCTGATGTCACTAAATGTTGAGAATCTAGCCTGTAAAATGTTCAGTAATCTTGACTGAATATATTTTAAACAATGTTAGTCATATAATTAGGTACATATTCTTTATTTCATCATAATATTGATCTGTTATGGCTGATATGCATGAATGAGCAACAAAATATTTACTATTTATTTTTTCTTAAATATATTTCAGAAGCTGGAAGAAAATATTGTTGAACAAATATTTTCCCAATATGCTGATAAGGTATGTAAAAAAACTGCATTACTTTGTTTCCACACATATGTTCACAAAGCACCTACACCTATACTTAATATTATACAGATGTATCATTTTCACTTATGTTTTTGCATATCCATCATAAAGAAAGCACCCAAAATTTAAAGGGTAGAAGGTACAACTCGATCTTCAATTATGACTCATAATTAGCATCTTTGTAGTATTATTATAAAACTGCTCTAAAATATATATTTCATGAGAATCAGATATGTAGTCAATGATGCTCTATATCAGGTAGGAGAGTTTGTATGGCCAATCACATTACAGTCTCTACGACCATCTAGAATAGTTGTGCTACATAATTACTCGCCATTGTTCCCAACATCATTGTCTTTATTGTGAGATCCACTCTGCAACATTTGCGAGTTAAGGATATCCACACCGAAAAGATATGATACCTTCCCATATGATTACATAGCTCAATATGTTTCCCATTATAAGACTGGTATAAAACGAAAATATTAAAAGAGAACTAATCTAGTATGATCTGCTTCTTACCCAACTAACAGTTATACTCACACCCAGTATTTACGATACGAAGAGCGTGTAATAAGGTACTTAATATCATTTGCATTATGCTCCATAGATTATTGGCCTTTAGCCCTTCTCGAAGATGTTTGCATTCTGCCTGTTCATTGTTTCAATATGCACAGGAGTTTCTATGTCCCTTAATTGTAGTTGCTGTCGTTAGGCGGCGTATCCCCTCTTTAGTACTGTCTGAAGATATCACCGTGATGACTCCAGAAATGTCATGAAATTACTTATTCTAACTTTAGAATTGCTTTTCATACATATGGCTTTAGTGGACCTCAGCACGTCCTTATGAATATGTCAATAGGTCAAAGTTCTAGACCATCTTGGAGTCCGTTGGAATTGATATTGCAACGTCACTTTGTTTTCATGATTTGCACTCAGGGCATGAGGTGTCTGTAAGATTTGGCCCCAACTGGGAATGGACATCGCATTTTAAGCTACCCAGGAGAGTACATCAGGGTTGCATTGTAACGCCTATGCTTTTTATTTTATATATTAATCAGCTTGATTCCGTCCTTGTGGATTTATGTAGGGATTACAGAGGGTGGCGGACACATATGTACTGGCCTTGCTCTAGGCTGACAATACTTTTCTTGTTGTAAGTATGGCCAGTGGTCTGCTGCAGTTGCTAGACCGGTTTATACGATTTGTGGACAGTTTGGGCTGAAAACCTATTTTTCGAAGATTTTTACCATGGTTTTCACCAGGCCAAAACTAAATTTAAACATTTTACCATTTCAGGTATACAGATTAGCAGGGTAGATAAATTCTGCTACCTAGGCTTACTATTGGACATCAAATTGAATTGGCAATTTCTGTTCAATGCCTAGGCGCAGCCTCTCAACAGAATATTACACAGCATTGAAGAGTTTTCCAGGCAGCTCGGCTGACCCCATATTGGATCAATTGTTGATCTCTACAAAGCTAAATGTGTTTCAAAAGCGAGCTTTGCTTGTGAGGTCTGGTGTTACAAGGATTGTAACCCAATTCAGGTGGCAGAAAATAAATCATTAAGAAAAGTCCTTAGGTTACCCCAAAGTGTTCCAATGGAGATCATGCATAAAGTACTGGGGGGCTGGCTATATTTAGGATTATAGTCAAGTTATCCCATTAATTCTACGTTTGTCAATTTGGACCAGGACGGAATTAGAGTTCAACAGAAGGATTTTAAGAGATTGTCTTGTCCTGGATCTTGAGTGTGACATTCCTCAGTTAAATTATGGTAACTAATATTTTAGTAATGTAGGAAAACCAAAGCTATTCTCTGATCTCAACTCAGTTACAAAGGCAGATATTACCTGGGTTAAGAACACGTTTTTACAACATGCCCTGGGAAAAAGGGTAAAGATTGTTTTGCTTAAAAATATTCAATACTTTACACTATGGTCAGATCCCCAAATCCTGTTTAATTATACTTGCTACTTGATATGCCAATACACCATAGCCAACCTTTGACCTATTTTCTTTGGAACCTTTTTCCCCAGTTGTCCGTGGGCTGGCCCAAGCCTTCTGAGTCTCCACCTTTGTTATTTGATTCTGCTGCTTTGCTTGATACCTTGTACATTGTTTTTATATGTTCTAAATTCTCTAACTTGCTTTGTAAGTATATTTGACCATTGATTTTATCACAGAATTTTAGGCAAGTTTGACCAGCCTTACTGTACATTCAATCCCTAAGGATACCTCTAGTCTGTTTTTATGTTTCGTGTTTTTTATCAGGGGGTTTCATTCACGTGTATGAGTTGCTATATGGTTTTCTCCTCTTATTGAGGGTAAATATTGCTCAGACATCATTATAATTGTGTTTTGATGAACGTTTAAGATATGTTTGATTCAAATCGAATAAAGATTAATGATGATGCCTCACTTTTCTTCCTCATTATAGTTGTCTACTAGCTTTAGTAGTAAGGATTGCAGCTAGACTTCACATGAGAATGTTGAGAGAGTGGTTCACTCAAAAGAACTCAGGGGCATATTATCAAGGGGGTTTATCTCCGCTTTTTTGGCTTTAAAAGCCAAGAAAGCGGAGATAAAATTATCTCCCTATTACCTAGCTGTCGCTAACACCAGTTAGCGACAGCTAGTAGGAGATAGCGACCATCTTGGGCCCCACTTTGCATGTCAGTGACATTTATCACTAATGACATGCAAAGTGGGCGTGCCAAGATGTTAGCGACTGGAAACAGTCGCTAACATCGCTATCTCCTATTACCAACTTTTGGAGATATTCACGCTAAGCGCGAATATCTCCAAAAACTAACACCTGCCCTGAGCAGTTCTTAGCCATGTTATCCAATGGGAGGTGGATAACATGGCTAAGAGCATTAGCTCGGTAATGCATGAATATCGCTGACTTTTCAGCGATATTCATGCATTGCGGCCGTTTTTTATCGCATTTGCGATAAACCTTGATAATAGCAAGGTTTATCTGCGATAATTTCTGACGATGCTTAGCGTTAAAAAATTCGTTGCTAAGCATCGTTAGCGATAAATATCGCTTAACGTTGGTAATATGTCCCTCAGTTCCCACCTAGAATGCTATTCATTCATGTGCAAACTATTTTAATCTCACTTTCACATCCTGTGCTAAAGAGCCTCTGACTACAATGGAAAAGCACAAAGATGTTGGTGTAACAAAGAAGATAAATCAAAATAATAAAATTATGCTACAATATTCTTTCATGTGCTTTTAACCAATATAGGGCCGAGGCACTAAAATTTGATTTTCATAAAGCGGTCCAAAATTTTACACGGATTTTATACAAATCACATAAGATTTTACGAATTGCGAATAGGCAATCAGACGGGGTTGCAAAACGGCATGCCTTAAAAATATTCTTTAGGCTGGTCTCACTTTGAGATCTCCTGTGATTGAGTGCAATCATTGGATTGGTGGCTTGCTTGGGTCAGCAGACCACTATTACTATGATTGCATTCCAAAATAAAACAACAAAAATGTTTTCCCCAAAGGAGCCAATGTTCCATTTTGGAAAGCTTAAAGGGGAGCAGACAATATGTCCCTGGGCCATTACCAGCTCTCCCCTAGGTTGCTACCCCAATTCACAAAGGGGAAGGAGACCATAGGTGTTCCCTTCCTCTGTGCAAACCAGCTGCTTTACAACTTGGTAGCCTATAACTCATAACTGGCTTGCAACTGGAATTACAGTCACAACCCATTGATACATAGGTTACCACATGTAACAATTTTGAAGGAACATCCCTTTCACACCTCTTCCAAATTGCATTTTGGTAGAGGTCACAGAACCCATTTTTTGAGTCTGAAAAACGTTTCCAATTCCTGATATGGGTTTTGACATTCAAAATGACCCTTTGCGATTGCATACCCTGTGATTTGTTGTCAGCAGTCTTTCATAGCCTGTGTCACCTTTGTACCAAAATAAACATTTGTCGGTTCTACTGCTGTTAATCCCAACTCCTGATTCAAGGATATCACTGCAGTCATCCTCTCCTTAGCTGAACACCTATTAGCCACCTTCATCATCATCAACCTGACAGTCAGCGTCTTAATCTTTTGTTAAACTCAACTCATTTAGACCTGAGCTGACATTTCACAAGGAGCTTAAGAAGTTTGACATTGTTTTTGTCATCGAGAGGAATGACCCTAACTAAGAATATTTGGCATTCCCATTTTTGTATAAATGGTGGAAAACTTTTCAAGCACCTTTCCACAAAAATGCAGTAGCTTCATAGGTGACCGGTGTTGGACCCTTTTTAAGTAGAAGTTCTTTGTTTGTCCCAGTCAATTCAATTCAATTCATTAGCTTTATTCGTTTTTTTTCTCAATTTACAAAAACCATAAAAGTATATCTATAAAAATACATATTGATTAAAAAGAGGAGAACATATAAAATATCCTTATCATCAAATATTAAAATAGCAGCATAAATGTTATCAAAGTGCATTAACAAAGTCAGTCTGAGGGGAGACACCTAAAGATACATCTGTGTACTGTAATTGGGCAATAAGATATGTTATGTTAGGGAAACTTCTATAGCGCACAGCTGCCCCAGCAAAGGGGCGTCCCGGAGCTTAGGACAGGCAGAGAAAACACAACACTACAAAGACATCGGAGAAACCAGAGGAGACAAAAAACTGAGGTGCAGGAGGGAACAGGACGGTTTTGATAGCCCTCCTAAAATCAAACAAGTCATCAAGAGCACGAATATGGAATGCAAGTGAATTCCAAAGTTTAGCAGCTAAAACACGAAAGGATCGCCCACCTGCTCTGCAAAGCTAAAACCGTGGGACAACAGCCAGATTTTGGCTAAGAGACCTCAAAGATCGAGAAGGAACGTAAGGGGTAAGGAGATTCTCAAGAATCTTGGGGGAAGACAATTTGAGAATCTTAAAGGAAAGACATAAGGTCTTAAAGTCGATCCTTTGCGTCACCGGGAGCCAATGGAGTGCACGAATGGTTCCTTTTACAGAGCAGGACCTCGGTAAACCTACCAAGGCCCGAGCCGCCGCATTCTGTGTACGCTGTAACCGGGCAATTTCCGCCTGATTGGCCCCTAACAGGAGTGAGCTGGCATAGTCAAGTCGGGATAAGATGGTTGCCTGAATTATCAGCTGCCTAGTAGGGGCATCAAAGAATTTTAAAACAGGCCTCAATCCACGCAGAATCCCGAAGCAGGTGGCTGCCACTTTTTCTGTATGGCCACAGAAACTAAGGGCAGGGTCTAGCCAGACACCTACGTTTTTAACCTCAGGAGCCGGGATAGGGGTAACACCTAACTCTGGGGGCCACCAATTATCCCCCCAGAGGTTGCTCTGCTTGCCCACGATCAGAACCTCAGTTTTCCTGGCATTGATCTGAAGACAGTTGGCTGTCATCCAGCCAGCCACTGCCAGGAGACCGTTTCGAAACCTGGGGGCATCGAGGTCGGCATTCCCACTAAGAGCAACCGCCAGCTGCGTGTCGTCAGCATAGGAGACAACAGTCATACCCCAAAGCTTGGCAACCACAGCCAGCGGCTGCACATAAAGATTAATTAGTGTGGGGCTCAATGCCGAACACTGAGGCACTCCCAGTTCTAGAGGGTAAGATTTAGACTCAAAGGGTGGAGTGGCAACCCTAAATGAGCGATCTGCCAGAAAAGACCGGAACCATTCGAGTGCTATGCCAGAGACACCTGCATCTCCCAATCGTTGCAACAGTATCGTGTGAGAGACCGTGTCAAACGCGGCACAGAGGTTGAGTAACACCAGTGCCGCAGTTGACCGGAATCCATCACAGTACGCAGATGTTCCGTCATCGATAGTAGAGCCGTCTCGGTGCTGTGGCCCGCACGAAAGCCATTTTGAGAAGAATCCAAGATATTGACCCTCTGCAGATGTTCAGATGAAATGCTGTTAACATGGGCCTCAGTGACCTTCGCGGCCCAGGGAAGAAGAGAGATAGCTCAATAATTCTCTAGTTTGAGGGGATCCAGCGTCGGTTTCTTCAGAGTAGGGGTGACATAGGCCTGTTTCCATTTAGATGGGACTATGCCTGATGAGAGAGATAAGTTTATAAGGTGGCGCACGTGGGGCATACATAAGATAGAAGATTCTCTAAACTGTGCCGGTCTAAGTGGGTCGGCAGGGGACCCGGATTTGTATATAGAGGTGGTAAACTTTCAGAACAGCGTAGGGAATAGATCTTAAGCTAGACAATCACATCCTTTATTCCACAGCAGTTCTACTCCAAGTTTTTCCTGTGCCTGATGCAGAGTTTCAAAAAATTTTCCAGTCAAATGTTTCACCTTCTGTCATTAAAACCTTTGTGGAAGTTGACACTTTTCAGACAGGCATGGTTAGACGACATTGGTGAGTCAGTGTGAGAAATTGGTTGAAGAGGATAAAATCCTTCTCAAGCAACAACCATAATCCTCATCAGGGTGAGCCACAAAAAGTCACTAAATAAACCTGTGCCTAACCCTCTGGTAGCTTGGCACAAAAGCAGAAAGGCGTAACTAAGAGGCAATGTGTAAAGTATTTCTACAGCACTGCAACAGTAATAAAGTGAAACCACAACTGAAAAAAATCCCACACCAATTTAGAATATTTTAAGAATTAAATTAATAAAGAAAATGAGACCAAAACAACACAAATCCAATCATTAAACCAGAGATGCGCAGTTCTGAAGATGTAACCCCTTCAGTGCTCATGGCGAAATGGTTCCGTCATGAGCACCAGTGCTTGTGTGCTCATGACGGAACCATTCCATCATGTGCATGCATACCAGCACGAAATCCCTCTGCTGTAAAGCAACCAACCTCCTGAGGCATTTTTTTTATTTCCAATATAATGACGATCACGTGCATGGCTCGCTGACATCATTACATTGAAAATGTAACTGAAACTTAGTTTCACTGTTTCAATGCTCGTGGGCTATCTAAGCCCCCGAGCATCGACATACACGGGAGAGGTATCTTTCGAAAAAGAATCTCCCCTTTCAAATGGTACCCCTCCCTAGTGGAACTCTGTTTGGTTATCGCCGCAGGAGGGTGACCCCAAGCAGGGATCCACTCACTAGAATGCGGGGGGAGGGGCTGCCCCTTGGGAAAGGTCCCTTGCTCCCCCCATTTCAAAATGGGTGCATTGAGTATTTCTCCCTCTAGACACCAGGGATAATTTTTTTTTATAGTTCAGGCATGGGGGCTGTCCAGAATGAGCAATAGCCCCTTATCGGTCCTCCCCCCCGGGGGGACAAAAAGCCCACTAGGCATAGGGAATATTTTTTTTTCAAAGTTCAGGGTTGGGGGCTACCCAGAATGGGCATGCCAATGGCCCTTCTCCTCCAAAAAACTGTAAGTCGTTCTGCCCCCCCCTCCCCAGAAGTAGATGAGGGCAATAGCCCCTGATTCCCCCGAGGCAGAAAACACACTAGGCACCAGGCATTATTAGGTTTTTTCCTAGGTGCTGGCTGAGCTAGGGTCCAAAATCCAGAGTTAATCACACTGCAAAAAAGGGTCAGTTTTCACTGTAAAATGTGATGTGTCCACGGTACATTTTGGGACATTTCCTGTTGCGGGCACTAGCCTATATAGGTGACCTTGCAACCTATTTTTCACTCTTTATATTTTACCAACTAAATTGCTATATACACTGTACAAAATGAAAAACCATTGCAAGACGCAGCTCAGTTATTAGCTCTGGGTACCTCAGGTTCTTGGTGATCCTACAAGATCTATATATCCCACAACCAGAAGGGTCCAACGGACATAACGGTATATTGCTTTAAAAAATCAGCCATACTTAGAAGTTACAGGCGGAAACGTTGGCACAAATGGCTGTTTTTTCCAAATCAGTTTCACTGTACTGATTGTCCTTGATGCAAGGGATGTGTTACATTGCTTCAGTTCTGATGAGAAGCTAAGAGATGCTGCAGTGTGAGGTTCTGTGTCATGCTGCATCGAGCTGCATTGGTTTTGATGAGGAGTTACAAGGTGCTGCAATACGAGGCTCCTGGTCCGGATGTGTCCTGCTGCATCGTTCCCGATGAAGGCACCAATCATGAGCTGTGAGGTGATGCGATGTGAGCTACAACATTGCTCAGGCGCTGGTTAATGTATGCTGGTCCTATGTTGTTAAGGGTTTTGTAGGTGTGTGTATTTTGAAAGGAATTTTCAATATAAAATTACGGTATGTAAATGTATTTCGATTTATATAGCGCACGAATCACCCAGGGGTCTCAAGACGCTTGCTTAGGGAACCCGTCCTGGTATTCCCCTGTGAGATACCCCGGCAGGGTATTCACAAGGTGAAAGCCAGGCATCCCGCCGCGAGGGGCCGTAGTGGAGATTAAGCAAGCTATTGCCCAGAGTCGCAGAGTGTGACCCCGTGAGTCGAGTAGGCACCGGAGCGAGAATTGTCGAGTCCGTGGAATTTTTTTGAGCCCGAGACCCGCCGAGGCGGGGAATCGAACCCTGGTCCACGGCTGATCTCAGCTTCCGGGTCTGCCGCCTCAAACCACTGAGCCACGCTTCTCCACGGTATCCAGGTATAATTCAGGCGCACAGCATAGGTATAGGCAAAGTTATAACACAATAGAATAAGGGTGCTCCCAAGTGAGAAGTATAGGTTACCAGACTATCCCACGCGTCCTAAAGAAAACTCGAGGAACTATACAAACTATAAGGTTCTCACTGAGCACTCAACAGTAAGGTGTAAATCATGAGTTATGAAATAAAGTCCTGTCCAAATAATTCAACAAAAGACAACCAAATAGTATTGTTTGGTATCTCCTACTCGGAGTTCTTCATGAAAAAGTAATCAGTCTAAAGTCGCAATCTTGCTCAAAATAGCCATAAATTCTGTCGAAAGACACGAGTGCGTGTCCCGGCTCCAAAACACATCCTATGTCCAAACACGATCCCGAAATCTGGCTTTCGGGATCGTGTTTGGACATAGAAAGATTGCTACTTTAGACTGATTATTTTTTCGTGAAGAACTCCGAGTAGGAGATTCCAAACAATACAATTTGGTTGTCTTTTGTTGAATTATTTGGATAGAACTTTATGGATTGCGATTTGGGATATCTTGATGAGTATGTTAACCTAGCTTTTGGATACTAAATTTAATTTGTTTTCCAGTTACGTTATAACCATATTATTATGGTACCTGGACTTATCTTTAAGCCCTGATGAAGTCAAAAGTGCATTATTACAATGCTTGACGAAACACATGTTGGCTGCTGAGAATAATATTTGACATGGATGATTACCAATAAATACAGACATGGAATTATGACTTGGATTGAATATTGAGCCCCAGTGTCATTTTACTTCAGGATACCTATCGGGTGGACTTCAACTTGATCAGGACTACTTTATGACCAGTTTTCTACTACTTGGATTTGCTGACATATATATTTCATAACTCATGCTTTACACCTTACTGTTGAGTGCTCAGTGAGAACCTTATAGTTTGAAAGGAATTTTGTTGGTCTTTCTTCTTTAGGTAACTACATACAAAATAATCACTCACCTTAATGAAAGATGATAAGTGATACAAGTTAAATAAACAGATGGGAAATGAATTATTTATGTTAATGACATGAAATGGCATTTGGTTTTATGCAATCTACGCAAAGATTGGGTGTGCAACCAGAGAGAAACATAACTGAATCCTGCTTGGTGCAGTGGGGGATAGTGACTTTTGTAATATAATGATATGAGGTTGCAACCTGCAACTGTAAACACTACGAATATGCAAATTGTTTTAAAAGTATAATATATCCAGTCTAAGATACACTGCAGCAAAGCTTGAAAAGATTTCTGGCTTAATTAAGAATTCAGAGCTCCATGGGACCGCCAAGTCTGATGTGGTGGTCCACCCACCGTATTACACCTACAGTGGTGGGACCTTCACAGGAACGCCACAACCGATGGGGATCCCTTGATCCCCTGGCAGTGGTGCAGTGGTGCAGCGGTGTGAGGCTGTAATATGCTTGCGGTGTCGCTGCATCACAGCCAAATAGAGTTTCCTTACTGCAACCCTTTTCATGGTGGTTAGCCCGCCATGAAAAGGGTGGCGATGAGAAAACTAATCACTGTTGCCTCTGTGCATGGGGTTCAAGCGGGGGGGGCACATGGTCTGCCCCCCTGTCTGTATAGAACCCCTGTTCTTGCACTGAACAAAATGCACAATATTGTGCATTTCGGTCCGTGCGGGAACATGCTAAGGCGCTCCCACAGCACTGCCTTCTATGGCTCTACTAAAAGCCTTAGAAAGACACAGCCTTGGACCACTGCCGCGTGACCACCGGACCGGTATTTCTGTTGGAATCCAGTGTGAGGGCTGACAAAGAGTTGCAGAGGGGAGCTGACATGGCAGCCCGCTGCAACACCGCCAGACTTGTAATCAGGCCCTTAGTGTTATAAAGCAAGTATTAGTAAGCAAGTGATAGCCTTCTATTTCAGGGGTATTGCAAAGGTTTCTTGATATTTTTAGAAATTCTGGGGCATATTATCTAGATGTGCGTTATATAACGCACATCGCACATTTCCATATCGCCGGCTATCGCCGGATTTTTTCGCCGTGTTAGCGCGTAATTATCAATGCGCAACACGTAGGCGAAATTAAATCCGGCGATAGTCGGCGATATGGAACATTAGCGCATGAAAACAAATGTTGTTTTAACGCACTAATGTGTGCCTTGATAATATGAGGGGGTGGATTCAGCGTTATGATCCACACCCCCATGTTATCAATGCCTTAACACCTGGTCAGAGCAGGCGTTGGCATACCTGCGATAAACGAGTTTATCGCAGGTCTTCTTCTCCCAACGCCTGCCTTGGTAATAGGGTGTTCCCACCTCCAACCACATTTTACATGTGGTTGGACGTGGAAACGCCCACTTTGCATGTCATTAGCGATATTTCTCGCTGACATGCAAAGTGGGCTTGAGGCAGGCGTTAGCATGCCCTTGTTAATAGGGTGCTGGAAGTATCCCTGCTTACTCGGCACAATTCGCCGAAAAAGCGGCGATACTTCAGCTTGCTAATATGCCCCTCTATTTGCTCAAAAAGGTGCAATTTCTGATGTGTATCAGTTTACATGTACTTCATTGCCTTGTTTTAATTACAAGTAAGCACCACTCCAAGTTTCACACATTTGGCAGTTGAACGTTATTCATAAGTCCACGGAAACCACAGAATTGTCACACATAAGCAATATGAAAACTTGCCAGCTCTGCATACGACTATATGAGATTCACAACATTGGCATTTGCTTGAAGAATCTTTAAACAGCAGATTCATCAGTTCAACTAATATGCTCAAACATTTTCTTTTTCCTTATTACTCATTCTCATCGTCTCTAGCCCCCAAATGTCATATCCTGTTTCCCATCATGTGAGTCATCATAATTAGGAAACAACTACCTGGTACATTCTGCAGAAACCATAAGTCAATGGTCAGGGTTGCACTTTTTCAATAAAAGAACTCATCAATTAGCGATACCCATGATAGTGGCTATGAATGTGTGAAATTCATCCTGTGGCCGGTCCCTATCTCCAATGCACAATTTAGTTATTTAAACATTTTGTGGATACAATCACAGTATATTCATCCAGGGCATGGTTTTCACACTATCAACCTGTAAGTGGGGTACCTTTGACATTTTAATAACTACTTGGATTTTATGTTAATTCCAAAATGTATATACAGACCTTTAGTCATTGCTGACCAGTGCCATCTGTCTACCTATCTCCTCATACGTATTAAAGCCCCTGTGCAATCCAAAAGGTGCATCCTTTTGCACTACCTCAGGTACAGCCGGCTTTAGTGCTGGTTGTGCCTGGTGTGACAGGTCACTGGGCGGCCCCACAGTGACCTGCTTCTCCATGAATTCCCTCACTACCACTCTCCAACAGGGCATCTCATCAGGGCCGGACTGGGAACCAAAACCGGCCCTGGCAAAGTGCTCGGCCGGCCCCCCTCCCCACTCGGGGGGGTTTGGAGGTGCCGCCGAGCGCTTTGCTAGGGACGGTTTTCGGACGATTTTGTTGCAGGGCCGATTTTGCAGCTATGCTGCAAAAACGGCCCTCTAACAAAATCGGCCACCATGGGCTCAAAACCAGCCCCCACCCTTGCAGCGCACCGGGGGATTGCCCGGTGCCCGCTATGGCCAGTCCGGGTCTGCATTTCATCTATCTATAGCCTCTCTCTGACATTCATTTAATTTGTTTATACCGCTGCTTATAGTTCAATCACACTCATTTCTGTGGTCGCATGTTACACATTCTTTGCAGCAGGCACATTAGTCCTTCGTGCTACTTTATGACAAGTCAAAACTGCCACTAGACAAAATTCGATCTCTCACCAGTTGGAACAGTAACCCCTTCTATGCTTATGACGAGCTCAGCTCGTCATGAGGCACAGTGGAGCTGTGCTCATGACGAGCTCAGCTGTTCATAACGATCGCGGCACTCCCACGCGCGGCTAATTCCCCGCCTGTGCGGGTGTTCTATTGCAGTGGGCGGAGTCATGACGAGCCCAGCTCGTCATGTGCACAGCTCCACTGTGCAGCATGACGAGCTGGACTCGTCACGAGCGCCGCTCGCGGCCCCTTCCCCCCGCACCTTAGCCCCGCGTGGAAGGGGTTAATCATCAGAGTTACCTTGACATTTTTATTGTTGCCTGAAAACTGCAGGACACACAAGGATGAAGTTTTCTAACGTGAAAAGGGATCAATAGGTTAATTGCCTATGTTTAAAAATAAAGCAAAGAATATAGAGTAACAGGATGTGGGAATTAGGAAACAGCAATCTACTTTTGTGCCATGTATAGGCTAATGCAACTTTTTTCATGATATGCTGCCTAATAAATAAAAAAGGAGGAGGAGCCTCACACCTATATTGAGTGGAGATGTCTAGTTAATTGTTCCCTACTGTAAAACTGGTAATCCAGAGTGAGTTGGTGTTGGCTGAGGTATGCACCCATGCCAGGCAGGGACAACCACTCTAGTCAGGGCATGCTAGACACACAATAAGATAACCTTTTCATACCTTTTGGCAGCTTGGCACTGGGCAGTCAGGCTTATCTACAGAGGCGATGTGTTAAGTGTTTGTGCAACACACACACATGCAGTAACACAATGAAAATACCTCAAAAAGACTCCACAATGGTTTAGAAAGAAAGGGACCATTATCTAAATAAAACAAGACCACAATGATAAAAATCCAATCAGTAGAATTCGAGATATGATTTTTTGAAGATTAAGGGCCTAATTATGATGTCGGGACACCGTCTCGGTTCCGGTACCAAACCAATCTCTGGTCGGTTGTCCTGACCGCCTAATTAGGAAGTGACTGAACGCTGTTTGTTGCAATCCGACATTTTCTTACGGGAGCATACATTATGGCCAAAAGCCGGCCGTAATACGAGCGGTTCCGACTGGCCGACAGGCTCCTTGAGCCCGGCGGAAGCCAGCTAGAATCACTGGTTGGCTTAATTTTGGACTGCCAGCATTGTAATGCAGTGGTCGGAAAGTAAACTGATGGCTCGATTACGATGCAGCCCAGAAGTCTATGAGTCTTTCCAGGCTGCATCGTAATCGCCCCCTAAATGTGAAAACAGTGCTTAGAGGTCAAAAGCGCTAAAAGGTTACTTGAGGTCCTGCTAGACCGGGGTAAATCCAAAGTTCAAGCTGACCACGATTGAGGGCAGGCCGGATACAGGACTCAGACAGGTGCCTTGGATGGAGCAAAGTGTTGATGTCGAAGACTCGTGGCGAGGAATCAAGGAAGGTAGAAAAGGACACTTCATGGCCGAATAGGAGAGAGTATTATTCAACTTTATGATATAGCTTAATAATATGAAAAGATTGCAGTGTTTTCATTAATGTTCAAGAACCAAGAGACATGATGAGCATATTTATATTATCCCCTCACCATCTAAGTTAGTTACAGTAGACATTTTACTTAAATCCATGCCAAGAGAATCAGATGTTGCACCCAAATCCTGGATTGTATTTTAGTATTTTAGTTTGTTTATAGAAATTGTGCTCAAATACTTTGTTTCCTGAGTCAAAATAAATCTCTTCTTAGCAATTTTTTACAGTGAGTTTTTAAAGGATAAGCTTAGCATGGCCATTCATGGGGTGGGCATTGGACTTAGGGGTGTTCTGTGGCCTTTCCCTGCATAGAGTCAGCAGTCAACAAGAGTTCGCAGCGTGTGGTCTTTTTTCTGTGCTCTGGACAGATTTGCATCTAACCTTGCAAAACTTCTAAATCTGTAATCTATCAAGCTGTATTTCCTGTAGAAAAATTCTAATTTTATTAAAGGAATGTAAATGAGGTTTTCAGTATCAAAGACCCGCCATCATACTTCCTCCTCCCCTTAAACAATTTGTACATATTTTTAAGGCTAAAATCTAGGGACTGAAATACATTATTTGGCACAAATAGTACATTTTTCACTTAAAGAAGCCAAATATCTTAATAATCAAAAACACTATTTTCCAGTGGACTAACGCACTAAACCCTAACTGCAGATACATTGTTTCCAGCACTATATATGTTGTTCGTGTATGTGTGTGATATGAAATTTGCATTGTCATATATGTTCTAATTCTGGTGATGGAAAAGTATAAATAAAGTGTGACTAACTTGAATTTATATTGTTTTATGAATGAGTAATTATGAGCAAGTATGGTCATGCGTGTTGTAAAGTGCCCCTTTTTCCTGGTTGGCACCATTTGTTTTGGATTGTTGATGCTGACATTATAACTTTGCACACTGGGGCACTGTTTCCCAGTCTTGGTATGTGTGCTCTGACCTTTAAAATGTGGTAAAATTGCCTAACTCCTAATTTGCAGCAAAGAAATAGTATGTAGTGCAGGAAATACACCGATAGCATGTAAATGTTAAATAGGGATGTATGACGTTAGAACGCATACATTGACAACGCGTACCTTTACAACGCGTTCGTAACAACGAAAGTTGTTACCACGCATTGCGCTGGGGGGCGCAAAATTGATTAATTTAATTTACTATTCCAACACCAGTCCCCGTGGATAGTAGGGAAGGTGTTGGGATAGTAAATTAAATCATTTACTATCCTTGAGCGCCCCCCAGCGCAATGCGTGGTAACAACTTTCGTTGTTACGCCCGCGTTGTAAAGGTATTCCGTGGTAATGCTTGCGTTCTAAACGCTGCATACCGTTAAATAGTACCTGTGACCTGAGGCACATGTTGGCCCATCCTCTAGGCTGACAAAAGAAGCATGGCTTCAGGCCTACCTGTGCACTTAAATCTTGCAACTTTTAAACCTGAATGCAAACCTGTCAAAATAACAATTTTTGACATGAAAGAACCAGGAAAGAACTATTAAATAAATCACTACTAAATAGGTCTTGTAGCCAATAAAAGAGAGTGCCTTGTATTTAAAAGTGGTATATGTTAGAATTTAATGTTGTCATGTTCAGTGATGAGCCCCCTAAAGCAATTATTACTGTAAGGAACAGTGCTGGTATATGAGAAAAACAAAAATTCAGAATAAAAATATGATCCTGCTATCTCCAGTTCCGGAAAAGCTACTCGAATATTTCAAACACAATTATTAGTGTTTATTAGTGTTTAATACAATTCCAGTTCAATGGTGAAGTAGGATTTGTAATAGATATTTATGAAAAGTGAGTTTTAACGAGTTGCTCTTTACCTGCCTGAGCCCCCAGTAGGCAGCATCAGTTAGCATCAGCCTGATGAGAGATGGCCTTACCAGGGCTTTCTCTTAATGAAGCGTAGAGCAGGAGCAATGGCTTAGGCATTTTCACAGGAAGACCTGGGGTAACGCGTGTGACAGGAAGAACAGTCGGGGATGGTTCAGGAAGTTCTTTAACTCAAAAGGTCCAGGGAGAGGCCTGCCTCTTGGTTCTGACATCCTTGAAGTGGTTTTCCAGAACCTTTTGCCTTAACCCTCCTGTTTCTCTTAACACGTTTCTGTTGCCTTTTTGGACTCTGCATACTTAACCAGTCCTAACCAGTGCAAACGTGCTTATGCCCTCTCTGCTTTACACTTGGTGAAATTGGTATACATTCAATTGCCACATTTACTTTACTTGTAAGTCCAAAGTAAAGAGGTACTGCGTGTACCCAGGGCCTGTAAATTAAATGCTACTAATGGGCCTGCAGCACTTATTGTGCCACCACCTTAAGAAGACTTTCTAAGCATGTCTCTGACCTGCTATTGCAGGCTGTGTGTGCAGTTGTGAACTAACATTTTGACCTGGCAAACTAAATCTTTTGCAAGGCCTATACCTCCTTTTTTACATCTATACGTCATACCCTAGGGTAGGCTCTATAGCAGGGTACAGCGTATTTTAAAAGTTGGACATGTACATTTACATTTTACATGTTCTAATAGTAAAAAACTCCTAAATTTGTTTTCCACTACAGTGAGGCCTACCTCTCCTATAGAATACGATAGGGTTACCCTATTACATTAAATAAGTGATAACTTTCAATTGGGAACCAGTGGGAATGTTGAATGTGATGCCTAAAGAATTTTAAGTTAAACCCTCTTTTATGGTAAAGTTGAATTTTAATAATTCTGTAAATGCCACTTTTAGAAAGTTGGCATTTTCTTGCCTCAACCATTTGGTGCCTGCAGCCTGTATTCATGGTCACGTGACTAGGTGTGGCTGCAAGTTAGTCTTTGTGTATTTCACACAGACAGTGAGACAAATGGGGAATAGGTGTTGACAGGAGGAGTTCTCACCTACCAAACTGGTACATCACAAAGACTCTACCTCAGCACAATCCACAGGGTTTCAAACAAGCCTTTTGTGCCCCAGACAAGCTGGGGCCAAGGCACGGACTTGGGAAATTCCAGACACCTCTGTAGGGGGAGGGTCCTAGAAGCTTCCCACTTCATCTCCAATCTCAAATCTTCAAATCTTCATATCTCCTCTGGAGATGTGGAAGAAGAACTGCTTACTCACCAAGTACTGCTCTGCTAAATTAAGACTGCCTGTGTGGACCGAGGACTCACAGGAATCTCCAAGGGTCATTTGGCTGGCACCCTGTTCAAGCCACACGGACAAAAAAGGCTTCTTCAACATTGATGTGTCTTCATACATCTCAAAGCAGCACGACGCAGTGTGCCATCAACTTCAGGCCAGAGTGACACAACTCAACCTCGATGCCAAAGCATCTCCCCACTTGTCCTCGGAAGCCCCGGCAGCTTCTTTGGCACTGACACAGCCTGACGCCAGCACCGACCCAAAGCAATGCATCTTGCCCCGGCACTGGCACATCACAGTGTAAGTCTCTACAATCCCTACTGACTTCCTTGACAATGACGTGGGACCTCGCATTGCAGCTGTTTAGCAACGGTAATCGACCGGGGGAAGAGAGCCTTTTGTTTTCTAAGCCCTGTGTAGCCAGCTTTGCAGCAGCCGAGTGGGAAGTGGAACGGGTCCCAAAACCAGTTTGGTATAGCTGAAGAGGAGGGGAATGCTCATCCCCCTAAATATACCCCTTGCTATAGCACAAGCTTCCTTCATGGAATATTCTGCATGTTAAATGTGCCTCAGCATAGTACACTGTTGAATAGTTTGCGGTAAGACAAACCAGATGTGATGCAAAAGTGGAAAATAGTTTCCCCCACCCAGGATTATTTTCTTAATGGTTAGGGTGTGTGCAGGAGTCTCCCCACCCCAGTGCCCATTGAAATGTACAAATGCACACTCCCTGGACCTGCTGAAGAATAGAAGAGCCTGCACCTACTGTTTCAGTCCTGTGTGGAGACCCGAAGGGCTGTGCCTATTCTCACTTGTGCCCAGCACAAAGAAGTGGACTCCAAGGGTCAGTTGGCTGTCCTCCTGTGTAGCTACAGAGACACAACAAGGTGCAAGAAGCCATTTTCCTGAAGTGGCCAGCTGACCAGTAACAACTGCAATTGGGCTGGAGTGAGTCCAGGTCCCTAAGTGATGTCCCTGAGTTCCTAAAGCTGTAACTTAGAACATGTTTGAACTTCCAAGACCTCTGGGGCATTAGCTGGACTTCAGAGCAAATGTCTCATTGGATACATCTCCATGCTTGCCTGATTGATAGGATGTTGAACTCCATAAAGAAAATACTAAGCCTAAAGGTAGAAATGTTGACCTGGTGAAGCCATGGAAAGTTTCTGCCCTATACAAGGGCGTTGTCAGAAAAAAAAGTTTAATTTCTTCTGAATCGAAATGTACCAGCCAAAACCAATGGCTTAAGCATGCTCTCGTCCACCAGTTATGGGATTCGAGAGGACTTCAGGTTTCTGCAGACGTGCACCCTGGAGTATTTCAACTTATGTTTCAGATACTAAGGGGCTGATTACGAGCTCAGTAGTCCACCAGATCCCCAAACTCAAGGTGGTGTGGCAGGAACTGCTGCACTGCTGGTCTGGCCGCCAAAGCACGAGTGTGGCGGTCCTCCAGCCACAGGACCACAGCAACCGCCCTAGATCCGTGATCCCTTAACGGTGGTGCAGGGGTCTGGTCCAGCAGTATGCGGGGGGGGCCACTGTGGCATCACCAAGCATATTATGAGTTTCCTCACAGTTTTCATGGTGGTGAGCCGGCCATGAAAACTGTGGCAGTGAGGAAACTGAGGGGGCCATGCAGGGCCCCCTGTTGTCTCTGGGACCGGGGATGCATGCAGGGAGGCACCTGAGAGCATGGACTTCACACTCCGTGCCGTGCTAGAGCGTGCTTTGGTGCTCCCATCATGGTGCCTTTCTAACAGGCACCGCCATGGGACCGCAATAGCACTGCTCGCCAGATGTAATCTGGCTGGCGCTATGCAGATGAATTTGGTGGTGGCATGGCGGCTCCCGCCCACACCGCCAAACTCGTAACCAGGCCCGAAGTCACATGGTGAAATCTTTGTCCGGGACAAACCTATATGTTGTATTCAAACTATGGTTCATCATGGGCAGCCTGAAATCACCCTTAGGTTCTGGTCAACTGTGAACAATGACTGCTGACTGGTGTTTTACTTTTTCTTCGTGCTTTTTGACTTAAATATTACAAAATTCATATAATCGATCCCCTTATTGGACTTTTGTAACTTTTGTGTAATTTTACTCGTTAAAGTAATCTCTATTTTTCTAAACCATTTGTGGGCTTTTCATGTTGTTGTGTTTTGACTTCTTAACTGTTTTGCCACTGCTAAATACTTTACATATTTCCCAAGTTAAGCATGTCTGCTCTGTACCGTAGCTACTAGGGGTTTAAGCCCAGATCCAAATTATTGAAACCGCGTTTTACATAAGGTTTGTGGCTTATTCCACACCAATAAACAATCCACTTTCTCAGAATGTTTATTTTAACTTTGCTCAACATTGAAATAAGAAAATCAAATTAATGTTTGGCCTTTCTTTTCTGTTTTCAACAGTCCTTACAAATGAATGCATGGCAATTGCAAAGAATTCTTAATGACATGATGATCAAGGGTAAGACTGGTTTTGATAAATCTTATTTTAAGAGTTTTTGTTTGGGTGTCCTATGTTATGATTTGCTTACATTGAAACCCTTATTTAGTAAATAGTGTGTGCAATGTGTTTGGGTTGATTTACGAAGAAAATCTAATTCCTACTTCCCACTCAATTTTTCTTGGAATTCTCAAGGAATTCCAGGAGTAATCCTGAAAACCTGTGACTGTCACAGCTTCGCAAGAGTAATACCTTGATCATTTGGATCTATAGTAAGTGCATTTTTCTAAAAAGGTTAAATGTAATGCCTACACTTCTTTGTATTTGCTAATTCTGCTTGTTTTCTAATGGGGCACACAAGTTTACTGTGTAAAAATCATTATCTGTTATCTCTAACAATTTGTTTGGTGATCCTTCCGTTTTAGACTGCGAAAATGGATTTACTCTATCCTTTAAGGAAACAGTACACTGAGTATTTTAGGGTGGGAATTGTCCATCAAAACAGGTGATGAATACCCACACGTTCAACTGATTGTGGGGGTTCAACATGTTTTGCAGATGTCTGCAATGGCTTGTATGTCAGACTACCAAGCACAAAAATTTGGAGATACCGATATTTAATTGACAAAATGTTAACTACCAGAAAATGTTGATGCCACTTACATATAGTTAAGTATATTTACTATTCTTGACTCTACATTTACATTCTTTGATGACATAAGTATAGTCAAGATAGAAATAGGAAGAGTTAAGGTTAGTTAATTTGATAGTCAATATTCTGGCAAAGATAATTTGGTAGCACAACATTTATTAAACAGTATTCTGGTTGTATGCTTCTACGATGATGAAAGTCCATAACCTGCCCCTGTTTGTTACATTAGTAGTAGGTTTCCTTTCCCCCGTCATAAGCCACAGAACAAGATTGACCGCGAGCAGGTAGAACCTTTAAATCCTCCATTTTCAGTTCGAATCTCCCTGCTACCGTTGCAAACTGGTGATTCATGGTTGGCCACCAATTGTTACTTAACAGTAAGTGCTTGTAGTGCTTTAATGTCTCGGAATTTAATTCCTATGTGACAAACAGAAAGTTCAACTTATGCATTTTCTAGAAAAAAGCAAACAGTGCCTAACATCTACTTTTTGTTCTACAGATGATCCTGCTTCTCTCAATGGAGGGGGATTCAGCCTGGATGCGAGCCGGGGAATTCTAGCAGTAATAGATGTATCCTTCAATACAGAGTTCATGCAGTAAATGCCAATTGCCCCTTTTTGACAGTAGACTTCAAATCTCATCACATATGAGAAGTATCGTACTCTGTGACGGCACCTGTAGACAGGTAGGCTGATAAACTCTCTCTGACACACAAACACACATGTACTGAGACACAAAGATATACACACACACACACATAGACACACACACACTTTTTTATTTGAGATTAGAAACGAAAATGGAATGGGTGCAGTTTGATAAAGGATGGTAGTCTGGTCACAATATCTTCACTAGTTCTTTCCTTAAAGGCATTTAACTGCATGTCTTTTTGTTAAGTATGGATTGCTATATAGATATATTTGTACTATAAAATATGCATAATGTGTTAATTAGGCTGAACATTAACACAATTTAACACTACTTTATTAGTGACAGTCACTAATAAAGTAGTGTTAAATTGGGCAAGAGTCAGCATCAAGCTATAGACAGGGAATTTAGATCCGTGCTCTATGCTGTCTACATGTTCAGCCTAATTAACACATGAAAGACATAGTGTATTGTCTTTGTAGTTTCTCCTTTTGAATTGTTTTTCCTTTTTTTAATCGTTTTTAATGTAATGACTTGTTTATGGTCTTTGCAATAGGTGTGTAACATGTATTTGTAAAAAGGTATCGAATAAAACAGAACAGATGAATATTTTTGCTAGAACAAGTTGTTGATTTATTAGTGCCTCACTCGTTAGCTATTAGAATATGTGTGGAAGATAAGTGTGACAGAAGTTTGAATGGTTGAATTTGTATCCCATCCAAAGGGAATCTTTCTCCTTAACTTGTTGTTTGGTACAACCAACATCAGACTAGAAGAAAATAATATGTTAGCTATTGGGAAACAAGTGAAATGAGACCAGATATGAACAAGGGCAAGGACCCATTTTTGTTTCCCCACCTCCCCTCCCCAAAATCTCTTGTTCGTTGAGTGTGTGTATGGGCTACTCACAGTATACCTACGGGTATGGGATCAGGACTTGTTTCATAAGGATTTTCCAGATTAGCAATTTGTATTCTCCACACCTCATTTTTCAGGTTGCCCTCACTTACCTGGTCTTTGATCCTGTCATAAGGACTTTAGTGATGGGTTGTTTGTTATTTCTGCTGGTGTATTATCTTGCCTCCCAAACAGCTATTGAAACCCTTACAGAATTCCCAATTTCTTTACCTCATATATGGTCAGGTTTGTCAGGGTCGGTTCCAGTGCTGGGTCTTCTCTTCTTTCCTCTGATATACCTCTTGGTTTGCTCCTTCACCACACCACAATCTGTCCCACGAAGGATATCGAGTGCTGAGGGGTCGGTGTCCGGCGGGAGCACCAATAAGCCTTGGCAAATGCAACCCATGCAGGAAGTCAAGAAGGTGCACGGTTGGGACCAGCAAGGTCCAGGAGACTCACCACAAGCAGGGGAGTCAGGGAACGCCCCAAGCAATCAGAGGAGTCCAAAGAAAACAAAATGGACTCTCAAGTGGACCCACAGGCCGGAGGCACAAGGATCGCGAGGGGACCTCGAGCAGCTCACCAAAAGGAGCAAGCCACGGTGCCCACGAGGTGATGAGGCCAAAGATCTTGGTGAAATACATTTCTGGAGGTTGGGGCTACTTGGAGCCCAAAGCATTTGTCGCAAAGTTGCCAATAAGCATATGCACTTGCAAAATTACGTGCTAGACAGGTGTTCAGTTAATGCAGCCCCCACAATGGATTCAGACCTCAAACTTAGTGAGAGGGCAGATCAGGCCTCCAGAGATGTAGATAACCACCACCCAAGTTGTTGAACCCTTCGGAGTCTGCAGGAGCTTGAGATCAGCAGATCGGTCAGCAGTGTTGAGGTGCCTTCGAATGCAGGGAAGTGACTCCTTCACTTCAAGAGAGATTATCTTCAAGTGTCTTGGTGCTCCACAGATCCTGCACAGATCCTGGATGGTGCACAGGCACAAATGAGGCAGCAGACTGCAAGGGAGAAGAAGTCAGGCCCAAACGAAGTCCTGAAAAGTCCAGAGTGCCCAGACGGTAGAAGTGCAGTGGTTTCAGTTCTGAATCTTATCCCACGAACTAATCTAGGGATCTACACCCAGATAAGCCCTTAAGTAACCTTTCCTTTTTTGAAAATCTCTTTCAATAGTCTATAAACATTGACAAATCCACACCGTTTGTGAGAACTGTTTTGGTCTTTATCAATATATTTGCAATGCACAGTTTATTGCTCTATTTTCTTGCATTGGCTTAAAGGATAGCTCCACCCCATTGTTTGAAGTGTTAGCCGCGCCTGCGTTGGTTGTCCTGTTAGTACTACCCCCCTACCATCCCCCCCTGCCCCCTCCCTGCTCCCACAATTGAAGTCTGGTTGAGCCCCATTAGTATCTATTTGTGTTGGGAAATGCCTGTCAATAAAAAGGGCTACTACAATTATTTAAATTACTGTGACCTTGCCCATCAAGAGTGGGCCAGTGGGCAAAGTAATCTTTAGGATGAGATATCAACCAGTTAAGTTCTTAATATAAATGCATTGCATCTTTCGGAGCATTCTTTAAATTAAGGGCATGAAAACTTTGTTAAATTTGACAACTTCCAATCAAATTTCCTAAAGGATCATTTTTTTCACATCAAAGATGTTTGTATGAGTTGAAAGGAAGTAGATCCTGCAATAATGCATAAAGGTTATCTTCATATATTTGCTTTTTGCTCACATGACTGATGATTGAAATAGCAGGCGTGTGGGGCATAGGTAGATTTCATTTTTTTACCCAAGCATTCCCTCGTAAATTCAGATTATTTAGTTTCAAATATTTGCAGTAATATTTTTATTTTCTCCACTTTTGCCTACTATTCACTTGTGGAAGGCTCCTTTGGCCATAGAGACCTCCATTTTATGTTACCCCAGGTGTAACCACTCTGGGCTACTCTGAGTGAGTGGTCCAGTGTTCCTGGACATGAAGTTTCTGGGTCTGGAAACCGCAGATGGTTTTTACTGCTTTCGTATCCACAGTTGGGTAAAACCAGGGATGTAGAGCGCCAGGGGCTGCAGGACAGAGGCGCAGCTGAAGTGAGTGGCTGATGCTCCTTCATGATAGTGCACAGCCTCCCCATGCCCCCAACAGCCTCCCATACTTTATGGGGTGATTGAGTTTTAATATATGCACTGGAGAAAACTGCATTGATTAGACTGGCTTAAATACATTCTTTTCACTTTTGTTTTCCATGTCAGTTTTTCTCTTTGAGATAGAATTGTCAGTAACAGACAGAGATGCCATATGATTTAATCTGCCTACCAAAGTACCTTAACCCCTTAACATATACACAGTACAGCATGAGTGGAAGACTTGATCTGAAGCAGTTTCATCGCTTATGGAACTATCTGAACTTCTTTAAGGTACAGTGCAAAATATTTAAAGTGCATTTTTGGGGGTTAAGGTCTGATGTAAACTGTATTGTTTTGTGGCAAAACCTCTCTCACACATCAAAATTATTACAACTTTCACATTCAGCAATTATGTGCAGAAGTCTTTAAATATACTGCCCTATTGTGGGACTTCTCAACACAACTGTGGATATACATTCATATTCGTTGCCTTTGCACCATGGTAAATAACCTTGACTTATTGTGAACTTTTTTGACTCATTATCTTTAAAACAAATTTCAGTGTAAATACTTGCCATGAGTGGGGCATCTCTGGTTTTTGATGATAATGATAAAACATTATGGACATGTAAGTAAGTCAGAGTCTGCCCATACGTGACTAAAATACTTGTAAGTGCTTGATGAAAGTGGCAAGTTAATGATTGGTGCCACAGTGGAGTGGTGTGGCTCAATGGTTAGAGGCGGCAGACCCGGAAGCAGAGAACGGCCCGGGACCAGGGTTCAATTCCCGACGCGGCAGGGTCTTGGACCAGGGTCAACGGACTCGATAATTCTCGCCTCGGTGCCTACTCTAACCAGGGAACACACTTGGCTACTCTGGGCATTAAGCTTGCCTCATCTCTACAACGGCCCCCCACAGACGCTGGGGATGCATGGTTTCACCCTGGAGGTACCCAGAAAAAGGAACCATCTCACAGGGAAAACCAGGACGGGTTCTCCAGCGGTCTACAGTGCCAGGACACTTGGGTAGAGTAACAGTGCGCTTTGCAAGTATCCCACATTTACATTTACATTTACACATGTCTTTTTTAAAAACTAGTCTTGCATTCGGTGGCAAAAAGGGCATGCCTCTGTTACCGTAGATTAGGTATATTCATCTTTGGTGAACTGTTTAAATTTCAAGGTGCAATATCTTTGCTTTCAGAAGCTGATGTTTCTTTAAAGAAATTGCATTTCAGAAATATATTGAAAGCTCACATTTAAGGAATACATCTTGCTGGTTTTATGAGGGCTATTGATGATTTTGCTTTCTCGGTTCTAGAAGGCATTTTATGTTTTGACTCCTGCAGGAATCTGATAATCTATTCTATACTGAGTAAAGTGTTCTATATTAGCAGCACTGCTGTAGGGTCCTGGGCATGCACAATGTTTGCCGCCCTTTCTGCTATGTGATCCTGTACGTGCCAGCAAATTGAGCAGCATTACTGTTGTGTGAGCCTGTCATGCATATACCTTAATAACTAATTATTATGTACATTGTGTTGAAAATCTAAGGTTTTGTCACCATTTGTTCTAAGATTTCACAGCCTGGTTGAGGAACAACTCCCTAGAAGAGTAAAACTTACCTTTACTTACCACAAAATGATTTAAAAATATTTCCTTACTCAGAGAATTTAGACTCATTATTTGAAAATGATGGGGCAAAATGCGCCATCTGCCCCTATTTTTCTAAATCCTCTACAAATACATTGTCCTTGCTTTCTCTCCTTACTCTGTCAGTTTAAATCGAAGCAGGTACTTATGACCGGACAATTACTAATTTAAACTGATATCATTGAACTCGGTACAGAACAAACACAGTTTCTCAGGATGTGTACGTCACAAAAATAATAATGGGTTTTAGGTTTTCAAGAATTCCACATTCTAGAAGTCATGAAATTTAAAGACAACAACTGTAACTATATACATTTAGGATGCACATTTGATTGAAACATTACTCTTCCCTTGTTTTCAGTTATACACCTACGAGTTCCCATGCAACTTTATGTGACTTTAATGGCACTATGTTCAATTTGTTTATCATGACACCTTAACGTTTCTTTACTTGATAATTAGGAACTGTCAGGTGGATCAGCTGCTGTTCATGAAACCTGGAGTCCTGAGTCCCATTACTTCTTTCTAGTTCACCACACATTCGTGTTAACCTGTGCAGATTAGTTTATTTCCGTGCCTCAATTGTGTGTAATGAAAATATATTAAAAAAATACTGTTGTGTAGTAAATGCCTCTTTTTGTGTTGTCAACCCCATTTTTTTGTGGACAGTTTTTGCTTATTTTTGAAGTATATGAACTGGGGTACTGCTGAACAGACCCCAGTCTTTGACCTCTGACCCCTAAAACATGGTAAAATTGGCTAATCATCAATTGCTATATATAACTTTCCAGTAAGGCCGTCGTATATGATGTATGAAAATACAACACTGGCATAAAAAGCTAAATGTCGCCTATGGATTGCGGCTCCTATTGTGCCATTTCCTAGGGTTATAGGAAACACATGGGTTCAGGCCTTCAAGTGATGCCGGCTCCTTTTAAACCCGCAGGCCTACCCGTAGAATAAACCTTTTAACAGGAGGGAAACCCTTATTTTAAAAATGTTAATTAAGTCACCTATGTGTAGGTCGTGTACCCCACAAGAGAGAGTACCCTGTGTATCCTGATTCCCTGTATGTTTGAGCTGCTTTCTGGAATGCTGAGAGTGAATGATATACTAGAATGTGGGTATGGAATCTTGAGTGATAGCCAGGGGATGGGGAGTTGTGCAGAGGATGGGGCCCTGAGTAAATCCACTTATTGTTGATGTAACCTAAGGGCCTAACATGGAATTAATAACTTACCTCCTCCCTGAGTGGTTCCAGATTTGTGTATGTAGACTTCTCTGGTCTTCATGCTATTGCAAGATGAGAAGTTTTTCTTGATACTGCTACTTAATAATTGGCATACCTGGGTGGGTGTCCAGCTGCCTGCGCGGGAGTGTCAACTGAGGAGAAAAGGAGGAAGGGCATGGTTGCACAGAGGAGAAGAAGAATGACAATCAGGAAGCTTGTCTTCACATGCTTGAGAGACGCCATTCTTCAGAAGAGTTGGGTGCGGCTGACCAGATGGTTCTATCCTTTGATTTCATCTCCTGTTTTGATCATATATAAGAAGAGTTGGCCTGAGATGGGTGCCAACTGTATTTATTCCATTATTTTCATCATTTTCATCGTCCACTTTTTCCCCCTGATGTTTGCGCTACTGGAGGAGGAATTCAGCCCCTTGAGACCCTCACGGGTATGTAGCCCGCTCTACAAATGGTTGATTGATTGATTGATTGAATTCCTTTGGAATTCTTATTCTGAAATAACTATGCTGTGCTCTTTCTCAACACTGACTCAGGGTGTTTTCAAATCATGCAATATTTATAATCTGCATTCAAGAACTGTACAGATTGCCAAGGAGGTTTTAGCTACCCGTTGCAGCTTTTTCACCCAAAGTTGGATGACGCTTGTCACGTGCATACTGAGTGCAGGATGGCTACTGAAAAGAGTTTTCCTTTCCTTAGACATTAAAGAGGAAACCTTGAGAGCATGGTGGTTTCTCCATATGACCTGTGAGCCATTATGCACAAATACCTTATTTTTCTTCTGGCAGGCAACTGGCAGGGAGTACTGTGCTCCTAGGCAGGGTTTACTGCAGAGACCAGCTGGGGCTGTGTATTCGAACTGCGCATGCTAGATTGGCCAGGATGTTGCTTGTGGCCAGCCTGACATATGTAGTTCAGGCTTACCCAGTCATCATTGCTTTAAGGGGGGCTGAGAAGCAGAGAAACAGCCGCATTGGTCTCTGATGGAGCGCTGTGTTCACCTGTCCCAGCCAATACTTGCACTGCTCTTATGCTGTTTACTATTATAAACCGCATGAGAGCTTTTATTGGCCAAGATGCGTGATGCCTGGTTTTACTTTCTGCATGGCTGCTACACTTATCGCTTCTTGCCTCTACAATATCAAAGGGCACAGCCCACCACGAGGGAGTAATTGTTGCCCCATAGGAGAGCTTTCCTTTTTAACCAGTTGCATGTTGGGCCAGGCACATTTTGTCTCCATTCCCTTGTCCCTGCCGTCCTCTGACAGCATGTTTCTATCTTAACTGTATGAGGATATTCTTTTCCCTGCCAGCATGGTCTGTTGGTGCTCGGCTCCCTCCAAGAATGGATTAGCCCATCCTATCTTACGGTGGAGTGCATGGATTTTGATGCAGCTTGTAGTGCTCATCGGAATCAGGACTTAGAGGAGGTCCAGGCCCAAGGCCGCCCTGATGTTATGGTGCAGCTGTGGGTAAAACCCCGGTTCACTGGAGACACACATGTGCAAGGTAATCATCCTTAGGCCTGCGTTCCTCCACTTGTGAAAGGCCATTAGTGCCCTTCTGTCGCTCATTGAATGGGCTCAGTTCGATGTTCCCCACTCCCGACAATGTCCGTCATCGACTATGAGATTAACGATGTCCCAGTATTAGGAAAATGCTTTGGGGATGGGGAAGACCTTCATCCTTCTTCCTACAGTACTTCCCCTTCCTTGAGTCTTACACGCTGCCCTTAGGCTTCTTCTTCCACTACCTTTCTGTTGGAGCATGGGACCAGGTGCCTTGCTCACTAGCAGTGCATGCATTTCTTCTGTCGAGCAACAAATAGATCACCTGCATTGTGCATGTCTGTACAGACCACTGTCAACATAAGTACTGCCATAGGACCCGCATTTTCTCCACTGAAGGTCTATCTAGACTAATAATAGCTAAGGCCCTCATTTTGAGTCTGACGGTCCACGAACCGCCAGACTCATGGTGGCAGTCTCGCAGCCGCCCTATTATTACCAGGGTGGTCGGCCCACCCTGGGACCACTGCAGCCACTGATGTTCTCTGCCATGGTGTAATCAAGACTCAGTTCCAAATGTGTGACCTACTTGTCCGCTGTGTCTGCCAGTAGAGTACATCAACTAGAATGTGTTGCGGAGGCTGTGATGGTCTGAGGAGGCTGACAAGGTCGCGAGCCTCGGCCTTGGAGCTCGCACCAGCACATGGAGGGCCCTCTTTGACACACGCCGGTGTTGCCAGGTGGGCATTGAGGCCTAGGTGCGCAGGGGCGGGCAAGACTGCTTTGGGGAACAGCGGACCAGGGTGCAGCAGGCGCACAGGATCGCCGGCAACACCGCTCACGGCGTCGGCCTCTTGGCGGGGTTAGAGGTGGCACCCTGGCAGAGACGTTGGCCATTCCGGAAGAGGACAACGTCCAGAGTTACGTGCCTTTTATTCACACCCCTACGCTGGCCTGGCGTACGCCGGATCAGCCAACTCCGCTCGCGCTAACATGGGGGACGTAACAAGCTAAATTTCTGTGTTCTTCCACACTGGCGTCCACTGTCCACTACACTCCAAACACCAGCAGTGTGTGTCAACATGGATCTGTCTGTGGTCTGCATACTGCAGTCTGGCCCTCACATCCATGCCACACTTGGCATTGTATACATTCTTCTTCATCGGTCACTTGCCTCCTTCGCACATGCCTGGTCCCCACCTCTTCCCACATTCTGCTATTGTGTGGCTGAGGTGCCATGCCGTTAATGGCTGATGTACATGGCTGGCGCAGGTTCGCACAGTGAGTTGCGCTGTCGTGTCTGGTGGGTGGGTATGTTGTTCGGCATGTTGTATGTGAGCTTGTGAGGTATGCATTCCCGGTGTTGTGAGTTGCATGATTGTGGTGTTGTGGTGTGTGTTGTGTTCATTTGGTATTTGCCAATGAGCGGTGCATTACCGTGGGTGCCATCCAGGTAGCGCAGGTTGATGATGGACTGTCGGAAGGTGTAGGGATCATGCACATTGCCTTGGTGGTTAGCGTCGACGTTGGTGGAGATTACCCGGTGGTCCCCTATTGCCTGCATATTGATGGGATATGTGCGCTTTCTGTAGTGATTCTTGTGTGCAGTGTTGCCAGGGGGCACAAGTAGGACATTAGTGCAGTCAATTGCCCCCTGACATGTACGGGAAGCCAGCTGTGGTGTAGACGTCTTGATTGCACTCCGGCTGTTCCTGCGCAGTGTGGGGGGAATTATAGATAGTGGGGTACCAAGCTGATGATGTCATCCATGGCCTTTGTGGGGGACTTGGATTGGTCTGGCTGTGTGACTCCTCCATCTCATGCGGTTGTTGGTTGGAGGATACCAGAGGCTGACACGTGCTGCACAGCCAGCAGCTTTGTCTGAGGTGGGATGTTGGTTGTCCGCTCTGTTCGCAACGTCAGCCTGTGGACAATGGTGGTCAGGATGCGGAGGATGGTTGTCCCATCGAGCATGTAGTGGGCAAAGATATTCTCTGGTGTTGGGTCTGTGAGGTTGGTGCACTTTCTGAGGGTCATTGTCTTTGTCTACACTGCCTCCGTGTTGGTCCGGTAAGGGGGGAGGATCCGGGGTGTGGTGGCGTTGGTGTTGTGGCCCTGTTCGGCTTTGCGCTGCATGATCGTTGGATTCATGGCATGTATTGCCCTTCAGGTGTGTCTCTGGGCTGGGCTCCCTTGTGTGGTGCAGGCTGTCGTCCGACTTTACACCAGGTCAGAGGATGTGTTAGTTTCCTGCTGCTAACACAGCTTCTCGCATGTTTTGTGTTCTTATCGCCGATCTGGCTGGTCATTGAGAATGTTGCGGAGTGGTGTTGTTGCGGCTTTTAGCATGGGAACGCTTACTCTGCATCTCATTAGCGATAGTTGCCGGGGTCATCTGTGGCGATATTTTTTGTGGATGCTATCGCAGGTAAACTGGTGATATGGGCTGTTACCACCAGCTTGTGAATGGTGCGATATATTCATCGCCAGTTTGGCTGTGATAAAGTGCCGTTAACTCGGCGATAAGTCATTGAGAATACGTCTCTCAGTCTTCTAAGCCCCTATAACAAATATTTTATTTGTGTACGCTGTAATGAACAGAAATTACTATCATTTGAAATGTACATAGCTGTTTTAAGATAGGAACTTTCCTTGAAATATAAATAACTGATAAAAAATATCTTCGTATGTTTTTCAGGCAATTTTCAAGAAGACAGATGTGAATGGGTCGGGATTCCTTGACAGGTCTGCTTTCCAGAGTGCAGCTGAAACAGCAGGTACACACTCATGTTCTAAGGTGCAGTAAATAGTTTCCCATGTGCACAAACCACACTTTGAATCATCACCTGGCACTTAAATAAATGATAAGATGTTACTATTACTCATCTCAAGTGTGCTCTTTGATTGGTTTCAGATAGATAGTCACTGACTAAGTGTTGCAGAAACTGAAACTTAAGTTTTGTAGGGATGGTGCACAATAAGCCCTGTAGCATGCGCTGAACACACTGGGTCAAGAACGTATGAGACCAGACACATTCAACTGGATGCCAGCAATATTGCATATTACTTTTAAGAAGTTTTAGAACCAAGCAGTTGCACCGTCACTGCCCATGACTGGCTTTCGGGAGTATTTCCCTCTTTCTCGATTGAAAAGAAATAACAGAGCCTACCGAATGAAACGGTTCCTTTCACAGTTTCTTCTTACACAACTCCATTCTCCCATAGGTTGACCATTCCAAAGTTGCATCCTTCTGCATCCTCATCCTTCCATTTCAGGTTTCATTTGTTGATTCCGACTCGTTCACCAGCAATCAGAGACTTCCTCTAAATATGTAACCTTATCTGTGACATTATTGTGACATTACTTCTTCAGCATACTTCTTACCCTTCAGCTGTGTCCTTGGGGCCAAATCACGATGGGCTTTTCCAGTGGAGAGCTAGCAGAGCGCCTGTTTTATGTTTGTAGGGCGAAAAGGGAATTATATTAACCACTATTTCTCTTTATTTTCAGACAGCATAGCTCAAAAAACAAAAAGAGGTGACCAACAATAACTCAATGTTTTCGAGCAGTACAGTCTGCAAATCCAAAATTATATTTTGACTTCTTTTCACCAAGGGCCATCCTCTTGGTCGCTCCCAGTTAGGGGTGGGGGTTTGATGTGGCATCTCTGGTTTGATATGCTTCATTTTTAAAACTCAGATACTTTGAGAATAGAGGAATAACCAAAATAGGAAGATCAGACATGCATGCTGATGAACCCCGGTCTGTTGTGGAAGAACGCTGTACATCCCATACTCTGTCGGACTCTGCCTACAGAGCCACTGGTGATGGCTTCTCTTTTCCTTCTGACAAACAGTAGAGAAAGAACGACACGTGGGCACCCTACAATCGGTCAGGAGGTTGTGGTGTCTGGGTAAAGAGTGCAGTCTGCCTTGAGGGCTACATGGTGCTGCCGGAGGAAGACTTCAGGCCAGGGGACTGCTAGACACAGGTGCAATTTATGTTATCCAGGCACAATCTTGTGTCACTTTGAATTTAGTTTGTTATGTGAAATTCCCAAAAATGCCCTATTACACCACGTGCGGTACAAAAGGGGGTGGTGATGGACGGAGCATCTGAATCAATCAAACACTCACACCCAGTCAAAAGATCTGGGTTTAATCCATCACCGTTCTTTAGCCCACACTGCCAACCCAGTTCAGACATGGCTATATGCAAATCATCTGACCCTGTGCCTCATGGGAACAGTCCAGCCCGAACTGCCAAGCCATGCCTTCCCTGGACTGGAAACAAGCTTCTGAGGACCAGTTTCTGGCATTCCAGCCGTCTTCAGCCCGGCTTGCTTGAATCCAGTGGCAAAGTGAGCAAGGGACTCACATCTGAGCATACCCTGCCACACTTATGGCGGCCAAAAGCGGTACAAAAGGGGGTGGTGATGGACAGAGCATCTGAATCAATCAAACACTCACACCCAGTCAAAAGATCTGGGTTTAATCCATCACCGTTCTTTAGCCCACTCTGCCACCCCAGTTCAGACATGGCTATATGCAAATCAGTCTGACCTTGTACCTCATGGGAACAGTCCAGCCCGAACTGCCAAGCCATGCCTTCCCTGGACTGGAAACAAGCTTCCGAGGACCGGTTTCTGGCATTCCAGCCGTCTTCAGCCCGGCTTGCTTGAATCCAGTGGCAAAGTGAGCAAGGGACTCACGTCTGAGCATACCCGCCACACTTATGGCAGCCAAAAGCGGGACAAAAGGGGGTGGTGATGGAGGGAGCATCTGAATCAATCAAACACTCACACCCAGTCAAAAGATGTGGGTTTAATCCATCACCGTTCTTTAGCCCACTCTGCCACCCCAGTTTAGACATGGCTATATGCAAATCAGTCTGACCCTGTGCCTCATGGGAACAATCCAGCCCGAACTGCCAAGCCATGCCTTCCCTGGACCAGAAACAAGCTTCCGAGGACCGGTTTCTGGCATTCCAGCCGTCTTTAGACCGGCATGCTTGAATCCAGTGGCAAAGTGAGCAAGGGACTCACGTCTGAGCATACCCTGCCACACTTATGGCGGCAAAAAGCGTGGCGTAATTTCGCACCATTTGTGGAAAAGATTTAGAATGAGTGTACGGGAACAAATACCAATGGCCAGGACATGAGCAGCTGGTGTTTGTGAAATTAGTCCAGATGTCCAAAATGGGTGGAGAGCATGAATTTCATGCTAAAATAAAGTGACACTTGTGGACACTACTAGGAGCTACGAAAGGAGGCCAGGCCATGATCTTCATACACATACACCAAAACGCTTGAGGTCAGGCAGCCCTCAGAGTAAACTCCTGGTGGCTGAGCTTGGAATAGAAACTAAAAACCCTTCTGGGCCAGAGAAATATTGAAATAAGTGATCTGATGGTGAGCAGCATTTCATGGGCCTTCATGGAGCTTGGTAGTTCATTAAATATTCCTCAAAGAGCTTGGGGAGTGTGGGGTTCCACTCAGGAGTGGGGAAGTGGAGTGGCACATTGTTCAGGAGTTCTGTAATGCTCACTTTCCAATAGTCTCCTTGACACAGGGAGCAACATGTGGGGAATGGCTGCCCCCATGACCTGAGGAGAGAGTCATAGAGAGAAGAAGGAAAGCAGTGAAGTAGGAAGAGGCAAACTCCCATTCCTCCTGCCCACGCAACTAAAGTGGACACTCTTGGGAAGGAGAGAGTAGAGCAGAAGCCAGCAGCCCCCCAATTGATAGAAGAATTGTTGCCTGAAGGGTGAGGAGCTGGTCTGACCTTACAGGCGTGTGCTCCTGTACAGTCCAGTGGAGCCAGTACATATGTGCCCTACCAGAGAGGCAGGCTAGCCACGTGGCAAAACAGAACAGAAACAATGAGACCTTTGGCCACATAAAAGGAGGTGCCAGAGGACAAATGGAGCACCCCCAGAATCCCCTGCTGATTGATAAAAATGTGCTTTCTTGCACTTTGTTTTGTGGGTGGGCACACAGGAGCAGTCGTGCCCCCTCCCATAAGGACCACAGACGCATTCCACAGAATTTCTATTTGCCACCCTGAGGCTCCGGGGTCCAAGAAGAGTGACCCCAGATGACATTATTTGGATTTGTAGCTTCTTCTGGAACTAGGGTTATTGCCCTGAAGCTTTGGGGGGCTTTGGGGTGCATAGTCCCTTACTGTTAGGTTCTCAGTGGTGGCAAGGGAATCTTGTGCAAAGTAGAAATGAGACTCTGAAATGGGATGTCCTTTGTGTTAATGCTTATTGTTGCAGGGATTGTATGTGCAAATGAATATTATATTCCGAGCATGTTTCTGCAACAAATTAAAGTTAAAATCTGTGTATTTGTATGATACAATTATGGAATGTTCTCCATGACTGAAATGCATCATGAGTGAAGTGGCTACATTCTACCATGATATTATATAGGACACTATGCACGCCTGGTGATGCACCAGCCATTAGAGGTGCTTAAGGCATAGGGGGTCCTGTGTACATTTAGGGAGTTTTTTGAACATGTGAGCTTTCTGGGTTGTGTGCCCCTTGTAGAGTGTGACGCCCCTTCAAAGGATGTACACATGGTAATTTACACATGCCGATATGTATATATTTTGCACAGTATTTATTTTTGTGTGTAATAAAGTATATTGCCTTCTTAAAAGCAGAAGTGCTGATTTGAGACTGATTTAGTACTGGTGGTACCCAGTGTGACAATGTTTGTTGGTGCCCCCACATCCATGGTGGAGGTGGAAACCACCTCCATCATGGATTCCCTCATCACCACATTTTAACAGTGCCCCTCAAGTTTTCATAACCACTCTCTTTCAGATGCATTTTGTTGCAGGGATTCTGCTCTTACACAGAACTGTGCACAGAGACCCAGAACCTCAGTGTATTGTGGTGGACCAAAAACTCACCTCAGTACCTAGAACCCCTAACCGACTAGCTTCAGAGTCACATTAGCTCTTCGTCCTATAGCAAAGGTACCAATGATTAGACAACCCAGAACATGTGACTTAGGTCACTCTCAGGAATGGTGGGAATCCAGAACAATCTTTCGTTTGTTATTCTAATACCAGTCCACAACGTGAGTAAATAGAGACACGGAAAACTTTAAAATGTTTATTTTAACGATGTGCTCTAAAATGATTAAAAATAATACGATCAGCATTGTTACAATTCCATAAAACACAAAGGGAGAAATAATTTTATAATGATAGTGGAAACAGGTCCTATAGTGCCTTATATACCACCCTCCCTGGTTAGGAACTATGTTTTATATAATAATAGAAGGTCTATTAGGCTTGAATGGGGAACCCCATACCTCCAAGATCAGCAGAGGTGAATCACATCAGGATCTGCAAAAGCTCTCTATCTCTGGAATCGGATTTTCTCCAAGTGTTCAAATCATGCATGCAGTGCAATACTAAAGGCACCAGAATTCCAGCTAGCCGCAGCTGCGTACAAGTTGTGTATAGAGCATGGGCCGATCAACCCGAACAACAGCTAACATTGTTATGATAAACTTGGAGGCTTCAGCACTCACTGTACAGACTAAGGTTGAGATGTAAGTCTAGGGATTTTGACAACAAGCCATTCCCATCTGAAGAAATGTACACAGCCTAACTTACAACAACAGTTACATATAGTGTTGTGTGCAAAAACAGCAAAAAGGTAAAATGGTGTTTAAACTTCTAATAAGCCTATGCTAACATAGCAATGTGCGGAAGCAGGGCCCTGCCTTCAGTACAATTTAACTAGTTATATAGCGCCACTCATACTAGTGTAAGGTGTCAGAACGCTTTGCATCACACAGAGACAAACAACCATAAGTGTGTAAATCTGGCTATAGGATATGTTACATAAGCGAGAGGACTACAAGATGTGGGAGTGACATGCCGTCCATACTGCTACGCAGTATAGTTTAAGAGTGCTTGGTCTGGAGAAGCACTAACTCAGAATTGAAAATGGAACACCATAGTTTGGGGTTATTTTTAATAACAAGAATCGATTTCTACCCAAATGAACTATATTTGCTCTAATATATACTTTACAATGTGCATGCAGTTTTTTTTATAGCAGTTAGTAATTCACTGTTCTAAATTAGAATTTTAACTTATAAACTGCAAGTATCAAAATATGTTTCTTAGAAAAGCAATAACCCACTGACCTATTTACATAACATGCACGCTATGATTTGCTCAGTACATGTTCTTTGAAGCAGGCATATTAATCATCTGTGTTTTTTTATGTTCACTAAAAAACCTCAACTAGACAAAACTGGATCTCTCTCCAGGAAGAACATTAATCACCGGAGTTATCTTGACATTTTTTTTGTTGCCTGGGCATTGCTGGAGGCAAGGAACGGAGCAGCAGGTGCTTTTGAGACCAAAATAGCACTGCCAGAAGTCAACACCCGTGCGGTGGAACCAGTCACGCTGCCCTAGAGCCAGCCCTGGTGCTGATGGGAGAGCAACTGATTAACTCTTGTTTGTTTCCCTGCTGAGGTTTGACTCTCTAGCGCACAGCACCCATACTAATTAAAACACAGCCTGCTCTGCCTTGCTACCCTGAGAGTCAAAAGCTAAAAGGAGTACTTGGTTACCAGTTTGGACGTCCACAGTATCGGGGTTCAAGACAAGAGATGCAACGCACCCTAGTTGGCGCAGTTGAGGCCAAGTGCCTTCTCGCTGCCTGGGATCATCTGAACCGGATCACTCACAATGATGCCTTGTTAAGAGTCCCTAGGATAAGGAATCTGAAATGGGGTGGCAGAAGTTTCCAATACCTAGCCCCAAAATTATGGAATTCCATGCCCCTACATCTTAGAACTCAAAAAAGTCTACCCCAATTTAGGCGGGATCTTAAAACTTGGCTGTTTTAATATTTGGCTGCATTATTCTGTTTCATCTCCTCTACCTTGTACCTATATTTCTGATAGTCCAGCGCTATGACGCCATTGGCATACACGCGCTTTACAAAAACCCTCATTTCATTTCATTTCATTTCATGTTTTCTTTTAGGCAAACTGTTGTGGTTTCAGAAGAACGTTACTGGAGCTCCTGGAGGATCTGTTGCCACATGAGAGCACCAGTTTCTGGGCCAGATACCTCGGAGTGCTGTGATGTAGGGCTTTGTGAGACATACAAGCGATTTTTCTTTGAATAACTGCTTCGAAAGGTAGCCAGTTAAGATCTCTAAGGTTAGGGTAAATGTGACAGTGTCTTTTAGAGCCTGTGATGAGCCTGGCTGCTGAGTTGATTGATGCTCTTAGAGGGGCTGTTGTAGATCTGGGAAGTGCGCAAAGAGTAGCACTCCCATATTGAAGTCTCTGGATTACTAGTGCTTGTACTGCCAGTTTGAAGTCATTTGTTGCAAGGAAGGGGTTTAAGTTTCTCAATGTGTTCATCTGATAGTTTGCTCCTTTTGTTGCTGCACTGATGTGGTTCCGCATGTTTAGATTTCTGTCAAAAGTTAATCCCAGCAATAAGAGGTTGGCAGTTGAGCGCTGTTAGTTGTTTAAGCCATTCTTGTATAATGGTTGATTGGTTGGGTGGAGCAATTAGTAGGACTTCAGTTTTCATGGTGTATAGTTTCAGGTGGTTTTCTGCCAGCCAAGTCTGAGTTTTTTGTGGCGTTAGATTGAAAGATTCAATGTCATCCAGAGATTTGATCTTTAAGTATAGCTGTGTATCGTTTATGTACATGTGATAATGGATGCTTGAAGTGCTAAGAATTTCGGTGAGCGGTTCCATGAATAGGTTAAAAAGTGTAGGTGAGAAGGATGAGACCTGCCAGACTCCTAATGTGACTGGGACGGCGATGGACAAGGATTGTTTAACCTTGAATCTTTGTGATCTGTTTTGGAGGAAAGAGGTGAACCAATTTAGAACTGACCCTGATAAGCTTATTCTATATTTCAGGAGGTCTTGCAGAATGTCATGTTTGACGGTGTCAAAAGCCGAAAATAGGTCGAGCAGGATTAGCAGACAGGCTTCATTTTGGTCTAGGATTTTTAGTGCCTCATCTATTATGTGGGTCATGGCCGATTCCGTACTGTGCCCTGCACGAAAGCCGGATTGGTATTGGTTGAGCAGGTTGAAATGGTCTATGTAGTTGCCCAGCTGGATGTGTACACATTTTTCCTAAGAGTTTAGCCAGAGTTGGGATGTTGGCGATCGGGCAGTAATTATCTAGGTCTGTGAGGTCTGCCATTGGTTTCATTAGGATTAGGGACACCTGCCGTGATTTAAGGTTTCTGGAATGATTCCTTGAAGTAGAGGGGTATTGATAATCTTAGTCCATAGTAGCAGTAGCAGCCGTATGAAGTCTTTTAGGTTCAAAGCTGTGAGCGCTTTTAATATTGCCTCTTCGCTATAAGTTTTGAAGGAGGACCATGCAGCGTTGTTTTTGAGGGTGAACATAGGTGTGCATACGATTGGGGTTGCTAGAGGGGGAGATGAAGTGTCCTTATGAGTGTCAGTATGAGTTCCTAATGCATTAAGTAGGTCCGTCTTCATATTTTTTGTCTTCTTAGTGAAGAAGGAGGCAAATTCTTAGCAGCTGGGTAGTGCGCCTAGTCTAGCTTGGGCGGGTGAGGTAAGCTATTAGATTGGGTTTTGTCTAGTTCAAATAGTTTTTTGGGTCCATTCTTGGCTTGGTCTAATTGATTTCTGAAAAAGTCTGCTTTTGATCGTCTGATCTTTCTATAGTAGGAGTTTCTGGTGGCTTTTAGCAGCTTAAGGTGGCCAGGGGATGGTGGTTATCTCCATCACCGTTCAATTAGTCTCAGGGACCATCTGTCCTCATTGAGTCTACTGTCGTACCATGGTTGTGAATCTTTTGTGGAGAGCATCTTCAGCTGTAACGGAGTTAAAGTAGTGATTTCTCAGAGCTTGAACATCAGATAGGCCTTCAGGGAGAAGCAAGAGGTTGACACTAGAAGATGTGAGTAAGTTGGTGCTGGCATTTTTTAGGTTTGTCATCCATATTTTAGGTCTTGTAGGTTGTGATCAGTATAATTGTATTGATTCATTAATGAAGAATGTGATGGAATGGTGGTCAGACCAATCACAGGGGAGATTCGTTCCCAGCTGAATGGATTCAACATTGAAAATAACCAAGTCTAGGATTGAGCCTATGTCGTGTGTGGGGCTGTTGCAGATTTTGGGTAAGGTCAAGGTCTGAGAGGAATTCTTTGAAGCAATTAACCGCAGAATCATTAACCACTTGGATGCTAAGGTGTTTTATGGCTTCCCATGTAATTTCCATTGAAGTCAATGGAAACTCCATGACGAGCTGGGCTCGTCATGAGCGTCGAAGGGGTTAAGGTCATTCTAATGGAGATTGAGATCTCCGAGGTATATTTGGGTATTTTGTTGTTCGGTATTTGTAGACACGATATTGATGATTTGTTCAGTGAAGGGGAGGTTGTCACCTGGAGGGTGCTAAACTGTGTGCAGTGAAGAGACTGGTTTGTTTTTACTTGTGATATCTATACAGAGGTATTCACATGAAGATAATACCGGTGAATGTGAGTGGTTCACTGAGAGACTGTTCCGATGTATGCAGGCAATACCGCCTCCTGGTCTATCGGATCTATCTAATCTGGTGATGTCATGGTTTGGGGAACCAGTATGTCAAGGATTGGTGTAGACGACTCATTTAACCATGTTTTGGTCAGAAATAGGAGGTCAGGTTCTTGAGTGAATGTGAGATCAGCTATATCAGAAACTGTTTGTTGCAGGAAAAGTGATTAGTACTATTTCAATTAGTACCAATCTCCCTTCCTGTTAGTACCAATCACCCTTCCTGTAACAAATAGTTTATATTACGTGCTCTAAGGTTCCTAGTTTTTAATATGAAAGGCTTGTCACTGACCGCATCTTAACTGTTAATGTAGAGACCACTCTCAGGCTAAGAGGGCTGATCTGACTAAAAGGCAGTAATGTTTACAAAGCTTCTGGATAGAAGCCCACAGACCACAGCAGAGGTCATACAACTAGAGATCTAAAATGGAAAAAATATGGGGGCATATTCTCAAGGACTTATCACCGAGCTAGCTGCACTTTATTGCAGCCAAAGTGGCGATAAATGTATCGCCCTATTCACAAGCTGGTGCTAACATCCGATATCACCAGTATTCTTGTGATAGCAGCCACAAAAAACATCGTCACAGATGACACCGGCAACTAACTCTAATGATATGCAGAGTGGGCGTTCCTGTGCAAAAAAGCCGCGACAACACCACTTCGTAGCGTTCTCAACGACCAGCCAGATCTGCAATAAGATCACAAAACATGCGATAAGGCGGGTTAGAAGCAGGGATTAAACACCTGCTCTTATCTGGTGTAAAGTCGGATGACAACCTGCACCATAAAAGGGAGCTACTGATCATGCAGATCAGACACCCAAGAGGGCCACAACACCCACCGCCACCCCCCCCTTCCGGGGCCCTACCCCGGGCACCCCCCCTGGACGAAGTAATTTTACATCTACTTTACGAAATCATGAACAAAACAATTCGCCTGATGTTGCACAATTACAACAATTACCATTCATGTGTGGTCAGAAAAAGGAGATTCATCCATTCATCGTTGAATTTCCAAACAAATCATATTATTGAAATTAAACTCAAAACAACTATTGGGAAGAGTCATGGTGGGTTTCTCTAGACAGATTCATCCACATCTTTGTCCTCTGGTGTTTCATAGGCCTCATATGTGGGTGGTGCTGCTCTGTCTCCAGAACTGTGTGGCAGTGACACATCAGGGGCCAGAGGTGGAATGTCTGACGCACTGTGTGGCACTGACACTTCAGGGGGCGGAGATGTGGATGGAGTGGTAGCAGCAGCATTCATCCGTGCCAGGCCTTGTAGCAGCAATGCCATGAGGAGGGTCTGCAAGCCATGGAAGAACCCAGCTACCTCTCGCTGGTGTGCAGACGTGGCAGCCGCTCTTTCCACCTGCGTCCACTCCATGTTCTCCATGATCCTCCGCATGTGTCCCAACTCCCGGGTGACATTGCTGGAGCCACTCTGACTAGACAGTTGTTCTTGTCTCCGAGTCAGGACTCCAGAGATGTCAGCTATGGATCGTTGGAGAGCATGGAGAGGACTGTGGGTGTCCGTTAGGGACTGTGAGTGGTTCCTGATGATACTTAGACACCCACGTTTGGCATCTAGGGCCAGATGTAGGTAGCCCTTTACCGGTCGGAAACGGCCGAAAATACCGATTTTCAGCCGTTTCCGACCGGTAAAGGGCAATGGAGATGTAGGGCCTCAAAAAACTGACATAATCGGTACTTTTACCGAATCGGTAATTTTACCGAATCGGTAAAATGACAGAATCGGTAAATTTACCGATTCTGTAAATTTTACCAATTCGGTAAATTTACCATTCGGTAAAATTACCGAATATGTATTTTGAGATGTAGGTAGCACTTCTAACAGTGCTACAGGGCCTTTAGAATTCGGTATTTACCATGCAATACAATTGCATGGTAAATTACGAATTCTTGTGTACATGCACATCTGTGCATGTACACCTGTGCCATGTGGCTCACAGACATGCCCTAAGGGCATGTATGTGTGCCACATGGCGCACAAGCCAGTTACAGGGGTGCAACAGGGTGTCAAAGTGACACCCTGTCCCCCTTATTAATTCGGTATTTTTACCGATTCGGTAAATACCGAATCGGTATTTGCTATTGAATCCTACAAGGCCCATAGGATTCAATTGCAAATACCGATTCGGTATTTACCGAATCGGTAAATACCGAATCTTACCGATTCGGTAAAAAATAGATTTTTTACCTACATCTCATTTACCGATTCATAAATACCGAATCGGTAAAATTCGGTATTTATGAATCGGTAAATGAGATTTACCTACATCTGGCCCCTAGTTTGGATGCCATGTGGTCAAACCCCACCCGTACCTGTTCAGCCACCTTCTCCTGGCACCCCAACACACGGCGTTTCGAAGGACGTGTTGTTTGTGGCGGTCCTGGGAGGCAGTTGTGGTGGTGGGTGCTGCTTGCTGTGTGGTCTGTGCAGGGTGTGGGGTTCTTCACGATGCAGCTGGGCTGCCCTGCTCCTAGAGGTGAGTTGATGTAGCTGTCAATGAACTCTTTGCGGCCGTCGGTGTCGAAGGTGTGGAGGTCCTCTTTGTCATCAGTGAATAGAGATTCGGCCTGCTCTGCAGGAGGTGTTGAGTTTCCCTCTGCAATGTGAAGGGGAGATGCTGTTTAACTTTGTGTTCACATGTATGTTGAAACATTGTACATTTTTACATACAGACTGCATGACAGTGTACATTGTGACGGTCTGAGAGGCGCTGCCTATTTGATGCGGGACAGTGGACATTTCTACAACATCACAGATGTATGTTTGTACTTGTACATTATCAACTCACATTTTGCTGTTATGCCAAATTTGATTGGCTAGTTTCTACACACAAGCTGCACCAGTTGTGTCCTCTGTTCTGTTGTGAACGTGTTGCAGTTTGTACCACATTGTTGTCAATGTTGATGTGCTCTGCATGTTATGTATGTATGCTGCATTTTGGGAGATTCGCCCCTGCAGCTCTGATTTTGCTTATACAGCTGAGATGTTGCATACTTGGCTACGTTGGGCTCTTGGTGGGAGTTGGGAGTCTGGGGCATGGTTTGTCCGCAGAAGTGTTGTTGATGTCAGGGGTTGTTTGTGCATGTGGATGTGTCAGAGTGTGACCTGCTCTGTTATGGAGGTGGTCCACACTCAGCCAGCTCAGTGTCGTAGCGTGCAACATGTCATGATATATTGACTGCAGCAATGCTATTCATCATGCAGTGTAACTTGCATTGTCAGTGTGGCTCACAAACATGCCCCTTTGCTGGGTTTGGCACATGTGCATGGGTTGGTTGTGAGATTTGTGGTGTGTGGGAAGGGCCCACTCTGGGCACATAGTCGATGGGGGCTTACTTGCTGCTTCTAGGTATGCTGCAGTGTGACAAGGGGAACAGAGACATGCTCCAGAGTCATTGTGGGTGTGCACTGTGGAATGGAATGGAGTGGAATGGAATATATTCTTATATAGCGCAGACTGTCACCCTACAGGTATCCTGGCGCTTTGATCGAAGTAAAGTTAAACCAATCAGCAGCTAGCTTCCAGCATTTAGAGGAAGAGTAAAAAGGAGTCAAACCCTAGGAAAAAAACATGTTTTAATATGCTTCCTAAACTCAGAAAAGGAGTCCATTTGTCTAATATTCTGGGGAAGCTTGTTCCAAAGGAGAGCGGCAGTCACACTAAATGACCTTCCTCCCATCCTGGAGCGTTTAAATCTAGGGGTGACCAGCAGACTAGCACTTGAGGAGCAGAGTTGTCTTTTGGGATGATACCAGGAAAAATGTTCTTGTAAAGGAATAGGGCCTGTTGTGTGCCATTGTGCCCATCTCCCCCTTTCCCCCCAGTCCCGGCTGTTGTGTCAGGTCAGGTTGAGCAGTGTCCGGTCCCCCAACTCCTACCAGCAGATCTCCACACTGATGACTGTGGACACCATTTCCTCACTCTCATCCAGCTCCTCCTATGGCGCTGAACTCCCACCTCCAGTCTGCATTGCTGCCATCTGGTTGTAGGCGAGTTTCTACTTGGTTTTGCGCTTCACATCATTCCAGCGCCTCTTGACCTCTTCCATTGTCCTCCTCAGCACTCCGACTGCATTCACCTTGTCCACGATGGACTGCCATATTCCATTTTTTGTTGCCAATGACACAGTGGAGGTGACGAACAGTAGTTGATGGTGTTCTATCACCTCCATTATCAGGATCCTGTTTTCCTGCGGACTAAACTGCGTCTTCCTCTTCTTCTTGTCCTTGCCCTTCCCTGACCCCGAGGTCCCAGGCTGGTCCTCCATGGGGGTTGTGGGGTTCTGGTTGTCCTCTGTACTTGCTCCGGCTACCTCCATTGTGCTTTGCAGTTGTTTTGCTTTTGTTTATGTTTTTTTGTCTACTTTTATAGTGATTTTTCCCGCCTGACCTGTGTGAATTGCAGGCCTGGCAAAGATTATTGCAGATTTTTTTATCGCGGTTGGGCCCATCGTAACTTTTTTCACGTTGGGGTTTACATTTTTATTGCCGTCCCGGTGACTTTATTGCAGACATTTGACGCGTTATCGGGGAAATATCGCATGTTACCGCCGATTTGTGATTAGGACGTTAACACGAAATTATTTTCCCGTGATAGACAAGGATATGAAACGTTCTTGAGAATATCCCCCATGGAGAGACAGCCTAGCCAGATGGAATATGAAATAAATGAAACATATAACAGGAAAGTATATTTTATTACCATGCTCTTCAAGTGGCAAGGGGTAGTATTAAGAAAGAGAGGGGTTGATGTGGAATTGGAAGCAGAGTGTACGGCTTTAGGGAGCAGTGGGAACAGATGCACGTTCTGTAGTATGGGTCACACTGATGCTTCTGTGGTCTTCTTTTTCAGAACTTGATGTGAGCAAGGAGATGCTGCAGCTGATATTTCAAAGATATGGAGACCCTTCACAGAGAATGAATATCATTGATTATTTATGCTGCATGATTCGATTTAAAACAACTTCTAGTAAGTTGTATTGTCGTAAATTATGTGTGAATTTTAAGTCCCATTGTCGTGCACTTATTTATTTTATTTTTATTTGCAGAGTTTTATATAGCGCGAACTAGAACCGAACCGAATCAGTTATCAGAGCGCTTTACATAGCACCAGTTACGTTACATGAGGACACTTTCATTTTTAGGCACGGGGAGATTAAGTGATTTGCCCAGAATCACAGGGGGTTTTTGGCGTCGTTACCGAGACTCGAACCAAGTTCCCCAGGTCCGAGGTCGAGCGCCTTAGCCGTTAGGCCAACCCCTCTCCCCACTTCTATCATCATTCACTCTTTAAACATTTTCTCTAATTTAAAAGTTACCATGTGATGACAAAAGAACCATAAAAACAATATTGCCTTTAATTTGTGGCAGTAACATTATTTAATGACCTCTGCTCAGGAAGTCAACTGCTTTCAGTACTCTGCACTGTTAGTATGGGCTCAATTAGTTAGGGCACATTACACAGTTATTATGCTTTAAGTTACTATGCCAATCTACTGCATTTTTATATAGCAAATGCATCGTTATTCAAGTCACCTGGCAAACCAGGTCTGAAATAAAACACCTGCAGTGCCTAGATCATTTCTGTACACTTGCAGACAACTGATTGTGCAGGGTTCTAACTGGGCACACAAAAATCTAAATCTGTGCAACCTTCGACATACTTTGGCCGTAATGTGAAAGCTCAAACCGTACTTTTATGCCATACTTGTAAAGATCATTTAAAAGAGCTGCTGTAACTCAAAAATATTTTATCTTCGATACTTTGCTTCCTTACTCTTTACGCGAAATCACAGTTTTTCTCTGATTCTTTCTGGTCTTGTTCTGGCTAATGAAGAGAAACAAATAAATGAATTGATAAATAGGAGAATATATTTATAGTGCCTATCAATGTTTGACAAAAATTGCTCCACTTGTTAAAGCTATAAACAAAAACCATTTATTCACAAACGTACTGACTACGGAGCAGATTTACAACTTCTGGCGCATCTCTGCTAATCAGCAGGGATGAGCCAGAACAGTTGCGACACGCCAAACCACCCAAGCGCCACCACTGATGTGCATGGATGGGCAGATGCATGTCGCATCCCTCGGCGGAAAGGCGGCGCATTGCTGGAGTTGCGTTGCAAGCGCGACGCAGCTCCAGCAAGGCTCGGGGTGACCCTATACCTAACATGCTGCGGCAATCCTTACACCTGCTTCAAGCAGGTGCAGGGTTTTGACGCAGCATGGCCGTAAAAGTGATTCAGTGAAATCTTGTAGATTTCACTGCGTCACTTTTACGAGGCGTACCTGCGAGGGAACGCCCACCCTGCACCGGAACGCCCACATGAAACCTGACGCAGGTTTCATGTGGATTCAAAAAGGGGGTGGTGATGGACAGAGTATCTGAGTTAATCAGAACACTCCTACCCAGTCAACAGATCAGGGCTTGATCCATCACCGTTTTTTAGCTCACTGCACCATCCCAGTTCAGAACCTGGACAGACTAATTTGCATATAGCCAGGTTCTGAGCTGGGATGGGGCAGTGAGCTAAATAACGGTGATGGATCAAGCCCTGATCTTTGGACTGGGTAAGAGTGGTCTGCTTAATTCAGACACTCTGTTCATCACCACCCCCTTTTCTGAATCGTTTTTGGCCACTATAGGTGTGGCAGGGTATACTCAGACATGAGTCCCTTGCTCACTGCTCCATCAGGATTCAAGCAAGCCGGGCCGACGACGGCTGAAATGCCAGAAACCGGTCCCCGGAAGCTTGTCTCCTTTCTGGTGTAGAATTGGCTTGGTAGTTTGGTCTGCCCTGTTCCCATGATGCACTGGGCCAGGGACAGACTAATTTGCATATAGCCAGGTTCTGAGCTGGGATGGGGCAGTGAGCTAAATAACGGTGATGGATCAAGCCCTGATCTTTGGACTGGGTAAGAGTGGTCTGCTTAATTCAGACACTCTGTTCATCACCACCCCCTTTTCTGCAGGTTTCATGTGGAGCAGGGGTTTACAACGTGACGCATCTCCCTAGATTCATCACGTTGTAAATACGGCACAACAAAAGTGAGGCAACCGTGGCGTAAAAGTGTCGTAAGGGGCTTGTAACTCTTCCCCTATGCATTTAAAATGGATTACTATTGAAGTCTCTTTTTACACACTTCTTTTTCTTGTGATTTTAGAAACATTGCGGTTTCTGCCCAGAGATGGAAATGGACTTTATCTCAGTAATGAAATGGTGAGTCACCTAAATGGAGAGTGGCATATACAGTGGGATTTGTGACAAGTAAGATGAAATAACCTTTAAAACTCATACAGTTTTGTGTCATGTGGGTAACTCCATTGTTTAGTGCAATCTTTTGCAAACTGCACTTCCGGCTTACCTTCGTTGGTTACCCATGGCTAGGAAAGGAAAGTCAGACACGCATTGGTTGCTATTTTTTTGATTTAGTGGTAGAGTTTGAATCTCATGATCCAGACCCAAGGGGTGTCTCGCGCTTTACAAGGGGTTTGCACAAATACATGGGTACATAGACAAGCATTTACTGTTTTCGCTAGCTTTATGTGTTCCCTGGATACAAAATGAACACAAGGGAAGGTCATGAGCCCGTTTGTTTGACAGAGAAGGAAATAGATCAGGGGCGGCTCCTCCATTAGAGCTTAGGAGTGTTGCCCCACTGACATCCCCCAGAATGGTAATGAAGTTAATTTATTAGCATTTTATTTTTCATCAACCTGTTCTAAACCGAGTGTCAGGATGGGGTGGGGCTTGCTGAGAAGCAGCAAGTAGAAGGGCTGCCTGTGCAAAGTTTAAAATGCGCATGTCTCTTTGGCCGACGGTCTTTGTGGTCTTGACCAACCAAATATGCACATTTTAAACTCTTTATTGCAGCTGTCTTAAACAACTAGGTTAGCAAAAGCACAGGCCTCTTGAGAGCACTGGGAGAGGCCGCTTCCACCAATCCTGGTGCTGCTTTCATGCTTGTTACCGGCATAAGAGCAACACCAGGATTGGTTAGGGGAATTTTCTGGAGGCCGCGAGCGTGGATGAGACAGAGAACATGGACCGGAGCAGGATGTCATACAGCAACCAAGTTAAGTGGCTATTTCTTTTATTTACTGTTGCCACTCACCTTGCATGCATGCACCCACCTACCACCCACTCTTCCTGGATGCCAGCCGCTATTGTCCATGATCAAAGTTTGCACTGGAGTAATGGATTATCATTAGAGATACCCCTGTACCATTAGTTGTTTTAGATCTTTCTTGAAAGCCTCATACCTCTACATTTCTGATCATTTGTACTTATAGTGACAGAAATTGAGTTCAGGGTGCCACCTGAAACAAAAAAATGAAGAGATGTTTCTTTGCTCCTTCAACCTTTGCAGTTTCCTGGACCTTGGATGGTTCTTGCATTTTGGAGCAGCTTCCTCACACACACATGAGTTTTGTGCCAGGTATGTTAGTGAGCCACAATGCATGGCTTTGTGTGTTGTAAAGACTATTTTGAAAGTGCCTCAATCAGTGATGGGAAACCACTTTGGAGTCAACAAAGGCTGGTGTGATGTGTTCAAAACACTTCACTCCTGTGAAAAGCCACTTTCCCGCATGTAGAGATGCTGTCAGTGAAACTAGGTGGGGCTTAGGGATGCTAGTGTCAAGCCTCAAAACTCTAGTGATTGCATCTCTGTTTTGAAGACGATGCAGGTATAAAGGGTGTTATCCTTTCCAAAGGTTTCATGTGGTGCTGAGCAATCTGTGTTATTGCTTTTATTTGCGTTATGGAAAACAAGGGTTCCTAGCTTATTTGGAATAGTCACAATACAGTATAGAACACAATGGACTACTATACATTAAATTCTCCCTGCCCAGCCGGACAAGGAATTTATTTACCAATAAATGTCAAATTTTATCACAAAATTTTATCAGACAAGTAGTATGACACAAGCCTGTGCCGTACTTAAAAAAAGGGAAGATAGAGAAAAGTGAAAAGGGTGTTTTCAGGCAAGAGAAAAGAGCAAGTCAGGGCACTTATAAATGAAAAGAGATAGTGACAGTGTCGCCTGGAGTGAAACAAACAATATCAAATTTAAAATGCTACATGTATGTACACTCATAGGTGTCGACGTTTCGATCCCGTCGCTCAATTAGTTAATTGGGATCATCATCAGGACTTTAAAATTAGAGTTGCCTGAATGTAACAAAGCCTGTTGACAAAGTAAGGAAATAAACACAAGGAAAATTCTTTAGAGAAAACAATTATTGAGGAGAGCGGTCAATGCATGCCTTAAAATTTAACACTATATATCCGAAATCGCAGTGTGTGACAGGTGTTGGGTGATAGTGCCAGTGTGAAGTACATCGTCAAGTTGCAATTGTACACCAACAATGAGCCTCCGAATCGCAGTGACTCTTGTGCAAAAAATAAGGGTTGTGCATAGCGAGTGACTAATGGGGTTGTGCCAGCTGTGTGTTTGGTGAATGGGGGAAGCCCTCGACTCAGTGAGCTGGTGTTTGAGCCGAGCCTCATGCATTTCTAGTATTAGACCCTTGTGGCGCTTAAAGGTCATCATTGGGCGTACCTCTGGATGCGAGGTATTGGGTAAAGGCGTCAAGCCTTCTTCGGGCACCCGAGGGTAACGTCCCGTGGATGCCAGGAGTACAGCACTAATCCTGCTTGTATTGTTTACATATATCCCAAGGCCGCTTTCCGCCGAGCTGTGGGAACAACTGCACTTTAATCTGTAAGGTTTGACCTTAACGGAACATTGTCTTGTGGGAAGATGTCTTTGAAGGCAACTTTTATGTAAAATGTTATGTTATCCATTTGGAGATGATATGATGTTTGTTTCAGCAACCTGGTGGCAGGCTCTGCTGCATACAGATTAAACAGAGCCTGAGAGACATTTGTGCTTTAAGTCCTAGACAAGCTGAGTAGGAGAGATTCTTGTTCTTTTTGTTGTGAGTGTTTTTTATGTAAGAAGTAAAAAGAAAACTCACTACAGCTCCTTTTGTACTCTTACTTTGAGGGTTCTCAGTAGTGTTTTATAGTTATCCCTGTCAAAGGCTGCAGACAGAACCAGAACTTCGAAAAGTCATGGGTCACCATTGTCCATAAGGCGTAGTGCATCATCAACTATTTGCAGAGTGGTGCTCCATTCCATCCTGAATCCAGATTAATGTTCCTCGAGCACGCTTCGGTTAGCGATAGATTACTTAAGTTGAGTAGCTACGCAGCTTTCAATGACTTTCCACAGGAAATGACGGCTGGTTACAAAAGGGCAGACATTGTTTAGACTTTCAGGATCAGCTCATGTTTAGTAATGTAGTGACCTAACCTAAATTAAGGAAGTGTGGAACTTTGCCTATTGCCATATAAGAGTTGATTAGGCTTGCCTAGGATAGGCTGAAATGTCTGGTGATTTCATTTGGAGTTGAATCAGGAATTTGATCAATAACTGAAACAACACTGTGGTTTTTCAGATCATTGTAATGAGCTTGTTTTCTGTGATAGCTCTCTATCAATCAATCAGGATTTGTAGATAGCAGCTAATCACATGTGAGGGTATTCCAGCACTAAGAGCTCTGTGCAGCGGAGGGTTCAGTTGAATAGCCAGGAGGGTGAGTTCCAGAGGTGTAGTGAGAGGTCGTTCCAGGACTTTGTGGCAAGGTAGGAGAAAGAGCGATATCTACTGTTGCTATGGAGGGGTGTGATAGAGGATGAGGGAGGCAGAGCACAGGGTCTAGAGGGAAGGTAGAAATTCAGGCGGTGGTTGGCTGATCCACCGGTTGTATGGTGCTTTAAAGGTGTAGATCACATCTTGAACTGAAATCTCTTCTGAATAGGGAGCCATTATGAGTCTGGCTGCTGAATTCTGTATAGTCTCCAGTTACTTGAGGAGGTGCAAGGAGCTTCCAACATAGGAATGCATTGCCGCAGTCCAGTTGGGTGGTGACAAGGGCTTGGGTGAAAGTCCATCTGGTTTTGATGGGGAGCCACTTGAAGATCTTATGGAGCATGGGAAGGGTGTGGAAGCAGGCGGACAAAGCTGCAAGGATCCGTCTTTTCATGGTAAGCTTACTGTTCAGTAAGATGCCAATGTTGCGGGTGTGGTTGGTCAGAGTGGGTAGGGTCCTAGTTTGGGAGGCCACCAGGAGTCGCTCCACAGGGAAATGTTGCTTCTGAAATTCGAGCTCTTCTATCTTGTTCTTGTTAAGCTTTAGGCAGCTGTCTATTATCCAGTCATCGAAGTTCGTCATGCACCTATGGACATTGGTCAGCGTGGCTGATAGTGAGAGGATTAGCTGAGTGTCGTCGCTGTAGGAAATTTAGTTAAGTCCATGTACTCTGCCGACATTGGCCAAGGGAGTTATGTAGGTGTTGAACCGAGTAAGGCTGAGGGATGAACCTTGAGGGGCGCTGCAGATGCTGTTCTCGAGTTTCGAGGTGAAGGATGGTAGGCAGATTCTCTGGGTTCTTCTGGTGATGAAGGAGGCAATCCATTTGAGGGCTTCTTCTTGGATTCCAATGTGGGGAATCCTATTGATGAAGATGTAGTGAGGTACTGTGTTGAATGCCGCTGATAGGTCGAGGAGTTTAAGAGCCCCAGTTTTCCCTGGTGAAGGAGGGATCTGATGTTCTCCGTTGCTGTGATGAGGGTGGTTTTGGTGCTGTAATTGGTGCAGAATCCAGATTGAGAGGTGTCCAGAAGATTGTTTTTCTCCAGGTGTTCTGTGAGTTGGCGGTTGATGGCTTTATCGAGGACTTTGGCAGGTAAACGCAGCATAGACATGGAGCAGTAATTCTTGAGTTTGTTGGGGTCAGCTGAAAGTTTCTTGAGTAGAGGTTTGACTTCTATGGGTTTCCATTCTTCGGGGAAGGTGGCCATTGTGATGGATGCATTGATGATGTTGATGAGCTTGTTGCTGATCGTCTTGCTCTGTAGGTTGAAGATGTGGTGGGACAGGGGTCCATGAACATTTCTGAGTGGACAAAGATCATGATGGCTGTGGTGTCTTGTGTAGTGAGCTGGTCCAAGGTGATGACCAGGTGGTTAGATTTATCATTCATGGGAGCGAGAAGGCTAGGATGTCAGAGGTGTTGGGTTAGGGGTTAAGGTTTCTGCAGATGGTGGAGATCTTGTCGTGGAAGTCTGCCAAGGTGACACATCACAGAGTTCCTGGGAAGGGGCGATAAAGTTTTCAGTGACAGAAGGTTTGGAGAACTCTGTGACAAAGTGTAAGAGTTCTTTGCTGTGGTTGAAACTTGGACAACCACACTCCTTTTTGTCTCTTTCAGAAGTTGGTGGCATTGGTTAAGGTATATCTTGAATGTGGTTCAGTTTGTGGACTCCTTTCTAGTGCCCCATCTTCTATTGAGTCGATTGCAGTTGTGTTTCATGGTTCTTAGTTCCGAGGTGAATCAGCTGGTTTGTTTGGAGGACCTCTTGAGTGTGGTGGTCTTCACAGGGGTGACTCTGTCTCTGATAGTTTCCCAGCTTTACATTATTTTATTGCTCGGGAGTATAGGATAGTTTGGTAGTGTAGGATAAGTCATCCTTTGTCTGGAAGGGTGGGTAGAGCTTAGACTTATGAATAGTCTTAATGACATGTTTAGTGAATTCTTTGGATGCTTCTATTCAGTTATTAATCTCCAGCATGGATGGAGGGTTGGGTGCTGTTTCCTTAGTCAAATAGTTTATTGGGATGATATTTTTCTTTATTTTATTTGTTTGGTCTCTGAAGAAGGAGGTTTGGCATTAAATATGTTATATTTGTATATATTTAGATCCTGGAGATTAGTTGCAGATGAGCTGATTCGCTCATTTCACCACTGAGTTTCTTTCTGTATTCATTCAGCTCTTTGTAGTATCATAGCGAAGAGTTTTGGATTTTGTGACTTTTTTTGTTTCAACTGAGATGTGTCTTCTATTGTATTATTGATGGGTTCATTCTAGTTGTTATCATAGATCATATTTATATGTCACTTTTAACTCTACATTGGTTGGTTTCAGTTTAGGTAAATTATTTCAGTTATTGCAGATATGTCAAGCTATGTTGTGTTTATGATTAATTTCTTGAGATTTTAGTGCTTTTGCTGAAATGAAGAAGAAAGGAAGAAAGTGATGGCTTGACCAGTCGACCCGTATGGTTAGTTCAGTTATTATGGAATCATCATTCGCTATGAGAAGGTCTAGAATGGACCATCGCACGTATGGGGGACTAACAGAAATTGGGTTAGGTCCTTGTTTTTTAAGAAAGCAGGTTAAAGTCACCAATAAAGCAGGTGTTCGAGAATAGCAGAGCTTTGTTGGTTATGATTTCTAATATGTGTTCATGAAGGAGATGCTATCTCCTAGTGGGTGGCAGATAATGTATATTTTGGTTGGATTTGTGTTCTTGACTTAAAGAGTTTTGATTTTGGTACAGTTGATGTGGTTGATTGTGACCCCCTCCAACTATTCTCAATTCTCAATTCAGATTTTTTATCAAGTAGGGGTGAGGCACAAGTCAGTTGACAGCTGGTTGCAAAGTTTCATTTAGCCAAATCTCAGCTTCAAAATATAACAATTAGGTGAAGGGCTTTGATGATGTTGGAGGTCTCTATAGAGTTCTGGAGTGGCTGGAGATCTGCAGTCATGAATGGGTATTTCATGCAGCACAGCACTGTTTTTCATTAGAGATGGAATTGTTGTTATAGCTATGAGATTATTGAAGTTAGGTCCTTGTTTATAGGAAATCGTGCCTTGTTTCCTGCTGCCAAAAATAGAATGGATGTTGGGAGTACTTAAGGGACTGCAGGTTAGCTTGTGGTCTCATTTCCAGCCAGTAACATGTCACCTGGGGGATATGGTAACAGCTCTTTTTGTGCATGGTTTCTGGAAATAGAACACTGTATGTGTCATAGCCTGTGAGATTGGAGCATGCTGGTCTTATTATGTTTATCAACACTATAATGTCTGTGACTTAATACTTGAATTGGTATATGCTAGACCTAGCAAATTTAGCAGGGTTTTCCCCTACGTTTTTGTCATCAGACCTCCTGTTTTTGATGATCTTAGGACTCTGCACAGTTTACCAATGCTAACTAGTGCTAAAGTGCGTGTGCTCTCTTCTTAAAACGTATTAGATTGGCATAACCCAATGTACCCAATTGGCATACTTAATGTACTTGTAAGTACCTAGATAGGTGACCCTACCTATGTCGAGTGTCTATAAATTAAATGCTGTTAGGGGGCGTACAGCACTGATTGTACCACCCACTGAAGAAGCACTTTACACATGCCTTACGCCACCAATTGCAGCCTGTGGGTGCAGTTTTACACTGCCATTTTACCAGGGCCAAACCTCCCTTTTTAATATATATAAGACACCTCTTTGACAGACCCTGGACAGCCCAGAGGGCAGGGTGTAATGTATTTAAAAGAAGAAAATTTACTTTTAACCCCTTCCATGTGCCGCAGATTTTCGCACTGTGCGGGCAATTTACATAGTGGGCGCGATTCGGACGGCCCCCGGCCGTCATGAACACATGTCCACCGTGACTCATGGCGGCCGGGGGCCGTCATGAGCATGCAAGGGGTTAAGTATTACATGTCCTGGTAGTGAAAATCTCTTAAATACATGTTTCACTGCCGCAAGACCCACCTCTTCCAAAGGATAACTTTCAAGTTACCTTATTGCATTTAATAAGTGTAATTTCCAAATGGGAATAGGTACCCAGTTGATGTTGGTGTCTCTGGAATCATAATTTCAAATCCTAACTTATAGTGAAATCTGATTTTAAGTTACAGTTCTGAAAGTGCCAATTTTAGAAAGTTGCCATTTTCTTTACTTTGCCATTTGGTTACTGCTGCTCGTCTGTGGGTCACATGCCTGGGTGAGGGTGACAGTTGGGCTTTGTGTATTCCTCGTAAACAGTCACACACAATGAGGAGCTTAATTGTGACTGGATTGGACATTACTAGTAGGATGGGAGGGAGGAGCTGGACCAAGCCCCACTTAAACTTGAATAGGCTGTGTCCTGTCTCCACACAAAGGAAAGCATACCCCCTGTTGTTAGTCTGGAGCCAGGGCCAGCAAGACAGGGCACCTGTGCAATTTAAAGGCATACCTCTAGAAGCTTTTCCCCACTTCAGAGGTGGAGCTGTGTATAAATACTGGACCTCAGGGATCAACTCTTTACTATACTTCTGGAACTGTGGATACTCTACCAGAAAGAAACACTGCTATGCTGCTGAAACAACTGCCACTCTGCTGTACTGCTGCTCTAAAGGAACTGCTGCCTGCTGTACTGACCTGCTGCATTCTCTGACCTGGGTAAAGAGAGAACTGGGCCTGCAACTTCACCCATGAACCCAGGACCCCAGAATGACTCCAATGGCTAGCCGGCTGGGCTCCTGATCTGAGCCTCAGGGACATAAGAGGCTTCTTAACATCCTGCATCAGCCCCTGGACCCCGCTGCAGTGGGTTCCTGGCCCCGAGGTGGTACCTCTCAGGTCCTGCACCCTTTATGTAGCTCAAGGGATGTGTATTCAAGCTTTTGAGACCTCACTGCTCGCATTTCGATTCAGGGCAAAGTTCAGGCTGTCGCCTCTTCACACTCCTGCATCTACTGTCAGCGGGAGACTGCCAAACTGAACCTCCAGCAATGCCCCCCGGCGATGCCTAGCCTTTTCTATGCACTATGCCAACAGCCTCCAATGACACTCTCCCTGCTCCTTGTGCCCCCCCCATCACAAACAGGACTCTTGGCACAGATTTGAGGAGGTAAACTTCAACAGACTTAGCCTGGTGACTGTAGCCAACTTGCGCCATATTACAGTTAGCCTGAAAATGGGACCTTGATCCGGTCCAGCATGACCAGATATCCCTAGCTGGTGATTTGTGCTTTTTGGTGCTATTTTCACACAATGTGTAAACATTTATAATTCCGTTTCTACACGTCTGTGCTGATTTTTGTCATTTTGTACTTCTTTTATTTACTCTATTTGTCTTACTTGGTGTGGGATCCTTTTTACTAATTGAAGTGTTGTACAAATACATTAACTATTGCTTCGAGGTTAAGCCTGACTTCTCAGTGCCAATCTAACATAAGGTCGAGTCTAGGTTAATTTGGGGTTTGGAGTGTGTTTGCTGCTTGACCAGGGCTTACACTTGAGTCAACCATCAACCCAATTTCTCACAGTTTTCAATCAAATGATTTCAGGTTGGCATTAGAAACTTGGATCATGATATTGCCATTTTTATATGTGGAAATGTTCAATTCTGTCACACAACTGGGATGGAAATATAGACAATTTGTGATGGTAGGGATTGTAGTGGTGATTTAGTTGTATGTACATACCTACTATATTAAGTAATTGTTGGAGATCTTTGACCCCCAAGTGGTATTGTTAGATCTGAGAAAGTCATACATTTTTTGCCCAGATCACTCCCATTTTCTGACTAATACTGGTAGTAACTGACTTTGGCTGTGCCCTTGGCCATGCTAACCAGGCCCAGGGCCAGTGCTCTGAATAAAAGGTATATGGTACTTAGGTGTAATTATAATTGGTACTGACAACTAACATGTCAGGCCCTAGTATATGGTAGGTCATGTAGGTTTAGAGGCCCAGCAGATTTAAAGTACTTAAGTGTGCACTGCTGTGTTGTCTACTGGCATTTTTAAAGCCAGCCCTGCTTTGCAAGTTGATTTTATAAGCAAATTCAAATTTGGATTTTAATGTAGTCCAAAGTATTAAACTACCTTACTTATACATATAAGCCTCCCCTAAATTCTGCACAAAGTGCCCTCAGGGTAGGGTGACATTTACAAAGAAACAGGGACATTTTAAAAGATGTTTAAAATGCTCTCATGAAGTCAAAACAAGCAAGTTTTGTTTTTCGCCGTTGTAGCATTTTAGCTCAACAGGCTAACATGGGAATACTTTAATAAGGAGTAACTATTGACAGGAGTGGGCTAAAATAATATTTCAAGGACTTACAAGATTGGGAATGATAAATCCAATAACTTCCACTGACTAATTTATCATAATTAGTGCAGAAAACAAGCTGTAGAACTTTTTTTTCCATGAGCCAAAGTCCAGCCTTGTAGCAGACTCTCCTGGGGGCAAATTATCAAGGGCCTTGGCTCCGCTTTTTTGATTTAAAAAGCCAAAAAAGCAGATATAATGTTTTTCGCCCTATTTATAAGGCAGTGCTAACATGCATTACCGCATGTTAGCAGCCTTCTTACCGATGCCTCGCTTTGCATCTCTAATGAGATGCAAAGTGGGCGTTTCCTACTAACAAAACACGGGAATCAAGGAGTTACAGCACTATTCCCTATCAACAAGCTGGCCCAGGACACCAATACCGACGTTAGAATCCGCTCTAACCGCGGGTAATCCCGAAAGCTAACGTCTGCTAAAAAATAGACTTAGCTATACATATGATGGGAGGTGGATTATATGGCTGAATCCACATCTCCCTATTAGCAAGGATTACCTGATCGCTTCTGTTGTAGCGCTGGATTTCCAGTGATGTGCGTGGATTTCACCGCTATCACCAGATTTAGTATCGCCGTGGAGATATGCGTTGTTGATAACGCGATATCTTTGTGATTAAATCCGACGATAGCCGGCGTTAAGCAAATACACGCTAAAGCCGCTCAGCGATGTTTATCGCTATTCTTTGTTGATATGCCCCTTGTTGGCCAGTCTTTACAGGCTGAGACAATCTGCTTTGATGAGATGATAAGGGGCCTGCCTAGAGACAGAGGTTATCTGGTGGGGGGATATCTGCAGTTGCAAAGAACAGGTCAGGAAGGGAGTTTGGTAATGAAACGGGTCTTCAAAGAGAGCACGACAGTAAGGATACAAGCCAGGCCTACCTCCTCTTCCTGTAACCCCAGCCAGATGGGATTCCCAGGAATAGAATTTACTGGTGGTCTTGAAGGGGAGTGTTAAGGGAAATGAGCCACACCAGTAGGTTGGCTTAGCCAGATCTTACCCGAAGGAGAGCGTTTCTCCATCTTGAATTTTGAAAGTGGAGTGCCTTCAGGGAAAAGAATATGCCACAATTTGGAGGAAGCTGTAATTTTTTTGGTTGGCGCCCTGTACCCCATTGGTCAGGGGTGCCTTCCCTGCTTGTCACCCCAGACCACTGGATAAATGTGTGAGAACCGCATAGCAACTCAGATCTGCCGTCTTAATCTACAAGGAGAAGAAAGACTGCACTACTGGAACTCTGACATGCTCCAAGAGGACTGCACTCTCAATGACTGAGCCTCCTGCACACTAAGGAACTACAGCCCTAAGGGCCTTGCCTTGTTTCAAAAAGAGGAGTGGGCTCCCTGAAAGCAACAGGTTAAAAGAGCTCCACCTTCATCATCTCCGGCAAGAAGACTCCAGCTGACCACCTACAGCTTGACTTTACACGATTTGGCCAGGTTCTTGTGGGAACTGTAGTTCCAACTTCCTAGGAACAGCTCAGATTCTCTGGAACCTTGGATTTAATTTGTGGAGAATTTATTTGAACCCCTAAAAGGAACTTCAGGAAGCACCTCATGAAGTTTGGAGAACTTTTGTGAAAAAACACTATACAGTGACCAACCAGACGTGATAGTCAAGCCGACTACGTCGAACCACGGATCGGCCTGGATTTCAGGTTCATCCAGCTGTAGATTTCCAGGAGTTGACTTGGAGCTCCTGCTAAACCAAGCCAACAAAGCCACTGCAAATCTGGTCTGCTGGAGAGGTCCGCTCAACATCGTGAGAAAAGCCTCCAGAAAAGTTTTTAAGGGCGAAGGTCAACTTTTGACCGAGGCCTCCTGCTTAGTGTATCCAACAAGGACTCTATCGCGGTTGGCCTAAAAATTTGACTTTTTACCGGTAAGTGGAACCAGATGTCCCAATTTTGTGCTATTGGTTTTTAAGCACTAGAAATTGTTTATTCTTTAAAATTAATATCCCAGGGTCACTACATTAGATTTTTTTAATTTCGGTGTCATTTTAAAGATACAAAAAATTCCCTATTATTATTAATTGGGTTAGGATTTTTACTGTGTGTTGTGTCCTACTTATTTAATGTAATGATGTTTTTAAATGCTTTACACACCTGTCTCTTAAGTTAAGTCTGCCTGCTCATTGCCAGATACCAAGGTTTGAGCAAAGGAATAATTTATTAAGACCTTGTCTGGGCTTTATATTGTGTTGGTAGCCTTGTTGCTAGTGGTAGATGCATACTAGAGAAAATTATAAAATCAGTTTTAGTCACCTTTTTTTAAAGGTTTGGCTTATACACAATTGTTGTACGATGCACTCTATATAGGGTGACCCCCACACTTTTTTCCTTTACCCATCCTGAATTTCATTTTTGTTGACTTTAGAACTTTGTGCACTTTATCACTGCTAACCAGTACTAAAGTGTGTTTGCTCCCTCCATAAGATATGGTAAGATTGGCTCACACCCAGTTTAATTTACTTATAAGTTCCCAGTAAAGAGGTACTGAATGTACCCAGGGCCTGCAAATCTAATGTGACTTGTGGACCTGCAGCACTTAGTGCACTTAAGTCACCCTTTTACAACATGTCTTAGGCCTGCCACTGCAGCCTGTGTGCATCTTTAAACTGCCATTTCGACCTGGAAAAATAAACCTCCTACCAAGCCTAAAACTCCCATTTTAATACGCATAGCTCAGCCCTAGGATAGGCCCTAAATAGCCTTAAACTAGAATGGACTGTATTTAAAATGTTGGGCATTCACTTTTAAGCTTTACGTGTCCTGGCAAAGTAAAACTCTTAAATTAGTTCTTGACTACAGGAAAGCCTACCTCTCCCACGGGATAACATAAGGTTATCGTATTACATTTAATAAGTGATATCTTTTGTGTGGGAACATGTCATAATTTCATGTTTAAGCTCAAATGAATTGTATTTTAAAATCGTCTTTAATAGTAAAATCGGATTTTAAGTCACAATTCTAAAACTGCCACTTTTGAAACTTGCCATGTTTTTGTCCTAACCATTTGATGCCTTTATCCTGTATACTGGGTCACATGACAAGGTGTATTTGTCAGTTGACCTATGTGTATTCTTTCCAGACAGTGACACAAAGAGGGATTAGGTGTTGGCAGGCTGGGCTATCCTGCCAGGATGGAAGGGTCGGTGCTGTGCACAACCCCACCAACCATTCAAACGAGCTGCGTCAGCACACTCACAAAGGACATCACACTAGGCTTTTGTCACCTCAGACATCCTAAGACCAGGCCAGAGATGAAGGAAGTCCCTGATCCATCTGTAGGGGTAAAACCCCAGAAGTTTCTTCTACTTCAAACCTGGCACAGGTACAAAATAGGTCCTTCAGACACACTCTTCCGTACATTCCTGGACCTATGGATAACACAGACGGAGAGGACTGCCCTGCTGCTTGAGGCCTGCACCGCTCTCTAAGAAGGAAGACTCAAGCTGCTCTCTTTATCCCAGGCAGAGTGACTCCAAGGGTCAGGTGGCTGTCCATCTGTTCTAAGCTACAGGGACACAACAAGCTCCAGAGGCCTCTGTGCAACTGCCTATCTGTCCTGCTGCACTGAACCTCCCTGTACCTGCAACATAGACAGCTTGAGCCCTGCAGCCCTCTGCTGGAGTGAGTTCCTTACCCCAAGAGGTGCCTCCCTCGGTCCTGGCCCTCTGGCTGGTACTATTTGAGCTTCTCATGTGAAGAAAAACAGCAATCCTGAAGTGGCCCATTCCTACTGAAATCTCACCACCTGTGATGACCACCAACGTGAAGCTCCAGTGGACCTGACTCTTTGCACTACAGCAAACAACAATGACAATCAGCAATGCAAGATCTGCCCTTCAAGCTACAGTATCAAAAGCTACAGAAACCCACCTGCGGGACATTATCAACACCTCCTTCGACACCGCCACCTTCCCGGAGAGCTGGAAGCACGCCGAACTCAGCGCTCTACTCAAGAAACCTACAGCGGACCCCACCGAACTCAAGAATTACCGTCCCATCTCGCTCCTCCCGTTCCCGGCCAAAGTCATCGAAAAGACCGTCAACAAACAGCTGGCCGCCTTCCTCGAGACGAATGGATCCCTCGACCCCTCACAGTCTGGCTTCCGAGCCAACCACAGCACCGAGACCGCCCTCATCGCTGCCACCGATGACATCCGAACCCTGATGGACAACGGAGAAACAGCGGCCCTCATCCTCCTGGACCTCTCCGCGGCATTCGACACTGCCTGCCACCGCACCCTAGTGCAGCGCTTCGGCAACATCGGAATCCAGGAGAAGGCACTGGAATGGATCACCTCCTTCCTCGACGGAAGAACACAGAGAGTCCGCCTACCACCGTACAAGTCAGAGGCCACCGAAGTCATCTGCGGCGTCCCCCAGGGATCCTCGCTGAGTCCCACCCTCTTCAACGTCTACATGAGCCCCCTCGCGGCCATCGCACGCAAACACAACCTCAACATAATCTCCTACGCCGACGACACCCAGCTGATCCTCTCCCTGACCAACGACCCCGCCGCCGCCAGAACCAACCTGCACGAAGGGATGAGAGATGTAGCCGAGTGGATGACTACCAGCCGCCTGAAACTGAACTCAGACAAGACGGAGGTCCTCATCCTGGGCTCCTCGCCCTCCGCCTGGGACGACTCCTGGTGGCCCCCCGCCCTGGGCACCGCACCCAAACCAACGGACCACGCATGCAACCTGGGCTTCATCCTGGACTCCTCCCTCTCCATGACCAGACAAGTCAACGCCGTCTCCTCATCATGCTTCAACATCCTACGCATGCTACGGAAGATCTTCTGGTGGATCCCCACCGAGACCAGGAAGACTGTCACCCAGGCCCTCGTCACCAGCCGACTGGACTACGGCAACGCCCTCTACGCCGGAACCACCGCCAAGCTCCAGAAGAGACTCCAGCGGATCCAGAACGCCTCAGCCAGACTCATCCTCGACCTCCCACGAAACAGCCACATCTCCGGACATCTGAGAGACCTGCACTGGCTCCCCGTCAAGAAAAGAATCACCTTCCGTCTCCTCACCCACGCACACAAAGCCCTACACGACCAAGGCCCGAGCTACCTCAACAACCGAATCAACTTCTACGCTCCCAAGCGCCACCTCAGATCAACCAGCCACGCCCTCGCCGATGTCCCACGCATCCGAAGAGCGACAACAGGAGGAAGGTCCTTCTCCTACCTGGCCGCCAAGACCTGGAACTCCCTCCCGACCGACCTGCGCCTGACCCAAGACCACCTCTCCTTCAGGAAGAAGCTCAAGACCTGGCTGTTCGAGCAGTAACGGCACCCCCCCCCCCTCCTAGCGCCTTGAGACCCTACGGGTGAGTAGTGCGCTCTATAAATGTCTTGATTGATTGATTGAAACGACCCTGCATGGCCTCATAGAAATAGAATAAGGCAAGGCAGCGCAAATCGCTGGGCTTCACTATGCACTGCATCAAAGAGGCGTTCCATGGGCATTGCGGTGGGTGTTCCCATGCAACAGCCATGGGTTTTGACGCTGCCCCAGATTGAAAAAATCACATAAAACCTAGGCAGACCCAATACCTTTCACCCCCCCCAGGGCAGTCGTAATGAGGAAAAATGTATTAATTTCTACTTGTCTTTTCTTCTTTCCTCTGCAGCACACATAGAATGAGGAAAATGCCTCTGGATTGTTTTTGTGCAGGAAGTTACTTCTTCCTGCACAGAAACAATCCTTCCAAATACACCGCTGCATTGCACTAGGCACAAAATTGTGCGCTGGCGCAGGTTGAAATGACAGAAATGCACCCTACCTCGTGAATACAGTGCATTCTTGCCCTTTCAAATTGGTGTAGGGCAGCGCAGCAAAAAGAATTATAGTGCTGCCTTACAGCAATTTTATGTAAATGAGGCTGATAATTTCTTACAACAATACTGAAGGCATTTTGACCTGAGTAATTTAGGATTATCTGGAAAAGGAAAGAAACATCAGTCGCTCATACTTTGTAATACAGTCGTACAGTTGTAATACTTATCGTATATGCCAACAGTTGATGTATGGTGAATGCTGAAAAGCATAGGATTGTGTGTAACCAGCGATGCAACGCTTATCAGTGCACACACCTTGTGACACCTTAGATACACCGTATTTACTTTACAGCACTCCATGTTGCAAGAAGTCAACAGATTCGTCAGTTTTCCTGACGTATCTGTTGGCGCAGAATTGACGCATTACTGAAGTGTGTCACAAAACAGACACAACTCCAGCAATGTGTCCTTTCACAGGGGGCAAGCCCCCTGTGAAAGGGCCTGCCTCAGTCTTACGCCTCCTGTGAGGCAGGCGTAAGGATTTGACACAGGGGCGTCCTAGAAGTGACATAGTGAAATCTGATAGATTTCACTGCTCCACTTCTAAAACACTTTTTGCGGGGGACGCCCACCCTGCATACATTATACCTGACTGAGGTATAATATATCGCAGTGGTTTACAAAGTGACGCATCTGCTTAGATGCATTACTTTGTAAATATGACACAGTGTGGCACATATTTTATGCCACCAGTGCATCTCACAAAGTGATGCACTGGTGGTGCAATGGGCTCATAAATAAGCACAGAGGGCTAATTTATATGGTATTACCATAGGGCAGCACCGCAGGCTTTGCTGCAGCGCCGCTCTACGGCAAGAGAAAATGGCAGGAATGTGCAGTATTTATCAGATACAAAACATTCCTGTCCTTTTCCCCTGCAGCAGCGCACAATGGGCTCCGTAAAGAGAATGGTGTTTATTTACTTCCTGTTCACTCGCACTGTTTACTGGGAAGTGTAGTTTTTATTTGGAGTCCTAAAGTTTTTACAGTGCGAGTGAACAGGGAGTTAAAAAACGCCATTCTCTTTATGGAGCTTTCTATGATTGCTTTGTAAATGGTAGGAGCGGCATTAAGACTCTGGTGGTGGTTTGTGGCTGTATCGCTTGCAATATAGAAAATCATTCAAAAAGACAGTCAACATTTAAATGTGTCTTTACTAAGGATTCAAATATAGTTGCTGTACAATAACCGAGGCTTAATGTTATCCCAGGTTCAACCTCATGCCCAGAACCTAAATATATTAAAAGAGAGAAAATATGAGGAATCATACTATTGGCACGACCAGTTGCATCACCTTCGGTGAGCAATCTATAGGATTTTGGTTCAAATAAAACCTTTTTAGTTTATTTAATACTAACTATGAATCACTAAGGGAGAAAATGAGGAGCATGTTTAGGGTTATTAAATGTAAATGTACAGGAATTTATATAGCGCAAATCACCAAGCGGTTTCTAAGCGCTTGCTTAGGGAACCCGTCCTGGTATTCCCCTGTGAGATTACCCCGGCAGGGTATCCGCAAGGTGAAAGCCAGGCATCCCGCCGCGAGGGGCCGTTGTGGAGATTAAGCAAGCTATTGCCCAGAGTCGCAGAGTGTGAACCTGTGAATCGAGTAGGCACCGGAGCGAGAATTGTCGAGTCCATGGACATTTTAGGACTCAAGACCCCGCCGAGCTGGGAATTGAACCCTGGTCCCGGGCTGGCCTCTGCTTCCAGGTTTGCCTCCTCTAACCAGTGAGCCACACTTCTGCACTTAACAAACCGAAAATCATGCATGAAGCACTAAAAATAACTCTACCCTGAGCAAGGAATGGCACAATACTATAATTTTGCAACATAATATATGTCTACATTTTAATTATCAATGGATGAAAACACTGGTGTCGTATATGGCATTCTATCCATCCTTTTATGTATATTCAAAAAACTCTGTGCACAATGTTGCACTTTGGGGTTCACATTACATATGGGACCCTGAATGATTATTTAAGATAAGTCAATCCTATTATTTTTGACAAAATACTATAAACAAATGTAATATAGTTTCATTTTGTTATTCAGAAAACCTGTCTTGCCCTGATGAAGACCTCGTTAAATATATTCCCGTCTACAAAAGAGGTTGAAACGTGTTGGCAAAAAGCTCGGGGAAGAAGTTTGAGACCTTGCTCTCAATATAAAACAATACAGTTTATCTGTAGATATGGAATAGTCACTATGAGTGATCATAAAGAGAAATGAGTGGTCAGGCAAAAAGAGAGAGGGAGTCACTGAAACGTAATCTCATCCAGAGAGGGGAAAAAAATTAAGGGCCTGATTATGATTGCGGTTTTCCCGCATCCTCCGGGCCGGCGGAAGCCACCGCCAGCTCGGAGGATGCGGGAAAACCGCAGCGGACTGAAAAAGACCCCCCGCCAGATTAGGATGGCTGGGAGATCGATTTTTCAGTCCGCAGCTTTTCCGCCGCGGTCGCCTCCCGTCCGCGGCGGAAAAGCACTAACATGGCTGGCGGTGTCTATCAGACATTGCCAGCCATATTAGGATGACTGGAGGAACATGCATTTACACGGCGGCATTTCCGCCGTGTAAAGGCATACGGATTTTTGTTTGGGGGCCCGTTGCGGGCCCCCAGGGGTGAAGGGGGGGTGGGGGGTGCACATGGGGGGTACCTATGGTACCCCCCTGCATTTGCCTGCACAAAGCGGCAGGCACCGCGAGGTGCCTGCCGCTTTGTGCATGCAAATGCACACCTTACATTTTTAGGTCTCGGACTAGCGTCCCACGAAGTGGGCGGAGTCCGAGATTTTATGTTGTCTAGTATGGGGGCCTGAACACGCCCCTCTTCTCCATTGGCTGGCCTCGTAAATGCTGGCCAGCCATTGGAGTAGAGGAGCGTCACTCAGTTCAGGGCCCGCCTTGACGCGATTCGGGGGCGTTTTGCTCTCTTTTTTTAAGCCTCGCCCCTCATCTCATTAACCAAGAAGCATTATTTCGGCTCAGACCTAAACCAAATAAAATCCCGAACTCCCCACAAAAAAAGAGCCCGAAACAACCCCCGCCCACCTAACTAATAGACTTGCAAATAACCACTTGTTTGATTACTGAAAATGCAAATTGGAAATAGTTACCATTATAAATGAATGTATCTCGCCACTAAGTTGCATAATTATATTTTTTTCTGTCTTGCTTGTACTAATCGTTCCCGTTCATCGACTCGCGTTCGGGAAAATTGCTTGCATTCATCGGAAAGTGCAAAGACCCCATACAACAGTTTCCACATCTAACACCCTCTTGGCCCTTTTAAGCATACGATAAGTAGCATATTCGGTCTAGTTTCATTCATTGTTGATGACGTCTTTAGCTTTCTTCGCGCGATGCTAAGACTCAGGTACTGATCTCGCGATAGTTCCAAGACAAGGATTCTCTAATTCACCCAATGGATTTTGTATCTCTGGACCAGGTAGTTTGTGTCACTTGGGGTTTGGGATTTGTAGCCGTGCCCTTCTACCAGCTTCTTGTACCGTCACTGCAGGATTCAGGTGCTGGGAAGGTAGGGTTTGCACGGCAGCTGATGGCCAAATGACTGGGTTTGGGAGGTCAGTTCGGGGTAGTGATTCTCTGCGGGAAGGCCAGCAGTGCAGTTGTATGACCCCTGTAGGTTGATTAGTGTGAAGGCTTCAGGGCAGTTTACCTGCCCGCGAGTCAACATTGTACATCCGCGCAGCTTATCAGACCTTCATTACACACACGTTCGTAGCACAGTCTATGTGGTATGCGAGAGAGCAGCTAATTTAATTGAGGAGCAACGACTGGGTGTGCCTTGCTAGGCTTCTACTCTGTGTGGGTTGTTAGGATTGTGCATCTGACCAAGCGGCGTTGTGACAGTGTTTACATTGGCTGTGTATTGTTGCGCGGTTTGTGTTTCGGCAAAACCTGTGTTTGTTTTCTTTACAGTAATTGTGCGTTTACAGTGTGCGTGAACTATATATCTAATGTCAGTTGCAGTACCTATACCGTGCAGTTGTTGTCGGTGAGCCCTGCCAGGCCTCTGCATCTTGAGTTTTTGCTGTGGCTATAATGGATATAAACACTCAACGTACCATAACGTACGTCTGCAGGGCAAAGTTTGTACATTGTCAAAGTTTGTACATTGCCATTGTTTTACATTTGCTACGTGTACTCGGTGGGGATACTGTGCATTTGCATGGTGACAAATCTGTACTACAGCCGCTGCGTAGGAATTGTCTTTGTGCTTTACACAGCTGATCATCTTCGCTCTGTCTTTGTAGTTCCAGGTACAGCATCTGCAAAGTCTGCAGACGGGCACGATTAGTTGTCAGCTACTGTCGTCTTGCCATGCTGGGGTTATGTATCTGTGACTTAAACCAAGAAGGGAGGTAGAGCTGTTCGTTGGATTTGTGCTCCACTATGATATTTAAATAAACAAAGGAAATCCAACTTCAAGATGGGGGAAAGGGAGAGTGATCAATGGATATTGAAGCACTCAGTGTTTGATAAAATACCCCTCACACACCAAAAGGCCCCTTGGTGTCATGCTTCATCATTGGGGTCTTCGCACCCCTCTATCGGGATGCGGCGTGCTGCGACCTACGGATACGCGGGAGCACTTTCAAGTTGGCTATGTGTGGTGTACAGTGTGTGGGGTATGTGTTTAAGGTGAGTAGGGAATGTGGTGAAGGAAATTAAAAAGTACCTGGCGCTGGAGTGAAAAAAAGTTTTATTCTGAACTCTGGCTGGTACTATTAAAAAAAGTGCAGGGCGAGATCAAATCTGTTGTGTTAATGAACAGGATCTCTGGTGTGCTGTGTTGTCGACATGTTTCGGAGACAAGCTCCTTCTTCAGGACAGGGGCACAAACTCCCTTCCCTACTCACGTCTTCGTCTACAAAAAATTATGTAATTTTTACAAAAAAGTGAAATTTTTGTAGGAATAGGCTAAGTGTGCCTACAGCGGTCTGCTACAAGTGCAATGACCTGTAGAAAGACAAAAAAACACAACTAATGGTTACCCATGTAGCGGGTAGTTCCAGCAGGCGCAGTCGCCTGGAACCACACCATTTGCTTATTAATAAGCTTGTAAAAAGGGACTCACACCACATACAACATAGAACACATATAGACTAGGATTTTACTGTCAGTTGTACTCATACTTGTGAAGCCTGGTTGGTGGGCTTCATGAACAGAACGTTGGGGTGCTGCTCCAATGGCTATCTGTAGTGGAGAATGATGTAGCTGTAAAATGCAATTCAATCTCACTTACTTTAGTAGATAAAGGTGGGTTGTCGTAGGATACTCTTTCTTAGATGTTATACTCACAAGGTCTGGACACTCTGACAAGCAAAGCAAACTCAACAAATTGAGTAAGGACAAAGACAAATTCACACCCGAAGGAACCTACCCATACACTAAGGCCGACTATGTGTCCGCGAAAAATGATACAGACAGTGATGGGTCGGACGGCAGTTCCACCAGTTCAAATTCCAGCGGCGGCAGAAGGAATCGACCGAATAGAGGCGGGTGGAGACAAAGACGACAACAGTTCCCAAGACAAAGAGGATGGAGGGGATACCCGCCCCAGTACCCACAATTCATGGGACCTACCCCTTTCCAGCCTTTCCAGTTCAACCACCCAACTGATACACAGAATTTCCCACAATGGAACCAAGACTTCAATGAAGGTTTTTACGATACAGAGCCTTTTTTAGGCTCCCGCCCAGGGACACGGGGAAAGAACCGGAAGGGCAACAACGTCACATGGGAGTCGACAGACCAAGGGAACCCCAGACAAACCGGGAGCATGACAGGCTCCCTACCCAACCAAGCGTCAACCAGCAACCAGAGAGGGACCTAGTGGTGAATCTTACCTCAAAACCCTTGACGAGTATCCAACGACAGGTACTAAATAAAGGTTTGGGATTTGTACCGACACAAAAACCGGATATCTTCAAAGTAAACGTCGAAATGAAGGAATTTGTACGGAAATTGAAATTGCAGGTCTTTTTCACTGACAAACCAACACAAGCCGTTACGACAGACACGGGTCTGAGACCCAAATCGACTTTCACGCCTCCCGACCCAACACTCCCCATCGAGCTACTTGCTTTTGAAAAGGCGGTTATGACAGAGGTCAATAAATTGGATGTGTCCTCCACACAAACCTTCCACAATACGACAAAGGAGGAACAACTTGCCTTAAAAAGTTTATCTGGGGATACTAGCATAGTCATAAAACCAGCGGACAAAGGGGGAGCCATAGTACTACAGTCAACTGAGGATTATGACAACGAATGCATGCGCCTTCTGTCAGACAGACGCAATTACATGGTTCTACAACAGGATCCAACAGAACACCTCAGGACTAGAATCGGTGGTATGATTGAGGAAGGCCTGACACACAATTGGTTGAGCAAGAAGGAAGGCGAATTCCTTGAGCAAAAGAAACCTCGCATTCCATATTTTTACAGTATCCCTAAAATACATAAGGATCTCAACAAACCCCCGGGAAGACCGATAGTCTCAGGCATTGGCTCAATCTTAGAACCACTGTCGAAGTTTGCAGACGCCTTCCTGAGACCCCTGGTGCAGTCTACAAACACGTATCTAAAGGATACAAAGGCAGTGTTACAACTTCTTCAGGAAATGACTTTTGACCCAAAAACCCAACTACTAATGTCCCTTGATGTGGAAAGTCTGTACACCAGCCTTCCCCACGACGAAACATTGATGATCATTGAAGAAGTGCTCTTTTCCACTCTGTGGAAATATCAAACACCACGAAGTTTAGTTCTGGAATGCATTTCACTGGCTTTGCAAAAAAACTTTTTCCAGTACAAAACCACAATTTACCAACAATGCCATGGGACCAGCATGGGGAGCACCTTTGCTCCGAGCCTGGCTGGTCTCTACGTGCACCACCTCGAGACCAGCAAGATACTCCACGAACAGAACCCGTACAGGTCAAATATAAAATGTTGGAGAAGATATATTGATGACATCCTGGTCATATGGCAAGGTGACCGTCATTCAGCTGAGCTCTTTTTGGAATGGTTGAACAACCAAAACGCCTTCTTGAAGTTCACGAGTACAATCTCAGACCAAACATTGGTGTTCCTAGATCTCAACATCTATGCAGATGCAGGCATACTAAAAACAACCACCCATTTTAAACCTACTTCCAGAAACTGCCTACTGAGGTACGATAGCTTTCACCCTCGACATCTACGGGAAAACCTGCCTTATGGGCAGTTCTTACGCCTAAGGCGAAACTGCACGGATGTGTCTGAATTCAAGGAGCAGGCAAATGACCTCAAAGAAAAACTCAGACAACGAGAATACCCAAACAGGATCATCAACAAAGCACTGAAGAGGGCAAGACACAATAACAGAGAGTCGCTACTGGAGGAACGAATTAAAGAACCTCCTGAAAACAGAAGACCTATCTGTGTGACAACATTCAACACGATGTCAAATGAAGTATCCAAGATAGTGAATAAACATTGGAGAGTACTAACAAGTGGCGATCTGGATCTGGACAAACCAATGTTTGCCCACCGCAGAGGACGTAACCTCAGAGACATTTTGGTACACACCAGACCAAAACCAACCACTGTGTCCTCTCAACCATCAATAGGGATTCAGGGTCATTTCCCTTGCGGTAATTGCAGTAGCTGTCATTTAACTGAAAAAAGTAAAAAACTCACCTTTCGCAATGGCTCAACATGGGAGCAACGGAGATTCACGAACTGTAACTCAAAAAACGTAATCTACCTCATAAAGTGCCCATGCAACCTCGAATAGGTGGGAATGACAACACGAGCCATCAAAACACGACTAAATGAACATAAAAGCAACGTGCACTGCAAGAAAAGCACGACAAAAATGGCCACACATTTTCTCACTATGCAACACTGCGTCAACGACTTAAAATGGACAGTAATCGAACAATTGCCCACTGATGCTGGCCTTTTCCAAAAAGAACAAAGATGGGTGTTCCGTCTGGGCACTCATATCAACGGGCTTAATGACGATGTGCCCTGGAGCCAACTATCAGCATAATATTTACAGCAACACCTCTGCTGCACAACTCTCCAGAAATAAGCATAATCCCTCTTTTCTCAAAACAGGCTCTCAAAACGATTCCTTTTTATGAACTATTACCACTTATCAAAGAACATCGTGGTAAGCGGCAATATACTGTATGTGTCACTTCTGTCAAACCGCTGAATAAGGCCGCTGTCCGGACACACCCCCATTCTACAAACTAGCATGTCGCTCCTTAAGCACATGGACCACAATCGCGCTCCTTAGGAAAAACTCCTAGCACTGTGCGCGTGGGAACAACCAGCCCTTTCTCGACGCATGTGCAAGAGAGCAGTGGCATCCCGGTGCGCTAACTCAGAAAAGACCTCCCAAACAGACAGACGCTGATCCTATGCTAACGCAGCTGTAACATACGAATGCCCTGTATGGCTAGCATGCGGAATACCCATACATGGAGACACTCCCGTTTCCGCCCAATTAACGAAACGGAGTATAAATAATCATGTCTCTTGCATGACTCCACACCAGCGGAGCAGCGTAAGGGGTAAGGCGGCGATCAGAGTGTCCAGACCTTGTGAGTATAACATCTAAGAAAGAGTATCCTACGACAACCCACCTTTATCTACTAAAGTAAGTGAGATTGAATTGCATTTTACAGCTACATCATTCTCCACTACAGATAGCCATTGGAGCAGCACCCCAACGTTCTGTTCATGAAGCCCACCAACCAGGCTTCACAAGTATGAGTACAACTGACAGTAAAATCCTAGTCTATATGTGTTCTATGTTGTATGTGGTGTGAGTCCCTTTTTACAAGCTTATTAATAGGCAAATGGTGTGGTTCCAGGCGACTGCGCCTGCTGGAACTACCCGCTACATGGGTAACCATTAGTTGTGTTTTTTTGTCTTTCTACAGGTCATTGCACTTGTAGCAGACCGCTGTAGGCACACTTAGCCTATTCCTACAAAAATTTCACTTTTTTGTAAAAATTACATAATTTTTTGTAGAAGAAGACGTGAGTAGGGAAGGGAGTTTGTGCCCCTGTCCTGAAGAAGGAGCTTGTCTCCGAAACATGTCGACAACACAGCACACCAGAGATCCTGTTCATTAACACAACAGATTTGATCTCGCCCTGCACTTTTTTTAATAGTACCAGCCAGAGTTCAGAATAAAACTTTTTTTCACTCCAGCGCCAGGTACTTTTTAATTTCCTTCACCACATTCCCTACTCACCTTAAACACATACCCCACACACTGTACACCACACATAGCCAACTTGAAAGTGCTCCCGCGTATCCGTAGGTCGCAGCACGCCGCATCCCGATAGAGGGGTGCGAAGACCCCAATGATGAAGCATGACACCAAGGGGCCCTTTGGTGTGTGAGGGGTATTTTATCAAACACTGAGTGCTTCAATATCCATTGATCACTCTCCCTTTCCCCCATCTTGAAGTTGGATTTCCTTTGTTATGTATCTGTGCGCATCACTAGTATTTGGTTGTACATTGTAATTCAAGTGCACACTGTGATAATGTCGTGCAGTTGTCGGCGTACTCTTTCAGAGCAGTGTGTACCCGGTGTGCGCTGTGATTCATTTTCCTTTTTTATCTGCAATGCAAGGCAAATGCTGCCACTACATTTTTTATTTGATTCGCGCAGTCCCTCAGCACTGCAGTTTGCATCCTTTGCAGATTTAAACTCGGGGCGTTCCCTCCAGGGCAAATGTTTACAAAAGGGGGAGTGACACACAAGGCGGAAATTACACCTTGTGCATGCAAAGGTCACTGAGATTCAGCGGGTCCTCTGTCAGTCCCCGGCTTCATGTCATGCCAGAAGAGCCCATGTAGGCACAGCATCAATGCCAGCATTTCTTCATTCCACATCCCTCACTTCTGGTTCCTCAATCCATCATTCTTTGGTCCTCATTCTGCATCCCTCACTCCTAGTTCCTCATTCCGCATCCCTCATTCCTTGGTCTTCATTCCACATCCCTCACTCTTAGTTCCTCATTCCGCATCCCTCACTTCTGGTTCTTCATTCCACTTCCCTCATTCTTTGGTCCTCATTCCGCATCCCTCACTCCTAGTTCCTCATTCCGCATCCCTCACTCCTAGTTCCTCATTCCGCATCCCTCACTCCTAGGTACTCATTCCGCATCCCTCACTCCTAGGTACTCATTCCGCATCCCTCACTCCTAGGTCCTCCTTCCGCATCCCTCACTCCTGGTTCCTCATTCCGCATCCCTCACTCCTAGGTCCTCATTCTGCATCCCTCACTCCTAGGTCCTCATTCCGCATCCCTCACTCCTAGTTCCTCATGCCGCATCCCTCACTCCTAGTTCCTCATTTCTCACTCCTAGTTCCTCTTTCCGCATCCCTCACTCCTAGTTCCTCATTCCGCATCCCTCACTCCTAGTTCCTCATTCCGCATCCCTCACTCTTAGTTCCTCATTCCGCATCCCTCACTTCTGGTTCTTCATTTCACTTTCCTCATTCTTTGGTCCTCATTCCCCATTCCTCACTCCTAGTTCCTCATTCCGCATCCCTCATTCCTTGGTCTTCATTCCACATCCCTCACTCCTAGTTCCTCATTCCGCATCCCTCACTTCTGGTTCTTCATTCCACTTCCCTCATTCTTTGGTCCTCATTCCCCATTCCTCACTCCTAGTTCCTGATTCCACATCCCTCACTCCTTGGTCTTCATTCCACATCCCTCACTCCTAGTTCCTCATTCCGCATCCCTCACTTCTGGTTCTTCATTCCACTTCCCTCATTCTTTGGTCCTCATTCCGCATTCCTCACTCCTAGTTCCTCATTCCGCATTCCCCACTCCTAGTTCATCATTCTGCATCCCTCACTCCTAGTTCCTCATTCCGCATCCCTCACTCCTAGTTCCTCATTCCGCATCCCTCACTTCTGGTTCTTCATTCCACTTCCCTCATTCTTTGGTCCTCATTCCGCATTCCTCACTCCTAGTTCCTCATTCCGCATCCCTCATCCCTTGGTCTTCATTCCACATCCCTCACTCCTAGTTCCTCATTCCGCATCCCTCACTTCTGGTTCTTCATTCCACTTCTCTCATTCTTTGGTCCTCATTCCGCATCCCTCACTCCTTGGTCTTCATTCCACATCCCTCACTCCTAGTTCCTCATTCCGCATCCCTCACTTCTGGTTCTTCATTCCACTTCCCTCATTCTTTGGTCCTCATTCCGCATCCCTCACTCCTAGTTCCTCATTCCGCATCCCTCACTCTTAGTTCCTCATTCCGCATCCCTCACTCCTAGTTCCTCATTCCGCATCCCTCACTCCTAGTTCCTCATTCCGCATCCCTCACTCCTAGGTCCTCATTCCGCATCCCTCACTCCTAGTTCCTCTTTCCGCATCCTTCACCCTTAGTTCCTCTTTCCGCATCCCTCACTCTTAGTTCCTCGTTCCGCATCCCTCACTCTTAGTTCCTCATTCCGCATCCCTCACTCTTAGTTCCTCATTCCGCATCCCTCACTCTTAGTTCCTCATTCCGCATCCCTCACTCCTAGTTCCTCATTCCGCATCCCTCACTCCTAGTTCCTCATTCCACATCTCTCACTCCTAGTTCCTCATTCCGCATCTCTCACTCCTAGTTCCTCATTCCGCATCCCTCATTCCTTGGTCCTCATTCCGCATCCCTCACTCCTAGTTCCTCATTCCGCATCCCTCACTCCTAGTTCCTCATTCTGCATCCCTCATTCCTTGGTCTTCATTCTGCATCCCTCACTCCTAGTTTCTTTTGCTTCCAACCTCCTTGGGGTGAGACTGCCTGTTTTTTTTAGGTCAATTTGCCCTGTAGGTGGGGCAGGCGGTTGCAAACTCACAAAGCACCTGGGAATACGTTTCTGTATCTGGGGGGAGCTGCCCTTGTTATTTCTTGCCTCTGTTCTCTGCTGCTGTTCGTTTTTTTTCTTGCCTCTGTGTGGCTCTGTGTGTGTGGTTGACTCTGTGTGAGGGTGGCTCTGTCTGTGTGAGGGTGGCTCTGTGTGTGTGTGGGTGGCTGTGTGTGGGTGGCTCTATGTGAACGACTGTGGGTGGCTCTGTATGTGTGTGTGGGTGGCTTTGTGTGTGGCTCTTTGTGTGGGTGCAAACGCAATAGGTCTCGCATTTGCGAGAGATTAAGCTATTGGCATTGTAAATGACAATGCCATTTATTTATATGTTTTAAAAACAAAAACATGAATAAAAAATGTCATGAGCAATGCCAATAGCTCTAACTTCAACAATGCCGAGACCATTGCATTGTAAATGCATGTTATCATTGCGGCGGGTGCTGCTTCAAGCAGCACCCGCCGCAATGATAAAAATACAGGATGTGACCGCCAGGGTGGCGGTCACATCCTAATTTGTACGGAAGGACCGCCGCTGCCCCTGCGGACGGTCCCTCCTACTCTATGGTGGCGGACGGACTCAGGTCCATCCGCCATCATAATTGGCCCCTAAGTGTTGTGAGGTAAAAAAATACCCTGGACACCATTGATCCTCATTACTTTCACTGGTCTTTGGATTGTGTTGACCAAACAAAATGTCTCCTTTATTTTTATTTTCTACGGGCACTCTTGAATTCTTGCTTTCTATTTCAATCCAGGTGCCACTGCCCATTCTGTGGGGCACTTGGAATACATCTATTTTCCGTGCCCTGCTCCCATGCCAGCAGAGTTGATCTCCCTCCCGCGTCTCATTTGGTGGGCATATCTGCCTTGTGCTTTCCACTCCCCTTGACATGGGAGGTTGTGATAGCACCCAGCAAGTCTCCCAAGGTTCTGGCCCTCCCTGGGAGCTCTGGATAAGTGAGTTCAGCTGGGCTCAGATTTTGTCTTCCTTACTGGTTCTCATGGCAGTGAGGATCGCTAGGGATAGATGAAAGTATTAGTACAGATCAAAATATGGATGGAGGAAGAAGCAGAGGTTCATTCAGTTTCCAAGATGTACTGGTTATCTATCAGAAAGGGGGGTAATGAACCACATAAGTCTCACATAAGTCTCAGTACCATAGTCTCAGAATTTTTTATCATGTTCACAGACTGATGTGTATGTAATCTCCACTTAAAGTAGTTCGGTGGATAATGTCATCATCTGGTCTATCACTTGAGTGTCCTGTTTTACAAGTGACATCAAAACCTCCACTGGGAGGGAGACTGCCTGTATGCTGAAAGTGGTAAGTGGATTAAAATTATCTCCTATCCTTTAGGTGAATCTTTGTTGGGGGAAAAGAGTAGGATAGGGATAAGTCTAAAAACAAAGTGGTGTTTAATGGATGAGTCATTGGTCCACGACATCTAGTGGCCAGGAACAGCCCCTACGTGTCTATGGGCTTTGTCAGGGCCAAGGGAATATATATGGAAGCCTTATAGTTCAGGGCTTCCCAGATAGTGTGGTATAAGCGAGTGGAGGCACTCACCCATCTTTATCAGTGTGCACACTTTGCTCCAGGTAGAGTCTTTAGGCCTATAACTTAAATATGCATTTCAGCCGCATCATGGTGTGGAGGAATGTAGGACAGGGGTTCAAGCTTGGCTTTAAACCGTCCTATGCAGTGCTTCACCATGCATCTCTCCCCAACTGAACACTGGGGGAGATGCATGCAAGACTACTTCAGAATACCCTTCAGAAGCAGTCTTATTTTTGACATATTGCAAGGATTTTGAAAGGATACTTCTGTTCAAGCAAGAACCTTTCCAGGTACAAGAAGCAGGCTCCATTTAAGAATGCTGCTCCCGAACAAAAGCAGACCAAGAGTCTAAAATCCCTGTAAGTCCACTGAAGAGATTCTTTACAGCTGTCCAGAGACATATCCTCTTAGGCAAAGATTTAAATCTAGGACAGGGCCATGCTGCTAAGATCACCAGGACGTTAACCAGCACACCTTTTTTTCCCTTCTTTCCAGATTTGATTTGAGGAGCAGTGAGTAATATATCAGTAGTTGGTATCCAAAACTAAACTCTGGCATCCCCTTCCCCAATTCTGAAAAGTATGATGTCACCCAGGCGCTATGTGACATGCCTTTTGGTTGTGACTCATTGAGCACATTCTGCAAAAGTCAAGATGAGGAAGATATTCCAGGTTCAGTGTGTTTTTGGGCTTATGGACCCTCACCTGATCAGTGAACTGTTCTTTTTGTAATCTAAAGACATTCTACACTCCTGGGAAAATCAAAAGGCAGGATACCTTCAAAACAGTTGGTAACCAGGAGGCGCAGAGGAAAAAATAATTATTATATTATAAGGGCAGTATTTCAGAGGTTAGTGGATGGGTTACTCCATCACAGGCATGGTGGATATCTCGTCTGGCATATTACAAGTGCCTTTTTCGACTATGACACTTGCAAGATGGTTCACAGGATAACCATCCCATACAAATTATGTTGGAGCAGAAAGGATTTATATTGAAGGGGTTCTCCGGAAAATCCTTCAGTTGCAGTGATTGGGTTTGTATAAAACTTGGAATAGGAAATCCTAATATGGCTTCTTCACCCATATGTCTGCATTTACTCCAGTTGGATGACTTTTAGAACAAGGCTTGAAGGATTGTTGCATAAACTACGACTCTGGCGTATTCTAAAAGATTTGCTTAACATTTTTTGGGAGTTGCATTGTAAGTGTTGTGAAGCAGCCTTACAATGGGGCAATATCTGGTAGGAATTTAGATGGCATAAAATGTGGAAGAGAGTTTTTAGATATCTAAAGATTACAATGGGTGAGTGTTATAGTCTGGCATAAATAGATGTTCAAGGTGAACAAGAATGTTTCTGGCATTTCCTGTTAAAAAATGAAAAGCACAGAAGTATAGAATATCTCTGGAAAATTAAAAACAAATATGGCAATGGAGCAGATTCTGACACATCCATACAGTAGTACATTTTGTGACTCATTTTAGTGAAGAAGAATTCTAGTACAATGTCTTTCCAATCTGTCATAGCATACTATTAAGATGCACATCCATGGAGTCATTTGCAGAAATCTAGCAGCGTTATTAGGAATAGAGAATAACCATCAAAGGAACTTTCAATTATAGTCAAAACATAATTGCTGCTGGACCAGAAGCTGCAGTAGGACTGCTACTGACCCTCAGGTTTCTTCCTTTGGTGCTCCTTTAACAGAGCATATATGTATTATGGAATTGTCAAGGTTAGATTTGCACCTACAGTTTGCAGGGAAGATGTAATCTTTTTTTTAGGTTTTGCATGAGTTATCTCATACGCTGTCAGCAAAATCTTCTGTTAAAAAAAGAAAAAGCTTAAGTGGGCTTAGAATGCGCCCAAAACTTACAATTATTTGCCATTGATTGAGTCGTCACACTTGTTTCCTTCCTTGTTATTGGTCTCTGCCTCCTGCTTGCCTCCCAATTCCTCCAGGGGCTTCAACTTTTGTCCTTGCCATGGAGCATGGACCAAGTACAGTTTACTGTCTGTGGTCACTTTCTGTCCACTGAGCATGCGCTCCTGCGGGCACATGTACTCTATTAGAGTACATGTGTCTTCAGTCTCTCCATCCTCCCAACGTCTGGGCTCTTACCCCATACCCCTGCCTTCCTCTTATTGCCCATGTGTTGGTGCTCCCTCCATCCTCCACCAGCCCTCCTTCTGACGGCTGTTGTAGCTTCTCCATCCCTCCTCTACCAGACATCCCATGTGTGTTTCCCCCCACCGTCCATTGTGTTGCGGCTTCCTTCCTCATTACACACATCTCCCTCATGTTTGCTCCCTCCCTCCTCCCTTGCACATCCCTTGTGTTGCTCTCCCTGCCTTTCCGTTGTTACTGATCCCTCCCTCCTCCCCACACCTCCCTCATGTTTATTGCCCTTGCCCCCAAGCACTCAGCACAGTGTTTCTTGTGTTGCTACCACCCCCCCACCAAAACATTGAGCTTTTGTGGGTATGAGTTCTAATTTGCTTTGTTTAATGTTTTTTAGACATATTGCACAGCAGTGTGGACCCTGTGCAACATGACGAAAAGAAAAAAAAACATGATGACAGTCAATGCTGGTCGTGTTATTTCGCTTTTTTTTCTTTACTTTAGGCTCTGCTTCACAGCAGTCCATGCAACATTTCTAAAAAAATGTTTACAAAGCATATAGATATTGCACAGGTGAAACCTATTGGCTTTGTCAATGCTTTTTTATGTGTATTACTCCCTGCACATTTTGTCCATATGGGAATGCTTATTACACTAAGGAAGTAGGTCCACAGTGGGCCTTGGCAAAAGATAGATAGTGACTGTATTTTAGCACTGTACATTGGTATTTTTGTGCACCTTAGTCTGTTGTTTTTATTGAACTCATAACTACAAAGAGTTTGGAGATACTTATGTGCAAGAGGGAATTGTTGCTTTGTTGAAGAAAATCAGTGCTTGTAGTTAATTGAAATAATTGGGTTAGTATGAACTTTGAATTCACCAAAGTAACGAAATGTCTTTTCTTTTACAGTTTTTGAAGCTCCTGATGTACAGTTAGAATTATGATGTTGCTCTTTAATGCAGGTAAGTGTCAGCTGAATAACATGCAAATTGTTGTGTTGTAGTTTGATTGCCCTTGTTATATAATTTTGGTTGATATACGTGAATGAAGCAGTTAACATAACATCATTAAAGGGGCTTCAAAATAGCTAGAATAATACCATTCTGGAGTATTTTATTGAATAGTTTATTTTTATATCAAATATAAGAACTCCTATTTCCTGCCCCGGGAAGGTCTCTTGGGTGAAATAGTATATGGCGGGATAGCTACACAATGGCAAATATTCTGAAAGTAGTTTTGATTAGTCTAGTTTTTCCACTCCTGTGGAAACGCCAGAGAAAAGTAAGATCCATTTTTGATAGTATGTAGTGGGTTGTAAAATTGTGTATGCTTCGGTTTGGAAGGCAATTGTGAAAATGATGAGGCTTAGTTTAATAGGAAGTGCTAAAATAGTTCACAGTTAAAAAGAAAGAAATGCAGTATACAAGATGTAGAAAATTCACCTACAAACTACAGACCCAATAAAGTTATGCTTGCCTGCAGACAGCTTCGATAAATTGCACGCAACTGGTTTCTTTTTTTTTGCCTGCTCTAGAAATGTTACTGTGTTATATGTACATAGAAGCCTGGACTGTTGCTAGGAATTACACCTTACACAGGTATGCTGTACTAGGTAATTGTTTGTCCTATTGGTGTTGGTCCTAAGAACCTCTTTTCCAAAGTTGTGACAATCAAGAGCACTTGCGCAAGGAATTAACAATAAATCCAACCATTTCTTAAAACCACACTGCAGCTTTTACTTCACACTACACTTTTCATTAAGTATTACACCTGGAGAACCCTAACATTTGATCCTCCTCTGCCTTTGGCATCATTTACTCTGGCCTGGAGAATTTTCAGCAGCAGTTACATTTTTCACCTTTTGAGCCCAACAATCTGAATCAATTCAGTGGTAGAATCTTTGTATTTCACCTACATCCTGCTTGAGCTAAAGAGAAGTTTAAGGTGAGAAAACTATTTTGGAAGAGTCTGCTACAGCAAAAGAAGCAATTAAGAAGAGCGTTAGTGTTTTTCCTTCGGTGTGTACCTTTCTTTAGTACCTCTCAGTGCCTTCTCTCGCTTGAAGGATTTTTTAATTGTCAATCCAATCCGACATCTTGTAAAAATCTGTTAAGATTTTCCAGCTTTACCTGAGGATCTCATAACCTGGCCATACCATCAGCAGCTGAAGAACTGCCTCAACACTATTGAAATTGGATTTTATAAAGCTTACCTCATGCTGAATGCAGCCTAGACCAAGCTTCAGAACACAGATTGAGCGCAATAATAAGTTTACTCAACATCAGTTTATCCTTCTCTGCAAAGGAAATCTGAATCTACCAGAAGACAACAGTTACGCAAATGCTGGTTGCTGTTAGTATTCCAATCTACTTGATGGCAACCGTGAGACCTTTTTCATACCCCAAGCACAGTTGTCCACTTGATATTTCTTATTTTAATTATTTTTGCATTTTTTTATGTTATAAACCAGTCTCGGCAGCGCAGTACAGCTCTTTACAAAGGAAATACGAAGTATAATATCATTAAATTATGATAGCATCTAAGCAACATGGTTTAAGTACACCTGTGGCACCATATCTATGACATAACAGATATTAGATGACAGACCAGATTTTAGACCCAGATTAGAAGTCTTCATATGTCCACCCAGATGAAGAGTCTTTGTTGAGAAAGGCTTGCCACAGCCAAACTCTAGGTCCAGAATAGGAATTTCCAAATGTCCATCTAGATCAAAAGTCTTCGAAATGTTTATCCCAGATAAATTGGAGAAGCTACTGAAAGAATAAGCCTTTGAACTCTCGTTTGAAGTTCACATGAGACAGATTCATTCTAATGGAAGGGAAAATTGCATTCCAGAATCTCAGATCATTCGTGGAGACATAAGTGCTCAATAGTTTTCATTTTCTACTTGAACACATTGGAGAATCTGTCACAATAAACACAGTATAATGGAATAGACCAATCCACAGGTACTGGGTATTTGATCTTAATGAGGTCTTCTTTGGAATAAGGACTATGACATTTGAGTCCTTTACATGTTTAAGAGAGTTTCAGGATTGTTTGAGGTCATTATTGAACAGAAAAAGGAACAATTCTGCCAACGTTGCACTGGTTTTGTCATCAGATTTAAGCTTAAAGTATATTAGGAAGATGTTACCAGAGTTGGAAGTGGATCTTTCTGCTGTTAGTTCCATGAATCAAGGATTTTCTCCAGGTGGGCGGTATATAATGTGAATAGTTGTGGGGTTTTTTGGTATTGATTTTAACAGAAAGACATTCAAAAGAGGACGTTTAAACTTTTAAATTATATAGAAGAACTATGGATAAGCGCCACCCCCAATATGGCCTCTCCTCTCAGTCCAGGTGAATGATCACATATCCTGGAGGTATTAGGAGATCAAGTACTTGCTGAGAAATCCAGGTTTTGCTTTGAAAGAGTAATTCTGAGTTATAAGAGTGGATAATTTCTGTAATTTCAAGTCAGTGTTTGGGTGCTCATCTACAGTAGTGAAGCACAAAATTTAGGGAGGATTGATCATTTTTATGATTGTGATAAAGATGAAAAAATTATGAGACTGCATGAGTGAATGTGATTTCTGTTGGTATGTGTCAAATGGTGTCACTCGTTATGACCAAAATATTGAAGTGATCTTCAGTTAGCAGTGGGCAGAACTGGCTGAGTTTCATTCTGCAGAATTCTGCGGAGTTACACAAAAACTCCCTGAGATTCCACAGAGTTCTAGCAACAGGTAGAAAATATTCAGCTCCAGCTGCAATTTAGCACCAGCAACACTAAAAAATCACTGCAAAAGGCACCATGCATTGTGCAAGAGCGCGCGGCCATTCAAGTTGATTTTCTTGCTGATCGAGTAGAAAATAGCAGCCCTCTAATAGCTTGAGACCGCTTTTGTTGGAAAATCACGCTGGGGGACGGCAAATCATGCTTGCATTCTATGGGGCCTTGCTAGAGAGAAATTCCACCACACAGCGATTGGCGAAATTTGGTCGGAACTCCACATTAAAGAGTAATGCAAAGTGGACAAAATTAAACTAACTCTGCAAATGGAATTAAACATTCCGCCAACCCCTAGCTTCAGTAAGGTGCTCAGTAGCAAAAGTGTTAAAGGTTAAGATCAGATTTTTTATGTTGGGTTTAATTGTCTGTGGAATAGTAGGATGACAGATCAGTTAGGCAACAATTGAGTTTACAGTGAAAGGCAGATATTGTATCTTACAGGAGCGGAAAAGATAATGACAGAAACATCACTTCTCTAAGATGTGAGTCCAGTTTTTCAGTCAGGTAGAGCATGTCTTGGTAACTGCGAGACTTTACTGCTTCAGGAACCACGTAGTGAGAGTGTGGCGAGTGTGGAAAAGTAGAGCTCTGAAAAAATCTGCATTGTTTTTTGGTCTGAGAGTTTCAGTGCTGACATGTATGTGAGATTCAACATTGTGGAGGTGTTGGGGGAATTTCTTTGTGGGAAAACTGCTTCTTATGAAAAGGAATCAATAGTGTGGAGACTCAGATATGCAGTCCTCAAGTGTAGAATTTATGAAGATAGGATGTCTCATTTATGAGTGAAAATTATATAGGGGAAGAGATATTCATAGAAGGGAGTGGGTTGGGTCTTAAGGTGGTGTACAACCACTTATATTCACTATGTATACCCACTTAGTGATTGAAGAGCAATGAGGTGTTAGACCAGTCAGCCTTATGGTGGTCTACCACCCCAAATTATTTTCTTCCTTCTCCATTTTCTCTGACCCTGTTTTTGCTGGTATTAAAACTCAGCGCTCCTTACCACTACTAACCAGTGCTAAAGTGCTAATGTTCTGTCCTCTAAAGATGGTAATATTGGCTTGTCCCCAAATGGCATATTTAATTTACTCATCAGTCCGTAGTAAGGTGCCCCACATCTGCCCAGGTCCTGCAATGAAACACACATGCATGGACATTCATATTGACTTGCTGGAGCCTCATGGAGCTTGTGGTTTCTATTCATACGTAACTTCTTAGCACCTATCTATGGCGTTGGTTTTCATCGTCATACCAGTTGTCTCTACGTGAAGTTTATATTCACAATACACATGCAGAGAATCACTTATGAGATTTTCTTCACTCTTTTTTCTATACTTTTCCAGTCACTTTAACTCTGCCAGGTCTAAAGTTTCTCCCTGCTGAATACCATGTATCACTATTGTAATGTGGTACTGTTCTACGTATTGATTTACAGTTAGAACTGATGAAGGGTGTTACCACCTGAAGTGCATTGGGTATCTACAGTCAAGCTGCTGACACAACATTTGATCTATGTTTGAAACGCTCACTGATTATGTAACGAATGTGAAGCAACATTTGTGTGACACCCCTAACAAAGCATTGATCTATATTAAAGTGTAATTATGCTATTAAAACACTGAAATGTGTTAGCATGTTGACTGTAATGTTGCTGAACTTGTATAAAGAAGGGTCAAAATTAGCCTACGGGTTCTTTTAGTTGTGCATTTTGGTTCTATGAAACCGTTTGGCTGGATAGGTTCTTTCAGAGTCTTTATGGAGATGGGCAGGCTCTGTTTTAAAGCAGCACACTCACACAGTTTACTTTAGTTAGAACAATTAGAATAGGGCAACTTTAAGTGCACTGTATCATCACAATTTTCTTTGCAAAAGAAACCTTTTGCAGGTCCAAACCTTCTGTTTTAAAAACATATGTCACCCTTAGGCTAGACCCTTGTACAGCCAGTGCGCAGGGTGCAATTTCTTTTTGAAAAGTAGGACATACTTTTAAGTTTTCCATGAGCTGGTAGTGAAAAACTCTTACATTTGTTTTTCACTACTGCAAGGCCTGTCTCTTCTATAGGATAACATTGGAGTAATCTTATTAGAATTTCAAAGTGTAATTTCCATATACTATTCTGGAAATGCCATTCTTAGAAAATTGCCATTTTCTTGTGTAGTGATTTGGTGCCATCAGCCTGTCTCTGGTCACATGACTGGGTATAGTCAGCAGTTGGGCTTTGTGTACTCCACCTAGACAGCTACACACAATGGTAACTTAGTTGTGACTGGATGGGTCATCACTAGAAATGGATGGGCAAAGCCTCTCTAACCACTGAAAGGAATGTATCCTACATCCACACAAAGGGCTGCATACCCTCTGTAGTTATTCTGGAGCCATGGCAGGGAAGGCAGGACATCTGTGCACTTCAGAGGCATTGCTCTAGAAGCTTCTCCTCACTTCAAAGGTGCAACTTGGATTTTCAGAGTGTGGCTAATCACCCATGAGGGTATCCAGGCGCGGTCCAAAGGCATGGCAAAATTAAATGATTTGCCCAGAAACACAGGATGTTAGCTGACACCGAGACTCAAACCTGGATCCCCAGCTCCAAAGTCGCCAGCACTGGCCATTACAGCACATCATTTAGGTATAAAAATTGGGTCTCAGACACCCACTCTTCAGTACACTTCTGGAGCTATGGATATTCTACCATGAAGAAGGACTGCTGTGCTGCTAAAGGACTGCATGACTGCACTTTGCTGGCCTCCTACTTTGCTGTGCTGACCGGCTACCTACTGCCCTCTTGCCTGATTGAGAAGGAATGGACCTGCATCTCTTGAAACCAGAGTGAATCCAAGGTCTAGTTGGCAGGCCTCCTGAACTGAAGCCACAGGGACATAACAGGCCTCCAACAACCTTGCATCTGCACCTGGATTCTGACATCTGTATGTTTACTCTGCCAAGTGGTGCCACCCCAGTCCTGGACCCTATAAAGTGGGCTTAAGGTGCTTTGCCAGCCTCTGTAGATCCAGCGGAACCGATGCATCATCTCTGCTGCACAGCGAAGCCCTCAGCAAAAGCAGCGTATCTCTGGTGCTGCATGGATTGGACCAGTCTCAAAGATTGGTATCCTTTTTGCGGCCTGCATCACCATCAGAACTGCCACTACACAACGCAGCTTTGTCGCAGACCCTTGCATCTCTTGGTGAAGGCAGCCTCAACCATGATGATGGACTCTGCATTGCAGCCTCATAGCTCCATGCAACCGTCAGATGGCCTCGACTTTGTGCTACATCGCCGACACCGGACTTCGCATCGCAAGCCTTGTTGACATGATCTTCAACATCAACTCAGCACGACCTCACACGGTAACTTTGCCAGATCTTGAAACCAACGCATCACCTCGGCTGCACGAAGCAATCCAGGATTTATGGTACTTCGTCTAGTGGGCCTAACTGGGCTCTTGTAGCCAGCACACGCTCAAATATGATCGGCCTGATCTTATGACATTGTCCCAGTCCAGCGTGACCAGATATCCACAGATTTACACCTTATGGCACTATTTTCTCCAAAGACTTTCAAATTCAATATCTTCGGTTCTACTTATTGGATTTTTGTTATTTTGGTCTTGTTTTATTTATTACAATTACTCTATTTGTCTAAAACAGTTGTGCGGTCCTTTTGTGGTTTGTCACTGTGTCATTGTTTGAAGTGTTGCACAAATACGTTACACATTGCTTCTAACTTAAGCCTGCCTGCTCTGTGCCAAGCTACTGGGGAGTTGAGCACAAATTAACGTGGGGTTTGCTTGTGCCTTACCTTGACATGGTTTGTGGTTGCTGCTTCACCAAGTCTCATTCCCTAGTCGACCAAGAACCCAATTTCTTACAGGACATGACTACTAATATAATTATCATGATTGAGGAGCAGAGATTCAGGGGGGCTGGGAGTTAGAGATAGTCAAGGGAAGAAGAGGGGATGAGTTAATGGAAATAGCATAGATTTGAGGAGAGTTGTAGGGAAAGATGGTGGAGAAAGGAAGAGTGGGAGAGTAGCAAAGATCATGGAGGGTGAAAGAGTGGGGGAAGCAAAGTTGAGAACTGGGGTGGGGCTGGAGGGTGGATGAAGATAGAGAGTATCTTCTGTATTTGGAAATTTCACAGTATAATCCATAACTCTCACAGACCTCAATGAACAACTCCCCAACCTCATTCCTTTCAAGGCCAGCTGCATCATCTTTAAGGTACACAAATATGGCACCCTCCACACTTGGCAAACAAGGTCAAAATATCATAAGGTGTTTGCATGATATTCAGGAGAAGCACCAATAGACTGAAATCTAAAAGGTGCAAGAAGGAAACGCCCAAATACTAGGCCTTTCGCTAAGTTTGAAGGGTGTGAAACATCCAAAGTAGCAGACATTAAAAGAAGGGACAAGCTGATTCTGGATTTCAGTTCTCTTAGCTTTCAAAGTAGTTCCTGGACTGAGCCTGGTGATTGGGCCCTCTACAACCTTGTGGTTCCTAAAGAGTTGCATATTGACTGAGCAGGAGAATCCAGTACAGTATGTTACAATTCCTCCTACAGTTACAGACAACCATCTACAAATTAACAAAGGGAAACCTGAGGAAAAACTCAGCTTAAAAAAAAATAATAATAATCTGGCAGACATCTTGATTGCGCTACACAGTGAAAAAATGAGGGGTCATTCCTGAAGTCGCGGAATCAGTCCACATGTAGAGGCAGATTTATGATGACTGGCTCATCCCTGCAAATCAGCAGGGATGTGCCAGGTAAGATGCGTCACGCAAGTTTACCCTTGTGCCACACAAATGCGCTGCATTTACCATCGGAAGGGTGGCTCATTTCAGGAGTCGTGTCGCAAGCGCGATGCAACTCCAGCAATGATTATAGCCTGCCCATACATAAAGTGGTACGTCACGCCATACGCCTGCTTCAAGCAGGTGGGAGGTTTTGACGCAGCGGTATCGGAAAAGTAACTGAGTGGAATCTTGTAGATTTCACTCAGGCACTTTACCGAGGCTTTACTGCGCCAGAACGTCCCGTCCCCCCTCCTTTACAACGTGATGCATCTCCCTATCCCTGTCAATAGGGCACAACGTGGAGCATGGTTTACGCTGCCGCTGTGTCACAGAAGTGACGCAACGGCCGTGCAAAAGTGGTGCAAGGGGCTCGTAAATCTGCCCAGTAGTGTACATGTCAAGCCTGTGGGTATCCATTGTCTTGACCTGCATTGAAACAGATGTATCAAAAATGTGCTGACGGTTTTCAAGCAACCAGTTGAATTTCCATTTATAGTTGTGCTTATTCATCACCACTTTGAAACAAGTATCAAGCTTGATGTGGCAGCCAATGACTATTATGATTCACCTAGTCACATAACATACTTTGAGAAACAGAACACAAAATAAACTGTTTTTGGCTTTTCCCCCTCCTATTGCCTGCGAAATATATACTTTATTAAATATGATGGCCCATTAATTTGCACCCCCCCTTTTACAAGGGGTTAGTTTCATTAAGGAAATACACTCGAATGTAATGGTATTGAGAACGAATTGACCTTTAGTCTGAAGGATGTGAAAATGTGGTGGCCACTCTGGGTAGAATAATGATCATGAAAAAGTGCAATCCAAAACTTTTAGGGCCAGATGTACGACCATTTTTGCATGCGCAAAAGGGTTTGCAAACCAGTTTGCTCATGCAAAAACAGCATGGAGAATGTACAAACCATATTTTGCGAGTTGCAATTTTATGCGACATTGCAAAATAGAGTTTTGCGATTCGCTAATAGGAAGGGGCATTCCCTTCCTAATAGCGAGCGCAACCCTATGTAAGAATGTTTTGTGTCCGCAATTACGGCCGCATAACACTCGCTGGTAATGGGCTTGCAAAATGGAAGGGGTTCCCACCTGCTTTATTTAGCAGGCCACCATGCCTGAGAAGGCCCGCCATTCGCTATGGGGTCGCAAATTGCAAGAGGCTCATTAATATTCATGAGCTGCTCTATTTGCGACCCCATTGGGAATCACTAACAGTGTTTTACACACAGTTGTACATCCTGAATAGTGCCTCGAATTTTGCGAGTCGCAAAAGACTCACAATTTGCGAGGTGATATTTTGGCTATCGTACATCTGGCCCCTAATGTTAAGTTAATGATCATCTAGACCTAAAACCTCTCTTCATGCTCCTGCTTCATCTTGTAGAATCCACTCTCAACTTGATCCCTTTGTTATTTTTCTGACTCAAACTATGTCCCTCACTTTGAACAACCTAGGGTTCATCATGTGCTCCTTTTCATTCTTATTATTGACATTATTTAGGATAATGCTACGTGTAAATCACAATAGTAAACCATGTAGTCCACCTCCTACTCCCACATTTGTATCTATTTACTATTAAAATAGTAATTTTCTGTGGCGTTCTTGTCATTGGTATGTAATAATAGCCCATGTGCGTTGCTTTTTTCTCAATTCATGCCCTTTGGATGCTAGCTTTTGTAAGTAGATTAAACGCTGAACTAATTGTAAAAATCGCTATAATCTCAGTGCATCATCACCTGTACAAATGCATCTTGTCATAGCAATGCTTGTGAAAGATGGTGGATGTAACCTATTGACAACTCATATCTCGATATATCATCTTGTTCAATGGGCAAGAACACCAAGTGGAGTTTTTTGTCAATTTAATCTTAATTTCATTTTTGTTTTGCAGATGACAGGTGGATGAAGAATCTATTTTGTAATGATGTTCCAAATGTTTTCTCCTGATTATACAGTTTCTTAATAAATAAATAAAAATATGTTATTGTTCTTTGCAACCTGTTTCTTTGTAAAGACATGGTGTGATTTAGGAACGGTCTATGTTATCGTGTTCTGCTGAATGAATACTTGAAGAGCTGAATCAGTCTTATATATTACGCAATTGACAGCTGTAAATTGCTGTTTTGCACTTTAACTTTAAAGGGATATGTTGCTATTGTAGGAAACCGAACATAATTGTTTTGTAAGTCTTCAAAGGAACAGCGTAACACAAGAGAAAACAATAAAAAGAATTCTAAAACAAAATTGCATTAACATGACTTCATATATCACGATGAACCAACATAATCAAATGCCATCTAAATACCACATTGATAACACAACCACAGTGCAACACAATAAAAAACAATAATAAACTATGCGCAACCCAATAATGAAACACAGAAAACAACTTGGTACACAAACACAACAAAATGCGATAAATCGCTAACATATTAACAAAAAGAAACAATCCACTTCAATACAAAAACATCAGAATTTTTTTTTCAACAGGTCACAATACAATCAAGCCCCCAAAAATAGCGACACAAAGCAACAACAATTTACAACACCGAAGTATCAGCCCAACACAAACATACAACACAACTTAAAACAACACAAAATACAACACAAATCCATTGTATTATTGTGGTATGCTCTGGTCTGCTGCACTACAACCCAATAATGAAACACAAAAACAACACAGCAGGCAATAAACCAACTTAGTACACCAAAATGCTACAAATGTAGGAAGAGGAGTTGGGCAGTAGCCAGGGCGGCTGACTCCGGACCACGGGAGCTCATGGTTCAAACGCCATTGGCAGGTTAGCCCACCACCTTGTGACTCTGGGCAATAGCTTGCTTAATCTTTCCGACGGCCCCAAGCACCGGGACCCCTCACCCGAGGTAGCTTCACGCTTTACAAATGCTGACATTATTATTATTAAACTGCTTGCTATACATCCATAACATTACAATAAACAAATCAATGCAGAGCAACACGAAAACATCACAAACAATTTGGACAGATTACAACAAAACTTTAGCCCCAAAATTAACGACACAAAACAACTATACATCGCAACACTGAAGCATCAGCTCAACACACACCACACTACATAAAACAACACAACATAGAAGGCATTTTCATTGTATGATTGTGTTGTGCCAGGGTCTGCTGCACTATTGCTTTGTTTTGGTGTACTATTGTGTTCTGCTCTTGTTATGTTGAAATGCTGCTGTGTTGTGATGTGTTGTATATTGACTAATATTGTGCTTGTACGTTTTAGGTTCTGCCCTATGTTGTGCTGGCATCTTGTGTTGGTGTTTGTTTTTGTTTTTGTATTCTTGTGTTTCAAATGTGTTGTTCAAGTGTGTTGTTGTGGCATATTGCCTACAGTGTGTGTGTGTGTTGGGTTGTGTTTTTGTTATTGCATTGATTTGTTGTGTGTGTGCAGTTTTTTGCATTGTTGGGTTTTGTTGTGATGTGTGTGGTTATTGTATTGTGCTTTTTTCTGGTGCTGTTGCATTGCTGCTGTTTCATTGTACGTCACGAAAGGTTCATCCACTTAAAAGACGGCTTCTTTTGCGCTTTTTGCATTGTGGCAAAGTTTATACCCAATACACCAGAACTGAGGCAAGCCCACGATCATGACTATACGATCTGTTTATTATGAAATTTTATGATAAAGGCACTAGGCCTTATGCATTTATTCTGAAAAGCATATGTTAAAGTCGGAAGGAATTTAAGTGGATTGTTATTACTCTATATGAAAGACTACAGATAGGTATTTTGGTTCATGGAATCTCACTGAGAAGACAATAGTTTTTAATTGTTGACAAACCGAGTGTGACAAACCATGGATATAAAAGCTGTGCTTTGTCAGAATCCTTGTTAGGCCGTCTTAGGAGAGATAGCATTATGCTAAGCCAACTATAATGTTATCACGGTATGCATGAAGGTTGCCAGTTTTTGTGCACTTGAATAGGCCCTTGATGGGTAAAGTGTCAAGCTAATTATAAAGGGTAAACACTTCATTGGGTCATTTGGAAATCCATGCCACAATTTATAGATTTGATCTGTTTGTTATGAAATCCTATGACAGAACCAGTAGGCCTGGCCTAGTAATTGTGAAAAGCATGTGTTAAAAGAAAAAGGCTTGTAGGTAGATACAAGGGATTTCACAGATTACCATAGTATACACAGCTTTTGGTGTTGGTGAGTGTGAGAATTTGTGTTGGTGGTAAACCTCTACTCAGGCAACAGCCACAATCCTTCTCAGAGTGAACCACAAAAAGTTGTAAAATTAACCTGTGCTTAACTCTCTGGTAGCTTGGCACAAAAGCAACCAGGTTAATTCAGAAGAATAGAAACAATGTGTAAAGCATTTATGCAGTACTTCAACAATAATGAAGTGAAATGACAAAAATCCAATCAGTAGAGCTGGAGTTATGAATTTTGAACGCTCAAAGTTAAACAGAGCGCGTTAAGATCAAAGCACCAACCACAGACATCTATCAGCAAGAGATCGGGCCAAAGTCGAAAGTTATGACAGACCAAAATGGAGCATGGTTCGGATACATGAAGTGGATTGAGCCCGGACTTGGTTTACCTTTGTACTTATAAGAATTGTTGAGGAGTCCTAAGGAGCAACAAAAATACATTCAGCAAAACAAGAGGGGGGCAGCCAAAAGGTTTGGGAAAAGACTATCCTAAGGCTAACAAGTCTAACAATGAGCCTTCTGAGCAAACTGTGAGTATAGAAGATATGCACTACAATAATCCTTGTCTGGAAGATCCAGACAAGGATTATTGTAGTGCATATCAATACACATAGTATTCTGCCTTGCAAACCATAATTTTGTATACATTTGTACTTTCATGAGTGTATGCAGATGGTTGCCTCGTGGAACGCTTGCACTCAGTACAATAGGCTTGAGTTGGTTATGGTGACAAGTCAATGATAACTGTTATAAGCCCGATTGTCTATTATGAAATGTTATGAAAAATGCAATAGACCTGACATATTGATTGTGAAAAGCATATGTTAAGGTCAATGAGTATTTAGGGTGCATTGTTATAACTCATTTCAAGCCTACAGCTGTAATTTTGTATACTATGTACATTTATCTTCGACAATATGTTGGATGGTTGCTGTGTGAGAAAGCTTACACTCAGTATTGGAGACTTCTGTTGGTTATGGTGATGATAAGTCAATAATAACAGATACAGGCTTGATTGGTTCACTAGGAAAAAATATTTCTGTTAACATGGGTATGAACTGTTTATTATCAAAAGTTATGATAAATGCATTAGGCCTGACAAATTGATTGGGAAAAGCATATGATAAAATAAATAGACATGTAAGGGTAGATAGTTATTTCTCTGTTTTAAAACCTGCAGATAGGTATTTTGTTTAACCCCTTCCACGCTGATGACGAGCTCAGCTCGTCATGAGGTACACCTCTTGTACGCTCATGACGAGCTGAGCTCGTCATGAACCGCGGGATTTCGCGATTCTCAGCGCACAGCGGGAAAACGCGCCGCGCGCATGTGGTTAATGAAATGTCACAGATTACCTTTGTAGGGAATTATTTTGGGTGTTGTTTACTGCCTCTGACAAGCACAAGGGGGGAAGATTTGCACTGTAATAATTCTTGCTAGAATCTCTTCTTGCCTGTGTGTCATGCTCTTGCAATAAAAAATCCTTAAATACTATATATAAATATATATATATAAATATATGTCCATATAGCTACATCAAGGGCCTTTAGGTCAGCTCGGTTCTGCAATTGGTTGATCTGAGTGTAGTTTACATTCTGCTTCCATCCATGACAGCGAACCGCACTGCGTTATGGCACAGTCCACATTACTCATTGGCTCTCTTGTGTCTTGCCCTGCGATAGATGCTATTTTTTGATCACATGTGTACACCCCCCTGAAAATGTGTGCACATCAGTATCCGGGCACGTCCTTTAGTTTGAAATGTTCCCCTTTTATAGTTCCCCGCTCATTTATTTGCGTGTCCACTTTTTATTTTAATGTTTTTCAAGAACAGTGCCAATGTACGCTGCAGACATATGGCTCTTTCTCTTAACCAAAGAGCTCATTTCCTAACTCATTCAGCTCTAATTCAAGCGATCATTGCTTTGGTTTTATCTCGGCTTGATTTTTCAAATAGTTTGTATTTAGGCCTTCCAGTAGGTCAGCTTAAAAGACTGCAGTATGTCCAGAATCAGGCAGCCAGGCTCATAAGCAAACATCCGTTAGGCCAGTATTGGAAAACCTACATTGGCTGCCAGTAGCCCAGAGAGTTGCATTTAAAGCCGGTTGTATTATTTTCAAGGCTTTGCAAGGCAAGGGCCCAAAATTTATAAAGAATTTGGTATGCAAATACACCCCTTCACGCAATCTTCGCTCAGCCCATCAAGACCGATTAAGGGTTCCATCATTTAAGAAAAAACGTCAGGGTGGCAGCGGTTTTCATTATCTTGCCGCTTCTCTATGGAACGCCCTTCCACCATTTTTAAGACAAAGTGATACTCTTCTCACTTTTAGACAAACCTTTAAAACATGGCTGTTTAGACAAGCCCATTCTTAAATAGGTGGAATACGTGCCCTTGCACTAATGTACTCTTAGGTGTTATGTTGTGCTCCCTCAATTTCCGATAGCGCCATGAAGCTTACGGGCGTACGTGCGCTGAATAAATAAAATTTAACATAACATAACATAACCAAGAGACGATTATGGAATGCTTCTCTCCATAGTGAATCATTGTTTAACCATTCGAAGATGGCGAACACGTGGGTTCTAATGTGGCAGGCATGCTTAAACTATTTACAATACTTCCAATGCCTGTAATAACAACAGAACTTGTAACAGAAGCATCCAACTGCATCGGAATTGTAAGGCCCTAGGACTAAGGCTGCTGATAGCAGCCAAATCCTCAAAACCTCTTCGCAATCTCTGGGTAGAGATTGGGAAGTTACCCGGGAATCAGACCATCATTTACCAGTTCCCCCTATGATTTCCTATTGCTCACAAAAACCTCAGGATTCACCTTATAGCCAGGGGCAGCTCCTCCATGTGGCGGAGGAGCTTTGCCTCACTGCTTTATCGAAGTGCGAGAAGCAGAAAAAAAAAATGGTATTTTAAATACCATTTTATGTTTCTGCTTCTCACACTGCAAGAAAGCAGAAGGGTATGCCTGGTTGGAGGCGGCTGGGTGGGCGGTCCTGCAGAAGTCCAGGGGAGGAGTGGTTTGCCCACTCTGAGTGCGCTGACTGTTTGGTCGACTCCAGGGCTGACCAAACCACTCATACGCACTCTGCATTTTCTCTATGCATGCCCAATACATAGAGAAAATGGCCTCCCCATAGAAGCCTGTGGGGTCGGCATCCTAGCCAATCACAACGCTCCCATTGCAGCGTTGTGATTGGCTTAAGGGAGGGTAGGGAGGGAGGCTGCCTGCTTCCTATATGCACAGTTGAGAGGAGAGAGGAGACGCAACGTGGGACTGGAGGAGATGGTAAGTTTCATTATTTTTTTTAATTATTCTAACCACCACCCCTCCCTTCCACTTGACGCCCCCAATTCCCCTCACCCACAAGACATGCTGGCCACAACTGCTTATAGCTCCTGTTTACACTGAATTCTCCAAGTTACAAGTATGCCTGGATTGGTAATGCCAAGGATCTAGACCTAACAGGGCAACATTTGGGGGGCTCGAAATAATGTTATAAGTAGCAAAGGACTAAATGGTTCTGTAACAGGTTTAATGGGGACCGGCCTGCAGGGTGATTGTGAATGAAGGAAGGTGAGTTATTAATTTGGGAATGGCTGATACTACCAACATAACAAAAATGTTTAGAGGATAATCTACAGTGCAGCTTACTCACTGAGAACACTGTGGTCAAACCCTGGTAGCTATGGCACAGCTGCAGGCTGTTCCTCAGGAAAACACATGTTAGGTTCAAATAGTATGAAACAAGATTAAAGCAATGAAACAAATGTGCACCTTTTTCCATACATCCTCACGATTTGTAATGGTGTCCTGGGTTGATGGATTCCCCTGGAGGGAAAACAGGCAAAATATAGCTACATTTTGAATTTTTTTAACAAAATAGGAAAAAGTGCTCCAGGTAAATGTGTCTGTTGATTTTTCCTAAACATGGCACCTAAGAACAGGTTTCTGTACATAAGTCACCATTTAGTCAGCAGTCAGGAAAAAGCAGAGCTGAATTTTCAAAGAGGTAGCCCATTTTTCCTATTTCATGTGCTTTCAGCCTACTTCCAGTTTGAGGTAGACAGCATTGTGAACCACATGTGTGATCCAGGAAAGACGGTGGAGATTAGGGAGGACCAATTTGCTGTGAGGATGGTTCATCAGATCACCTATGACAACTCTGCCTGAACTATGCCGCAATGTAGAAGGAAAATATAAGCCCTGGGAGAAAACAGAATAAAAAACAAGGATTTCCTGCACTGTGTTACTACAGACAGTACAATTACACTGCCTCATAAAATCAACCCCAAAACTCACCAGCTAAGTCAACCACAAGAGGCGTGAAATAGCAATCACAAGTCTCCATCAGGAGTGATAGCAGGCGTAATGCAGAGTTTCAGTGCAATCCGCTCCAATGATCCCAAAGGGTCACAACAACGACAGTGAATCCAGAAAGGTCAGCAAGACTTAATACTGTTCAAGTAAATATAAGGACACCAACAAATCAAGAAGTCTTCACAATAGTGTGTTGCCATCTGTTACAGCATAGGTGATGGGGAAGTCAATTAGAGCCTGTCACCTATTAACATCATATGCCAAATTATTCATGTTGTGAATAAGAGTCCATGTCTAGGATGGAACATGTGGGAGGTACATTGCGCTAGCAGAGTGGGATGGCAGAGGTCTGAATACCCATACAATGGATCTGTCAGTCTAAATTGATTAGGCAGCAGCTGAGGCGCCACGACCACATTGCAGAGAAAGGCGCAAAGTACGTGCTGCAGGAGCCGGAGGGGCAGAAAACAACAAAGCTGAAGCAGAATATATCCTCTAGGAATAATTTGTAGCCAAGCCTCAGAGGATGCGGTTAAATAGAATGCTCCCAAAACATGGCCACCGTGACTGAAACAACAACATGGTTTCACAAGACCCTGCGCGTCAAACATCCAGAACACAAATGGAGGAAGTCAATTAACGATGAACAGGAAAAGACGGTATGATCTGCCAAGGTACCGTACATCATGGGTCAGCCATAACTGTGGCCAAGAGGGTCATACTACCAGAACTTCCCCTACGGCTAGGTGTGCCCCATAAAAAAGTACCTTCCACAAAGTCCAACTAAAGGGAGGTGGTTTTGCAGCGTTTCAGGCATGACGTTGACTAATCAAATGTTGGGCATATACAGGAATGGCCGAATCCAAAGTTCGGTCCTTGGAGGGGTATCCCTTCCTGACAATAAAATGGAAAAGACACTCACATCTCCTTTGGGAATCCAGAATACAGTTCACAATTCATGGTCTCTTACCAAAAACAGAGGTGGAGGTGGAATTGGGAGAGTGGCGGAAATTAAAGGTTTCAGAAAAGAAGTGTGAAGCAGAGGGTGAATCCTATACTTATCAGGGCGGGAGAGTTTCATGGCCACAGGGTTAATGATCGTCTGGATTGAGGAAGGGCCCCACAAACCATGGGTAAATTTTTCTCAGTGTTTCCAATTTGATATTCTCAATGCTCACCCACACTATGTCAGCAACAGTATAAGTGGGTGCAGAACATCTTTGTTTATTGCATTGCTCTTTCATCAGTTTCTTGGTTGTCTGTAGCTATTCTTTTACTGTAACCCATAACTCACATCTTTTGTAACTCCTTTAGTTGTGTATTTGCTGCCGGCACTGTCTTTGTTAACTGAAAGGGTAAGATTCTTGGATGATAGCCTAAATTTAAGCAGTAGGTATACTGTGATTGTAAGCAAATTCGACCAAAGGTAAGGCTATTACCTAAATACTTGTCACAGATGCTAACAAGCAGCACAAGGTATTCTTTCATGGACTGGTTGATCCTTTACGTTTGTCCAACAGACTGTGGACGGTAGGCTGAGGACAAACGGTGAACAATATGTAAAGTGGTGCAGACCTCCTGCAAGTATTTAGAAATTAACTGAGAGCCCTGATCTCCTATAACAGAGGGCACACTATGGACCCAAATGGCATGTTGAATGAATATGTCTACCATTTCCTTATCTGTAGTTAACTTGGTAAAAGGGACAAAATGTGCCATCTCGGAAAAACAGTCCACCACCACTAAATTAGTGGTATATCCTTTATTCTTTAGGAGATCTGTGACAACATCCATACTAATAATATGCCAGATTGAGGGAGTGACTGGAATAGGATGCAATAAACCTGCAGGTGGAGTATGCAAAGGTTTATTGCTACCACACAGAAGACATACCTTTCCATAGGTTCTGCACATCTATTCGTTATGGTATTCTAACAAAACCATCGCAATCACAGCTCCTTGTTGTTTTGTTCTCCTGGGTGTCCCACCAGTGATGAATGACACCAGTGCAGTACCTGATCTCTAGGGATATAGAGTTTTTGCTCATGATTGTAAAACCACTGTTTAACAAAATGGTCAGGAAGTGCTAGCCACTGGAAACTGGGTTTGTTTTACCATTTCCAGGGTCTTTTTTAATGTCAAGGAACTTATTGGCTGAGCAAACACCAACTATTCTCTGGAGTAGTATCATAGAGAGCTCTCTCTGTATGTCTTTTTCCTTCTGAGGTACAAAAATATGGGAATGGGCATCAGCCTACACACGTTTTTCCCCTGGCCGGTATGTAATCATGAAATCAAACTTGTTAACAAACAAAACCCGGGGACTACAATCCCAAGCTTATCAAAAGAACTGTGGGTTCTAATGTTTGGAATAGGAGGGTAGCCTTTGTTCATGACTCCAGGGAGTGGTCACACTGCCTGGCAGAAAGTTAGAATACTGTCTTGGCAGTAGCAAGCGTGGGCTGTCAGCCAGAGCACAGAAACCCTGTTGTAACTAGATGCACAATTTCTAAGGCAGCCACCTGGGTGCATGCCACATCGTTCCTGCCACAATGTTTGTGTCAGGGGTGAGAAGACATGTTGTTTGATTTCTCACAGGACATATTTAGGTGGTATTATAATGAAGCTGCCAATCTCAGGTTTGCCCATGTGCCAGCCCATGTCATCCTATTGACCGTCTATCACTTACGTTGTTGTTTAATGGCAAAGGATATGATGCCATATCCCCTATAACTTTTGTCACCATTCTTGAAGGGATTCATTTAGTGTAGTTCCTATATTCCCAATAGGCTCTGCACATTGAAATATTATATCCTTTAGATTTGACATAGGACTTAGACTACTAGGTCTCTATCGAATATACTAAACTTAATAGTGAGTGCCAGCTAGCTCAGACGTCACTAGAAACTTTCTTGAATAAACAAGAAGGGACTAGTTTCTGACAACTGCATAAACATCGCAACTTTGTTTCCCCAAGAATAAACGTATCTTCAGAGTCGTGGAAACAAAAGATAGATATTTTACTCAGTCAATCATGCATGCTTCATTTCAACAGAGTTGCAGAGAAATAGAGAGACGGGCATTTTCGATAAAAGGATTTATTGAACAGTCTTCTTTCTCATGCAAGTACAGTGAACTGCTACAATCGTAATGCAGGTTGCAAAGTATAATACGTACAGCAAGAACAATATTATAAAATAATACTGTAAAAGCATTGTTTAGTTTCTGAACCATATATGAATACATACATAAATAACAATGGCTAAAAAGTACTCAACTGGTGCTTCTAAAATACGCCTACCCCAATGTACCTAACCTAAGTCTAGTACGAGGGAAGAAGTAAGTGTGGAGTAGCATAGGTTTTAGTTTTCTTTGCCAAGAATCTATCCAAGATTTCTCCTAGGGTCTAATCAGCTCCATGCCTTAGTTTTAGAATGAAGGAGGTCTGGTAATAGTATTTCTTTGTAAACTCCATGATTTCTTGGCCAAATCAATATTCAAGCACGGGGATGTCCCTGATTGCTTAAGCTGTTTTTCCAAGAAATCGTTGTGACTTTTCGGTAAGTGTGGAAGTAGCCATGCCTGTATATGGACTGCATGGGCTATGTCTAAATATGGGTATGATTTCTATGCCTATATAAGGGCAATGTGAATTGTACCTATATAAGGGCATGAATCGGGAAAATTTCACTCTGATCCTAAAACGCCATACATCACCCACTCCACTTTATTATGTATGACATTACTAAGTTCTAAGCACATAAAACATATCTAAAGCATGGTGTGTTAAAACCCCACCCAAAATACATAAAAATGCATTAGAAATGGTTTGTACACGAAAATGAGCATTTGTGCTGTACGCATTTTAAAAGCAATGTTTTCATTCAAAGCATATAGTATAACATTGGAAATGCTATCCAAATGAATCACTAAAAAACTTTTATGAAATGGCTCTTAAATACAGAAGAAAAAGTTGAGACCATTCCATGGCAGAATAAAATATTTAGGTAGTGACAAGGTCAAATATTCTACTTTAAGCAGATTACTTTGTGCCCACAAAGTTTAATTTTGGAAAAAAGTCAACATGTAGAAAAATAGAGTTCGAAATTAGTAGTTTTGTTTTGAAAAATGAAGGTCAAATACAGAGTCCATAGAACACTGTGTGCTAATTTCAAAAGTCAGTCTCATTGTTTGGAGAAAACATCAGATCTTCTAAGCTGGTAAAGAATTTGTCTACCACAGTAGGTGAAAGTTGGACCACTTAGTTAAGTAGACCGATTGCACAAAAATGTGAAGCATCGCCGTCAGCGTCAGCTGCATTAGCAATGTTCGAAGGAGATGGAGATGGTACCTGTGTGCCTGTCGATCCACGTATCTCACCGTCAGCATGTTGCGTCTGTGAGACCTCAATGAATGCCGTCATCAGGATTGGTAGCCTCTGGGGACAACACAATGCATGAGCCGTTACCGAACCAAGCAAAGAATCAACATCCGTTGGCAGGACTGATGGGAGTGTCAGACAGATGTCCAACACGCATTCTTCTCCACATAGCAGGCATCGTAGAACAGGTAAAATGCAATCTTGCCGGATTGGTCGGAATGATAGGAACCACTTGGTATTCAGATCTCTTAAACAAGCCAAGTCCAGAATCTGTATCATGCGCTCACGACACTTCATTGCCAGGAGAGTGTTCTCTAAGGTAATCTGGGTGTCACTGGTGACTGGACCTGCAATATCGGAGCAGAAGGAACAAGAATAGTATTCCTGCTACGAGTCACAAAATGAGAGGCAGGCCGCCGACCACAGAGTGCACGAAGTTTGGAAAAATGCAGAGGACTGCTTCAAAAGGTGCTAACAGTCCCTAAAAAAACGTCTTAAATACATGTACGATACCGCTGGTATCAGACATGTTTAAGATACGACCTAACATTTCTGTGAAATGTACAGGGCAGTTTGTTAATAAAAGGGCATGTATCTCTGCAGAAGACCTTGCAACTTGTAGTTCATTCGTCTCTTTGGACGAGGTCAATGGCACAGTTTTTTGTAAAAGAATGGCTTTCATTGTGCTTAAAGTATCAATGCGTATAGAAGAGATGTTCAGTGAAGGCCACAATGGTGACTCCCCATCTGTCTTAGTTTTTGGAAACAATACTTGCATACAACAAGTGACCCTGGCTGACACAGTAACGAGATAGGCTATTCGTGGCAACATGCCACAGCAGCTGTGATCATTCAACATAAATATAGCTTCCTTTAGAAAGCTACTTAAAAATTGGATCTATCACTGCAGCTGGAGAACCTTGCAGGTGGCAGGATAAGTTGGTCGAAGAACCATCGCAGGCACCATGTAAGTTTATACCCTGACATATAAGTGTACCGCTTAGTGCGCTTTTGCAGTTTGTACCACTGTGTGTATAAGGTAAATCCCAGGTTGACTTGATGTATTCTTTACCCAACCTTTCATATGGCATATGTTTCATACAATACTGAAAATGGAAAATTGTGACAGGCAGAGTAATTTTCCTGTGTATTAGCCATTCTGTTGCAGGTTTTTCTGAAACAGTTAATGGTAATCTTTCCAGTTTTTCAATGCTCAGCACCGTATAGTCTGCTCCTCTTTGTGCCAAAGTGATTTGTTTATCTGTAAGGTTAAATACAGAAAACAATGATGTGTTGATTAGACGCCATGGCACATATCCAGAGAGAGGATTTTGTAACGTCCAGCCCAAATGCATTATAGAACGTAATTGTGACTGTCCATGCTGTAGCAGGAGCAAGTCCTGTTCCGTTATATTTTTGGCAGAGGATGAAACAGTCGTTAACCCACTGTCAACTACAGAGAGAGCTTTCTCCAACTTAATACGATCAATTTCTCATATTCGTTCTGCAGTCTCTGCTTGTGTCGCTTTCCAAGCTTCATTATAAATGGCACATATACCAGCGTATATAAAACGTTTATGACGTGGTTTCGCAGGCCCCTGTAAGAAGTCCTTTAAATCAACACCATCTTAAAGTAAAGTTAAGTGTTGTTTTACCTCTGTTAGTGTGGACTTTTGTAGCCACTCAAGGCACAGTTTTCCTACACTGTATGATGTTACTATCCCTGGATGTTGTCTCTGGACATATCTTGGGTCTGCCCTAGTGAATGTGAACCCTTGTGTCTTATTCAGGAATCTATCTTGACAGTTGTTTATGTCTGTGGGCCAGATTAACCATTTTTTCCAATCAGGATTAGTTCTGTTTTTCAGTAAGATGGTTTTTACTTACTACTTACTTACTGTTCTTACTATCAGTTGTAGGTGTAGGTATGGACGGTTTGTTTAAATCCTTTATCTTAGCTAAGCCAAGACAAGATGTCTGTTGAACAGTGTCCTTTAAAAACAGTATTTGTTCAGGGATCATAAAGGCTCGAATAAGGCTTCTAGTCCCTGCACCTGCCAGTCTTTTGTGCCCCAGACAGTTTTTGTCTCAATGTTGTCTTTCCAAAAGTCAAAACCTTATGTAGACAGCTGAGCATAAAATGCAGCAGAATAAATGTGCTTTGTGTTAGTCAACATATTCTTCATTCCTGTCTTATTAACATTTTTAAAGCAAAACCTTTCTGGATTTGAAACATTAAAACCTGAGAAGTATGGAAATTTCCCCAAAAATTTTTTTGACCTACCCTTCGGTGACGTAGGACAATGTTCCCATTGATTGAAAGTATAAACATTTCTAGGGCTTGCAGATTTGTGCAAAAAATGATGACCACAGTGATTATGACAGTACATTTGTTAATAATCTGATCAACCTTCTAAGTATTCATGTTTTGTAAATTTTGCAGACATCTCTAAGTCTGACATCATATCATATTATTAACAGTCTCAAAGTCCCAATCATCAGAAAATGTGCTGGGCAAAACAAATTCATTCAAGGAAACCTTGAATTGATGTAGAATCTTCAACAGCTCTGCAGGACCAAAGATGTCATAATCAGTTCTGTCCCATGCTATACCGCCAGGTATAGAAACGGCTGTGATGTTCACTGATGACAGGTCTCTTTGTTCACAATGGGATGATTTGTGAGGTTTGAGGAGGAGGTTGATGTTCTTACTTGCTGTGTCCATTTTGCTATATCTTACATGTATTAGCATTCCCAAACTTAATACAAGAATTAGCCAAAGTAGGAGAAAAAGCACGCCTAGCACAACCCAAAGTGCAACCCATGGTGATACCAGATAAGTCTTTTCCAGTTGTTGAAAAAGTTCTGTAGCTTGTTCTTTAAAGGTTTTATTTGCTGGCTGTGTTTCAGCTTTACTGGGATCCTCAGAAAACATATCAAAGTTAATGAAATAACCAGAGGCAGTTCTGTCCATTGTAGGGATTGCATCAGAATTATTTGAAGTCGCTGGATCTACATCTTCACTTGTCGTTCGTATTGTCATGCTATTTTATTAAAGACAGGCGTTTCTTGACGAACTGTTATTTGGGTCTCAAGAGGTACAAGTTCCATGGCTTTGTTGCATAGTCCTACTTTTTGCACTGCAGTTTCTTCAAAGCTGATGAGTCTCTTAGCTTGAACCTCTTGGATTGTAGCCAGATTTGGTCGTATGCTACATCTTTGAAGTCCACTTGGCCTACTTATGATTGGCCACAATGATGTGGTTTTACCAGGTCGATAGATACGAACCTGTTCTCTTTTTTCCAGAAAGGCGTGGCAGTAACTCTGTTCTTGATCCGTGGATTGTTAGCACAGGTACTGGTTGTCTGTAAGAAGGCCCAAATTCCTTCTTATACGTGATTTTTTGTCTGCCTAGATCCCCAATCTTTGGAATCCAGGCATGCTTTGCTGGGACAGGTGGTTCCCCTTCAGTGGTCGTTGGCTTCTGCAATGTGTTGCTTTGAGTTCTCCTTTTCTTCATTTTTGTCCTGCAAATCAGCCAATCGGTCTTTGATATCAAAAGGATTTTGTTCTACCACTGAAGTGTGACGATCAAGGTCCTGGACAATCATTCTAGTACCAAAAAGGATTTCATATGGAGTGATTCCTCCCAGAGAATTTCTTGGCAGAATATTTAGACTACACTGGACACTTATTAGATGTTTGACCCACCCGTCACCTGAGCCTAGTACCCTAGCTGTTATAGATTGCTTTATGTCCCGTTTTTTTCTCTCCACTACAGAATTTCCCTCGGGATGGAATGGACTAGAATACCGCAATGCAACGCCCAGATTGGCCATGGCCTCTTTGTAAGCTCGAGAGCTAAACGCAGGACCCTGGTCAGAATGTAGCGTGCCGACTGCATATATGCCGATAAAGACTTGCAAATCTTTTATAACAGTTTGGGCGTCAGCCGAGCGCTGAGGCCACATCCAAATGAATCTTGAGCAGTAATCCACTGCGACCATGATATATTTATAGTTACCATCCCTCTGTAAGGGACCGCAGTGGTCCAGATAAACACAAGCTAATGGTTTATCTGAAATTAGCAGGGGCGTCTGCGCAGGACGTTTCACTGTAGAGACTTTCATCTTTTGGCAGATTTCACATTCCAAAACATGGTTTCTTGTCTCTTTCATCATGCGCGGCCACCTGTATCTCTGTTTTAATAACGATACTGTGGCTGAAACCCCTGCGTGCACAGAGGCGAGCCCTTCATGTGCTCCTAAGATTAGTCCTAATCTATGTTCCATGTTTGGAATTACCCTAGCCCCCACTCCAGGGATTCGAGCAAAAGGAACATTATTTGCATCAGTTGTATATGAGTATTTGAGTGGAAAGCCTTTTGGTAATGTTTTACCGCTGTCTTTGTTTGAAGTGGTGACAGCCTGCATTGTTTCGCTGTCTATTTTTGTTTTTGAACGAGTGATTGCAGCTATGGAAGCCGTTTGCACAGCTGCCTTTGCGGCTTCATCAGCCAACGAACTCCCTGCAACGTGAACGCCATCACGTTGATTACTCAGTGTATGAATCGCGTGAGTTTTTTGTAGTTCTTTTTGTAACTGAACTACTTGTTCCCAAAGCAATTTATGCTTGATTGTGCCACCTTTTGCATCTTTGAAACCGTTTTGAATTCAATTCTGCCAACATTCATTGTAAGATTGGACGCAATATTACGAATCGCACACTATGAGTGTGAGGAATTCGCGATCGGAATTTTCAAGCGCCATCTTTGAAAGCTTGTAGTTCAGCTAGCTGAGCTGTACAATCTCCAAGAGATTGTGTTTTTGTGACCATAGTTCGGAATTTACCATTGTGCCAGCGACCTTTAACGATCGTGCATGCAGCACTATAAGCTTGTTTACCCGCAATTGCGGGCTGTGCTGATCTGTCTGTATAAATCATACATTCGTACTGTTCTAGAAGCAGAATCTCAGTGGGCAGGAGACATTCTTGTTCGTATTGGAGAAATTGTTGTGTTTTCAAGTAGGGGTCAAAAACGTATTCAACGTCTGTTGCAGCAAGAGAGATAACCCATTGTATCCATCTCGGATGTAAAGCCTTTGCATTTGGAATGCTTGCCTTTGTCACGGTCTCTAAGACAGGTACAGGAGTAACGACCATTATGCGCCTACCCTGTGCGAGGGCTCTCTCTTTTGCTACTGCAGTTTGAACCGCTGTCAGAATTTTTTCTGTTGAAGTGAATTTCACTTCAGCTTGTTTGTACAAGTGCAATTTATAAACTATTGGTACTTTTTCACCTTCATTAAAGGTTAAATACGTGAATCCGCATCTTCCTGGGATGATTCGGATCACAAAGTTGAGCATATTTATGCGTGTTTGTAAATGTTTTGTTGCTAACATGTCTGTTTGCACTGAACACAACATTTCTGTGTGTTTTTGAGTCAAATTAGTTGTTTTGAAATCAGGTTTGATTTATTCGTAGAGGGGTTTAACCCTTTCTGCGTAATTTAGAATGTATGGTCTTCCGAAATTTAGGAAAAGTAAGTTTCCCTGGACTATTCCTGAATCCCTGGGGGAGACGACAGAAGTGACCCTGTGTCCCCATAATTGAGAAAGCAGTCAAGTTCCTGCTTTCAGGTGCAATATTTTGACAGAAGAAACCGTTAGAAAAATATCTAATGTTGTTTTATACTTTTACGCCCAATATTATTCATTATTGCTGCACTGTGTGCATTTTGTACTGCAAATGTTTTGCAACAAGCATTTAAATGCCTGTAGTCCAAAATTAGACGATATGTATTGTCTGGTTTGGAGACAGGAAACAGGATTGTTCATTGACGAGGTGCCTGTTTAAATCACCCCTTGGTATTTAAGTTGATCTAATATCTCCCTGACCTGTTTTTTAGATTCTTGCTTAACTGGATACTGCCTCTGTGCAGTTGGTTGTGTTTTTAACTGGATTTTATGGTGAGGAGAATCCTCATCCCATCCCACATGATTTTTATATAACCCTGGAGCCTGGGCTACAGCCTGCCTTCGCCATGTGGACATTCCCTGACAAATTTTGGTGGCCAGTCTTTTTCGGCTAGAAGAATGTCATAACCCTTAGAGAACTTCTCCCAAAAGAATGCTCTTATTTTCCTTGTTATGTCCCCCTCCATCCGGAGCGTTACTTTATATAACTTATGGGGTACACTAACCCTGGTGTCGGCAGTTTCAACTTGGATGTACTCATTCAAGTCCACTGTCTCCAGATGATCCTTCAAGATCTTGGGAGCTATGGTGACTTCTACTGTGCTGTCCAGCATTGTCTGGGCCCACTCCCCGTTCTTGAGTTGTTTCCTCAAGATCCTCGGCATGTCTGATTTTTAGACCTGCTACCTTCTTTTTGGTGAATTGAGTTTTCTTATTTTTGGGAACGTGTTGATCGTCTTTGGACTTCACAAGTTCTTCCTTGTGTTCTGACCGTCCTCTTCTTTCCGATTTCTGTGAGGAAATCTGAAAGGTACGAGAGGAACGTGTATCAGTATCTTGATATCTATAAGGTTTTCTCAAATTATCCCTGTTCCTGAGGTTATACCTCTTTTCAGAGGGCTCCTTTTGAGGAGACCTTCCTTTGGATTGAGAACGCTTCTCTTTAGAAGAGTCTTTAGTATTCTCCCACTTCTTTTTAGGAGAAATGAGAGTGTTACCTAGTTCTTCGTATGATTTTTCAATTATTCTGGCCAGTTCATATGGTTGCTCAGTTACATCAAGTTCTCTTACTTTTGGCAGATCACCACGGATGTTGCCTCATCTTTAATATTAGCAAAAATTATAGCTGAGACCTGTTTAAAATCTTTCAGTAATTTCATACCCATATTTAAAGCAGGCTCTGCCCCGTATTCATTTTGAATCTGTTACAGGACATCTGGTATTACTGCCATAGACGGAACACCATGTGTTTTTTTGTAGATTGCAGCAAAGACTGTACCCCAAGTGTCACAGTCCACCAGGTGTGCGGCGATCCCCATTGGTAAACAAGTTGTTGGAATCCTGTGTTTCTCATGAGGGGTAGTTTCAGGAAATACTGCCTCGATTTGAGTAATTTTTTGAGCTATCCAGACGTTGAATACGTTTTTGACCCCTACTTGAAAACACAACAATTTCTCCAATACGAACAAGAATGTCTCCTGCCCACTGAGATTCTGCTTCTAGAACAGTACGAATGTATGATTTATACAGACAGATCAGCACAGCCCGCAATTGCGGGTAAACAAGCTTATAGTGCTGCATGCACGATCGTTAAAGGTCGCTGGCACAATGGTAAATTCCGAACTATGGTCACAAAAACACAATCTCTTGGAGATTGTACAGCTCAGCTAGCTGAACTACAAGCTTTCAAAGATGGCGCTTGAAAATTCCGATCGCGAATTCCTCACACTCATAGTGTGCGATTCGTAATATTGCGTCCAATCTTACAATGAATGTTGGCAGAATTGAATTCAAAACGGTTTCAAAGATGCAAAAGGTGGCACAATCAAGCATAAATTGCTTTGGGAACAAGTAGTTCAGTTACAAAAAGAACTACAAAAAACTCACGCGATTCATACACTGAGTAATCAACGTGATGGCGTTCACGTTGCAGGGAGTTCGTTGGCTGATGAAGCCGCAAAGGCAGCTGTGCAAACGGCTTCCATAGCTGCAATCACTCGTTCAAAAACAAAAATAGACAGCGAAACAATGCAGGCTGTCACCACTTCAAACAAAGACAGCGGTAAAACATTACCAAAAGGCTTTCCACTCAAATACTCATATACAACTGATGCAAATAATGTTCCTTTTGCTCGAATCCCTGGAGTGGGGGCTAGGGTAATTCCAAACATGGAACATAGATTAGGACTAATCTTAGGAGCACATGAAGGGCTCGCCTCTGTGCACGCAGGGGTTTCAGCCACAGTATCGTTATTAAAACAGAGATACAGGTGGCCGCGCATGATGAAAGAGACAAGAAACCATGTTTTGGAATGTGAAATCTGCCAAAAGATGAAAGTCTCTACAGTGAAACATCCTGCGCAGACGCCCCTGCTAATTTCAGATAAACCATTAGCTTGTGTTTATCTGGACCACTGCGGTCCCTTACAGAGGGATGGTAACTATAAATATATCATGGTCGCAGTGGATTACTGCTCAAGATTCATTTGGATGTGGCCTCAGCGCTCGGCTGACGCCCAAACTGTATAGTCTGTGGTGTGATTTTATTTGTTTTCCCCTGGTGAGGGGAGTGTTGTGGAATCCTTATAGGAGGTTGGACTGTTAGAGTCCGCATGACATATTGGACCGATTGTCTATATATTTTTATTAGTTGTTTTAGTTGTACTAATAGTTCAGCACCTGACATTTCTTCAATGGCAGGATGTGGTGTATAGCTGGCTAATACCAACCATGTTGCTCCTGGTCTACCTACTGGACCGAGCCTGGTAATGTAATTTTGATGTTGTAGGGAGCCTTTAAACCAGAGCGGAGTGTATTCCGTTGGAGATTCCTCTTCTTTGTAGAAGTGAAACACATATGATACTGGATTTGTTTCAGGGAAGACAATCCATGAATAGAACACCTCTGTCGTTTTTCGTGTGCCTCTATGACAAAAATTACCCTACCTCCTCTTGATGATAGGCCATTTGTTATAAGCTTTATAGTGATGGTTTTCCTTACATTTTCCGGGATGATTATAGCATCCGGGTTGATCTCTTGGAAACCTGTAACGTCTAAGCCCAGTTGGGTTGCAGATGCTGCAGTTCCACCGGTTGCGTTATTGCCTCTTGTAGCTCTACCGTTCTCGGTTTCGCTATCTGACATTTTGTTGGCTGAAAGTTTGCAGAGCAAGTTTAAAAGAAACAAAGATAAAGTGCACAATATTTTGGAACACTGTATCCTTAAACGTTGAACAAACCAAAAAGCTACTACATAGGATTTTCGTCCTACTCAGCTATGGCGGATATTTTATCCTTTTACCCACTCCAGATGTCTATTGGAGTTTTTTATGGGAAAAAGGGTCTCTGAGAAAAGCATGACTGAGTTATTCTAGTATCTAGCGTTAAATTAGTGCCTTACCAAACATTGGGCGCCATGTAGTGTAGTTCCTATATTCCCAATAGGCTCTGCGCACTGGAATAATATATCCTATATATTTGACGTAGGACTTAGTCTACTAGGTCTCTATCGAATATACTAAACTTAATAGTGAGTGCCAGCTAGCTCAGAGGTCACTAGAAACGTTCTCGAATAAACAAGAAGGGATTAGTTTCTGACAACCGCTTAAACATGACAACTTTGTTTTCCCAAGAATAAACTGATCTTCAGAGTCGTGGAAACAATAGATAGATATTGTATCCAGTCAATCGTGCATTCTTCTTTTCGTTTTGCAGAGAAATAGAGAGACTGGCGTTTTCAATAAAAGGTTTATTGAAAAGTCTTCTTTCTCATGCAAGTAAAGTGAACTGCTACAATCGTAATGCAGGTTGCAAAGTATAATGCACACAGCAATAACAATATTATAAAATAAAACTGTAAAAACATTGCATGGTTTCTAAACCATATATGAATACATACATAAATAACAATGGCTAAAAAGTACTCAACTGGTGCTTCTACCTCAATGTACCTAACCTAAGTCTAGTACGAGGGAAGAAGTACGTGTGGTGCGGCATAGGTTTTAGTTTTCTTTGCTAAGAATCTATCCAAGATTTCTCTTAGGGTCTAATCAGCTAAATACCTTAGTTTTAGAATGAAGGAGGTCTGGTATCTCTGTCTCTGGACTCGATTTCCCAACACCCTGCAAGGGGAGCTTGGAAACACTGGAGCTGGATTCTCAGCGAGAGAAAGGACAGCTTCTCGATCAGTGCGTAAGCTGGAGGGTCGGCTTCCTTCAGCACATGCTGTAGCGAGCTGCGTCGGGCAAGTAGATAGTCGAACTGCTCCAAACTACCGCGTGTTTGCTAGGGCAAGTGAAGGCATATTTATACCTTGAAGGTGCCTAGTTTGACGTAAAGTTGGGCATAATAACATCAGTAAAGTACCACAAGGGAATGGTAGTTCTTTGTAAACTCCATGATTTCTTGGACAAATCAATATGCAAGCAAGGGGATGTCCCTGACTGCTTGAGCCATTTTTCCAAGAAATCGTTGTGACTTTTCGGTACGGGTGGAAGTAGCCATGCCTGTATTTGGACTGCATGGGCTATGTCTAAATATGGGTATGATTTCTATGCCTATATAAGGGCAATGTGAATTGTATCTACATAAGGGCATGAATTGGGAACATACAACAGTGTGGGCTGTCAGACAGAGCACAGAAACCCTGTTTTAACTAGGTGCACAACTTCTAAGGTAGCCACCTAGGTGTATGTCACATTGTTCCTGCCGCGATATTTGTGTCAGGGGTGAGAAGACATGTTGTTTGATATCATAATGGTGGTATCATAATGGAGCTGCCAATCTCAGGTTTGCCCATGTGCCAGTCCATGTCATCCTATTGACCATCTATCACTTACAGTGTCCTTTAATGGCAGAGGATATGATGCCATATCCCCTATAACTTTTGTCACCATTCTTGAAGGGATTCATTTAATGGCCAATATTTCTCACTCAGTAATCATCTAGCTTTGTTCTGAAGGCAAGTGCTTCTTCGAGAAAAATAAAATAGGATGCATACTACCAGTCACTGAATCATGTTGGGATAACCCTCCTCCAACTGCATACTGAGAAGCATCAACTTCCACGTACTACAGTAAACTAGAGTCCGGAAGTCTCAGAATGGGTGCTGTGGTGATCTTTTCTTTTAATACATAAAAGGCTTGCTGGGCTTTATCAAACCAGTGGAATGATGTAGCTTTTTTTCAATAAGGACCTGATCGGGGTAACAATGTCGGAAAAGTGAGTGATAAATCACTGATAAAAATTGGTGAAACCACAAAATGTATGGACATCCTTCACACATTGAGGCATTGGCCAGTTCAGGATTGCCTCGATTTTCTTATCATCCATGTGGATGCCCTTATGGGAAAGTATGACACCCAAGAAACCAACTGGAGAAACATGGAAGAGATATTTCTCCAATGTTGCTAATATGTGGTATTCGTACAACTTCTGAAGTACCACGGAGACATGCTGCTCTTGCTTTTGCTCAGTTTGGGAATATATTAGGATTTCCTCTAGATAAATTATTATAAAGCGGTCCATATATTCCTGTAGTATCTTGTTTATTACAAACTGAAGGCTGCTAAGGTGTTACACAACATGAATGGCATCATACAATACTCAAACAATCCATACTTGGTGCAGACTGCTGTTTTCCATTTGTCTACCTCGTGGACGCAAATAAGATGGTAGACTCCTCGTATATCATATTTTGTGTAAATAGTGCCCCTCCACTCCTGATCAAGAAGTCTGAGAATGACTGTCAATACAGGCACATTTTTCACCATTCTTTTGAGGAACACAAAATAAAGGTGAAGACACAGGATATGTGGAATACCGAATGAATCCACTGGTCAGTAATTCACTCAGATAGGATTTCAGATGTTTTATCTTGGGTTCAGATAAGGCATACACTCTGCTACAAGGCAGGGTTGCACCAGGTAAGAGGTTTAGCTGACAATCAAAACTACTGTGTGGAGGTAGGGTTGTAACCTTAACTTTGTCAAATTGTTCGTAAATTTTTGATATTACTGATGGTCTCTCTAGCTGTGGCCTTAGTGCATAAAAAGGTGATTTCCATTCAATAGCCACTTTTTAATAACATTACTGTAGGCAATGTTTTGAGTCTGAAGTCATTGTATGAGCCAGCCAATCAATTTTAGGGTTATGCTTCTGAAACTATGGTACCCCTAAAATAGCTCCAAAGGCTAGTGGATCAATGAGGTTGAAACTATTTTTCTCAAAATGACTGTTATCACATCTATACTAATATAATAAAGAGAGAGCCCAAACCTTTGAGGCGGGTAATCTCAGGAACCACAGCACCACTCACAACACCCAATACAGCGTTGGAAAGGGCAGTTGCAGCAGAAGGATATAGGCTATGCAGACGCCCACCATATACATTTAAAAGGTAAAAGAACCGTGCCAGCAAAGTAGTCCCTTGCGAGTGTGTCTGCGTTGTGCTGTGGGCGTGTGCTGGGGGGCGTGACAAACGCTGGGGGCGTGTGGTACGTTCCGCCCTTCATGCCATGTCTCTTATCGTGTGCTGTGGGCGTGTGCTGGGGGCGTGGGCGTGGGCGTGTGCGGGGCGCAGGATTACGGAAAAAAAAATGAGCGTTGTGCTCAATATTTCATTGTTTTTTCTTCCCAGGTTCTGTACATTCCAGCTCCGGGTGTCCACCCTGCTCCCTTTAAATACCCCAGCACCCCATAATCATAACCTACCCTTACTCCTTAAAATACCCCAACACCCTTAAACACTAACCCATCTTAACCCTATAAATATACCCTGTACCCCAAAACCCTAACCTAGCCTTGAACCCTAAAAATACCCTGTACCCCAAAACCCAAACCTAGCCCTGAACCCTAAAAATACCTCTGTACCCCAAAACCTAAACCTACCCCTGAACCCTAAAATACCCCTGTACCCCAAAACCCAAACCTAGCCCTGAACCCTTAAAATACCCCTGTACCCCAAAACCCAAACCTACCCCTGAACCCTAAAAATACCCCTGTACCCCAAAACCCAAACCTAGCCCTGAACCATAAAAATAACCCTGTACCCCAAAACCCAAACCTACCCCTGAACCCTAAAATACCCCTGTACCCCAAAACCCAAACCTAGCCTTGAACCCTAAAAATACCCCTGTACCCCAAAACCCAAACCTAGCCCTGAACCCTTAAAATACCCCTGTGCCCCAAAACTCAAACCTATCCCTGAACCCTAAAAATACCCCTATACCCCAAAACCCAAACCTAGCCCTGAACCCTAAAAATACCCCTGTACCCCAAAACCCATACCTATCCCTAAACCCTAAAACTACCCCTGTACCCCATAACCCAAAACTATATCTGAACCCTTAAAATACCCAAACACCCCAAAACATATACCTCAGTACCCCAAAACATATACCCCTATACCCATACTTACCTTATCCAATCATTAAAAAAAACATGCTTTTACCATTCATGCATTTACAACGAATTTCGTTGTAAATGTATGCGTGGTAAAGCATATAAAATGTGATGCCATGCGTTATAATGGCATTGCGGAGTCATGGTACTTTCGTAATGAAAGTATGCGGAGTGATGGTATGCGGAAAGAAAGTTGCGGAATAATGGGTGTTTACCCTCCCCCGGTAAGTACATTGGTGGCACGGCGGCCCACATCTCCAGCAACATACTCATATTTTTTCACCACCGATTTGAAAAATGCACAGGTCTCTCTCATTGATGGCCAGCACCGACATACACTTTTAGACACACCTCCCACCACAAGTTCTAGAATTGCGAACTTTAGAGCTGGGGAGCTACGTTCGAATCTCAGCATCAGCTCAACATCCTGTGATTCCAGGCAAATCGCTTTGTCTCCCCGTGCCTTCCACAAATGAATGTGTTCTTCTGTAATGTAAATTGTGCTCATGCCATGTTGTCGAGTTTGTGCTATATAATATTGCAAGGAAAAATAAAGTAGGGAAACTCGAGTTCACACACTACTGAACGAGCACTCTTAAGTGCATCAGCAGTGCACTGTGAATCGGAGCGTTTCACAGGCCTGTCACAGATAAGAAATGCTATCAAAACGAAATCCTACAAAACAATATACTACTGGCCGGCACAATTCATACCCGGACAACGTCGGGACGGGCTGCTAGTATGATAATAAAAGGTATTGAGTGAAATGTGATGTGTGTAGTTTTCTGACCTATTTACATTGTTTGTTACAGAGGCAGCAGTTTTTCTTAAGTCCGTAGTCTTTGCCTTAGCAGGACACTCTCAGGCAAAATGACCACACTTCCCACGATACAAACGGTTGTACGGCATTACAACGCGGGCTTTTACCCCGCATGCCAATACAACGCTGTTTTTACAACGGAAGTCATTACAACAACTTGCGTTGAGGGGCGCTGGATAGTGGAATAGTTTAATTTTCTATTCCAACTCCAGCCCACGTTGACAGTAGGGAAGGTGTTGGATAGAAAATTAAACTATTCCCTATCCTACAGCGCTCTCCAGCGCAAGTCGTTGTAACGACTTGTGTTGTAATAGCAGCATTGTAATAGCAGTGCGGGGTAATGCCCGCGTTGTTATGGATGTTTCCCATACAAACATATGCTTTGTGCTCGCCTATTGTCTTTCTTACCTTGTGCTAGTGGAGAACGTATACCGCCAATCTGCATAGGTTCTACCTTGTTATTACCTTTGGATTTGTATTTCCTATCCCCACATGACATAAATATGGGGTTTCTGTCCTAGAGATTTCCCCTCTGTGTTAATTGAGGGGATAGTCCAATTTAACTACCAAATTAATGAACTCTGAGCAATACTCTGGGATCGTATATCTTTTAATTTGTACCGCAACCTGGGATACAACCTCTTCTCCTCTGGCCAATGTGTTTCAGCGATTAGTTTATTGAAGTTCATAACATTGGTTAATGAATCTTTGTCACCCTGCCTAAGGTTGAGAATGTCCATATCAATGGCTTGCATGAATGTATGTTTTCAAATATTTTTCTCCTATGTTCGTTCAAAAGCCAGAAAATCACACAATACTGGGTCAATCTATTCCACTAAAGGAGCGGACCAATTGGCCGCATTCCTGGCTAAATACAAGCTAACAAAAGCCACTTTAGCTGCATCATCAAGAAAGGCTGCTGGTTTGCAGAGAACTGCAGACGACACTGACTCATAAACACCCCAAACTTGTTACTTTCTCCCCTAAATCTCTCTGGGGCAGCTAAGGGGGCTGCTACTTGTGTCATTACTGTGAGATTCACTGGTGGACCCCACTAGATCTTGTTTGTCTCTCAGCCCCATCATTTTTCTTGTGGGTAAACACCTGATTTTGTAGCAGGGGTGTTTGTGTTTCAGGCAGGGTCCCAGATGCCCGACCCTGTCATCTGCAGTTCTCTGCCCTTTCTAGAAGATGCCGCTATAGTGGCTTTTGTTATCTCGTATTTAGCCAGGAATGAGGCCACTTGCTCAGCTCCTTTAGTGGAATAGATTGACCCGGTTTTGTATGATTTTCTGTCTTTTGTACATCATGGGACAGCCATAACTGTGGAGCGAGGGTGTGCTTAGGAGGTCAAACTACTGCAACTTCCGGTATGGCATGTAGTGTCCCCTAACAGTTGAAGCACATAGGGTCCCCCAGGCACGTGTCCTGACAGTACCACCTGCCTAAGGTCGACTGATGGACCGTGGTTTTGCAGGGTTTCAGGCATGAAAGTGGTGAATCAACCAGGGGGCATGTACATGAGTGGCTGATTCCCAAGACCAGTTCTTTGGGGGGGGGGGGGTATCCTTTCCCGTCAACTAAATAGAAAAGATGCTCACATCTCCTTTGTGAATCCAGAATATGGTGCACAATGTACTCTTCATGGTCTCCTACCAAACTGCAGGTGGAGGGGGAATTGGGCAAGTAGTGGAAATGAAGGGTTTCAGAAGGGCAGTGTGAAACTCAGGGTCAATTAATAGTTCTAATGGAGGGCAAGTCTCATGTCCACAGGATTATTGATCTTCTGAGTGGGGAAGGGCCACACAAACCATGGGTGTACTTCAATTTGATATTCTTAGTTCTCACACACTGTTGGCTTGATTTAGATATTGGCAGATCAGGCTCCACCATCGCTTTTTTAGTGTTCTTCCAGCCCACCGGCTTGGTGGTCTCACTGCCCTAATTAGATGTTAGCTGGTCCATAGACAAAAGACTGCAGTGGTCCAACGGACACTGCCATTAGTTCTCCACTGTGTCGATAAAGGGATAGACAAAAGCGACTGTCAGAGGGAGGACAGCCAGTTTCCCTGTCGGGTTAATCACAATGTGCCTTACCATTGACATGACTGTGGGGTAAAACCTCGACAAATGAGTTGGCGGATTGGAAGGGATATAATGCAGAAACTCACCTTTCTTACTTTCACACTTCCATTTTCACCATGGATTTGATCCTCCAAATCCTGCCACTAAAACAAATAAATACTTCACATTCTATTTAGAAATATTGCTGGGAATGAAAATATTGCAACAGAAAATTGATGCCAGGGTTAATTTGGTGAAATCAAAAATATGCATTCATTGCAAACAATGATGAAAGTCTAAGGATACTAAAAAAGTCAAATGGCAGTCCACAAATGACCAAAACAGAAATGTGCACTGCTATGCGGTGGCACAAAGCTTGCTCCCTAATTTACTCCCAAGGATAATCTCCTCAGGAAGGGGCATCTAGAGAGCAGAGCAAGCACCCCAAACATCTTACTTGGGAGGGGGTGTTTGGGTTTGGAAGGGTTGGCCTTAGGTTTGGGTCTAGTGGGTTTGGAAGGGGTGCACTTGGGTTTGGGAGGGGGGCTTAGCATTTGGGAGGGTTACTTTTGGTTTTAGTAGGGGTGGTTTCTGTATTGGGATGGTTGGGTTGGGATGTAGAAGGGGTGAGTTAGTGTGTGGAATGGGTAGATTTACATTTGGGAGAGGTGGTTTGGGCTTTGGCAGGAGTTAAGAAAAGGGCAAACAATAAACTCTCACATAGAAAATGTGTTGGCTGTTCAAGGGGGAGTTAGGTTTGGGAGGTAGAGAGAGTAGAAGCGGCTTCTGTGAATGTGTCTGTTGAGGGTGCAGGTGTCAGTGGGTTTGATGTATGTCATGCAGGTTTTGGTGTGTATTGCTTCCTAGGTGTCTGTTTGGGTAAGTGTGGGTGTTTGTGTTTTTAGGTATGGATTCCAATGTGTGTGTGTGTGTATGTGTGTGGATGGGTGTGCTGTGAAGGTGCTAGGTGTGGTTTTTGTGGATGTGGTAGGGGTGGTGGGTGTGGTGTCAGTGGGTGTGCTGGTGGTGGTGGTTTTACATGTGGGTGTGTTAGTAGGTGCAGTGTCAATGGGGGTGCTGGTGGTGGGGGTGGTGCATGTGAGCATGGTGGTGGGTACAGTGTCTGTGGGTGTGCTGATGGTGGTGCATGTGGGTTTGGGTGTGGTGTCTGTATATTTGGATGTGTGCCTGTGTAATTTGTGGTGCTTATGTTTATGTGTGGGTGTGGTGCTTTCTTCTGTTTAAGTGGGTGTATACAAAGGTGTGAGTATGCTTGGGACAGGTCTGGGAATAGGGAATTGGGATGGGGAAGGAGTGTGAGGTGGGACAGAAGGTTGGGATGGTTGGGAGGCTATGGTCAGTGAGGAAACTAGACCTTGAAAAGACCTCTGTAGGCCAGGCAAAGCACTGTGAATGTCTTCCAGGTATGCTCCTTGTTGTTGCATATGCAGCCGAGCTTTGGAAGGCATTCAGTAGAGCATTCTGGCCTACGGGGATGTTGTGGAGGAGGTCAATAGCCTCCTCACTCAGTGCAGCCAGGGGGACAGGGACAGGGGGTGAGGTGAGGTGCCTGGAGTGAAGGAGACGCCACGCCTTTAGAGGACAGGTTTGGCCAACTGGTGAGGGAAGCAAGAGGGAGGGTGAAGATGGTACTCTGGGTGGCGGGCAAGGATGCATTTGGTAGACTTCCTGTCCACCACCACTAGGAAGTGCTCGCTGGAGGAGGCCCCCAAAGAAGATGTTGAGAAGCTGGTGGCATCCATTGCACTTCCATCACCGTTCGAGCTACTGGTCCCTCAGTGTCGGTGGTGTCAGCACTGGAACCAAAGTGGCCAGCTGCTTCCCCACCTCTGTGGCCAATGTCTCCTCTGCCTGCTCCTGATGATGCTGATATGACATATGCAACAGTTTAATTAAATCTGTGTACACAGAACTGATCTTTGATCACAAAACACTTTCCATATTTTACCTTCTTCACAGTGTAGTATGGCCGTTAAGGTCATTGTCTATATTGCTAAGTTAGCATGAGCTCTGCTGCAATGCTGCCATGCTTTTGCGCATGTTACTACATGAATTTATTTAGCAAGACTCTTTTTGTGACTTTGACATGAGAACTGTCTGCTTTCTGTGTTCTCTGCCTGTTCCTGGAGTTTAGTCTGAACACACCGTGCAAGGTCGATAAACAATGCCCCTTGTTATTCTGTTCTGGTCAGTCCATAGCACTTAGACAAAACATGTTACACAACTGCAGATGCTGGAAACCAGTGCTTTGATATTAATATTATGGGATGGCATGTTGGTTTAACACATACTTGGAGGGGCACCATTCCAGGGAGAAGAGCTCTGCAGTTCTTATGATGTAAAAACTACTGTCTAGGCACTAAGGTATGGGCTCTGCCGACAAAGCCCAGAGATCTTCCTTTACATAATAAAACTTTTTCTTTCCCAGGGGAGGGTGGTTAGGCCTTATAGTCCTTTATTCCACTGTCTGTATACAATAGTTTCCCCTTTCATAGTCTATTGACTTGCTACAATGCTAACTGTTTTGGGTTTATGCGTTTTGCTGCTGGTAGTAGCTCGTATACTGAATTATAGAGCACAACAGTTAAAATAAACATTTTGAACTATTACTGTGACTGTCTATTCTTATTGTGGATAAGTGCGAGTGAGTGAGCGAAAGGGTATGTCTTGCTACTGCAATTTCAGAGAGAGTCGGTAGTGTTGTGTTCTGGGTTGTCTAATCATTTGTAGCTTTGTGATTATGTAGGAGAACAAATGAGACACCACAGCCAGTTGGTGCTGGGATTTTGTGTACTGAGGCATTAGGAAGGCTTAGCCCCTATACGCCGAGGTCCTGTTTTCCTGCACATAGTTCTGTGTGTGCAGAATCCCCGCAACACCAGCTCTAAAATTTTGGTTCTAAATTAGCATAAGTTCATGCATGCATGCAACATTTTCAGAAACCATTTAATGACAGTTTTGTCATTCACCAGGGTAGCTCGTGTATCATGTATGATCTTGTCTCATGGCCATTATTATGGCTCTCCAGGAACTGTTTAACACCTACCTCTAAATGGTTGGGCTTTGTTGTTTAGAAGAGTGAACTGATGTCAGCAAAAAGTATATAAACCACTAATACCTTTGTACACAAGGCACTAAAATCTTTATACTTTTCAATTTCAATGACTAAATGTCTGCCAACAAATGCTGCAGTGATGTACTAATATTTGTATAAACGGAAAGTATGTTACCTTTGTTTGGGTATTTTACAATGGTAGCACTTACTTCAAGTAACTAAATTATATTTCAAATGTAAACATTATAAATGGATTCGGAACTGATGTAGCTTAGCAATGTTTCACATACTATGTAGATACCTATGTTGTTGAAGATAGCAAGAATCAAACTATTTAGGTGGATTGACAAATGACTTCTACAGCATAAGTAAATGCATAGGCCTTGAAACATCTCTAATACACTTCAGCACAGAGCAAAAACATTTCTCCTAAATGTCTCTAGTTATTTGAAATTTATTTTATTATTGTGAAATTACGCTAAATATGCTAGTTTTCACTTTGGTCACAAATGTGTAGAACATTACAGTAATTATTACATACACTGATTCATATATAATTTGTACTTCAAAGATTCAAATGTAAATCTCAATATGCAACATCTTACACCTTGATGCATTTCCACATTTGCCTAATGAGTCACGAGTTGCGCCTGATTTTCAGGTTTCCTGGTGGGATACTCCTTCATATATGTGATGGAACATTTTATCTGCCAAAATCCCTTAAAGTTCCCCATTTATAGCATCATTCATTTATTAACTGGACATGACAAAGGGCATTGAGAAATGGTTTGGGGTATGTGTTACTCTGTCCTCAATGTGTACATATTCCTGTCTGTGTTTTCACAAACATTGTATGCCTATCATAATTATTTGTCCAAAAACAGACTGCCTTACACAAAAATTTGTGAAGTAGCAAGACATCATGCAAATCTGTCACCTATAACATGTTTTTCTGATGCTACAAATTTGGATATGTTGTGATTCCAAAATATAACAACAAATTCTGATGTCACTAGTCATTTTGTATCACATGCTCACTCTAGTTTGTGTAGAATCCCAACTTACCAATGTGACGTTTGGTACATCCTCTGTAAGTATCATAAGTGCATAGTAAGGTATGTCATGTTCTAGTGCTACCAATACATCATCCACAATAGTGAAGTAGCATCACACCTGACACAATAAAGACTATCAGCCTGTTTGGTACAACTGTCCCTCATGACATAAAAAAAACCTGATGTATATGTGTAGTTTAGTCAGCTATGTGTCTGCCAAAAACTGTCCTTTGGTTGTGAACAGGAATCAGTTGGGATCCTTCCCAACAAACTAAACACAAAGCACATCATCATACTCTTTGTGCAAAACGTATACATTCAAGAACTCTTCTTGTACATTGGACATGGGTCAAGCTTCATGGTGATGGGAAAAATCCTAGCTTTAACAAAAGATCAGTCATGTAGCATGTGAAACTCTAATAAAAACTTGCCCCCATTCATGCTGCTTTTGGGCTCTCAACTGCCAATCAAACTCTGGATAGGTCACCGCAAGAATGTGGGCCATTAAGGGAGTTCAGGGTGCAGCGCACACACTTTAGGCATTACTGCCCGAGCTGGACTTCGGCTCACTTTCTGGTCCAGCGTCGTAGGTCCTCTCATCTCTTCCTGCAACGAACGCTGCAATGCTTATAGACCCCCTGGGTCTGCGCCTTCCAGATGTCCCACTTCTGATGGCAGTTGACATGTATGGATATAAGAAATGAAAGAAGAAAAAAAATATAATTTTCCATACTACATGTGTACTCTCACATGTTGACCAAAACAAATAGATTCATTTTCACATTTGTAGTGACCTGTTGACGACCCTCATCCCATGTCATGGCCTAAACTCACTAATCCAGGCCTGCAACATCATCTAGCCTAGGGGGCTCCTACACAGTCTGTGATGGAACATATGTATGCCACAGGGAATACTAGCCACTGGGAGTAAGGGGCCTGCAGTCTGGACATGAAACACTTTGAAAGGTGAGTTAAATGAAATGAAATGTTAGCCCAAGAAGATTGGTAAATCTTCCTTTCAGTTTTGGTACATTTAAAAAGCATTCAGGGGCATATTTTTAAGCATACCTCAAAATTTGACGTGGCAAGGATGCTTGTATATGACAGAAATACTTCAGTGCTTCAGTTATTTGTCTCTGTGACTCAGCCTTAGCCTGGCCCATGAGTGTGACTGAGCACTGCTGACCATGATGTCACATGAACACAGCCTTTCCTTAACATTTATATGAATAAACGACTGTGTGTCCATCTAATAAGTGGCCTCAAGGCTGTGTGCTACTCTGATGGGGTCAGGGAGCTACTGGCAGCTCCCAAACAACTGTTTGGAGACTCCTGATCTAGGCTGAATGATTTGTGAGATGATATGCATATCTAACATAATTTTCATTTGGTTTGGACAGAAAACATTTATGTACAGTTGTTATGAGTATATAATGTGTTTTCGAATTTACATGATGTGAGTATTCATCGTATCACATGCAAACCAAACATACATACATATATATCTACACGCACACCAAATAGAATCTAGGGCCAGATGTAGGTAAATCTCATTTACCGATTCTTAGATACCGAATTTTACCGATTCGGTATTCATGAATGGGTAAATGAGATGTAGATAAAAAATCTGTATTTTTTACTGAATCGGTAAAATTCGGAATCGGACTTTCGGAATTTACCGAATCAGTATTTACCGAATCGGTATTTACCAAATTGGTATTTCCCATTCATTCCTATGGGCCAAAAGGCCCATAGAAATGAATGGGAAATACCGAATCGGTAAATACCGAATCGGTAAATACCGATTCGGTAAATTCCGAATCGGAAAGCAAGCAAAAGTGAAACTTAAGAAAACAGCCAATCAGGTGCTACCACCCTCCCCCTCCCTACCAGGAAGTGGCTACACAGGCAGCTGCAACTAATTAGAAGGTTCTGGAGAGGCAGTTGGAGCAGAGAGACTGTGAGCAGCAGCAGAAAGAGTTTGTGCAGTTTAAAACCTGTAAAATGGCAACCAGCAAAGACACAGAGCAGACAGAGAGGAAAAGAAAGCTGAAATTCAGCAGCATGGAGCTACAGGTCCTTGTGGAGGAGGTGGTGAAGGTGCACCACAAACTGTTTGGCAGGCAGTCCCTCACTGTTGCTGAATCTGCCAAAAGGAAGATTTGGCATGAAATACTTGACAAAGTGAATGCTGTGGGAGTGACCACCAGAGTCACAGAGGATTTGAAAAAGAGGTTCTATGACCTGAGGAGCCTCACAAAAAAAATGGCAGACCACCACAAGCTGGCATCATAAACTGGAGGAGGAAAGAACACAGCACCCCCCCTCACTGACCTGGAGGAGATGGTGGCCTCAACCTTAGAGCCAGAAAGCGTTTGCGGACTGGGAGAAGTGGACAGCTCAGCCAAAGCTGCAAGTAGAAAAGGTAAGATGCATGCACAGCAATCCCCCTCACACCCTTATCCTTCCCTCACCCCTTGAAGCTAAGTGACCCCAGTCCCGGTGTCCCTGCACCATACAGTAGCAATGCATCATGGTACATGTAGTCAGTTAATGAAAGACCATGTCATACAGCACTGCAACCACCAAGTTAGGCAAATGATTGCAGACATAATGAAGGGCAGGCAACATGTACATTGTGCAATTTGAAAAGATTTAATTGTAGTAGCTGTGAGACATTTGCCCTTAGCTGATATACGCTCATATGTCCACAGGTCCCACATCCAGAAGGCAGTCACAGGAGACTGAAGGCACGGCACCCGAGGGGGATGAAAGTCAGGAGCCAGGTCCCAGTGCATCACAGGACACAGGTGTACCGAGTAGCCAGCCACCTTCCTAAGACCCTGAAATCACTCAAGATTTGCAGGCATCCCCACGACGTTCACAGTCCCCTCTGTTAATGTCTTCACCAGATATGCCAGGATCACTGGATGTTGAAACACCTGCAGCACAACCAAGCAGGAGGCATGTTGTTCCCCCACTGATAGAAATGGAGACAGCTGCCGGTGCAATGGAGGTGGAAGACACACACACCTTGCCTGGAGATGATATCTCTGCCACACTGCAGTCCAGCGCAGAGGTTGTCTGTAGTAGCACAAGACGCCGCAGAGTCCAAGGAAGGAGTGTAGGTGCACGTGGGGAGGGGTCCAGTGTGTTCCAAGGCCTGGAGGGGAGCATGGTAAAGATCCAGAGGATGCAGGGAAAGGCCATCATGTCCTGTCAACGCCAAATGCGCAACCTGAATAGCAATATGGAAGAAATTGGAAAGGGCATCAGGGAACTGGTGGAAGTGAACAAGAACATGGCTACAGGGAAAGATGAAATGACACAATCGGTACAGCTACTGTGCACCAAACTGGACACCGAAATAGCATCAAGGCGCAGGGAGAAGCAGCTTGCACAGCAACACAACAAAGCAATTCACCGCCTGGCCACAGCCACATCCCTGCTATGCAGGCGAAGCATAAACAGTCAGGAGTTATTGACGCAAAACAGCAATAAGGTGACAAGGGGCATAGCCGGAAGGACCGGTGCTCTTGAGGCGCTAATAAATGCTCAAACAGCACAAACTGCTGCTATTGATGTGCCAGAGAGTGAAGGGAGCACAAGTAGGAGCAGCATGGCAAGCCCCCTTGTTGTAGAGACAAGGAGGAGCAGCAGGTGACAAGGTGAGGCTACAGGCGAAATGCCCAGCGAACACAGTGAGCCACATACATCTGGCAGTGCTAAGCGTGGACGCAAATGAACAGTTAATATTATGGGGTAGGGACCCTGGACATACAATTTTGAAAGTTCAAAGTTTGTGTTTCACATTTGTGCCTTAGATACCTGCGTAGTGACTACATTAAACTACGTTGGGTGCATACTCCACCTGTCTGTGTCTCTTTACTTACTTAAAAAAAGTTGTGTGTAATCTCTTCCCGTCTGTGTCTGCCATCTGTTGGTGTTCCATGTCCAGCTGTGTGTGGCACAGGCAGTGCTTGGTCATCATCATGGTCTTCAAAATCTGATAATTCCACTTCAGTTCCCTTCTTAACTGCAAGGTTGTGCAACATTGCACAGACTGCAATCATTCTGCAGCAGGTCACTGGTGTGTACTGGCGTGCCCCTCCACTCTTGTGCAGGCACCGAAACCTGCTCTTCCACAGTCCAAAGGTTCGCTCCACAATGTTCCGGGTGGATTTGTGTGCCCTGTTGTACCTCCTCTGGCTGGGTGTTGAAGGGTTGAGGTAGGGTGTGAGGACGAAGGACCGAAGGGCATATGCACTGTCTCCTATTTGTAAGAATAGAAATACATTACTCACATGCACATATCCACATACAGCTGCAATATGTATCAAGGGAGATTCACACAGTGTATTACCTAACAAATAGCCTTCACCAAATTCCCCCGCTGTCAGCCGTGAGTAGATGCCACTGTTCTGAAAGATGTAGGAGTCGTGGGTACTCCCGGGAAACTTGGCAACTATGCCTGTGATGATAAATTTGGAATCACAGATTACCTGCACATTTATGGTGTGTGTGGATTTCCTGTTTCTATAAATGTACTCTGTGGCAGCAGGTGGGCATATTGGGACGTGGGTACCATCAATGCAGCCAATGACATTTGGAAAATGCGCCATCTGATAAAAGTCAGTCTTGGTCCTGACGAGTTCAGCCTGCGTTGGAGGAAAGCTGATGTATAAATGCATTCTCTGCAACATGGCGTCCAGATATTTTCTAAAAAAGCGTGACAGGCTGCTCTGGGTCACCCCACCTACCGCAGCAACCACACTCTGGTAACTACCAGACGCAAGCAGGTGTAGGCTGCACAACACCTGCACGTGGGGTGGAATAGCGTGTGCCCTTGGGGTAGTGTGCTCCAACAGTGGTTGGAGGTCTCTGATGAGGTCCAAGATGGTGTCTGAGTCCAACCTGTACCTCTGGAGTATCTCTGCCTCTGTGAGCATGAACAAGGCGATCCTCTGTCTATAGACCTGCTCCTGTCTCAGCCATTCCCTCTCCTTCCTCCTGTAGCCGTAGCCGCCTCGCAATGACATAGAATGCCGCCATTGAGAAAAAAGATTTGCATTTTGGGTCCTTTTTTATAGGCTGCACCTAGTTACCACCTGATTTCAATCCATGGTAAATACAGACTCTTAAATACCGAATTTCAAGCAAGTTCGGTATTTTAGGGCTTACCTACATCTCAATATTCAATTTTACCACTTCTTATTTACCGAATCGGTATTTTACCGATTCGGTAAATTCTCCGATTTGGTAAATTTACCGATTCGGTAAATTTACCGATTCGCAAAGTGTTGCGATTCGGTAAAATTACCGATTCTGTAACTTTACCGATTCGGAATGTTTACCGATTCAGTAAAATTACCGATTGGGTAAATTTACCGATTAGGACGATTTTCAGTCCCCTACATCCCAAAAGCTCAATACCGGTCAGAAACGGCCGAAATTCGGTATTTTCGGCCGTTTCCGACCGGTATTGGACTACCTACATCTGGCCCCTAGAGCATTATGCACACAACACATGCTAATTTTGTTTTATATTATAAGTGCTTACCAATCCTAAACATCATTTTCCTATGTTGTTGCAGGGATTCTGCACAAATACAGAGCTACGCATGGGACCATAATATGTAGGGACTGAGTTATCCTACCCCCTTAGTACCCATGCGCCGGGGACCGACTAGCTACAGTGTCTCACTAGCATTCCTACTCACTCACAGAGGAACAAGTGATTAGACACCCCAGAATGCAACAAATCTGACTTTCTCTGGAATTGCAGTTGCAAGATGCACCCTTTCGCTAACACTCTTGTACTCGTACACAATATTTATTTTAACTAACGTGCTCTAGTATGCAGTATACATGCCACAATCAGCAGAAAAATGCATAACACAAATGCGGTCAGCACAGCAAGTAGTCCATAACTCATAAAAGGAGCTGTCATGATGAATGACAGCGTCGCCTAACCTCCTTCTCCTTGTATACAAGCAAGATGATTATATATTAGAAAATCTCTGGGTGTTATCAGCAGGCCCTGTACCTCAGTCTATGGATGGTAAATCAACATGATAGGTGCTGTCATGCTCTTCTCCCTGGAAAGGTCCCTCCCTAAATGTGTGATACCTATCGGTGTATTCCAATAAAACCAAAGTACGTGTTCCCAAACAAACAACTGCATCTGAGTGTTTTGTCTAGGAGATAGTGCCTGACCAGAACAGAATAACAAGGGGCATTGTTGTTCGACCCTGTTCACAATGTTCAGACTAAATCTCAAGAACCTGCAAAGTGGGAAAACAACTGTAGGTTCCTGTGTGAAAGTTCCAGAGAGGCATATGCAAAATAAGCGTGTGTAGTAATGTGCGCCAAGCAGCGGACAGCCTACAGAGTGCTCACGCTAACATAGGGAAGATGACAATGTCCTCATGGGCCATGTGACACCCTCCCCTTGGTCAGGACGTTAGCACTGGGCTAATACAGAGGTCACAGGTAAGCAGAGCTAAAGTGTCTCATTCAAAAGCCAAATTGAAACAAAAGTCCAAAGCAGGACCATTGATGCAATGAAAAATAGAGTAGACAAAAATGTTTGTACACAAAAATATATCTAATCACAGGGTATCATCTGGGGTCAAAAAACATTGCTTGACTTCCTATAGACCCATGTCCCTAATCAACGTAGACACAAAGATTTTAGCCAAACTGCTTGCCACTCGCTTGCAACCGCTGATGACCAACCTAATACTTCCGGATCAGTCAGGATTCATTCCATCACGATCGACAGCCCATAACTCCAGAACACTATTTGCGTTGTCACATTATTTATTCTCCAGTACCAAAGCTGCTGCGATTCTACTAGATGCGGCCAAAGCATTTGATTCCCTAGAATGGTCGTATCTACACACGGTTTTAAGACGAATGGGATTCCCCCCTATTTTTTTACAATTGGTGCAAGTACTGTACACTGCGCCAACAGTGCGTATTAGAGTCAACAAATATATATCTGACGCCATACCTATTACTAGGGGGACCAGACAAGGCTGTCCCCTTTGCTATTTGCAATTGCGCTGGAGCCATTGGCTTGCAAGGTAAGAAAGGATTCAGAAAAGGGGGTGGTGATGAACAGAGTGTCTGAATTAAGCAGACCACTCTTACCCAGTCCAAAGATCAGGGCTTGATCCATCACCGTTATTTAGCTCACTGCCCCATCCCAGCTCAGAACCTGGCTATATGCAAATTAGTCTGTCCCTGGCCCAGTGCATCATGGGAACAGGGCAGACCAAACTACCAAGCCAATTCTTCACCAGAAAGGAGACAAGCTTCCGGGGACCGGTTTCTGCCATTTCAGGCGTCGTCGGCCCGGCTTGCTTGAATCCTGATGGAGCAGTGAGCAAGGGACTCATGTCTGAGTATACCCTGCCACACCTATAGTGGCCAAAAACGATTCAGAAAAGTTAAGAAAGGGACATCACTATTCAGCTCTTCAATTCCCCCAAAGACCTTTACATATATTGTTGTATGCAGTTAATATGATGTTATATGTAAGAGACCCGGCGCAACATCTGAATCCTCTACTGAGGGAATATATTAAATTTGGGCAGCAGTCGGGACTCAAAATAAACTGGTCCAAATCACTAATCATACCATTAACACACACCACACACCCGTACCCCACAGATTACCCGCTTGAATGGCAATCAGAGCCAATGAAATATCTAGGAGTTTGGTATCATAGGGACCCAGAAATAGTCATCCGCACCAATTATGGTAGGGCGGTCAGTGTGATGGAATATAAAATAGAGATGTGGATTCATCTACCGTTATCGTTAGCTGATCGGTTAGCCATTGTGAAAATGATCATCCTACCAAAATTTCTCTACCTAACAGGACCGGATTGAACTGCGCGCTCTAACATTGCCCTATTCACAAGGAGGGTTTTAAGTTCCGGATTTTTTGCTGTATTACCTATGCGCGCAAGCGCAATATGCACATTTTTGGTATCAGAGAGTCCCTTACCTTACTCATGTCGCAATTGAAGAGGGTGATGTGCTCCCGACACCACTAACTGCTATAATAACTCACCAAAGACCCCCGCTTCACAATCAAGACATAAACACCATAGATACGACGAATAGTGCTTGGCAAACGATGGGGAAAAAGCACACAAACTACCGCTGTACACTTCTGCGATGCCACTACATTACCATCCGGAACAGTCAGTTACTCAGGAGGAGGTGGGTATGGGTTTACTTAGGCAAGTTGGCATTGATACCATGGGAGACTTATACTCCAACGGCTTTTTAAAATCGATTGATGAACTCTCTTTCATAAGCAATCAAACATTATTGTTTAGATTTACATATCATAGGTTACAAGGTGCAATTAGGAAACTATACCCATCTTACCCTGCGGAGCCATGGCAATCGTCCTCATTACAACTATTGATCACCGCTCCCACTGCTAAACACATGGTGTCTAAACTGTATTTTAAGTTGCAGGAGGATATAGCGGACACTACACAAAAAGCAATGGAGAAATGGAATGAAAGTCTAGATACTCCACTGACAGAGGAAGAATAGGCCACAACATGCGCATTAACAGGCTTATTAACGCCCAATGGGAACCTACGTATATTACATTATAAATATCTTCACCAGACCTACTATAATCCTGCAAAGCTCTGTAGATATGGCCAACAAATAGATTCAAAATGTCAACGCTGTAATGCTGAAACGGCAGATTTTATACACCTTGCGTGGTCTTGCGCAGAGGTGGTGGAATACTGGGTAACGGTAACACAGATGTTGGGTAACATGGTGGACATAACCATTGAATGTACTGTTCGCACATGTCTGCTAGGTCTGGTGCCAGATGTACGTGCCATTAAGCGCATATTTTGTGTAATTGCATTACTCCTGGATAAATGCAGGATATTATTGTGCTGGGTAGTAGGAATGTTCCAAGGGTTAAACAATGGATTCATTGGATTCAGGATCTGACGAATTGTAGTGATAGCCTGCAAACTTATGAGGAAGAGTTACCCAAGGGTTCAAGGCCTAGAGATTACTGGAAATATTTAATTGAATACCTGAAAACACACCAAGTTGAAAAATTGTATGTAACAGCTGCACCACAGTAAATGTATCTATGGATTACAATGTACAGTTGCAAAAACTGGATGAAGGATGTTGTTGTACAATGATCTGAATGGTAATTACATGTTGACATTGTATGTCTTTGCAAATGGCAATAACATTTTTTTTTTTTTTTTTAAATTGCTTGACAAGTGCAATGCCATAAGCTCCAATAGACCTTCCAGAGCGAAAAGGGATGCCATCCAATTAAGCAGATTTAAATAGCAGAAATGCTCCTCATATCCAGTGGCCGTCAGGAGCATCCCAGGGCAATCCATGCTTACTTCAATGAAACTCAGATCCAAGCGGTGCTGCGCATGGGCACAGTGACTCACTTCACTTACTGGCCCCAGCAAACATACGTTCACAAGCGCATACCCAAGGAACAGTCCTGCTAATGGGACTTCAACGGACCCATCAATAGTTCAAAATCCATGGCAGGGTGTGACGTGGTGGGCAGGCAGACGTCCAGAACCCATTGAAAGGGGCACTGGATGCAGTAGAACACAGGTTGCACACAGGTGAATAGGCCTAATGGAAGGTTAGTCTAATCACAGGAGAAAGGATCACTTGTCCTGATCAACCTTAGGTGTGCAGGATGGTGGGGGGTTTTCGTCCCAATATTAAGACCCTCAGGCACGTGATGGGTATGGTGGTGTCTTAAGCGGTATATCTTGATTCTCCGCTAATAATTCACGTGTGTGCATAATCATTAGGTCTATTAGGTTATGCAGCCTCCACCAGGAGGTTGTTACCCAAGGTTGGTGCAGTAGTGAGCCAGAAATAAAAAATTGGTTAAAAAACCGAAAAACCAGGGAGTCAAATTTTTTTATTAGGTCTGGTTTTGGGTCTGGTAAACTCAATTGTAGTGCATCTTGTTACTGGATAATGAGTTGTAGTTGCACTTTGAGTATCGAAAAATAGTGACAGGAAGTTAAAAGTTGGTCGACATGTTTCTGCCTCAATAGCCTGTGTTCTAGGACTTACGGGCATTCATCAGGACCGTGAAATAACGTGCAAAGAATTGTTAAATACAGTGTTAAGAAGTGAAAGGAAAAAGGTTATTGACCTGTTCCTATGTCTTGGAGGTCTTATGGTACCTGTAATGAGTAAACACAAGGTTTCAACACACACGCACGGGGTGGGGGATGGTGGGAGAGACACACACCTACAGCAGAATTCTGCTGTACATTTCCATCAATCGACAAATATAAACAACTAAAAATGGCAATACTTTTGTAGACCGTTTTCATTCATTAAAATGTCAACTCTCTCTTGTCCTTTCTATACTCGAGCAACGACCTATAGCATGCTTGCAAGGGGACAGACGTGCATGTATTTATATAGTATCGTGCATTCGTATTCAGTTCAGACTTTTGTGATACTCAGGCAGTGACTGTGTCTGCTAATCATTTTTTAGGCATTCATGGTAAAAAGAATGTGATATTGACTCAGCGTCTTGTGCCTATTATTCTGTTTTATCGTGGCATGCAAGACATACTGATCGCTTGGTGAGCTTAAACGTAGGTGTGTAATGCGACGTCATGACACACACACTGACCGGTTAGTTATGGATACTACTAGCGTTTACCTCGCGCATTATTTTTGCACACTTCCTTCAGTCGGTAGAGATTTTGGAGCGGGCTAAAGGGGAGGTAAAAGGTAAAATGAGGGATTGTTAGGACGGCTGTTTTTATACTTGCGGTTTTGTGGACGCGGTCAAATCTGTCTCCTCGCTACCTATTGCGCCTCGTCCTCAGCTTGCTTGTGTGCGCGCTGCTCTGCTCGTGCCGAACCGGAAGTGGTTCGTGTTCTTTCCGGGTTACTTTTGAGGATCTTTTTGTGAGGCGGTGCTTACGTCCTCGCTACTTTCCTATTGGTCTGTTGGCGTTGTCTAGGGGACCGTGAACATTATGTTTCGTAGCGATGCGTTATCAATTTGGGTGTTCTTTTTATATGACGCTCGCTATTGTATTTGCAGAACGGACAGTTGTTGATAGTTTCGTTCTATTTAGGGTGCAGTATGAGTCTTGCTATATTTAGACGATTGTAGATGTCTTGATAATCAAGGTGTGACTATGCATCCTATTTGGTGGATATATTTACTGATAGGTTCATGTTGGTGTGTTTCGTTTGTCATACCTCTATAAGGTGGTTTTGTCGCATTCCTCATTCACTAGTGTGGATTGTTCTGCTTGTATGTCGTGTCCAAATCATCTTTCTGGAATTAGAATTCGAATCTGTACTATATTGTGGGAGGTATGTAAGTGCCACTGTGTGTTGTGCTTGTTTAGGGGCACTGTTACTTTCAGGGACATTGATTATTTGTTATAAAGGCCCTAGTGATTAGTTTCCATCTCTCGTTGATCTGTGATGGGGCCTCATATCTATGATTTCGAGACTGGGTATGCCTTGTCCGGTCACAGAATTCTACCTGGATGTTTATTTTCTTGCCAACGTGAGCCAGGGTATATTATCATTCAACCCTTCGGTATCTGTTCTGAGTCTGTGTACCCATCTTTGCTCTTTTTCAAAGAGAATTTTTTCCGCATTATTGTCTTTATAGGGTAACGTTTCTAGGAATACCCATTGTAAGTCAGATACTGTGTGGCCCTTCTCTAGGTAGTGGGTAGCCATCTTCGTGGTACTCTTCTTGCATTTTACATTGCTCTTGTGTTCGCATAGTCTTTGTTTCACTCTTCTACATGTCATTCCGATGTAGTTCATTTTACATGGACACGTAATCATATAAACTACGTGGGTGGTGTTACAGTTTGTATGGCTGATCAGAGTCCATTTGAAATTCGGTAAGAGTTGTAGTTCTTTGGTTGGTTTTGTGAGGTTACAGACAGAACATGAGCCGCATGGGTAGTGACCTGTCACTTGTGGATTGCCCCATGGATTTATATTCACTCTTGGTTTTCTCGGAGCTGGCCTCGTATGGTCCAGGATATCCTTTAGGTTCCTGCTTCTCTTGTTTGCAAATCTTGGTTTCGGCCAGGTGAGGTTACCTGATGTGAGTATCTGCCAATTTTTATTGACCATCTTCTTTAAATTGTTTGTCATCGGGCTATACGTGGTGACACATGTGAGTATTTCTTCAGGAAGTGTCCTTGATGTATTCTCAAGCAGTGCTTCTCTGTTCTGGTTTCTAGCACGTTTTTTGCAATTGTCGATGATTTTCTTCGGATAATCTCGACTCTCTAGTTTTTTACAGAGGTCATTTGCTTGTGCTTTGTATTCTCGGGTATTGCTGTAATTACGCCGTAACCTGAGGAACTGGCTGTATGGTAAGTTCTCTCGTAGTGGTCGTGGGTGGAAACTGTTAAAAGATAAAAGGCTGTTCTTTGCAGTGGTCTTGAAGAAGGTTCGTGTTTGGAGAGTATCAGCCGCAGCATAGATGGTTACATCTAGGAAGTCAATACTTTTATTATCTGCACAGTAAGTGAACTGTAGACACTCATCCTTCTGATTGAGCCAGGTATGGAATTCTGACAGATTTTGATGATTTCCTTTCCAGATGACAAAGATGTCATCAATGTATCGTTTCCAGAACAGTATACATTGATGATAAGGGTTATTGGTTTCATTGAGGATATGTGTCTCCTCAAAAGTACTCACATATAATCCTGCCACGCTTGGGGCAAATGTACTGCCCATTGAGGTCCCGTGGCATTGTAGGTACAGCGTGTCTCTGTATTGGAATTTTTTTTCCATAAGGGCCAGCCGGCAACATTCTAGAACGAAATGTCTGGGGGTTTTGTATGACCATGTGGTGTTAAATAGTGTATCTTCCAGAGTTTCCATGGTCTTCTCCTGTGGTAGGCTAGTGTACAGACTTTCGACATCGAAACCCACCAGGAGCATGGTGTCTGGGGAGTATACAATGTTTTTTAATTGGTTCAGGAGGTCCCTTGTATCCTTCAGGTATGTTGGGGTTCTTTGAACAAGTGGTCGCAGATATTGATCAGCGAACTGGGAAAGAGGTTCAAGAATTGAAGCAATTCCAGATACAATGGGGCGTCCTGGTGGTGGGGTCCGCCCTTTATGTGTCTTGGGGAGTGAGTAGAAGTAAGGGGTTCTTGGTGTTGTGGTTCTAAGGTAATCCCCTTCTTTTTTGGAGATCCAATTATTGGTCTCCCCTTCTTCTATCATCATTGCTATTGTCATCTGCAGTCTTGGTGTCGGGTCTGTTGATAAGATTTTATAGAATTTGTCATTTGACAAAAGGTCCATACATTGTTGGTTGTATCCTGTACTTGTTAGGAGAACCACCCCTCCGCCTTTGTCGGCTGGCTTGATGACTATGTTGTTGTCACTTTTCAGTGCATTCAATGCTAGTTGTTCAGATCTCGTGATATTTTGGAATGGTTTCTGTGTATCTCGAGCCAGTTCGTCAATGCCCTTGAAAATTGCCTGTTCGAAGGTTTGTATCTCAATTGGAACCTGGGAGTTTAATGGGCAGAATGATGATTTCTTTTTTAGGGTTGTATCTCCTTCTTGGTTTGGGGGTCGATCTCCTTTGAAATAGGCTTTCAATTTTAGTTTCCGGCAGAACTCTGCCATTTCACATTTAGTTTTGAATACATCCAATTTAGGTGTAGGAACATATCCCAGACCTTTGTTGAGTACGCTCTCTTCATCCTTGGTCAAAATTCTGTCTGTGAGATTCACGATGAGGGATTCATGGATGTTCCCGTTTGGGCCTTTGTTACACTCCTTGTTTGCACCTGCCTGGTTTGGTCGGACCAGGTCACTCCTCTTCTCCGTGTTCTCTCGGATGTGCGGCCATTCCCTAAAAAAGGAATGCGTTGTTGGAAATTTTGTCCACCATGAGGTTGCATCTGATGATTCATCATCTGTGGGCCTTGGAAGTATGGATTCATCCAGCCTTGGAAATGGGGGTTAAACGGCTGAAAGGGCATCCCTTGGTTATCCATTTGGAAAAAGGGGGGGCGCCAGGAATTCCGTCCACGGCGGTTACCTCTTTTATTCTGTTGGTAGTGTCTGGGATTGTTAGAATTGTTGGCTCCCTGGTCAGAGCTGGTACTTGACGCACTGCTATTTGACCCATTATTAGAGGCGTGGTTGTCTGCCTTGTAGTCTTTGCTGCTATAGGGGTGCACTTTTTCTATAGAGAATTTCTTGAGTTCCTTTGCTAGTTTCTGTAGCTTGGTCTGTATCAGGTATTCGTGAGAGTCACTCATTTCTTTGTTGATTTCATCTAGTTTTGTTTTGTATATGGTGATATCGACCGTGTTATTTAGATTCGTTTCTAGGATTCGGATTTTTATTGTTAACTCATCCGCCAATCTCGTAGCTGTTTTAATGATCAGGACTAGATAGTCCCTGGTACACTTCCATGAAATGGCGGACCAATCTTTTCTGAAAGCCAAATCCTTAAGGAAAATTCTTGGTGCTGTGGTGACCCAAAGTCCTCTGGGTGCCGCATTCACTCTCAAGTATTCCGTCATAATTATGCCATGTACGGCAGTTCTGACTCTTTCTTTTTTTACTTCGGTCAATTCGTCCCATTCAGTAGAGCTAGAAATGGTTTGGGAGAGGTCACTGTTCATGAACGGTGCTGGTCTCACGAGTATTGCGTCGATCTCTTCTATGGAGTAGCTTAATCCTAGGTTTTCTGCCATTCTGGAATGTCCTTGGCCGTCTATAGGATTTTTTGATCCAATTTTTGTAGAGACTCCCACAGCTGTGCGCTGCTGATAATCTTCTAATCAGAAGTAGGGGAGATGGAATATTGATCCATTCACTTTCCAAAAGATATAGTCTAATCACAGGAGAAAGGATCACTTGTCCTGATCAACCTTAGGTGTGCAGGATGGTGGGGGGTTTTCATCCCAATATTAAGACCCTCAGGCACGTGATGGGTATGGTGGTGTCTTAAGCGGTATATCTTGATTCTCCGCTTATAATTCACGTGTGTGCATAATCATTAGGTCTATTAGGTTATGCAGCCTCCACCAGGAGGTTGTTACCCAAGGTTGGTGCAGTAGTGAGCCAGAAATAAAAAATTGGTTAAAAAACCGAAAAACCAGGGAGTCAAAATTTTTTATTAGGTCTGGTTTTGGGTCTGGTAAACTCAATTGTAGTGCATCTTGTTAAATGGATAATGAGTTGTAGTTGCACTTTGAGTATCGAAAAATAGTGACAGGAAGTTAAAAGTTGGTCGACATGTTTCTGCCTCAATAGCCTGTGTTCTAGGACTTACGGGCATTCATCAGGACCGTGAAATAACGTGCAAAGAATTGTTAAATACAGTGTTAAGAAGTGAAAGGAAAAAGGTTATTGACCTGTTCCTATGTCTTGGAGGTCTTATGGTACCTGTAATGAGTAAACACAAGGTTTCAACACACACGCACGGGGTGGGGGATGGTGGGAGAGACACACACCTACAGCAGAATTCTGCTGTACATTTCCATCAATCGACAAATATAAACAACTAAAAAATGGCAATACTTTTGTAGACCGTTTTCATTCATTAAAATGTCAACTCTCTCTTGTCCTTTCTATACTCGAGCAACGACCTATAGCATGCTTGCAAGGGGACAGACGTGCATGTATTTATATAGTATCGTGCATTCGTATTCAGTTCAGACTTTTGTGATACTCAGGCAGTGACTGTGTCTGCTAATCATTTTTTAGGCATTCATGGTAAAAAGAATGTGATATTGACTCAGCGTCTTGTGCCTATTATTCTGTTTTATCGTGGCATGCAAGACATACTGATCGCTTGGTGAGCTTAAACGTAGGTGTGTAATGCGACGTCATGACACACACACAAACCGGTTAGTTATGGATACTACTAGCGTTTACCTCGCGCATTATTTTTGCACACTTCCTTCAGTCGGTAGAGATTTTGGAGCGGGCTAAAGGGGAGGTAAAAGGTAAAATGAGGGATTGTTAGGACGGCTGTTTTTATACTTGCGGTTTTGTGGACGCGGTCAAATCTGTCTCCTCACTACCTATTGCGCCTCGTCCTCAGCTTGCTTGTGTGCGCGCTGCTCTGCTCGTACCGAACCGGAAGTGGTTCGTGTTCTTTCCGGGTTACTTTTGAGGATCTTTTTGTGAGGCGGTGCTTACGTCCTCGCTACTTTCCTATTGGTCTGTTGGCGTTGCCTAGGGGACCGTGAACATTATGTTTCGTAGCGATGCGTTATCAATTTGGGTGTTCTTTTTATATGACGCTCGCTATTGTATTTGCAGAACGGACAGTTGTTGATAGTTTCGTTCTATTTAGGGTGCAGTATGAGTCTTGCTATATTTAGACGATTGTAGATGTCTTGATAATCAAGGTGTGACTATGCATCCTATTTGGTAGATATATTTACTGATAGGTTCATGTTGGTGTGTTTCGTTTGTCATACCTCTATAAGGTGGTTTTGTCGCATTCCTCATTCACTAGTGTGGATTGTTCTGCTTGTATGTCGTGTCCAAATCATCTTTCTGGAATTAGAATTCGAATCTGTACTATATTGTGGGAGGTATGTAAGTGCCACTGTGTGTTGTGCTTGTTTAGGGGCACTGTTACTTTCAGGGACATTGATTATTTGTTATAAAGGCCCCAGTGATTAGTTTCCATCTCTCGTTGATCTGTGATGGGGCCTCATATCTATGATTTCGAGACTGGGTATGCCTTGTCCGGTCACAGAATTCTACCTGGATGTTTATTTTCTTGCCAACGTGAGCCAGGGTATATTATCATTCAACCCTTCGGTATCTGTTCTGAGTCTGTGTACCCATCTTTGCTCTTTTTCAAAGAGAATTTTTTCCGCATTATGGTCTTTATAGGGTAACGTTTCTAGGATTACCCATTGTAAGTCAGATACTGTGTGGCCCTTCTCTAGGTAGTGGGTAGCCATCTTCGTGGTACTCTTCTTGCATTTTACATTGCTCTTGTGTTCGCATAGTCTTTGTTTCGCTCTTCTACATGTCATTCCGATGTAGTTCATTTTACATGGACACGTAATCATATAAACTACGTGGGTGGTGTTACAGTTTGTATGGCTGTTCAGAGTCCATTTGAAATTCGGTAAGAGTTGTAGTTCTTTGGTTGGTTTTGTGAGGTTACAGACAGAACATGAGCCGCATGGGTAGTGACCTGTCACTTGTGGATTGCCCCATGGATTTATATTCTCTCTTGGTTTTCTCGGAGCTGGCCTCGTATGGACCAGGATATCCTTTAGGTTCCTGCTTCTCTTGTTTGGGAATCTTGGTTTCGGCCAGGTGAGGTTACCTGATGTGAGTATCCGCCAATTTTTATTGACCATCTTCTTTAAATTGTTTGTCATCGGGCTATACGTGGTGACACATGTGAGTATTTCTTCAGGAAGTGTCCTTGATGTATTCTCAAGCAGTGCTTCTCTGTTCTGGTTTCTAGCACGTTTTTTGCAATTGTCGATGATTTTCTTCGGATAATCTCGACTCTCTAGTTTTTTACAGAGGTCATTTGCTTGTGCTTTGTATTCTCGGGTATTGCTGCAATTACGCTGTAACCTGAGGAACTGGCTGTATGGTAAGTTCTCTCGTAGTGGTCGTGGGTGGAAACTGTTAAAAGATAAAAGGCTGTTCTTTGCAGTGGTCTTGAAGAAGGTTCGTGTTTGGAGAGTAAAAGTATTGACTTCCTAGATGTAACCATCTATGCTGCGGCTGATACTCTCCAAACACGAACCTTCTTCAAGACCACTGCAAAGAACAGCCTTTTATCTTTTAACAGTTTCCACCCACGACCACTACGAGAGAACTTACCATAGAGCCAGTTCCTCAGGTTACGGCGTAATTGCAGCAATACCCGAGAATACAAAGCACAAGCAAATGACCTCTGTAAAAAACTAGACAGTCGAGATTATCCGAAGAAAATCATCGACAATTGCAAAAAACGTGCTAGAAACCAGAACAGAGAAGCACTGCTTGAGAATACATTAAGGACACTTCCTGAAGAAATACTCACATGTGTCACCACGTATAGCCCGATGACAAACAATTTAAAGAAGATGGTCAATAAAAATTTGCGGATACTCACATCAGGTAACCTCACCTGGCCGAAACCAAGATTCGCAAACAAGAGAAGCAGGAACCTAAAGGATATCCTGGTCCATACGAGGCCAGCTCCGAGAAAACCAAGAGAGAATATAAATCCATGGGGCAATCCACAAGTGACAGGTCACTACCCATGCGGCTCATGTTCTGTCTGTAACCTCACAAAACCAACCAAAGAACTACAACTCTTACCGAATTTCAAATGGACTCTGAACAGCCATACAAACTGTAACACCACCCACGTAGTTTATATATTTACGTGTCCATGTAAAATGAACTACATCGGAATGACATGTAGAAGAGCGAAACAAAGACTATGCGAACACAAGAGCAATGTAAAATGCAAGAAGAGTACCACGAAGATGGCTACCCACTACCTAGAGAAGAGCCACACAGTAGTTGACTTACAATGGGTAATCCTAGAAACGTTACCCTATAAAGACCATAATGCGGAAAAAATTCTCTTTGAAAAAGAGCAAAGATGGGTACACAGACTCAGAACAGATACCGAAGGGTTGAATGATAATATACCCTGGCTCATGTTGGCAAGAAAATAAACATCCAGGTAGAATTCTGTGACCGGACAAGGCATACCCAGTCTCGAAATCATAGATATGAGGCCCCATCACAGATCAACGAGAGATGGAAACGAATCACTGGGGCCTTTATAACAAATAATCAATGTCCCTGAAAGTAACAGTGCCCCTAAACAAGCACAACACACAGTGGCACTTACATACCTCCCACAATATAGTACAGATTCGAATTCTAATTCCAGAAAGATGATTTGGACACGACATACAAGCAGAACAATCCACACTAGTGAATGAGGAATGCGACAAAACCACCTTATAGAGGTATGACAAACGAAACACACCAACATGAACCTATCAGTAAATATATCCACCAAATAGGATGCATAGTCACACCTTGATTATCAAGACATCTACAATCGTCTAAATATAGCAAGACTCATACTGCACCCTAAATAGAATGAAACTATCAACAACTGTCCGTTCTGCAAATACAATAGCGAGCGTCATATAAAAAGAACACCCAAATTGATAACGCATCGCTACGAAACATAATGTTCACGGTCCCCTAGACAACGCCAACAGACCAATAGGAAAGTAGCGAGGACGTAAGCACCGCCTCACAAAAAGATCCTCAAAAGTAACCCGGAAAGAACACGAACCACTTCCGGTTCGGTACGAGCAGAGCAGCGCGCACACAAGCAAGCTGAGGACGAGGCGCAATAGGTAGCGAGGAGACAGATTTGACCGCGTCCACAAAACCGCAAGTATAAAAGCAGCCGTCCTAACAATCCCTCATTTTACCTTTTACCTCCCCTTTAGCCCGCTCCAAAATCTCTACCGACTGAAGGAAGTGTGCAAAAATAATGCGCGAGGTAAACGCTAGTAGTATCCATAACTAACCGGTCTGTGTGTGTGTCATGACGTCGCATTACACACCTACGTTTAAGCTCACCAAGCGATCAGTATGTCTTGCATGCCACGATAAAACAGAATAATAGGTACAAGACGCTGAGTCAATATCACATTCTTTTTACCATGAATGCCTAAAAAATGATTAGCAGACACAGTCACTGCCTGAGTATCACAAAAGTCTGAACTGAATACGAATGCACGATACTATATAAATACATGCACGTCTGTCCCCTTGCAAGCATGCTATAGGTCGTTGCTCGAGTATAGAAAGGACAAGAGAGAGTTGACATTTTAATGAATGAAAACGGTCTACAAAAGTATTACCATTTTTTAGTTGTTTATATTTGTCGATTGATGGAAATGTACAGCAGAATTCTGCTGTAGGAGTGTGTCTCTCCCACCATCCCCCACCCCGTGCGTGTGTGTTGAAACCTTGTGTTTATTCATTACAGGTACCATAAGACCTCCAAGACATAGGAACAGGTCAATAACCTTTTTCCTTTCACTTCTTAACACTGTATTTAACAATTCTTTGCACGTTATTTCACGGTCCTGATGAATGCCCGTAAGTCCTAGAACACAGGCTATTGAGGCAGAAACATGTCGACCAACTTTTAACTTCCTGTCACTATTTTTCGATACTCAAAGTGCAACTACAACTCATTATCCAGTTAACAAGATGCACTACAATTGAGTTTACCAGACCCAAAACCAGACCTAATAAAAAATTTTGACTCCCTGGTTTTTCGGTTTTTTAACCAATTTTTAATTTCTGGCTCACTACTGCACCAACCTTGGGTAACAACCTCCTGGTGGAGGCTGCATAACCTAATAGACCTAATGATTATGCACACACGTGAATTATAAGCGGAGAATCAAGATATACCGCTTAAGACACCACCATACCCATCACGTGCCTGAGGGTCTTAATATTGGGACGAAAACCCCCCACCATCCTGCACACCTAAGGTTGATCAGGACAAGTGATCCTTTCTCCTGTGATTAGACTATAACTTTTGGAAAGTGAATGGATCAATATTCCATCTCCCCTACTTCTGATTAGAAGATTATCAGCAGCGCACAGCTGTGGGAGTCTCTACAAAAATTGGATCAAAAAATCCTATTGACTGCCAAGGACATTCCAGAATGGCAGAAAACCTAGGATTAAGCTACTCCATAGAAGAGATCGACGCAATACTCGCGAGACCAGCACCGTTCATGAACAGTGACCTCTCCCAAACCCTTTCTAGCTCTACTAAATGGGACGAATTGACCGAAGTAAAAAAAGAAAGAGTCAGAACTGCCGTACATGGCATAATTATGACGGAATACTTGAGAGTGAATGCGGCACCCAGAGGACTTTGGGTCACCACAGCACCAAGAATTTTCCTTAAGGATTTGGCTTTCAGAAAAGATTGGTCCGCCATTTCATGGAAGTGTACCAGGGACTATCTAGTCCTGATCATTAAAACAGCTACGAGATTGGCGGATGAGTTAACAATAAAAATCCGAATCCTAGAAACGAATCTAAATAACACGGTCGATATCACCATATACAAAACAAAACTAGATGAAATCAACAAAGAAATGAGTGACTCTCATGAATACCTGATACAGACCAAGCTACAGAAACTAGCAAAGGAACTCAAGAAATTCTCTATAGAAAAAGTGCACCCCTATAGCAGCAAAGACTACAAGGCAGACGACAACGCCTTTAATAATGGGTCAAATAGCAGTGCGTCAAGTACCAGCTCTGACCAGGGAGCCAACAATTCTAACAATCCCAGACACTACCAACAGAATAAAAGAGGTAACCGCCGTAGACGGAATTCCTGGCGCCCCCCCTTTTTCCAAATGGATAACCGAGGGATGCCCTTTCAGCCGTTTAACCCCCATTTCCAAGGCTGGATGAATCCATACTTCCAAGGCCCACAGATGATGAATCATCAGATGCAACCTCATGGTGGACAAAATTTCCAACAACGCATTCCTTTTTTAGGGAATGGCCGCACATCCGAGAGAACACAGAGAAGAGGAGTGACCTGGTCCGACCAAACCAGGCAGGTGCAAACAAGGAGTGTAACAAAGGCCCAAACGGGAACATCCACGAATCCCTCATCGTGAATCTCACAGACAGAATTTTGACCAAGGATGAAGAGAGCGTACTCAACAAAGGTCTGGGATATGTTCCTACACCTAAATTGGATGTATTCAAAACTAGATGTGAAATGGCAGAGTTCTGCCGGAAACTAAAATTGAAAGCCTATTTCAAAGGAGATCGACCCCCAAACCAAGAAGGAGATACAACCCTAAAAAAGAAATCATCATTCTGCCCATTAAACTCCCAGGTTCCAATTGAGATACAAACCTTCGAACAGGCAATTTTCAAGGGCATTGACGAACTGGCTCGAGATACACAGAAACCATTCCAAAATATCACGAGATCTGAACAACTAGCATTGAATGCACTGAAAAGTGACAACAACATAGTCATCAAGCCAGCCGACAAAGGCGGAGGGGTGGTTCTCCTAACAAGTACAGGATACAACCAACAATGTATGGACCTTTTGTCAAATGACAAATTCTATTAAATCTTATCAACAGACCCGACACCAAGACTGCAGATGACAATAGCAATGATGATAGAAGAAGGGGAGACCAATAATTGGATCTCCAAAAAAGAAGGGGATTATCTTAGAACCACAACACCAAGAACCCCTTACTTCTACTCACTCCCCAAGACACATAAAGGGCGGACCCCACCAACAGGACGCCCCATTGTATCTGGAATTGGTTCAATTCTTGAACCTCTTTCCCAGTTCGCTGATCAATATCTGCGACCACTTGTTCAAAGAACCCCAACATACCTGAAGGATACAAGGGACCTCCTGAACCAATTAAAAAACATTGACTACTCCCCAGACACCATGCTCCTGGTGGGTTTCGATGTCGAAAGTCTGTACACTAGCCTACCACAGGAGAAGACCATGGAAACTCTAGAAGATACACTATTTAACACCACATGGTCATACAAAACCCCCAGACATTTCGTTCTAGAATGTTGCCGGCTGGCCCTTATGGAAAAAAAATTCCAATACAGAGACACGCTGTACCTACAATGCCACGGGACCTCAATGGGCAGTACATTTGCCCCAAGCGTGGCAGGATTATATGTGAGTACTTTTGAGGAGACACATATCCTCAATGAAACCAATAACCCTTATCATCAATGTATACTGTTCTGGAAATGATACATTGATGACATCTTTGTCATCTGGAAAGGAAATCATCAAAATCTGTCAGAATTCCACACCTGGCTCAATCAGAAGGATGAGTGTCTACAGTTCACTTACTGTGCAGATAATAAAAGTATTGACTTCCTAGATGTAACCATCTATGCTGCGGCTGATACTCTCCAAACATGAACCTTCTTCAAGACCACTGCAAAGAACAGCCTTTTATCTTTTAACAGTTTCCACCCACGACCACTACGAGAGAACTTACCATACAGCCAGTTCCTCAGGTTACGGCGTAATTGCAGCAATACCCGAGAATACAAAGCACAAGCAAATGACCTCTGTAAAAAACTAGAGAGTCGAGATTTTCCGAAGAAAATCATCGACAATTGCAAAAAACGTGCTAGAAACCAGAACAGAGAAGCACTGCTTGAGAATACATCAAGGACACTTCCTGAAGAAATACTCACATGTGTCACCACGTATAGCCCGATGACAAACAATGTAAAGAAGATGGTCAATAAAAATTGGCGGATACTCACATCAGGTAACCTCACCTGGCCGAAACCAAGATTCGCAAACAAGAGAAGCAGGAACCTAAAGGATATCCTGGTCCATACGAGGCCAGCTCCGAGAAAACCAAGAGAGGATATAAATCCATGGGGCAATCCACAAGTGACAGGTCACTACCCATGCGGCTCATGTTCTGTCTGTAACCTCACAAAACCAACCAAAGAACTACAACTCTTACCGAATTTCAAATGGACTCTAAACAGCCATACAAACTGTAACACCACCCACGTAGTTTATATGATTACGTGTCCATGTAAAATGAACTACATCGGAATGACATGTAGAAGAGCGAAACAAAGACTATGCGAACACAAGAGCAATGTAAAATGCAAGAAGAGTACCACGAAGATGGCTACCCACTACCTAGAGAAGGGCCACACAGTATCTGACTTACAATGGGTAATCCTAGAAACGTTACCCTATAAAGACCATAATGCGGAAAAAATTCTCTTTGAAAAAGAGCAAAGATGGGTACACAGACTCAGAACAGATACCGAAGGGTTGAATGATAATATACCCTGGCTCACGTTGGCAAGAAAATAAACATCCAGGTAGAATTCTGTGACCGGACAAGGCATACCCAGTCTCGAAATCATAGATATGAGGCCCCATCACAGACCAACAAGAGATGGAAACTAATCACTGGGGCCTTTATAACAAATAATCAATGTCCCTGAAAGTAACAGTGCCCCTAAAAAAGCACAACACACAGTGGCACTTACATACCTCCCACAATATAGTACAGATTCGAATTCTAATTCCAGAAAGATGATTTGGACACGACATACAAGCAGAACAATCCACACTAGTGAATGAGGAATGCGACAAAACCACCTTATAGAGGTATGACAAACGAAACACACCAACATGAACCTATCAGTAAATATATCCACCAAATAGGATGCATAGTCACACCTTGATTATCAAGACATCTACATTCGTCTAAATATAGCAAGACTCATACTGCACCCTAAATAGAACGAAACTATCAACAACTGTCCGTTCTGCAAATACAATAGCGAGCGTCATATAAAAAGAACCCCCAAATTGATAACGCATCGCTACGAAACATAATGTTCACGGTCCCCTAGACAACGCCAACAGACCAATAGGAAAGTAGCGAGGACGTTAGCACCGCCTCACAAAAAGATCCTCAAAAGTAACCCGGAAAGAACAAGAACCACTTCCGGTTCGGTACGAGCAGAGCAGCGCGCACACAAGCAAGCTGAGGACGAGGCGCAATAGGTAGCGAGGAGACAGATTTGACCGCGTCCACAAAACCGCAAGTATAAAAGCAGCCGTCCTAACAATCCCTCATTTTACCTTTTACCTCCCCTTTAGCCCGCTCCAAAATCTCTACCGACTGAAGGAAGTGTGCAAAAATAATGCGCGAGGTAAACGCTAGTAGTATCCATAACTAACCGGTCTGTGTGTGTGTCATGACGTCGCATTACACACCTACGTTTAAGCTCACCAAGCGATCAGTATGTCTTGCATGCCACGATAAAACAGAATAATAGGCACAAGACGCTGAGTCAATATCACATTCCTTTTACCATGAATGCCTAAAAAATGATTAGCAGACACAGTCACTGCCTGAGTATCACAAAAGTCTGAACTGAATACGAATGCACGATACTATATAAATACATGCACGTCTGTCCCCTTGCAAGCATGCTATAGGTCGTTGCTCGAGTATAGAAAGGACAAGAGAGAGTTGACATTTTAATGAATGAAAACGGTCTACAAAAGTATTGCCATTTTTTAGTTGTTTATATTTGTCGATTGATGGAAATGTACAGCAGAATTCTGCTGTAGGTGTGTGTCTCTCCCACCATCCCCCACCCAGTGCGTGTGTGTTGAAACCTTGTGTTTACTCATTACAGGTACCATAAGACCTCCAAGACATAGGAACAGGTCAATAACCTTTTTCCTTTCACTTCTTAACACTGTATTTAACAATTCTTTGCACGTTATTTCACGGTCCTGATGAATGCCCGTAAGTCCTAGAACATAGGCTATTGAGGCAGAAACATGTCGACCAACTTTTAACTTCCTGTCACTATTTTTCGATACTCAAAGTGCAACTACAACTCATTATCCAGTTAACAAGATGCACTACCATTGAGTTTACCAGACCCAAAACCAGACCTAATAAAAAATTTTGACTCCCTGGTTTTTCGGTTTTTTAACCAATTTTTTATTTCTGGCTCACTACTGCACCAACCTTGGGTAACAACCTCCTGGTGGAGGCTGCATAACCTAATAGACCTAATGATTATGCACACACATGAATTATAAGCGGAGAATCAAGATATACCGCTTAAGACACCACCATACCCATCACGTGCCTGAGGGTCTTAATATTGGGACGAAAACCCCCCACCATCCTGCACACCTAAGGTTGATCAGGACAAGTGATCCTTTCTCCTGTGATTAGACTATATCTTTTGGAAAGTGAATGGATCAATATTCCATCTCCCCTACTTCTGATTAGAAGCTAATGGAAGGTTAGCCAATAGTCAAAGTTAAGAACTTCCAATGGCATCAAACCAAAAAGCTGCTGCATCTGATCACAGTACAGCTGCAACTGTACCTGGCTTGGTAGAACCACAGATCGAGCAGCCATTGCGAAGCAGGAATTGAAGTACAAGGATACCACAAACCAGGAAGAGCTTAAGTGGACGAGCGAATCCCTCCCTCAAATAGCTAAAGACGCTGAGGGGCAGATTTATGATAACTGGTGCATCCCCAGGGATGCGCCAGTTATTTTGCACCGCTGCTCCGCCACCCATGGTGTGCAGCATTTACAATGCAACAAGAAACAATTCCCAACAGGTATCAATAGAAGTCAGTTAAACAATGTATGCAGTCAGCATTACAAGAAACAGGAAAATCAAGGAGTCTCAAAGAAGTTTTGTAGAAGCTTATTATTCAGCAATGATAAAGGGTCTTTCACATGGCTAAATACAGTTAAACAGCACTGTGTCAAGCAAATCATGTGACAACCAGAGGGCACTTGGTGAGTGGTGATATATTCAATAAGTGAAAGTGCAAGTGCTAAGGTGAACAGCGTGAACGACGCATAGTGACAAAGTATATATACAGTGATGGCTCCACAAGTTCAAGTTGCAGTTACTTTAGAGCAAAATTCGATAAATTTTTTGGAGCACAAAACGTAAAATGCGCCAACAAATAATGCTGTGGTGTCGACGGCGTTTCGATCCCCATGAGTCGGGATCGTCATCAGGACAAGGTTGTCGATGAGGGCAGTGCTGTAAGGAGAGAGGGCGAGTGAGCACGGGACATGGACATGAACCACAAGGTGAACAGGAGTGGAGTGGGAAGCCAAGGGGTGATGGATTGGCAACCGGACGGTGATGGAATGGAGTGGAGGCAGGAGGGGTGGGATGCAAGCAGTAACTGAGGCAGGAGAAGGACTCTAGCGCGTGGGTAGTCACTGAATAAGGTAAGATGATAGCTGCTTAGGGATTCCATTAAGTATTTACCGCGTGAGCTATGGTGCTGGATCGATCACATAGGCAGAGGAGTGAGGGTAGGGGGAGTGAGGCGGATGCGAGTAAAAACAAACGCGGTAAGCGGTGTGGCACCTACCAGGACACGCACACAGCGGTTGCGTGAGAAATCTAAACTCCGGGCTGGGTCATCGGAGGAGGCGGCTGTCAGGAGGAGAGGTAGTATTAAAACGGAGACCGGCTAATTAATTAAACAAATGCCGGTGAACAGTTAGGTTGAAAAATGTACCTGATCGTTGATTCAAGTGATCAGCACGGGGGGCGCCTGTGGGAAGGAAAGGTAAAGGAGCCTTAGTGGGCGGGTCGAGGAAAAAAGCGCACAGCGATGTGCGAGTCTAAGAGATCGACATACCTGTTGAAGGTAGAGCTAGAGAGGGCGATGAGTTTGTTTAATTAATTAGCCGGTCTCCGTTTTAATACTACCTCTCCTCCTGACAGCCGCCTCCTCCGATGACCCAGCCCGGAGTTTAGATTTCTCACGCAACCGCTGTGTGCGTGTCCTGGTAGGTGCCGCACCGCTTACCGCGTTTGTTTTTACTCGCATCCGCCTCACTCCCCCTACCCTCACTCCTCTGCCTATGTGATCGATCCAGCACCATAGCTCACGCGGTATATACTTAATGGAATCCCTAAGCAGCTATCATCTTACCTTATTCAGTGACTACCCACGCGCTAGAGTCCTTCTCCTGCCTCAGTTACTGCTTGCATCCCACCCCTCCTGCCTCCACTCCATTCCATCACCGTCCGGTTGCCAATCCATCACCCCTCGACTTCCCACTCCACTCCTGTTCACCTTGTGGTTCATGTCCATGTCCCGTGCTCACTCGCCCTCTCTCCTTACAGCACTGCCCTCATCGACAACCTTGTCCTGATGACGATCCCGACTCACGGGGATCTAAACGCCGTCGACACCACAGCATTATTTGTTGGCGCATTTTACGTTTTGTGCTCCAAAAAATGTATCGAATTTTGCTCTAAAGTAACTGCAACTTGAACTTGTGGAGCCATCACTGTATATATACTTTGTCACTATGCGTCGTTCACGCTGTTCGCCTTAGCACTTGCACTTTCACTTATTGTATATATCACCACTCACCAAGTGCCCTCTGGTTGTCACATGATTTGCTCGACACAGTGCTGTTTAACTGTATTTAGCCATGGGAAAGACCCTTTATAATTGCTGAATAATAAGCTTCTACAAAACTTCTTTGAAACTCCTTGATTTTCCTGTTTCTTGTAATGCTGACTGCATACATTGTTTAACTGACTTCTATTGATACCTGTTGGGAATTGTTTCTTGTTTCATTACTCACCCATCCCAACACGGTCCATGGGTTTACTCCTGTTGTTCTTACATGCATTTACAATGCGGCGCACCATGAGGCAAAAATGGCACAGATGTGTGACGCATCTGTGCCGTTAAGGTGGCACATTGCTGGAGTTGCGTCGCAAGCGCGACGCAGCTCCAGCAAGGCTCGGGAGTGCCCCATCTTTACAATGCTGCGTCAAGCCCTTCGCCTGCTTCAAACAGGCGCAGGGTTTTGACGCAGCATTGGCCTGAAAGTGACTGAGTGAAATCCTATAGATTTCACTCAGCCACTTTTGCGAGGCGCACCTGCCCCGGAACGCCCACCCTGCGCCGGAACGCCCACAAGTGGAGCAGGGCTTTACAAGTGACGCATCTGCCTAGATGCGTCACGTTGTAAATGGGTCATAGGGATGCGCCACATTTACGCCGCAGTTGCGTTACGCAACCGGGGCGCATTCCCAAAATAAATCTGCCCCTAAGTCCTTACTACAAGCGCTCCTCACAGAGAACGATCTGTGTCCAGAAACTTGGAGTGATTACTTGAAACAACTCCCGAGGACCAATTCAAATAACAAAACAAGAACTTCTCTCAAATTCAACATCAGATTCAATAGATCAGTACTAACATTAAGGAGGCACTTGAAAAAGCTAACGTATCGAGCACATGGTCAAACTAAAAAATCCAGCGTCTGGGAAGCAGTACGTAAGGCCAGGAAACAGTACAAGAAATTAATATGGACTGAAAAACAAAACCTTGTAAATGAGTTCTGGTCTAAACTACTGCATAATATAAAGAGAGCGGACTCAAGGGCCTTCTGGTTACAAGTTAACTCCTTAAACAGGACAGCTCAACCAATAAGCATGACCTGCATAACTGAATCTGAATGGACAAGACACATAACGGACACATTTTCAATAAATAATTTGAAGACAACAACAATTTTGGCAAGCAAAGTAACAGACAAATCAGAGCGGGAAGACATCGCCAAACTCCATCAAGCGTATAGGACAAAAGTCCATGAAAGCATGGTATCATGCTCCAGGCAAGATGATGAACAAAGCATATTAAAAATAATTAAGGAAAGTAGGCAAGACTGCGCCCCAGGCCCAAACGGCGTTCCGCAAGCTATTTACAAGGAGGACCCAGAGTATTGGGCTAGCAAATTCAATTCATTGTTCCGAACAGTAAGCAACACGGGTGGTATCCCAGAGAGCTGGAGGGGGCGATCATAACTCCAATCTATAAAAGTGGAGACCGTAAAGATCCAAATAACTACCGTCTGATCGCCCTCATTGACGCCGAAGCAAAATACTATGCGTCAATGATATTAGCAGACCTGGATCGATGGTCAGAAATGAATAACAAAATACCATTGAATCAGACTGGGTTTCGCCGTGGAATGGGAACAATGACGAACGCGATGGCCCTATGCCTGATTGCAGAGAAAAGCCTACAGAACTGCCAGGACCTTTACACCTGTTTTGTGGACTTTAAGGCGGCGTTTGACCGCGGCAACAGGCAAATGCTATGGGCAAAACTAAAACATCAGGGCCTACCAGACTCAATTCTTCTGCCCATTATTGACCTGTACATTGACACCTGGATGCAGGTAAAAAATCGACAATGGGCATCGCTTGACCCGGAAGATCAATACCGTCGATGGCCTAAAGCAAGGCTGCACCTTAGCCCCACACTTATTTAATCTATTTATGGGTGACCTGGCAGAAAGTTTAGACAAGGTCAATGCACATCCGCCCCGGTTAGGTAACCTCCGTGTATGCATTTATCGTATGCGGATGACGTGGTACTGTTGAGCCAGACAAGAATCGGCCTACAACGCCTGCTGCATGACATGTCTGGTTATACAAAAAAGAACTTGCTAACAATAAACATCAGGAAAACAAAGATAATGCTCATAACCCGACGACATAAAACTCCACCAACCTTCCGAATAAACAATGACCAGCTGGAAACTGTAAATAGCTATAAATACTTGGGGGTACATCTAGACAAGCGACTTAACTTCCAAGCGCACTTTAAGGACATGGAAAAAAAGGGGTCCACTTTATTGCATGCCTTCACTAGTTTGGCAACTGAGCTAAAAGGTCCTCTTGTCTCCCCCTTGCTTACCGCAATGAAAGCAAAATTATGACCCACAATAGCATACGGGAGTGTACTACATCATGGGAAAAGCGCAACTCTCATAGACAAAATACAAACTAAAGTCTACAAACGGGTTTTCTTCTTACCAAACAGTTCTTTAGCAGCGCAAGTAAGACTTGAATTCGGATTACAATGTCAAGTACTACTGAAAAAATATGAGGCCATCAAATTCTGGTACAACGTTTGGAGGAACAAGGAGAACAAAATAAATGGGGCATTGTGGGAAGTAATCCACACAAGCCCGAACTCCGAGTATGCAAAGTACCTAAAACACTCACTAGATACAACTGAGCTGGGAACATTGTGGGAATCAAAATTGCTGGTTTCCTCGTTCAAAGAGGTGGTTAAGAGGATTGCTAAGAAACACTCGTACCTCAACGACAAAATAACTTTTAGCGCCCGAACCCACGCTTGTATGACTATCAAATCGTACATAAAGCCCACACCAGCTGCTTACTTAGACATTGCATTCTCGTTGTTCATCAAACGTAAATTTCTCCATCTAAGACTGGGCAATCTTCCCACAAGATTGGACCAGCCAAAATGGAGACCATAAGAAACAACAGAATGCGACCTTTGTGGTGCAGGCAAACAAGCCATTATTCACAGTTTGCATCTGCCCAGCCATGGCTCAAGGTCGGCGGCATTGGCTAAAGGATAAGCTCAACGAGCAAGGAGTACGCACCTGCCGGGCTGCGATAGTCCAAATCCTATGTTCAGCGGACCCACAACTGATTTGTAGATCAGTTAAATTCCTGAACAGCTTTGTGGAAAAACGAGGCCAATTGTCATAGGCACGACCCTCATTTGACTTAAGAACCCTGCTATTAAAGACAATCTTGTGCTTTGAACAAGTTTACTGAAATTTACGACATACTCTTGGCCAGACAGACTTTGCACTTTTTTTATTGTAGCATTAAAAGCTTGTTTTAAATACGTGTAATATTATATATTGTAATGGTTTTGATTAACCGAACAATAAAGACATTCTTCTTCTTCTTCTTCTTCTTCTTCTTCTTCTTCTTCTTCTTCTTCTTCAGTAGGGGAAAACCTCAGAATATGCTGGATAAAATAGAATTAATAAATGCAGCGATTACTCCAAAAATAGTCTGAAATGAGGTGACAAGGCTGGATCCCACAATTAAAAAATAAATGGGCTAGGCTTTCCGAATCAGACGCATTAAATATTTGGGGGTATATTATCAAGGGGTTTATCTCCGCTTTTTTGGCTTTAAAAGCCAAGAAAGCGGAGATAAAATTATCTCCCTATTACCAAGCTGTCGCTAACACCAGTTAGTGACAGCTAATAGGAGATAGCGACCATCTTGGGCCCCGCTTTGCATGTCAGTGATATTTATCACTAATGACATGCAAAGTGGGCGTGCCAAGATGTTAGCGACTGGAAACAGTCGCTAACATCGCTATCTCCTATTACCAACTTTTGGAGATATTCGCGCTAAGCGCGAATATCTCCAAAAGCTAACACCTGCCCTGAGCAGTTCTTCACCATGTTATCCAATGGGAGGTGGATAACATGGCTAAGAGCATTTGCTCGATAATGCATGAATATCGCTGACTTTTCAGCGATATTCATGCATTGCGGCCGTTTTTTATCGCATTTGCGATAAACCTTGCTAATAGCAAGGTTTATCTGCGATAAAAATCGCCGATGTGCGGCGATAATTTTTGTCTCTAAACAAGTTAGAGACAAAAATTATCGCTAGTTGTTGGTAATATACCCCTTGGTGAATTAACTCTCCGAAGTGTAGGAGGATATTGGTGTTTAGTAATAACTGAATTTCACTAGACGTTCTTGCCTTCTGCAATTCGAAGGTCTCACTAGCTGATGAGAGAGCCACTTCTTGTTGAAACAAAAGTGCTTTGAGTCTGCTAAGCTTATTGAAATATGTTTTCAACGTTGGGATGGAAGGCCACTGCAAACTATCTACACTCCCACGTGGGGTGGCAGGGTATTGCTGCTACAAGTAACATGTTGTGAAACTGTTACAATGTACAGGATGCCTGCCCGTAACAGACGACAGTGTGGAGTGCTCCAACCATTGTTGGCATAATTTGCCAACTGAATAGGTGGTAATTGTTTGAGAATGCGGGTAGCACTGATCTGGTCTATTTATTTGTGGATTTATTGAGGGCATACAAATCATCCCCGAAAGGATCTCTCGGCGCTATACAAGGAGAAAGATCGGGAGGATGTGAATTTAAAAGAGCCATGTCTTCAGCATTTTTTAAAAATTGATTAGTTCCCTGCAGGACCTGAGGTTTTGTGGAAGCTTATTTCAATGGTTGGCTGCCAGGTAGGAGAAGGCTCTACCTCCAATACGTGCCTTCTGTATTTTCTAAGTACACAGAAAATTGGAGTTGCTAGATCCCAGCTGTTGGGCTGGCTGATACCATCTGATTTTATTCCTAAGGTAGGCCAGGCCCTTTCCTTGTAGTGATCTGAAGACTACGCAGAGCATCTGAAAGATAGCTCTCTTCCTCACCAGAAGCCAGTGTAGCTGATGCAACAGTGGGGCTGATGGAGTTCTTGCCGGTGTATTGAGGGCAAGGCGGGCCGCGGTATTCTGCACTACCTGGAGTCGAGATAAAAGATCTTCCCTTACTCCTATCAGCAGCGAGTTTCCATAGTCCAGCCGACTCACCAGGAGTGACTGGATAAGGGTCTTCCTTGCTGACAGAGGGATCCACGGAAAGCACTCCCTGAACGTTCTCATGGTGCCGAAACAGGCCCCTGAGACTGTCTTGACCTGTTCCTCCATGGATAGTTTATTATCTATTTTGATGCCCAGGTTCTTCGCACACCTCCTGAGTGCAGGGGCATCACCCAGCTCAGTGGGCCACCATTCTGGGGACCAGATGTACTCTGCCTTCCCAAACAGCAGGACTTCAGTTTTTGATGAGTTGAGCTGTAAAAAGTTCCTCATCATCCAGGTAGCGATGCTGGACATGCAGCTTCTGAACCTTGATTGGGTGGATATGATATCCTCCCCAATCGGGACGATTAGCTGCATGTCGTCCGCATATGAGATAGTTTGAAAGCCATGGCCCCTGATGATATCGGCTAGTGGGGTTACATATACATTAAACAGGGTCGGACTGAGCACAGATCCCTGTGGTACTCCCTTATCTACCTTGACAATTTGTGATATGAACGTATCTAGCAGGATACTCTGGGTACGCCCTGAGAGGAAGCTTTGAATCCATTTAAGGGCCCTTCCCTGCACCCCAATCCCCCTCATTCTGCCTAGCAGCGTCTTGTGTGAGATGGTGTCAAACGCTGCTGACAGTTTGAGGAGGACTAGGATTACTGGGGTCCCGCTATCTAAGGTCATCCTTATAGTATCCGTCACCTCCAACAGTGCAGCCTCCGTGCTATGAGATGCACGAAATCCAGACCGGGAGGGGTCCAAGAGGTTGTGCTGTTCCAAATAATTGGATAGATGTTGGTTCACCAAGGTTTCCAGGACCTTCGAGCACCAGGGGAGAAGAGAGTTTGGCCTATAGTTCTGTAGGGCATTCGGGTCTGCTGCCACCTTTTTCAGGAGTGGCTTTACCCGCGCACTCTTCCAATCATTAGGAAGGACCGCCGTCTCCAATGAGATGTTATATATCTTAACAAGAGCCTCTGCCAGGACCGTGCTGAGAGTTGCCATAACGGCTGTGGGCGCCGGATCTAATGGCGAACCAGATTTTACACAGCTTAATAAGGGCTCTACTTGCTCTCTGGTTACCTTGGAAAAGGTATTCAACCCATAGGGCAAGGCCAGTTCTTGTGGTCGGTTTCCAGGTAGATATTCCTCCTCTGGGTCGTGTGATGTCGATCCAAAGTACTGATATATCAGATGGATTTTACTGGTAAAATACCTGGCTAGATCTTCACACCGGTCCTGAGTAGGGGGAGGGGCTTCCTTACCAGCCTTGGGGTTTGTAAATTCCTTCAGGATCCTATAGAGTTCCCTGGAGGAATTATCCGCCTCCACTATGCGGACACCCAAATATGTCCTTCTTGCTGTGTTACAGCTGTTTAGGTAGGCTCTGTGTGATGTCCGGTATGCTAGTTCATCTGATGTCTCCTTAGTTTTCCTCCACCTCCTCTCTAAGGCCCTACATAGGGAATTTTCCTTTCTAAGGGTGTCTGAGTACCGAGGAGCGGGGGCTGCCCTCCCCTCCTTTTCACAGGGGCTATGATGTCTAAGGCTCCCTGAATTGCTCCAACTAGTCCCTCCCATGCAGAATTAGGATCTGCGTCTTCGTCCAGTGGGGGGGCGATGAACGCCTGATCAAAGGTTAGGGGAGTTACTCTTGCCCAAGGTCTTCGCAAGTTTTTCTGGCTATAAGCCTATGTTGTGTAAACTCACTTGTAGCATTCATGAAGCATAAATGACAAGCATTAGTGTCTTTAGGCCAAAGTACCCAACCCTCTGGATTAATCATAGAAGAATTAAAGGTGCAATTTTTTATCATACAAGTTAAGTCTTCCATAGTATAGTTGGTATATGTTCGCAATGTCTCATACTGTGCCAGTGACAAAATAGTGGGAGTGTTAAAATGTTAGCAGTGGCTAATCCAAAACAAGTAGTTTGGTGGACCGTCTGATTTAGAAATATTAATTGAGACGGCATCAGACAGGCATGGTGCAAAGACTCAATACCTTGCACTTGCCAAAATGTAGTGCCCCAAAAATATTTTAAATCAATAGTGTCCTTCCAATAATCTTAACCTTTCAGGGACAGATTTGCTATGAAGGATGAGGAATAAACCAATTTAGTCAGGATACGCATATATTTGTTCAATGTGGTGATATTCAATTTGAAATATTATGATGCGGGTAGGATAGATTGTAACCAGTGAAATATATACATTTATTTTTCTGTGTTATGGAACTCCCTTTAGATGGTGTTGAGCAATGTTCCCATTGTGTAAAATGAAAAGCTTATGCTGAGTACTGGTTTTGTGAAGAAAGTGATGCACATAATGCTGGTAACAAAATAAATCAGAGTAATTTGAGGGATTCATCTATAAATCCTCTGTATCAAAACAGTCTGGAATTGTAAATCAGAAAACAAAGAATTAACAGCATTAACATCCTGTAACTGTAGCGGTAGGAAGGGGCAGGAGACGGGTCTTGGTTAACGGTTGCTTTATTTTTGACAACAGATAGTCGGTGCAAGTAGGGCGAGAGGATACTCTTCTGGGGGAATGACTTCGGTCCGTTCGTCTTCTTCTCCTTGAAGCGTCTTCGGCCTTTGCTGTTCTGGCAGGGCTTCTCAGGTATTTCGTCTCCTGCGGCTCCATGGTGCCCACAGCACGCTCGAGGCGGGGAGAAAAGGAGAGGACCAGTATCAGTTCAATCGTCCAGAACACTTAGTGCAGGGGAAGGGAGTGAGGGACCCACCTATGGTGACATCACGTCTATGAGCGAAAGTGAAGGGCAGGGCAGTGCGGGGACGGGAACACCGGCAAAACAATCCAGGGTAGCGGTCACGGACCCACCCTTGCGTCTCACCCAACCCGCTATACGTCCACGTACCTCTCGGGCCACACGCCTCCTCCTAGCGTGCGGCTGGGCGGCTCGTGATGTCGTTGGCCTCCTGGCTCTCGTAGCGCTGAGGTCTCCTCTCCTTCAGTCCTGCTTCCCGTCGATGTTCTTTTGGTTCGCTCCACGGCTCTCTCCGCTCCTCCCAAGGCTCCGTCTTCCTCCAGCAACACACCACTCGTCCCTTCTCCTCTATTCTCACGTCCTCCGGTGAACAAGCACACCTGATCCAACTTCACCTCGGTTTTTGACGTGGTGACAGGCTCCGCCCACTCTCCAGCCTTCGTCCAGTTAAAGGAACCGCTCTCTTCGTCTTCTTCGGATTCCGGCCACGGCATGTCGGACTGCCACCACTCCTGCTGCTGCTCGGGTGACTGTTGAGACAAGAGGCGTGAGTCATGGTTTGTATCCCCGATAAGAGATCCGGGGGTCGTTAATCTTTGGGGCGACTGGCTCCCCCGGTTACACATCCCAATAATCTGAATGTTCTCCAGTAGGGTTTCTGTAGGACCATATACATCAAATGGTGCTTTATCCCAAACAATGCCATCAGGGATCGGGACTGCTGAAATGTTGACAAGGGTTTGGTCTCTTTTCATGTTCTGGGAAGATGAATGAGGGGCCAGTACTCCATCAACTAATTTCAGGGCAGAGCATTCAGGTAGGTGGTGGCCATTAATCAAAAGGAAAAGCACAGTCACAAATCCAATCCACATGAAGAGAAACACCAGTGACAATACAATTCAGATGTAAGTCAATGGTAGGAAAAGATAAGTTCTTTTCAACCTGATGATGAAAACACAAATCCGTGCAGGGGAAGAGAGATAGCCTAAGACAATGAAGATGTGTCTGAAGAAAAATTAACTTGGTCGATATAGTAAACGCTGGAACTGAACTGAAACAATGGGGCTGTTGTTCATTAGAAGGCAAATGTATTCTAGTTTCTGTGAGATCAACTGACATTTCAACAAGTGGGGAAGTATACTCATTTTCCACCATGGAAGATGTAGACGGCAAAACAGTTAATCGATCAACCAAAGACTCAACCTCCCCTTCCGGCTGCCGGAGAGAATCAGGAAAAACAAAATTCATCTGATGTGTAAAACATCCCAATGTGGAATGCTTGTAAGCATACTATTGAGAATTGCCCATATAGTGTAACTTGACATTTTCAATTGAAGTGAAAAGATTGTCCTTGCAAGCAGGTAGTGGAGGTAAGATCACAGTTCTGGCGCCCTTAAGATCAAGGACCAGGACCAGAGCACGGTATGTGAGACCGAAGTATTTCTTGTTCACCACTTTTTCCCGGACCAGATCACCAACTTTAGGAAGCCAGTCAGAAACAGGTATAAGCACTACGACATCTGCTGGTGAGGGCAAATGGAATTTTGCTAGAGCCTCTCGATTCTTTTGTAGATCCTGTAACGTAGAACAATGGTTATCTACGTCAAATGTTGCCTCAGCAGCCACAACTTCTAGACCATCAAGGTCTGGCACAAACATTTTAATGCCAAAGAGGATTTTGTATGGGGTCCGCCCACCCACCCAGAGATCTTCTAGGGAGATTATTTAGTGCAAGCTGAACTCCAAAGAGATGAGTCAACCAGCCACGACCTGTACCTAATACCCTTTCTGTTAACGGCTACTTTAAGTCATGGTTCATCCGCTTCACAACAGAGTGTGGCCCATATGGAGACGAGAAATGCACCTGCACCCCCATAGACTTCATCGAATTATGGTAAGCCTTAGAGGCAAAAGCCGGATCCTGGTCTGAATGGAAGGTCCCACAGGCATAAGTCCCTACGAAGACATGCAAATCTTTTATAACAGCACAAGCATCAGCACAGCGCTGTGACCAAACCCAGAGGAACCTAGTGAGAGAATCCAGGGCAACCAAAATATATTTGGAAGTATTGTCGGTTGTTAAAGGACCGCAGTTATCAAGATAAATACACCCAAATGGATGATTAGAAATGATTAGAGGTGAGTCTGTGGTGGGTGTGAAACAGTAGAACTTTTAATTTGTTGACAATTGTCAAGCACATATTTGCGCATTTGTTGGTATAAACCGCGCCAGCAATAGCGTTGTTGTAAAAGAGATATTATGGTCATCACTTCTGCATGCGCAGAAGCCATGCCATCATGGGCGGCTATCATCAGAGAATGTCTACGGTCCTCGTTGGGAATCATGTGAACACCAACTGTCAGAATATTCACAAATGGTACCTGATCAGAAGTTAACTGGTCGGTATATCAGCAAGGGAAACCGCAGGGAAACAGAGTGCCCTTCTTCGTTGTGGCTATAGCCCCCAAAATGTCATCATCAATTTTAGTAATGGACTTTGTAACACCTGCAACTGAACTGGTGGCTACTGCAGATTTGGTTGCTTCATCAGCCATAGAGTTACCAACAGCTCCCACGCACTGATGTCCTCGGGTATGGATAACATGTGAGTAGTAAACGGTCTTGAAGAGCGGCCACTCAGACCCAAAGTGTTTTATGCTTTATTACGCTACCTTTAGAATCTTGAAAATCATTTTGAGCCAGATGTATCAAGTGTTTTCCCGTTCGCAAACGGGGCAATTCGCCGAATCGGCCCGTTTGCGAACGGGAAAAAGCCTTTTGGGATGTATCATCCCAAAAGGCAATTGCAAAATAGGCAAGCACAATTTTTCCAATTACCTATTTTAGGAATGCATATAGAGAATCTCAATTTGTGATTTTCTGAATTCAATGCAGGAAGCCCTTTTTAAAGTGCGACCATGCTTTAATGAATCGCAATTTACCACCAACTTCAAGTTGGTGGTAAATTACAAATGCTTAGAAAAATGCACAATTTAGCATTTTTCTAAGTTCATTCAATCCTATGGGCCTCTAGGCCCATAGGAATGAATCGCAATTTGCGACTTGCTATTAAGAAATATGCAGGAATCGCAAAATATTCACAGAAACCTACATACATTTCATTTTGCAAGTCTATAATATCGAATCAGTAAAATTCGCTATTATAGAAAAATGTAATCTTGATACATCTGGCTATTTGTTTCCAAAAGAATAAGTTGTCATTATAGGATTGTACACAATAGAAAGAGTTGCACACTACTAGTGTAGACAACTCAGGACCAGCAAACTCAAGAGCCAAGAGTAAAGCACTTAACTTGGCCAATTGTGCTGTTCAATCCCTGATGGATTGTGTGTAAACTAGGGAAGATTTAAAATCACAGTGGAGAAGTGTGGCTCAATGGTTAGAGCGGCAGACCCTGATGCAGAGGTCTAGCCCGGGAACAGGGTTCAATTCCCCACCTCGGCGGGTCTTGGGCTCAAAAATTCCACGGACCTGATAATTCTCGCCTCGGTGCCTATTCCAATCATGGAGTCCCACTCTGCAACTCGGGGCAATAGCTTGCTTAATCTCCACAACAGCCCCCACAACGCTAAGGTGGTGCCCAGGAGTGGACACCTCACAGGGAAAGCCAGGATGGGTTCCACAGCGGTATTCGTACAAGCGCCTTGAGACCCTTGCGGGTGAGTAGTACGCTATACAAATGGAACCTCTAAGGTGTCTTAATTTTAGAGCGAACACAAGGAGATGATGGACAGAGTGCTGAAACTTTTCAGCCACTCACCCCCAGTCACAAATATGGGTTGAATCCATCATCGTTCTTTAGCTCACTTCGCCACCCCAGTTCAGACCAGCTACATGCAAATCAGTCTTGACCCTGTGCCTCAGGGGAACAGTTCAGCCCGAACTGCCAAGTCAAGTCTTCTCTGGACCAGAAACAAGCATCCTCTACAGGGTCAAGACGGATTGAATACAACAGATAGTATAGATATCAGGGTTAAGCGATAGCAATGCAGCAGGAGCAACAAGTGAGGCAGAGGTAGCGGAGGAGCTGGCATGAGGGACCTGCTCCAGATACACAACCACCCAGCACCGGTACACCCCTTGTGCTGTGCATTACTTTATGACAAACTGATGTAGGACATGTTTGAGTTAAGTAAACAGCAGCAGAGCTTTAAAGTGAATGAGCCTGTAGGCCTTCCTCCAGTGACCTTCGCCATGACTCCAGAGAGGACCGAGGCACCCAGTGACCATGGGGTGCTCCTGGATGTACCTAGTGGCAGTAGGGTGGATACCACTGACTCCTTGAGGAGAACGACGGTGGACCCCTAATATATTCACACCACCTACCTGGCTCTTTCGATCCTTGACGGGCAGTATACAGAATATATATATATTTTTTTATAAAACGTTTTTATTCGGTTTTGTCTGTTAGAACATTGCATCCGTTTCAAGCATAATCATATAGCTGAACATTGTAACTAAACATCAGAGACATTTTCTATAATTACAGTGTCACAAGTGTACATCTTTACAACATTATAGAACAAACTTTTTCCAATTATTCTGGGGTCCTCAGTCTTCTTCTGAATCCGTTCTACTGTCATCGGGGTCTCAGAATATTTATTTTTATTTTTTTTGCTTTATATAAGAACATTCAACAGAGTGACTAACCATGAAAGGTCCTGATGAATGCCCTGGAACCCCTTCTGTAGCTCGCTGACGGGCAGAAACATGTTGACCACCAAGAGGCGAATATTTGTTAGAAAACCCCAGTCCTCTTTTTAATTCTACTCCTTTGGACATACAGAATTAAGAAATGTTGGTCCTCTGGAAGTAGTTTTAACCCACACAACATATTATAATTTCTATGCACTCTGTCCCTCACTGACTCTATGTCCATCGCTCATCAAAAACACCTCTGCTGCTCCCGCTCTGGGAGTTGAAGCCCACACCACGGACCTTGCAGTACTGGTGTGAGGTGGGGACCCAATGATGAAGCATATCACCCTCCGGTGAGTGAGAGTTCTCGTCCTTGAAAAGGATCCCTTCCATGGAAACAATTTCACTACATCACACACCAATCTCTAATTTCTGATAGGGCATATCTCTAGGCAGTATACTAGCCTATAGCCCTCTGAATATCATCACACCAGACATACTTAAGTGTGAATTGACTTAATGGGTAAAAAAGGACCTGTTCGCTCCTATTGATCACTGCACGTAATGCTGCCACTACCACGCTCATGCTGCTTAACTCCTGGTAAAGGCAGTAGCCTGCCACCACTATGAGTGTAGCGCTTTGGGAACCCCTGCCGGTCCAACAAAACTGCAATCCGTGAGACAGGCCTATGTGATTGCACACACGCATGATCTGTGTTTGTCTATGATAACAAATATCAGCATTAGGAATCCAGACAATCAGTACAGTTGGGCTCTCAGAGCAGGGGTGCATGTCCATTACCATTACCATGTGAAGAATGTTCCCATCTCAACAGTGTTTGAAATGTTTTGCTCCCTTGTCGGGTGACAGTAGCGCTTTATAAGTAGGTTATACATACATACATACATACATTGTACGGGCTCAAAGATTGGGTAGTTCAGTTGCTTTAACCTGCTAGTGAAGGAATTTGTCAATTGAAGTTAATAAATATGTCTGTCCATACCATTCTTTCTGGCATTCCTTTAGCAGCATCCCTCATGGAAAAGGTGGTGGCAACTGTTAATAGGGAGTGTAAGGTCTGGCAAAAGAACCTAACATATTTTTAATCACCCTGACATTTGCCCTATTTGTTCTCACTCTTTCTTTTTTCATCCTTCTCACAGGTGGACTCCACATTTGCTGAAGATCTTCACCTTTTGTACAACTGTGCATTTCCTGCATGGCCCATTGTAGTTTTCCCAAAGTTAGCCCGATAGTTCACGTTGTAGACCACATTTTCTTTTGCACACATTACTATATAAATATGTTTACTTTTGTCCTACATTGTATGTCACACAGAACCTGCATATGTGTTTGTGTTCTGTTCTTTTTCTTAGATTGAGTCTGAACACCATAAAAAGGGTTAAACAACAATGTCCCTTGTTATTCTCTCTGGTCAGACACTAGCACCTAGAAATAACATGAGCATGCAGCTGCTGTTTGTGAGCACACGTCTTGACATATAACTAAGGACAAGAGTTCTAAAAAACACACACTGAGCGAAGGTCCTGAGGCAAAATTACCATGCAAGCTGAGATGTAGAACATCCATCCGCCACTCATCCCAGAGATGGTTGATATTCTTATGATTCGCAATGTACCCCAAGGTAGTCACCTAACCGTTTACCTACATTTACCCTGCCATTGTACTACATGGCAGTTTTAGTGCTGACCTTTAACCTAGTTAGGTGCTGCATACATGTTGTGTGGTTTTCATGAGGATTCTCAGAATCACAGCAGGATTACCATCTTCTGCATAATAACTGTGCATTAGGTTCATCACTATCGTCATCCTCGGCCGACATGACACAGCAAGGTAGAACCCCTGAGGATACCTGGGTATATAAGCACCATATCTTTGCTGGGGCAGGCAGAGAAGAAAGACTTCCATGCTGGCACGATGACACAAGACTCTGAGGTCCCTTCACACAGATACCCCAGCACGCAGTAGTCTGTCATCCCTCGCGGTGTGTCTAACATCAGACCAAGATGGGGTCCTTCATTTTCTCACATTAGGCAATGGGGGTGGCTCTATCCTAGGGTTATCCTTGGCAATACACCCACATACATGCTAGGTACATTTAGGTACATCTAGTTAGGGATAGTATCATAGGAGTACATATTATTACTGTCATGTATTTATATGCCTGCATATCTCCATTGTTGTATCAGTATGGTAGAATTCTACCATCTATTTACTCTGTTGGTGCTTATAACAGTATACATCTGTTTTTGTCTTATGGTTAATGCAGCACACATATTTTACACTAGAATGATGCTGGTTCAATAAATGCTTATTGAAAACGTCCCCATCGTTTATCCTGTGTATAAGTCTGAGACAAAGCGATCATGAGTAACTGAGCAAAAAGTACTGTACAGATTCCACGATTCCTGATGGGACAGGGTTGTCAAGTTCGATAGCTGCCAGAAACTATTTACTTCTTGGTAAGAGGGGTTCATAGTGGCACTGGGAGCTAGCTGGTATACTGGCGAATATATCAGGTGGGGTTCTCTGGAATCAGTCTGAACACTAATCCTTCATTTTATGTTGCCTAAATGCGCAGATCCTATATAGATGTATAGGAACTACACAACATGGGGCCGCCAACGTTGGTTTGGTCCTTATTTAATTTTCAAATCTGAGTAGTTCATTTGTGCTTTTCTCAGAGACCCCTACTCACATCTACCCAAAGATGTCTGGAGTGGGAAGGGAACAACCTGCTGCAGCTGAGTAGGCATATCCTATGTATTGGATGTAATTTTATTCAAGCTTGAAGGATTATAAATCCCTATTGTGCATAAAACCTTATATCATTTTCCTTGAAACTCTTTCAACAATGTCTGTTGAAGAGAATGTGGCACCAGGATTACAAGTGAATGCAGCTGGGGACGGGGAACAGGAAGGTGCTATAAACATTTCAGAAAATGTCAGAAATGCACTTACTTTAAAACTAGCAGATTATGGAGTCTCAGCATTAGATTGGGACTGTAACATTTGTAACATTTGTGATTGAGGCGCCCGAGTCATTCAGGACAGAGGTATTCTATTCATGGGTCAAATTCCTACCTGCAGACGCACGCACAAAAACATTTAATTTTCTACACTCCGGATGAAACACCAGAAGAATACTGTCCGTATGAGGACATTGAAGTTCTGCTTGGTTACCAGGAGCATGTAAACTTGGTTAAAGGAGCCCTCCCACACACCACAGAAAAAGTAAGACTCAGTCCGCTCAGCAGCGACGGAGCTACTTGGCCGGTCCTAGAAGCTTACCCACAGCATCCAGATGTTGGCACATTGCCAATAGCAGACTTACATCCACTTCACAAAGAAATATTAAAACTTTACAGAAACTTTAAACAGGTTGTTATGAGAACACTCACACTTCAACCTACAAGGGTTACATCAGCAGGTCAACTACAAGGGACTGCAACTAGGATCACCCCACAAATGCTGAACGTGGTTATGGGAAGAATGCCCACTAAACGGGAGCAAATGCCATTCTGAATAGCACAGAAAATTACACAGCTAGAGGCAGTGTTTCCATATACAGGCCCACATGAAAAACACAGAATACTGACAATTTGCTTTCCAATGGTGATAGCTCCCCCGAAAGAGGATTGTACCTCTTGGGGTACATCTTTTGCTGCCATCTGTACAAGAACTCATGGTGTTCCTTCAATAACAGTGATACCAGAAGTATGAAAACAAGTACAGAATGAGTATGGAGCAGTACCTGCTCTAAACTTGGGGATGAAATTATTAGGTCGTTTTTCCCAGGAATCAACAATTATGTGGCAAACATAAAATGTGAGGCACAATAGAAGCAAAAATTACCTCAAATTATTGAAGAAACATACGCCAAATTAGGTATAGATAATTTGGCAACTAGAGCTACAAAACCACAATGGGTAGTCCTGAAAAGGATAACTCCAAGCAAGCACCTGATTCTTCTTAGAAGAAATGGGATAATACAGAATAGATCACAAACTAGGGGTGGATCTCTTCAACAGGAGCCATCTGAAAGGAGGTATAACCGTAGAAATCCATGATAACTGATACTAGGGTAAGTGTCCCACACCCATTATACAAAATAACACTCCATATGGAGGGGGACATATCTAGGAAGGTTAAAGGTCCCTTTTGGGAGAACCTGATTTTTGGTTATGACATGAAGATTGGCCATCTGAGTTCATTATGGATTGCCCAAAAGGCGAAACAGTTATTTTATCAGCTTTCTTTGATCTGGTTCTAGAATCACTAAAACATTCATACGCACAGGAGTGGACGGTAGCACTTGCTCCTGCACTCTACTGCAATCATGTAGGGTGAGATGCTGAGTTACCTCACCATGTAATCCCAGTAAAAACTACTCCAACTCCACAGAGACAATGCCCAATAAAACAAGATGCAAAAAAAACAACTCAGGGAGATCTTAGATCAACTTAAATACCAAGGTGTAACAGAGAATTGCACCTCTTCCATGAATGATCCTTTGTTTCCCATAATGAAACCAGATAACTCATATCATCTAGTTTTAGACTTCAGGCATTTGAACACTTGCACAAAGACATTTGCAGTACAGAATGCACTCAGTGGTGCATTAATGAATAACATAATGCGGAAAAAGTATAAAACAACACTAGATATCTCAAAAGGATTCTTTTGCCAAAATATAGCACCTGAGAGCAGATATTTGACATCATTTTCAGCCCTAGGCTCTCAGCGTTAATTTTGTAGACTGCCCTAAGGGTATAAGAATAGCCCCAGGTTGTTCTCAGTAAGGGTAACACAGTTGCTTCAAAATTTTGATGAGGAGGCATTGTCCTATGTAGATGATATGTATCTGATGGACAATGAACTATTGGCTCACTTGACCAAAACAAACATAATTTGGGGGTTCACCTCTGAGGGATACACTTCAACTTTAAAAAATCAAAAATGTATCACCTCAAAGTCCCATTTTTGGAATATGAGTTATCAAGTGAAGGAAAAAGCCTAGCAGCTAACTTTTTAGAAAAGTGTGCACTGCTCCAACCTCCTAAGGCTCTGAAAAGTTTATAATCCATTTTAGGATTCCTAAATTTTGGTAGAACATACATTTTGGATTACCCAGAAAAAGTCAAACCTTTCTACGACTTAATCAGGCTTGGTTTTTCAGTTTACCATTGAACACAGGAACACACAGAAATCCTACATTCCTTACAAGCTGACATGATAGCTTCCAAACACTTACACACACATGTAAACACTACAAAATCCGCATAATAACGGGTCAATCAGGATACACATACCTGACCTTCAATGAAGGTGAAACAGTACCAATTGCATACAAATCTCATTTGTGCACAAATGCTGAGCTGAGCTTTGCATCTACGGAAAAGATTCTAACGGCAGTACAGACAGATGTAGTGATAGAAAGAGCACTGGCACAGGGGAAACAAATAATTTTCATGACTCCAGTACCGGCCTTAAAGGCTGTTACAAAAGCTAGTGTTCCGAACGCAAAAGCACTGCATCCACAATGGATATAACTGGCTAATTCTCTCACTGCAACAGATGTAGACTACAAATATGATTCTACATTGAAAACCCAAGCATTTCTGCAGCACGAACAAGAATACCCTCTCTCAAATTAAATATTGCCTCTAGATCAGTATGAATGCATTATTTCCACTGACGGATCTACTCAACCTGCCCTAGGATGTAAACAGCAATACAGCTCAGCATGTGCGGTTGTAAAGGGTCGAATGCAGGACGGCAAGTTCTGGCCTGTGCAATATGCAGACGCAGTCTCTAGAATATTGCACGGCTCAGCTGGCAGAACTAAAATTCCTAGTACTGGCACTAAAAAATATGGATCGAGAATTCCCCACACTTATTGTGTGTGGTTCATTTTAGTGTGTCCAGTCATACAATGAATATCTTCACTGCTGGGCTCAAAATGGTTTTAAAGACTCAAAAGATTGCACAATAAAGCATAAACTGCTTTGGGAACAAGTGGCAGAGCTGAAAAAACGCTTGCCGCTGGCTCACATGATTGATATGCTGAGTCATCAATGTGTTGGCGTGCATGTTGAAGGGAATTTATTAGCTGATGAAGCCGCCAAGGTGACAATGCGAACTGCACGAGACTAGACAGAGACATAATGGTAGCTGTCATCGCTTCATGCAAAAACAGCACAGCCTTGCCAAAAGGTTTTCCACTCAAGTACGCCTACAAGTTAGATGCGCAAAATATTCTGTGTGCTCAAATTTCAGGAGTGGGGGATAGAGTAATACCAAACATGGACAGCAGATTAGGTTTAATTCTAGTTGCACACGAGGGTCTGGGTTCAGCACACACAGGGATTACTGCGTCAGTTTCACTACTGACACAATGCAATTGGTGGCAAGGTTTAACAAAACAGACAAAAGCATTTGTCCTTAAGTGTGGCATCTGTCAGCAGATGAAGGGTTGCACCGTAAGACATCCACCGCAAACACTGCTACAGATATCAGACAGAACTCTCGCTTGTGTTTATTTGAACCACTGCAACCCCTTACAATCTGATGGGGCTTACAAGTACATCTTGGTGGCAGTGGATTCATGTTCAAGATTCCTGTGGAGTTGGCCCCAGCTCCTGGCTCACGCCCGAACTGTTATAAAGGATTTGCAAGTCTTTATAGGGACATACAGAATTGGCACATTACATTCCGAATGTGGCCCTGCGTTTAGCTCTCTGCCTTACAAGGAAGCCATGGGAAGTTTGGGTGTTGCATTGCGGTACTCATCTCTGTATCATCCAGAGAGAAATGCGATTGTGGAAAGGAAAAACTGGAACTTAAAGCAATCCTTAACAGCAAGGGTATTAGGCTCAGGTGGTAGTTGGGTCAATCACCTATATGGGGTCCAGTAGCCAATTGATAACATGCCAAGAAGTTCTCTAGGAGGTGGTACTCCATATAAGGTCCTATTTGTGACAAGAATGTGGGTACCCAAGCTCGATTGTGACAGCACAGTGGCGGATCAAAAAACATTAGACATCCATAAACATTTGGCTGTTTTACAGGAACTCAATTAATTCTGGGCACTACAAAGCAATGTCAAAGTAAAACACACTGCCACCGGGGAAGTAAAATCAGTAACGGCAAGACCTGCCTTGGTCCCAAAACTCAGGGATCTGGTCAGAGAAAAGATTGTGGACAAGAAAGAATGTATCTGTCCTGGCTGTTGAAGGAACAAGAACATTACTTCTTCTGCTTTTTGCCAGAAAAAAAGAAAAGAGTTTTGTCTCCATTGATCTGATGAAACCACACTATGTGGCTGATACTGAATAGCAGGCCGCGTGGGCTCCTGGGTAGCCGCAGATCTCCTCTCGCTACCATACAGGAGGTTCAGACAGAAAGACTAATAACGTTTGAAGATACTACTCTACGAAGTAACGGAGTTGCCAGTAATGGAATGGAACTCGTGCCTATAGAGATTGAACAACAAAGCACAAATAAAACACAGATATCAATTTGGCCTAATACCGACATGTATGTGAATATGCCTCAAAACGAGTTATCTGCCAGTTCAACAAAGCCTGTTGATCTACCAAAGATAGATCAAACTGTTTCTGGCTATTTAATCAATTTTGTCACCTTATCTCTGGATCAAGTGAACCTAAGTCACCGCCAGCTCCAGTTTCCCACAAAAAACACCTTCAGGATTTCTACATTTGACTGACAAAAAACTTACCTTGTTTCACTCTGGCTACAGCTCTGGATAGCAATTGGTCAACTGCTCCAGCCCTCTGGATAGGTTTAGTGACTGTCTTTTCCTACTACTGAATGGACATTGTCATCCAGAATGCTCCGCAGTATCACATGTGAACTTGGTCCTGAAACTACACACGTCATCTCATCATTAACAGAGAGACCTGTAGTTTGTGAACATTACAGCAGTTCCTGCACCTGAAGATTTGGGATAGGGTTTCATATGATGTATTTGGTCCCACTGAACTTTTGAAAATATCACACGTTTAAAATTTCTTTGAATGACATAATCACCAAGTACATTCTCTGATGATTTGGGATTTTGAAACTGTAAATAGTAAGCTGATTGATTTAGAACAATCTGCTGCATACTCGAAAAGTGAACTGTATGATGATACTTGTGATGATTTTGACACCATGTATTGTGACCAAATTTATGGTCATCATTTTTTGCACAAAACAAGTACCACACGTAATGTTTTCACATACCACTAATGGGAACAGAGCCCAATACCATTGAAAGGTAGTTCACAAAAGTTTGCCTATTTTTCTGGGTTTAATGCATCAGATCCACGCTCATATTTATTATAAGTAGGGCTCCCGGTTTTATGGTATTTATTTTTTTCCATTTCCGTCTGTATTTATCCATATTTATTTTTTTGTAATTTTATCTGTATATATCTGCATTTATTTTTGTCGCAAGCAAAAAAAGACGCTGCAACTAGTATTTTTCCACATTTATTTTAATAGGTAGTGCACACATTTGTTATGGGTTTAGCTATATGTATATATATTCTAAATTAAGTAAACACAATACAATATGTGAGAGTCTATTATAGACATTTGGAAGACCAATGTTGTGTATGTTTCATACAACTTCCACAAAAAAAGTTTAAGTGAGATCAAAACAGGACTTCGCATATGTGAAATGGGAGGGTGTCACAGAGATTACTTGCAGTAATATTAGTGTCAGCTACTGCTGTGTTACAATATTGAAAACACTCTCACAGGCAATAATAAACACATTTAGAATTTAGATGAGTGCACAATTGCACTTTCAGTGACCTGGCCAAAGATGGCATGAAAGAGCTGTCTACGTTCTTCATATATTACAGATATTGAATGCCTCATTCTCCTTATTGTCAGTTCCATGCTTCTCTCAGCTGTGGTGCGCGCGGACTATCCACAGCTGAGAGAATAAATATTGGGCCTCTTGTTTATCTTATTGTGACAAGTACAAGTGAGAGAGCGAAAGGGTGTGTCCTGTTACCACGATCCATGAGAGGATCGAGAGTGTTGTGTTCTGGTGTGCCAACTCACTTGTTTCTCTGGAAAGTTAGGAGGGCAAGTGAGGCACTATAGTTAGTCAGACTCGGGATAATAGATCATTATTGTGACTCAGTCCCTATAGGCCAATGTTCTATGGTCCCAAGTGCAGTTCTGTTCCTGGACAGAATCCCTGCAACACTCTTGCACAACTTTGGTTCCTCTACATAAGAGTTACAACGCAATGGGGTAGTAGCTCTCCCGTAGGTGTAAAGGGACTTCCTCTCTGGACCGTGCCATTCATTTACCATGGAAAATACTTTTTACAGGAAGCAGTTATTGAACATATTTCAGTCCACTAACATACTGTATTTTTATGTGATGCTTGTGGTGGTGCACAGTTAGCCTCTTCTGTGCACTACTCATTCTGTGTCAAAATGAGACAAAATCCTGCAAGCCAGAAGGCTGACTGTGGGTGGCTTTTCTTCAATGCATTGATACCCCTGATGTGTGGGGAGAGGCCACTGAATGCTGATTTGGTAGTAAAGAATAAATAGTAAGGGGAAAAAAAAGCGCCTTTTAAACATATCCAGCCAAACGATAAGTGCAGTACTGTAATCAGTTTCACATTAATTCACCTTAAAAAGGGGGAAGAATTTCAAAATAATCTTGTTTGTAGTCGGCTAAAGTGGCCACCAAGTATGTGCCAAATTATCACAGGTTGGCTGTAGGAAACTGGGTTTTGATTGGGGGAGCAGGGTGAAAACTCTTATCAAGCAACAACCACAATCCTTGTCAGGGTGAACAACAAAAGTCTCTAAATGAACCTGTGCTTCATCCTTTGATAATTTGGCACAAAAGAAGTCGAGCTATAGTTAGAGGCAATGTGTTAAGTATTTATGCAGCATACAAACACAAATAAAGTGAAAATATGACACAAGAAAAATCCCACAGCAATTTAGAAAAACAGAGAAACATGTAATAAATAATTTGACATAAGAAAAAAATGAAATCCAGTAAGTAGAACCATAATTATGAATTCCTAATGTTTTCAGTAAGAAATAGTACCTAAAAGATCAAAGCGCCATCTGTGGGCCTCTAGTCACGTGGGATCAGACCAAAGCCAAATCCAAAAGTTAAGGCCAACAGCCATGGAGAGTGGTTGAACTTTCCAACTAAAGCAGTCAGGCAGATTTAAGTCCTCATCACGTATAGATTTTTTTCTAGTCTCCAGAAATCTTTGTTTTAGTTAACAGAGATTTATTTATAATGGATTTTCAGATCAGGCTATGTTAGTTTTAGAGATTCACTTAGAAAACTCTGTAAAGACACCCAAACGTTGGGTGTTTAACAGACACTACTTGAGTGACGAAGCTTGGGTCAAATCCATGAAGGTAGAGATTACAGAATTTCTCACTCGAAATAGTGAGTCTGCCCCATTAAACATAGTATGGGACTCGCGTAAGGCTTTTATTCGTGATATAATCATCGGAAAGGATGTGGCCAATTCAAAGGAAATTAGAGTTAAGAAGAAAAATCTAGAGCAAAATGTGCAAACACTAAGTTCTATAATGCTCCATAACCCGTCTATAAACAATCAGCATCAGCTTGATCATGCCAAACGGGATCTTAGTGCTAATTACTATGCTCAGAGTGAAGCTGTTTTTAGGCAACAATATCAAAGATTTTTGGCCTGGCAGGCTAGGGAACAGGCTGCTGCGAACTTAATTAAATCTCTAAAATGTCCTGTCACCGATTCAGTGATAGTCGACCCGATTAAAATAGGAGACATAATGCTCAAGCAATATGAATCTATTTACGGCCAGCACCAGAGAGTAGATACCATTTTACTAGAAACTTTTATACATAATAATGAATTACCTATTCTTTCAGAGACAGAACAACAATCCATGGCTAGCGTGTTCTCTATGGAGGAATTAGAGAGAGTGATTAAAGATCTTCCTAATGGTAAGGCGTGCGGCCCAGATGGGTTCCCATCGGAGTTTTTTAAGGTCTTTTTTTGTGTATTTGCTGATTTTTTCCTTACATTAATAAATTCCATGTTAGAGGGAGGGACAATACCAGAATCCTTTAGACAAGGTAATGTAGTGAGTTTCTTGAAAAAGGGGAAGGATAGTAAAGATCCAAATTCTTATCGTCCGATAACATTATTAAATTCGGACTACAAAATAGTAATGAAACTGCTATCTTTATGTTTCAATCAATGTTCAGCGGAATTGATCCACTCAGATCAGAATGGTTTTATCGCGGGTAGACAGTTAGTTTCTAACACTCATTTAATTGAGGCTTTGGATTATTTTGAGACACGAGGGATACCTGCTTTAGTTTTATTATTAGATGCCGAAAAGGTTTTTGACCTTGTGGTCTGGGAGACACTGTTTATTATTTTAGGTCACTTTGGGGTTTCTGTTAAAATTATAACTTTGATTCACAATCTGTACACCAACGGCAAAGCTAATATAATTATCAACACCTCAGTGGCTGGGTCAGTCTCAGTAAAACGCGGTAGAAGACAAGGATGTCCCTTATCGCCAGTGCTTTTTGCTTTTTTTATCGAGCCTCTGGCAATAGCGTTAAGGAACTGTGCGGAAATACCCACTCCAATTCCATCAATGGCAAAACTGAAATTATATGCAGATGACATCATGCTTATTATAAAAACTGAATTGAGAATCCAGGCTAAAGTATTTCAGCTTTTTGAGGACTTTGAAGTCTTAGGGGGATATTGAATTAATAAAAAGAAAACGGAAATAATACAATGCCGGGGTAAAGTTCTGGAGTTTCATTCTGACATTGCCTCTTGTACCAACACTAGACCCAAGAGATATCTTGGAGGTTTTTTTTCGGCATCTGTTAGGGATTTATATCATCTGAATTTTGATCCTCTTCTTCAAAGAGTTCAGACATTGTTTTCACGCTGGAACTCTCTACCGTTATCCATTTTAGGCCGGGTGGCTTTAATTAAAATGTCTATTTTTCCCTTGTTTAATTTTTTGTTTTCAACTATTTCATGTTTTTTGCCAGGCTCTTTCTTTACTCGGGTAGAATCTATGTTTACAGCCTTAATTTGGGCAAACAAAACACCTCGTATTGCACTTAGCACTTTATATGAGGTTTTAGAACAGGGAGGGCTCGCCCTGCCAAATCTCAGGGATTATTATAATGCATATTTTGCACAGTATTTATCCAGATTTAAATTTCAACTTCAAACAAAAAAACTATTCATAAATACTTTTATTGATCTAATGTGTAAAGAAAATCAGATTCATGCTCCACTGCAGATTTTTAAATCTCCCAAATTAGTCCGCTTTAAGTCCATACAGTGTTTTTTTTAATAACGTTAGGCTCTGTTCAAAAGATATTCTATTCCTGTGATTAATTCAACAACCTTATTATCAAGCATCTTCCCACTGGCTGGTATTATACAATGTTTGGATCTTGCTGTTAATTGGGCTGAGGTAGGGTTTTTGAAAGGTGCAGACTTCCTGAGAAATGGGAAATGGATGCTATTCTTTAGTAAGTGGTTGCTCTACAGAACACCTTTCTCTATTTTTAAAATGTATCCTAATGACTCTCTGCATTGCTTTAGATGTATTCATCATTCTCCAGCTAACTGGTCACATGTTATGTTTCACTGTGTCAAGATTTCTAAATTTTGGGAAGAGCTATTTTGCTATCTTCAGATTGAATGTGGTATTAGGATGAATGAGAAATTAATTTTGTACGGTGTTGATCCTGATCTTTCCTTCTCTGACCAGATGACTACATTTTTATATATCGCTATGGCAGTGGCTAGATCTCTTTTGATACAACAATGGCGTACAGAGCAGATTCCATCTATATATGAATGGTTGCATAAGATGAAAAGGGTTAAAAGTAGTGAGCGGACTTTCTCTTTACGAATAGGGGGTATTAAAAAATTCGATAAGATCTGGGGGGCATTTTTTGACTAAATTAGAGAGGAATTTCTTTTATATCTGGATGTCTCGGTTTTTTAAAGCTTTATAGCAAATTACAGGCGTATATTGTGATGCTAATTAATTCCCTGTTTTTGGATTACTTGTCATATGGTATATGATCTATCTATTAGGCTTGTGTAAATGTTTTTTATGCTAAAAGAGTTTAGAAATGTCAATAAGCTGTATATTATTTATAATTTTGTATTTCTATGAAGGACTTCAATAAAAATATAATTTTTTTAAAAGTGAGTGGTTAGGATGCACAAGGTGGGTAAAGCCTGGTCTCAGCTTACATTTGGACTTTGAAGAAAGCGTTGCTGGGAAGGACCAGGCAGTGGGGCAAGGCAGCCAGTGGAGTCCAAAGAAGAGGTGTCATTGTTGAGCAGCCTAAGGACTAAGTCACTGTGAAGATTTCTTCACAGACTTTGTCCCTTTTTTGGAAGTCAAAAAATCTCTAGCAGGGCAAAGCTGCATGCTGTTGCCAACAAGGGTTCAACGAGGCCAGATAGCCACTGAACAGGATCTGGTGCTACACAGAAGAATGTAGCGGGAGCCACTACGGAGTTAGGCTGACTGCCAATGCACCTTGGACGAGCAGCCAGGCCCTGGTCTTTTCTCTGTCCCAAGTTTCAGGATCCAGGACTGATAGGGCACCACTTGGAGGGCAGGGCTTACTTCAGGCACAGTCCAGGTGTGGGATCAAGGTTGGCGCAGCTTGTTGTCTCTCTGCAGCTAAGAACAGGAGGCCAGCCAGCTACCTCTTGGAGTCACTCTTGTGGTCCTGGGATCAAGCACCAAGGCCGGCCTCAAGTAGCAGGGAAGTCCTCTGAAGCTCAAAGCAGCCTTGAAGCAGCAGGGCCGTCCTTAAGTACAGGATTTGTCCTTCTGGGTGTACTTTGCAAGTCTAGGAGTGATTTGAAGAGTTGGTCTGGGAGGCCAATGTTTAGGTCTGCTGCGAGCCTTTGAAGTGTGAGAAACTTCTAGACTTCCCCACACATTTGCTTCTTGAATTTTTCTTTCTCGCTGCCCCGCCTCTAAGAGGTCCAGGGCAGAGGTCTTCAAACTTTTTGATGCCGAGACACCCCTGTCAAAAATGTTTAGGTTTAAGGACCCTCCCGACAAAAAATTCTAGAACTTAGTACTCCTCATCATTGACAACTATCGACAACCATAAATGCCCCCAATTCCCACAGCAAATCATTTTTACTGTGGGTAAATAATTAACCCTGGGCGTAGTAGGCGTAGTGGGGCTACGCGAAGCTACGCGAAGTGGGACAGAAACTACGTCCACCTACGCACTTCGCGTAGCCCCACTACACGCCACCCGCCTCCCTCCCACCCTCGCTAAATACTACTCGCCTCCCTCCCTCCCGCCCTCCCGCCCTCCCTAAATACTTAAATAATGTATTTAAAAAGAATAAACACCATTTACCTTGTCGGCTGCGTCTCCGGGGCTCCCTCTGGTAACCGTGCCGCCATCTTGGATACTAATGCGCATGCGCGACCGCCCGCGCATGCGCATTTCTCGTGAGAAATGCGCATGTGCGGGCGGCCGCGCATGCGCAATAGTATCCAAGATGGCGGCGCGGTTACCAGAGGGAGCCCCGGAGATGCAGCCGACAAGGTAAGTGGTGTTTATTCTTTTTAAATACATTATTTAAGTATTTAGGGAGGGTGGGAGGGAGGCGGGTGGCGGGCAACTTCGCTACGCCCACAGAGTGGGCGTAGTGTTGCCTGCTACGCCTACTTCGCAAATGGCGAAGTAGGCAACACTACGCCCACTCCGTGGGCGTAGCGAAGTACTACGTCCAGGGTTATAAATAATATAAACAGTGTTTAGAAAACCAAAGGTCAGTGAACTTGGAGGCATGGTCAAAGGTGTGGCTACCAACAAAGGGCCTCATTTACGAGGATTTGGTGTAGGGCTGGGCCGCAAGTCTTCTTGCTGCGCTGCCCTATGCCAATATAAAAGGCAGGAATTCACAGTATTTATAAAATTTGGTGCGTTCTGGTCCTTTCCCCCTGTGTTGGCACACAAATCGCTGCCTAGCACCAACGTTGGCAGGATTGTTTTTGTACAAGAGGGTGCCTTCCTGCACAAAAACAATACTGGGAGGTGTTTATGCTTTCTATGTGTGCTGCAGAATGCAGCACACATGGAAGGAGGAAAAAACACAGAGAAATGGAAAAAACAATCCTCATTACACCTGCTGTGGGGAGACGTAAGGTTTTGGCTCTTTCCCAGGTTTACATGGTTTTGTCAATCTGGGGCAGCTTCAAAATCCATGGGTGATCCGTGGGAAAACCCACGCCAATACCCATGGACGCCTACCTACGTACAGTAAGACAACACAGCGATATGTGCTGCTTTGTCTTACTCCATATCTATGAGGCCAAACAAAGCCACACTTAGTGTTGTCTCATTGATATGATTGAGACGCTTGTGTCACCGGAGCTTCAAATAAAAGTGACGCTCCGACGGCACAAGCATCTCATAAATCAGCACCAAAATATTTTGTCAGTTTTTTAGGACTTTCACCATCAGGTAGCTACATATAAAATAATGGGTAGGTTAAACTAAAAATACATTTTAAAAAGTTATAACTCAGTGGGATATGCACCGTAGTACATTATGAAACCTCTATTAGTAAATGCAGTGCAGAGGTCAATGTATAACCAGAGACCCACAGAATTAAATCGCGGTTTGTGCAGTATACAATAGTGACTCGTGTATTTTTAGTGCTACGAGGTCACAGCCTGTGACGGAAAGCACTGTGATTTTGCAAGTCATTATTTTATACTTGCATTACACACATTATAAGATAGACTACTACAAACTGTGCAAATAGTTTTAGGATAAAATGGAGCTTCCAAAATGTAGAGTTCAGTAATACACCGTAGGTTTTCCTTTTTATTTTTTTACATAACTGTCCCTTCAACACCCCCTCAGCGCTGTTTAAAAACAATTATGATTAAAAGCATTAATTTCACAGCCCAGTTGTTACCTCTTCATACTACCACTCAGAAAAAAGCAAATCTTTGCCATGACAACACTTGGAGTGATTTGGGCAATTAAAGCTAGAACTGCTTCTATGCACCCTCTACATTTGCAGATTAACTCATAGCACACATTTGCATTTAATTCAGGCAAGCAGGCGCCCCATGGCATGAAGGATTGTTTTACCTGTCTGCCCAGCTTCTTTATTTGACAGCACAAGAGACTTATTTAACTTCAGCTGAAGCAGTTTGACGTTTGGAATGAATTGTCCCGGACAGTTGTCCTTTGCCACAAAAAAGAGCACATGTTTTAGATTCCAGGCAGAGGTGAGGCCTTGGAATGTGTGACTCCCTTCCCAAGACTCCACGGCCCCCCTGGGGGTCGCACCCCACACATTGAAGACCTCTGGTCTAGGGTGACAATGGGCTGTTGTCAAATTATTTGTAAGAGGACTGGAGGAAGCTCCTTTGAAATGTAAGTGGGACAGGGACCAGCTCCACTCCTATCCTGGAAGGGTGGCCGATCCTGTCAACACCTAGTCTTCTTTGTCTCACTGAATACACAAAGACCAACTGCCAACTATTCACAGTAATGTGTTCCATGACACAGGCTGCAGGCATCAAATGTTTAGGACAAGAGAATGTTAACTTTCTAAAAGTGGTATTTTGTGAAATGTGACTTAAAATCCGACTTTAACATTACAGAGGATTTTGAATTACAATTCTTGTGAGACCAAACAAGACAATTCTACTGTTCCCAAGCAAAGAGTATTACTTATTAAATGTACCTCTGGTCTGGGGTGACAATAGGCTGGTGTCAAAATATTTGTAAGAGGACTGGAGGAAGCCCTTTGAAATGTAAGAGGGACAGGGATCAGCTCCACTCCTATCCTGGAAGGGAGAATTTTGAATTACAATTCTTGTGAGACCAAACAAGACAATTCTACTGTTACCAAGCAAAGAGTATTACTTATTAAATGTAATAAGGTAACCTGATTTCATCCTGTGGGAGAGTTAGACCTCTCATTAATGAAAAGTGAATTTAGGAGGTTTCACTACCAGGACATGCAAAACTTAAAAGTACATGTCCAACTTTTAAAATGCACTACACCCTGCCCTATGGGGTACTTAGGGACTACCATAGGGGTGACGTATATGTATTAGAAAGGGTTTTAACAGTTTAAAACTTCACCCGGACTGCAATGTCTGGCCTGAGATATGTTTAAAAGGGCAACTTAAGTGGGTGTCACAATGTTTGCAGGCCTACCAGTAGCATTTACAGGCCCTAGATACATGTGGTACCACTTTTCTAGGTACTTATAGGTAAATTAAATGTGCCAATTGGTGTTATCAAATAGGTGTTTAAAGGTGTGAGCACAAAGGGTCCGATTCACAAAAGTACTCTGAGGCAAAATTCTAACTTTATTACTTTCGGAATTCACAAAAGGCATTTAGTAGTAGTAAAGTTAAGGTTCCTAACTTTACTACTCCTAAAATGAGACAAAATCCAAACATTACGACTTTTGGTATTCACAAAAGGCATGTAACTTTACTACTCCTAAATGCCTTTTGTGAATACCGAAAGTCGTATAGTTAGGATTTTGTCTCAGATTACTTTTGTGGATCGGGCCCAAACACTTTAGCAATGCTTAGTAATGGTAAAGTGCACAGAGTCCTAAAGCCAACAAAAATTAATTCAGAAAACAGGAGGGGTGAAGGCAAAAAACCTTGTGAGAGGGCCAGTTCCATCACTGGCTATCTGACTTTGCAAATTATGAGACTTCATAACCTGAAATTTACAAAGGGTCATAATTCCAATTATTAAAATGTGTAGGAATCAATTAGTGAAGATATACATGAATAGTGTTACTTTGGAAATATGAATTCATGTTTTCTCAGTTTTTGTCTTAGTCTGTGTATTGTTTAAATTGTTCTTGATAAAACAACATTTTTTTCAACCAGAGTTTTATGTTTAACAGCTCTATTTATCATGCTCTACTGCGCTTAAAGCTAGCACATTGAACAATGGTTACCTCTGCTTTGGTACAGGTTAGTATACAGTGGAAGCACCATGAAGGTTTAAGTTTTTTTAAAGCAGGCCTCTACTTTACTCTTTATTCATCACCAAACCTGAATATGATTCAACAAATGATCACTAATAAGTTATAACCAATTTAATTATTGTATAACACTCTCTCTTTTTCCTTTCATTTCCTCAGATTTTTCATACAATCGCGTGGCTTTTATTTGAGACGTAAGAAAACAACTTTTCCAAAGTAGTTGCATTATCATCAATGCTAATTTTAAATCAACTTCCTTAACCGTCACTATTTTCATATATGAAGGTCAAATTATTTTCTTAGACATGAGTGTTCTCATTCAGCGTTTTTAGTAATGAAGCATCCAAAAGGAAATCATGAGACTAAGGGCCAGTTTACATAGGTTTTGTGTGGGGCTTGCACTACTTATATAACACTGACCCAACTCAAAGTCCGTTTTTAGGATTTACCAACCAACGTGTTACTCTGCATCAAGGGGAGTTCCATGGGTGGTATTTGTGACGCAAAACCCTATCTGCTAACAATAATAGACAGAGTTTAGTGCAAAAATTAACACCAATTGAAATGAAGCATTAAAAAATATACCTCTTTCTATTTCTCTTAACGTATCCCACTTTGCATGTCTGTTGCACTGTACAGCAAACATTCAAGCTAGGAAGAGTTTTGAAGTCATAACGCATAACAATTTGCACTGGAAGGGTACCCCTCCAGTACAAAACCTATGCTAGACTCAGGCAGACACCTTTCGCTATGGTGGATGGTCTTTGGCTGCCTGTTCAAAGGCACTAGGGAGAGAGAATAGAGGGGCATATTATCAAGGGGGTTTATCTCCGCTTTTTTGGCTTTAAAAGCCAAGAAAGCGGTGATAAAATTATCTCCCTATTACCTAGCTGTCGCTAACACCAGTTAGCGACAGCTAGTAGGAGATAGCGACCATCTTGGGCCCCACTTTGCATGTCAGTGATATTTATCACTAATGACATGCAAAGTGGGCGTGCAAAGATGTTAGCGACTGGAAACAGTCGCTAACATCGCTATCTCCTATTACCAACTTTTGGAGATATTCGCGCTAAGCGCGAATATCTCCAAAAACTGAGGGGCATATTATCAAGGGTGTTTATCTCCGCTTTTTTGGCTTTAAAAGCCAAGAAAGCGGAGATAAAATGATCTCCCTATTACCTAGCTGTCGCTAACACCAGTTAGTGACAGCTAGTAGGAGATAGCGACCATCTTGGGCCCCACTTTGCATGTAAGTGATATTTATCACTAATGATATGCAAAGTGGGCGTGCCAAGATGTTAGCGACTGGAAACAGTCGCTAACATCGCTATCTCCTATTACCAAATTTTGGAGATGTTCGCGCTAAGCGCGAATATCTCCAAAAGCTAACACCTGCCCTGAGCAGTTCTTAGCCATGTTATCCAATGGGAGGTGGATAACATGGCTAAGAGCATTAGCTCGGTAATGCATGAATATCGCGGACTTTTCAGCGATATTCATGCATTGCGGCCGTTTTTATCGCATTTGCGATAAACCTTGGTAATACCAAGGTTTATCTGCGGTAATTTCTGACGATGCTTAGCGGTAAAAAATTCGTTGCTAAGCATCGTTAGCAATAAATATCGCTTAACGTTGGTAATATGCCCCTAACACCTGCCCTGAGCAGTTCTCAGCCATGTTATCCAATGGGAGGTGGATAACATGGCTAAGAGCATTAGCTCGGTAATGCCTGAATATCGCTGACTTTTCAGCGATATTCATGCATTGCGGCCGTTTTTTATCGCATTTGCGATAAACCTTGATAATAGCAAGGTTTATCTGCGATTATTTCGGACGATGCTTAGCGTTAAAAAATTCGTTGCTAAGCATCGTTAGCGATAAATATCGCTTAACGTTGGTAATATGCCCCATAGTGTTATATCTCTGTAGATATGCTGCTTTCCTGTTCTCTCCCTGTCACGCAGCACAGCAACTTTGGGTGCTTCGTTGAGTCCCGTAAAAGTTTTGTAAATCCGGGCCCAAATTCCTTGCCAGTTTGGTATGTTTCACTTTTGTATTTTTGTTTTGTTGGGGAATTTCATAATACAAACCTGCTTTCAAAGGATAGCAGAAGGACCACACTACGGAGCTTGGAAGGAAAAATAATATTGAGCGACATTTCATTTTACAATCTTAGGGGAATATTTACGAAAAAGTTACGCAATGCAACGCAGACCCTGTGAGGTTGTGCTGTGTTGCGTGACAGGGGGGAACAGGAGAGCACCATATCTTCAAAGATATGGCTCTCTCCTCCCCTTACCCTTGCGCCGGTGCTGATTTCAAATGCTGTGCGCCTCGCACACATCTTAGCACTGCAGCGCTAGCGTGTGGGCATGAGTCCAGCATAGGTTTTGTACAAGAAGGGTACCCTTCCTGTACAAAATACTATGCTAGACACAAGGGAAATCTTTTCCCACTTTGTATGCGTGCTCCACAGTGCAGCACGCATGCAAAGTCAGAAAAGGAAGGAGAAATGCTTTCATTTCTCCTTCCTTGCGCCTAGTTGAAAAGGGCACAGTTTTTTTGCGCTAAACCCGATCTACTGTTTTTAGTAAATTGAATTTCACGTGAGAAACCTTGGGAGGTTGCATGGGATCGCCCATGCACCACCCTTGGTACGCCCCCATGGCGCAAAGTAACACAAAGCAGCTTTCGCATTACTTTGACGTTTTTCCAGCGCTGAACAAGTTTAGAGCTGGAAATTAAATTACAAAAAAAAGAAAAAAGATTTTGCATCACTTTTGTGACACAAACACGGTGTAAAAGCTTAGTAAATCTCCCCCTTAGTATTTAGCTTAATTTAAAACAGAGATAGATTACATTGTTTCGTGTCAGGTTTGGAATGGCAACGAGCAAGGAGGAGTACTTAGAAGTGAGAACTGTGCCATGCAAGTTTGAGTAAGGGGTGGGTTGTGAGTTCCTTAGGGATTTGATCAGAACGGAAAAGAGGCTACAGAGAGAGAACTTTTTTCATAGAGTTTGGTACTTTCCCATGTAGCACATTTAAATGTATTGTTCCCAAGCCCCTACAAACATTACTTTTACTGATTAAGAGCATTATATATTTCTTTTTGAAAGATAGGATTCTGTGTATTTCCTTTTAGCTGGACTACTTATAACTATCAATCACAAGGGCATGACAACATTCAAAAGTATAATATATTTGTTAAACTTCTAAATAACATTCATATCTTTAAAACAAGCTGTGCTTGTTTACTAAACATACCAACACATGTATTTACCATTTAGAAAGATATTGATTGAAAAATATTCAACTTGGGTTCAAACTAAATTTTATTACTGGAAACAAATTCTTCTAGTTACATTTTACCTTGATTTGGAAAGTATTTTCCCTCTGGCTTGGATTTAAAAAGATGAAAATGCCAATTAAGAATTTGTGTGGTTCCAAAGGGGCGTGGCTAGGCAGACGTACATGGGTAGAGCTCCGGCCTGAGCCCCCCTTCCCCAGGCCGATACTCCGCCACAATTATCCGGAATTGGCATAAATCGCAGGTGGAGTGTTAGAACACCATCCTCTGCCTCCCTACCAACTTTGGGGCTGTTTGCACGCTCACTGCTGCTCCGGACCCTTCTGAGGCATCCCTGCCGCATCGCGCGCCGCCTAGCCGGCGGGCGCGATCACGAGAGGCCGGGGATCACTTTGGGGGGCTGGGCCTGGAGGTAGGGCCTGCAGCACGAGACGCCGGAGGCCTTTTTGGGGGCACAGAATTGGACCTGGGCGAGCGTGCCTGTGCCTCGGGGGACCCAGCTGCTGACGGCACGCACCAGCGCTCATACGCCCCTCACCTCCTGCTGATCAGCACTCGGAAAAGGCCCTGAGTGTGGGGTTTCACTGGACGCCTGTGGAGAGGCATAACTGATGGAGGTAGGATCCCTCAGAGAGCGCGACACCTCATTGCTGGCCAGGTCGGAGCCCCACACTGACAGGGTTGGACCACAGCACCAGCCCACAACGCGCCCGCTGCGAGGCGCGACCACCACAGCGCCGCGGCCCGCCTTTGGACCTGGACCCCGGAGCGGGCCGCCCTCCTCCCCCCCCCCCCCACCCGCCAGAGGACTCCTGTAGCCTGCGGGGTCAGCGGCTCTGCACAGGGTGCTACCCTGGCATGTACTTTGCTATCCGCAGCGGGGGGGCAATAGCTGGCATACACTGTACAGTGGTGTGCCTGTGAGTGTTACACACGACACGACGGCTGCTCGCATACTCTGCGGCCGCACCGAGTGGTTGCCTCTGGCCCGCGCCACGCCTTAATAACCACGGGCGGTGCCCGACACCCCGATTAACTTGTGGCCACGGCCGGACCTGGTCACAGTGGCTGTGACTGTTTGACATTGGAGAAGAAGCGGGGTGGCCACATCAGAAACGCCGCCTATCCCCGGGGCCTTCCTAGGCCGCCGCACCCTCGGGCCTGCAATGCCTGGGTCGTCGGTTGAGGTGGTCCCTACCGTTGGTGGTCCTCGCTGAGAACACAGGCTCCTTCATCTAGCACTCTGCTCATGTCTGGGGGTGTAAAGACAGGAACTGGCACTGGGGGTGCACAACTGAAGGGGAAAATGGACAAGCTGCCGAAACCGGCGGACGCCGACCACGTCGCGACGAAACTTGACACTATGCTAGCTGTTATGGAGCGGCTGGAAGAATCGCTCCAGCTCACCCGCACCTCTCTGGAGACCGAAATAGACAGCGTTGCAATTTACCTTACCCACCTTCGCGCCAACCACAAGAAACTGGCAGAACGCACCACGTCTCTGGAAGGCGCAATGGTGGATCTTGAACCTCGGGTCAGCCAGACTGATAAACAAGTACGGGATCTCCTGAACAGGGTTGAATTCTTGGAAGACCGTGCCGAGGACTCAGAAGGGTGGGCAGGGAGAAACAACATCAGAATGATAGGTGTGCCGGAACGATGGGAAGGGAAGGAACCTGCGACGCGCGTGGAAGACTGGCTGAGGAATCTACTGACGGAGGGCTCCCTGTCGCCGCACTTCGTGGTGGAGCATGCGCACCGAGTGCCGACGAGGCCTCTCCCCACGGGATCTAATCCTAGACCACTAATCCTTAGGATTCTGAATTACCGTGACCGCGATTCCATCCTAGAATGAAACCAGGAGGCTCAGGGATGTCCAGATCGACAACGCTAAAATAATGTTTTTCCTGATTACACAGTCCAGGTACAGCGCCAGAGGCACTCCTTCCTTGCTGTGAAGCAGAGACTACGTCACGTAGGCCTCAAATATTCCCTTCTCCTCCCTGCCAAACTAGGGTGGTGGTACAGGATAAAACACATTTCTTCACCAGCCCCGAGGAAACTGAGGCCTGGCTAGACGGCAGAGTAGACACAGCACCCCGACGGATACCGGGGTCTGCCACAACGTCACGCACTCGCGGACCGCGGCGGCGCCGCAGGCACAAATCACCAACAGCCCCCCAGTCGCAGGGGACGTTGGACCTTACCCCACCTGCAGAACTTGTTCTTCTTCAGCAGCAGGATGCCCTCCGCAGAGTGACGGAACTCAACGGCTCCCCAACATCAAACCCCGCTCCGGACACCAGCCCCAGAGCCTTCCCTAGCGATGATGAGGCGATCTATGGGCTACCTGACTACCAGCGGTCCATGGAGCAACCGGATGTCACACCGCAGACGGCGGACATGATTAATTGAAGGGTAACACCGGACCATGACGGGGAGCATCAGGATAGTAACACTCTGGTCACAATATCTGCATATGCACCTGCTGGATCGTGGTCTGGAAAGCGCTCGGGGCGGGGTCCCGAACTAGACACGTGACCACGGACACGAGACGCAGTGAGTACTACCACCGGTGCTTGATCAGTGGCACGACGCCAAACTGGTGATGACCCTCTGCTGCCCCTGCTTGTTGGGACTTGACCCTTGGCAACCCGGCCACATGAGTGGCGCAAGGACCTGTTTAACCTGCCCAATTGTGGTTTGCCCCAACTGACATATGCATAGCGAGCCATGCCTTGACCGTTTAGTATGTTTCCTGCTTGACATTGCCTGCTTCCTGATGCCTGGGGAAGGGCGAAGCTTCCTTTGATGGCCATACTGTTCTAATACCGCAGCTGTGCCCAGTATGCAGCGACCCCCTGAACTGAAATGTTAATTATCTCGATAGAGAGTTTGGACGGCGGCATGTTCAGCAACCGACCTTTTGGTATTTTTTATTGGTTTGGACTTTTGTGGTCTGTTATGTTCCTTAATTCACGATCCTTTTGTTTTTTGAGAATTTAACCCCAATGTCAATGAAGATGTCTTTGATGATATGCAGTGGGGATGCGAGAACGCTACAGGGGCGGGATCTTGTTGCGGGAAAGTGGCGGGGAGTAGGTGCGGGGGTCACCTAGTGTGGTAAAATGACTGCGATAAAAATATGCACCTGAATATAAGAGGTATGCACACACCATCACGCAGGTATCAAATTTACTCCTACCTTAAATGTCACCATGTCCACATCGCACTCCTACAGGAGACATATTTAAATAAGGCGGGGTGGAAGCATTGGGTGATTTGTATGCAGACGGCGTCCTGCTTCCCTTTGAGGATTTAGTCAGGGACACAGGCCTACCGGCCGGGCAGTTTCTCCTCCATGCGTCCATAATACGCACACTTGCACGCCCCTGGGGAGACATATCTGAGGAGCTGCAAACGCACCACTTCGTACAATACCTACATGTTATGGGCAATGGCTCCCACGTAGTCCATTGGCTAGCGCAGGCTCTCCTGATGCACACACAATGCTCCACCTAACAGTTACGGGACAAATGGGCGGCAGATAGGGGTAGGGCATGGATAAAGAATGGGCAATAGTACTGGCCAGCCCCGTTAATGTCCCGCGCAACTCCCGCTTCAAAATCATACGTAATAAGTACTTCTCGGTTACCACAACTGCGTGTCCAAGATGCTCCTTGGTTGGCGCAGACCTCCTGCATATGCTCTGGGCCTGTCCGGATATACAGACATACTGGAACACGGTGACAACCCTGCTGAAACAGAGCGCTGGCGAAGACCTACCACACACATGGGAGGCCTGCATTCTGGGACTATACAAGAGGACTAAACTCAACAAGGTGCCGGCCAGGTTCTGGGATTTAGGACTCGTCACGGCCAAACGACTTCTCACTAAACGCTGGAAAAACGGTGAACCCCCACATGCTAAACACTGGTATGCCTCTTTTGAAAACTGGGCGAGAGCGGAAAGCACCATACTACACAGGGAGGAGACGGAAGGGCTCAGGAAATTCCCCATTGCACAGCTCTGGGATGCTACCCTGAAGTCCTTCCAGCAGGCGAGTTTGAATCAGGGAATCACTTAGATGATGCCCCTTTTCGAGCCGGCCCTGGACAGGGGGGGGTTGGAAAGCCTCATGCCCCCATCGATACCCCTTCATCTCGGACGTGTGAAAGACATAACCTATACCCATTCTGTAAGGTGCTACTGCGGAGTCGTAGGGCAACGAATGCCCAGAACCCCCCCCCCCCTCTTGATACCGGCACCCTGGTGCTTGTTAGACACTGCTCAGCTACTCTTCCCTCCCTGATAGAGACCCGCACCCTACAGGACTACTATTACTCCACACCCTAGCCCTGGAATCAGAGGCCTACTTCCGCAGACGCACATTGACATTCTTCTTAATCCACTAGCTCTTCACCCCTATCTTTCTTCCCTATGTCATCTTTTCTTCAGTCTCTTCCCCCCCACCTCACTATGTTGGAGATTTATTTCTCTTTATTTTGTCCCATCTCATTTCTTCCTTGTTGGTTAAGTTCTGATGTCATGGAAGTTTTCCATTTGACATGATTGTTACAAAGTTGTGAAAATTGTATAAGTTGCCAAAGACCTTCTAACCCGCAGCACTTTCGCTGCGACCTTATAACGGGTGGTAAACTTCATGCTAATTGTTGGGTGGGACCTGGGGAAGACGCGCAACTGCAAGAGCATGCCGCCTCATATCTCATCTCTGAACCCCAGACCACACTGCTATCGACACCATGCGACCTCACACTCTCTAAACCCTCTATTTCTTTTTATACTTCTCATCAGTTTTTGCCGATTGTAATGTGATATGTGTTCAATAGCCCGTTGTGTATTATCATTATGCTGCATTGTCGCTCTGATGTTTTGAAGATTATTTGTGCCATTTTCTCTTGCTCATTGCATAACAGTATACTGAAAATAAGCGCTGAAAACTAATAAAATATATTCAAACAAAAAAAGAATTTGTGTGGTTCCAAGGCCGAATCACCACTCCGTTACTAGCCTGTTAAAAGCAACACAGAAGCAAATGGCACCATGGACATGATACTTAAAAAAATAGCAGAGGTGCATGAGTTGGCAAAATCCACCAAATTCAATACAGACATGATGCAGCAAGAACTGTGTCCTATCAGGGCTGACATCAACTTTGTCAACACCAGGGTGTCAGAAGCAGAGACGCGAATCAGCCCACTGGAATATATGTCAACCATCTCAATCAGGACATCCAGAAATTGCAGATCACCACTAAGAACCTGCAGAAAGATATAGCCAATTGGAAGATAGTAATCTCAGAGAGAACCTGTGCATCTTTGGAATGCCGGAGGGGTCGGAAGACTCATCAGACTCTTGCATAGCTTTTTTAGAAAAACGGTTCCCTCAAATGACATGCCTAACCTTCAAGAAAGACTTTGAACATATCTCAGGATTACTCCAGACCTACAGTAGAGACAAGCAAGGGCTTCCTTGCCCTTCATACCAGACCTAAAGCCTCAAACCTACAATTCTCTTTCATCGGGCCACCAACATTTAAAGTTCATGCAGATGGAGACATCACATCTTCAGCGAGCCAAGAGACCTTCAGCTGTTCCTGGACGAAAGAGAGAGTAACTCAATGGACACCCGCCCAGCGCCCTCCACCAAACTCCTCATGATCCTCCAACGTCCACCACTCAAGTCTATATCCTTTTCCTTTTATTATTATTTTTTTTATTTATTATTCAAACCCAGAACATTACAATTCATCCTTATTCATAAATCTTGTCTATGATACATTTCATTTCTCCTAGATACAATTTACACAATAATTAACAATATTAAGAACAGTTTAGTAAATACATTTCATATAATTTTCACAAAACAGTACATTGATATCGACCCCCTCCAGGTCCTAAAAAAAAATACCACTCTTTAAATAAAAGCCTCAGGTCTCCCCTTGTTTTTTATTAGGGGTGAATATTTAATTTGTAGGATTTATTAGTTCTACTTTCATAGCCATTGGCCTAGATGGTCTGCTGATTGGTTCATCTTAACTTTCCAATCTATAATCGGAGACCAGATCTTTTTCCCAGGCCTCTTAGCACGACTGGCTTGGGCTTGGCTTGCCCCTACATTCATAGAGAGGCATCTCCTGCATCAGCCAGCAGCCGGGCTAGTCAGGCCTGTAACAGGGGAGAGTCCACATCTTTCCACATAGCTGCAATTAGTATCCTTGCAACAGCTACAGAGACAAATAAAAAATAAGTCTGTGGTACAAGCATACTGTTATCATACCCCATAATCATCAGTGTTGGGCTGCTTTTAATCCTAATCCCGAATATTCCTTTTTGCAGGGGTGTTAGCCTAGCACATTAATAAAACATATGGATCAAGCCAGCTGGGACTTCTAAACATCTAGGACACTTGTCATCTATTCTTTTTCCCCATTTAAAGAGTTTAGCCTGTGTGTAATATAAATTAAATACTGTTTTAAAATGCTGTGCTTTCGAGTTTGCCGATAAAAATATTTTGCAGCTAGCGCCAGAAAGTTATCTATATCGACATCCGGGTTGCTGAGCTTCTCAGCCCAGCTTGCCTCAGCTCTTTCAAGGTCCGCTGGGAGTTTTTCTAATACACCACTATATTTATTTTTAATTTTATAATCACCACCAGCAATTGCATCCATCAAAGGTATTTTACCAGTGCTTATACCTTCCCTGGTTTCCTTCAGAGACTCTTTAATTTGTACCTATTTAAAATATTGAGTTTCCAGGAGGCCATACCTTTGTTGTAGAGTAGTAAAAGGGAGTAGTTGACCTAAATGTAGTATGCCTCCGAATCTTGTCAAGCCATGGCGCTCCCATTGTCTGCCCAATACATCATGGAGCTGCTGGGGAAAACCTGAGGATCGCCACAAAGGAGTGTATCGGGTACATTTGTGGAGCTTCATAACCTTACAGATTTTACCCTAAATCTTCCATGCACAGTGTACTACCTTAAAGTGTACTTTTTCATAATAACTGGGCTCCAGTTGGCGCAAAAGTATTCCACCAGCCTTTTTTCCCCAAAACAAGCTCATATATTGTTGGGAGGTTACTATGCCCCTGTTGGTCTATTGTTTCCTCAGGATGTATGACATTACAACGCATGCTTTTACATCGCATGCCTTTACAACGCGGTTTTTACAAAGCAAACCTTTACAACACATAGCGCTTTGGGGTGCTGGATAGTGAATAGTTTAATTTACTATTCCAACTCCAGTCCACGTGGACACTAGGGAAGGTGCTGGATAGTAAATTAAACTTATTCCCTATCCTAGAGCGCCCCCAGCGCAATGCGCTGTAATGGTTTGCGTTGTAAAAGTTGCATCGTAAAGGCACTGCGTGGTAAAAGTTGCGTTGTAAAGGATGTTTCTCGTTTCCTCATTATCTAATAGTAACAAAAAGCGCATCTGTTGCACAATGGCCGTCCAGTAATATAGCTTGATGTTAGGTATTGCCAGCCCCCCCATGCTTTTGTGGGAGGGAAAGATATTTTATTGAGCACCTTATCTTGTCATATTGCCACACAAAGATGATAAGCATTGCATCCAAGGTCTTCAATATTATTTCATCGGTAGCTGCTGGTAACACTCGAAACAGATACAAATCCTTGGGCAGCATGGTCATTTTTAATACATTAGCCCTGCCAATGATTGACAGATGGAGCCCATCTATACTCTTTAGGTCAGCTGACATTTTCTCCATTATAGGATTGAAATGTATTTTCGTTATTGTTTTACTTTAGGACTAATACGAACACCTAGATACACAGCCGAATCGACATATATTGTGTCCTGAATGAAGACGTTTTCTGTACAAATAATCTGTGTTTTACTTTTGTTCAGGGAATACCCAGAAATTTTACCAAAATCCTCAGCCATAATTTCTATCTCCCTGATTGTTGTTTGGGGATCAGTATTTACAACAGTGATGTCATCGGCATATGCAAGGATCTTAGTCTCGTATCCCTCCTTACATATAGGTGTTATCTCCTGATTATTTGTTTTTTCAATCACCGGGTTTATAAATAACACAAATAGATTGGGGGAGCACGAACACCATGTCTAGTTCCCCTTGAGACCCTTATAACTTCAGAATCTTCTTCCATTATTTGGAGCCGTGTGTATGGGGTAGAGTACATGGCTTTGATAGTGGTAATTATTTGTGGGCCAAAACCCCTCAATTCTAAAATCCCCCAAAGGTACCTCCAATGCACCCGATCAAAGGCCTTCTCGGCATCGAGTAGTGCCATAGCCATCTGCCTCCATGTCCCGGCCGCGATGTCAAACAGAGTTAACGCCCGCCGAATATGGTCAGTAGTCCCCCAGCTGGGAATGAACCCATGCTGCCATGAAGACACTAGATGGGCTATGACCCTACCCAGCCAAGTTGCAAGAATATTTGAATAGTGCTGGACTTGGCCCTTTTGGCAGCTGCACCCCAAAACTTTTTTGCCTTAAGTTCTGACATGGTGGTAGTGGTTTTAGGCCTTTGGGCACTTTAGCACTGTGGCCCAGTGTAAAGTGCGTGCGCTCTCCGTGTACGTGTGGTGAGATAGACCTGCCCTCCCATAGGAATGCATGGGCATAAATGTGTCCATGGTAATTCCTGGTATGAGAGCAGTGCAGGGTCGAGTTTAGTATGTATGAACTCGTGAGGATAAATGCTGCGCAATGGTGTGCACAGTTTTATGATGACTGGTGGAGAAAGGCCACTTTTAGAAGTTGGCATTTCTGTGTGCTATGTGTCTGCCTGCCTGATGAGAATTGCATGTCTGGCTTGTGAGTGACGAGCTGAGAGGTGTGGGTGGCTCCATGAGCGGCAGGGTGAGTCAGCGCTGTGCTGAATGGGACACTTGGAGGAAGAGTGGTGGGAGGGGTAACCCCCAGACTCTGAATAGGGTGGTGCTTCCCTGGTGAATGCTGGTTCTGCCCCCTTGTGGTGTGTCTGATGGCGAGCCCCCACAGACAAAGGGGAAGAGGAGCTTGGCAAACAAAGTGCTCCAAATCCCCCCTAAACCAGTTCTGACTGCTATCCGGAAGCCCTGTGCTGTGAAACAAAGGTTAAAGGGTGTATAAAAGAACGGGCTGTGACCCCATGAGGTGGTTCAAGTCTTGTTCCTGAATCCTGCCGGGGCGTGCAGCTGCTGGGGCCCAGGGTGGTCTGCCAGAAGGGCTGCCTCTCTGGGCCCTGCATTGCCCCTCTAAGGACCTATACTTTTTGCTGCAGGACCCTTTGCCAAGGAGATGTGGCTCCTAGAGCCTCGTGAGCGCTATATTTTAATTGCCATGGAGAAGAGACAAGAAGGGGCTTCGCAGCACGGAGCTGCAGCCTATTTTGAGGGAATCCCGATGTAGGGATTCCCCCGCATTTTGCCCAAAACCGAGCAGGAGCTTACCCCGCATTGCCGCTAGTTTTATGCTCTGCAGCGGGTGCCCACCCTGCGATTGGAGCCATTAGCGGGTGCCCACCCCGCGTGATGCTTTTGTGGAAGCGAGTGCCCACCCCGCATGGCCCTGCAGAGAGAAGAATTCACCACCGCAGCCCAATCGTACAGGCAGGAGGTCAGGCACGTCTGCCTGGCCCGGGGAGGGGACTACAGCCAGAAGGGAAGCGCTGGATTGAAGACCCAGGCGGGAGCCCACCCCACGCTGGGACGTGCAGAGAATAAGTCTTGGGCACAGGAGTGCCCATGCCTACAGTTTTCCACAGCTGCCCAGCAATTATTGGGCAGCTGCAACGTTTAGGACGGTGCCTGTGCGCACTTTCTCCTGCTGAATTGGCAGCCGGCCCTAACATTGGGACAGAGGGCAATCAAGCCCTTTCAGAAAACGAGTTGGCCTGGGGGCAGTTTGGTGACAGCGCCAGGCTCTGCCAAATTGCATAAGGTGTCCATTACTAGGAGTGTTGCCAAAACAATGATTTGGGCCCATCGTATCTACGCTAATGTGTTTATGCTGAGGATATCCAATGCGTACTGTGTTTATGCTAATGAGGTTTAGGCCTAATGTGGTTATGCCTAATGTCATATTATGATGTTCTGACGCCTATTTGCGTAAGGTGTTTGTGCTTATGAGGTTATTGCATAAGGTGTTTATGCTGGTGAGGCCCATTGCGTAATGTGTTTATGCTGATGAGGATTGGGCCTAATGTGGGTTTATGTCTAATGCATTTCTAACAAATAGATTTTTGCATCTACGTTTATTAGTGAGATAGGTCTATAAGAGGCTGGATTGTTCGGGTCCTTTCCTTTCTTGGGAAATATCCCTATTTCGGTGCCCCTCCATGATTCCGGAGGAGACCCTGTATATTGTACCTCCAAAAACAAATCCAATAAAATGGGAGCCAATTCAGGTAGATACATTTTTTAAAATTTGTAGGTTATTCTATCTGGTCGGGCTACTTTCCCCAAGGACAGATGTTCCATTGCAGCCGTAAAATCCTCCATTGTTATCTCTGCCACCAGTTCGGCTCTCAAAGGTTGATCTAGAGCGGGCCCTAGATTCCCTTCAGATATAATTCATGAATTGTCTAGCAGCAATCCCTCCTCCCCTTCATAGAGATCCTGGTAATACTCACGCAATATCCCAATGATCTACCTCTGTATAGTCTCTTCCATCCTTCTGCATTGGGGGTTATCCTGCTTCTGCCTTCCCTCTGCCTTGTACGCTGAGCTAGTACCCTATTACTATTTATTATTATTATTATTATTTAAAGTTTTATATTGCGCGAACCAGACCCTTGCGGATATCAGAGCGCTTTATAGGGTAGGTGTCATAGTTACATAAATACAAAGAAAATAACATAGGGTTCAATGCTGGTCTGTTATTTTAAAAAACCTACTATCATAGATAGATACATGGGTATAAGGTGCATAACAAAACATTCAATGCATAACAAGCAAAATATAGATACATATCCAGGAGACCTGACTGGACAACAGACAATAAAATGATCTGTGAAGAAGATATGTTGTGTTGCAAGTAACTGTAGTCCATGCTCAAGTGAATTTAGCCATGAGAAGCGATTTCAATTCTTTTTTTAAAGATGCAGTATAAGGATTTAGTCTGGTTTCTGGGGGTAGAGCATTCCATATTCTGGGCGCCATCCCTGAAAAGGTTCGGGTATATGTTTTCTACTTGTAGAATTTTCTCGGTTTCAGTAGAAGTGTTTTAGCACTTCTTGAAGCTCTAACCCCACCTGAGGGTGCTAGTTTCTGTACCAAATAGCTACGTGCATTATGGTGAATGGCTTTATGCGTCATACATGCTATTTTCAGATGTTTTCTAGCTTCAAAAGGTAGCCAATTAAGGGATTTTAGGTCAGAAGACATGTGGGAGCTTCTTTTGGAGCCTGAGATAAGTCTTGCTGCAGCGTTGATTGAGGCTCTTAGAGGGGTCGTTGCAGCTCTGGGCAGGCCGTAGAGAGAGATACTCCTGTAGTCAATTCTTGAGATAACTCGAGCATGTACTGCCAGTTTGAAGTCTTTTTCCGGCAGGATAGGTTTCAATTTTCTCAGAGTATGTAACTGCAAATTTGCTCCTTTTGTCTAGGGGTGGGTGGAATTTGCGTAATCGCGTTACGCAAATCTCCGCGAAACGGTAAAAATCTCTGCAAACACGCAGAAATTCCGCAAACACGCGGAATTGCATGTTCGCGATGCTTTTTTACTGTTCGCAATTGCTGTTTGCGTGCTTGGGGGAAATATCTTGCGAACACGCATTTGAGAACGTGAACAAGCAAAAACTTTCGCGAAGTCACAGAACGAAGAATTTTGGACAATTTTGCGTTCTCCGCGGAACGTGAAATTACCCAAATTCCGCGAACGGAATTTACCGCCCAGGCCTACTTCTGTCACGTTGCTGATGTGTTTTTGCATATTGAGGTTTCTGTCCAGTGTAATTCCCAGCGATTTTGCTGAGTCAACGATGAGAGGTTGGCAGTTGAGTGCAGTAAGGTGTTTGATCAATTCTTGCATTCTGGGTATTTGAGCGGGAGGAGCGATTAGGAGGAATTCGGTTTTGAGGACATTCAGTTTTAGACGCTTTTCGGCCAGCCAGATCTGAGTTTTTCCGAGAGTTGTGTTGAGAGCTTTGATGTCTTCTAGGGTATGGATCTTAAGGTATAATTGTGTGTCATCAGCCTACATCTAATATTGCATGTTAGACGAGCTGAGAATTTCAGAGAGTGGTTCCATGAATAAATTGAACATTGTTGGAGATAGTGAAGATCCGTGAGGGACTCCTAACGTGACCGGGACAGGTTTGGACAGTGAGTGGTTGACCTTAAATCATTACGATCTGTTTTGGAGGAACAAAGTGAACCAATTTAGAACCCTACCGACTGATTCCCAAATTCGTATACTTCAGACCTATGTACTCGATATTCCTCAGCTGTCCTTTGATTTATCCAGCTATTAATATTCACCTTCAATCGGATGATTTTAAGCTGAGTTTGAGCTACCCCCTGTCCCTGTGCAATACATATGACGTGCTCTTGCTCTGTCTCTGCTAATTCCTTGAGTAATCTTTCCCTTTCAGTCTGAAATATTCTCCTTTCTTGAGCAACATAGCTAATAATCTCCCCCCTCAAAGTGGCCTTGAATGTGTCCCACACTACTGCCCTTGAAATGCTATATCTGTTGGCATCATAAAACCCCTGTTGCCAATTCTTAATATGTTCAACAAATTTTGTCTTGGTTAACAACTTTCTATCAAAAGTCCACTTTCTATGCTGCTTACCAATCATATAAATTCCAACCTCCAAAACTTGCGGATTATGGTCTGATACATACTTTTGGCAGTTTCCTGATTTTACTTTTTCTTAACTAATTAATTGCGCTCAGAAAGTAATCGAGTTGTATGGAGTATTTATGAGGACATGAGTAGTAGGTATAGCTTTGTTCACTAGGTGGCTGATGACACCACCAGTTGACCAAACCGTGACTATCAATAAGTGACATTAATGCCCTATATACACGTGGCTTCCAAGCCCCTGAATTGCCCCAGCCCTTTCCTTAGGGTACTTAGTTAAGGGCTTACCTGTGAGCGGTTCCTTAGATTTGTCATGGTACCACTTCATCTTCAACCGTCTGGGCACTTTAGACTTCGCTGGACTACGCTTCGGGAATCAAGACTGCAACTGGGGAAACTCCAGCTGCTCCTGGTCTCGTCGTCCTGCCAGTCTTCTGCATCATCTGTGTCTGTGCTCTATACAGGTTCTTCTACAGGCCTGTGGACATCCAAGACACCCGAAAGAATCTCCCTGGAAGTGAAGGAGTCACTTTCCTGCATCTGCAGCCACTGCAACAAAGCTGACTGATCTACTGATCCTGAGCTCCTATGGACTCCGAAAGGTTCAGCAACACAGGTGGTGATATTGCAACTCACCCGAAGCCTGCACTATCTTCACAGCAAGCTTGAAACCAGTATTCCTCGTCAGAACCGATGGAGCAGTACCCCTGTGCACTACGTCAACTTGCCATTACCAAGGCTTATTGACTCTTTTCACCAGAGATCTTTGGACTCCAAGAAGCTCCAGCCTCAAGCATCTCCTGCAGCCAAGATCTTTGCCTTCACCACATCCTCTGCACAGTGGGTCTCCATCATTTGGTGAGGTCCTCTTTCCACTCCCGTGCCTCTGACCTGTGGGTCCTCTTGAGGGTCTTATTTGGCTCCAGTGGGCTCCCCTGCTTGCTCGGGCCTGCTTTGACTTACATGTTCGCGGTGAGTCACTTGGACCTTGCTGGTCCCGACACTGCACCTTTTTCAACTACTAGGTTGATTGCCATTGCCAAGTCTTGTTCGTGACCCTGACGGACACTGACCCGTTGGCTCTTGACATCTAAAGTGGGACAGCTTGTGAACAGCTCCTGGTCCTCTGCTTCAATGCCTTCTCTGCACAACTAACTACAAGGGCACCATCAACTCACCTGCAACTCTGACATCAGTGGGCATCTTCCGTGCCTCCTGGTCACTTCTGAATGGCATAGACTCTGTCTCCTCTGCTTGCAGGTACCTCTAATTTTGAATCCACCTTTGAGTTCAATCAGACTCTTTCACCTTCTTCGTCAGCAGCCTCTTTACTGAAGTCCTCCATTGCGGTCTACTGCGGTTTCTGACGTCACTTCGCACCTATGCACCTGGTGTAGGTATCCTGGTTCCAGGGGTATCCATCGTGGGGGGTGATTCTCCAACCTTCCATCTTCCACAGGGTTTCTTCAGGGTCCTCTGGGAACGGTCCTTCTTCTTTAAAACTGCAACCGCAACTTACCCATTAACTTGAAGTGAGCACGTGGTCATGTTCTCACTCTGCACATGGCCTCCGTGGGGTTCCTAGATACTTGCCTTGTGTGGTTCTTGGGTCCCCGGCTCTCCCATGTCTTCTGGGTCCTGCCAATTTCCAACACATTGGTCAAGAAATGTGTTGGTGGCTTTACGGACAGTCAAGCGGTAGGTTGTCCCTAAGAGATAATGAAGACAATCAATGTGGAGTGTAGTCCCTAGGGCATCGGAGAGTATTTCAGTTATTTTATCCCAATAGGGAGTCAGCGGGGACATGTCCATGCCATGTGGATAAAATTGGCTGCCATGCCTTTGCAGCGTGGGCAGGAGTCTGAAGCCCCTTGATACATACGCACCAGTCTGTAGGGTGTAAGATAGTATGGTGAAGATAGTTAAACTGAGTATATTTGAGTCTGGCATTCATGGAGATGCACTTTGGAACCCCTAAACATTGTGTCAATTGTTTGCCTGTTAGTGTAGTTGATAGTGCCTCATCCCAGTGGGCGCAGAGAACAGTGAGGGACATTCCTCTCTCCACTCATACGGAATTGTAGCATGGCGGTCAACCCCGTGTGTAAGCACTACCTGGGGTAGGTTGGATGTGTCTGGTTCATCATGCATTCTATACCAAACCATATGTAAATGATGAGGTAGCGAGAAGTAGAGGAGGAAAGAAGCCAGCAGTACACCATAGTGTGCATAGGATTTTGTCAGTGAAGAGGTCCTGCTGGGAGACCCGAGTTTATCCTTGCGGTGGCCTCCAATCTGGAGCTCAATTCTGTGCAGGTCGGAATCGACAAGAGAGTTAGTCCAAGGGCGCATAGCGGGTGAGGGTACTTCTTAAACAGATAGGTGTTCGAGGATGAGCGGGCTATGTTCATGAGAATATTTCCAGCCCTTCTGGGGACCACTCCATCCGAATCCAGAAACTACTCTAGTACAGTAGGCAGGGATATCCTATTTGACCAGCAGCCCAGTTCCGACATATTTTGGCCAGCTAGCCTATGAGTAGGCCGTTGTAACTGAGTGGCCGCATAGTAATATTTGTAGTTTGGGGCACCCAAGCAGCCCTCTGATAGAGGGGCATAGAGTTTATTAATCTTCACTCGCTCTCTGCCATTACCCCATATTAGTGTAATCAAGAGTGTTGGAAAGTCTTTAAAATGTTTTTGGGGCAAAAGAATAGGAACGGCTGAAAACAAAAATAGCATTCTGGTGCAAAGCCACATTTTTGAGATCGCTATGTGACCCATAGGGGAGAGCAGCAATGTGGTCCAGAATGGAAGGGAAGATCTTGCAGTAGTGATGGCCTTACCTATGTAACCGTCCAACAGATCTTTTTCAGAATGAATGATCTGGATCCCCAAATATTTAAACATATCACAGTCCCAGAGGAGTATGGTATTCGGGAGTACCCATCATTGGTCTGGGAAAAGGAATGTCAGTGGAAATAGTTCGGGATTTATCCCAATTCACCCTTAATCTGGAGGCGTCCCTGAACTGTCCCAGTAGCTGCCCCATGATTCCCGCACATACTGTGGTATCCTCATGAAGATACACTAGGGCATCATTCAAGAATAAAGATATTAAATGCTAATGATTGTCTGCCTGTATCCCCCAAATCAAGGCGTGTTGTAGAAGTGCACAAGCCAGTGGCTCCATTGCAAACGCAAAGGGGATAGAGGGTAACCTTGTCAGGTGCTGCACCCGATGCTGAAGGGGTCAGAGAATGTAGAACCAGTTTTCAAACGAGCCATGGGCGAGTTATATAACAGAGAGATCCATTTGATGAATTTATGTCACATTTCGAACCTACCAAGAACCTCTTTTAGGTAACCCCATCCCGGGGTGTCAAATGCTTCTCTATATTGAGGGATGCGACCCAAGGGTAAACCCCCCGTCTCGCAAGCCAAATCGATCAACATAAAAATCAACATAAGTTCAAGAATGTATTCCTGCCAGGGATGAACCAGTTCTTATCCCAATGTACTACATGTTGCCCTATTAGGGTCGATCAGTTGTCTAGCACCTTCGCAACAATCTTGTAGACAGAGTTCAGGAGAGAAAGCTGATGGTAGACCCCAAGAGCAAGGGGTCAATGTCTGGCTTTGGCAGTACTACTAGTACTGCCTCTCTGAGGGTTGGGGGTACACACTCGGCATCAGCCTCGATGTAGACTTTGAGCAGAGGTGGCACGAGTTGTGATTTGAAAGTGGAGTAAAACTACAATGGCCAGCTGTCTGCCCCAGGGATCCTACCCCGTGCCATTTTTTTAATTGCATCGGAGATTTCGATTTCAGTAAGTGGAGCTTCTAAATCTTGATGAAGATCCACCCCATCTCGAAAGGATGGTATCAATGCTGGGTCTTCCCCTTGCTGATTTCTGTATAAGTTAGCATAGTATGTATGTGGAGAAGCCACGGCAAGATTCTACCCACCTTATATTCCTCTGCGTGCTTCATTGCCAAGTGCTGCCTGTAGTCTACAGCACCCAGCTTCTCTAGAGTTGATCTGTGTGCAAGCATAGGGTGTGCTAGTGGGGCCACAACCATCTGGTCTGTGAAAGATAATTGTTCATAGAGCTATATTGTCTATTTCCAAAGTGCTGAGTTCCCTATGGATGGTTAGCTTGGCTCTGTATACAGCCTTAATTGTGGAACCACGAAGTACAGCTTTGAACACATCCCTTTCAATACCAGTTCCCGAAGCTTATCCGTCATTATCCTGAAAGTAGGAAGTGGTACTTTCTGTAAGCGTTGAGCAAAATGTGCGATCACGGAGCCCCTCCGAGGGAAGGCATCAAGTGGCTATTTTCGGCGGACTTTTACCCCAACACAACTGTAGCTGCAGAGGACAATGATCTGAAAGAGTGCATCCAAGGTATTTGTCTCCCAATACTTTATAAAGATTATCTTGACTTTTGTGTAATGGATAAAGGATCCACCCTTGCCAAGAATTGGGCCAAACCTGTTCTGCAAACAGTAAGTAAATATTGGTTGCAAAATGCCTCACCCACGGTCTCGATAAAACTTGAAAAGACTCCTTGAAAAGACCAACCAGAAGATCATTTACTCTGGATGTACTATTGAACAACTATGTTCAATAATTTTGAATGAGTCGCAATCTAAATCGGCAATGGGTTCTTGGCAAAGAGTCAAGACTTTAAGGCTGGCTGGTCTACTGGAGAAATACAGAAGCACAACTTGCACCTTGTAACTCCAATGGGGGGCATCTTTGTAAAAAATTGTTTGTGAACAATATGTGTCAGATGATATATAGTTCATGACTTTCTGGTACATTAAAAAAGTAGGGTCATACACTCTATGTAGTAAACTATAGGCCTAAATAGCAGCATTGTGTACTGTAGCAAGATTAAATTCATTTAGAAAACACTCCAAATTTACCTGAAACCTTTTCTCAACACACTGTTTGCTTTTAGAATATCTATCTCACTCCCACCTGGACCATTCTAGACCTAGCCCATCTATCAGTATACTGTACTACAATAATTTTAACATATTTTCAGAAATACCCCACATAGATAGTTTCCACTACAATTTTCGGAGGAAACTGTTGAAAATTGATAAGAACTGTGATCATCATTTGGCTAAGCTTCTAACAATATACTTCAGCAATATGCTGCAACCAAGACAATTTGTAATGTGTGGATTTTACAGGTAGCATTGATATACTCATTCAGTAACTTACCGGATCTGCTTGATTAGCCATCCTTGCCATGAGATAGGAACAACCTTTTTACTACAACCAAAATGTAATAGCAGAGTCAACAAGTTATTTTACAAACACGGCTCACGGTGTAGTGTAGTTCCTATTATCCCAATAGGCTCTGCGCATTGGAATAATACCTTCAATAGTATAGGCCTAGACCAGACGTTAACTAGGTCTACTACTGTCGATATTAGACTTAAAGTTTTGGGTTTGCCAGCTAGCTCAGAGTTCACTAGAAACTTTCTTGAATAGGCAAGGAGGAGTTGAACCTCCCTGGATAGACAAGAAGGGATTTAGTTTCTGACAACCATAGAACATGACAACTTTGCTCTCCCCTAATCAAGAGTGTATCTCTAGAGTCGTGTGAAAACAAAAGACGACTTATTTTACTCAGTCAGTACGTGCATTCTTAGTCTCACCAGATTGTAGAGAAAAGGAAGAGACGGGCGTGTTCAATAAAAGATGGTATTTATTGATCAGTCTCTTTTCTCATACAAGAGAAATGGATCGATATTATCGCAATACTTATGGTTAAGTAAAGTGCATACATTAAAAGCAGAAGTATAAAATAATACTGTAAAAACATTGATATGGTTTCTAAGCCATATGAAGGTTTAAAATGAATAAAATAGATACATATACATATACATTTGACTAATCGTACTCAACTGGTGTTTCTAACTACGCCTACCCAAGTGTACCTGACCTAAGCCTAATACGTGGGCGGGAATAGAAAGTAGCAGTTTAAGTTAAGTTTGTTTTGCCAAGTGACTGACTAAAGAATTCTCTGCGAGGGGTTATTCAGTTCTGTACCTGGAATTTAGGATGAATGAGGGATGGTATCTCTCGTCTCTGGTCTCGATATTCCAGGCTGCCTGCGAGGGCTACCCGGAAGCGCCGGAGCTGGATTTCTCGGCAGGAGAAAGCAGCGTCTCGTTCTCAGCGCGTCACGAAGGCGGGGCTGCGCCAGCGGGGTCTGCTCTGCTCTGGCTGGCTGCTCCGATCTCATCACCACCGCGTGTGTTTGCATAGGGCAATATCGGTAATATTTATACCTTTAAGGTGCCGAGATTGACGTAAGGATGGACATAGATACGTCAATAAGGATGTCATACGAACTGGTCGTTAGCACATTCTTTTGCTGAAGTTCTCGATGAAATCAAAACAATGGCCGCAGGGTTTTTCCCAGGTTGTTATAGGTTTGATTTGTTTTGAGAACTCCGTATGCCTTATCAGGGGCTGGAGGAATATCGCTTGTCTAATTAGATGGCAAGCGTTATGACCTAATCAGATAACACGTTCCTGTGCCGTAGTGTGGCTTAATCAGATAACGGTTTCTGCATCATGGGGGTTTTCTGCATCATGGGATGGCTGCTAGTTAACTTGTTAACCAGAATAGGGTCAGGAATAGGGGGATCGATACAGAACCTATAGGAATACATCACACCCACTCCACGCTAACTATGGACATATTTACGAATCTAGGCATAGTAAAACATACTGTAGAGTATCGTGTATACCTTACCACCCCAAAATACATAAATGCATTTTGAAATTATTTAATATACGGAAAAAGGCAGTCACATGTATTATATGCACTTAAGCTGTAGAATAATGCTAAAGTAATCACGCATATCTATACATTATCACTAATTTGTATATGAGAATTTACACATGAAATGGCTCTTAATACAGAAAAAAGGTTCGAGACCATTTCATCACAGAATAAGAATAATTACGAACATACCAGCGGGCAGCTAATGTCTATAAAGTATCTAAAATTAGAAATTTTAGTTCTCTAAGAATAGTTCTTACTTTAAGCAGAAGATAAGTGTCCCGAAAAATTGTAAAAATATTTTGGGGCTGCTGAAAAAATCGCTGTCCGTGAACTGGAGGGAAAATTGTTCATGTGACTTTATTATTAAAGTTGAAGGCCAAATTCAGGGAACGCCGTGTGCTAGCTTGCTCAAACGTCTCTATTTCTGCTCTGGTGAGAACATCATATCATTTAGACTGTCGAAAAAGCTGTCAACAGCTTCCTGGGAGAGTTCCACTAACTCGGAAAAAGGTGTAACCATGCATTCGTGCGCATGATTGTCTCCATTGACGTTTTGATTAGGATTGCTGACAGAAGGTCGTACCTGATCGATGCTGCTTTCATCTTGAACTTCACTACCCCTCAATCGTAGTGGTGAAGTTTCCACGAATGCCGTCATCAGGATTGGTAGCCTTTGAGGGCAGCACAAAGCATGAGCCTTTATTGGACTCAACAATGTTTCTGCATCCACTGGCGCATCCGATTGTAGCGTCAGACAGGTGTCTAACACGCATTCTTCTCCGCATAGCAAGCACCTTAATACAGGTAAAACACATCGATGCCACATTGGTCGAAATGATAGAAACCAAGTCATGTTCAGGTCTCTAAGCCGGGATAGTCCCAGGATTTTTGATATCCGGTCCCGGTATCCAATGGCTCGGATTGTTTCTTCCCTTGTCGCAGGTGTTTTGTCTGTGACACGGTTTGCCATAACGAAATATTAGGACCAAGAATAGGATTCCTGCAATTAGTCCCAAAATGAGGGGAAGTCCGCCAAAAATCGAATGGACGAAATCTGGAAAAATACCCAGTATGGCTTTGAATGGTGTTAATGCCATCGAAAATACTGTCTTAAATACCTTTGAGACTCCACTGGTATCAGAAATATTTAAGATTTCATTCAGGATTTCTGCGAAATGTATGGGGGAATTAGTTGATAACAAAGAGTGAATCTCTGCAGTCGTCCTTGCGACTTGGAGATCATACGTTTCTTTTGATGACGTGAGCCTGGTCGGCGTCTGAAGAAGCACTGTTTTCATTCTGCTTAAAGTATCTATTCGAATAGAAGTAATTTTCAAGTTGGGCCATGCCCTTGCCTCCCTGTCTGGAAAGGAGCTGGGGAACAATGAGCGTCCACAGCACTTGAACTTCGCAGTCGTAGTTATGAGATAAGGAGTCCCGGGCATAAGACTACAACATCTGCGATCTACAATTAGAACGTAACTCCCATTATAGAGTCTTTGAAAGAATGGTTCTATCTCTGTTGCAGGTGCGCCTAGCTGGTGACATGAAAGGTTATATGAATTCCCTTCACAGGCTCCATGCAAACTAATTCCATTACACAGAAGTGTACCGCTTAGTGACATTGCACAATTATTGCCACTAAGAAACACTTTCTGTCCTTTATTACTGACACATGCATGTGAATAGGGCAAATTCCATGTTGTTTTAATGTACCCCTTTCCCAGCTTTTCGTACATGCCAGCCTGTATATATTTTTGGCAGTATTGAAACCTGAAGGTAGATATTGGAATATTAATTATCCCATGTATTATCCATTCACTGACAGGTCGTTCTGACATTGTCACTGGTAATCTTTCGAGTTTCTCAATGCTCAGGATTGTATAATCAGCACCCTTCTGTGCCATACTGATTTGTTTATCAGTAAGGTTAAAGATATTGAATAGTGACGTTGTGTTGATTAAACGCCAAGGCACATAGCCTGAACGCAGATTTTGTAACGTCCAGCCAAGTTGTACAATAGAACGCAACTGAGACTGACCGTGTTGTAACAACAGTAAGTCTTGCGATAATATGTCGATTGCTGAAGACACAATGCTGTCCAGAGAAAAAATTCTGGAGGACAGAGTCATTAACCCATTGTCCACTACAGAAAGTGATTTTCCCAAATGAATACGGTCAATTTCCCGTATTCTTTCTGCTGTCTCAATTTGAGTTACCTTCCAGGCCTCGTTGTAAGCTGCATATACAGAGGCTGCTATGAAACGTTTTTGACGCTGTTTGCGCGGTCCCATAATGAAATCACGCAAGTCAGCACCATCAGTAAGTAAAGTTAGGTGTTGCTTAATTTCTGCCAGTGTGGAAGTTTGTAGCCATTGAAGGCATAATTTGCCCACACTGTAGGTGGTTATTATCCCTGGGTGTTGTCTTTGGGAATATCTAGGGTCTGGCCTGGTCAATTTGAACCCCTGTGTTTTGTTCAGGAATCTGTCTTGACAGTTATTAGTATCTGTGGGCCAGATCAACCACTGTTTCCAATCAGGATGTGTTCTGTTTTGGTTTAATACATAGTTTACGTCTATCTCTTCATATGTAGAGCTATTGCTGTTCATTGTTGGCTTTGGAATAGACGGTTTATTTAAGTCTTTGATTTTGGCTAGGCCAAGACAGGTGGTTTGTTGAACAGTGTCATTTAAAAATATAATTTGTTCTGGGATCATGCAGGCTCTAAACAAAGATTCTATACCTTGTACTTGCCATTCTTTTGTACCCCAAACACTTTTTACTTCAACATTTTTGTCCCAATAATCAAAACCAAAAGTATTCATTTGTTCAAAAAATGAGTCTGAATATATCAATTTCGTGTTTGTTATCATGGTCTTTGTCCCTGTCTTATTTGACAATTTGAAATAAAATGTTTCAGCATTACTTGTGTTAAAACCTGAAAAGTATGAATATTTGTCATAAAAAGTTCTTGAGCTTCCTTTTGGAGGCGTTGCACAATGTTCCCATTGATTATAATTTAAAACATTTCTAGGTTGTGCAGATCTATGTAGAAAATGGTTACCATAGTGGTTGTAGCAGTACATACTATCATAATTTGTAGAACCCTGCAAATAATCATGTTTGGTAAATTTAGCAGACATCACTAGGTCAGACATCATATTATTTATACTTTCAAAGTCCCAATCATCAGCAAATGAGCTTGGTTTTACAAAGTCACTCAATGAGATTTTGATTTGGTGTAGATATTTCAGGATTTCAACTGGACCATAGATTTCGTAGTCAGTGTTGTCCCATGCTACCCCACCCGGTATAGGATTGGCTGTGAAGTTGACTGAAGAAAGTTCTCTTTTTTCGATGTGTGAAGATGTGTGTGGTTTGAGGATCAAGTTGATTTTCTGACTTGCTGTGTCCATTTTAGCATATTTTCCCTCAATGAAGCGTCCCAAAGTTAGTACCATGATGAGCCAAAGTATGAGGATAAATGCACCAAAACCCACCCAAAATTCGATCCATGGAGAAATCAGATATGTTTCTTTCAGTTGTTTCAAAAGTTCTTTAGCTTTATCTTTAAAGGTTTTTGTTGATGGCTGTGTTTTTGATTCACTGAAGCCTTCAGAGGAATCATCGAAGTTTATGAAGTAGCCGGATGCAGTTCTGTCAATTGTTCCAATTGCTTCACGATTACTGTTTTTGCATATTCGTTTGTTACTTCATTGTAGATTGGTTTGTCTCTGCTAAATGTTTTTATTTGGGTTTTCAGAGGTTTAAGTTCCATTGCATTGTTGCATAGTCCTTGTTGTTCTTCTGTAGGCGTTTCAAATGTGATTAGCCTCTTAGTTAGGACCTCTGTATTGGTAGCAAACCTTGGTGTTCTGCTACTTATTGGGAGTCCACTTGGCCTACTATTTGTTATCGGCCACATGATTGGGGTTTTACCAGGTCGATTGATACAACTCGGTTCTCCTTTTTACCAGCAAGCGGCGGTAGTACAACTGATCTTGTCCCGTTGATAGACAAGACAGGAACTGCTTTTCTGTAAGAAGGCCCAAATTCCTTCTTTACCGCGATCTTTTCTCTGACTAGATCCCCGACTTTTGGAATCCAGACAGGTCTTGCTGGGACAGGTGGTGGTTCTTCAGTGGTTGTTGGCTGCTGTTTCAACTTTATGTTGCTCAGGTCTTATCTTGTTTTGTTTAAGTCCTGCAAAATAGCCAAACGGTCTTTGATATCAAAGCTTTTTCCCTTTACCACTGAAGTCTGACTGTCGAGGTCTAAGACTAACATCCTAGTTCCAAATAATAATTCGTACGGACTGAATCCCTTCAGAGAATTTCTTGGCAGGTTATTTAGACTACGTTGGACACTTATTAGATGTTTGACCCACCCAGCTCCCGAACCTAATACCCTTTCCGTTATAGATTGCTTTCTGCCTTGGTTTTTTCTTTACATCATCCCGTATCCCTCAGGAAGGAAGTGAGAAGAATCCCGCTGTGCTATGCTCATTTGGCCATGTTTCCCCACAGGCTTGAGGGCTAATGTGAAAACATTGGTCAAACGTAGCATGTTCCTAGCGTATATGCCATTTAGACTCGCTAATCTTTGTATAACAGTCCAGACGTCAGCCGAGTGCTGGGGATCTACATTATAAGTGGAAACTAGCCTGTATATGTTAATCGGACGCTTTGCTTTTTACTGTTGATCTTTTCTGGAGTGAAACGCCACGGTAGTATACCGTTTCTCTCGCCACTGCGATCTCTGTTGCAGTCCGGGCATTTTTTTACAAAAATGTGATGCTGCAGGCTCATGCCTGGCCACCAGTACCTTGATTGTAATTCTTCCAGAGAATCTTTTAGTTTGAGGTGTCCGAGACCCTCACCCATATGTGCGTCTGCAATTAACAAAGTTCTCCTGTCCATGTTTGGAATTACTCTATCCCCCACTCCAGGGATTCGAGCAAAAGGGACGGAGTTTGCATCGATTATGTATGTATAATTGAGTGGATAGTTGATCGGTAGCGCTGAGCAGTCGCCTTTTGATGACGTTTTCACCGCCAGCACTGTTTCACCGTCAATGTACTTCATTGTACGCTTTTTTCTGACTACGGAAGCCGATTTAGTTGCTACCGCTGTGGCTGTCTCAGCCAATGAATTCCCTGCAACGTGAACGCCATCACGCTGATGACTCAGTGAGTGTGTCACGTGAGTCTTTGGTAGTTCTTTATGTAACAGAACTATTTGTTCCCAAAGCAGTTTTTGCTTTATTGTTGCACCTGTGTCATCGTTGTAACCGTTTTGAATCCATGTCTGCAAATCGTTGTTATATGATTTGACGCAGTAATATGAATCGGACACTATAAGTGTCGGGAATTTGTGATCCGCATTATCTAGCGCCATTTTCAATGCTAATATTTCAGTCTGTTGTTCTGAATTAGTTTCTACTGAGTGTGTTTTTGTTAATAGAGGTCTTAGTTTACCTCCGCGCCACACTTCTTTTGTAATCTCACATGTGGGGTTGTATGCTTGTTCTCCCCAAACGGAGGGTTGAGCATGTCCGTCTGTATAGATTACACAAGCGTATTGTCGTAAGGGCAGAATGTCGATTGGCAGAGGGAATGTTCTTTCATATTCTAGATTTTTTAATTCTTTTAATTCTGGATCAAAATAGTAGTATACTTTGTCCGTTGTAATTGAATTCACCCATTGTATCCATTCCGGATTCAATGTTGTTGTTGGTAAATTACATGGTGTTGTTAATGCCTCAAAGGCTGGTTCTGCTGTTCTGACCGTGATATGTCTACCGTCAGCTTTATCTTTTTCTCTAGCTATTGCGGTTTGAACTGCATGAACAATGTTTTCTTTAATACTGAACTTCTTTTCAGCCTCTGTGTACAAGTGTGATTTGAATGCAATTGGTACCTTTTCTCCCTCATTAGAGGTCAGGTATGTGAATCCGCATCTTCCTGGGATGACTCGAATCACAAGATTGCGTGTGTTATCACGTGTTTCTAATTTTGTTTTAATTAACATGTCTGTTTGTAAGGATCTCAGAGTTTCTGTGTGTATTTGAGTCCAATTGGTTCTTTTAAAATCTGGTTTTATTAGATCATAAAGGGGTTTGACCCTTTCTGCGTAATTTGCAGTGTATGTTCTTCCGAAATTTAGGAAGCCTAGAATTGACTGTAGGTTTTTTAGTGTTCTAGGTGCTTGGAGTACGGCACATTTCTCTAGGAAATAGTCAGCCAGGCTTTTGCCTTCACTTGATAATTCATATCCTAAGAACAGGACTGTCAGATGGGCAATTCTGGATTTTTTAAAGTTGAATTTGTAACCCTCTGCTGCGAACCCAAGTATTATGGTGTTCACTCTCTTCAAGTGAGTATCCAAGTCATCATCTGTTAGGTATATGTCGTCGACATAAGATAATGCTTCGTCATCATATGTTTGTAGTAATTCTGTTACTCTCGCTGAGAATACCCCTGGGCTGTTCTTGTACCCCTGGGCTAACCGACAGAATTGTTTTTGAGTGCCATTTATTGAGAACGCAGACAAATATCTGCTCTCTGGTGCTATATTTTGACAAAAGAATCCATTAGAGATGTCTAATGTTGTTTTGTATTTTTTGCGCACTATGTTATTCATTAGTGCAGCACTATGCGAGTTTTGCACTGCAAAAGTTTTGCAACATGAGTTAAGGTGCCGGTAATCCAAAACTAGACGATATGAATTGTCTGGTTTGGAGACCGGAAACAAAGGGTTGTTCATTTGTGAGGTGCAAGTTTCAATCACCCCCTGGTATTCTAATTGATCTAGGATTTCTTTTACCTGTTTTTTAGCTTCTTGCTTAATTGGGTACTGCCTTTGTGCAGTAGGTTGTGATTTTAACTGGATTTTGTGAGGAGGAGAGTCCTCATCCCATCCTACATGATTTTTATATAAAGCAGGAGCTTGAGCTACTGCCCACTTTCTAGCAAGTGTGTATTTTTTATGAATTGGGATATGATTTGAGAAGGCAGGCATAATTATTTCTTCGCCATGAGGGCAATCCCTGACAAACTCTGGTGACCAGTCTTTTTCAGCTAGAAGGATGTCATAGCCCTTGGAGAGATTATCCCAAAATAGTCCCCTTATTTTTCTAGTCTTATCCCCTTCTATACGTAAAGTTATTTCATATATTTTGTGAGGTTTGCTAACTCTGGTGTCTGCAGTTTCCACTTGAAGATATTCATTCGTGTCCACTGTCTCCAGATGATTCATGAGGACTTTGCGAGCTATGCTCACTTCTGCTGCGCTGTCTAGCATTGTCTGAGCCCATTCTCCGTTTTTCAGTTGTTGTGTTAACTATTTTAATGCTGGCTACCTTCTTTTTTGGAAATTGTAATTTCTTTTTTAGATGAGCAGGTTCCTTGTCTTTGGACTTGGCGTGCTCTTCTCTTTGTTCTGAGCGTCCTCTTCTTTCCGATTTCTGCGAGGAAGTCTGAAAAGATTGAGAGGGACGTGTATCAATGTCTTGATATCTATCAGGCTTCTTTATATTATCCCTATTTCTAAGGTTATATCTTTTCCCAGAGGGGTCACTTTGGGGTGACCTGTGTCTTTGGTTCGGAGATTTTTCTCTCCGCCGAGGTGACCTTCCTCTGGACTGGAATTTCTTTTCTTTAGGATTGGATTGTTTGTTTCCATCCCAGCTCTTTTTTTGTGATGTTGAATTATTATTAAAAAATATTTTTTCAGGACTTTCAATCAGTTGTGGTTTTACTGGTATTCCACCTAAACTATCTCTACCTAGTTCCTCATAGGATTTTTCTATGATTCTGGCAATTTCAGCTGGTTGGTCTGCTATATCTGTCTCTTTTAACCTCTGGCGGATCGCCACGTTTGCTGCTTCTCCCTTTATGTTGGCTAATAATATAGCCGAGACCTGCTTGAAGTCTTTTAGTAATTTCATACCAAGAGTTAAAGCGGGTTCTGGACCGTATTCGTCTTGAATTTGTTTTAGCACATCTGGTATTACCGAGATGGATGGAACGCCATGCGTTTTTGTGTAAATGGAAGCAAAGACTGTACCCCAAGTGTCACAGTCCTCCACGTGTGGTGCGATTCCCATTGGAAGACAGATAGTCAGAATCCTGTGTTTTTCTAACGGGGTGGTGTCTGGAAACACCGCCTCTATTTGGGTGATTTTCTGTGCTAGCCAGAATGGTATTTGTTCCCGTTTAGCCGGTACTTTACCTAGGCAGGACTGTATGTTCTGTGGTGTAATTTTATTTGTGTTCCCCTGGTGAGGGGTCAGCTGTGGAATTTTAATTGCTGGTTGGATTGTTGAAGTCCGCATCACATATTGGACTAATTGTCTATGTAATTTTATTAATTGTTTTAGCTGTGTTAAAAGCTCTGGTGCAGGCATTCTTTCAATGTCTGGATGTGGTGTGTATCCGGCTAGGACCGGCCACGTTGCTCCTGGTCTACCTAAAGGACCGAGCCTGGTGATGTGATTATTATGTTTTAGGGCGCCATTAAATAAGAGCAGGTGCTCTTGAAATTTAAGTGGTACTTCCACCTCCTCGAAAGGAGTGTACGCATCAGGAGGTTCCTCTGTTTTGTAATAGTGGAAGTACTTTGTTACAGCATTTGCTGCTGGAAAGTTTATCCATGTGTAGAATACCTCTGTCTGCCGATATTCGTGTGCCTCAATTACGAATATGACTGTGCCACCTCTAGGTGTCAGTCCATTTTCTATAAGTTTTAAAGTTATAGATTTTCTTATGTTGACCGGGATGATTATTATACCCGGGTCTGCGTCTTGCATAGCAGTATCAGCTGCTGCGAGTTCAGCTGTTATTCTAGCTGTCTCTCTTTCTTCATCACTGTCTACCATTTTACCGACAGGAAGGTTATTTCTTTTGTTTGCAGATCAGGTTTCTTATGGAAACAAAGATTAGATGCACAATATTTTGGAACAGTGTATCCTTCAACGTTGACTAAACCAAGAACCATACATAGGAGTTTCCTCCTGCGAGGTCTGGCGGATATGCCCTTTCACCCACTCCAGACGTCTTTGGAGTATTATGGGAAAAAGGGGTCTGAGTGAAAAAGCACGACTGAGTTACTCTAAATGTCTTGCGTTAGTTTTATCGCCTATCCAAACGAGTTGGGCGCCATGTAGTGTAGTTCCTATTATCCCAATAGGCTCTGCGCATTGGAATAATACCTTCAATAGTATAGGCCTAGACCAGACGTTAACTAGGTCTACTACTGTCGATATTAGACTTAAAGTTTTGGGTTTGCCAGCTAGCTCAGAGTTCACTAGAAACTTTCTCGAATAGGCAAGGAGGAGTTGAACCTCCCTGGATAGACAAGAAGGGATTTAGTTTCTGACAACCATAGAACATGACAACTTTGCTCTCCCCTAATCAAGAGTGTATCTCTAGAGTCGTGTGAAAACAAAAGACGACTTATTTTACTCAGTCAGTACGTGCATTCTTAGTCTCACCAGATTGTAGAGAAAAGGAAGAGATGGGCGTGTTCAATAAAAGATGGTATTTATTGATCAGTCTCTTTTCTCATACAAGAGAAATGGATCGATATTATCGCAATACTTATGGTTAAGTAAAGTGCATACATTAAAAGCAGAAGTATAAAATAATACTGTAAAAACATTGATATGGTTTCTAAGCCATATGAAGGTTTAAAATGAATAAAATAGATACATATACATATACATTTGACTAATCGTACTCAACTGGTGTTTCTCACTACGCCTACCCAAGTGTACCTGACCTAAGCCTAATACGTGGGCGGGAATAGAAAGTAGCAGTTTAAGTTAAGTTTGTTTTGCCAAGTGACTGACTAAAGAATTCTCTGCGAGGGGTTATTCAGTTCTGTACCTGGAATTTAGGATGAATGAGGGATGGTATCTCTCGTCTCTGGTCTCGATATTCCAGGCTGCCTGCGAGGGCTACCCGGAAGCGCCGGAGCTGGATTTCTCGGCAGGAGAAAGCAGCGTCTCGTTCTCAGCGCGTCAGGAAGGCGGGGCTGCGCCAGCGGGGTCTGCTCTGCTCTGGGCTTCGGCAAGTCTGGCTGCTCCGATCTCGTCACCACCGCGTGTGTTTGCATAGGGCAATATCGGTAATATTTATACCTTTAAGGTGCCGAGATTGACGTAAGGATGGACATAGATACGTCAATAAGGATGTCATACGAACTGGTCGTTAGCACATTCTTTTGCTGAAGTTCTCGATGAAATCAAAACAATGGCCGCAGGGTTTTTCCCAGGTTGTCATAGGTTTGATTTGTTTTGAGAACTCCGTATGCCTTATCAGGGGCTGGAGGAATATCGCTTGTCTAATTAGATGGCAAGCGTTATGACCTAATCAGATAACACGTTCCTGTGCCGTAGTGTGGCTTAATCAGATAACGGTTTCTGCATAATGGGGGTTTTCTGCATCATGGGATGGCTGCTAATAACTTGTTAACCAGAATAGGGTCAGGAATAGGGGGATCGATACAGAACCTATAGGAATACATCACAACGGTTCAGTACTGCACTTGGTATTCTATGCAAAGCTACATCAAGCTGTCATTGCACCACATGGCCATTCCTTAGATGATCATGCGCTTATCATATATAAATTCAAATACAATCCACTCAACCTCCAACCCACTCCCTAAATCCTCATCGTTGGAAGCAATGGGCTGCATTGCTTACACAGCTTCTATTTCCTTATACTTACTTGGATCAAGCTAAACAACTTCGCTACATAAATCCTCCAAGTTACATCTGTTATTCGTACTGTGAGGACCCCCACCTCTCTACTCTGAACCCAGATCTTTCTGTAGTTCGATCCTTTAATGCTCCGTCTCACCTGGGGCCATAGTTTATCATGACATTCAAATGTTTGCAACTTTATGAGGTCATTATGCATTTTACTTCAGAATTTTACTTTAGTGAGTCCCTCTTACATCTCCATCATCTCCTCTGTTGATCTTTATTTACTTTTTCCGAGCAACATCAATTCCCTGTTGTACTAGCAGCTTATGGGGCACCTCCTCTCTAGAGTGGCCTTCTTGCCATTAATACAATTAGCTTCCAAAATACACAATATATGTTATTATAAAACGTTGACCTTTCAATAGTGCTACTATCTTTTCTATTAAAGGATGTATAAAATAGGCCATCCTGCATTACTAAAAGACTGTCACTATTAAAAATCTCTCTTTCAACCTGTCTCCCATCAATAATTTTACAAATTCACCTTCACTCCCTAACCTCTCAATGAAATGCTGTAACTTGCTAGCTGAGGTCACATGTGATTACTAAAGTACTACAGAAAGTAAGCATTAAAAAAAACATTTGCAATGCACAAAATATGGTCCTTTGAGACACTGTGAGGTGGCAATGAGCCACCTCACAGTGGATTGGCAGGGGTGTTCACCTAAATGTTCTCATCCAAAGCCTATAAATGTATTTCTAATGCAAGCTTACTCAATTTCTTACTCTGTATGTTTCATTTCGACCCCACAGTCACTTCCTGTGTATAACAGGAGAAAGATTTACTACGGTTGTGCCTCAGGGTTGTTACTTTTATTGCACAGCCCCAACACAAAATCGTTTTTGCCATTTACTTAGCCGTGCAAAGCCACTCCCGTGGCTTTTCGTGGTTTAGTAAATACAAAGAAAAGCAGGGCAGTGTAGAGCGCTGCCTTACTTTACTTTGCTTCTGTGAGGCATTCCATGGGTGGAGCATGGGCTTTCACATACAGACACCTATGACTTTTAGCACATTCCCAGATTTACTAAGGCTAGTAAACCTGGAAATGTGTCAACAAGCTACGCCTTCCTGAAGCAGGTTGTTAGACCTAGCATCATTGGCATGGTTTCCCCTAACTTCTTGCTGGCGATTGCTGACCTTGTTTTTGGTGGCCTTAGGATTCTGTGCACTTTTCAACTGCTGACCAGTGTTTGTGCTCTTTCCCTAAAACATGGTAACATTTGCTTATCCACAACTGTCATATTTAATTTACTTATAAGTCCTAGTAAAGTGTGCTACGTGTGCCCAGTGCCTATAAGTTAAATATTACTAGTGGGCCTGCAGCACTGATTGTGCCACCCACTTAAGTAGCACTTTAAACATGTCTCAGGCCTACCATTGCAGAGCCTGTGTGTGTACTTTTAAGCTGCCATGTTGACCTGAGAAGGTAAACCTCTTGCCAAGCCCAACCTCCCTTTTTAATACATATAAGTCACCTCTAGGGTAGGCAGTTGACAACCCAATTGGCGGGTGCAGTGTATTTAAAAAGTACGTTTGGTGGTGAAAAACTCTTGCATTCGTTTTTCACTACTGCAAGGCCTATCTCTCCCAAAGGATAACATTGGGACTGCATTATTAAATTTTGTAAGTATAATTCCAAATTTTGAAGAGATGAACTTTTCAAGTTTGGTGTCTCTGGAATCACTATTTAAAATCCAAATTTATGAGGAAGTTGGATTGTTAATTGCAATTCTGAAAATGCCAGTTTCAGAAAGCTGCATAGGTGGTAGGATGTATTTATCATCTGTTTCTATAGTTACCCCTGACGAAGGGCATAGACTGCCTGAAATGCATTGAGTCTTTCAATCGAATTAATGTCACGTTACTTGGAGGGGTAAATCCCAAGGTGTTGCTCATGAATGACCTGGATAAGCATTCGTAAAATATATGGAACAAAACAATTTTAGATTACGATTGGACATAAATCGGATATGCACTGAGACTTGACAAATAAATTGGATTCAAATGAAAAATTTGTGAAACTCATTTTGAATGGGAAGTGCTTTTTTTAGGCAGTGCACCCCGAGCTGGGGCCTAACGAGGGGCAACATTCTTTGAAAATTTTAGAAAGTTTGCATTTTCTTTCTTTAGCCATTTGGGGCCTGCTGCCTGTATTTGATCACTTGTCTAAGGTGGGTGACAGCTGGGCTATGTGTATTCTTCCTAGACATCCACAAGCAATGGAAGCTTAGGTGGGACCTGATGGGCCATCCTGGGAGGATGGGTGGGAGAAGCTGGACCCAGCCTCACTTACACATGAATAGTCTGTGTCCTGTCCTCACAGAAAGATGCATACCCCCATGTAGTGAGTCTGGAGCCAGGACAGGAAGGGCAGGACATCTGTGCTCTTCAAATACATCACTTTGAAGTCTTCCCACTCCAAAGGCACCACTGGGTCTGAGAAATGGACCTCAGACTCTGACACTTCTGGACTGGGGATATTCTGCCAGGAAGATGGAGTACTGTGCTGCTGAAAGGACTGCCATTCTGCTGGACTGCTACTCTGCTGGACTCCTGCTTTGCTGTTCTGACCTGCTGCCTGTTGCCCTTTTGCCTTGGTGAGAGGGACTGGACCTCCATCACATGAATCCAGAAGCCAGAGTGACTCCAAGGGCTCATAGGCTGGCCTTCTGATTTGAAGTCTCAGAGACATAAAAGATTTCCATCCACCCTCCTTATGCACTAGGGTTCTGCCATATATGATTCTTCCCTGCCAAGTGGTGCCATTCCAGTCCTGGACACTTGAAAGTGGGTTTCAAGTGCTTGCTTCAGCAGAACCAATGCATCTTCTGTCAAACTGATACATCGCTGCTGTTGTCCGGCTCAGAACCAGTGCATCACTCCTATTGCATGGATCAGAGTCGGCACATTCCCTCTGCTGTGTGGATCGACATCGATGCATCGTCACTTATGCGTAGATCGGACCTGAAGCATCGCCTTCAGAACCACCAAGGTGTGATGCTCTTCCAGGTGCAGGGCCCTCACATTTTTGTCAAAGGCACACCCTAAGTGCTATGAGTGCCAGCAGGAAGGGCACTTCTAGGGGGATGCCAAGTGTCCCAAGTGGGTATAGTCCCCCACCGGTGGACAGTCACTAGGGTTGGATAGTGTAGCAAATGGGAAGAAGATCGTCCCAGATAATGTGGGGGATTGAGTAGAGGGTACCCTAGTGTCCATGGGTAATAGAGAGATGGTACTGAGAACTCACATTCCTAGTAATATTTGAAAGTACAGGCAAAGGGTCACCGTCAATGGGCAGAGGGGGGAGGCTCTGAGCCAGCATGACAACTGTCAGATGTCATTTGGTGATCTCAGAGCAGGTAGCTCCTAATGTTTGTTGCAAGTTGTTGCAGATGACAACCATGAGTCACTACCCAGCTGATCTTCGAAGGGGGTCTCAGGTTCCTTGAAGGTAACTGTGAATCCATCCATGCCTGTGAATTGTCTGCTTGGCAATGACCCAGTACATACCTCCTTGAAGGAGGTGGATCTCGGGTCCCACTTGGAGATATTAGAGTTGACTGAGTGGGTGTGCCTGACCACACAGTCCTTGGTAACCGAGAGGGTAGTCAGAAGGACCTGGAACCTGGAAGAATGGCCCAGGTGCCTGCCAAGAAGAGGAAGGGCAAGGGGCACAGGAAACCCACTCCTGATCTCCCACAGTTTGGGAGGTGGCTGACCCTTAGGGGGACGTCCCAGAGCCTACAGGGAGGATGTGGCCAAACTGGAGAACCTGACTAAGATGGTCAACTGGCAGCAGGAAGGGGTACCACCAGGGAGGAGTTCCGCAAGGTGCCTAGGATATGCCCTACTCTTGTCGGTTTGTGGCAGCTAGCAAGGCCCAGGCAGCTGGTGACATCTCTGGTAAACACCTGATATACTGGGAGAATGGTCTCCTGTATGATTGATTGATGATTGATTTTTAGTTTCGTAGAGCGCTCAAATGCCCTCGAGTGTCTTGGCACTGCTCCTGGAATTAGAATGGAAAAACTAAACTAATTGCTGAAAGCCATGTTTTGAGGGATTTCCTTAAGGAAAAAAAATTTGGAGTATCCTTCAGACTCATGGGATTCTAAAGGATTGCTAAAAGTTTTGCGGTGGATGATCTGAGTTTTCTCGGTGGGTGTACGGGGGGTAGTCCAACAGTATCTAGTTCATTAAGGCTATACATAGTGTTTTAAACTCTGTTCTTTTTTTCCCCGGGAGCCAGTGTAACTTAACCAGATCCCGAGAGATGGATTGGTATTGGGGAAGTCTCAACTAAAACCGGGCAGATGTATTTTGCAGCATCAGCATTCTATGGAGAAATCTTTTCTAAATATTTTGAAAAAGAGCATTGCCATAGTCTAATTTGGATAAGGCTAATGCAGGAACTACAGTTTCTGTAGCTCAGGTGCAACAAAAGGAAATATCTTCCTGATAGTCTTCAGAATAAAAATTACAGAGGAGACCGGGGCATTGACCTGACTTTCGAAAGTTAGATTACTGTCAAAGACAGTCCCTAGATTTCTGACCTTTCTTACCGGTGTAGGTATACGCCAAGTATCTGGTGCCACCAAGTGGGTTCCTGAGCCTGGTGCAATCCATGTGTTGGTAGTCCCCCGGTGCTACAGGGCCTTCCTACTGGAGCTGGCTCATGATGTACCCCTGGCAGGTATTAGGGGCAGAAAAAAACCTTTGACAGACTTGTTACTCAAACGATGAAGGTTTCAGATGGGTTCTGCAGGTCCTCTCCTACCTGCCATGCCAGTATCAAGATAGGGGGGAAGCGTAAGGCCCCCCTGAAACCTTTTCCTGTCATTGGCACCCTCTTTGAAAGGGTGGTCATCAACATTGTTAGGCCTCTGTGCCCCAAGAGAGTGATGGGCAACAGAATTGTTCTGTCTTGGTAAACCATGCCACCCTGTACCTTGAGGCTATCCCTCTAAGGACGGTGACAGTACCCACAGTGGCCAGGTCACTGATGAGGATATTTACTCTTGAGGGTTTCCCCACGGAGATAGTATCTGACGTGGTACCAACTTCATTTCAGGGTACATGAAGGCCATGTTGAAGAAGTGTGTGGTAAGAAATAGTAGAAGCTGAGCTCCAAATGTGTGTGATTGGTTGTCTTAAAAAACAAAAAGAAAGAGAGTTAGAGCTATTGGTGTTGTAACTGTCTCTCACCTATGGGTCAAGGAGTGGAGTGGATGTATGCGGTGTGTAGTTGAATTATGCAGTGTGGATTGAAATTTTTAGTTGTGGCATTGTGGGGCATGGACTTATGTGGTGTGGAGTGGAGTTGAGTAGTGGAATTATGTGGCATGTTGTGCAGTGTTATTATGTGGATAGTAATTATGTGTTTTTGAGTGTATTGGAATAATGTGGTGTAGGTTTGTGTGTCATGGGGCGTAATTATGTGGAATGGTATTTTGTTATGTAGTTGAGTTTAATTATGTGGTGGGCTGTTGACTTGTGGTATGATATGGAATTATGTGTTGTGAATTAGATATACTTGTTGTGTAGTGGAATTGTGCTGTGGAGTGGAATTATGTGGTTTGGTGTGGAATTAAGTGGTGTGGAATGGATTAGTGTGGAGTTGAATAGTGTAACATGGAACAGTGTGAGTAAAATTATGTGAAGTGAGATTATGTTGGATGGTGTGAAGTGCATTTAAATGAATTTTTGTTATGTGACAGAGTGGATTCATGTGGGGTGTATTTATATGGTATTGAGTAGTGTTTTATTAGGTGGAGTTAAATTCTGTGATGTTGAGTGGTATTATGTGGAGTGTAATTATGTTATGTGGTGTGGAATTCTGTGGCACTGTATTGTGTGTTGTGGAATTGTGTGGCGTTGTATTGAATTATGTGGAGTTGAATGCTTGTTGTCTATCTACAGCAGTGCAGAGGGATCAGCCTTCATGTGAGGTGAAACTATTTTGCTTCCTCTTCTGTCCTCTTGCCACACTGGAACTGTGTGGAGAGAACCTGGATAGCCGCGCTATATAAATTAAATCTACTAATGTAATTCATATTAAGCAAAAGGGGAAATAAAGCACCTATCACGGAGGGGGGTACGGGGGAGACTGCACTGCAAATGATGCGTAATTTAAATTAAACAAAAGTAACAAGAAGCCAAGCCAGCGTGCAGTCACAGTCACACAGTCACAGTCAGTCAGTCACTGATGTGATGTGACTCGCACAGAATTTATGAAGGGCAGAGCAGGAGAAACAATGAGTGAATACTCCAGGGTGGTGAACAACTTCAAATAGGATATAGGATGCCCAATTACCCATTAGCAAGGCTGGATTTGTAAAAGACAACCTAACAGACAAATCCAAACCCATGGTAGGAGTCAGACCCCACAAAGTACATACAACAGATCACCTGACAGTGCAAGTACTTACTAGGCTCAACCTAATAAACGTATCTACTCATTTTACAGCTTGTGCTGCAAAGTGAGAAACCACAGAAAAACCACAGTGAAAGTGAAGAGTTTAAAAAATATGACACAATAAACTTACAATATGTAAATCGTGAGATGAAAAGTTACTGACATATATACAGGAAGTCCAACAATGCCACATTCATCAGAAATGTGAAACAAAAACATTAGCTGAAACCTACATTTTCCAACCACATCTTATTGAACTATGCAAAGAATCCATAATCTGACTGCTAGCGCGTAGTCCATCCAATGACTGCTCCATAAGGAGAAACAGATGAATCGAATGGGGCTTATTTACAAGTCACTTGCGCCGGCAATGCGTCACTTTTTCCCATTTAAAAAGTGACACATCGGTGGTGCAAGGGGCTTGCCAATAAGCTGCAATGTTTTTAAATAGCCCCAAGACGAACCCTTGTTCATGAAGAAAACAAACGAAATACTACGAGTACCCAGTCCACACCACACTGTGAGACCAATAAGAAACAGGAATCTCACTTTACTAGGGACTTATAAGTAAAATAAAGATGTCAATTGGGGATAAGCCGATGTTACCATGTTTTATGGAGGAAGCACAAGCACTTAAGCACTGGTTAGCAGTGGTAATGTGGTCGGAGTCCTAAGGCCAGTGAAAACCAGATCAGCGATATTAAGGGGAGGAACACAAAAACAATTTGGGGAAGACCACCCTAAGGCTGACTGGTCTAACAGTGGGTAATAAATGTAAAGTTGTTCCAAAGAGCAGGCCCCAAAATATGTCTTGCACGGAGGCCCCCAAAGACCTTAACCGGACACTGGTGAGTCTCGAAGTCATTATTTCAACAGTGATTCTGAGCGAGTGACCCCGTTCATCAAAAATAAGAGTTTTTATTTTTCTTATTTGTGTGCTTCTTGTGGTGTTTATATATTGCGATTACTAAATGTGACACCAGGAAGCTGATAATAATGTGAAGCCAAGATGAAGGAAAATTAATGAACAAAAACTCTGGTCAAGGAAATCCTAAATACAAAGTTGAAATGTGATATGTAACTCTCCTGCTCCCGCGTGTTTGTCGGTAAAAGGTGGAATTTTTGGACAAGTCACAGTATGAACTCTGTGACCCCTACTATGTAGACAGCAACATCTGACGACAGCATGGAAGTAAAGCCCCTAGAGCCTTATTTACATGCTCCTTGCGCCGCCGGTACGTCACTTTTCCCCATATTAAAACGAACGCACTGGTGGCGCATAGGGGTTTGTAAATAATCCCCCTAGCCATTAGCAACTAGCGCCTCAAATGTGTGTGCTAGATAGCTCCTTCAGTGCGTGCGCCAATTGCTTCTCTGTGCTTCAGTACTGGGATCACAGAACCCTTAGGGCATAGCTTTCCAAACTTTTCATGTTGGTGACACACCTTTTTATGCAAAAATGTTGAGGGACACGGTAATGCGAGCGCGCGCAGCAGAACCACCTAAGGGGGTTTGGAGTGGTTTGTGCCTCTTATTGCTCTGGTTTCCTTTTATGCCGACTTTATCTGCTTTTGTGCCATCTTCTTGTGGCTCTTTCCTCTCTTACCATCTTTTGCCTCTTGTTACCTTTTGTGCTGCCTTGCAAAGCTTAAGTGTGCTTATTTTCACAGTACCTGCCCTTTCCCCCCGCTCCTTTCCTGCCAGGCCTCAATTTCTGTCGCAAAAGGTAGACAAACCACATGAATAATAAGCTATCATTCATGCAGCAGGTGAGGTGAACCCATAGATATCAACGACAACTGCACCTAAATATGGCTGTCTTTTACTGGAGGGCAAGGTGGCACATTTTCCTTACATTTTGGTTCCTGGCACTCCTGCTGCATTACTACAATTTAAGATAATTCAATACAAAGTGGTATTAAGGACAGCATTTATGCTTTGGGTCGTCTCAAATATGTTGGCATTAGCAGGTTGCATGTAAGGTCTTTTCCAAGAAAAAGAAATGTTCTGCCTACTGTTTGCCATAAGTTGATGAAATATATAAGTTTCATTCGTAGATGATCAAACATCAACTTGTAACTATTTTCACAATTAAATACAAGAAAAGGCTGTGATCCAGCCCAGTGACCTGGAACCTTGTATGAAATGCCATTCTTTATTTTCCACCAATAGTTTATTTAAGCCTCAAACCTTCAAAATATGGGAAAGAATGACGTCGACATATGGCTACATGCTACTGGGTACCACCTTCCTTCTAGCTTGATTTTTTCGTTGACATTCAGATGTATTGTGGGAGTTGAAGTTAAGTGAAGCAATTATTTTTGCGTACATGAAAGAAAAGATCTGGAAAAGAAAATCCCCGGACTAGAGCATAGTGTCCCTGATGATGTGGAGACATTTTGGAGCCTTAGAATGAACCCTTTAGATTTCATTTTTTTTCTATAAATTTCCTGACTATATTATTCAATTGCCTTCTGGTGTTGTCATTACAATTGCAAAAAATGACCTATAATATTTGGCTGGTGAGCGCCACATACATGCTGAAAACGTAAAGCCCCTCGCAGATTCGTGTCTTTACTATTTTGCAGTTTTATTGATTGCAGCAGTGCTTGAAATGGAAAAACAGAAGTGAAGGTACTCTGTAACGGAGTACCTGCTTGTTTCTGAGAAGTATCGGTACTCTCATATTAAAGGTATTGCATTTCTCTTGAGAAGTGCCGGTACTCTCCCTCTCAAAATAAACAAGCATTTACAATGCAACGGTTTCGCCTTTGCCAAAGTTAGAGCTATTGGCATTGTAAATGACAAAATTTTTATTTATGTGTTGGTTTTGAAAACAGATAAATAAATGGCATTGTCATTTACATTGCCAACAGCTTAATCTCTTGCAAATGTAAGACCTATTGTACCCTACTGGATTTCACTGAAGAAATTCAGAGTCTGGTCTGCAGGTGTCACGTGACAGACGGCCAATTGACAGCTGAGGGGGTTAAACCGTGCTGGGGTGGCACATTAAGGCGACGCTTGCTGTCCGTGCTTGTGAGGAGGTAGTGCACCTGTTGAGGGAGAGAGAGTGTGTTTGCATATGTGCGTGCATGCATGTGTGTGTGTGAATAAGCACTTCCAAGATTTAGTGGGACTAGAGTTTTTATCTACAAATCATTGTTTTCAGCTGTGTTCTAATGGAATCAAAACAACACTACACCCCCCATAATGCATAGTGTGATCACATAAAAGTACAGAACTGGAAAGAGTGTCCATAATGACCAGCTAGACGGTTGTCACCCTAAGAAGGATGTGCTTCAGTCTCCAGTGCCACGGGCGAGTGGAAACACACACAGTGCTGGTGGAGAAGTAGAAGAAGTACAAGTGTCCATGGAAGAGCAGTAGAGGGGATGCACTCTCCACTCTCTATCCACTCTGCACTCCCTATGCACTCTCCACTCTGCACTCCCTATGCACTCTGCACTCCCTATGCACTCTCCACTCCCTATGCACTCTCCACTCCCTATGCACTCTGCACTCCCTATGCACTCTCCACTCCCTATGCACTCTCCACTCCCTATGCACTCTCCACTCCCTATGCACTCTCCACTCCCTATGCACTCTCCACTCCCTATGCACTCTCCACTCCCTATGCACTCTCCACTCCCTATGCACTCTGCACTCCCTATGCACTCTCCACTCTGCACTCCCTATGCACTCTCCACTCTGCACTCCCTATGCACTCTCCACTCTGCACTCCATATGCACTCTCCACTCTGCACTCCCTATGCACTCTCCACTCTGCACTCCCTATGCACTCTCCACTCCCTATGCACTCTCCACTCACTATGCACTCTCCACTCTCCACTCCCTATGCACTCTCCACTCCCTATCCACTCTCCACTCCCTATCCACTCTGCACTCCCTATGCACTCTGCACTCTGCACTCCCTATGCACTCTCCACTCCCTATGCACTCTGCACTCCCTATGCACTCTCCACTCTGCACTCCCTATGCACTCTGCACTCCCTATGCACTCTGCACTCCCTATGCACTCTGCACTCCCTATGCACTCCCTATGCACTCTGCACTCTCCACTCCCTATGCACTCTCCACTCTGCACTCCCTATGCACTCTGCACTCCCTATCCAATCTGCACTCCCTATGCACTCTGCACTCCCTATGCACTCTCCACTCTGCACTCCCTATCCACTCTCCACTCTGCACTCCCTATGCACTCTCCACTCTGCACTCCCTATGCACTCTCCACTCACTATGCACTCTCCACTCTCCACTCACTATGCACTCTCCACTCTCCACTCCCTATGCACTCTCCACTCACTATGCACTCTCCACTCCCTATGCACTCTGCACTCCCTATCCACTCTGCACTCCCTATCCACTCTGCACTCTGCACTTCATATGCACTCTCCACTCCCTATGCACTCTCCACTCCCTATGCACTCTCCACTCACTATGCACTCTCCACTCCCTATGCACTCTGCACTCCCTATCCCCTATGCACTCTCCACTCCCTATGCACTCTCCACTTCCTATGCACTCTCCACTCCCTATGCACTCTCCACTCCCTATGCACTCTCCATTCCCTATGCACTCTCCACTCCCTATGCACTCTCCACTCCCTATGCACTCTGCACTCCCTATGCACTCTCCACTCTGCACTCCCTATGCACTCTGCACTCCTTATGCACTCTCCACTCAGCACTCCCTATGCACTCTGCACTCCCTATGCACTCTGCACTCCCTATGCCCTCTCCACTCTCCACTCCCTATGCCCTCTCCACTCTGCACTCCCTATGCACTCTCCACTCCCTATGCACTCTCCACTCCCTATGCACTCTCCACTCCCTATGCACTCTCCACTCCCTATGCACTCTGCACTCCCTATGCACTCTCCACTCTGCACTCCCTATGCACTCTCCACTCTGCACTCCCTATGCACTCTGCACTCCCTATGCACTCTCCACTCTGCACTCCCTATGCACTCTGCACTCCCTATGCACTCTCCACTCTGCACTCCCTATGCACTCTCCACTCTGCACTCCCTATGCACTCTGCACTCCGTATGCACTCTGCACTCTGCACTCCCTATGCACTCTGCACTCTCCACTCCGTATGCACTCTGCACTCTCCACTCCGTATGCACTCTGCACTCTGCACTCCCTATGCACTCTGCACTCTGCACTCCCTATGCACTCTCCACTCCCTATGCACTCTGCGCTCCCTATGCACTCTCCACTCCCTATGCACTCTCCACTCCCTATGCACTCTCCACTCTGCACTCCCTATGCACTCTCCACTCCCTATGCACTCTCCACTCTGCACTCCCTATGCACTCTGCACTCCCTATGCACTCTGCACTCTCCACTCCCTATGCACTCTCCACTCTGCACTCCCTATGCACTCTCCACTCTGCACTCCCTATGCACTCTCCACTCCCTATGCACTCTCCACTCCCTATGTACTCTCCACTCCCTATGCACTCTCCACTCCCCACTCCCTATGCACTCTGCAGTCCCTATGCACTCTCCACTCTGCACTCCCTATGCACTCTCCACTCCCTATGCACTCTGCACTCCCTATGCACTCTCCACTCTGCACTCCCTATGCACTCTCCAGTCTGCACTCCCTATGCACTCTGCACTCCCTATGCACTCTCCACTCTGCACTCCCTATGCACTCTGCACTCCCTATGCACTCTGCACTCCCTATGCACTCTGCACTCCCTATGCACTCTGCACTCCCTATGCACTCTGCACTCCCTATGCACTCTGCACTCCCTATGCACTCTGCACTCTCCACTCCCTATGCACTCTCCACTCTGCACTCCCTATCCACTCTGCACTCCCTATGCACTCTGCACTCCCTATGCACTCTCCACTCTGCACTCCCTATGCACTCTCCACTCTGCACTCCCTATGCACTCTCCACTCTGCACTCCCTATGCACTCTCCACTCACTATGCACTCTCCACTCACTATGCACTCTCCACTCTCCACTCCCTATGCACTCTCCACTCCCTATGCACTCTCCACTCCCTATGCACTCTCCACTCCCTATGCACTCTCCACTCCCTATCCACTCTGCACTCTGCACTCCCTATGCACTCTCCACTCCCTATGCACTCTCCACTCCCTATGCACTCTCCACTCCCTATGCACTCTCCACTCCCTATGCACTCTCCACTCCCTATGCACTCTCCACTCCCTATGCACTCTCCACTCTGCACTCCTTATGCACTCTGCACTCCCTATGCACTCTCCACTCTGCACTCCCTATGCACTCTGCACTCCCTATGCACTCTGCACTCTCCACTCCCTATGCACTCTCCACTCTGCACTCCCTATGCACTCTCCACTCTGCACTCCCTATGCACTCTCCACTCCCTATGCACTCTCCACTCCCTATGCACTCTCCACTCCCCACTCCCTATGCACTCTGCAGTCCCTATGCACTCTCCACTCTGGACTCCCTATGCACTCTCCACTCCCTATGCACTCTGCACTCCCTATGCACTCTCCACTCTGCACTCCCTATGCACTCTCCAGTCTGCACTCCCTATGCACTCTGCACTCCCTATGAACTCTCCACTCTGCACTCCCTATGCACTCTGCACTCCCTATGCACTCTCCACTCCCTATGCACTCTGCACTCCCTATGAACTCTGCACTCCCTATGCACTCTGCACTCCCTATGCACTCTGCACTCCCTATGCACTCTGCACTCTCCACTCCCTATGCACTCTCCACTCTGCACTCCCTATGCACTCTGCACTCCCTATCCACTCTGCACTCCCTATGCACTCTGCACTCCCTATGCACTCTCCACTCTGCACTCCCTATGCACTCTCCACTCTGCACTCCCTATGCACTCTCCACTCTGCACTCCCTATGCACTCTCCACTCACTATGCACTCTCCACTCACTATGCACTCTCCACTCTCCACTCCCTATGCACTCTCCACTCCCTATGCACTCTCCACTCCCTATGCACTCTCCACTCCCTATGCACTCTCCACTCCCTATCCACTCTGCACTCTGCACTCCCTATGCACTCTCCACTCCCTATGCACTCTCCACTCCCTATGCACTCTCCACTCCCTATGCACTCTCCACTCCCTATGCACTCTCCACTCCCTATGCACTCTCCACTCTGCACTCCTTATGCACTCTGCACTCCCTATGCACTCTCCACTCTGCACTCCCTATGCACTCTGCACTCCCTATGCACTCTGCACTCTCCACTCCCTATGCACTCTCCACTCTGCACTCCCTATGCACTCTCCACTCTGCACTCCCTATGCACTCTCCACTCCCTATGCACTCTCCACTCCCTATGCACTCTCCACTCCCTATGCACTCTCCACTCCCTATGCACTCTCCACTCCCCACTCCCTATGCACTCTGCAGTCCCTATGCACTCTCCACTCTGCACTCCCTATGCACTCTCCACTCCCTATGCACTCTGCACTCCCTATGCACTCTCCACTCTGCACTCCCTATGCACTCTCCACTCTGCACTCCCTATGCACTCTGCACTCCCTATGCACTCTCCACTCTGAACTCCCTATGCACTCTGCACTCCCTATGCACTCTCCACTCTGCACTCCCTATGCACTCTCCACTCTGCACTCCCTATGCACTCTGCACTCCCTATGCACTCTCCCCTCTGCACTCCCTATGCACTCTGCACTCCCTATGCACTCTGCACTCTCCACTCCCTATGCACTCTCCACTCTGCACTCCCTATGCACTCTCCACTCTGCACTCCCTATGCACTCTCCACTCCCTATGCACTCTCCACTCCCCACTCCCTATGCACTCTGCAGTCCCTATCCACTCTGCACTCCCTATCCACTCTGCACTCTGCACTTCATATGCACTCTCCACTCCCTATGCACTCTCCACTCCCTATGCACTCTCCACTCACTATGCACTCTCCACTCCCTATGCACTCTGCACTCCCTATCCCCTATGCACTCTCCACTCCCTATGCACTCTCCACTTCCTATGCACTCTCCACTCCCTATGCACTCTCCACTCCCTATGCACTCTCCATTCCCTATGCACTCTCCACTCCCTATGCACTCTCCACTCCCTATGCACTCTGCACTCCCTATGCACTCTCCACTCTGCACTCCCTATGCACTCTGCACTCCTTATGCACTCTCCACTCAGCACTCCCTATGCACTCTGCACTCCCTATGCACTCTGCACTCCCTATGCCCTCTCCACTCTCCACTCCCTATGCCCTCTCCACTCTGCACTCCCTATGCACTCTCCACTCCCTATGCACTCTCCACTCCCTATGCACTCTCCACTCCCTATGCACTCTCCACTCCCTATGCACTCTCCACTCCCCACTCTGCACTCCCTATGCACTCTGCAGTCCCTATGCACTCTCCACTCTGCACTCCCTATGCACTCTCCACTCCCTATGCACTCTGCACTCCCTATGCACTCTCCACTCTGCACTCCCTATGCACTCTCCACTCTGCACTCCCTATGCACTCTGCACTCCCTATGCACTCTCCACTCTGCACTCCCTATGCACTCTGCACTCCCTATGCACTCTCCACTCTGCACTCCCTATGCACTCTCCACTCTGCACTCCCTATGCACTCTGTATGCACTCTGCACTCTGCACTCCCTATGCACTCTGCACTCTCCACTCCGTATGCACTCTGCACTCTCCACTCCGTATGCACTCTGCACTCTGCACTCCCTATGCACTCTGCACTCTGCACTCCCTATGCACTCTCCACTCCCTATGCACTCTGCGCTCCCTATGCACTCTCCACTCCCTATGCACTCTCCACTCCCTATGCACTCTCCACTCTGCACTCCCTATGCACTCTCCACTCCCTATGCACTCTCCACTCTGCACTCCCTATGCACTCTGCACTCCCTATGCACTCTGCACTCTCCACTCCCTATGCACTCTCCACTCTGCACTCCCTATGCACTCTCCACTCTGCACTCCCTATGCACTCTCCACTCCCTATGCACTCTCCACTCCCTATGCACTCTCCACTCCCTATGCACTCTCCACTCCCCACTCCCTATGCACTCTGCAGTCCCTATGCACTCTCCACTCTGCACTCCCTATGCACTCTCCACTCCCTATGCACTCTGCACTCCCTATGCACTCTCCACTCTGCACTCCCTATGCACTCTCCAGTCTGCACTCCCTATGCACTCTGCACTCCCTATGCACTCTCCACTCTGCACTCCCTATGCACTCTGCACTCCCTATGCACTCTGCACTCCCTATGCACTCTGCACTCCCTATGCACTCTGCACTCCCTATGCACTCTGCACTCCCTATGCACTCTGCACTCCCTATGCACTCTGCACTCTCCACTCCCTATGCACTCTCCACTCTGCACTCCCTATCCACTCTGCACTCCCTATGCACTCTGCACTCCCTATGCACTCTCCACTCTGCACTCCCTATGCACTCTCCACTCTGCACTCCCTATGCACTCTCCACTCTGCACTCCCTATGCACTCTCCACTCACTATGCACTCTCCACTCACTATGCACTCTCCACTCTCCACTCCCTATGCACTCTCCACTCCCTATGCACTCTCCACTCCCTATGCACTCTCCACTCCCTATGCACTCTCCACTCCCTATGCACTCTCCACTCCCTATGCACTCTCCACTCCCTATGCACTCTGCACTCCCTATGCACTCTCCACTCTGCACTCCTTATGCACTCTGCACTCCCTATGCACTCTCCACTCTGCACTCCCTATGCACTCTGCACTCCCTATGCACTCTGCACTCTCCACTCCCTATGCACTCTCCACTCTGCACTCCCTATGCACTCTCCACTCTGCACTCCCTATGCACTCTCCACTCCCTATGCACTCTCCACTCCCTATGCACTCTCCACTCCCCACTCCCTATGCACTCTGCAGTCCCTATGCACTCTCCACTCTGGACTCCCTATGCACTCTCCACTCCCTATGCACTCTGCACTCCCTATGCACTCTCCACTCTGCACTCCCTATGCACTCTCCAGTCTGCACTCCCTATGCACTCTGCACTCCCTATGAACTCTCCACTCTGCACTCCCTATGCACTCTGCACTCCCTATGCACTCTCCACTCCCTATGCACTCTGCACTCCCTATGAACTCTGCACTCCCTATGCACTCTGCACTCCCTATGCACTCTGCACTCCCTATGCACTCTGCACTCTCCACTCCCTATGCACTCTCCACTCTGCACTCCCTATGCACTCTGCACTCCCTATCCACTCTGCACTCCCTATGCACTCTGCACTCCCTATGCACTCTCCACTCTGCACTCCCTCTGCACTCTCCACTCTGCACTCCCTATGCACTCTCCACTCTGCACTCCCTATGCACTCTCCACTCACTATGCACTCTCCACTCACTATGCACTCTCCACTCTCCACTCCCTATGCACTCTCCACTCCCTATGCACTCTCCACTCCCTATGCACTCTCCACTCCCTATGCACTCTCCACTCCCTATCCACTCTGCACTCTGCACTCCCTATGCACTCTCCACTCCCTATGCACTCTCCACTCCCTATGCACTCTCCACTCCCTATGCACTCTCCACTCCCTATGCACTCTCCACTCCCTATGCACTCTCCACTCCCTATGCACTCTGCACTCCCTATGCACTCTCCACTCTGCACTCCTTATGCACTCTGCACTCCCTATGCACTCTCCACTCTGCACTCCCTATGCACTCTGCACTCCCTATGCACTCTGCACTCTCCACTCCCTATGCACTCTCCACTCTGCACTCCCTATGCACTCTCCACTCTGCACTCCCTATGCACTCTCCACTCCCTATGCACTCTCCACTCCCTATGCACTCTCCACTCCCTATGCACTCTCCACTCCCTATGCACTCTCCACTCCCCACTCCCTATGCACTCTGCAGTCCCTATGCACTCTCCACTCTGCACTCCCAATGCACTCTCCACTCCCTATGCACTCTGCACTCCCTATGCACTCTCCACTCTGCACTCCCTATGCACTCTCCACTCTGCACTCCCTATGCACTCTGCACTCCCTATGCACTCTCCACTCTGAACTCCCTATGCACTCTGCACTCCCTATGCACTCTCCACTCTGCACTCCCTATGCACTCTCCACTCTGCACTCCCTATGCACTCTGCACTCCCTATGCACTCTCCCCTCTGCACTCCCTATGCACTCTGCACTCCCTATGCACTCTGCACTCTCCACTCCCTATGCACTCTCCACTCTGCACTCCCTATGCACTCTCCACTCTGCACTCCCTATGCACTCTCCACTCCCTATGCACTCTCCACTCCCCACTCCCTATGCACTCTGCAGTCCCTATGCACTCTCCACTCTGCACTCCCTATGCACTCTCCACTCCCTATGCACTCTGCACTCCCTATGCACTCTCCACTCTGCACTCCCTATGCACTCTCCACTCTGCACTCCCTATGCACTCTGCACTCCCTATGCACTCTCCACTCTGCACTCCCTATGCACTCTGCACTCCCTATGCACTCTCCACTCTGCACTCCCTATGCACTCTGCACTCCCTATGCACTCTCCACTCCCTATGCACTCTGCACTCTCCACTCCCTATGCACTCTGCACTCTCCACTCCCTATGCACTCTCCACTCTGCACTCCCTATGCACTCTCCACTCCCTATGCACTCTCCACTCCCTATGCACTCTCCACTCCCTATGCACTCTCCACTCTGCACTCCCTATGCACTCTCCACTCCCTATGCACTCTGCACTCCCTATGCACTCTCCACTCTGCACTCCCTATGCACTCTGCACTCCCTATCCACTCTGCACTCCCTATGCACTCTGCACTCCCTATGCACTCTCCACTCTGCACTCCCTATGCACTCTCCACTCTGCACTCCCTATGCACTCTCCACTCTGCACTCCCTATGCACTCTCCACTCACTATGCACTCTCCACTCTCCACTCACTATGCACTCTCCACTCTCCACTCACTATGCACTCTCCACTCTCCACTCCCTATGCACTCTCCACTCCCTATGCACTCTCCACTCCCTATCCACTCTCCACTCCCTATCCACTCTGCACTCCCTATCCACTCTGCACTCTGCACTCCCTATGCACTCTCCACTCCCTATGCACTCTCCACTCCCTATGCACTCTGCACTCCCTATGCACTCTCCACTCCCTATGCACTCTCCACTCCCTATGCACTCTCCACTCCCTATGCACTCTCCACTCCCTATGCACTCTCCACTCCCTATGCACTCTGCACTCCCTATGCACTCTGCACTCCCTATGCACTCTCCACTCTGCACTCCCTATGCACTCTGCACTCCCTATGCACTCTCCACTCTGCACTCCCTATGCACTCTGCACTCCCTATGCACTCTGCACTCTCCACTCCCTATGCACTCTCCACTCTGCACTCCCTATGCACTCTCCACTCCCTATGCACTCTCCACTCCCTATGCACTCTCCACTCCCTATGCACTCTCCACTCCCTATGCACTCTCCACTCCCTATGCACTCTCCACTCCCCACTCCCTATGCACTCTGCAGTCCCTATGCACTCTCCACTCTGCACTCCCTATGCGCTCTCCACTCCCTATGCACTCTGCACTCCCTATGCACTCTCCACTCTGCACTCCCTATGCACTCTCCACTCTGCACTCCCTATGCACTCTGCACTCCCTATGCACTCTCCACTCTGCACTCCCTATGCACTCTGCACTCCCTATGCACTCTCCACTCTGCACTCCCTATGCACTCTGCACTCCCTATGCACTCTCCACTCCCTATGCACTCTGCACTCTCCACTCCCTATGCACTCTGCACTCTCCACTCCCTATGCACTCTGCACTCTCCACTCCCTATGCACTCTCCACTCTGCACTCCCTATGCACTCTCCACTCCCTATGCACTCTCCACTCCCTATGCACTCTCCACTCCCTATGCACTCTCCACTCCCTATGCACTCTCCACTCCCTATGCACTCTCCACTCTGCATTCCCTATGCACTCTCCACTCCCTATGCACTCTGCACTCCCTATGCACTCTCCACTCTGCACTCCCTATGCACTCTCCACTCTGCACTCCCTATGCACTCTCCACTCCCTATGCACTCTCCACTCTGCACTCCCTATGCACTCTGCACTCCCTATGCACTCTCCACTCTGCACTCCCTATGCACTCTGCACTCCCTATGCACTCTCCACTCTGCACTCCCTATGCACTCTGCACTCCCTATGCACTCTGCACTCCCTATGCACTCTGCACTCCCTATGCACTCTCCACTCTCTATGCACTCTCCACTCCCTATGCACTCTCCACTCCCTATGCACTCTGCACTCCCTATGCACTCTCCACTCTGCACTCCCTATGCACTCTCCACTATGCACTCCCTATGCACTCCCTATGCACTCTCCACTCCCTATGCACTCTCCACTCTCCACTCCCTATGCACTCTCCACTCTCCACTCCCTATGCACTCTGCACTCCCTATGCACTCTCCACTCTGCACTCCCTATGCACTCTGCACTCCCTATGCACTCTGCACTCCCTATGCACTCTCCACTCCCTATGCACTCTGCACTCCCTATGCACTCTCCACTCCCTATGCACTCTCCACTCCCTATGCACTCTCCACTCTGCACTCCCTATGCACTCTGCACTCCCTATGCACTCTCCACTCTGCACTCCCTATGCACTCTGCACTCCCTATGCACTCGGCACTCCCTATGCACTCTGCACTCCCTATGCACTCTCCACTCCCTATGCACTCTCCACTCCCTATGCACTCTCCACTCCCTATGCACTCTCCACTCCCTATGCACTCTCCACTCCCTATGCACTCTCCACTCCCTATGCACTCTCCACTCTCCACTCCCTATGCACTCTCCACTCCCTATGCACTCTCCACTCTCCACTCCCTATGCACTCTCCACTCCCTATGCACTCTCCACTCTCCACTCCCTATGCACTCTCCACTCCCTATGCACTCTCCACTCCCTATGCACTCTCCACTCTCCACTCCCTATGCACTCTGCACTCCCTATGCACTCTCCACTCTGCACTCCCTATGCACTCTGCACTCCCTATGCACTCTCCACTCCCTATGCACTCTCCACTCCCTATGCACTCTCCACTCTCTATCCACTCTCCACTCCCTATGCACTCTCCACTCTCTATCCACTCTGCACTCCCTATGCACTCTCCACTCCCTATGCACTCTCCACTCTCCACTCCCTATGCACTCTCCACTCCCTATGCACTCTCCACTCTCCACTCCCTATGCACTCTCCACTCTCCACTCCCTATGCACTCTCCACTCCCTATGCACTCTCCACTCCCTATGCACTCTCCACTCCCTATCCACTCTGCACTCCCTATCCACTCTCCACTCCCTATCCACTCTCCACTCCCTATGCACTCTCCACTCCCTATGCACTCTCCACTCCCTATGCACTCTCCACTCCCTATGCACTCTCCACTCCCTATGCACTCTCCACTCCCTATGCACTCTCCACTCCCTATGCACTCTCGACTCTCCACTCCCTATGCGCTCTCCACTCTCCACTCCCTATGCACTCTCCACTCTCCACTCCCTATGCACTCTCCACTCCCTATGCACTCTCCACTCCCTATGCACTCTCCACTCCCTATGCACTCTGCACTCCCTATGCACTCTGCACTCCCTATGCACTCTCCACTCTCCACTCCCTATGCACTCTGCACTCCCCACTCTGCACTCCCTATGCACTCTGCACTCCCTATGCACTCTGCACTCCCTATGCACTCCCTATGCACTCCCTATGCACTCTCCACTCTTCACTCCCTATGCACTCTCCACTCTCCACTCCCTATGCACTCTCCACTCTCCATTCCCTATGCACTCTCCACTCTCCACTCCCTATGCACTCTCCACTCCCTATGCACTCTCCACTCCCTATGCACTCTCCACTCCCCACTCTGCACTCCCTATGCACTCTGCAGTCCCTATGCACTATGCACTCTCCACTCCCTATGCACTCTCCACTCCCTATGCACTCTCCACTCCCTATGCACTCTCCACTCCCTATGCACTCTCCACTCCCTATGCACTCTCCACTCTGCACTCTCTATGCACTCTCCACTCTCTATGCATTCTCCACTCCCTATGCACTCTCCATTCCCTATGCACTCTCCACTCCCTATGCACTCTCCACTCCCTATGCACTCTCCACTCCCTATGCACTCTCCACTCCCTATGCACTCTCCACTCCCTATGCACTCTCCACTCCCTATGCACTCTCCACTCTCTATCCACTCTGCACTCCCTATGCACTCTCCACTCTGCACTCCCTATGCACTCTCCACTCTGCACTCCCTATGCACTCTCCACTCCCTATGCACTCTCCACTCCCTGTGCACTCTCCACTCCCTGTGCACTCTCCACTCCCTGTGCACTCCCTATGCACTCTCCACTCTGCACTCTCTATGCACTCTGCACTCCCTATGCACTCTCCACTCCCTATGCACTCTCCATGCACTCTGCACTCTCCATGCACTCTGCACTCTCCATGCACTCTGCACTCTCCATGCACTCTGCACTCCCTATGCACTCTCCACTCCCTATGCACTCTCTATGATGCTCTTCAGCGCTTTGCAGTGCGGTTAGGATATGAAGCGCTATATAAATTCAACTGTAATGCATTACGAAAAATGCCAAACCATGAAAAAACTCCCTGTTGCAAATCTTATGAGCAGTTTTACAAGTGTCTCACGAGGGGCACGAGATGCTTAGCCCATACGAGTCTATTTAGGCCGTTTGGGTACTGAACACCCGCAGTTTTAAGGACATTATTAAAACGGACTGTAAAGTCGAACTGAAAGAATGAAAAGTTATGCATGCTGCAACAAAGGGGATCAGCCGAGCAATTTCACATCAGACAAACCACTGCGTAGTCCTCACTACAAATAAAGGGGCAAAAATTAGTTTTAGCGCCCATGCACTTGATGAACAGCCAGATCGTGGCCTGTGTCTTCATCATGTATTTTTAACTAAAGTACACTGAATTCACGTGCTCCACCACTAAAAAACAAGCACTCACCTGGGCTTCCTCGCATGGAATGACCAAAACAAACACAGAAGGAAAAAAAACGAAGCTCCGCCCACCGCCGCGATGACGACATCGCAGAGGCGGAGAGGGAAAAAATCGCGGGAACGCCCCCGAATCTGGTCCGGCCTTGACGGACAGATCCGGCTCCCAATGGCTAGCCTCCATTTATGGAGCTAGCCAATGGGAGGTGGGGGACGTTCCAATAGCCAATATGGTAAACAAAAGATTTCACCTGCGCGAACTGCTTGCGCAGATCGCCAGGTCGAAACCTAAAAAGTGCCGGTACTCCATACCGGACAGTTCCGGCCCATTTAAAGCACTGGATTGCAGTGTCTGGCAACAGGCATGCTACCTTTCTCAGCGACTCGGCATGGAATCATTTCAAACCGGTCAATGAATCAAGGGGCAGATTAATGTTAACTGGCGCATCCCCAGGGATGCGCCAGTTAACATGCGCCACAGTGCGCCACTGCTCCGCCACCCATGGTGCGCCGCATTTATGATGCGGCGCACCATGGGGCAAAAACGGCACAGATGCGTGACGCATCTGTGCCGTAAAGGTGGCGCAATGCTGGAGTTGCGTCGCAAGCGCGACGCAGCTCCAGCAAGGCTCGGGGGTGCCCATCTTAGCAATGCTGCGTCAAGCCTTACGCCTGCTTCAAGCAGGCGCAGGCTTTTGACGCAGCATTGGCCTGAAAGTGACTGAGTGAAATCTCATAGATTTCACTCAGTCACTTTTGCGAGGTGCACCTGCCCCGGAACGCCCCCCCTGCGCCGGAACGCCCACAAGCGGCGCAGGGCTTTACAACGTGACGCATCTGCCTAGATGCGTCACGTTGTAAATCGTTCGTAGGGATGCGCCACGTTTACGCCGCCTTGCGTGACGCAACAGCGGCGTAAACGTGGCGCAAGGTCCTCATAAATCTGCCCCCAAGTCCTCTTCTGGAGAAAATTAGGACCTGCCCTTTCCCCTGCTCCTTTCCTGCCTCTTGCTCCTCTTCCCCCTGCTTTTAACCTCTCCTCTCCACACCCAGTGCTACACAAGTGCTCCCAGGTGGTAATCAGCAATGTCCCTCTATTAAACCCGGAAGGTGCCAGTCAAAAAGGGAAAAGTGTGATTTTAGGTTCAGGTGGGTGCGCCGAGATCCGAGAGGGGTCACTGGAAGCGGGGCTGTTGTCCCGTATTTACGACCACCTGGAAGCAGTCAGAGACCTCTGGCTGCAGAGGATCACACTAATTCACAGGGGCGCGGGGCGAAAGTGAGAGGCTGCTTAGCCTTTCGCAGCCCGAGACGAAGTTTGCCCTCCGCCCCCGGGTTCCCTCAGAGAAGGCTCACAAAAATAACACTGGGCGAGCAAGAAACCTAAGCTGCTATGCGGGGGCCGCGCACTCCCGGAGGGGAGGGGGGGTGGGGGCGGGGGGTTAAATACTCACTGTTGCTCCTGTTCACGTCCACGAGGCTCCGCTCTGCAGCTGCTCCACCTTCCGTCGTGCACGTCGCGATTACTGAGTGAGGGAGCTCCAGTCGCATTCCAATAATATCGGCCGGCCGACGTCATCGCATCGCATCGCGCGACACACCTACGTGTGGGTCACGACACAGGAACGTGTCCCGCCACACAGTTTGGAAAGCACTGCCTTGGGGGCATATTTACAACAGATGGCGATAAATATTGCAAAGCGCGCTTAGCGCATTTATGTTTATCGCCGTCTATCGCTGAAATGTATCGCCATGCTTGTGCTGTATTTACAACGCATAGCACAATGGCGATATAAATTCCAGCATTAGCGGGGTAATCGCCATTTTGCAGGGAACATCGCTGGTTTTCCAGCGATGTTCCCTGCAAAACGGCGATATGCTTGTTGATACGACCATGTGGTTGTAGCACAAGAATACACCCCCCATGTTAGGTACGGGTTAGTCATGAATTTAGCAGGCGTTAGTTTTTGGCGAAAACAGCGGTTTTCGTCCAAAACTAACATATGCTAAAATGCGTGGGCCACCTTGTAAAATTTGCGAAGTGCACATCAGCGATATTTACAAGGTTGTATTGCCCAGTGACGCCCTCTTTGCATCTCATTAGACATGCAAAAGGAGGCATCAGAAAAAAGGGTGCTAACATGCGCTAATGCATGTTAGCACCCTCTTGTACATAGGGCGATATTTTTATCTCCGCTTTTCTGGCTTTAAATGTCAAAAAAGCGGAGATGAAGCCCTTGTAAATATGCCCCTTGGGGAGCGCACTGAAGGTTCTCATGAGTCCTTTCGAAGCTGGGTGCTATTTGCATCAACCTCGTTAGAAACTTCGGGCCACCCTGACATGGCGGGTGAAGGGTGTATTTGGACAATCACTGACCCCGTGACCCCGGTCACACTGTCATGGCCGCTGCTGGCAGACCCCAGCCTCCCTTTGTTGGGTTTCTGGACCCCTCCATACGATGGTTCACTCTGTGACTGCACCTCCTATGTGAGGAGTTTAAGGGGCTCATGGGGAACCTCCCATAATCCTCTAGATAGTTGTGCACAAGGGACACAAAGTCACCTCGACCCTTTACAGCGTTGTTGCCCACATGCCTGCAGTGTCAGCACGGCACGGGAGCATGACAGCTACATGGGGGCCACTTTGCAAATAAGAGAACCATCCCTTCATATTTTCTGGGTTCGAAATATGCACCCATGATATGGGGTTTAAAGAACTGGCCAGAAACGCCTCGGCAGATGCCTTTGGTGTTATGAACCACCATTTATGAGGCCGTACGTCACTTTTACGCCGCCGGTGCGTCACTTTTTGTGACGCACCAGCAGCGTAAAAAATGTGCCTTGTTGCACCATATTTACAAAGTGACGCATCGAGGTAGATGCGTCACTTTGTAAACCTCTGCGCTACATAATACCTACGCCAGGTATAATGTATGCAGGGGGGGCGATCTGACGCAAGACAGGGTCATAGAAGTGACGCAGTGAAATCTATAAGATTTCACTGCGCCACTTCTAGGACACAAATGCGTCAATTTCTTACGCCTGCCTCACAGCAGGTGTAAGACTGACGCAGGCCCTTTCACATGGGGCTTGCCCCATGTGAAAGGATACATTGCTGGAGTTGCGTCACTTTTGTGACACACTCCAGCAATGCGTCACTTTTGCGACATACAGATACATCAGAAATACTGACGTATCTGTAACTCCTTGCGACATGATGCGTCATACTGTTAATATGACGCATCATTGGTGTCACAAGGAGGGCGCAGTGAAAAGTGACGCATCGCTGTTTTCACGTAGCGATGCGTTACTTTTCATAAATGAGGCCCCCGGAGTGATCAAAGAGGGGGCACATGTTCACTACACTCTCAGTCACAACACTTAAGTAGCATCCCCCCAAGTCTGGAGTTGTTTTAAATGCTCCAAATGTTCAGGGTTGACTTTTGAGGGCTTTTGATATTATCTCAAGGAGAAAAGCGTGATGTGCAATTTGATACCATATTGTAGTGTTGAGTCTGGCGGGTTGGACGTTTACGCTGATGGAGTGGCACATGACTGTCTCTCATGATTGTCCATTCCTCCTGTCGGCAAACTTCAGGCAACGGTGCCGATTCACAAAGGCATGCAAGGGTGCATACAATGGGTACTGAAGGACCCGTCTACACACTCTTACATGCACCATAACATGTTAATTGCCCCAATAATATCTTAACTGTGAATAAAATGATAATATTCAGGGACTATTCGTATACCACTAATAAAAAATAAATGTGCATTTAGTAGTATGGTGTTGGATGTTTCAGGGCAAACCCATACAGGTATGTCATATTACATACAAGAGCCCTCTCCTGTAATGCTGCCTCCCGCATACATAAACGCTTTTGTTACTCAACACCCTAGAGTTTCTGTTTAAAATGCTTCATAAATACATTATTTGTGAACTACTACCGTACCATGTCTTAACAGTAGAACTGCTTGGAAATAATCATCCTAGACATTCTCGTTTACATGTACATGCTTCCTTGTTGTTTAAATGGAGCAACACTGCCATCTAGTGTGTGAGGTTGAAATACACATCCAGTCCAAAACTCGGTCCAGACATTCCTCCTTAGTTACTGAATCTGTCCAGAAGTGCTCAACCTCAAATATGTACTGAAATCGATGGTAAGTGGCAGCCGTATTATCTTGGAGAAATGTGCAAGCAAATTGGAAAGCATATGGCATAACTCTACACGAATTCGGTCCAGGGAGGCTGAAGCGTGCTGCAACTAGAAACCTTTGACAGAAATACTCACCCATTATCACGTTTGCACATCAGCGCCCTGGTGCCCTACTGGTGCAATCTTTAGACACATATTTCACTCTGTAGATGGTGCATAATTATGTGATAGGTTGTGTGAAGTTCTTTCTTAATAATGTTGCTATGTATCTGGGCTCACCTTTTCTCAGCTCCATGGAACGAAACCACATAAACGTTTATTTTACATTGAGCCCTTATTTTTAGTTTTCTTTATAGTAATAATTACTTTATGTTGCAGCACTAAATTTCTGGGTTCCAGATAGCACACACTCAATGAAACTATGGGCCTGATTTATATGCTGATGGAGTGGAAACTCTGTTGTAACGGCAACGGAGTTCCTTCCCATCTAACATAGTGGTCCGCCAGCCCAATTTAGATACGAGCAGATCTTAAGTTTGGCTATGACAGTGACTGCTCCATCTCTGCAGTAGCTAAACTTCTTCAATGACCCGACAGAGTAAAGGCTGTCCAAGAAGTGGCTATATGTCCTTCTGCCCAATTAGCCGGTTTTTTTTTACAAAAAAGTTCGATGCAAGGCTCCGTCAGTTTGATGGAGCCTTGCACCAAACTATTAAACCGCCCAGAGATGTTTTAAGGCATAGGCAAAGTGGGTGGCCTATGGTCCAGGGTCTCAGCCTTTCAGGGGGCCCCTTAATAGAGAGAGCTCTGTTCTGCAGAGTCTTGCCCTGATGACCCTGAATAATTTTAAACAGACTGTTGCAAATAATGTTTCCTATTATTTATTGTTAATGTGGGTAATGTGTGAGATTCTATTATTGTCATTTTGAAGACAAATGTTGTGTTTATGTTTTATGCAACATTCATAAAAAAAGTTTATTTTAGATCCAAACAGGATCTCACATCTGAGAAATGGGACAACATCCCAGAGGTTATTTGCAGTATTATAAGTAAGGAGCTGCTGTGTTACGATATTGAAAACACACATCACTATCCCTGAATATTAGATGTAAGCACATTTAGAATTTGGACCAGTGGTCCTGGGGAAACACCCTTTACGACGCAACTTTTACCACTCAGTGCCTTTACAACGCAGGTTTTTCAACGCAAGTCATTACAATGAATTGCGCTGGGGGCGCTCTAGGATAGGTAATAGTTTAATTTACTATCCAACACCTTCCCTACTATCCACGGGGACTGGAGTTGGAATAGTAAATTAAACTATTCACTATCCAGCACCCCCCAACGCAAGTCGTTGTAACGACTTGCGTTGAAAAACCTGTGTTGTAAAAGCATGCGTGGTAAAAGCATGCGTTGTAACAACGTACATCCGTGGTCCTGTACACTGTCAGTGACCTGGCCAAAGAGGGAATGATATAGCTGAGATTGGATTATAAATACAAAGCTGATCTGAACATAGGCCCCAAAAATTACATTTGGTGGAGGGCCCGCAGAATGCTTAAGATGCCCCTGGAACAGACAGAATATTTCTAAAGCCTTGCCAGTGTCAGATCCGGGCAATGCTTTAGAAATGACCGCCAGCTCAGCTATTGCCTATTTGTTATTTAGTTTATTTTTGAGGATTACCTATAAAGTTGTATTCGCCTTTAATAACCAAGAGACAAGTCTGCCAACTGCAAGTTTCAAACAGAAAGCCTTTCTGAATATAAACACAGGCACATGGAGCACAACCTGACCTGGCCACTGAGGTCGGACTGACCTATAGAGCAATAAGGCAGGTCTGAAAGGTCAGTGTGTGGGTCATCTATTTGGCTGTTTGAGTACCTTGTTTATGGTCAGTGGGTCCGTTTTTATTGTTAATTTCTATGATATGAAGCAAACATTGCCTGTGGCAAGTTCAAATTCATGCAGCCTTCCACACCTTGCAAGCCACTTATACAGCATATCTTTAAAAATTCTAAACTTCCCAAATTTGAAAACATGCGCCACTTTTTTTAGCTATCTAATTCACTAATGTGGGCACTTATTTTGATGCTCAAGCCTTTTATCTGTGCTAGTCCGACCCTGCTGGCAGCGGTTAAAGCATAGATGTCGACATTCTCTATAAGTTAACACAGACCTCTACTTCACTGAAATGTCCATGCAATGATGACTGTGAAGAGTAAGGTGTATCATTTATTAGATGTACCCCTGCTTTTTAAGTCACAGTGGGATCTGGTTGTGTGTATATTCATTTATTTATTTATTTTGTGTTTTATAGAGCGCGAACGTGACCTGTTAGGGTATCAGAGTGCTTTACAGGGATATCAAGTTGTTTACAAGATTAGGGGAATAGGCGATATAACAAGCTAATACAAAGAGTAGGGATAGGTGAACATGAGTACACCTGGGGGGGTAAACAAGTTATATACAAGATACTTGAAAACACTTTGCAGAGATAACAAACTATTTACAAAGAATAGGAATAGGTGACAATAGGTACCCTAGAGGGAGATAAAGCAGACGTTAGCGGGATCAGAGGAGTACTGTACAACACCATCCTTTGCCCAATAAAGTGACAATGAAGTACAAGTGATGCAAAATGATGAGCAAACGACCATTGTAAAAATAGCACAAGATTACAGCAATGATATCAAGACTGATTTACACGGGTAGAGTTCGAGTAAGGATTAAAAGCATATTGCAAGGCCGCTGAGCTGTATATGCACTGAGACTGTTTATGGGAGGAATTTGGCCATTAGGAAAGTCTTAGCCTCCTTTTTGAATCTTGAGAAAGAGGTTGTTCTTCTGATGTTTGGTGGCAACGATCTTCAGATTCTAGGAGCGGTCCCAGAGAAAGCTCAGCTGTATGTTTTCTTCTTCCAGAAGAGGGGTGGTTTCAGCACAAAGTCCCTGGTAGATTGGGGATTCCTCCCTCCTCCAGATCCCACGATTTTCTGGGCAAGATATGCAGGAAAATTCAAAGGTGGTGCTTTGTGCGTGATACAGGTCAATTTGAGTTGGATTCTGGCTTCGTATGGAATCCAGTTCAGCACCTTAAGGTGAGGTGAGATGTGGTCGAATTATTTTGAGCCTTTTAAGACTGTTGACTCAAGGAATGCCATCTCATGTTTCCCTTAATCTCGTGATTCACCAGATACAGGAACGGTGAGAAGGCCCCTATCCCAGCATTGGCAGGAAGATTATACTTTGTAAATTTTTATTTTTAATTTTTCCATCTCTTACCGCTACTTATTTTATTAAAATGCAACCTCGAGCGAATCTGCAACTTGTATATATGACAGTCTACCTACTAGTATCTGTAGTAGATTTTGTACTTACTACCAATTTTATGTGATTTTAATGCTTATCTGTTTGTATCTTTCCTCGAGTGAATCTGCAACTTGTATGTTTGTAACACTAACCACTAGTATCTGCAGTATTCTATTGTTCTTACTATAATTCTTATGTGAATTTAGAGTTTTTCTGTTTGTATTTTTTAAGTAACTCATGTACTCTGAAGTCCTTATGGAATATAACTGGTCCTTTTGTAAAGCATTCTGACACCTTCGGGTAAAGTTTGCGCTATGTAAAATCGCATTAAATAAATTAAATTAAAAAAATAAACTTTTGGGGCTAGAGATTATCGCTTTGCGAAGAAACTTGCGTTTTGAACCAAAATGGTATTTTGGACCAAACTCTGCCAAAAAAAAATGGCTAACATAATGACATATAGATTTTGCAGTGCTTTGTTTTGTAACAAACAAATGCATTCTTTTTGTTTCAAAACCAATAACAAATTCAGCCTACGTTCCTGTCATCGTAGGTAGGCCATAGGGATATCTTTTAATTTACAGTGCACGTCCTAACTGGCATTGCACCATTAGAGGGTGGTATAAGACTTTATGTAGTTTAGGCATGGACAGTCCTTTGAAAAACACCACAAAATCTAGAGATTCTAGGGAAATCAGAACTGCACATTAACAGCAACAAACCGTTTATCTAGCCTCTTTATCGTGAAGTAAATAATTTTGGTCTCTCCAGGTAAACAGAAGGCTGTGAGTGTATATAAATTGTGTTCTATTGTTCTTCTATTTCCTGGGCATTTTGGTCGTTACATATTTAAATATCATTTCTTTCCACTAGTCGTTCTTTTAAATGGGATTAGACGGCGCTCCTGGCTAGTTTTGATTGCGCACCGGGGTGCCGCGGTGCACAGATTGGAAACCGCTGCCCTGAAGGGTTTCTGAGACCTCACTCTTGTGCTCTTTCACCTCATAGGGGCAAGACCAGCGGTCTTACAGGGCCCTGGGCTCCACGGGCTCCATCACCCACAGTTTTTGTCCAGACTGACACTCGGCCAGAGGCACCTTCTGGTCATATCACTGTTTTATGACTCCCTGAATGGCTTTTAGATTCTCTTTATCTTTCTTCCAGATCCACTTCATCCGGGTATGGAGTGCAACAATGTAGCTGACCACACCCTTGGAAGCCTTTTTGGGAGCTTTCTCCCAGCGCTCTTTCTCTAGACTGAGAGAGCCTCTCCCAGGGTACCTATGCAGAAGTACAAAGGGGCTGAGACCAACCCACTTCCTTGTAAACCAACAAAATGCTTACCAGGAGGATGTCCCACTTCTGCCTAAAGGGCTCTGACAGGCCCATGATCATGCTTTTTAGGGTTTGTTGAACCATACTTCTCATCCATCATCCCTATTTCTCAACCACCATCCCTACTTCTCAGCAATCTTCCCTAATTTCATTACAAGACCGGAGGCTACATTATGCATACATCTTTAATGCAGATCCCAGCAGCCGCATCACAATATAACAGTTCCAAAATAGAACAAAGGCAACAGCTAAGAGCCATGAGCCAACAACACACAGCCTCTTTTAAATGCGGCTCCCAAGCAGATAAGTCTACTCTTATACTCTTCTGATTACTTATGTTTTTCTAGCCTTAATGGTTTAGTATATTGCTTATAGCGTTTTAATGGTTTATTATATGACCTTGTGGGGTTTGACCCTAGTATGAGTGTGTATTTATGGTGTGACGGTTTCCCTCCCCCATAACCTACACACCCCCCCTCTACCAATTTCCAATATATGGAAATTCCCTCCTCGCAAACCCCCCCCCCCCCCCGCACGCCTATTTGCGGTTTCTTCAATGTCCTTACTTTGTCTGTCATTCAGTCTCCCGTTTCTCGGAACCATCCGGCCCGGTCTTTTCCCCACTTTCTCCGCGCTTAGCGCGTCTCCCCTTGGCGATAACCATCGTTATTTCATGCGAAGGTAGTTACCCTCACCTTCTTTACTGACCCCCCTTGGCGGTTGCGTTTCCTCCTCGCGCTCGGCAGCGCGAGGTTGTGGCGCATTAGAGGAGTGACCCTGAGCAACAATGACGCGGCGTCGTCGTGTTGCTAAGGGCCTTTCCTCTGCCTCGCACGCGCCGGCAAGCTTGTGACAGCGTGCCCATGGCAACCCCTGCCTTACTCGCGCTGTTCCTCTAACGCAAGCGGCAGTTGAGACATTAACGCGTCCAAGTACCTTCTTGCCACAGAAATAATTACAATTAATTACAGAAATGATTATAATTTACGGGGGAACACTCTATCCGAGTCCCTTTCTCGGTGGAACACGTTGTTGTGCCTCAGCTAGCACATTATTGGCGATTTCCTGCCATACCTGATATCGACCTTCAGCTTGTAATTTTCCACCTTATTCCCCTTTAAAAGCATTTCAGGCCCATGTCTAGCTCAGGTTCTGAGGAGGCTTCGGCCCCTTCCCAGGATCTGGCCAGTATCCAGTTTAACAAAATACTCCAGAAGGAGATGAAAAGCTGCCTGAGGGAGGGGCTCGCTCAGATCATTAGTTCCAAGCGCCCCCCTCAAGAAGACGGCTCAGCCCGGGGTAAGAGACTAAAAAAGAATAACTATAATGAATTGAGCACGGGGGGTCTTTGCACCTCATCGGATAAAGGAGGTCTTAGCACCTCAAGGAATGAAGGAGGTCTTCGCACCTCAAGCAGTGTGGGTGTCCTTAGCGGCACAAAGAAACAAGGTGTCCAAAGCGACACACGCTCAACCGATGCTCATGACAGCTATGACGATATTGGTTCGGATGACTCCGAATTCCTCGACGAGTATGTCCTCGACCTTAATGATGAGGAGCACGACTTCGGAGACCCTACTGAAGAGGGTACATCCTCCTCAAGAGATGTAATCTGTAACCCCTTGGGCGAGGAGATGCTCTCTCCTCAAAACTTAAAACACCCCCGAAGCTCCGAATGGTTCCCTCAGGAACACGTTGCGAAGTTCGTTAAAAAGTGGATCAGATTCCCCTTGGAGAACGAGACTCGCAACATTCTACGAGCAGAATGCGCTAGACCTTCCGTGGGTGATAAGTCCTGTTACACCCCTAATCTCGACCCGGATCTAATTAAATTCCTTTTCAAGCTGGGGCGTGACCCCAGGAAAGGTATGGAGAAATCCCTGAAAGTTTGCCAGGATCGCCTCCTCGACGTACTTGGCCCCCTCACGAGGATTCTCGACTCTGCAGAACAGAGCCACATTGAAGGTACTCGCCTCGATGCCGAATTGATTAGAGGCTGGAGCCAAAGGGCCATTATCCTTTTAGGAAATGCAAACGCAGGCATCAACGCCGAAAGGCGTAGAGTGGTCCTCACACGGATTAACCCTAAGCTCAGTGATCTTGCCGATAAAGAACCTACTAAAAACCAGAAAGGTCTCCTCTTTGGTGAAGATCTGATTAAATCCCTTGGGAAATATGTCTCGACCTTTACGGCTCTGGACAGAGCACAGCAAAATATGCGAAAAGTTTTTAATTCAGGCAATAACCTTTTCGGAAGGGCCGGAAGACGAGGCCAATCTTCCGGCCGCTACTTCCAGAGGCCCAACTTCAGATCACGTGGAACTGGCAGAGGATACCAGCAATTTCAGCAGTACCAGCAATATCCAACCCCGCAATTCTACCCCCAGAGAGGTAGAGGACAGCGCGGCAGAGGCTTCAGATCTCGTGGATCAAGCGTCCAGAATAATCCCTCAGGTGAGCGCTCCCCCCCTCCCTTCCCTTTCTTTCCCCTTAAAGGTAGGGGGCAGACTGAAATATTTCTTGGGAAATTGGGAATGCATCACTCAGGATGCTTGGGTTCTGAGCACTGTGAGAGGTTTTGCTATAGATTTCGAGTCCGAACCCGTCCAGACTTCGCTCCCAATGTGTATTCCCATGTGCCCGGCTCAACAAGACATCATCGAGGAGGAAATCTCCTCAATGATTCAAAAAGGTGCTGTACTGGAGGTCCCCCTGGACCTCATGGGGTTCGTAAGCAACCTCTTTTTAGTCGAAAAGAAGGACAAGGGCTGGAGGCCGGTTATAAACCTCCGCCAAGTAAACAGGTTCATTTCTTACAGACATTTCAAGATGGAGGGCATTCACCTCCTGAGGGACCTTCTTCTAGAAGGGGACTGGTTAGTCAAATTAGACCTCAAAGACGCCTACTTTACCATCCCCATGGCCAAGGCTCATCAGCGCTTTCTCCAGTTTTTATGGAAAGACCGCTTGTACCAGTTTCAAGCTCTGCCCTTTGGCCTCTCTTCCGCACCATGGTGCTTCACCAAGGTCATGAGGGCCGTTGTGTCTCACCTAAGATCAAGGGGTGTTCGTCTCATTATCTATCTGGACGATATTCTCATTATGGCGCAAGAGAAGGCGCAGTTGATTCGGGACCTGGACTTTTCTATGAAACTCATAGAAAGCCTAGGTTTCATTATAAACAAGGAGAAGTCCTCCCTGACTCCCTCAACATCGTTGGAGTTTCTGGGTTTCACGGTCGACACCTCTCGTTGCCTCCTCCTTCTTCCTTCCAAGAAGATCTCGAAAATAAAAAAGCAAATAAAGCATGCTTTGGGCCGTCAGAATCTCTCCCTCAGAGACTTGGCCAGACTTCTAGGCCTCCTTTCATCTTCAATTCAAGCAATATTTCCAGGCCCGCTCAACTATCGGGCTCTTCAGAGGCTCAAAGCGAGAGCTCTGAGATCAGGTCTCTGGTATGGGGACCTTGTTACTCTGGATTCGGACTCTCGTTCAGAGTTGCTTTGGTGGCTGAACAACCTGGAGGCATGGAACGGGAAAGCCATCTTTGGCTCATCCCCGGATTTCGTCCTGGAATCAGATGCCAGCCTGCATGGCTGGGGTGCTTGCCTCTTGAATCAAAACACGGGAGGTCTTTGGTCTCAGGAGGAATCTCTCCGCCACATAAATTTCCTGGAATTGACCGCCGGTCTTTATGCTCTCATGAGCTTCAGGAATTCTCTTCAGGGCAGGTCCGTCCTTTTGAAGATGGACAACATGTCAGCGGTGGCCTATGTCAATCGCCTCGGAGGCACGAAGTCTGCAGACCTCTCAGACTTAGCCAAGAAGCTTTGGATGTTCTGCCTGGAGCACAAGATTGCTCTGAGAGCAGAATACCTTCCAGGTGCCGCCAATTCCTCCGCGGACTGGAACTCACGTTTCCTCGTGGATTTCAGCGACTGGAAGCTGAATCCTTGTGTCTTCAGGACCCTGAATCAGATCTGGGGTCCCCTAGAGGTGGATCTTTTTGCGAGCAGACTCACCTCCCAACTTCCGGATTATTTCAGCTGGATGCCCGACCCGGGTGCTCGGGCATTCAACTCCTTCCTCCAACACTGGGGCAATCTCCGAGGTTATGCCTTCCCACCCTTTTCAATGATTCAGCGAGTACTTCAGAAGGTGAGGCACGACAAGTGTCTCCTCCTTCTAATAACCCCTTTCTGGCCCTCCCAGGCCTGGTTTCCCACTGTTCTGGAATTGACTTGCAGCATTCCCTTCCTGATCCCTTCACTGGAGGATCTCCTCGTAGACTCGGACGGTCGCGTTCATCCTCTGATCCTCAATCGGAGTTTATCCCTTCTTGCCTGGAAGGTGTCAGGAGATCTAACGAGATCTCAGGTCTTTCGAACTCAGCTTCGATCCTCCTCAGGGAGTCTTGGGCACCAGGCACCCATTATAGATACAATAGAATCTGGAAACTCTGGGTTTGTTGGTGCCTGGAGAGGAACCTGGATCCCTTGGAGGCCCCTATTGTTGATGTGACTAATTTCCTAGTTGAACAATTCGAGAAGGGCCTTAGTTACAGGTCTATTAACTGTTTTGGATCTGCAATTTCAGCAGGTCATTCCCTTATCAACGGCAAGTCCATTGGTAAAAACGTCATTGTTTGTAGGATCATGAAGGCTATTCGTATCAAAAGGCCTCCTAGACCCAAATATGACGTCCTTTGGGACGTTGATTTGATTCTTCGTCTCTTTTCGGACTGGCCCTCTAACTCTCTCCTTAACAGGAAGAATCTTTCTCTTAAACTGGCTACCCTTCTATGCCTTGTTTCTTGCAGAAGGTCTTCAGACATTCGTTCCCTCGATATTACTTATCGTTCTTATAACCCGTTTGGCGTTAAGTTTGACGTCTACAGGAGGACCAAAACTATGTCTGACTCCATTTTTTATCCTCGTTTTGACCTTCATCCTAAACTCTGCGTCGTCGACTGCATGAAAGAGTATGACCTTAGAATGTCTGGCCTTCGTCCAGTCGGCGTTAATCAATTACTTATTTCCTTTGTTAGACCTCATAGAGCTATTAGCTCCCCCACTATTGCTAGATGGATTAAATCCGCTATGAGCTTAGCTGGAGTGGATTTGACCAAATTTCAAGCTCATTCCCTTAGAGGTGCTATGGCCAGCAAATCACTCTGGTCTGGAGGTAGGTTGGATGACATTTTGAAAGCTGCTGACTGGTCCAATGCCGGTACCTTTGCACGTCATTATTGTAAACCTATCCAACACATGTCTGATGCTGTTTTAGGAAGCTTCCAACATGCATAATGTAGCCTCCGGTCTTGTAATGAAATTGCGATTCTCATATTTACATGACTAGAGAATCTGGATTTCATTAAAGACTCGGAGGCTGACATTATCCCCCCCTCCCTCCACCGGAGGCATTTCAATTTTTTGCATTTTACTATGTACAATTTATTGTAATGTATTGCAATGCTCACTGTCTTTGTTTTCCTCTTATGACATGTTTGGATTGGTTTCCTTTAGGCTTCTTGGACTAATTCCTTTGTCCTTTCAGATGTTGCCTGATCCTGAATTGGTCTCTCAAGAGAACTTCCTGGGACATCCTTCCTGGATTTCTTTCTTCTACCTTCTACAGTCAAGTTTCGTGATGTTCTACCTTCCATCGTTGTGGAGTTTCTACTCAAGCCTTTGATCTCTTCCTGAACTTTTCTACTTTTTCCTCATTTAAAAGAGGCTGTGTGTTGTTGGCTCATGGCTCTTAGCTGTTGCCTTTGTTCTATTTTGGAACTGTTATATTGTGATGCGGCTGCTGGGATCTGCATTAAAGATGTATGCATAATGTCAGCCTCCGAGTCTTTAATGAAATCCAGATTCTCTAGTCATGTAAATATGAGAATCGCAATTCTCAACCATTATCCATACTTCTCATCCCTACTTCTCATACATCGTTCATCGTCCCTATTTCTTATCCCTATTCTCATCCTTACTTCTCAACCACCATCCCTACTTTTCATCCTTACTTCTCATCTCTACTTCTCAAACATCATCCATAAATCTCATCTCTACTTGTTATACCTCATTCATCGTCCATCATCCCTACTTCTCTTTCCTCATCTCTCAGTCGGTTGTACGTTGTTACAACGCATGCTTTTACCACGCATGCTGTTACAACGCTAGTTTTACAACGCAAGCCTTTACAACGCATTGCTTTGGGGGGTGCTGGATAGTGAATAGTTTAATTTACTATTCCAACTCCAGTCCCCGTGGATAGTAGGGAAGGTGTTGGATAGTAAATTACAACTATTCCCTATCCTAGAGCGCCCCCCAGTGCAATGCATTGTAATGGTTTTCGTTGTAAAACCTGCGTTGTAAAAGCACTGTGTGGTAAAAGTTGCGTGGTAAAGGATGTTTCCCCTCTCAGTCATACCATCAATATTGGGAAACACACCTTCACACTGATTGGTTGGCAACAGCAACTCAGAGTTAAGAGAGAGGGCTGTATTCTATTGGTCTAGCCACCGAAAAAGTGGTCTTCTCATTGCAGAGTTCCTGGAGATGTCACATTTATTTCCCGGCCTCAACTAATGGGTAGAGGTGGCACCTGAACACTCACTAACCAATTGGGTAAAGGTTTCCAGTGGCAACTCTACCCACTTTGTAAGTATTCTATGTTTGCCTTACTGCAAATGCCAGGTGCCAGGGCATTTTCATGGTTGCAAAAGTCTTTGGCCACACTAAAATTCAGCACTGAGGGTTGTGAATTTGTAGAGGATTGTACTATGGTAATCCTCAGTAGCTTCCCACATCTTATACTAAAAGCCAATTTGAAGCAAACCGTGTACCCACAACAAACTAGGAATCAGAAGTTTGGTGGGACAAAGCAGGGTCCTGCAGGACCCAGATAGGTGATACACAAGAATTGACTTCTCCCTTCCAAGTACGCAAAAGTGCTACATGTGCTCAAACAGACTTGTCGGTCAGGAACCGACACTGTGGTGTTAAAGGAATGCCCACTGCCCCCCATTTGACATATTATGTTGAATACAGAAGAGTTACCTCTTCTGATTCATGTGAATCTATTGTGTAGCTCCTGGGAGGAATATCAGACCTCTTTCACAGATCATCCTGACCAAATATTATGCTGGGTAGTTGCTGGAGAGCTGTTGTACTTCATGGATCTTCATTATTTATATTCAGGAATGCCATTAAGCCAATCCTATTCACCTCCACTGAGAAAAATGACTTGTAAATATAGCAAAATCACAGAAGCCCACAGAGAGATGAAAAGGATAAGGGCAAGAAATAGAAAACATTGATGCGAGGGTTGTCACAATTCCTTCATAGCTGCTTCTGGAAATCTACAATGAAACAATCCTTGATTTGAGAAAAAAGCTGTAACATTCATATATTAAATGCTTTACATAATGACGTCAAGTAACAAGTCCTCTAACTGAGCCCTTTATCTTCTAAAACTTGATCCGGTTATCTCACTGGAAATATAAGAAAACAATGGTTATTATTTGTCCTCTTGAAAATGCTTGCAATGTAGTTTTTGTTTCGATGAACACAAGTTAAAAATGAGTTCCAATCTTGTAAAACCAGGTAAAATGGTGATATGCACGACAATGATGAAAACAGGAAAAACACAAAGTAGAAATAAAGTACCAAAAACCTGAACAATGTGATAGAAAATAGTGTTGCGCAGAATAAGTATAAATGTACACAGCCTTGAAAATGGTAATGATTGTGAGAATGATCTGAAAAGATAAGATAGTGCAAAAGCAGGGAGTCAAGTTTCCAATGTGACATGCCTACCATAAGAGACTGATTCAACAAAAATCCTAAAGCGACTGCCACATGAACTGATATGGGAAGTGATGAGACAATTAATTCTCTCTCCTTTTATTCAATCAAAAATGGCTGCTGTACCAAAGTACCACTTCTGCGAGATTCAAGTTACTTTCATTTTTTTGCAGCTTTTATTGCCATAGGCACCAATTTTCCTCCATTTTTTAACATCCTCTTATCTAGCTCTTCCATTGCAGTAAGCATTTAGCAAACACCACTTTGACTTGTTATTTCCAGTAACTCAACAATGTATTAAAACTCCTATATCATGTAGTCATGAGAAGAGCTAATGAAAAGTATCCTCCTGTGGATTCAGGAAGAGTAATGGTAACATTCTAAAAGTTACAATTCCCAGATATGTAATAAATATCTGACCTTACCATTAGATTTGATTTTTATTAAATAAAAACAAATGAGGGCCTGATTGAGACTTTGGCGGATGGAGTGTGTACTATCGCCATTGCGGAGTACTTTACTCCTACCATGGCAAGGGTACTCCCTCTGCCAAATTTAGATATGACCACCAGCCCATCGTACATCTCTCACTTTTCCAGGAACTGCTGTCACAGAAGTTGCTGTGAATGCATTGAAAATTTGACAGTGATGGAGCCTTATGTCAAACTGTCAATATTTTTTTATTTTCACAAACAAAATCCCAAAGTAGAAATAGTTGTAATAAGTCATTTTAGGGCCCACAAAAGACCTTAAGATGCTACTGGGAAAAGGGAGAAAGACCCAGAGGTAGCAGTAGGCCGAGAGGAGATATATGGAAATAGACTAAGGAAAGCTACATTAAGAGAAAGTTGTCTTTTCCAAGAGGCGAGGAGAGTCCTTTAAGGTGGGGACCCTGGGCAAATGCCTACTTTGCCTTTGCCTTAAAACATCTCTGCTTATCTTCATGGTCTTGCATCCACCTCATTCTCTGCTCACATTGACATCATTTATGGGTCACCAGGGGTCACAACTGTGACCCTTGGCTTGACTCTTACTGCCCCTGGCCCTTTGTGACCTCTGGCCTCAGAAGTGGCAATCTTATACTTCATATTGGTACCTTAATTTAGGTCCACGGAACATCGTACACTTTCCCTACATCTTCTCCCCGTCATTTCATATGAACGAGCCTTATAAGGACATAACTCCTAATAAGGACAGAATGCCTTATAGGGACATGACGCCTTATAAGGACTGCAGCCTTTTATGGACTAAACCCTTCACCTAGTTCCATGCCGAGGGTGGGTTTATCTTAATCGATATTGCTAAGACGTCATCCTTAGCACATGTGAATAATTTATGAGTACACTCTCCAGGGGGTATACTTCACCTCTCCCATCGACGCACAAGGTTTAATCCCCAACATCATCCTTATACTGAACAATGGCTAACACACGCACATGGACTGTATAAATACAGCACCTCTTGCTATCAGTAAGCAGGAGGGAACCAAGACTTCAAGGCCGACACACTGACTAGATACGTTGCGGCTCCGACATGCAATTGCTCCAGCTGACAGTGGTCTGGCTATCTCTTACGGGGTGTCCAACTCAAGTCTAGGACAAAGTCCCTCACTCTCACTATTCAGGTAATGGGGTTCGACTAAATCCTAGCAGGATTCTTGACTCTTAGACTCTTAGGCTCTTAGGCTCTTTCGTACCTACTCACATGCTAGGTACACTTAGGTACATCTAGAGAGGCATCGTAGGGGTATGCACTTTATTTTATAAATGCATTTTATATTCATGTATATGTTAATGACTATTGCAAAGTGGTAAAACAACACTATTCCTTTTTATTCACTGTACTGCTGACTTTATATCTCTGCTACTTTTACATGAGAAGAATAATGGTACAATACATTCTTATTGTAAACATGCCAAACTGTTTCTTTTATATATCTCTCTGAGAGAAAACAAGCAAGCATGAGTGACTGGGTGAAAAGTAGTATATTTTTTCCACAAGCCTGATGAAACAGGGTTTGTTGTGTTCTGAGGTTGCCAAAAATTAATCTCTCTGATAAAAGGAGATTCTAGTGGCACTGCGAGCTAGCTAATGCAAAATATAGGCTAACATATTCGGCGGGGGTGTACAGAGTCAGGTTGCCACCAGACCCACAGAATATGTTATCCTTAAACAGCGCAGGTCCTGCATGAAGGGTACTATAGGAACTACACTACATGGCGCCTAACCGTTTTGTTTGGTACTTATTTAACAATAGAATCTGAGAAGCTCAGTCATGCTTATTCTCAGATAACCTACTTACAACAAGCATTGGCATAGCCAATAGGTCTCGCTTTTGGGACCTTATAAGTATTTAGTTATGCAGCACAAAACCCTTGGTGCAACAACATCAACTGTAGCATGGCTAAACACCTAGAAGGTCCCAAAGGCGAGACCTATTGGCTATGTCAATGCTTGTTTATATTTGAGCAGAGGTCAGTAGAGGCACTGACCACCTGATCTCGGGCAACCTCTTCCATCAGACAGCTCCAGTCTAGCCCGTGATTCTGCTTTATTATTTGTTCCAAGGGTGGGTCTTGGGGTTTCCACACCAGTCTGAGACTGTCTGTTGACTGCTGCAGTTTGCTAATCCCCCGTACAATTTCGTTTGTTGTAAATTGTGCCTTTGATGTTACTGACAAAGCTATTTTGATGGGATTGTGACCCCCAAAATATGAAGGGATGGTGGTTTCATATTGAATCATCTCAATTGGACTACTTGTAATGAAAATATGGTCTATTACAGAGGAACTACCTCTGCCTCTGATGGTAGACAGACCAACATCGCTAGTACCGGCCGCATCCATTACATTATCCAAATCAATTGAAGCAAGATAAGCCACCAGTTCCTTGTATCTTGGGTTAAGACCCTCTGAAATGCTCTTATCATAAACTGATTTAAGGTGCTGGGCAAACCTCAGATTAAAATTGCTTGCTAGGCAAAGACAAACCTTACGGTCTTGTTAGTGGCCTTGCATAACAATGAATCGATGTAGTCAAAAAGAACAGGTAACTTAGTATTGATGAAATCATTGTTATAAAAATTAACTAGGTAGAACCTTAAATCCCCCATAAAATGCACAACCTGGAAGTCCTCGGTAAAGGTCTCCAGGGACACAGCACAGCCACGAGTAAGTAAATTTAACCAGACAGCTAAACCTCTAGAAGCATGGCCAGACCTAGATGGAGCAGCTGACCCACTGAAGCACTGAAATTCGTCAAGCATCATAGGCTGAAGGTCCAAGTTTCCTTGAGCATACAATATCATAGCTACTTTTAAAAAGTTGCACTCCGGTAAATGTATCTTTGATCGGAGCCCCGCGCATTCAAGCTTAGTGTTTTGAAAAGGGGAGCTTGTGGGTCAAAGGTGGCATTTAATCGAGAAATAGATGTTGGGTGATTAAGCACTGCTTCCTTATTAACAACAAAGTGTGCCTATAGTCAGTCATAAGAAAGTTTTATTTTTGTATCACGAGATACCTCCGATCTCTCGCCAGTGGCCACCTATTAGCATTGCAAGTTTATTGAAAGTCAGTTTTTAGACTGAAATCAAGTCATGGCATGAACATATCTTTTTTCGGTCTGTAGAAATGGAAATGGATTGTTAATGAAACCCTTTGAAGCAGACGAGGAGTTGGGGGAGGGGCAGGGCGAGGGCTTGGGAGAGCGCTGTGCTTTATGAGCCATGATGGCCAGATGGAGGCAAGACAGATGGCGGCTGGGCGCGTGCACGCGATCATGAACGCAAGCTTCAGGCCAGGAAAAGCCTCTGGTGGCACTTTTAAAAGCCACTTACTAAATGTCTCGAAGGGCGAGACCTAAAAACCAGAGACGGCTGGAGTAGGTGGGCAAAAAACTCCGCCACAGCTGAGTAGGCGAGATATCCTATTTATTGGCTGTTTGAAGGACAATCTTTCCCAAAATTGTGCATAAAATCTTTTTCTTAAATTTCCTTGGATAGTTATTTTGTGTCTTAAACACAATGTCTAACGATAACGGAGATTTAAACCCAATAAACCAGGCACTGAATCACTCAGAAGGTGAAGAAGATGACGATGCAATACAGATTGCACCCAATGTAAGACATACTCTGACAGTTAGACTACTCAAAAATGGGTTAGCACCCAGAGGAAGTGTAGTAATATTCGTGATAGAGACACATGAAGATTTCAAAACTGAGGTATTCTACTCATGGATTACATTCCCAGCAGCGAATGCCGTAACAAAAACTTTTCATTCTTAAAAACATGAAGAAGTTCCAAGGGTCTACAGTCCGTTTGAGGAGATTGAGATTCCGCTTACTTACCAGGAACATATTTTCTGGTTTAATGGCACCCTACCCTACAAGGTCCTTTAGGTAGACCAGGAGCAACATGGCTGATATTAGCAACCTATGCACCACATCCAGACACTGACACAATGCTAGGTGATGAACTACTTGTTCAACCCAAAGAGTTGATAAAACTCTACAGAAACATGACACACTTTGTCTTGAGGACACTTGTGATCCAACCTACAGTAATTACACCTACTGCAGATCCTACACAGAGCATAGGTACTAAAATTACTCCACAAACATTACACGCGGTAATGGGCAAAGTGCCCACAACACGTGAACAAATTCCTTTCTGGGTAGCTCAGAAAATAACCCAGTTCGAAGCAGTATTCCCAAATACAACACCATTTGAAAAGCCCATGAGGATTACACCACAGTTAGAGGATTGCACCTCTTGGGGTACAGTCCTTGCTGCCATATATACCAGAACTCATGGTATTATGTCATTAACAGTAATACTAGAAGTATTAAGACAAATACAACATTATTACGGAGCAGAACTTGCCCTGAACTTAGGGATGAAGTTATTAAATAACTTTGACCAGGTATCAGCCATAATACTAGCTGACATTAAAGGGGAAGCAGCATCAGTGGCAATCCACCAATGCCTACGGGAGTTCTCTCCATTAGAACAGGAGAATGAACTACCCAAAATATTTGAAACTGCGTATACAGAATTAGGCAGGGATGGCTTGAGGGTAAAAGCTTTAAAACCTCAACTACAGGGCAGTCCTGAAAAGGACACTTCTAAGTAGATACATACTTCTTCTAAAAAGCTCAGGAATAGGGATAATATTAGGAAACCTGACAGGTAACAGGATACTGATACACGTTCCTTTCAGGGCTCGAAGAAAAGCTCTGACAGAGAAGGACTTTCAGAAATTAGAGAGGAGCACACCCAGTCCAGAGACAAGCAGCGCGCTCAAGACTTTACTTCTAAAAAAGAAGATAGGCAAAATCCAAAACCTCAATTTAAGAAAAAGAAAGTTGCTGGTCTGAAAATCAGATGTGCTCAGAATTCTGGGGACACAGCTTCTGAACCGGAAGTGGGCTCTGACGATGCTAGACAGGGCTGCAGAAGTAACAATAGCCCACCTGTACCTGAAAGAATTTCTGGTGACAGCGGAGTTAAATGATTACATCACGGTGGGAACACCAACACCAGGGTGAGCGTCCCACATAAGTTATATGAAATAACACTCCGGTTGGAGGAAGAAAAGCCCAAGAAAGTAAAAGGTCTTTTTCTGAAGAGCTTATCATCTGGCTATGACATCCTGTTAGCAGAACAAGATTGGCCGCCTGAACTCATAATGGAGTGCCCCAGGGAAGAAAATATAATTTTTCCTGCATTTTCCAACCACGTTCCAATTCACCTTAAACATACATATGCACAGGAGTGGGCAGTAGCTCAAGCCCCAGCATTGTACAAAAATCACGCTGGGTGGGATGAGAACTCAACCTACCACGTGATCCTGTTAAAAGTTTCACCTAATGCTCAGAGGCAATATCCAATAAAGCAAGAAGCTAAAAATCAGGTCAGGGAGATCTTAGATCAACTTGAAAACCAGGGGGTGATTGAGAAATGTACCTCTCCAATGAACAATCCTTTGTTTCCTGTCTCTAAACCCGACAATATCGTCTAGTTTTTTGATTGCAGACAATTAAACTCATACACAAAGACATTTGCTGTCCAAAATGCACATAGTGCTGCATTAATGAATAACATTATGCGCAAAAAATAAATATAGCGCCTGAAAGCAGGTATCTGACTGCATTCAGTGTGTTAGGGTCCCAATGACAATTTTCAGGACTAGCCCAAGGGTATAAGAATCGCCCCAATGCATTTTCAGCAAGAGTAACAGAGTTACTTCAAAAATTTGATGAAGAATAGTTGTACTATGTGGATGATATTTATCTGACAGACGACGACTTAGAGTGGTACTTGACCAGGGTAAGCACCATTAATATGGGATTTACCACAGAGGGCGACAAATGTAACTTTAAAAAATCAAAAATAGCCCACCTCAATGTCCTATTTTTGGGATATGAGCAGTCAAGCTCTGGAATTCCCTCCCTCTGAATTTACGCCTGGAAACTCACTATGTCCACTTTCGCAGAGCCATAAAAAATGGCTTTTTAATCAGTAACTTGCTCCTGCCTCTCATTAGAGTTTTGTGATCTGCTCAAAGGCTTACTGTCCCTTCAGCCCCGGGAAACCCTTTTTGGGTAGCTATCGCGCTTTAAAAGCCCAATAAATAAATTAAATAAATAAATAAGTGAAGGCAAAAGTTTGGCAGCTAACTTTTTAGAAGAGTGTACGCTGCTCCAGCTTCCAAAATCATTAAAAAAATTACAATCAATATTAGGATTCCTAAATTTCAGCAGGACATACATTTTAGATTATGCACAAAGGGTAAAACCTTTCTACGACTCAATAAAACCTGACTTTTCAGCCAGAGATTGGACACAAGAACATATTAATATTCTTCGTTCGGTCCAGGAAGACATGATTGCTTCAAAACACTTAAAAACACGCGTAAACGTACGCTACTTAGAGGTCCGAATAATTGCGGGTCAATGCAGGTACACTTATTTGACCTTTAATGAAAAAGAAACTGTACCAATCGCTTACAAATCAAACCTGTACACAAATGCACAATTGCGCTTCACTTCAACAGAAAAAAATACTGACAGCCGTTCAGACTGCTGTAGCAGGAGAAAGAGCACTGGCTCAGGGGAAATGCATTATTGTCGTAACTCCGGTACTGGCTTCAGAAGCTGTTACAAAGGCCAGCATCCCAAATGAGAAAGCATTACATCCAAGATGGATACAATGGGCTAATTCTCCTACTTCAACAGACGTTGAATACAGATTTGATCCAAGTTTAAAAACACCGGCATTCCTGCAATACGAACAAGAATATCCTGTACCAAATGAAATCTTGCCTCTGGATCACTATGAATATATTATTTATACTGACGTTATCTGCTCAACCGGCCATAGGAAGTAAGCAGCAATATTTTTCGGCATGTGCTATCCTTAAAGGCCGCATGCGTGATGGCAAGTTCCATCCTAGTTGCACAAAAACCCAATCTATAGGAGACTGCATGGCTCAGTTGGCAGAATTAAAAGCACTGATACTGGCACTAGTAAATACTGATCACAAATTCCCCACACTAATCGTGTGTGATTCCTTTTACTGTGTACAGTCTTACAAAGAGTACTTACAGAATTGGGAACAAAACGGGTTTAAGGGCGCAGAAGGTGGCACAATTAAGCACAAAATGCTATGGGAACAGGTAGCAGAATTGAAAGCCAAGCTACCGAGGACTCACGTGATCCATACACTGAGTCATCAACATGATGGCGTTCACGTTGAAGGGAATTCATTGGCTGATGAAGCCGCAAAGGGGGCTGTTCGCACGGCTTCCGTAGCTGCGCTGACTCGTTCAAAAACGAGAATAGATGGAGATATTATGGTAGCTGTCATCGCATCACGTAAAGGTAGCACAGCAGTACCTAAAGAATTTCCACTCAAATACTCCTACAAGTTAGATGGAGAAAACATTCCATATGCTCAGATTCCAGGAGTGGGGGATAGAGTAATACCAAATATGGATTGTAGGCATGGTTTAATACTAGCTGCACACCAGGGTTACAGCTCTGCGCACACAGGCGTTACAGCAAGTATTTCTTTATTGAAACAGCGCTATTGGTGGCCGGGGTTAACTAAGCAAACTAAAGACTATCTGGAAGATGCATCAAGCAAAATACCTCCCGGTAAAATAGCGAATCGGTAAACCAGGCCGATACTAAACGCAAAACATGGAAATGCAATGCATCAAGGCAAAACCCTTAAAAAATAAAGAATCGGTAAATACCTCACGTGATAAAATACCGATTCGCATAATAGTGAATCGGTAATACCGAGAAAGAAACCATCCTCCGGAAATACCGAATCGCTAATAAAGAATCGCTACAAAATGCATCAAAAGTGGCTAATACCGAAAATGGTCAAAATCGCAATTTTGCATGAGCAAAATAAGGGGAATCACAAACTGGAGGTAAAGTTATTGGAAGGCAGAAAAAAAAAAAACAGGTGTAGCCACTCAGAAATCCTTCAAATATGCCTGTGGAGACCCCGTAGGTCTTCCAAAATGGCTGCTCCATACGTGCTTGTCAGGAGGAGGAGAATCAACGCCCTTGCACAGCGCAGGAGGATGATCCAGGACAGAGTCTTCAGGGTGCGCATCACATTGCTGGGCCAGACAGAGGAACAGATTTATGACAAGTACAGGCTCAACAGGGCCATGATCATGCGCCTCATTGCCAACCTTGAACCACTGCTGCAGCACCAGACCCGAAGGACCAATGCCATCCCAGCCTATGTTCAGGTCCTATGCAGCCTGCACAAGCTGGCGTCAGGAAGCTTCCAGGGGGTCATAGCAGAAGCTGGAGGCGTGTCTCAAAGCGCACTATCACGCTTCTTCCACAATTTCCTAGATGCCATGCTGACAATGATACATCACCACATCACCTTCCCCACAACCCCACAGCAGTTGAACTGCACCAAACAGGAGTTCTACCAGGTGGCACAATTCCCACATGTGATAGGGTGCGTGGACTGCACCCATGTCCCCATCTGTCCCCCGTCAGCCAACGAATACATCTACCGCAACCAGAAGTCATACCATTCCATCAACGTCCAGGTTGTGTGCAATGCCAAGCACATCATTACGGACATCGTATCACAATTCCCAGGAAGCACCCACGACGCATACATATTCAGGCACAGTGGCATTCATAGGCGCCTGATCAACGGGGAATTTGGAGAGGGTCACCTACTCGGTACATACAAATGCCTCCAATTGAACACCATACTCATATATGTAAATGTAACCATGCAACTAACCATTTTCTCCCCTCCCTGCAGGTGACAGCGCCTACGCCTTGCGTGATTATCTACTCACTCCCTACCTCAACCCTGCAACACCTCAGGAGCAGCGCTACAACACAGCACATATCAGCACCAGGAATGCGGTAGAGCGAACCTTTGGCTTCCTCAAGAGTCGCTTCCGGATACTGCACAACACAGGAGGTGCCCTGCAGTATGACCCAGTTACCTGCTGCCGGATAATAGCAGTCTGCGCCATGCTGCACAAGATTGCCACACGAAGGGGGATACCAATTGAGGTGGACGGAGAGGACGACTTACGGGCACAGCAACCCCCCCCCAACACCAACAGGCACACATGCCAAATACAGCTGAGGGACAAAGGAGGCGAACATACATCACAAGACATCACTTCTGAGACAGGTATGAAAGAGCCAACACAACATGTATATGTTTGCTATTGTTTAATGCACATGAGTACCTGTCAGGTGCATATGTATGGTACGCCAACATGACGCTGAAGCAAAACAACAAATCAAAACATGTCCGTTGTCATCACGGGTGTAACATGTTGCTGTACTGTTGGCCCATGGTTACGTCACCATGGCCAGGGATCCAATGGATCATGGCTGTTTGCACCTGCCCCGTACCCCCAGCCTCCTGTCCCATGACTCGTCCACATCTCCGCAATGTGATTCAGTGGCTGTGGTGCTGCGTGCACTGCGCCTCCTTTCGCTGGCCTCCGTAACAGAGGCGCTGCTCATGCTTGAGGCAGCCTCACTCCCCTCCTCCCCTCCCAAACTGCTGGCACTGAAAGTCCCAGACTGCAGATGTTCCACTGCAGTGGTCACTCTCTCCAGGGACTTGGCAACATCCCCGCAATAATGGCCCAAATCGACCTGCAGGGACACAGATCTGCGCGACAGCACAGCTGTGCTGTTGCACAGCTTAGTGATGGCTCTATTGGTGGCCATGGTGCGGACCATGGTCTGGCGATGCCTACGGCGCTCGCTCTGTTGGCCTGCAATCACAGCCCGTGTAAGTTCCTGCAGGCACAGTTTGATGTCTCTGTTGCCCTCGGCCACGGCTGTGGTCAACTCGCGCATTGCGTCTGTCATGGGGCCTATTTTGTGTGTCAGTTTCACCATGTTGATGTGCATAGCACCCATGTGTCTCCCCTGCAGGCGCTGGACACGCAGCATCCGTGTCTCCACCACTCCGTATCCGTGTGCTGGATCATCTGCTCTTTCCACAGCTCTACCTAGGGGCCTGGCCCGCTGCCTGACTCGGACACGTGCTGCTGCTTGGGTGATTGGAGCAATGACTGTCTGTCATGGGACATTTGTGTCAGCTGGCCTCTGCTCTGACTCCATCACCTGCAGGGAGGGGATATTTGCCCTGCGGCTCTGTGGAGTTGGCCGTGGTGGTGGTGGTGGTGGTGGTGATGTCCGGCGTGGTGGTGGTGGTGTTGTCCGACGTGGTGGTGGTAGTGGTGGTGGTGATGTCCGGCGTGGTGGTGGTGGTGATGGTGGTGTAGTGGCTTCAGGTTCCTGCGTGGTCTCAACATCTGTCACCACTGGTGTCTCAGAGATGACGAGGCGTCCGCTGTCATCTGAGTCGAGGGGTGATGCATCTGTATGTGGAACAGTGCATAGTTATTATTTTGCCATGATGTATCAGTGTTGCATGATTTAACCTACATAAAGCAGTTGTTGCACTGACATATGGCCATGTGCAGCTGGTTTCATTTCTATTACATCAGGGGTCAGACACGCACTCATTCATGTTATGACTACAACTCCCATGATGCACTACTCTGGTGAGGGGATATGCATTATGCGCTGCTACGTCTTCACTGTGATTGGCCTGGGGGGATGGCCATGGGTGGACTACACGCTGCATATCTGCGCTGGCATGTATCTTACCTTCTCCTCCTCCTGCTGCGCCGGATGCATCCAATTGAGTGACCCCCAGAACAGCTTCTGGCTCAATTGTTGCCTCGACGAGGTCCTCAAGGGCTGTGTTTGCACTCACGTTGGATGCTCCCCCTCCTGTGCCAGCTGCATCCTTCAACCTTCCCGCAATCCTCTCCTTTGCCCTCTTCCTGAGGTCATACCACCTCTTTTTTAAATCGTCAATGCTGCGGTGGGTGACTCCTACAGCATTGACTCTGTCTTTGATGAGCAGCCACAATTTGCACTTTTCTGCCTCAGGAACTTTTTGGGACAGCCTCCCAAACAGCTTGTCGTGTTTGCTGCTCACCCCCTCGATGAGCAGTTCGAGTTCCTTATCAGAAAACTTTCGTTTTCTCTTCCTGGGTGCCTCCTTGTTCTGGGGTGCATCCTTCTCCATCCTGGTGGTCTGCTCTGAGTTTGAATGTGTTCTCACTCTCTCAATCCTCAGCTCCTGTGCTCTGCCTCCTCCTCTGAGCTCCTCAGGGCACTGAATGAAGCATGGGCTTTGTTGCTTCCTGGTTGTGATGTCATCAGCCTGCTGCCGATGCGACTTTTTAATTTTTCCGGAATCGCTATTACCGAATTCGCTAATACCGATTCGGTATTTGCTACCTCGGTATTTGCTCTTCTTTGAAAAGGTGTCTCACAAACGTGTTTTGCGGTAATTTATGCGATTCGGTATTAAATACCGAATCTGTTGATGCATCGCGGTATGCGACTCCTTATTAGCGATTCCTTAATTTTCGCTAATAAGGACTTGTTTTACCGATTTTTGATGCATATACCCATATGTCTTAAAATGCAACATCTGCCAGCAGATGAAAGACTCCACTGTTGCACGCCCGGCACAGACGCCATTACTACAATCAGACAAACCTCTCGCATGTGTGTACTTGGACCACTGCAGCCCCTTACAAATGGATGGGGCTTACAGATATATCTTGGTTGCAGTGGATTCATGCTCGAGATTCCTATGGGTATGGCCTCAACGGTCGGCTGATGGTCGAACTGTTACAAAAGTTTTGTGAGTCTTTATTGGCACATATGTAGTTAGCACGCTACATTCTGACCGCGGCCCTGCGTTTAGCTCTCGGGCTTACAAATGACCCTGGGCGCAGTTGGCGTAGTAGCCCTACGCGTAGCTACCCAAAGTGCACTTCGCTCTACACGAGCTACACGTAGCTACGTGAACTGCGTAGTGCACTGTGCAAAATGCTGTTCGCACTGACTGCACAGTGCCGGATGCTTGTCCGCACTGTGCAATCAGTGCAAACCGCATCTTGCACAGTGCAAGCGGTCGTTTTCTGCCGCTCGAGTAGATTTGTACTTGAGCTGCAGCTTTCTCAACGTGGACTGGTAGTTTCTCATCGCGAGCGGTCGCGAGCATACGCGACCACTTGCAATGAGGAACCTGGCCTCCTCGCATTGAGAATCTCGCCAGGAGGTTTATTTTCTACGCTCGCGATTGGCAACTTGATGTTGCTGATCGCGAACGAGGAAAAGATTTCACCGAGATGTCATTTTGCTCGCTTGCGGTCACCAACTTGACGTTGAGGACCGCGAGTAAGCAAAAAATGACCGCTCCGCTACCCTACACGTGTTTGCACTGTTCTACGTGCAATTCGCGTAGTGCAAAGTAGCGCAGACTTCGCAAACTACGTGAGCATAGTACTTCGCCCAGGCTTACTTACAAAGAGGCCATGGAAAGAATGGGCATAGCATTGCGGTTCTCATCTCCGTACTGTCATGAAGAAAATTCTGTTGTGGAGAGAAAAAACAGGACTTAAAGTAATCTTTAACAGCTCGGGTATTAGGCAGGGGTGGTAGTTGGGTCACACACCTTTATGGGGTACAGCGGGCGTTAAACAACCATCAAGAAACTCACTAGGGGTTGTCACTCCATATGAGGTCCTCTTTGGGACACGAATGTGGGTACCTGATCTTGATTGTGAAGGAGCAGTGGCGGATGAAAAACCATTTGATATCCATGATCGCTTGGCTGTTTTACAGGATCTAAATGAATCCAGGACAAAACAAAGCAATGTCCATCTAAAGCAGACCGCCACTGAGGAAATCAAGGTAGTCACGGCAAGACCTGTCTGGATCCCAAAAGTCAGGGATCTGGTCATTGAGAAAATTGTGGACAAAAAGGAATTTGGACCTTCTTACAGAAAACCTGTATCAGTCCTTGCAGTACACGGAAGATGAACTGTGCTTCTCCTGCCCCTTGCCGGAAAAAAGGAGAAAAGATTTGTCTCAATCGACTTAATCAACCCACACTATGTGGCAGATACTAAACAGTAGGCCTAGTGGACTCTACTGAGGCAGACGCCTTCCTCTAGCTACAATCCAAGAAGTTCAAACAGAAAGACTCATCACGTTTGAAGAGCCACCTGTAAGGAATGAAGGACTAAGCAACAATGCTATGGAACTTGTTTCACTCGAACCAGACATTCAAATTCAAAATGAAATTCTGATTAATTCACAAGTTGCAATTAGACCTAATAGAGACGTCTACATCAACATGCCTCGTTGAGAGGAAAATAACATTTCAACTAATCCCGATGCAATTCCAACAATTGATCAAACTGCTTTTGGCTACTTCATTAACTTTGATAGGTTTTCCCTGGATCAAAGCCGGAAACTAAATAATAAAAATAGATAATAAATGCAATTTCTAATAATTAAATGTTAGAGGATTCTTCAGACTATGACAAATTGTACTGTTACCAACATTATGGTCATCAATTTCTGCACAAATCCATTTCAGCTAGGAATGTTTTTGAATACCGTCAGTGGGAACATTGCCCAACACCACCAAAAAGTAGTTCACAAAATTTGCATACTTTTCAGGTTACAGTCGAGATGTAAAACCATGAACGACAGAAATATCTCATGATAACTTCTCACAAGGTTAAGTTAATGTTTTTCTGTCAGTCACCCTGTTACCAACCAAGACTGTCAAATTAGCATGTTGGGCTGTTTTTCCTTTGAATTTCTACAGACAGATGGCTTGGTAAACAATCAAATCTACCCCCAACTATGTCACACTTGTGAGGAAGGCGCAGCGGTAGCCGAGGCAGATGGAGATCCAGAGCGGATGCTGTAGGAAGGCTGCCGCAGAGCTGGGAGGAGTGCTGCTGAATGGAACTATTTCAAAAAGGGGGGTGGTGATGGACAAAGTATCTGAGTTAATCAGAACACTCCTACCCAGTCAACAGATCAGGGCTTGATCCATCACCGTTTTTTAGCTCACTGCACCATCCCAGTTCAGAACCTGGCTATATGCAAATTAGTCTGTCCCTGGCCCAGTGCATCATGGGAACAGGGCAGACCAAACTACCAAGCCAATTCTTCACTGGAAAGGAAACAAGCTTCCGGGGACCGGTTTCTGGCATTACAGCCGTCTTCGGCCCGGCTTGCTTGAATCCTGATGGTGCAGTGAGCAAGGGACTCATGTCTGAGCATACCCTTCCACACTTGTGGTGGCCAAAATATTTCAAAAAGGGGGTGGTGATGGACAAAGTATCTGAGTTAATCAGAACACTCCTACCCAGTCAACAGATCAGGGCTTGATCCATCACCGTTTTTTAGCTCACTGCACCATCCCAGTTCAGAACCTGGCTATATGCAAATTAGTCTGTCCCTGGCCCAGTGCATCATGGGAACAGGGCAGACCAAACTACCAAGCCAATTCTTCACTGGAAAGGAAACAAGCTTCCGGGGACCGGTTTCTGGCATTACAGCCGTCTTCGGCCCGGCTTGCTTGAATCCTGATGGTGCAGTGAGCAAGGGACTCATGTCTGAGCATACCCTTCCACACTTGTGGTGGCCAAAATATTTCAAAAAGGGGGTGGTGATGGACAAAGTATCTGAGTTAATCAGAACACTCCTACCCAGTCAACAGATCAGGGCTTGATCCATCACCGTTTTTTAGCTCACTGCACCATCCCAGTTCAGAACCTGGCTATATGCAAATTAGTCTGTCCCTGGCCCAGTGCATCATGGGAACAGGGCAGACCAAACTACCAAGCCAATTCTTCACTGGAAAGGAAACAAGCTTCCGGGGACCGGTTTCTGGCATTACAGCCGTCTTCGGCCCGGCTTGCTTGAATCCTGATGGTGCAGTGAGCAAGGGACTCATGTCTGAGCATACCCTTCCACACTTGTGGTGGCCAAAATATTTCAAAAAGGGGGTGGTGATGGACAAAGTATCTGAGTTAATCAGAACACTCCTACCCAGTCAACAGATCAGGGCTTGATCCATCACCGTTTTTTAGCTCACTGCACCATCCCAGTTCAGAACCTGGCTATATGCAAATTAGTCTGTCCCTGGCCCAGTGCATCATGGGAACAGGGCAGACCAAACTACCAAGCCAATTCTTCACTGGAAAGGAAACAAGCTTCCGGGGACCGGTTTCTGGCATTACAGCCGTCTTCGGCCCGGCTTGCTTGAATCCTGATGGTGCAGTGAGCAAGGGACTCATGTCTGAGCATACCCTTCCACACTTGTGGTGGCCAAAATATTTCAAAAAGGGGGTGGTGATGGACAAAGTATCTGAGTTAATCAGAACACTCCTACCCAGTCAACAGATCAGGGCTTGATCCATCACCGTTTTTTAGCTCACTGCACCATCCCAGTTCAGAACCTGGCTATATGCAAATTAGTCTGTCCCTGGCCCAGTGCATCATGGGAACAGGGCAGACCAAACTACCAAGCCAATTCTTCACTGGAAAGGAAACAAGCTTCCGGGGACCGGTTTCTGGCATTACAGCCGTCTTCGGCCCGGCTTGCTTGAATCCTGATGGTGCAGTGAGCAAGGGACTCATGTCTGAGCATACCCTTCCACACTTGTGGTGGCCAAAATATTTCAAAAAGGGGGTGGTGATGGACAAAGTATCTGAGTTAATCAGAACACTCCTACCCAGTCAACAGATCAGGGCTTGATCCATCACCGTTTTTTAGCTCACTGCACCATCCCAGTTCAGAACCTGGCTATATGCAAATTAGTCTGTCCCTGGCCCAGTGCATCATGGGAACAGGGCAGACCAAACTACCAAGCCAATTCTTCACTGGAAAGGAAACAAGCTTCCGGGGACCGGTTTCTGGCATTACAGCCGTCTTCGGCCCGGCTTGCTTGAATCCTGATGGTGCAGTGAGCAAGGGACTCATGTCTGAGCATACCCTTCCACACTTGTGGTGGCCAAAATATTTCAAAAAGGGGGTGGTGATGGACAAAGTATCTGAGTTAATCAGAACACTCCTACCCAGTCAACAGATCAGGGCTTGATCCATCACCGTTTTTTAGCTCACTGCACCATCCCAGTTCAGAACCTGGCTATATGCAAATTAGTCTGTCCCTGGCCCAGTGCATCATGGGAACAGGGCAGACCAAACTACCAAGCCAATTCTTCACTGGAAAGGAAACAAGCTTCCGGGGACCGGTTTCTGGCATTACAGCCGTCTTCGGCCCGGCTTGCTTGAATCCTGATGGTGCAGTGAGCAAGGGACTCATGTCTGAGCATACCCTTCCACACTTGTGGTGGCCAAAATATTTCAAAAAGGGGGTGGTGATGGACAAAGTATCTGAGTTAATCAGAACACTCCTACCCAGTCAACAGATCAGGGCTTGATCCATCACCGTTTTTTAGCTCACTGCACCATCCCAGTTCAGAACCTGGCTATATGCAAATTAGTCTGTCCCTGGCCCAGTGCATCATGGGAACAGGGCAGACCAAACTACCAAGCCAATTCTTCACTGGAAAGGAAACAAGCTTCCGGGGACCGGTTTCTGGCATTACAGCCGTCTTCGGCCCGGCTTGCTTGAATCCTGATGGTGCAGTGAGCAAGGGACTCATGTCTGAGCATACCCTTCCACACTTGTGGTGGCCAAAATATTTCAAAAAGGGGGGTGGTGATGGACAAAGTATCTGAGTTAATCAGAACACTCCTACCCAGTCAACAGATCAGGGCTTGATCCATCACCGTTTTTTAGCTCACTGCACCATCCCAGTTCAGAACCTGGCTATATGCAAATTAGTCTGTCCCTGGCCCAGTGCATCATGGGAACAGGGCAGACCAAACTACCAAGCCAATTCTTCACTGGAAAGGAAACAAGCTTCCGGGGACCGGTTTCTGGCATTACAGCCGTCTTCGGCCCGGCTTGCTTGAATCCTGATGGTGCAGTGAGCAAGGGACTCATGTCTGAGCATACCCTTCCACACTTGTGGTGGCCAAAATATTTCAAAAAGGGGGTGGTGATGGACAAAGTATCTGAGTTAATCAGAACACTCCTACCCAGTCAACAGATCAGGGCTTGATCCATCACCGTTTTTTAGCTCACTGCACCATCCCAGTTCAGAACCTGGCTATATGCAAATTAGTCTGTCCCTGGCCCAGTGCATCATGGGAACAGGGCAGACCAAACTACCAAGCCAATTCTTCACTGGAAAGGAAACAAGCTTCCGGGGACCGGTTTCTGGCATTACAGCCGTCTTCGGCCCGGCTTGCTTGAATCCTGATGGTGCAGTGAGCAAGGGACTCATGTCTGAGCATACCCTTCCACACTTGTGGTGGCCAAAATATTTCAAAAAGGGGGTGGTGATGGACAAAGTATCTGAGTTAATCAGAACACTCCTACCCAGTCAACAGATCAGGGCTTGATCCATCACCGTTTTTTAGCTCACTGCACCATCCCAGTTCAGAACCTGGCTATATGCAAATTAGTCTGTCCCTGGCCCAGTGCATCATGGGAACAGGGCAGACCAAACTACCAAGCCAATTCTTCACTGGAAAGGAAACAAGCTTCCGGGGACCGGTTTCTGGCATTACAGCCGTCTTCGGCCCGGCTTGCTTGAATCCTGATGGTGCAGTGAGCAAGGGACTCATGTCTGAGCATACCCTTCCACACTTGTGGTGGCCAAAATATTTCAAAAAGGGGGTGGTGATGGACAAAGTATCTGAGTTAATCAGAACACTCCTACCCAGTCAACAGATCAGGGCTTGATCCATCACCGTTTTTTAGCTCACTGCACCATCCCAGTTCAGAACCTGGCTATATGCAAATTAGTCTGTCCCTGGCCCAGTGCATCATGGGAACAGGGCAGACCAAACTACCAAGCCAATTCTTCACTGGAAAGGAAACAAGCTTCCGGGGACCGGTTTCTGGCATTACAGCCGTCTTCGGCCCGGCTTGCTTGAATCCTGATGGTGCAGTGAGCAAGGGACTCATGTCTGAGCATACCCTTCCACACTTGTGGTGGCCAAAATATTTCAAAAAGGGGGTGGTGATGGACAAAGTATCTGAGTTAATCAGAACACTCCTACCCAGTCAACAGATCAGGGCTTGATCCATCACCGTTTTTTAGCTCACTGCACCATCCCAGTTCAGAACCTGGCTATATGCAAATTAGTCTGTCCCTGGCCCAGTGCATCATGGGAACAGGGCAGACCAAACTACCAAGCCAATTCTTCACTGGAAAGGAAACAAGCTTCCGGGGACCGGTTTCTGGCATTACAGCCGTCTTCGGCCCGGCTTGCTTGAATCCTGATGGTGCAGTGAGCAAGGGACTCATGTCTGAGCATACCCTTCCACACTTGTGGTGGCCAAAATATTTCAAAAAGGGGGTGGTGATGGACAAAGTATCTGAGTTAATCAGAACACTCCTACCCAGTCAACAGATCAGGGCTTGATCCATCACCGTTTTTTAGCTCACTGCACCATCCCAGTTCAGAACCTGGCTATATGCAAATTAGTCTGTCCCTGGCCCAGTGCATCATGGGAACAGGGCAGACCAAACTACCAAGCCAATTCTTCACTGGAAAGGAAACAAGCTTCCGGGGACCGGTTTCTGGCATTACAGCCGTCTTCGGCCCGGCTTGCTTGAATCCTGATGGTGCAGTGAGCAAGGGACTCATGTCTGAGCATACCCTTCCACACTTGTGGTGGCCAAAATATTTCAAAAAGGGGGTGGTGATGGACAAAGTATCTGAGTTAATCAGAACACTCCTACCCAGTCAACAGATCAGGGCTTGATCCATCACCGTTTTTTAGCTCACTGCACCATCCCAGTTCAGAACCTGGCTATATGCAAATTAGTCTGTCCCTGGCCCAGTGCATCATGGGAACAGGGCAGACCAAACTACCAAGCCAATTCTTCACTGGAAAGGAAACAAGCTTCCGGGGACCGGTTTCTGGCATTACAGCCGTCTTCGGCCCGGCTTGCTTGAATCCTGATGGTGCAGTGAGCAAGGGACTCATGTCTGAGCATACCCTTCCACACTTGTGGTGGCCAAAATATTTCAAAAAGGGGGTGGTGATGGACAAAGTATCTGAGTTAATCAGAACACTCCTACCCAGTCAACAGATCAGGGCTTGATCCATCACCGTTTTTTAGCTCACTGCACCATCCCAGTTCAGAACCTGGCTATATGCAAATTAGTCTGTCCCTGGCCCAGTGCATCATGGGAACAGGGCAGACCAAACTACCAAGCCAATTCTTCACTGGAAAGGAAACAAGCTTCCGGGGACCGGTTTCTGGCATTACAGCCGTCTTCGGCCCGGCTTGCTTGAATCCTGATGGTGCAGTGAGCAAGGGACTCATGTCTGAGCATACCCTTCCACACTTGTGGTGGCCAAAATATTTCAAAAAGGGGGTGGTGATGGACAAAGTATCTGAGTTAATCAGAACACTCCTACCCAGTCAACAGATCAGGGCTTGATCCATCACCGTTTTTTAGCTCACTGCACCATCCCAGTTCAGAACCTGGCTATATGCAAATTAGTCTGTCCCTGGCCCAGTGCATCATGGGAACAGGGCAGACCAAACTACCAAGCCAATTCTTCACTGGAAAGGAAACAAGCTTCCGGGGACCGGTTTCTGGCATTACAGCCGTCTTCGGCCCGGCTTGCTTGAATCCTGATGGTGCAGTGAGCAAGGGACTCATGTCTGAGCATACCCTTCCACACTTGTGGTGGCCAAAATATTTCAAAAAGGGGGTGCTGAATGGAACTAGCTACACTGATTATATTGATATGGGCGGCCTGCGAGAAGCGAGCCGAGAGGCCACTGGAGGCAGTCTGAAATAGAACAGGGAGACCCGAGCGGCGGAGGTGCTAGGCCTGCAGCAAAAGAAAGAAGTGTTCAGCATCCAGGTCGCCTCCCTCCCCCTTTTCTCCCCCTGCAAAGTCCAGAGGGTCCGGACTACAACAGAGACCACAGCAGGGACTGATGCCCCCCCGGCTGACTGATTGGCGAGGAAGCCCTGCTCTCTATCACAGGATCGAGGACTGAACAACCCTGCCTGTCTAGAGACAGCGAGACCCATGAGGTGGCGGATTCTCAGCTACTCCTGCTGTACGGGACACGGGACTACAGCGACCAGCTACCCTCTCCTGTACCTGGTGGCGCACGGCCGCAGTGTCATCGAATAGCGCCAGGAGGCGCTTAAAGGCGGCCGAAAGCCAGGACCAAGGCTAACCCCCCTAACCTGACATAAGTGTTCCTGCCTGTGGACCCCGGACTGTGGACTGTGGACTAGGGACCGAATGTAACAGAAAAGTAAGCCCATTACACTGTTACCTTGTGTACAGAAACATTCTGCTAAAATCTCTCTTTTACTTAGCCGTGCTGTCATAGACAAGTATTGAATCATGCCTAAAAGGAAGATGAACCAAGCAGCAATTAGCGCTAACGTAGAGGCACAGCCAGTGGGCCAGACATCTTTACTGTCCTACCTCACAGGGGGCATGGGGGCCATTGAAGAACAAATAAGCACAGTTGAGGAGTCTTTATCAAAGGGAAGGCGGGCCCCAGTAAGGGAGGTGGGTGGACTCACTGCTAACAATTCACCATCTCACACAGAGAATAACTCCATGGTAGATTCTACAATTGGCTCCGTACAGGATACCTTGGCTCTTACAGTCCAGAGTGACCTGAGCGAGTCGGTAGAAGACATTCAACCACCTCTGAAGCGTAGCAAAAACCCAGGAAACACGGAGGGCCCTTTTATACAGAATATTAAAGACAAGACTCGGTGAAGAGTAAAAAGAGTGCACAAGGCAAAAAAAGGACGGGCCAGGGCAAAATGCCATTACAATCCACTCGTAAAAAATCCTTGCCCCTAGAAAACCTACTATCCATGGACAGTTGGCGAGTCAATCCTTAGCTTTGGATAAATTATCAAAAAGCATTGAGGAACTGCATAGATTTGTAGAGAGTGCTTTGGGGAAACTAACTGAGAGAGTGGTAAAAACCAGCATAAATAGACAGGGCAATTCAGCGCATGCTAAAGAAACCATTCCTACGAGTGGGTTGCAAACCTCAACCCACACAGATACCCCAAACCCATTGACCAGGGATATTACCCCTAGATCACAGATATACGAACCTAATGTAGGTAGGAAAGACCAACACGCCTTTTCTGAGATTAATAGGTTGGTGGGGAAAAAGAATGGACACAAAAATAGGCTAGGATCAAATGGAATGGATCTAAGTAAAACCTGGGAGACATATACACATACTTGCCTTGAACTGCCCCCGGATGCTACACCATGCGTGGTAATCTTGGCTAATGTACCAGTATTGAGATCTCCTGATCTAGAAACATGGGTTGAACTCCGTAATAAGTCCCTTCACTGGTTGGGAAGGCATAGTGGCCTTACCGAGGTTTTATTCAAACACTTTAAAATGGCTAGACGGGTTATATGGGTGGGCAAAGAAAGAAAGCGCTAAAGGGTGACTGTGTGGTTCTGACGTTCAGTGACCCCAGACTAGTGTATAGAAATATTACCTTTAGCAATGATGAAATCAACGTATTGCCGCTAGGAGCTTTTTACCCACCTAATACTGGTTCTATTCGCCCAAAGGCAAATATCCCAATGCAGGCCCTCTTTTCAGAAAATCTACAAGGGATTCTCATAGGGGACCTCCAGGTGGTGAAAACATTTCATTGTATAATCGTTTTGAACCACTTACGGATCTGGATGAAATAGATTGACCAAACGTGATCACAGAGAGGGAGGCTAATAAAAGTAAAATGGCCACACCTTTAATAAAGGGGAAACATGCAGAGAATAAGGGACTAGAACTCAATACTCAAACTAGGAAGGTATTCGAGCAATCGCTGCCCGAAGATGCCAGCAGGGCGGGGGAGGTCAGAAGCTTAGTCTCTGTAAATAGTCCAAGCAAAAATAACCAAATTAAGTATACTGGAATACCCACTCAAGAGGTACATGTAGGTGAGGTGATTATTTCAAAATCGTCTACATTATGTAAAATTCTAACATGGAACATCGCTGGTTTAGCTGCAAAAGTGAAGGACCCCCAGTGGTTAATTCATATTAATGACCATGCCATAATCGGCCTCCAGGCAACTTGGGTAGTAGAGGAGATGCATATAATTGGCTACAAAACATTCAATACTCCGGCATGCATCAGCAATCATGGTTGTAATAAAGGAGGTTTATGCACCTATGTTTCCAATTCGGCAGGGGTCAGTCACGTGCACATTAGAGAATCCAGTGAGTATTACCAGATACTGACCATGAATGTGGGTGAGAATAGGGATGCAGATCTGATAAACTTATACAATAATATCCCCGCAGCCCAGAAAAAGAATGTCCTAACTAATTTAGGCACATCGATAAAAACACTTGAGGAAAAATGCTTATTATCTGGGTGGGAGATTTCTACTGCACCTTGTGCCAATTTAGCGAACAAGGCATCTGTGGGTTGGGTTATGACAAGGAAGATACACCCACTCATCTATCACATACACTCTTGGGTGAACTATTGAATGATATAGTTTTTCAATTTGACCTTGGCTATGCTAATGAACTGAGATCTCCCTCTATCCCGTTTAAACCAACTTTTAATGGAAGAGGGTGTAACTCAACAATTGATTTCGTCCTAATTTCTTTTTTTTTTTTTTTTTTTTAAAAACCTTTATTGTGCACTGATGGTTTACAGCTACGGGCCCACAACCAATCTGTCCGGCCTCGAAAATCAAAGCATTGCACGTAAAACAACCATAAGAAGCTCAGCAGACCCCAAAAAACAAAAACAGCAATATTCGAAATCTCACATAAGGGGGAAACGACCACTGAGTTCAGGAGTAAATAAGGTTCATTTTCTAAATAATAAGATAAGAAGGATCAGAGACCATGCAGTCCATCAAAAAAGGAAAAACAGAGTGGGCAATGTACACAGCAGGATATCGACAAAGCAAAGGAGTCACAATCGGGAAACGACCCAACATTGTACTGGTCAGGAGAAAAGAACGTACACACAAAGGTCGTACCCAACATTACCCACCACACACACGTAGAACCACCTCAAGAATCAGAATGCGGACACCTAAAAGAAAAACGCAAGTGGCATAACACCCAGTCTCTACACTGACCCAAGATAAGGAAGAAAAAGGAAGAAGAGCGGAAAAAAGGAGAAAGAAAAAAAGGCCCATAGAAACCGAAACTGACAAAAACAAAACCCCTCCCCCCAACCCCTCACCCTGCACGCATGTAGAGGCTACGGCCTACCCCCCCGACAGTGTGCCTGTCGCCCAAAAACAAGTACCCGAAATATAGAGAGAGAGAAGAAAAGAGAAGAAAGGAAAAAGAGTATTTATAACAAACTGGAGGAGGGCTGATCACACACGCAGGCTCCCGGTCTCCCCGGCCATGTATATATCGTCTACCCCACAAGCCACAGTAAACAACAAGAACTGAATAATACGGTAAGTAATGGGGAGAACCATCATGTACAGCTCCAAAAAGTATAAAACAGGAACGCGCAAAACCGCTCCTCCGCCAGCTAAACAAAAGTCAATCGATAAATAAATTCACTTAGCCCTGGCCCGATCTTATAAGCCCCTCGAGGTTAGCTCGCCAAATAAATCCCATCGCAGACGATCTAGGAGAGCAGAATGTCCACACCTGATAAAAGAGCAACATGGTAACATAAAATGGACGCAGCCGATCAACGACAGAGTCATCTTCACTTACAGCCCTCTTCCCCAGGTCCGACTCAGAACGCGTAGCCCACAGCAAGCATACAAGGGCGAGGAAGAAGGAAGCAGCCATAGGAGTCAACAGTGGTGGGAACAATGTCTGGGTCAATAATGGCAGTACGATATGCGAGGCCACCATCCCCTGCCGGGAAAGGAATCCTTCAGGATAGTAGAGGTGGACAGACATCTGTTCACGAGCACCAACAAAGTCTTGGGTCTTCCGATCTCCATCGCACCCATGCGCAGGCAAAGTACTCCCCTCAAAAACAATAAAGGGCCATCCCTCACGTACCGGAGCGCCATCCGACCAGAATCGCCCCGGTATGGGCGTAATATCGTCAAGCATCCTCCCCAACGCCTGGGAACCAACCTGCAAAACGAAATGTAAGTCATCGAGAGCAGCCAGAAGATCAGTGTGAGAGAACGTGGGCTGTGTTTCCATCAGCATAGCACCTCTCGGCAACTCGCAGTCCCAAGCCCAGTGTGATTCAAGAGGCAGGGAAATGTGCTGCATCTCGTTCCGACCGCCATTAAACAGGTCCATCTTGTGGGGAGAGTGAAGGCAGGACAAAGACGGGTACGGCTCGGACACACAGCAATCCGACACCCGGGGGGGCCGCGAAACTCACATCCAGGGAGCGGTACACAGTAACGGCAGTCCCCACTCCGAATCAGCGCCAGCGTCAAAACCGGGAGGGTCCCAGAAACACCGGGCAGAATCGAAGGCAGAGCGGAGACAACGTACCCACAGCGCACCTCAAACAAACGGCAGGTCCAACGAGCCCCCACCTCGAGGAAGCAGTCCGGTAGCGTCTTCTTCGAAAACCAGAGCTCATGCCAGAAATGTTCCCCCACGGTGATCACAGCGTCCGGCGGACCGGCTCCGCCGAGGCTCGGCCGGCCGTTGTTGACACGCTAACACCCGGCCATATTGCTCGGCCGAGGTCGCGGTTTCAGGATCGCTGGGGCCGCAAATCAGTCTTGCGGATATCTCCGGGTAGAAGGCCGCCAGAGGCTGCGGGATTGCGCGTGCGATGTCTACGCAAATTCACCGTCACCCCGCTACCTTGCAATATCAGGATCATGAACAGGATGTCCGTGCGGGGTGCGGAGGCTCGAGGAGCCGGGATCCTACACTTCCAGTCCGGTCGCCATCTTGGCTCCTCCTCTCGTCCTAATTTCTAACAGATATTTCCCGAGTGTAACCTCTTGCAAGACCCTTGATATTATAATGAGTGATCACTATCCTATTAGCCTAGATCTCTCCTAGAACTCTAGGAGTTGGCCTAACGGCTAGGGCGCTCGAACTCGGACCTGGGGATCTGGGTTCGAGTCTCGGTAACGACACCAAAACCTCCTGTGATTCTGGGCAAATCACTTAATCTCCCCGTGCCTAAAAAATGAAAGTGTGTCCTCATCTAACGTAACTGGAAAATATGTAAAGCGCTCTGATACCTGATTCGGTTCGGGTCTAGTTCACGCTATATAAAATTCTGCACAAAAAAAAAAAGTGGCCTGCAGAAAAACCCTGATAGGAATCCGTCATACAAAACTGATATTTATTTTGCCAGTACAAATGGATACACGTTAAATTGGGCAAAAGTGGATCCTGGAGCATTTCTCACAGGCTTGATTAATAATTGCTCAGAAGAAGTAGCGACATGCCTCTCACAAGATAGGGAGGATAAAGAAATATTCATTGCCTTTCTTAAAATCATTGCTGAGGCTAGGAAGCTATTAACAGGGCAAAAACGCCAAAGACAGCAATTTAAAAAAGGCCTTGCATGCTGAACCGAGATGCAGGAACAAAATAAGGCAGGCGAGATCATTGTATAATTTGGCCAAGAAAACACGTAGAGCAACTCTAAAAAGGGAGGCGTGGGATGCCCTACACGAGGCCTGTGTAAATAAAGATAACACTGGCTTCTGGAAAGCGGTCAATGCCCCTTTTTTTAATAATAGAGAGACAAACATCATAGATATGGCCATTACTGGCGACACGTGGGTTGACTTTTTCTCAGGGCTCTACTCAGACGAGACCAGAGATGACAATGTGATAGCGACAGCTGTATGGAAAACAAATTATATTATTGACCAAGGACCATTTCCCCTAGAAATCCAGATTACCTTTGAGAAAGTAACTAAGGCAATTAATGATAGTACCTCAAGAAAAGCACCAGGGCCAGACGGCATCCCGTGGATGTTTACAAATCTAATCTAGGGCTATGGGCACCGCTTTTAACTCATGTATTAACTAGTTGCATCCATCATGGGTTTCCTCCAACTTGGACGGATGCCATAGTGATACCCATATTCAAGAAAGGGAACAGAAACAAACCTAAATGTTATCACCCGATATCTTTACTAGATGCCTTTATGAAAATAGCTTGGAGGGTTATTTTAAACAAACTTGAAACCTGGGTCGAAGAGACAGGTGTTTTATTAGTTTTCCAATATGGTTTTAGACCAGGTTTAGGCACTATTGAACAAGGATTAAATCTGTCCCTGATCATTGATAAATATACAAAAGCTAAGAATGGGAATCTTTTTCTCACTTTTGTGGACCTAAGATCCGCCTTTGATTGTGTCAAACACGTCATGCTGTGGGAAACCCTTAAAGATCTAGCACTGGACCTACCCCTGTTGCTGTTTATAAAGGAATTATATAGGGGGGCCGGCGCGAGGGTACGGTATGGGAAACAGGGAGGATGCTCAGCCAAGTTCCCCATAAAACGGGGGTAAGGCAGGGGTGCATTCTTGCCCCCTTGCTCTTGAGTTTGAGTTTAAAAAATTCTTATATAGCGCTCTTACACCAGCGGTTTCATGGCGCTGTAACTGGCAGATCTCCACGAAAGACAGGGAAGGGAGGTCGGGTAACAGGGAATTAAATGAAAATTTTACTGAAGAAGTAGGCTTTAAGTTTCTTTCGAAACTGGGAATATGGGGTTAAAGATCTAAGATCAAGGGGTAATGAGTTCCAAAGGGTTGGGGCAAGGGTCGCAAATTTTGAGCCCCCCCACTTTTTCCGGCGAAACCGGGGAACCATCAGAAGGGATTGAGAAGAAGATCGGAGCTCCCTCGCTGGCAAGTAGGGGATAATCTCCGAAGAAATAAATACTGGGGCCGTACCCAATCGAGCCTGGTAAGTAATAGATGCAAGCTTGAATTGGATACGTTCCCGAACCGGAAGCCAATGTAAAAGTTTCAGAAGGGGGGTGACATGTGAGGATTTAGGAAGGTTAAAGACCAGCCGCGCCGCCTGGTTTTGGATCATCTGCAACCGCCTGAGACTATATGCAGGAATACCCGCATATAGGGCGTTGCCATAATCCAGGCGGGAGATGACCATCGCAAGGATGATCAACTTCAAGGCCTCAAAGGTGAAAAATCGAGAGACCTTGCGGATGGTACGAAGAGACATATAAACTCTATATAAACAGCGTAGGAAAGTACATGAGCACGTTCCAACATGATCATCCTATCATCAGGGACGCCCCTGTTCCCATATTATTATACGCGGATGACGCTGTCATAATGTCATGGGCACAGCTGGGCTTTCAAAGGTCGGACTCAAATTTTGTTACTTACATGACGGAGCGGGGCCTAAAGGTAAATGTCGCAAAAACATTCACCATGAGCTGTGGAACAAAAACGAAGAAGACATGCGACATTTACATTGATAATAAAAAAATCTTGAGCATGGATAGCTTCTCCTATCTAGGTATAACTTTGGATAGAAAGGGCTTGTGGAAAGCGACCATATACAGCAGGAAGCTGACTCTCTCTCGAGCCATAGGAGTGGTTACTAATTTTTCAAAAAAATTAGGGGGAAGACCTGTCCCTGAGTTGCTGTCAATTTATAAATCTAAATGCACCTCGACAGGGACATATGGGGCTGGCATATGGGGTATTGAACGTGTTGAACAACTACAACTCTGTGAAAACGCTTTTTTGCGTTATTTACTGGCAGTTCCAAGTTCAACTGCCACTTATTGCTGTCATAGAGAACTTGGCCTTGTACATATTTCAGACACTATTAAGATTATTCCACTTCTCCTATGGCACAAGGCATGGGTGTCTTTAGAGATGGGTTTTAATAGGGACGTAATTAAAGATTGCCTAAAACTGGATGGGGTGGCAAGCCTTTCCTGGATTAGTTATATAAAAAGCATGACATACGATATAGGCCATCCAGAATACTTTAATAATCCCATCACTTTGGAATCTGTTTCTAGAAAATCCCTTAAGACTCACTGCCTTAAACATCTACAGGATAAACGCTGGTCTATTGAGAGAGAAAAGAAATCGGGTATTGAAAATCACTTGATGTCCACTTCCCCAGGTATGTAACCCTACTTAACATTGGTACAGAGTAGCCATTCCTGTATGCTTTTGGCCCGCTTTCGCAGCGGGTCTTTCTTTAGGATGGTCACTTTTCCTGATGTCAACGATTGGTCAGAACATCATCCTATCTGCCCATGCGATGACACCTCTAAACTGACCACAATGCACTACACCTTATTTTGTAAATATAATATTGTTCCGAGGAAACATTATTTACTGCCCATCCTTAGAAGTGGGAATTTAAAACAATGCAGAATAGCCTTTTTAAGAATACAAATGTTGGAAAATGAATTCATCATCGTAGCTACCTCCTCCTTCCTAAAGTTTGCCATAAGGTTCAGGCACTCTATGTGAAACTCTTGGGAATGTCTGGTATTTTGTTTACCCCTTCTTGTATATATATATGGAATTCTGATATGTTTCTATGATTTTTTAAGTGGATTGTATTTTTTAATTATACTGCTGTATGTGGGAAATGGGATTTGTTTTTAAACTACTGTTTTTATATTGTGCTTTTATGATTTTATGACATGAAATCGAATAAAGCTGACTTTGTATTTGTATTGCATACTTTTCAGGGTTTAACACCACAGATCCAGCCTCATTTTATTATAAGGTTGTACCAACATCAGCACTGAAAATTATGTTGACAAACATTAAACAGATTTACTCTGCTTCCTTTTTGGCCCAATTGTCTGAACAGGGTTTCAACCTATGGAAAGGCAAAATTGACTCAAAATCAATTTGGGGTTCAAGGATCTGGCAAGTCCAGGGTACAGAGGCACTATTTAGAGCATGCCTCATTCCACAGCAGATGATCTTTTTAAATGATACTGTGCAACGGACATCCTGTCTTGGAATTGCCAAGATAAAGGACCTGAACACTCCAAACTTTCCTACACCAACACAGGGATGGCAGAATTCTTCTACAAAGGAAGGGGCAACAGTTGGTGACGTACTAAAGTACAATAGATCAGACCCAAATTGGAAGAAGTGGGTGGTTTGGCCCTTAGACACATACACATGTCATAAATGGTTCCTTCACATCACCAAGGCACTCAGTATCCACAGGCCAGACCCACATTATGTACAGAGAGAACACTCAGCGGTAGTGACATCCTATAGTGTTGGGAAGTTGTGCCTAGAATGGCTAAAAACCTCAACACTTGCAGAAGTGAAACAACACTTATCTTTACTCTCACAAGACATGGATCTTAGGGACTTTTTACTAGGACCTAGGAAACAACGTCAAAAACGTTTCATATATGCAGGCATTTATGCTGCCTGTAATGACATCTGGAGGATTTCCCAACAAGAAGCCACAGAAAGAATACGGGAAATAGACAGTATAAACTTAGAAAAAGCTTTAGCTGTGGTGGATAATGGGTTAACAACTTTGACCTCCAGAGTATATTCATTAGCAACATTGTATCTTCTGCTATTGACATATTGGAACAGGATTTAGACATTTACAACACGGTCAATCACAGTTATGTTCTATTATGTTATTGAGCTGGACGCTGCAATCTTTGTGTGCAGGCTTTGTGCCTTGGCGTTTTATAAACAGTACGTCTCTGTTTTCAGAATTCAATCTAACTGATATACAGATAGAAATGGCACAAACAGGAGCTAAATATACAATGATGCAAATTGAAAAACTGGACAGGCTACCATACACAGTGGCTGAATTACCATCCACTGAGTGGCTAATCCAGTTTCACTAATGCCTTGAGCAAAAGCAGGCAGGCAGATATGAATAATTGGGTAAAGAATACATTAAGAAATCCTGAGATTTACCATATAGATTTCAATGCCGGAGTGGGGATCGAGAAGTGTTTCTTAGTGGTACTAACTGCAAGAGCGTTTTAAGCGGTTCTCTCATGTGCCAAGATATAATTTTTCACGGGGCCTGTAATGTTTCAGTTTCTAATCTGTCTTGCCACCTCAAAGGAACTCCAGCTGCCGTGATCACACAGCGTTTAAGTTACTTTCGAATGGGAGTTACTTGATGCTGAGCGATCAAGGTTGTTGTGGGATGCTCCCGGGCATTGCATATCTGGTCACCCTGAACACCAGGGTTACTTGCTGTATACAAGTATTGTTTCCTCCGACAAATACAGTCAGGGAGGCGCTAGTATGGCCTTCACTGAATGTTTCTTTTGTACAGTTAGATGCTTTGAGCAGAATGAAAGCCATGCTTTTACAGCAAACCGTGCAGTTCGAGAAACCTTTGAACTTCAGGTTGCAAGGACCTCTACAGAGATACAGGCACTAATGCGTACTAACTGCCCCCGACATTTCGTAGAAAGTATGTGTCGTATCGTTAATCTGTCCGATACGTGCATTATTGTACACCTATTTAAGATCATAGGGTCAGTATTCCTTAACACCTTCCAGACCATCCTCTGAGTTATTCCTAACTTTATACACTCCGTACTTGGAAGCATTTTGGGGGTCTACCTCTTATACTGCTTGCTGTTGCTGGAATCCTGATTGTGGTTTACCTGCTATGCAATGGACAGCCCATCCGCCAGCGAAATTGCAAAAGATCTCCTGGAAAGATATTACTGTGAGCACATGGTACAACATCTGGGTGCATTGCGCCTTGAGAACTAAGTGCTCCTTGGTTCCTGTCATTCAGACCAGTCTTCGAAGACTGCATCACACCTGTTTTCTGATGCCTGTTTTGCGGAGGAGAATGCCAGTTGGACATGTGTCTGACACCTCTAACGGAGACGCCAGCAGACTTAGACTCTAGGCTGGAATCACTGCGGTCCCATGCTCGACTCTGTCCTCAGCGTATTCCCATCTTAATGCATGCATTCCTCGAGGATCCGCTGGTGCCCTTAACTGAGTTGGATTTCAACTCCACCCTTGGCACCGAGGTATCAACTCCAGCACTGGCTGCCTCACCAACAACGGTTGGCAGCACTGAGTTTAATCGAAGCACTCTTGACGACAATGTTTGTCCCCTACAGCAGCAGGCAGGGACAATGTTATGTCTCCCAGCTAGGACATATAATCTAAATCTGGCTCACCGCGTGCTGGGAACGAATTCAGTTTTTATTCCCCCTTTTTCTCCAAATAATTTTTTTCAAATTGACACTTTCTATAACAAAGCATGGCCTTCTAAGTACGCTTGTAGTAGTTCAACTTGTGTGATCGAACTCATTTAGAACTGTGATTTGCAGAACTTTCACAAAGTAAATTTTTCCTCATTTTTAAACTGTTTTTAAATGATATTTTAATGTGTTTTTAGAAACATTTTAAATGACTGCTTGATAATTTTCTGGACTGCCACAGTTATAAATGTGTATCTCAATTGTGTATTATTATTGTTAAGTATTAGATGGAGTGGGTGTTATATTTCATATTGGTACCCTAATATAGGTCCAGGGAACATCGTACGCTTTCCCTACATCATCTTCCCGTCATTTCATATGAACGAGCCTTATAAGGACATAACTCCAAATAAGGACAGAATGCCTTATAGGGACATGACGCCTTATAAGGACTGCAGCATTTTATGGTCTAAACCTTTCACCTAGTTCCATGCCGGGGGTGGGTTTTTCCCAAGCGATATTGCAATGGGCTCATCCTTAGCACATATGAACAATTTAATATGGGGGTATACTTCACCTCTTCCATCGACGCATATGGTTTAATCCCCAACGTCATACTGAACAATGGACAACACACACACAGGGGACTGTATAAATACAGCACCTCTTGCTATCAGTAGGCAGGAGGGAACCGAGACTTCAAGGCCAACACACTGACCAGAGACGCTGCGGTTCCGACATGCAATCGCTCCAGCTGACAGTGGTCCGACTATCCCTTGCGGGGTGTCCAACTCAAGTCCAGAACGAAGTCCCACACTCTCACTATTCAGGTAATGGGGTTCGACTAAATTCTAGCGGGATTCTTGGCTCTTAGTCTCTTAGACACTTAGGGCCAGATCTAGGTAATTCTGAAATACCGAGTCCTTAATAGCGATTTTTACCGAATCGCTATTAAGGACTCGGTATTTCCGATGTAGGTAAAAATCTGTAAAAAAAACTGATTCGGTAATAATCGCTAAAAATTTGCGATTTCCGACAATTCGCTAAATAAATTACCGATTCCCATTACCGAATTGGAATCACCGATTCTGTAATACCGATTTGGTAATTAGCGAATCGGTATTTAAAAATATCTGTAATTGTCGAATCAGCCAATCCTGTGCTTCCACATGACCTCACAACCAGGTAGTGGCCACACCCATGCAGGTGCTCTGAATCTGTAGCTGTTAGAGAGACAGGGAGCAGGAGCAAGAGTAGAGGAGCTGGACAGCCACCACCCAGCTAACACATAGGAACTGCAACATGGCCTCACAGGAGAAGGGGAAGGATGCTGGCAGAAGGAAAAGGAAGCACACGTTTAGTGAGAGGGAGTTGGAGGTCCTCATAGAAGAAGTTGTCAAAGACCACGACCAGCTCTTTGGCAAGAGATCACTGAACGTCCCCGAGTCTCAAAAAAGTAGTATTTGGCTGGTAATCCAGCAGAAGATCAACGCAATTGGCTTCACACATCGCACAACTGAGGACTTAAAAAAGCAATGGTATGACCTGATGGCACGTGCGAAGGAGAGGGTGGCTGACCGGCAGAAACAACCGGGGAAGACAGACGGGGAAGCTCCACAGCGCCTGCTCCAACTGCCCTAGAGCAAATGGTTGAGTCCACCCTCCAGCCAGAGAGCATCAGTGGCAGCGGGGACGTGCATAGCTCCGCAACAGCATCCAACAGACAAGGTAAGATGCATGCACAGCATGCTGTCTCCCCTCCCTAACCCCAATCCCCCTGCAAGAATCCCACTTCAGAACATGTTTTGTGCAAGATCAGCAATGCATCATGGGAGATGTAGTCCCTATCAACTAGTAGCAAATCAGCCAGTCCCCAATAAGCATAGGCATATCACACACATCAATAGATGAGATATCAGAGGACAGACTGCTAGAATGTCAGTTGTGAAATTTATTTGCAGACAAATGCTGGAAGAAAAGTGAGTAATAGTACATTCTGTATCCACAGGCGGAACAGCGCCCCAGGCTGCAGGAGGGGAGACTGGCGATCCCTCCAGGGAGGAAAACCCAATTGAGGAGGAAGTCATCTCACATGCAGACACTACACCAACATCCCCACCACCACCACCACGATCAAGGAGGTACACAGTGGCTAGACTCCAGAAGATAGATGCCACAGAGGAGGACAGGCAGGAAGCCCAAAAGACCACGCCGGGCGATGACACACAGGCATCTGGGACACAGTCCCCCGTGGAGGAAACAAACCCAGGTTGTTAAAGATCAATTCAAAATGGTCAGGCGCTTTCAGTAGATGTTTCCTAAGTTAAATTTGCCCGGCGTAAAACGCCTCTAATACCATACGAAGTTATTCAATAAAGAGGCAGGCGCTGGAGACAGGAAGACAGGAAACAAGTTTATTCCGTCGGAGTAGAACACATCAGATCAGACAACAAGGTATCGTCTCGAGGTGCTCTCTCAACCTCTCTGAGACCTGGTCTTTTATCCCCTGGGTTAAGACATGTATTACAACAAGGGCATTGTGAAGTATGAGAACGACATCCCCGGCACCCCCCCAGTTCCGGCCCATTCCAACACATGACAACAGTAGAAGCCCTTTCCCCTCATATGATTGGGAGGGGGTTATCACGCAGCTGAATGTTCTGCCGATTCCTTTGGAATGTGTGCGCCTGATCGAATCTCAGGGGGTGGGGACGTCATGATCAATAGTGGTCTCTTTCAGGAGAGGCGAGTGCATACAGTAGTGGGCAATAAACTGTATCCTCGGGCTAAGGGATGACCAGCGGTTCGTACAGGCAGTCGGGCTCAGAGGAAGGGGTCATCAAAGGAGGGGTATTCATGGACGGAAAGGAGGTGTGATTCCCTGAGACAGAGTCATGGGGGGGGGGTTCATGACTTGTGCATGAGAGCGCGGGGGCAGCCAGGAGGCGCGGGGAAGGCTTGCAAGGTTCAGGGAAGTGTGCTGACGGGCGATCGTGAACAGGGAGACCATGGTACCTAAATGGCTATCGTGTATGCTCATACGTGAGTCTGCAAGATGGCGTAGATGATGTTCAATACACGAACTAAAATTCCACAGTCTTCCCTTTAACATGTCTCGCCAGCTTGTCAGTTCGGATCAATCCCCATGAGACCACGCACCTCTATCTCGTATAGGGGACTCATGTGCTCAGTTTTAAAGTTCAAAGTCTTTGGGCACATACAGTTGGAAATGAGTGCACATAAATGTGGTAAACATTGAATACCTAGGCAACACCCACATAGTATCATGATTGGTATCAATAAAAACGTGAACAATCTCCATCCCCAGTTCTTCAAAGTGTCCCAGAACCAGCCTCCAAGCGACCATCCTTCCTGCTCCTGGTGAACCTCCGAGGACAGTCTGTGGAGGTGTTCGATTGCTTTGTAGACTGAAGGTGCGTTATCTGGCACGTAGGTGCAACAGCTGGAGCCGATGATGCGGCATGCACCTCCACGGTCGGCCAGAACCACATCTAGAAAAAGACGGTTTTGAAGAGCCACCAGGCGGACTGCCTGAAGCTCAGCCGTGTTGTTGGCGAGGATGCCAGCGGTGATGTTAATGGTTGTTTCTAATGCCTGAGTCAGGTGTCGGATAGCGCGGCTATGCGCCATTGGTCCCCACAGAGGAACAAGTCCCTTTGCTGCATCCAGGAACTGTGCTCCGGTGGAGTCGGCTTGTTCAACATCTCCGGCGCGCTTTTGCCGGTGGTGGTTGGCTGAAGCCACATACGTGGGAGGAAGAATGAAGGCGATGTAGCACGTACCCCTCCAGCCTCTTGGGAGCCAAGTGTAAGCTTTGGTGCCACAAACAAAGTACATATTCGGGGAAGCAACAAAGGAGGGGGGGTCAGCTGAGACCAATGTTTTGGTGATGGGACAAGAACTGTGACCCACCAGCTGTGTTCCTTGTCCTTCGAGGCATACGAGTCCTGTGACATTGATGACAGACAGGGCCACGGTCAGGGTGGCAGCCGTTTGTTTCCGTAGGTGGGAGAAGGTGGGTCTGGCTGGATTGTGGAGCACTTGCATTTCGACCCTTTCTTTGGCAGGGATGTTCGTAAGGAAGGTTGAACCTGAAATTGCAGGACAAAAGGGAGCAGACATCTTTCCTGTTTTGTTCAGCCAGAACCCATAGTAGAAGTGTGACACTGTTTGACCAGAAGTGGCGTTGTCCTTGTGGCTTTCCTGCATTAGGATCAACCAGGCGAGGCAGGAGCCGTGAACTGAGAAAGGAGAAGGGATGAAGGGGATGGAGTGTCCGGTAGCATGTGGGAGCAACCCACAGATCCAGCAGTTCGTGGCATTTGCAGCAAGGTTGTGCTGGTGCAACAGTTGTACGAAGGAATTGTTCCAGAACTCCCTACGCCTTTCTCGGAGCTGAGGTGAAAGGGTGATCAGGTGGTGCTCTTTCATGGTGGTTGGCTGGACAGTGGTTGGCAACATCTGGTGAGCGGGTGTGCTTTCCTCCAAGATCCAGAAGGAAGTCATGAGGAGGAGGCAGAAGAGGAAGACAATAAAGAAAGCGATTGTCTTTGATTTGTGCAAATTGTCAGTCTTTGGGTTCCTGTAGTGGGTATTTCCTGTTGCTTCCGACGTCTTCTTATCTGGCGCTTCCATCATCTTCTTATCTGGCGCTTCCATCATCTTCATCTTCAAGGTGCTCGGTAGTGGGCAGAACCACAGACTTTGTTTAGCTTCTCTCCGGGTAACCCTTGGTTGCTTTGGGTCACCGTTCTGAGATTTTTAACTTAGTCAGTGGCCTACTTAGCCGAAGCTCCCTCCTTTCGACGCAGGAAATACCCTTCTCGAGATGGCACAGTGGGATCAGAGTGTTTTGCAAGTTCAAGTGCCTCGGTATCGGGATAGCAGTTCAGTGATGGTCGGTCTTTGTTCAGGAGCTCTTCTTGGGTGCTGACGTTGTCTGTCGTGGCCAGGGTCAAGGAAACCTTCTTGCAGTGGTGTGCATGCAGCCAGTTCTTTTTCCCCTCCACTCGAAGAGCCGTCCGAGTGGTGATCAGTACTTGCCAGGGGCCCGTCCACCGGGGTTCCAGACTCTTCGTTCGTTGAAAGTTCCGGATTAGGATGTAGTCCCCCGGTTGGATATCGTGACCGGGACCCCTGGAAGCATCGGGGATGGCCTGCTGCACCTGTTGATGAATGACAGACAACGTTTTAGTTAATTTGCATAAATAATCTGACAGCAGGACGTCGGGGACGTCATGAATGGAGGTCGGTTTGGGGGCAGTCCAGAGGTTTATAGGCCGCCCAAACACAACTTCGTAGGGGGTCAAGTGGTGCTTAGTGGGAGTGGAGCGCATCGATAGTAATGCCAGTGGAAGGGCATCTGGCCACTTAAGTCCTGTGGTGGCCACTATTTTTGACAGTTTCAGTTTCAGTGTAGCGTTGTGTCGTTCAACCAGGCCAGCAGATTGGGGGTGGAAGACTGCGTGGAACCTCTGTTTTACCCCCAACCCCTTCAGGATTAGTTGGATAACTTCAGCTACGAAGTGGGGGCCATTGTCGCTCCATAAAATTCGACAAAGGCCGTAGCGAGGGAAAAACTCTTTCAGTAGTACTTTGGCAGTAGTCATGGCAGTGTTATCACGGGTCAGATAGGCTTCCACCCATTTGCTGAAGGCACATACAATGACCAATACGTACTTCAAGCCTTGGCACCTCTCTAATTGGATGTAATCCATCTGAAGGACCTCAAAGGGGTGGTCGGGGATCCCAAACCCTCCCCGGGGTACCACAGTTCCTTTCCCGGGGTTGTGTTGTAGGCAGATAAGGCACTGCTGGACCAGGCGTTTGGCTGAGTCGGGGATCTTGTTGTTGTGCCAGACTCTGGAGATGAGTTCAATCATGGGGGCAGACCTATGTGTGCAGGGGAGTGTGCCATGGTCAGTATGGGGATCAAGTATGCATCAGGCAGCAACCATTTGTTCGTGTCTTTTGTCCGCCAGCAGTCCTCATTGTCCCTTAGACCCACCCGCGCCCACTCAGTCAGTTCGTGTGGTGTGCTGGCCGATTGGATGTCCCTGATTGTTTCCCTAGCGTCGGTCCATTTTTCTGCTTGTGACCTGGTCACATACATGCGTGTCGTCGTCCTATTCTCAGCTGTGGTTCGGGCAGTGGTGTCGGCCAGTGCGTTTCCCTGTCCGACTAGGTCTGTCACCTTCTTGTGTGCTTGGCATTTGATCACTGCTAATCGTTTGGGGAGAAGAACTGCTTCAATCAGGGCGGAGACTAAATCTCCGTGAAGGATGGGCGTACCATGGGACGTCAGGAATCCCCTTTCCCTCCATAGGAGCCCAAAATGATGAACCACCCCGAAGGCGTACTGGCTGTCCGTGTAAATGTTTGCCGTGGTTCCTGCTGCTATGATACATGCTTGTGTGAGGGCAATTAGTTCTGCTGCCTGTGCGGATCGTTGTGTGATGCGAGCTGTTTCAACTACTGTTCGAGCTGTCGTCACCGCATAGGCAGCAGAGGTGGTGCCGTCTGGGAGTTTGATACAAGAGCCATCTACCCATAGTTCTCCATCAGGATCTGTGAAAGCAATGTCTCGGAGGTCAATTCTACTCCTAGTCTGTTCGTCCGTGAGGGTCACACAGTCATGTATAGGGGGCACATCAGGGTCATTTTCGGGCAAGGGTAACAGTGTAGCAGGGTTCAATGTCGTGCATCTCTTCAGGGTGATGTGGGGTGCAAGTAGAGTCAATTCGTACCCTGTTAGTCGTGCGCTAGTCAGGTGTTGAGTCTTAGTCTGGTTCAAAAGGGTGTCAACTGCATGGGGCACTAATACCGTGAGGGAGTTTGAAAGCACAATTCCCTCACTCTGGCGGATAGAGACAGCAGCAGCGGCTACTGCTCGAAGGCAGGCAGGTAGAGCTCTGGCGACTGGATCAAGAGTGGCAGAGAAGTAGGCACAAGGGCGTTGTTTGGCGCCGAAGGGCTGAGTTAGAACAGACGATGCGCATCCCTCCCTTTCGTGAGTGAAGAGGGAGAAGGGCTTGGAGTAATCTGGTGTTCCTAGAACGGGTGCCGAGCAAAGGGCATCCCGCAACTCCTTAAAGGATGCTTGGCATTCGGGAGTCCACGGGAGTGGGAACGGAACATCTTTGGCCAACAGGGAAAGTAGGGGTTTTATAATGAGACTGAAATTTGGTAACCATTGTCGGCAGAAAGAAGTAAGGCCCACTAATGAACGGACTTGCTTCTGTGTTTTTGGAATGGGGGTGTCTAGGATGGTTTGGATTCGGTCGGGCGTAAGTTTCCTCCCTTCTTTGGACAGGAGATGGCCTAGGTATGTTACTTGGGGCTGGCAGAACTGCAGTTTCTTTTTGGAGACTTTGTGGCCATTCTCCGCAAGAAAGTGCAAGAGTTGGATAGTGGCTGTGATTGCAAGTGGAGTGGTGTCGGCCGCCAAAAGGATATCGTCAACATATTGGATCAACACCACTCCATCTGGTAGCTGGACGGCATCCAGCTGTCTTTTGAGGGCCTGGCTGTAAATGCTGGGACTTTCAGTGCAGCCCTGGGGAGCTCTACAAAATCGGTATGAACGTTTTTTTAAAGTGAAGCCGAAGAGATAACGGCTGTCTGGATGGATGGGGATAGAGAAAAATGCATTTTTAAGATCAATAACGGTGAAGGTGGTGGCAGTGGACGGGATGAGAGTCAGGATGGTGGCAATGTCTGAGACTACGGGGTACTGTGGTACCACCGCTTTGTTGACTTCTCGCAGGTCGATGATGAAGCGGTACGCTTTCTCATCTCCCTCACCTTGCTTCTTAACAATGGGTAGGATAGGGCTATTGCAGACATTACTAACCACTTCCTCTACCACTCCTGCATCTACCAAGGACTGAATAATCGCTACCAATGCCTTCTCGCCTTCGGGCGATATCCGGTACTGTGGGAGTTTCGGGAGTATTGCATCTGGTCGAACAGTTATGGGTACAGGATCGATTATCATCCGTCCTACATCCGAGTCGTTTCTGGCCCATAGGTACAGGGGTAGGGTATCGAGCAAGGATAGGTCAGCATCTGTTATGGCGTACATATGTCGTGCGGGGTAGGGTCTGGACATGCTCGGGTTGTCGTACAGGATGACTCGGACTCCATCCGGGGAACACCTAATAGTAGCTCGGAAATGTTTCAGTAAATCAATACCCATAATGGCGTCAGGGGAGTTGGAGGAGAGCAGAAATGTTGTGTCAGTGGGATTGTTTCTTAGGTCAAAGGAGATAGGTACAGACAGGGGATTAGTGGAGGGCGTTCCATCGAAACCTATCGAGGTAATGTGTGAGCCAGACAAGGGTGCCCTTGGAATCAGTCGTTTTGATAATACACTACGTGTCGCTCCAGTGTCTACCAAAAATGGAGACTTTGTACCCAGGACCTTAGCAGTGACGTAAGGACCTTGCTGGTCAACACAGAGCTCGACTGGATCCCTCCCTTGCCCCTGGCAGTCCTATGCAGAGTCGTGAGCATTGTTGCAATCGGATTGTTGGCACTGATTCTGTCGGGGGCGGTCAAATGTGTTTGGTCTGCCAGATCGGTCATTGGTGGTGTCGCGGGTCTGCCCTCGTCCCTGCCCTCCAGTTTTGGAGCCGTTTGTCATGTCCCTTGTTTCTTTATTTTTAATCATTTCCCAAAGGGCCAGGCATTGAGACTTCCAATGCCCAAATTCTTTGCAAAATGCACACTGGTTCTCATCGAGGTCGGTTCGTGGAGCGCCAGGTGTGGGGTTGCGATCTCTAGGGGCCGAATTCCTAGGGGCATTCGACTGGTAGTTTCCCCTATATCGTTCCCTTCCTGTAGTCACTTCATGCAATTGAGCAATCATCACTCGTTCCTTTAAGTCCTTTTTCTTTTTCTCATTCGCCCTCTCGTTCTCGTTCTTTTGGTGTTCATAATACTGAGCCATCTGAAGGATAGCTGCAGGTTTGGAGGCTCCCCAACTACTCTCACTCGTCTGTAACTTTTGGGAGACCTCTTGCGATAGCCCTTTTACGTAGTTTTGCACGAATAGGTGTTGTCCGGTTGCGGTGGTCATGTCTTGGCCACTGTAGTCGGAGAACACTGTTTCAAATCGGGAGAAATATTCTGATACATCTTCCTGAGGTTTCTGACGACAAGCCGTGACTACCGACCAGTCTACCTTCTTTTCTGGGATCAACGTCTTTAGCTTCTGTACTATTTTGTCGGGGAGTTCCAGTATGTCTTTTACAGGTTTCTTTCCGGGCTCTCGTTGCCTATCTAGGTCATCGAGTTGTTTCCAGGTGTGTCCGAACAGGTCTGTGTGGTCGGCTTTCCGGATTTGCTTCCACACATCAGCCGGCAGACACAACCCGAAAAACAAATCAATGTCTGATAGAGTCATTATGGTTGAGCCCAAGGCTGTGCCTAGTTCTGTATAAAATGCTGTAGGGTTCTTTCGTAAATCGGGCAGGGTTTGTGTAAAAGTTAAAATATCTTGCCGATCCCATGGTTGGTAAACCCAGTTGTACACAACCCTCCCTTTTGCATCTGCGTGGTTGATATCATCGTTTGTTCCCTGACCTCTTGGGGGAACCCAATAGGGGGCGGCTTCTCTGATAGGCATCATCGTGTTGGCTGCTTCTAATGAGGACTCAATCGTCTCAGGGACTGTGATCTTGACCTCTGGTTTCTGTTCCGCGAGGTGGCGGAAGACCTCAAGTGTTTGCATGAAGAGGTCCGTCACATCGCTCTCAGTTCCATCTCCAACATCGACCCTTCTATATAGAGCCGTCAATTTAGCAGGACCTTTATTCTGGTACCTATCCTCATACGCGTTCAGGGTGTGGTAGCTGAACCGTAAGATGAAATGCCGTCTGTGACTACCGGCATGTGAATTATGCATATTCATCGTATATTCTTCGCTCTCCTTCCGTTCTACCAATGTTTTTGCTATCTTGTCGATTCCATCCCGCTCATCTTTGCTCAACCTATTTGGTCTGGCTGTTAGGTGCCTGCTAGTCTCATGTTCATCTGCTGTTGTTACCAATGCGGCTGGTGCGAAGGCCGTAAGAGCCGGGGCACTAGCGCTAGGGTCACCCACACCTGCACTTTGAACTGGTGAGTGTTGTGCTAGAGGCTGGCTGGGAGCATAAGGAGGAGGCATGTAGATAATTGGAGGACCGAGCAGTAACTCGTCATTTGCCCGCTGTTTGGAGGGCATCTCTGGGTAGAGCGCAGAGGTGGTCCTGACAGGGCATTGGCCTGCCAGTCCTGATTCTTGCGTTTGTTTAACTTCCTCTCTTCTTCTTATTTCTTCATCTAGTTCTTTTGCGGCCAGATGGGCTGCTTTTCGTAACTCTTTTACTATTTTTGCTTCTTCTCTTTTCCTTCGATGTTCTGCTTCTTTGCGCCACAGGCCAATACTATCGAGCATAGTGTGCGTTGCCTTATTTATTTTTACAGCTGCTTCTAGTGTTTTTATTTTATTTTCATCAAAAGAACCTATCAGTGGCCACTGACTTTCAGGATCTTTTTTTGTATATTTATGCCATAACTTACTATAAGCTATAGCGACTAGTCCTTGCTTAGTAAACATATCCTTATTAGGGGTGCCTTCCAGTGGAGCTGGATGGTTCATCTCTAATAAGCGGTCCGGGTTGACCCAACTATTAACCAATGGGGAGAAGATAGGCATGACGGATTACAATGGGGGGCAAAAGCCTGCACTACCTATCTTTTCACTATTTGCAAAGACTGGACAGAATATTCCATTCTACGCTATTTGCAAACAGAGAATACCTCCAGAAAGAACCAATTCCAAACAGTCAATGTTTGGACAAACAATCAATCAATGAGGAATGAAATAGGCACGACGTGTTAAAGGCTTGCGTTGCCTACCCTTCACTATCTGCAAAGGGAGAGAGAATATTCCTATTCTTCCCCGTTTGCAGGCAGAGAAGATCCTTAAGAGAACCAACTTCGAACAATTCAATGCTCGATTCAATCAATCAATCAATGAGGAGAAAAATAGGCACGACGTGTTAAAGGCTTGCGTTGCCTACCCTTCACTATCTGCAAAGACTAAACAGAGTATGGCGATTCTGTACTTGTTTGCAAATAGAGAATTTCTCAGAAACAGTCAATAAGTAATACTAGTATTTTCAAACAATCAATCAATCAATTTCGCAATTTGTCGTGTGTCACGACCTTACCCGGACCGCATGGACAGTTTCTCGTCTTCCGCTTCCAGCGCCCGATTGTCCTCTATTCTCTTGTTGCTATCGCGGCACTCCTGGTGGTTCCCAGTCAGGACCGTAGATCACTCGGGAGAGGTCAGCTCGGAATCAGTGAAGTTCAGATGATCGGCTGTCAGACGAGGGTCTATCGGACAGGAGCTCTCCCGATCGTTGCAGTTGTTCACTCTGTCGTCGGGACCTCTCCCACTGGATCCACGTGTCGCTGATGGGCCCCACGTTTGGGATACCAATTGTTAAAGATCAATTCAAAATGGTCAGGCGCTTTCAGTAGATGTTTCCTAAGTTAAATTTGCCCGGCGTAAAACGCCTCTAATACCATACGAAGTTATTCAATAAAGAGGCAGGCGCTGGAGACAGGAAGACAGGAAACAAGTTTATTCCGTCGGAGTAGAACACATCAGATCAGACAACAAGGTATCGTCTCGAGGTGCTCTCTCAACCTCTCTGAGACCTGGTCTTTTATCCCCTGGGTTAAGACATGTATTACAACAAGGGCATTGTGAAGTATGAGAACGACATCCCCGGCACCCCCCCAGTTCCGGCCCATTCCAACACATGACAACAGTAGAAGCCCTTTCCCCTCATATGATTGGGAGGGGGTTATCACGCATCTGAATGTTCTGCCGATTCCTTTGGAATGTGTGCGCCTGATCGAATCTCAGGGGGTGGGGACGTCATGATCAATAGTGGTCTCTTTCAGGAGAGGCGAGTGCATACAGTAGTGGGCAATAAACTGTATCCTCGGGCTAAGGGATGACCAGCGGTTCGTACAGGCAGTCGGGCTCAGAGGAAGGGGTCATCAAAGGAGGGGTATTCATGGACGGAAAGGAGGTGTTGGTCAGGCGCGGGGTGTGATTCCCTGAGACAGAGTCATGGGGGGGGGTTCATGACTTGTGCATGAGAGCGCGGGGGCAGCCAGGAGGCGCGGGGAAGGCTTGCAAGGTTCAGGGAAGTGTGCTGACGGGCGATCGTGAACAGGGAGACCATGGTACCTAAAATGGCTGTCGTGTATGCTCATACGTGAGTCTGCAAGATGGCGTAGATGATGTTCAATACACGAACTAAAATTCCACAAGGTGCCCGTAGATGGCGACAGAGGGCACAGAGTCCTAAAGCTGATGAATCCAGTGTCTTCTCTGGACTGGAGGGGCAGATGCTCAAAGTGCAGCGCCTGCAGGGAAAGACAATGAGGGCCATTCAACGGCAGATGGTGGCTAACAACGGAAAGGTTGAGAACATGAAGGAGGCCATCTACTGCCTCAACAATACTGTGGCAGAGGGAATGAAGGAGATGTCGGAAGCAGTGAGGCAGTTATGCGGCAGAATGGATAGTGAGTACGCTGCAAAGTGGAGTGACAGGCAGGTACTTGCAGGCTTCACCAAGTCTGTCAATACGCTGTGCAATGCAACCCATGTGCTCAGTCGGCGATCAGTGGCCATGCAACTAGAAATGGCAAAGTGTAGCCGTGAGATCACTCAGGGCCTGGTCACAGTCACCGGTGCCGTAGAGGTGATGCAGACAAACCAAATTGCTTCCACCGGGGGATGTGGACAACAGTGAGGAGGCAAGCAGTCACAGCACTGTAACCCCAGGCATGGTTCTGCTGCAGAACACAGCGCTGGTGAGGACAGTGTGCATGCTGAATGCAGCAGTGGTGTGCATGGGCGCAGGAGAAAGGCACGGCCCTCAAATTCCATTGTGTGGTGGGTGACGTAACCCATTGGACACATAGCCGGTGTTACGGTGTGCTGGACAATTGCCAGTTGTAAGGTCTATTAAACACCCCGACACAAATGCATTAACTGGCTTTGTCTCATTACTTACTCAGAAATAATTTTGTGTGATCTCTGACCGGCTCTGTCTCCCATCTGCTGCAGCTGCGCCGCCTGCTGCGCTGTGGTGTGGCTGTGTACCTTCCTCATCCTCCTCTTCAGATTCACACATTTCCACAGGTGTCCCCCTCTTAGTGGGAAGGTTATGCAGCATGGTACATACTGCTATCATTTTGCAGCAGACCAGGGTCTGGTGCTGCCGTGCACCTCCACTTTTGTGGAGGCAACGGAACCGGCTTTTGAGGAGTCCAAATGTTCGCTCAACCACATTGCGTGTCGATCTATGTGCAACATTGTATCGCCTTTCACTTGGGGTGGATGGATGCAGGTACGGAGTCAGGATGAAAGAACGCACTGCATACGCACTGTCACCTGTGTGTGAGATGTAAGTAAGTAATTCACAGTTTACAATTGCAGCAACAGGTGTATACTTCAGGGGGTGTCACATGTACTTACCGGGCAGGTAGCCTTCTCCAAATTCACCTGCAAGGAGACGGGTATAGATCCCACTGTTCCTGAATATGTGTGAATCATGCATGCTCCCCGGGAATTTTGCAACTATGTCGGTGATGATGGAAGACGCATCACATATGACCTGGACATTTATAGAAAGTGTAGATTTACGATTACGGTAATGGAGTTACAGTGGATGTACTCAGTTGCAGCAGGGGGGCAGATTGGTATATGTCTCCCGTCAATGCAACCAATGACGTGTGGGAATTGGGCCTTCTGATAAAAGTCTATCTTGGTCTTCAGCAGTTCTGCCTGTGTGCTGGGGAATTTGATGTAGTGTGGCATCCTTTGCAACATGGCATCCAGGAATGTATTGAAAAAACACGACAGGAAACTCTGTGAGACTCCACCTGCCACAGCTATTACCCCTTGGTAACTGCCAGATGCCAGGAGGTGCAGGCAACAGAGTACCTTTACATGAGTGGGTATTGCATGCGCCCTTGGTGTCTGGTGCTCCAGGAGTGGGTGCAGGTCCCAATTCAGGTCCAGGATGGTGTTTGGGTGTAGCCTGTACCTCTCATGGATTTCAGCATCAGTCAGTTGGAACAGTGTAACACGCAGTCTGTACACGCGCTCCTCCCGTCTCCAGATCCTCAGTCCTGCTGCTCGCAAACATAGACGCCTTGCTATAACGTAGAGGGCCGCCATTGTGTTCACACTGTTGCATTTTGGGCCTGTTTATATGCAGTGTACCTGATTACCACCTTCTTTGAGTCAGTGGTAATTACCAATTCTTAAATACTGATTGTTAGCAAATTCGGTATTACCGATTTTTGGTACATCGCATTTGCGATTTATTACCGATTTCTTATTTACTGATTCAGTATTTTATTGTTTTGGTATCTGCCAATCGGTAAATAAGGAATTGGTAACTGGTTTCCCTTATTTTTACTGATTCCTTATTACCGATGGTGTTCGGTAATACCTACATCGCACACGGGTGAATACCGGTCGGTAACACTGAAATTTAACGAATTTCGGCATTACCGACCAGTATTTATCCATCTACATCTGGCCCTATGACTCTTAGGCTCTTAGGCTTAGGCTCTTTCTCACAGGCTCACATGCTAGGTACACTTAGGTACATCTAGACAGGCATCGTAGGGTTAAGCACTTTATTTTATAAATACATTTTATATTCATGTATCTGTTCATGACTATTGCAAAATGGTAGAACAATACTATTCCTTTTTATCCACTGTACTGCTGATTTTCTATCTCAGCTACTGAGCGCATTTCTTTTACATGAGAAGAACAGCGGTACAATAAATTCTTATTATAATCACGCCCAACTGTTTCTTCTGGTATCTCTCTGAGAGAAAACAAGCAAGCATTAGTGACTGGGTGAAAAGTAGTATATTGTTTGTTGAGGAATCAATGTTTGTTGAGTTCTGAGGTTGCCAAAAACGAATCTATCTGATAGAAGGAGATTCTAGTGGCACTGCGAGCTAGCTAATGCAAAACCTAACTAAACACAAAACTCCTGGTAACCAGGTTTTAGAAAGGGCGCACTACCGTAAGCAAGGGCTTGATTAACAATCTCTCTAGTAAATTGCAGTGCTTCAACAAAGGGTGGAAAAAGAGGTTGGTTACCAGACAACCCCACGAAGCCCACGTGGTGGGCACTATACAAACTCACATACACTTCCTCCCTGAGCACTATCCATTAAGTAAATTCCAACATTAATTATAATAAGCTTGAGCAATCAAATATTTCAAAATAGATACAGCCATACAAGAAACTGTTTTTTATCAATGTTGTACTTATATCTCAGTTCAATAATATGTCATGCTTCAAGTGATCAGTCTTTTATTCTGTCATAGTTGTAGGCACATCCAATATGTTCTTATTTAAATGATCCAACAGTGCTGTCTTCCAATATGTTCTTATGAGTTAATTGCCAAATGATCCAAAGAGTTTAGTCAGATTCATTCTCTTTATAATAAAGTAGCCAACACTTGTTTCGTCATGCACTGATCAGTGCACTAATGACTTCATCAGGTCTTATAGGTAATGATCCTAAAGTTCCTGGTACTAAGATTCCCGAAGTTCTATCCACACTGACCACTGTATTATTACGTTCGTAATTCAATTATTATGAAAGTGTTCTGATACTCCTTGGCAAATATATAATATCCTCATCAATCTTGAAATCTCCCGAAGGCTGTCAAATCACGAGTACATGACGATTACCGACGTGTCAGTACGCGAAAATTTGCTAGACTTCTTGGAATTGACGGACACGTCAGTAATGGCCTTAAGTTTCCTTCCTGATGCAATCATTGCGATATTACTGCAATTTATGTGATTGTCTCTAAAATCCTACATTACTTGTACTACGGATGTGATTTATGTCCTTTTGGTCTTCTTGTGTGATTCATAATATAGAAATCTATTTTTATAATACTGTGTGGAATCTCTTTCTTTTTGGTCTGTGTTCATTGTATTACTGTGAGTTTGTGTGGCACAAGTGCTTTTCACATTGCCTCTGTGCATAAGCATGCCTGCTGGGCACCAAGCTACTAGAGAGTGAGCACAGGTTATCTTTGGTGTGTATCTGACTGACTAGAGTGGTGGGTTCTGCCTGACTTGGGTGCATACCTTAGTGAACCAGAACCCCCGTTTATAACATCAGCGGTGAGCATTGGACTTATGTTTGTGTAATACCATAGTAACTCATTGTTTCACTAAAATTCTGCACTAAGACCATAAGGTGTTTTTCTCCTGTTCTCTCACATTGGTCATTTTTCTAATATACTTCTTCTTCATCTTCTTACACCTGGGACTCTTGTTGTTTAGACCAGTAGTACCTTGCCAACATGGAACCAACCTTTTATCTTGACCACATGCTGTTTTACAATGTGGAAGAGTTGAAGGGTTTCTGCATGGAGAAGGGGCTAGCGGTGAGTGATGAATCCACCAAGCTGGACCTTCAGAAAGTCCTTTATAATTTTGAAAGGGGGCCACTGGGAAACAGCCTCAACAAAGGGTCCGGAGGGTGATAATCCTCGGGAGGATTCTTAGAGCGAGAACCCTTTTGGAATTCTTAAGGATACCAAATCTTGGAATTTCCTGGAGGATTCCGAACCAGAACCCCAAGCGGGCAGTGACCTTGAGGAGTTGAGTAGGAGGAGGAAAATGACTGAGCAGAGGTTCCAGTGGAGAGGAGGGACCCCATGGATAGGGAGTGTGTTGCTGGGTCTATTGTCGGGAGAAGTATCACCTCCCACACTTTGTCCCCTAAGGAGCTCAAGGACAGACAGGCTGAAAGGGACCTCAGTCTGCAACTGGCCAAGCTGGCTGTGGAGGAGGGAAGAGAAGGGCTGAGGTTGAAAGAGCCCTAGCTGAGGAGAGGATGGCAGAGGTGGAAAGGGCCTTCGCCAGTGAAAAACGTGCTTTTGAGTAGAGGAAATCCGCCCATGAGAATAGTTTGAAGGTTCTGGACTTACAAGCACAGCAAGAACCCGTTTCAATTAAGAGGACATTTTTGGCATAAAGGTGGACAACCTGGCATATGGGGGAGTGGCAACCATAACAAAATGCTGACCCCGACATACTGAGTGATGTTTGACTTTATCTAATTGTTACTATAAGGGGGAACCCATGGAATTTGGGGGCACCCATGATAAAATGCTGGCCCAGGCACAATGGAGGTAAATTGTGACATATAGGAGCATCCATACCACATTTTGAAAAAAATAAACTCCTGTGAAACATCAGCTCTCATTGCCTTGGCACACCATGAAAGGATTTTAATCCTTCATAAGGACTCTTTCAGCTCCTATGGTGTTTTAGCAAATCCATGTGAAAATGTTGCTTTAAAATGCTCATTTTCACCCATTCTTTTCAAATTGTATTCAGTGAGAACCCCCCCCCCCCCCCCCCTAAAACAGGTGTGGCGTACTTACTTTGCTGGCTCACTATAATTTAAGGCAAGTATTTTACCCCAGAACTTTCAAGATCAAGCCGGCACCATAATAAAGGTGGTATCTAAAATAGACATGTGTCTGTTATTCTCTTACACTAATCATGCAGTCATTATGGTACTTCATCGATTTCATGTGTGGTGATGTTAGAGTCATGTGACATGCCTTCCTAGAAAAAAATGAGGGTCAATGGTCATATGATGTCACTTCCTGTAATGTCATTAGGATCAAAGAGTATATGATGTCACTTCCAGTACCCCTAACATTTTGGTGACTCGACACCCTTGCCTGTTCCTTTATCTCATACTTGTGGGTTCCTGCATTCTCACTTTGTAATGATTTTCCATATTTCTCTTCCGCCAAGTTTCCACTTTGTGTGCTTTTCTTCCTCTTGATCTGGGTAATCCAAAATAAGTGCTGGTCCCCAAAATGAGTGCTGGTGACTGGAAACCACCCAGGGACGCTTTAGGGCATGAGCAAAGTGGGCTCTGGCCCAGGGACAGCACCTTTAAAAGGGGCCCCTCACTTGAGGTGTTGTGACAGTCCCAGACAGACTAGAGTTTTAAAATAACCAGTTTCTTTAATTGTTTGTTTTTTTTGGAGCAAGGACAGGCTGTACTGCCAGCCTGCCCTTGCTTGAGAGGTTGAGAAGCTAAAAGAGAAATACTTATTTGATCTTGTTAAATTCAGAAACTGATCTACCCTTTAAAGTGCACATGCCCAGCCCAACAGCACACGCCTTTGTCTTTATTTAGCATGTGTCACTTATGTAAAATAAAGATTGGCATTATGTGCTCCCTCTGTAAAAGCATCATCGCTGTGGACATGCTACCAGCAGGTGCAATTACATCCTGCTGAGTCTCAATACCTGGTGACGGCATGAAAGGCAGTGCAGTAAACACAAGTACCCATCTGCACTATATGCCTGAATGGTGATGACAGACTAGCTACAGCACACATTGTAGGAAGAAGGCTTGGTCGGACCACAACTGTTTCTGCTTTTCTGTGGGTCGACTATGTGCCAGTGTGCAGTGCAGTGAGGCATTATTTGATCTGTTAGAATGGGTGAATTCAATGTCAATGAATACCATACTATGTGCAGGCCCAACAACGGCAATTCCAATAAATGAAATATCAACGTATGCCATAACTTATGACCGCCTAACAATGTCAATACCAATAAATGTAATGTCATTGTATGCCATAATCTATGCCCGCACAACAGTGTTGATACCAATAGAAACAATGTCAATGTATGCTATAATCCATTCACGCATAGCAATGTTGATACCAGTAGAAACAATGTCAATGTACTCCGTGATCTAGGCTTGCATAACAATGTCAATATCAGTAAAGACAAGGTCGATGTCGAGTGACATTCAAGCCCTAACAATTGCCTATCGCGCCCTTTATAATACTGGACCCAGATATCTGAACGAGAGGATCACTGAATATTGCCCAGATAGGGCTCTGTGCTCCAGGAATGCACGGCTGATTGTTGTCCCTCATTTTAGAAGTAAGCAGTGGGGGGGTGCCTCCTTAGCGGTACTGGTGGCAAAGCTGTGGAGCCAAATTCCACTGCATCTAAGAACCCTCAAAAGTGAAGCAATTTCCCGAAAACCCTGACAACCCATCTGTTTAGGCTACAGGTATTCTCACAGTCTGGTTTCTGCCATTGCGCTAGGACACTCTTTGAGTAACTATGCACGTTCTAAATCAATCATCCATTCATTCATGTATGGTATGACAACTCAACCGCCAATATTGAGAATGTTGGTAAAAATGATATCAATGACCACCACATTATTTGTAGAAGTTCTAAAGAACCCATATAATCGCTGTTGGATTCACCTAAGGTGACCTCCCCATCAACCCTGAGTCAGAGATACGTGGTCAGGCAGGCTCTGAGACCCAACCAACACCAATCTAGGGACAGGTCACAGGTGGGGTCTCATTTACCACAAATACAGAAGCGCTCCGAGAGAAAAACACGATCAATCCCATAGATAGATAATTGCACCACAAACAGCTCTGAGGAAACTGTCCCCAATAAACACTCACCCAATCAGGACGCAACAGGCACACCGAACATAGTGATCACGTAATGCCCACACCAGACATCTGGACATATACACACTGGTCCACACTAGCTCTCCCTGGGGTCAAGAGCCATCTGTGTCCTTATCAGATGACCAAGCTTCTTATTTATGATTAAGCTGAGTTTTCAAAAATGCAGAATTGGTTTATTGTACCTCACAAGATGTACATATTGTCCTCCGAACCTCTATACAGGGAGAGACTTTCTTCAGAAACAGTCTGTTGATACTCTTCAGGCTGCTGCGTTTAAATAAACCAACTTGTTCCTGTTTTGCCAAAAGCCTCTTGTCTTTTAATTTCTTTCAGGTAAATTCATATCCGAGCAACAGATCCTTCCATTACAGCACTGTCTATTGCTATGGGCCGGTGCAATCACAGGCTGGTGTCACCTGACTCAGAGTCCCTGTTCCTCACGAACCATTGGCTACAGTGCAGTAAACAAAAAATCGCTCTCCATATCCACAGGCCAAAATGGTGAATCACCTCTCCACGTCATCACATACAGATATTCTTTCTGCCTCTCCAGTGCAGAGGGAGACTATTTGCTCCAGGGCTAGGCCCGATGCAGGCTGGCCACAGAAACAGGTAAATGATAATTTGATCAAAGTCGCAGAGGACGTGAACAGACCTAATATTGATAATAAATGCAGAGTTGTTTCGAGTAAGGGTCCCTAAACTATGTTTGGGCCGGGGCCCTGAAAATATTTTATAATGTCCCTGCTACCACTGGCTCAAATTAAGCACTGCTCCTCCTGTGCACGCCAGTAAATGCCCTGAATTTGCCGCTATGTGCCCTGGGCACTGCAGGGACATATCCTAACCTCTGTACCAGCCTCAGTACTGTTCCCTACAGAGTCTAGGGTTGGGTTAGGATCAAAATTAGGCCCAGGCGCCAAATGAAAAAGTGTCCCACACTTATGAATATTTCATTTTCATAAAATTTGTCAATGTTAGTATCAGGGGAGTTATTTTCTTCTCTCATAATTTAATTTTCTCTTCTCTTCTTTTTGTCATTCTTTGCTCTGCACGTCTCACTTTTCTTTTTGTCTTCACATTGCGCTCATTTAATTTTGTTTTTCCCTTCCCTCTGTCATTTTGTCCCAGGATGAATGTTGTCACAGTAATGTAAAAAAAAAATGTTTTGAGTTGTCCCAAAAAGTTTTCTTTTTGGTCAATTTGATTGCTAGCCTTGTTTGTTTTTCATTTTCTCTCAATGGGAAACGGTGGCCCCTTGCAGTCTTGAAGATGACAAGGTGGTGGCAAACACCTGAGACTCATCTGTTAGCTGCTGGGGACAAAAGTAGAGCTCCTTAAATTGCCACCATTTGTAATCTCCTAGCATTAGTGCTAGAGGTGATGCTCAAAAACAGCATACCACTCCCTGAGGCCCAGTAGCGGGCGGCATTGCTCGCGGGTGGGGGGCAGGAGCAAGGGGTCACCGGGGAGGAAATTTGTGGGGGTGTTGCAGGGTGGATTGCGGGGAAATAACACAAAAAAACAAATAAAATTCAGCTTACCTTTCCGCCGGTTCCCACATCTTCTCGGCTCCTGCTCTACTGCCTCCAACAGGAACAGAAAACAGGCATTCTGGCTCCCTCCCTTAAGCAAATCACAACTCTGCAAGCAGTGTTGTGATTAGTCGATACGGCGCCCACCCAGGGGCTAATGGGGAGGGCATGATCTCCATGCAGGCTGCACTGCAGCCTGCATGGAGAAAGGCAAAGTGTGGTTTGGGTGGCCCAAGTGGGCTGACCAAACAGTCTTTGCGCACTCATGAGCGGGTAAACCACTTATTCCCTGCGCTGCTCAAAGAGCAGAGGAATCCCGCCCGCCCGCAATGTGCAAAGCAAAAATAAAATGGTAATAACTAAAATGTGTTACCATTTTATGTTTTGGCTTTCTTGGCATTGCGAGAAAGTAGTGGGGCGACGTTTCACCGCCCTAGTGGAAGAGCCGCCCTGCCTCATTATCCTGCTTCCTAACTGGGATGGGGGAGACCCACCACGTGCTGTGCCCGCTCAGTTTGGTCCATTGTCCTACTGCACATGACAATGAGCACCCTGGGTCTGTACCTAATCCCACTGAAGGCTGACCTCTGCTCTGTGCCTGCAGCCTTTCCTGTTGTGTGGCAACCGCCAATTCGATTGTTGGGAGTTTATTTTCAGCTAAACAACAAAAACAGCCCACCAGCTGACATTTGCCACAGGTCCCTCGGGCAATGGCCGATTGCACGCCCTTCCACTGTGCTAGATTAGAGACACGCGCATTCCTCTGAATCCGAACAGGATAATTATTTGTGCAGCAGCAGGTGCGTATCCTGCCCTTACTCCTCCTCTTGCAGCATCAACACCAGTGTGTACAACGCCGGAGGATCATATTCCACCTCAGCGTACTACCCGAACCCACAATCAGAGCAACGGACAGTTATTGGAGGCGCCGGCCTGCGCCTCCATCTGGCTCCGGGCTCTGAAAAGGAAGAGGATCACACGGCTCCGAAGCTTCAGTCAGCTTAGAGTTACTGTACTTACCCCAACTCGTCTCTCTCCTCCTCCAGGCAATTTCTCTCCCACTTCCTTTGTGGAGTCGCACGCTTCTCTTTCTAATCCATATTTTCTCCATGTTTGGAGTTTGCCATCATTCGTACTTCCGTCCAATCTTTGCCTTTTCTACTTCTTTATATTAATTGCTGACCTTCCTTCTGATTGGTCACTGGCCAATGTTGCGTGGCCCTGAATTGGAGCCCATATTCACTGATGGTAAAGGTGACAGGTCTGCCCGAGTAGAACTCTCCACCATGACAGCGAGGGCCTGGCGGGCCTCAGCTCCCCCTGACAGTGCACGTGCACATACATGCCGTTTGGTGTGTGCACTGGCTGTCTGTCAGGGAATGTATGACTTTAGAATGCAACCAGTGAACACCCATGCCTTCTCCACAACGTTTACCATACAGATGCCTTTACCACGCATACCTTTACTGTAAGTTTATGAAAGAAAAGTATACATAATTGTATTTTATTAAAAGTTAATTCCTCCACCCAAACCCATATGCATTTAGTATACATAAAAATAAATTACCCTTACCTTCTTTGATAACTGTCCATCCCTAAACCCTAAAATTAGCCTTATCTTCCTTTGGCACTACCTATCCCAAACCCTAAAGTACCCTTATCTCCCTTTACCGCTACCCACCCTTTTTCTACATAACATAATAATTATGTTACTTAAAAAATACCTGTGTGCTAAAGGCATATATGGTAAAGGTACAAATGCCTGTGTGGTACTTACCTGCATGGTAAAAGCTACATTGTAAAGGCATTGTGTGATGAAGACTGTGTTGCATGCTATGTCATGTTATGTTATATTATGTTATGTTATGTTATGTTATGTTATGTTATGTTATGTTATGTTATGTTATGTTATGTTATGTTAACCCCTGTTACGCTGTTTTTAGACAACAGTGCTAAAAGCTTCTTTGCTCCAGTACCATCTATTCAGGAAGTTAACCAACCCCTTTGATTTGTTTAATTATAACCTTAATCTATCCAAATGTAATTTTCTATTGTTTACATGAATACTTATTTTTAAATATTGAACCCGTCTTATGCACCCAATATACTAGATGTCATTGATGTATATGTTAAATATTAAGTATTTTTTTATTCTATTTCATTTGTTACTTGATGCTATTTTCCTATTGTATTCCCAAAAACTTTCTTTTGAAACTTAAACACTTGTAAAGAGTACGGTCGCCAGAATGGTCTCAGGGCGCTGAGAGGGAATAGTGGTATCGCAGTCGTGCAGTACTATTATCCAGGAGAAGATACAAGGACATCAGTTAAGAGGAGGCTTGCCTGATCAGCAGGTTTTCAATGCTTTCCTGAATTCTAAGTAGCAAGATGATCTTATTTCATTGGGGAAGGCGTTCCAAAGGTTAGGGCAATGACCGAAAAACTGGTTCCACCCTGTCACTTCATCCTGAATTTAGGAAGAGACATATAGTTCAGGTGGGCAGAGCGTTCTGAGCTCGGAGGGGCGTTTTTATGTACTCCAGAGGTGATAAAAGAAGGGCTTATGTTATAGAAGGCTTTGAAAGTGATACATCCTACTTTAAAGATCCTACTTTGTTCTACAGGCAGCCAATTAAGGTTTTTTATGAGTCGAGTGATGTGGCCACGTTAAGGTTGTTTATGGAGAAGACATGCTGGCCGGTACTGAAAGATTTGGAGCCCGTTAACCACTTAACCGCGGCGCGAATTCTGCAGCAGCGGGGCTGTTTAAATGAGTGGGCGAGCCGCGCCGGCCAATGGACATGCGAGGTAGTGCTCGCGACGGCCGTTGGCCGACGGGTGCAGTGAAGGGGTTAACAAGGCATTTAGGTAGACCAGCATAGAGGGAGTTGGCATACTCGATCCTTGAGATGACAAGAGCAATAACCACTTGGATGAGGGCCTCCAAGGTAAAACCAATTGGGCGATTTTCTTGATTTTACGTAGCATGAGCAAGGCAGAGATCACTGAGCCAATTTGAGGCTTCATAGAGAGTTCTGCATCGATGATCACTCCAAGACTTTTTATTGCTTTTTTGGGATGTGGTGGGTTCCCAGCTCAAGAGTCCAAAATGAGTCTCTCCGGCATTCAAGTTTGTTATTGCTGATAACAATCTCAGTTTAATCCATGTTAAGTTTCAATTGGAAAAGGTTGTTCCCTTTTGTAGAGTACTCTCATGGGGGGGGGGGGTGGTTGCTGCTGAGAAAGAAGTGGAATGATGCACTTGAGTTCTCGTCCTTCTGTAACTTGGACTGCACACATAAAGGAGCTCATTTAGGGGGATTTGGCAAATGGCATGTAGCAAGTCCCCTCGCTGCGCTGACCTACTCTAAGTTAAAGGGCAGGAATGGACCATATTTAAGCATTACGGTGCACTCCTGGCCTTTCTTCTTGCGCTTCCACGATTTTGGCAGCCCAGGGCGAAAGTAGGTAGCCTTGCACCAGATGGTGCAAGGGTGCCTCCGTTCCATGCAGGATTGTTTTTGTGCAGGATGGAGCACCTTCCTGCACAAAAACAATCCTACAAGGCGTTTTCCTCTTTGTACATGTGCTGCAGGAGGCGTACAGATTTGGTGCTTCTCCAGGTTTACATGATTTTGTAAATCTGGGGCACCATCAGGTTCTATGTGTGTTGCACGGGAAAAACCAAAGCAATGCCCATGGAACGCCTTCCAGGTGCACAGTAAGGCTGTGCAGCAATGTGCTCTGCGTTGCCTTACTCATGATGTATGAGGCCACTCAAAGCCATGCAGGGTGGTTTTGCATGGCTTCATAAATCAAATTGAAAGTCCTGCATCACGCATGTATTACTTTACGTGGTGCAAAAGTGAAACAGGGCTCTCATAAATAGGTCCCAGAGTGACTGCAGCTCCGGCATCGCATACCATTATTCTGCATATGTACAGCAAAAACTTTGCAGTGCCAGCCCACCAGAAGTGTGTCCTTGTTGAGGACCCCACAAGAGGATCCCTGAACTCACTTGCCTGCAGGAACATACATTCTCACACTGCACAGGATGTATATGAAAGTCACATTAACAAAGAAATGGTAAGTGCACTAATACTAATCAGCCTCAGATTCATGGAGGGCAGACAAAGAAACAGAATAGCGAGTCTCTAGCCACCCCTACCCCTGATGTGCCTACAGCCTAGGGGCTAGGAACAAGCCTTAGGCCATCAATGGTCCCTCAAAATCGAATACATCACCATCGATCTCAAGCTGAAGTTATTGGTTTTAGTGACAAAAGCCAAGTACGAGGGCGGGTTTGTACCATATAAAAATGTAAAAACAAAAAGAGTGTATGGCATAGGTACTAGTTGAGAACAAATAGGGTGCAGGAATACAACAAGAGAGTGGTAGCTGGCATATAGGGAAAAGAACACAGTCAATAGAAGCAGGAAAAGTAAATGAAGAACAGCAGAGCAGAAGAAAATCTGCCAGTGGATGTGAACACAAAATTCACAAAGAAATAATGTGAGGAGAAAAAGAGTGTGAGGCAATGGCAGAACCTGCAGCAGTGGCACCTTTTCTAAGGCCAACTGTTTCCGTGCCGCACTGTGGTAAACAGAATTGAATAAGTCACTTGAAAAACAAGAAAAGTGCCATGAAAAACAGCAAATGTGCCTGAGAAAGGTGAGATCTGAAATAGCTGTGAACATGCTTCATGTGTGTAGAACAAGAGATTAAAGGCCATATGTATCAAGCTATATTGCGATCGCAAACGCTGAAATTCTACGAATTTCAGCGTTTTGCAATCGCAATTTAGCAGTGTGCAATGTATCACACAAAAACCCAGTCGCAAAATAAGGAATAGCAAAATTTGCGGTTCCCTATTTTGTAAATGTATTTAAGGAATCGCAAATTGCGGTTCCTTACCACCTTGACTGCGGCGCGAATTCCGCCGCAGAGCTGGTGAATGAATGAGTGGGCTGTGTTCGGACGGCACCAAACATCCTCCGCACACGCCCACTGTGATGTCGGACGGGCGGGGGCCGTCCGACTCATGGAAGGGGTTAAATGCAATGTACGCAGCACAAAAAAGTGCAATTTGGCCTCAAGAAATCGCAAATTACCACCAACATCAAGTTGGTCGTAATTTGCAGTTTTCTTTAAAAAATATGTCGCACATACATGCCCTTAGAGCATGTTTGTGCGCAAAATGTGCACACATGCATATTTCAGGGGTGCAACAGGGTGTCCTCTTGGCAACCTTGCAACCTTGAAATTGCATTCTCAATTTGTGATTCTCTAATTCCTAATCGCAAATTGAGAATGTTTTCCCATTCATTGCTATGGGCCTCCTAGCCAGGGGAATGAATGGGAAGGGATTCCTTATTTGCAAATCTCAATTTGCGATTCTCAAATAAGGAATATGTAGGATTCACAAACATTTTAACAAATCCTACATACATTGCATTTTGTGATTCTCTAATTACGATTCGCAAAAAATCGCTATTAGAGATTCTCAAAATGTGTTTTTAATACATATGGCCCTTACACAGCTGATGGTGTTTCCCAGCCTGGCTGAGAGGATTTGAGCAAATGTGCCAAAACAGAATGAGCAGGTGAATACTGAAGCTTCCAGTGACTTGGCGCACAGTATTCACCTGATAAAAGGAACAAAGAACAGACAGCATTGCTGTGACTACTCATTGGCATCACTTATTTGCTACCAGTGTCAAAAAGGAAACCTGGTTTTTCAGTGGCCCTACAACTCTATAAAATGAATGCCCTACAAGACACAGTATTGTGTCCCAACTTGCCGTGAATGAGTTGGAATCAATCAGGATTTATAAATCACCCGATACGGAATCTGGGCGCTTGCAGGCCCCGGGGGCTTATTCGAACAGCCAGGTATTGAGGGCTGTGGGACTTGTTTTTTTTGGCTAATTTTCCCTAAACTTTTTGCTTTCCCTCTAGACCGTTTGCCTGACATAGAGTTGCCAATTTATATGCTTTGGATACTTTGCCACTGCTGATCAGTGTCAAAGTACAAGTGTTCCCTATGTAAAGTGTAATGGTAATTGGTTGGCCGTGATTGGTATGTTTGCCATACTAGTAAAGTCCCTAGTGATGTGCACTGATCGTGCCAGGGCTAGTAATGCAAAGGCTTGTGGAGAAGGGAACTCAGGCCTGCAGTGTAGGGCCTGCGCGCAGTTTGCTAAGTTAGGATGTTGCCCTGACAAGTGCAACCACTTGTCAGACCTTACTTTCCCTTTTGCATACACAGTTGGCTTTCTGTGTATCTCTGCTGAATGTGGATTGACTGTCTGGATCTGAGAGGTGAGAGGAGCTGGGAGAGGTCTTGACCCAGGGAGGGGTTGAGATGGCACCAGTCTTCCCTGCATCTGGAGAGTAGGGGAGGAGAAGCCCGGTAAGTGAAATGGCCTGAGCTGGTGCTAAAAAACCAATTGACCCATCTCCTGCTGAGTGATTAAGGATCCAGACCCCCAGTATTAAAGAGAGAAAGGTGACACTGGGAGGGAGACACCCAGAACTGATTTAGGGAGGGGTCAGTGACCCCTGAGCACAATGAACATCAAAGACATTAAAGGGTATAACTAAGAGAGCTGAAACCCCTGAACGTTGGAATGAAAAAGGAATGGATTGAGACTGAAAATGCTTGGACACATTTTGTGGTCAAGAGGAACCTCTGTTAAGGAAGGAGCAACTGAAGAGACTGCTGGGGAAGGACCAATCCTTGCTTTGTGATCTTGGGCTGGTCTTCAGTTTGCTGTTCTAACCAAGGAAGAGGCTTTTGGGACTGTGCTTGGTGCGCAGGGTTCTCCTGCTTGATGAAGACTGTGCTTTGTGCTGTGTCTTGTAACCCCAACGGCCAGAGGTGGCTCCCTGCTTGGAAACAGAAGAACATAAAAGTTCCCGGAGAAGTTTCAAGTGACGCTGTGAGCGCGTGTTATCGGCAGCTTGAGATCCTCAGAAGGTGTGCCCTGTGATCTTGGACACACGGAGGAGCAGTGAGACTCAGACGCGCTGGGTGCATGTCGTGGTGCACCGCAGGCGCTGGTGAAGAGCACCTGGTCGGCGTGTGCATCGGCTGTGGAGTGAGTCTCAGACGCACTTGGAGTAAGTCGTGGTTCACAAGAGGCATTGGTGAGAAGCGCCTTATCAATGTGTCCATCGGAAGTGGAGTGAGTCTCGGACGCAGAGGGTGCATGTCAGGGTGCACCGGTAGGCGTTTGTGGAGAGTGCCTGGTCATTGAGTGCACTGAAGTGAGACTCAGACACAGTGAGCGTGTTGAGGTGTGGTCGAAGGCATTGGTGAGGAGCGCCTGCAGAGGGGGCACCTGAGTTGGAGTAAGTCTCAGTAAAGCAGCTTGCGTGCTTTGCTACAACTGGGGACTGTGGAGGTGATCGGCTGATCATCATGTGCACCGGAAGAAAGTGTGTTTCTGCAACGCGGTGTGCGTGTCTTGGTGCCAACTGAGACTGTATGAAGGAGTGCATGGTGAGCATACACTCGGAATTGACGTGGCATCCTGTTGTACACGTATCTAAGACCCTATTTAAATATTCCCGATTCATGCCCTTATGTGGTTATAACAGAATATGTAGTGTAGTTCCTATATTCCCAATAGGCTCTGCGCATTGGAATAATATATTCAGCAGTGTAGACGTAGGACTGAGGTCGACTAGGACTCTGACTATATTAGACTTAATTAGTTTTGCCAGCCAGCTCAGAAGTCACTAGAAACTTTCTAGAATAAACAAGGAGGAGTTTAACTTCCCTGGATAGACAAGAAGGGATTAGCTTCTGACAACCATAAACATGACAACTTTGCTCCCTCAGTATAAGAGTGTATCTCTAGAGTTGTGTGAAAACAAAATACAGCTATTTTGCTCAGTCATTTGTGCATACTTAGTTTCACCAGAGTGCAGAGAAATAGAGAGACGGGCGTTTTCAATAAAAGGTGTTATTTATTGAGCAGTCTTCTTTCTCATGCAAGAGAAATGAATTGCCACAATTGCAATACTTATCATAAAGTAAAGTGCGTACAGTAAAAGGAGTATTATGAAATAATACTGTAAAAGCATTGATATGGTTTCTTAGCCATATGATACTTTAAAATGGATACAATATATACATACATAAATACATTGACTAATGTACTCAACTGGTGCTTCTAATCTACGCCTACCCCGGTGTACCTGACCTAAGCCTAATACGTGGTAAGGAGTAAGTAAGTAGTAGTTTAAGTTAAGTTGGTTTTTGCCAAGGAATCTGAATCAAGAATTCTCTTAAGGGTTTAGTCAGCTCCGTACCTGGGTAATAGAAAGCAGGAGGTCTGGTATCTCTCTCTCAGGACTCGATATCCCAGCAACCCGCAAGGGCGGCTGGAAACACCGGAGCTGGATTTTCTCGGCTGGAGAAAAAGACAGCGTCTTTCTCAGTGCGTCAAAAGGGAGGGGCGGCGTCCGTGGGCTCTCGCATCAGCTGGGCTCTCGGGCAAGTAGATAGCCGCTCTGCTCCAAACCACCGTGTGTTTGCTTAAGGCAACTGTTGGTATATTTATATCTGAAAGGTGCTGGGTTTGACGTAAGGTTGGACATAAGATGTCAATAAAAGATGTCACTAAGAACTGGCCGTTCTTTCAGTGCTCGCAGGAGTTCTAGGACAAATCAAAACAAAAGCATGGGGAATTCCCAGGTTGCTGGAGGTTTGGTTTGTTTAAAGAACGCATTGTACTTTCTAGGAGTCTAGGGGAGTAGCCTTGCCGTATTTGGACTGCATGGGCTATCACTAAATATGGATATGATTCTTATGCCTTTATAAGGATATTATTTATTATAGCCATATAAGGGCATAAATCGGGAATATCGAATTAGGGTCCTAGATAGAAACACAACACCCACTCCACGAATTATTGTCCATCATTACTAAAAACTAAGCAATATTTCAACATATCGATGCATGTGTGTTTTCCGACCCACCCCAAAATACATAAATCGCATTTGAAATGGTATATGGTAAATACAAGAATATGAGTATTGGTACTGTACGCTTTCCAAGCAGTGTTATCATTCAGTTAAATGCATATATATATCAGCTGAATGAATTGCGAAAATTACACATGAAATGGCTCTGAATACAGAAGAGAAGGTCGAGACCACTTCATCACATATTAATACAAATGCTGTACATGTGCTAGAGGCTGAGGTAAAATATAGTCTCTAGAGTTCCTAAAAATAGAAGCTCTGTACTTTAAGAATAGTTATACTTTAAGCAGAGTACTTTGTGCCAGAAAAAAGGTAAATATTTTGGAAGTGGAAAAAAAAATAATTTCGCTTTCAAGGGAAAAAATAGTTCCAACTGTTTTCAGTAGCTTTTGTTTTTCAAAGCTGAAGGCCGAATTTCAGAGTTCAGGGAACGCTGTGTGCACGTTGTTTTAAAAAAGTTATTCTTTCTGTTCAGGCGAGAACATCATATCAGACAGACTTACAAAAAATTGGTCTACGACATCAGGTGAAAGTTGGACCAAGTTTGAAAATGCTGTAACAGTGCATGTGTGAGAATGATTGCTATCATCGATGTCAGGATCAGCAATGCTCACAGAAGGTTGTACCTGTGTGGTGCTGCTTTCATCTCGTACCTCACCGCCACATACTCGTAGTGGTGAAGTCTCAAAGTATGCCGTCATCAGAATAGGTAGGTGCCGGGGACAACACGATGCATGAGTCGTTACCGGGCCTAGCAAGGTATCTGTATCCATTGGTACTAATGATGGTAGTGTAAGACAGATGTCCAACACGCATTCTTCTCCGCATAGCATACATCGAAGCACAGGTAAGATGCAATTTTGCCAGATTGGTCTGAATGAACGAAACCAGGTCATATTCAGATCTCTTAGCCGGGCTAATCCGAGGACTTTAGTTATGCGGTCCCGGTAGCGTATTGCTAGGATCGTTTCTTCCATCGTTGCTGGAGTCTTGTCCGTGGCTTGGCTTGCCATATCAGAGCAGAAGAATCAAAAATAAAATTCCTGCTACGAGTCCCAATAGAAGAGGCAAACCGCCAAAAATGGAATGCACAAAATTCGGGATAAAGCCCAGAACTGTTTCAAAGGGTGCTAACAGTCCCGAAAAAATTGTCTTAAATACATGTGCGATGCCACTGGTATCTGACATGTTTAAGATTTGGCTTAACAGTTCTACGAAATGCACGGGGCAATTTGTTGATAATAGGGAATGTATCTCTGCTGTTGTCCTTGCGACTTGCAGAACATACGTTTCCTTAGACGAGGTCAAAGGCACAGTTGTCTGTAAAAGAATAGACTTCATTCTGCTTAAAGTATCAATTCGAATAGAAGAGATATTCAAATAAGGCCATATTGCCTCCTCCATGTCTGATTTGCTGTTTGGATACAATACTTGCATACAGCAAGTGACCATGGAACTAACGCTCACTAAATAGGCTTTTCCTGGGACCATGCCACAACAGCTGCGGTCACTTATTAGAACATAACTGCCGTTGGAAAGCTGTCTGAAAAATGGCTCTATCTGAGTTGTAGGAGTGCCGTGCAGCTGACATGAAAGGTTATTCAAAGACCCTTCGCAGGCTCCATGCAAGTTAATACCTTGACACAGAAGTGTACCACTTAGTGATTTTTTACAATTATTACCACTAAGAAATACCTCCTTATTCTTTTCAATATAACATTTGTGTGTATAAGGTAATTCCCATGTTGATTTGATGTATCCTTTACCCAACCTTTCATACTGGCCCGCTGGTATATACTCTTGGCAATATTTAAACTGGAAAGTTGTTATCGGAATTGTAATAATTCTGTGTATTATCCATTCAATGACAGATCTTTCTGACATTGTCAATGGTAATCTCTCAAGTTTTTCAATGCTCAGAATCTTATAGTCTGCTCCTTTTTGTGCCAAACTGATTTGTTTATCAGTAAGGTTAAAGATAGAGAATAATGACGTTGTGTTGATTAAACGCCATGGCACGTAGGCTGAATGCAGATTTTGCAACGTCCAGCCAAGCTGTACCATAGAACCTAATTGGGACTGACCATGTTGTAACATTAGTAAGTCCTGCTCTATTATATCAATAGCAGATGATACGATACTGTCCAGTGAATATATTCTGGAGGACAGAGTTGTTAACCCATTGTCCACAACAGAAAGTGACTTTTCCAAATGAATACGATCATTTTCTCATATTTTTTCTGCTGTTTCAATTTTTGTTTCTTTCCAAGCCTCGTTGTATGCAGCGTATATACCGGCCACTATGAAATCACGCAAGTCAGCACCGTCTTTAAGTAAAGTCAAGTGTTGCTTAATTTCATCCAGTGTGGATTTCTGTAGCCATTCGAGGCATAGTTTCCCTACACTGTATGTTGTAACTATCCCTGGATGTTGTCTCTGGGAGTATCTAGGGTCTGGCCTGTTCAGTTTTAACCCCTGTATTTTGTTCAGTAATCTATCTTGACAGTTATTTGTGTCTGTGGGCCAGATCAACCATTTTTTCCAATCAGGATGTGTTCTGTTTTGGTGTAAAATATGGGATACGTCTATCTCCATGTCTGTAGTGCTATTACTATCAGGTATGGGCTTTGGAATAGATGGTTTGTTTAAGTCTTTAATCTTGGCTAGGCCCAGACAGGTTGTCTGTTGAATGGTGTCATTCAAGAATATTATTTGTTCTGGGATCATGCAAGCTCTAAATAATGCTTCTAGTCCTTGTACCTGCCATTCTTTTGTACCCCAGATGGTTTTTGTTTCAATGTTGTTTTTCCAGAAATCAAAACCAAATGTAGTCATTTTTTCATAAAATGTTTCAGAATAAATCAATTTAATATTTGTCAACATTGTTTTCATTTCTGTCTTATTTAACATTTTAAAATAAAACATTTCTGCATTACTTGTGTTAAACCCTGAGAAGTATGTGAATTTCTCATAAAATGTTTTCGAGCTGCCTTTGGGTGATGTTGCACAATGTTCCCATTGGTTATAATTAAAAACATTTCTAGGCTGTGCAGATTTATGCAAATAGTGATGACCAAAATGATTATAGCAGTACATTTCTTCATAATTTCATGAACCCTGTAAATAATCATGTTCTGTAGATTTTGCTGACATTACTAAATCTGACATCATATTATTAATATTTTCAAAGTCCCAATCATCAGAGAAAGTACTTGGTTTTACAAAGTCACTTAATGAAACCTTAAACTGGTGTGGATATTTCAAGAACTCAATCGGGCCATGGATTTCATAATCCGTTTTGTCCCATGCTACCCCACCGGGTATTGGATTGGCTGTGATGTTCACTGATGATAGTTCTCTTTTCTCGATGTAAGATGACTTGTGAGGCTTTAGGACCAAGTTGATGTTCTGACTTGCTGTGTCCATTGTACTGTATTTTCCTTCAATGAATTTTCCCAAACAAAGAACCATGATGAGCCAAAGCAGGAGGAAAAGTACACCTAACACAATCCAAAATTCAATCCATGGAGAAATCAAATAGGTTTCTTTGACTTGATGAAGGAGTTCAGTTACTTTGTCTTTGAAAGTTTTTGTTGCTGGCTTTTCTTCAGGTTCACTTGGATCATCAGAAAAGTCATCGAAATTGATGAAGTAGCGAGATGCAGTTCTGTCAATTGTTGGAATTGCTTCCGGATTTTCATTTGCTTTTGGATTTTTCTTTGTTTCACTAGCATAGTCTGAGGCTACATCGTTGTAGACTGGTGTTTCTTGACGGACTGTTGCAATTTGGGTTTCAAGAGGCACAAGTTCCATGGCTTTGTTGCATAGTCCTTTTTTATTCACTGCAGGTTTATCAAATGTGATTAGTCTCTCAGTTTGAACCTCTTGGATTGTAGCAAATTTTGGTATTCTGCTATTTCTTGGGAGTCCACTGGGCCTACTACTTATTATTGGTCACATGATTGTGGTTTTACCAGGTCGATGGATACAACTCGGTTCTCTTTTTTACCAGCAAGGGGCGGTAGTACAACTGATCTTGTTCTGCTGACAGCTAAGACAGGTACTGCTTTTCTGTAAGAAGGCCCAAATTCCTACTTCATCGCGATCTTCTCTCTGACCAGATCCCCAATCTTTGGAATCCAGACAGGTCTTGCTGGGACAGGTGGTTTTTCTTCAGTGGCTGTTGGCTGTTGTTTTAATTTTATGTTACTCAGGTTTCTTCTTGTTTCATTTAAGTCCTGTAAAACAGCCAAACGGTCTTTGATTTCAAAGCATTTTTCTTCTTCCACTGAAGTGTGACTATCAAGATCCTGAATGTACATTCTAGTACCGAACAATAGTTCGTACGGAGTGAGACCTTTTAGAGAATTTCTTGGCAGATTATTGAGACTACGTTGGACACTTGTTAAATGTTTGACCCACCCATCACCCAAACATAATACCCTCGCCGTTATAGATTGCTTTATGTCACGGTTTTTTCTTTCCACTACCGCATTTCCCTCAGGATGGAATGGAGAAGAGTACCGCAATGCAATGCCCATGCTGTTCATGGCCTCTTTTTAAGCTCGGGAGCTAAACCCTGGTCAGAATGTAGCATGCCAATTGCGTATATGCCGAAAAAGACTTGCAAATCTTTTATAACAGTTCTGGCGTCAGCCGAGCGCTGGTGTCTGCGATTTAAGTGAATCCAGTCTTAAATATTATGGCGACGCATTTCTCCTGCTGGATTTCTGCGTATAGATAGCTTGATGCTTTCTAATAAAAGGTGTTGGATCTAGCCCTGATCTCTTGACTGGGTGAGAGTATTCTGCTTAATTCAGAAACTCTGTCCATCACCACCCCTTGTTGTTAAATATTCTAATAAAAGGGTCCTGGCAATACTCCGGTCGGTTCACGACTGCGATCTCTGTTGCAGTTTGGACAGCCCACTGCAAATGTATAATATTGCAGGCTCATCCCCGGCCACCAGTATTCTGATTGTAATTCTTTTAGAGATTCCATAATCTCTTGGTGCCTTATGCCCAATCCCATATGTGCCGCTTCAATCAAGAAGACTCTCCTGTTCGTGTTTGGAATTACTCTATCCCCCACTCCAGGGATTTGAGCAAAAGTAACGGAGTTTGCATCTATTATGTATGTATTACTGAGTGGATAGTTCAGAGGTAATGCTGCATAGTCGCCTTTTAAAGAAGCTTTTACCGCTAGCATAGTTTCTCCGTCTATGTAATTTTTAGAACGCTTTTTGGTGGCTACGGAAGCCGGTTGAACCGCTTCCGCTGTGGCTCTGAGAGCCAATGAATTCCCTGCAACGTGAACGCCATCACGTTGATGACTCAGTGTATGTATCACGTGAGTCTTTCGTAGTTCTTTCTGTAAAAGAACTACTTGTTCCCAAAGCTTTTTATGCTTTATTGTGGCACCGTTGTCATCTTTGTAACCGTTTTGAATCCAGGTCTGTATTTCATTATTGTAAGACTTGACGCAGTAATGCGAATCGCACACTATTAGTGTGGGGAATTCGCGATCTGCATTTTCAAGTGCCATCTTTAAAGATCTTATTTCAGCTTGCTGAGTTGAACAGTTTCTGAGTGATTCAGTTTTGGTAATTAATGGTCTGAATTTACCAAAGCGCCAGCGACCTTTAACAATCGCGCACGCTGCGTTGTAGGATTTTTTCTCTACATCATAGTGTTGTGCAAATCTGTCCATGTAGATTACACATGTGTACTGTTCGAGAGGCAGAATTTCGATTGGCAGAGGATATTCTTCTTCATATTCTAGATTTTCTAGTTTTTTCATTTTCGGGTCAAAATAGTTTTTCACGTCTTCTACAGCAAGAGAATTTTCCCATTGTATCCATTTTGGATCTAATGCCACAGCATTCAAATTGCGTGGGCTTGTTAATGCCTAAAGGGCTGATTCTGCTGTTAAAACAGTTATCCTTCTGCCTTGGGCTTGGGCTCTTTCTTTTGCTACAGCAGTTTGAACCGCTATTAGAATCTTTTCAGTAGAACTGAATTTCATTTCAGCTTGTGTGTACAAGTGTGATTTGTAAGCTATTGGTACCGTTTCTCCCTCATTAGAGGTTAGGTACGTGAATCCGCATCTTCCTGGGATGACTCGGATTACAAGGTTGCGTACGTTTTCGCGTGTTTGCAATTTTGTTTTAGCTAACATGTCTGTTTGCAATGATCTTAAAATTTCTGTATGTTTCTGAGTTCAATTGATTGATTTGAAATCAGGTTTTATTAATTCATAGAGAGGTTTAACCCTCTCTGCATAGTTTAGAATGTATGTTCTTCCGAAATTCAGGAAACCTAGTATTGATTGTAAGTTCTTCAGCGTTTTAGATGCTTGGAGTACAGCACACTTCTCTAAGAAGTTGTCTGCTAGGCTTTTGCCTTCACTTGATAATTCATATCCTAAAAACAGGACAGTTAGATGGGCAATTCTTGACTTTTTAAAGTTGAATTTGTAACCCTCAGCTGCAAACCCAAGTATTATGGTGTTCACTCTTTTCAAGTGAGTCTCCAGGTCATCATCTGTTAGATAGATGTCATCGACATAGGATAATGCTTCATCATCATATATTTGTAGTAACTCTGTTACTCTTGCTGAGAATAATCCTGGGCTATTCTTGAATCCCTGTGGGAGTCGACAGAGGTGTTTTTGCGACCCCATTATTGAGAAAGCGGTCAAATACCTGCTTTCAGGTGCAATGTTTTGAAAAAAGAATCCATTCGAGATGTCTAATGTCGTTTTATATTTTTTGCGCACGATGTTATTCATTAGTGCTGCACTGTGTGAGTTTTGTACTGCAAATGTTTTGCAACAGGAGTTTAAGTGTCTGTAGTCCAAAACCAGATGATATGAATCGTCTGGCTTGGAGACAGGAAACAAAGGATTGTTCATTTTGTGAGGTGCATGTTTCAATCACCCCCTGATATTCAAGTTGATCTAAGATCTCCCTGACTTGTTTTTTAGCTTCTTGCTTAACTGGGTACTGCCTTTGTGCAGTGGGTTGATTTTTTAACTGGATTTTGGGAGGAGGAGAGTCCTCATCCCATCCTACATGATTTTTATATAATGCAGAAGCTTGAGCTACTGCCCATTTTCTTGCATATATGGATTTTTTATGAGTTGAAATATGATTTGAGAAGGCAGGCATAATAATTTCTTCGCCATGAAGGCACTCCCTGACAAATTCTGGTGGCCAGTCTTTCTCAGCTAACAGGATGTCATAGCCTTTTCGAAAGGTTATCCCAAAAGAGACCCCTTGCTTTCCTAGTCTTGTCCCCCTCTATGTGCAGTGTTATTTCGTATATTTTATGAGGTTAGCTAACTCTCTGCAGTTTCCACTTGAATGTATTCATTCGTGTCCACTGTCTCCAGAAGATTCATCAGGATCTTGCGAGCTATGGTCACTTCTGCTGCGCTGTCTAGCATTGTCGGGGCCCACTCTCCGTTTTTCAGTTGTGTCCTCAGTATCCTCGGCATGTTTAATTATATTAATACTGGCTACCTTCTTTCTTGGAAATTGTAATTTTTTACTTTGATGAGCAGGTTCCTTGTCTTTGGACTTGACCTGCTCTTCCTTGTGTTCTGACCGTCCTCTTCTTTCCGATTTCTGTGAGGAAGTCTGAAAAGATCGAGAGGGACGTGTATCAATATCTTGATATCTAACAGGTTTTCTCAATTTATCCCTATCTCTAAGGTTGTATCTTTTCTCAGAGGGCTCCCTCTGGGGAGACTTGTTTCCTTGGTCCGGAGATCTTTCTCTCCGTTGAGGAGACCTTCCTCTGGACTAGAATCTTTTTTCTTTGGGAGTGGATTTTTTATTTCCATCCCAACTCTTTTTTGGAGTGTTTAGATTATTTTTAATAAAAGTTTTTTCAGGATTTTCAGTTAGTTGGGGTTTTACTGGTTTCCCACCCAAACTATCTCTTCCTAGTTCTTCATAGGATTTTTTTATGATTCTGGCAAGTGCAAACGGTTGTTCTGCTATATCTGTTTCTTTCAATTCCTGGAGATAAGTTATATCGTCCATTGCCAATTGAACTAATTCTCTATATGCCTTTGTTAATTATTTTATTTTAACTAAGAGTTCTTCGCTTGACATTTTTTCAATGTCAGGATGTGGTGTGTAGCTGGCTAGAACCGGCCACGTTGCTCCTGGTCTACCAATGGACCGAGCCTGGTGATATGATTTTTATGTTTTAGGGCGCCTTTAAACCAGAGCAGGTGCTCTTGGTAATTTAGTGGGATTTCAACCTCCTCGAAAGGAGTGTATTCATCCGGAGGTTCCTCTATTTTGTAATAGTAGAATTCTTTTGTTACAGCGTTTGCTGCTGGAAAGTGCATCCATGAGTAGAATAAGTCTGTCTGCCGATATTCATGGGCCTCTACCACGAATATCACTGTACCACCTCGTGATGATAGTCCATTTTCTATAAGTTTAATAGTTATAGTTCTTCTCATATTTGCCGGAATGATTATAGCATTCGGGTCATTCTGTTGGAGATTCGTGCCATCTAACAACAGTTGAGACGCTGTAGCATCTCTTTCTTTGTCACCGTCCGGCATTTTACTGACAGAAAGTTTTTTTGTAGATCAAGTTTCAAGGGAAACAAAGATTAGGTGCACAATATTTTGGAACACTGTATCCTTCAACGTTGACTAAACCAAAAACTATAAATAGGAATCTCTTCCTACTAAGTTCCGGTGGATTTTAACCTTTTACCCACTCCAGACGTCTTTTGGAGTATTTGCGGGAAAAAGGGTCTGTGTGAAAAAGCACGACTGAGTTAATCTAGTGTCTTGCGTTAGATTATCGCCTTACCAAACGTGGGGCGCCATGTAGTGTAGTTCCTATATTCCCAATAGGCTCAGCGCATTGGAATAATATATTCAGCAGTGTAGACGTAGGACTGAGGTCGACTAGGTCTCTACTGACTAGATTAGACTTAATTAGTTTTGCCAGCTAGCTCAGAGGTCAGTAGAAACGTTCTCGAATATACAAGGAGGAGTTTAACTTCCCTGGATAGACAAGAAGGGATTAGCTTCTGACAACCAGAAACATGACAACTTTGCTCCCTCAGAATAAGAGTGTATCTCTAGAGTCGTGCGAAAACAATAGACAGCTATTTTACTCAGTCAATCGTGCATACTTAGTTTCACCAGAGTGCAGAGAAATAGAGAGACGGGCTTTTTCAATAAAAGGTGTTATTTATTGAGCAGTCTTCTTTCTCATGCAAGAGAAATGAATTGCCAAATTTGCAATACTTATCATAAAGTAAAGTGCGTACAGTAAAAGGAGTATTATGAAATAATGCTGTAAAAGCATTGATATGGTTTCTTAGCCATATGATACTTTAAAATGGATAAAATATATACATACATTAATACATTGACTAACGTACTCAACTGGTGCTTCTAATCTACGCCTACCCCGGTGTACCTGACCTAAGCCTAATACTTGGGAAGGAGTAAGTAAGTAGCAGTTTAAGTTAAGTTGGTTTTTGCCAAGGAATCTGAATCAAGAATTCTCTTAAAGGTTTAGTCAGCTCCGTACCTGGGTAATAGAAAGCAGGAGGTCTGGTATCTCTCTCTCAGGACTCGATATCCCAGCAACCCGCAAGGGCGGCTGGAAACACCGGAGCTGGATTTTCTCGGCTGTAGAAAAATACAGCGTCTTTCTCAGTGCGTCAAAAGGGAGGGGCGTCGTCCGTGGGCTCTCGCATCAGCTGGGCTCTCGGACAAGTAGATAGCCGCTCTGCTCCAAACCACCGTGTGTTCGCTTAAGGCAACTGTTGGTATATTTATACCTGAAAGGTGCCGGGTTTGACGTAAGGTTGGACATAAGACGTCAATAAAAGATGTCACTAAGAACTGGCCGTTCTTTTAGTGCTCGCAGGAGTTCTAGGACAAATCAAAACAAAAGCATGGGGAATTCCCAGGTAGGTTGCTGGAGGTTTGGTTTGTTTAAAGAACGCATTGTACTTTCTAGGAGTCTAGGGGAGTAGCCTTGCCGTATTTGGACTGCATGGGCTATTACTAAATATGGATATGATTCTTATGCTTTATAAGGATATTATTTATTATAGCCATATAAGGGCATAAATCGGGAATATCAAATTAGGGTCCTAGATAGAAACACAATAAAATATCCTTATAAAGGCATAAGAATCATACCCATATTTAGTCATAGCCAATGCAGTCCAAATACGGCAAGGCTACTCCCATAGACTCCTAGAAAGCACAACGCGTTCTTTAGACAAACCAAGCCTCCAGCAGCCCGGGAAATCCCTCTGCTTTTGTTTTGATTTGAACAAGAACTCCTGGAGTCCAGAAAGAACTGTAAGTTCTTAGTGACGTCTTATGTCCAACCTTACGTCAAACTCGGCACCTTCCAGGTATAAATATACCAATGTTGCCTTCAGCAAACACACGGTGGTTTGGAGCAGAGCGGCTATCTACTTGCCCGAAGCTCAGCTGATGCGAGAGCCGAAGGAAGCCGACCCTCCCATTGACGCACTGAGAGAGACGCTGTTTTTTCTCCTGCCGAGAAATCCAGCTCCAGTGTTTCCAGTCACCCTTGCGGGCTTCTGGGAAATCGAGTCCTGAGAAAGAGATACAAGACCTCCTTCATTCTATAACCAAGGTACGGAGCTGATTAAATCCTTAAGAGAAATCTTGATGCAGATTCTTGGCAAAAACTAACTTAACTTAAACTACAGCTCACTTACTCCTTCCCACGTACTAGGCTTAGGTACACCGGGATAGGCGTATCTTAGAAGCACCAGTTGAGTACGTTTAGTCAATGATTTTATGTATGTATATATTTTATCCATTTTAAGTATCATATGGCTCAGAAACCATATAAATGCTTTTACAGTATTATTTCATAATACTCCTTTTACTGTACGCACTTTACTTTATGACAAGTATTGCAATTACGGCAATTCACTTCTCTTGCACGAGAAAGAGGACTGCTGAATAAATAACAACTTGTATTGAAAACGCCCGTCTCTCTATTTCTCTGCACTCTGGTGAAACTAAGCATGCACGATGGACTGAGTGAAATAGCTGTCTATTGTTTTCACACAACTCTGGAGATATACTCCTTGTTTTGGAGGGAGCAAAGTTGTCATGTTTATGCGGTTGTCAGAAGCTAATCCCTTCTTGTCCATTCAGGGAAGTTAACACCTCCTTGTTTACTCGAGAAAGTTTCTAGTGACCTCTGAGCTAGCTGGCATTCATAATTAAGTCTAACATATTCAATAGAGACCTAGTCGACCTCAGTCCTACGTCTAAACTATCGTTTATGTTATTCCAATGCGCAGAGCCTATTGGGAATATAGGAACTACACTACATGGCGCCCAACGTTTGGTAAGGCGATAATCTAACACTAGATACTAGAGTAACTCAGTCGTGCTTTTCACACAGACCCCTTTTTCCCGTAAAAACTCCAATAGATGTCTGGAGTGGGTAAAAGGTTAATATCCGCCGGAACTTAGTAGGATGAGAATCCTATGTATTAGTTTTTGGTTTAGTCAATGTTGAAGGATACAGTGTTCCAAAATATTGTGCACCAAGGGCCAGATGTAGGTAATTCATTTTTACCGATTCTAAAATACCGAATTTTACCGAATCGGTATTTTAGAAAAGGTAAATGAGATGTAGGTAAAAAATCGGTAAAGAATACCAAATCGGTAAAAATTGGAAACCCCGAGTCGGTATTTACCAAATCGGTAAATTCCGAATCTGTAAATACCGATTCGGTAACTCCCATTCATTCCTATGGGCCTGGATGCCCATAGGAATGAATGGGAGTTACCGAATCGGTATTTACCGAATCGGTAAATACCGAATCGGTAAATACCGACTCGGGGATACAAAAAAGCAAGCAGTTGAGCCACCAACCAATCAGGTGCTTCCACCCCGCCCCTCAGCCAACCAACACAGCAAGCAACCAATCCAGTGCCTCCACCCCACCGCACAACCAGGAAGTGGCCACACCCAAACAGGTGCAGAGTAACTGATCACCCAGGAGAGCAGTTACACACAGACAGGCTGTTGTTTAGCTGAGCTGTGCAGGACTTAGAGATGGAATCCCAGGACACCCAGAGGGAAGGTGCAGAGAGGAAGAGGAAGATGAAGTTCAGCACAGGTGAACTCAAGGTGCTGGTGGAGGAGGTTGTCAAGCACTACCCAAAAATCTTTGGAAAGCAGTCTCTGCAGGTAGCAGAGGCTGTGAAGAGGAACACCTGGCTGGGGATCCAGACCAAAGTAAATGCAATAGGAGTGACAACCAGGGAAGGGGAAGATCTGAAGAAGAGATGGTACGATCTGAGGATCATAACCAAAAAGAAATTGGCAGCAAGAAGCAAAGAGGCCAATGCAACTGGTGGTGGAAAGAACAGGGCACCTACTCTCACGGATCTTGAAGAGCTCGTGGAGTCCACACTGGAGCCAGAGTGCGTTGTAGGAATTGGTGATGCAGACAGCTCAGCCCGAGCTGCATCAAAGAAAGGTAAGGGACATGTCCATCATTCCCCACCCCCTGTCTGTCTCCCTCCCCTAATGTGACTGTGTGTTGAGGTACTCCAGTACAGGCTTTAGTATCCACCTGCAATGCATGATGGTAGTTGTAGTTTAAAGTATTCACATCAGACCAGGCAACATGCAAGAATGTCAGGCATGCCACACAATACAAATAGAGAAAGGGGTGGACCAGGAAATTGTGCAAAATAAATGTGATTTATTATAGGAATACACGGTGAAAGCACCACTAAGCCACTGTCCATATCTGTCCACAGGAGAGACTTCGCGCATGAGAATGCAGGAGAGGGAGAAGAGGCCACCCCAAAGGGAGAGGAGTGAGGAAGCAGCCAGGGATGCAGTGCCCAGCACAGCAACACCTCCAGCACCCTGCACACATGCATCTCCCACAGCAGAGGCAGCCACCATGCAACTGCCATCATCTCCTCTGATATTTGACTCACCCCAACATGTGCCTCAACAACTTGCAACACCAGCTGACTCGGAGGTGTAAGAAATCTACAGGCCCAGGAGGCATGACGTTCCCTCGCAGAGAATCTTGCAAACATCCTCTGATGAGGAAAGGGAGGGTGAAATACCAACAGAGTCAATGGCAGAAAATTCAGCTGGGCTTCCAATTACTCCTGTCACTGTTACTGGAGGCACAAGACGCCGCAGGTTCCGGGGGGCAGGCTCCACTGGCCATGATGATGGTGTCTTCCGTGGCCTCGAAACGACAATGGTCAAGGTTCAGCACCTGCAGGCGAAAGCTATTAGTGCAGTGCACAGACAAATGCGCCATATGAATAAAAACTTTGACAACATGAACCGGGGGATAACATCAATGGCGGACAGCATGAGGGACATGGCCGATGGGGTCAGGGACATGTCACAGTGTGTGATGTCACTTTGTGATGAACTACACGAGGACCGCACCCAGAGGCGCAGGGAGAAGCAGTATATGCAACATTAGACAAGGGGCATGCACCGTCTTGCAACAGCACCTTCACTGCTGTGTCGCTGGTCTGTTGCTATGCAGGAAGGGCTGGTGCACTGCTGCACAGACCTAACAAGGGGGATGGGGCGAGTCACTACAGCAATGGAAGTGCTGCTGACTAACCAGTCAGCCACCACAGGAGTGGAAGGTTTAGGGGAAACGGACAACACCAGCAGCAGGAGCAGCACCCCTATCCCAGAAATACGGAGGAGCAGCAGACGCCAGACTACAGGCGCTGGCACAGCAGACAATGATCATACCCAACCACAGGCATCACGCAGTGCAGTGCATTGGCGCAGGCAGTAAGGCAGGCAATTTGAGTGGACATGTGAGGGTGAGGTAACCCCTGTCCACACAGTTGTGCTAAGGAACACTTAAGATGTTAAAAATATGTCTTTATGAATGAACCGTTGTGCCAAATAAACTACGTTTACTGCATTTAAACCCTTGCTGTGTATCTCTACTTACTCAAAAGTAGTTTGTGTGATCTCTGCACGTCTCTGTCTGCCGTCTGTCGGTGTTGGTACTCCTACTGTGTTGGCTGCAGGTAGTGCCTGGTCATCGTCATGGTCTTCATAGTCGCTCAATTCCACCTCGGTGCCCTTCTTAGTAGCGAGGTTGTGCAGCATGGCACAAGTTGCATTTATCTTACAGCATATGAGTGGTGAGTACTGCCGTGCCCCTCCACTTTTCTGGAGGCAGCTTAACCTGCTCTTCAGAAGGCCAAAGGTGCTCTCAACGATGTTCCGGGTTGATTTATGGGCAACATTGTATCGTCTCTGGCTGGGGTTTGTGGGGTTGAGGTAGGGTGTCAGGATGAAGGAACGGAGGGCATAAGCACTATCCCCTAATGTGAAATGAGAAAACAATTACTCACAGGCACACATTTACACATTCCTGCATTATCTATCAAGGGAGTGTCACACAGTAATTTACCTAGTAGGTATCTTTTGCCAAATTCCCCTGCTGTCAGGCTGGTGTATACCCCACTGTTTTGGAAGATGTAGGAGTCGTGGGTGCTTCCCGGGTACCTGGCCACTATGTCTGTGATCATGTACTTGGCATCACAGATCACTTGTACATTTATTGTGTGAGATGATTTACGGTTCCTGTAAATGTGCTCAGTGGCAGCAGGTGGGCATATTGGGATGTGGGTCCCATCAATGCAGCCAATCAATTGTGGAAAATTTGCCATTAGGTAGAAGTCAGTCTTGGTCCTGAGCAGGTCCGCATCAGTGTCCGGGAAGTGGATGTAATGCTCCATTCTTGCCATCATGGCATCCAGGAACTTCCTGAAGAAGTGGGACAGGCAGCTCTGGGACACCCCACCTACCGCAGCAACAACACTCTGGTAACTGCCAGATGCCAGCAGATGTATGCTACAGAGCACCTGTACATGGGGTGGGATGGCGTGCGCCCTTGGTGTAGGGTGCTCCAGGAGTGGGTGCAGGTACCTAATCAGCTCCTGGATGGTAGCTGGGTGCAGCCTGTACCTTTGCAGGATCTCTGGCTCAGTCAGTTGGAAGAGTGTGATCCTCTGCCTGTAGACCTGCTCCTCCCTTCTCCATTCCCTCTCTCCTGCAGCCTGTAGCCGTAGCCGCCTTGCTATGACGCAGAATGCTGCTGATTAGATGAACTGAGCGCTGAGCGCTGAAAACGCCAATCCGCTTCCCTGAGATCTATTCAGGGTAAATCTTCACCCAGCTTAAAGCGCACCCCCGCAGACGGCAGCCCACTTTAAGAGGCCCTAGCGAGCGCTGCGTTTGAATAATTAGAGGCACGGTAATTTTTAAACTGAGACCGCACCCTCGCAGACTGCAGCCTAATCTAAGAGGCACCTAGTGAGCCCGGTGAATTGAATCGCATTTTTTATATATATCACTGTACTGAAATGTATTTTATTCCACGAAGTAACTGAGCACTTGATTGCACTGTGATTGATTTACCTGTGCTCCTGCCAGGTGTGTTCCCCGTTCCACCACTGGAAGTCCAGTTTGAGTGGAGGGAACGAGCGCCACAGCCGGAAGTGTCCCCCATGCACCTCCGGTCTGACAGAGGTCAGCTCTCTAGTTCCCCGCCTCACCCCCCTGCATAAAAGACCGGGAAATAGCCGGTTCCAGTAGATACTGATTAGATGAACTGAGCGCTGAGTGCTGAAAACGCCAATCCGCTTCCCTGAGATCTATTCAGGGTAAATCTTCACCCAGCTTAAAGCGCACCCCCGCAGACGGCAGCCCACTTTAAGAGCCCTAGCGAGCGCTGCGTTTGAATAATTAGAGGCATGGTAATTTTTAAACCGAGACCGCACCCTCGCAGACGGCAGCCTAATCTAAGAGGCACCTAGCGAGCACGGCGAATTGAATTGCATTTTTAATATATATCACTGCACTGAAATGTATTTTAATCCACAAAGTAACTGAGCACTTGATTGCACTGTGATTGATTTACCTGTGCTCCTGCCAGGCGTGTTCCCCGTTCCACCACTGGAAGTCCAGTTTGAGTGGAGGGAATGAGCGCCACAGCCGGAAGTGTCCCCCAAGCACCTCCGGTCTGACAGAGGTCAGCTCTCTAGTTCCCCGCCTCACCCCCCTGCATAAAAGCCAATGCCCCCTGTCCAGCGCAGCGGACGAGCGCAACGGGCGCGCCGGACTCGCACTGGAGTCAAGCCAGAGTCCTGCCCAGAGTCCTGCCCGTCTGCGCCCGTCTGCGCCCGTCTGCGCCCGTCCGCGCCTTGAACGGACCAAGGGCCCGTCCCCTACCCAACTCACTACATCCCAGGGCTCGCCCAGGATCATATACTCATCTGAAAATTTACGAGCTTTAAGCACCACCTTACGCCAACCCCACGTGCCACCTCACTACATCTATACCGACCCTATAGGAGGTCCATTTAAATGCTCTTTGTGCAGAGGATCGACCCCCATAACGAACATTCAAAGCCAGTTCAAGCAGCACTCGTCAATGCGCGATCCCTTCCTAAACATAAAATCGAAATTTTAGAGCTAATTACCAGCTACTCTTTGGACATACTCTTCGTCACAGAAACATGGGGAGACGAAGCCTCAGGGCCGGACTTCAAAGCGGCACTCCCAGACAATTACTGCGTCTATAGGCAGGACCGCAAGTCTAACAAAAAGGGAGGTGGGATAGTGATTATTTGCCGTATTCACTTCCAGGTAAAAATTGTCGCAATACACCAAACCCAATGTGAAGCTTACTCGTTTACCATTACCCTTGCCAGCAACCAATCCTTAACAGGTATATTGCTCTACCGACCCCCAGGCCCCCGCACAAATTTCCTGGCAAACATTAATCAGCTTAGTGAATTGGCTGCTGGAACCACACACTACACATTGCTCGGGGATTTCAACTTTCACTTAGAAATCTCAACAGATAACGACACAACCCGGCTCAGTAACGACTTGGCAGCGGTGGAACTACAACAACTCGTCTCCGCACCAACACACACAGCAGGACACACACTGGATGGAATCTTTACCAACAACCCAGACATCACAATAAACAAAATCCTTCCTCTCACTCAGCAATTCTATTTTACATTAAACCCAGACCTTCTCATTCAAATCACATACCCCCCATCCCCCATCAGACTACCGGAGATTGGAGAAACATAGATCTCAATCTACTCTCAGACACACTCAGCACGTCACTTAACTGTACAGAAACTAACCCAGATATTGCAGCTAACACATACACCTCTCATTTAGAGAAAGCATTCCTAACTCTAGCCCCAACCAAAACCTCGAAACGCAATAGAAGGACACCTTTGGCCCCCTGGTTTACAGAACAACTGCGGTTACAAAGACAACACTGTCGAAACTTAGAGCGACATTGGCGGAAACACTACGACACCGAAGACAAGATAGCATATAAATCCGCCCTTTACAATTACAAACAACTTATACTCGCGGAAAAAAGCAACTATTACACCACTCAAATTGACCAAGCAAAATGCTCCATGAAAAAATTGTTTCAGGTTGTTGACCACTTATCTATGCCACTGAACCCACCGCCACAAACTTCCCAGGCCCTCTGCAACTCATTAGCAGAATTTTTTAAGGATAAAGTCATGTCAATCTTCACAGACTTCTCCCCACAGCATAATCAAATGACTAAGCCACTCAATCCACCTAACATAACAGACCTCCCGAGCTTTACGGAGTTTCACAAAGCACACCCGACCATATTTTTCAGCTGATTTCATCCATTAAATCAGGTTCACCTCTAGATCCATGTCCCCCCTCCATACTCAACTCAGTCCCAGATATCATCACCCCCACAATAGCCAATATATGTAGCACCATGTTCTCCAGTGGCACATACCCATCTATATGGAAAAACACCATTATCAAACCCTTGCTTAAAAAACCAACACTAGACCCCTTGGCACCAGCCAGCTATAGACCCATTGCCTCCCTCCCATTTTCAGCAAAAATCTTTGAGTCCATTATGAACACACAATTGTCAGAATACATCCACACAACTACACTGCTGGATGACTCTCAATTCGGCTTCAGACAGGGGCATGGCACAGAGACCGCCCTTATAAAAGCATCAGATGAGATCAGAAGGACTATGGATGATGGAGGAGCAGCAATTTTGATACTCCTAGATCTATCTGCGGCTTTCGACACGGTTGACCATACCACCCTGATCAACCGTGTCGAAACAATAGTTATCAATTATAGGGCCAGGGACCTCCTCACATCTTTCCTCGCCAACCGCAACCAGGCGGTAAAACTAGGCTCATTTGTTTCCCCCACATTCTCCCTCCCATGTGGAGTAGCGCAAGGATCCTCGCTAAGTCCGACCCTATTTAATATCTATGTCTCGGACTTAGCGAGGGTAATCAAGGCTTACAACATCAATCTTACGACCTACGCCGACGACACACAGTTGGTCCTGTCCATCCACAAGGACAGTACCAAAATAGCAGCTAACTTTAAAGAAGGAATGAGAGCAATCAGCAATTGGATGGCTGTCAACTGCCTAAAGCTGAACTCATCAAAAACCGAGGTGATGATGTTCGGCAAGGTTCAACCAATGTGGTCTCCCCAATGGTGGCCAGAAGAAATGGGAGTACCACCTGAACCAGTTAGCAAAGTGAGAAACTTAGGGGTCATCTTCGATGACAAGTTACACTTTGACCACCACGTCAACTCGTGGTCTCCTCATCATTCAATACACTGAGGAAAATTAAAAAACTACTCCCCTATCTCCCTAAATCAGCAGGAAAAACCCTTATCCCCACCCTGGTCTTCTCACGCACAGACTACTGTAACGCACTTCTCCTCAATGCCCAGGAGAAAGTGACCACCAAGCTCCAAATGGTGCAAAACGCTTCAGCCAGGGTCCTACTGGGAATTCCCAAATACAGTTCCATCTCACAACATCTTCGCCAATTACATTGGCTTCCCATCAGGAGTCGAACCAAGTTCAAGTCACTCTGCATCGCCTATAAGGCAATCCACAAAGTTGGACCCCAATTTCTTAAACAAGCTTTCAGACCATATGCTTCTAACAGAGCGCTACGTTCCAATTCAGCCCACCTTCTCAATGTCCCTCGGACAAGAAGAGTCAACTGGGGGGACAGGTGCTTCACCACTGCCACTGCAAAACTGTGTAACTCCCTTTCCCTTAGCATTAAAACCAGCCCATCTCTCTTCACGTTCAGGAAACAGGTGAAAACATGGTTGTTCTCACAGTAATCACCCTCTGCTCGTCTATTCAAACTCAATAGCGCCGAGACACCCCTGGGTAATTGCCGTGCTGTAAAAATTGCAAAAACATAAACATAAACATTCTGGTAACACTGTTGCATTTTGGGACCCTATTTTATAGCCTCCAACTGGTTACCACCTGCTTTCAATCCATGCTAATTACCGACTCTTAAATACCGAATTTGTAGCAAATTCGGTATTTTTGGGGTCACCTACATCTCAAATGTCTTATTTTTCCATTTCTTATTTTCCGATTCCGTAAATTCACCGATTCGGAATGTTTTCCGAATCGGAAAATGTACCGATTCGGAATTTTTACCGACTCTGTATTTTTACCGACTCAGTAATTCTACCGATTCAGTAATTCTAACGAATTGGAAAATTTTCAGTTTCGGTATTTTTTTGTGTGCCCTACATCTCAATGTCCAAATACCGGTCGGTAATGGCCGAAATTACCGATTTTCGGCCGTTACCGACCGGTATTTGGCTACCTACATCTGGCCCCTAATCTTTGTTTCCTTGAAACTTGCTCTGCAAACAAAACTTTCTGTCAGAAAAATGGGGGAAAGTGAGGATGAAAGAGAGAAAGCTAGAATAGCAGCTCAACTTTTAGCGGATGACACGAGTCTCCAAAATGATGACCCGAATGTTATATTCATTCCGGTAAACGTAAGAAGAACTATAACTCTTAAACTTATAGGAAAAGGACTATCACCAAGAGGTGGTACAGTCATATTTGTGGTAGAGGCACATGAATATCGGCAGACAGAGGTATTCTATTCATGGATACATTTTCCGGCAGCACATGCTGTGACACAAGATTTCCACTATTACAAAATAGAGGAATCTCCAGAGGAATACGCTCCTTTCGAGGACTTTGAAATTCCACTAACATACCAAGAGCACCTGCTCTGGTTTAATGGCGCCCTAAAACATCAAAATCACATCACAAGGCTCGGTCCACTAGGTAGACCAGGAGCCACATGGCCGGTTCTAGCCAGCTACACACCACACCCTGACATTGAAAAAATGTCAGACCGAGAACTTTTAGCTCAGCTAAAACAACTCATTAAAATACATAGACAATTGGTCCAATATATCATGCGGACTTCAACAGTCCAACCAGCAATAAAAATTGCACAACACACCCCTCAACAGGGGAACACAAATAAAATCACAACACAGCATATTCAATCAGCCATTGGCAAAATACCCGCAAAACGGGAACAAATTCCATTCTGGTTGGCTCAAAAAATTACTCAGATAGAGGCAGTATTTCCTGATACTACACCTCATGACAAACACAGAATTCTGACTATCTGTCTTCCAATGGGGATCGCACCACATGTGGAGGACTGTGATACTTGGGGCACAGTCTTTGCTTCGATATATACAAAAACACATGGTGTTCCGTATATGGCGGTTATACCAGACGTACTAAGACAGATTCAAAATGAATACCGTCCGGAACCTGCTTTAACTCTAGGTATGAAATTACTAAAAGACTTTAAGCAGGTCTTAGCTATATTACTAGCTAACATAAAAGGAGAAGCAGCATCTGTGGCGATCCACCAAAAATTGAAAGAAACAGATATAGCAGAACAACCTTTTGAACTTGCCAGAATCATAGAAAAATCCTATGAAGAATTAGGTAGAGATAGTTTGGGTGGGAAACCACTAAAACCACAACTAATTGAAAATCCTGAAAAAACCTTTATTAAAAATAATCTCAATACTTCAAAAAAGAGGTGGGAGGGTAATAAACAAACTACTCCCAGAGAAAAACAGTTTCAGTCCAGAAGAAGGTCTCCTCAAAGGAAAGATAGATCTCCAGAACGAGGAGGCAAGTCTCCCCACAGGGAGCCCTCTGAGAAAAGATACAACCTTAGAGATAGGGATAAATTAAGAAAACCTGACAGATATCAAGTTAATGATACACGTCCCTCTCGATCTTTTCAGACTTCCTCACAGAAATCGGAAAGCAGAGGACGGTCAGAACACAAAGAAGAGCACGTCAAGTCCAAATACAAGGAACCTGCTCATCAAAGTAAAAAATTACAATTTCCAAAAAAGAAGGTAGCTAGTATTAAAAGAAAACTTGCTGAGGATTCTGAGGACACAACTGAAAAACGGAGAGTGGGCCCAGACAATGCTAGACAGCGCAGCAGAAGTGACCATAGCTCGCAAGATCCTGATGAATCTTCTGGAGACAGTGGACACGAATGAATACATTCAAGTGGAAACTGCAGACACCAGAGTTAGCGTGCCTCATAAAATATACGAAATAACATTACATGTAGAAGGGGACAAAACTAGGAAAATAAGAGGTCTCTTTTGGGACAAACTATCTAAAGGCTATGATATCGTTCTAGCAGAAAAAGACTGGCCACCAGAGTTTGTCAGGGAGTGCCCACATGGTGAAGAAATGATTATGCCTGCCTTCTCAAATCAAATTCCAATTCATAAAAAATACACATATGCAAGAAAATGGGCAGTGGCCCAAGCCCCTGCATTATATAAAAATCATGTAGGATGGGATGAGGATTCCCCTCACCATAAATTCAGTTAAAAAATCAACCGACTGCACAAAGGCAGTATCCTGTTAAACAAGAAGCTAAAAAACAAGTCAGGGAGATCTTAGATCAACTTGAATACCAGGGGGTGATTGAAACATGCACCTCACAAATGAACAATCCTTTGTTTCCTGTCTCCAAGCCAGACAATTCATATCGTCTAGTTTTGGACTACAGACACCTAAACTCTTGCTGCAAAACATTTGCAGTACAAAACTCACACAGTGCAGCACTAATGAATAACATCGTGCGCAAAAAATATAAAACAACATTTGATATCTCAAATGGCTTCTTTTGTCAAAACATTGCACCAGAAAGCAGGTATTTGACCGCTTTCTCCTGTATGGGGGCACAAACAAAAATCTGTCAACTCCCACAGGGATTCAAGAATAGCCCAGGATTATTCTCAGCCAGGGTAACAGAGTTACTACAAATGTATGATGATGAGGCATTATCCTATGTCGATGACATCTATCTTACAGACGACGACCTGGAGACACACTTGAAAAGAATGAACACTTGGGTTCGCATCTGAAGGGTATAAATTCAACTTTAAAAAGTCACGAATTGCCCATCTAACTTTCCTGTTTCTAGGATATGAATTATCAAGTTTAGGCAAAAGCCCAGCAGACAATTTCTTAGAGAAATGTGCAGTACTCCAAGCTCCAAAAACGCTGAAGAACTTACAATCAATTCTAGGTTTCCTGAATTTCGGAAGAACATACATTCTAAATTATGCAGAGAGGGTTAAACCTCTCTATGAATTAATAAAACCTGATTTCAAACCAATTAATTTGACTCAGAACATACAGAAATTTTACGAGCATTACAAACAGACATGTTAACTAAAACAAAACTGCAAACACGCGCAAACAAACGCAATCTTGTAATCCGAGTCATCCCAGGAAGATGCGGATTCACGTACCTGACCTCTAATGAGGGAGAAACTGTACCAATAGCTTATAAATCACACTTGTACACACAAGCTGAAATGAAATTCAGTTCTACTGAAAAAATTCTGACTGCGGTTCAAACTGCTGTAGCTAAAGAAAGAGCCCAAGCCCAAGGCAAAAGTATATCTGTTTTAATAGCAGTATCAGCACTTGAGGCAGTAACGAGACCACGCATCCCAAACGCAGTGGCATTAGATCTAAAATGGATACAATGGGAAAGTTCTCTTGCTGCAGAAGACGTGAAACACGCTTTTGATCCAAAAATTAAAAGACTAGAAGATCTAGAATACGAAAGTGAATGTCCTCTGTCAATCGAAATTCTGCCTCTATAATTTACACGGACAGATTTGCACAACACTACGTTGTGAAAAAACAAGTTTACAATGCAGCATGCGCAATTGTTAAAGGTCGCTGGCGCTTAGGTAAATTCAGACGGATGGTCACCAAAACTGAATCACTCAGAAACTGTACAGCTCAGTGAGCTGAAATAAGATCTTTAAAGATGGCGCTAGAAAATGCCGATCGCGAATTCCCCACACTAATAGTGTGCGATTCGCATTACTGCGTCCAGTCTTACAATAATGGCATGCAGACATGGACCAAAAACGGTTACAAAGATGAGACTGGTGCAACAATAAAGCATAAAAAACTTTGGGAACAAGTAGTTCTTTTGCAGAAAGAACTACAAAAGACTCACGTGATACATACACTGAGTCATCAACGTGATGGCGTTCACGTTGCAGGGAATTCATTTGCTCACAGAGCCACAGCGGCAGCTGTCAAACCGGCTTCCGTAGCTACAAAAAAGCGTACTAAAAAACATATAGACGGTGAAACGCTACTAGCAGTAAAAGCCTCAATGGAAGGCAACTATGCGGCGTTACCTCTAAATTATCCACTCGGAAATAAATACATAATTGATGCAAACTCCGTTCCTTTTGCTCAAATCCCAGGAGTGGGGGATAGAGTAATTCCAAACACGAACCGGAAAGCTTACTTTATTCAAGAAGCACACATGGGAATGGGTCTGAGGCACCAAGAGATCTTGGAATCTCTAATAGAATTACAATCACAATACTGGTGGCCGGGGATGAATGTGCAAATTTACAACTTTGCAACGAATTGTCAGGACTGCAATAGAGATTGCAGTGGTGAACCAGACGAGACACCAGCCCAGATACCTCTATTAGAAAGCATTAGGCAATCTATACGCAAAAATCCCGATGGAAAAAGGCGATCCCATAATTATTAAGACGAGATTCATTTAGATGAGACCCCAGTGCTCGGCTGACGCCAGAACTGTTATAAAAGATTTGCGAGTCATTATGGGCACATACGCAATTGGCATGCTACATTCTGACCAGGGTCCTGCGTTTAGCTCTCGAGCTTACAAGGAGGCCATGACCAGCATGGGCATTGTATTGCGGTACTCTAGTCCATTCCATCCCGAGGGAAATGCGGTAGTGGAGAGAAAAAAACAGGACATAAAGCAATCTTTAACGGAGAGGGTATTAGGTTCGGGTGATGGGTGGGTCAAGCATCTAACAAGTGACCAACGTAGTTTTAATAATCTGCCAAGAAATTCTCTAAGAGATATCACTCCATACGAACTTTTGTTCGTTACTAGAATGATAATCCAGGACTTAGATTGTCAGACTTCAGTGGTGAAAGAAAAATCCTTTGACATCAAAGATCGTTTGGCTGTTTTACAGGACTTAAATGAAACAAGAAGAAGTCTAAGTAACACAAAGCTAAAGCCAACGACCACTGAAGAAAAACCACCTGTCCCAGCAAGACCTGTCTGGATTCCAAAGATTGGGGATCTGGTCAGAGAAAAGATTGCGGTGAAGAAGGAATTTGGGCCTTTTACAGAAAAGCAGTACCTGTCTTAGCTGTCAGCGGAACAAGATCAGTAGTACTACCGCCCCTTGCTGGTAAAAAGGAGAATAGAGTTGTATCAATCGACCTGGTAAAACCAAAATCATGTGGCCAATAATAAGTAGTAGGCCTAGTGGACTCCCAAGAAATAGCAGAAGACCAAACCTTGCTACAATCCAAGAGGTTCAAACTGAGAGACTAATCACTTTTGATAAACCTACAGTGAATAAAAAAAGACTATGCAACAAAGCCATGAAACTTGTGCCTCTTGAAACCCAAATTGCAACAGTTCGTCAAGAAACACCAGTCTACAATGATGTAGCCTCTGAACATACAGAATCAAAGATTAAAGAAAATCCGGAAGCTATTCCAACAATTGACAGAACTGCATCTGGCTACTTCATCAATTTCGATGACTTTTCTGATGATCCAAGTGAACATGAAGAAACGTCAGCAAACGAAAACTATCAAAGTAAAAATTATAGAACTTTTTCATCAACTCAAAGAAACATATCTGATTTCACCATGGATTGAATTATGGATTGTGTTAGGTGTACTTTTCCTCCTACTCTGGCTCATTTTGATTTTAAGCTTGGGAAAATGTATTGATGGAAAATATAGTACAATGGACACAGCAAGTCAGATTATCAACTTGGCACTAAAACCTCACAGATCTTCTCACATTGAAAAAAAAGAGAACTGTCATCAGTGAACATCACAGCCAATCCTATACCTGGTGGTGTAGCATGGGACAAAACGGATTACGAAATCTATGGCCCGGTTGAACTCTTGAAATATCCACATCAGTTCAAGGTTTCATTAAGTGACTTTGTGACACCAAGTACTTTCTCTGATGATTGGGACTTTGAAAATATCAATAATATGATGTCATATTTAGAAATGTCAGCAAAATTCACAGAACATGACTATTTGCAGGGTTCCTCGAACTATGATAAAATGTATTGTTATAATCATTATGGTCATCACTATTTGCATAAATCTGCTAATCCTAGAAATGTTTTTACTTATAATCAATGGGAACATTGCCCAACACCGCCAAAAGGCAGCTCAAAAACATTTTATGAGAATTTTCCATACTTCTCAGGGTTTAACAACACAGATCCAGAAACATTTTATTACAAAATGTTAAATGAGACAGGAATGAAAAACATGTTGACAAATACTAAATTGATTTATTCTAAAAAAAATTATGAAAAAATGTCTACATTTGGTTTTGATTTTTGGAAAAACAACATTGAGACAAAAACCATCTGGGGTACAAAAGACTGGGAGGTGCAAGGTCTAGAAACATTATTTAGAGCCTGCATGATCCCAGAACAGATAATATTCCTGAAAGACACCATTCAACAAACAACCTGTCTTGGTTTAGCCAAGATAAAAGACTTTAACAAACCGTCTATTCCAAAGCCCATACCTGATAGTAATAGCACTACAGATGTGGAGATAGACGTATCCCATATTTTACACCAAAACAGAACAAATCCTGATTGGAAAAAATGGTTGATATGGCCCACAGACACTAATAACTGTCAAGATAGATTCCTGAACAAAACACAGGGGTTCAAACATACCAGGCCAGACCCAAGATATTCCCAGAGACAACATCTAGGGATAGTTACAACATACAGTGTAGGGAAACTATGCCTTGAATGGCTACAGAGATCCACACTGCAGGAAATTAAGCAACACTTTACTTTACTTAAAGAAGGTGCTGACTTGCGGGATTTCATATTGGGACCTCGCAAACAGCGTCAAAAACGTTTCATATACGCTGGTATATATGCTGCTTACAACGAAGCTTGGAAAGTAATGCAAATTGAAACTGCTGAAAAAATACGAGAAATTGATCGTATTCATTTGGAAAAATCACTGTCTGTAATGGACAATGGGTTAAAAACTCTGTCCTCCAGAATTTATTCACTGGACAGCATTGTATCATCTGCTATTGATATAATAGAGCAGGGCTTGCTAATGTTACAACATGGCCAGTCCCAATTACGTTCTATTGTACAGCTAGGCTGGACGTTACAAAATCTGCGTTCAGGTCACGTGCCATGGCGTCTAATCAACAAAATGTCATTATTTTCTATCTTTAACCTTACTGATAAACAAATCAGTTTGGCACAAAAAGGAGCAGACTATACGATTCTGAGCATTGAAAAACTTGAGAGATTACCATTGACAATGTCAGAGAGACCTGTCATTGAATGGATAATACATGGTACAATTACAATTCCGATAACAACCTTCCAGTTTCAATATTGCCAAAAGTATATACCAGCGGGCCTGTATGAAAGGTTGGGTAAAGGATACATCAAGTCAACCTGGAAATTACCGTATACACATAAATGTTATAGTAAAGGGAAAAAAGAGGTATTTCTTAGTGGTAATAACTGTAAAAATGCACTAAGCGGTACACTTCTGTGTCAAGGTATTAACTTGCATGGAGCCTGCGAAGGTTCATCAAATAACCTTTCATGTCACCTTCATGGCACTCCTGCAACACAGATAGAACCTTTTTTCAGACAGCTTTCCAACGGCAGCTACGTTGTAATAAATGACCGCAGCTGTTGTGGCATGGTGCCAGGATTAGCCTATCTCGTGAGCGTTACTTCCAGTGTCATTTGCTGTATGCAAGTATTGTATCCAAACAGCAAACCAGACATGGAGGCAGCAATATGGCCTTCTCCGAATATCTCTTCTATTCGAATTGATACTTTAAGCAGAATGAAATCTATTCTTTTACAGACAACTGTGCCTTTAACCTCATCCAAAGAGATGTATGATCTGCAAGTTGCAAGGACAGCGGCAGAGATACATTCCCTATTATCGACAAATTGCCCCGTGCATTTTGTATAAATGTTAGGTCAAATTTTAAACATGTCTGATACCAGTGGCATCGCACATGTATTTAAGACCATTTTTGCGGGACTGTTAGCACCCTTTGAAACAGTTCTGGGCATCTTCCCGAATTTTGTACATTCTGTATTTGGCGGACTGCCTCTTCTATTGGGACTCGTAGCAGGAATTTTATTTGTGTTCCTTCTGCTCCGATATGGCAAGTCAAGCCCCAGACAAAACTCAGGCTACAATGGAGGAAACGATCGTGGCTATACGTTACCGAGAACGGATCACTAAAGTCCTCGGCTTTGCCCGGCTAAGAGATCTGAGTACTACCTGGTTTCTTTCATTCAGACCAATCTGGCAAGATTGCATCTTACCTGTGCTTCGATGTCTGCTATGCGGAGAAGAATGCGTGTTGGACGTCTGTCTTACACTACCATCAGCAGTACCTATGGATATCGATACTTTGCTTGGTTCGGTAACGGCTCATGCAACGTGTTGTCCCCAGCGGCTACCTATTCTGATGATGGCATTCGTTGAGACTTCACCATTACGATTAGGTGGCGGTGAAGTATGAAATGAAAGCAGCACCACACAGGTACAACCTTCAGTGAGCATTGCTAATCCAGACATCGATGATAGCAATGATTCTCACATATGCACTATTTCAGCTTTTTCGAACTTGGTCGAACTTTCACCTACTGTTGTAGACCAATTCTTCGCAAGCCTGTCTGATTTGATGTTCTCTCCTAACAACAAGAATAACTTTTAAAAACAACGAGCACACAGCGTTCCCTGAACTCTGAATTCGGCCTTCAGTTTTTATAAACAAGAATACTAAAAACAATTGGAACTATTTTCTCCCCTGAAAGCAAAATTTTTTTTTCATTTCCAAAATATTTACCTTTTTCTGGCAAACGGTACTCTGCTTAAAGTAGAACTATTCTTGGAGAACAGAACTTCTATTTTGAAACTCTAGACACAATATTTTGATTCAGCCTCTAGCACATGTACAGTATTGTATAAATATGTGATGAAATGGTCTCGACCTTCTTTTCTGTATTAAGAGCCATTTCATAAATGTAATTTTCTCAATTCATTCAGCAAATATTTATGTATGCATTATCTGAATGATACCATTGCTTGAAAACCGTACAGTACAAATACTCATTTTCGTGTATATACCATATACCATTTCAAATGCAATTTATGTATTTTGGGGTGGGTTGGAAAACACATGCATCGTTATATTTTTAGTACTGCTTAGTATTTTAGTATTGATTGACATAATACGTGGAGTGGGTGTTGTAAATGTATCTAGGACCCTATTTAAATATTCCCAATTCATACCCTTATGTGGTTATAACAGAACATATCCATATAAAGGCATAATAATCATACCCATATTTAGTCGTAGCTAATGCAGTCCAAATACGGCAAGGCTACTCCCATAGACTCCTAGAAAGCACAACGCGTTCTTTAAACAAACCAAGCCTCCAGCAGCCCGGGAAATCCCGCTGCTTTTGTTTTGATTTGAACAAGAACTCCTGGAGTCCAGAAAGAACTGTAAGTTCTTAGTGACGTCTTATGTCAAACCTTACGTCAAACTCGGCACCTTCCAGGTATAAATATACCAACGTTGCCTTAAGCAAACACAAGGTAGTTTGGAGCAGAGCGGCTATCTACTTGCCCGAAGCCCAGCTGATGCCAGAGCTGAAGGAAGCCGACCCTCCCATTGATGCACTGCAAGAGACGCTGTCTTTTCTCCTGCCGAGAAATCCAGCTCCAGTGTTTCCAGTCACCCTTGCGGGTTTCTGGGAAATCGAGTCCTGAGAAAGAGATACAAGACCTCCTTCATTCTATAACCAAGGTACGGAGCTGATTAAATCCTTAAGAGAAATCTTGATGCAGATTCTTGGTAAAAACTAACTTAACTTAAACTACAGCTCACTTACTCCTTCCCACATACTAGGCTTAGGTTAGGTACACCGGGGTAGGCGTATCTTAGAAGCACCAGTTGAGTACGGTAATGCACCGTTACATCGCAACTTTTACAACGGGAGGCTTTTACAACGGAACTTTTACAACGCAGGATCCATTACATCGGATGCCATTACAACGCATGGCATTACATAGCAGATGCTATTACAACGCATGGCATTACATCGTAAGTATAGGTAAGTATTGAATTTTTTTACATTTTATTAATATTAATTATAATTAAATATATTTATTTATGTTTTTTAATATTATTAATTTATTATTTATTATATTAATTAAAGTAATTTTTAAAATAAGTACAGGTGTACAGGGGTGTTTTTAGGTTTCAGGGTAGGGTTTGGGTTTTGGGATACAGGGGTGTTTTTAGGTTTCAGGGTAGGGTTTGGGTTTTGGGGTACAGGGGTGTTTTTAGGTTTCAGGGTAGGGTTTGGGTTTTGGGGTACAGGGGTGTTTTTAGGTTTCAGGGTAGGGTTTGGGTTTTGGGGTACAGGGGTGTTTTTAGGTTTCAGGGTAGGGTTTGGGTTTTGGGATACAGGGGTGTTTTTAGGTTTCAGGGTAGGGTTTGGGTTTTGGGGTACAGGGGTGTTTTTAGGTTTCAGGGTAGGGTTTGGGTTTTGGGGTACAGGGGTGTTTTTAAGTTTCAGGGTAGGGTTTGGGTTTTGGGGTACAGGGGTGTTTTTAGGTTTCAGGGTAGGGTTTGGGTTTTGGGATACAGGGGTGTTTTTAGGTTTCAGGGTAGGGTTTGGGTTTTGGGGTACAGGGGTGTTTTTAGGTTTCAGGGTAGGGTTTGGGTTTTGGGATACAGGGGTGTTTTAGGGTTCAGGGTTGGGTTTGTGCTTAGGGCTAATTAAATTATATTTACCATTTATAAATTAATTAAAATATATTTATTAAATTAAATTAATTATATTATATTAATTAAATTTTTTAATTAAATTAATTAAATTAAATAAAATATTTAAATTAATTTATTTTAATTATAATGTTTAAAAATATTTAAATTAAATTAATTTCATTATATTAATTAATTAAAATTAATTACAATTTTTATTAAAATTAAATTAAATAAATAGATTTAAATTTATTAAATTAAATTAATTACTATTTTAAAATGTATTTTAATTAAATTAATTTAATTAAATTAATTAAATTAACTTAATTACATTTTTTTTTAAAAGATATACTTACCTATACTTACGATGTAATGCCATGCGTTGTAATAGCATCTGCTATGTAATGCCATGCGTTGTAATGGCATCCGATGTAATGGATCCTGCGTTGTAAAAATTCCGATGTAACGGAATGCGTTGTAAAAAAACGCGTTGTAGTGACACCAATCCGTTGAGTACGTTTAGTCAATGATTTTATGTATGTATATATTTTATCCATTTTAAGTATCATATGGCTCAGAAACCATATAAATGCTTTTACAGTAATATTTCATAATACTCCTTTTACTGTACGCACTTTACTTTATGACAAGTATTGCAATTACGGCCATTCACTTCTCTTGCACAAGAAAGAGGACTGCTCAATAAATAACAACTTTTATTGAAAACGCCCGTCTCTCTATTTCTCTGCACTCTGGTGAAACTAAGCATGCACGATTGACTGAGTGAAATAGCTGTCTATTGTTTTCACACGACTCTGGAGATATACTCCTTGTTCTGGAGGGAGCAAAGTTGTCATGTTTATGCGGTTGTCAGAAGCTAATCCCTTCTTGTCCATTCAGGGAAGTTAACACCTCCTTGTTTACTCGAGAAAGTTTCTAGTGACCTCTGAGCTAGCTGGCATTCATAATTAAGTCTAACATATTCAATAGAGACCTAGTCGACCTCAGTCCTACGTCTAAACTATCGTTTATGTTATTCCAATGCGCAGAGCCTATTGGGAATATAGGAACTACACTACAGTCCCATCAGCTTTGTGTGTGTGGCTTCATGCCAGAGGAGACCCGGAGGGTGCGGTGGTGAACGTGCACCCAGAGTAAAGTAATCTCAGGGGCACAGGGTACATCTGCCCTGCCGCCGCCTGAGATCTTCCTAACAGTCGCTGTCCCGACCGGCAGCCCGGAGGAGCTGAGCTGCCAGGCCGAGCCACTGAGGTCCATTGGGAAAGTTCTACAAAGAAGGCCCAGTTCGCAGAAGAAGGAAAGGAGAGTAGGGTCGAGCCCCTAGGTAATGTGGATCACTACCTGGGCAGGGTGCGGGCTCAGAGGGACACTCTCTCTGCCTCTCAGTCCTTCAGATGATGTGAGCCTGTGGGTTGGCTCAAAGTGAGGACCCTTACTTATAACATGAGTGTCTGTACTGGGGCCAGAGTAAAGAGCTGTACTTTAAGTCATTATGCAACCGTGTTGGGGGGGGCAACTGTTATCGAAGGGGCTGATTGTCGTAATACACATTGCCAATATTGCTGCTAACGAACTGCCGGACTATCTTATGATGCCTGACATAATTATTGTATAACGAAGTACATGATTGTAGCGCTACGCATTGCATTATTTATCCCTTTCCAAGTACAGGATTGTAGCGGCCCGCTGCATTATTTTGTCAATGCAAAGAACATGATTGTGGTTTTGCCTTTGAAGAACCGTAATAACCCACTTACTGGGTCTCGGCGGCGGGGGAACCGCCCAAGTCTTCCATACCTTCCATACTTAGCAAAAGGAGATACAGGAGCCTTCGTCTGCAGGAGGAACCCAGATTTATTCAATAGCCCGGGCTATGGAACAGAGTCCCAAGCTAGACAGAGACAAGACAGAGGAGGCTGCTGCTTTACTCCGCAGCTTACAATCCTTTTATACTTTTTCATTCCAGTCTTTTGGCTGTTAGTTCACTGTTCAATCAGGGCAGTGTTTGCAGTTGATAGCCAGATCCAGACGACGTTTGTAGATGGTGACCTGGCCAAGGCTTGGTACACAAATCTTTGTTCACTTGGCTGGATCAAGGCTCAGTCTTTCAGGTCATTGTTCAATCACCTTGATCAAAGCCCGGTCTTTCAAGTCATTGTTTAATCACCCTGATCAAAGCCCAGCAGTCAGACCATTGTCCAGATAACCTGATCACAGTGTCAAGGATGTTTACCAGGCTGGGAGCAGGAGATGGAAAACAAATCATTTACTCAGGGTGTGAGTGTCTCGCGGCTTTCAGTTGAACTGCAAAGAACAAGGGGGTTGGGCGTGCGACAGTTCCTGGGCAGAAATGCAGGCTGCAAGATGGCTGTTGTCGTGTTAGTTAGTTTTTCCTCAGGCATCAGCAGAAACAACCAGGTGGGTCGTGTGGAAGTGTTTGACACGAGATGGCAATGAAAAAGCAATGGAGTCCCGGTACAAATGATGCCGATCTGAAGGACACTTTTCCTCAGACCCTCCTTTTGCCATTGAGTGGCAAATACTTTAAGAAATGTCAATGTTCATAAGGCCATTGGTTTCTTGTTGGAGCATCATCATTATATTGGTGTTGTGAATGTTAGAGGATGGATGCTTGATGGTCTGGACACATATTGTACAGAGCACTGGCAGACACTGAAAGAACAAACAAAAGGAGACCAGGACAGTTACTCCCAAGGCAAGGAAGATGAGGATCTTCCACCCCCACTGGGAAAGGAGACCCCAGATCCAGCCTGTGAGGGACCAGTTGCCTTCATCCAGATGAATTTTGGAAGAAAGGTGATGCAGATGTTGGATGGCATCGTACACTGTAGGTGTGTTGTCTAGGATGTACATGCAGCAGCTAGAGCCGATCAATTTACACACACCATCACGATCGGGAAGGATGATATCTAAGACCATTTTGTTTTGAAGCGTTATGAGGCGGTCCGCCTGCAGCTCTGCAGTGATGCTGGAGAGGGCACCAGTTGTTACTGTGATGGTGGCTTGAAGGACCCTGGTCAGTCCTCGTACAGCCCGACTGTTGGCCATGGGGCCCCAGAAAGGAAGGAAACCTTTAAAGAAGTCCCCGGTTTCTTGGCCTGCTGTATCCTCAGCTGATATGATGCCCCTACGTGAGCGGTGCAGAGCGCCCTTCATTGACAGGTGGTAACCTCCATGGGTGGAATACGTTGGTGGAAGGAGGAAGGCCAGATAGCAGGTACCAGAGCAGTTACGGGGGAGCCAAGTGTAGGCGGCAGTGCCACAGATGAAATAGGTGTTGGGGGATGCCACCAGCTTCGGAGGAGATGTAGAGTTTAAAGTTTTTGTGATATCACACCTACTGGTACCAACTTTCTTAGTCCCTAGGCCATGAATGCAGACACGGCCTTGCACATTTATGACATTCACAGTGTCTCGTTCATCAGGCAGTATCCTTCTTGTGCGGAATCTGGAAAATGTTCGGTAATTAGTTGGGTTGAATACTACCATCTCACCGAGTTCATCTGGTGATAGTAGAGTTGTGGATGAGCTGGTCGGGCAAAAAGGAGCATTGGCATGGCCAGATCTGTTCCGCCAGAAGTCATCCCGAAATGTTCCAAGGACAGAATTGGCAGTACCATTGACAGTGTAGGCCTCCTGTATCAACATCCACCATGCAAGACAAGACCCAGAGATGGAAAAGGGGTAGGGAAAGAATGGGAAAGGGTGTATCATGGAATGTGGCATCAGTCCACAAACCCAGCAGTTGAAAGTGTTCATGATCAGCTGGTGATGATGCAACATTTGGATGAATGTGTTGTTGAAGAATTCTGCACGGCGGGGTAACTCGTGGGCTGGTAACGTGTAATACTGGTGTTCTGAAGGAGTCGGTTTAGGAGTTGGTGAGGTAACAGGATGGTAGATTAGTAACAGCCAACCAAGGATAGACAGGATGAGGGAGACAAACAGCGTCACCACGGTGACTATGAAGCATTTACTATGTTGGAGGCTGACATCTTGTTTCTGGATTCGGGTGTTTTGGGCGGAGGCCATTGTGCTAAGCCAGGGACCTCTAGTGGCTGTCTGTGATTGGTGGTTGCTTCACTGGGCGCAGGTGCCAAGGGTCCTTATGGATTACCTTAGTCTGACACACCAGCACTACTCTCAGCCGGGGAAGATCACAGCCTTACAGCCTATAGGTACTTGGTGAAGTCAAGGGCATGCCTTCCCTCGGGCGCGCAAGTTGTATTGGTCAGAAGTAGGGACAGTATGGTCGGGAAACAATTGTTCTTGGTGTTGAGCAGAGTTAAGGGAGGGTTCCACCCTTCCTTGCAGTATGCTGTCACTCTCTGCTTCCGTGGATGTAGAATGCAGTCTGGCATCACTGAATGGGCTAAACGTTGGGACTGTTTCTGTTTCTGAGTCTGCTTGTCCTTCCCTCACCCACTGATCATAGGGGAGGGGCAGAGGCACATGCCTGCAGTGCGACGAATGCACCCAATTCTTCCGACCTTCTACTTTCACTGCGGTGCGGGTGGCCAGTAACACCTGACGGGGCTGTGTCCAGCAGGGCACGAGGCTCTTAGTCCGTTGAAAATTTTTCACCAAGACCCAATCCCCAGGTTGGATGACGTGTCCTGGGCCCACGCTTTTGTCAGGTATGGCCTCATGCACCTGGTGCTAAAGAGTACGAAAGGTATTAGTCAGACTGTACAGATAATCCGTTAATACAGGGTATTCAACGTCAGACAGTTTCTTAGGCCGCGGGGCACCCCATACATTGGCAGGCCTCCGGAACACAATCTCATGGGGGGATAGCCATATTATGGTGTGGGCCGTTGTTCTTGTGGACAGTAGGGCTAAGGGCAGAGCATCAACCCAAGTGACACCTGTCTCGGCTACTATTTTGCCATTTTAGTTTTTAGGATGCCATTGTACACCTCCACTAGACCTGCTGACTGGGGGTGGTTCGCTGCATGAAATTTTTGTTTTATGCCCAATGCTGTACAGACATATTCCATAATTTGAGCCGCAAAGTGAGTCCCGTTGTCACTCCAGACCAAGCGGGGCAAACCGAATCGTGGGAGGTACTCTTTTAATAGTACTTTGGCGGTAGTGATAGCGGTGCAGTCTTTGACGGGGTAGGCCTCCACCCATCGGCTGAAGGTACAGACCACCACTAGGACATATTTCAAATTGTTACATCGGTCCATTTGGATTTAATCGATTTGGAGGACTTCAAAAGGGAAGGTAGGAGGAGAGAATCCTCCCTTAGGAGTAACTGTGCCTTTTCCTGGGTTATACATTAGGCAAATCATGCATGTTTTAACCAGTTTGTCAGCATATGCTGGTATCTTAGAGTTGTACCAGGTAGGTTCCAACAGTTTACATATCCCTTTTGCACTGATGTGAGCAGGACCATGGCATCATAACTACTGGTAGCACGTGACTGTCAGGTAACATCCATTTTCTTTCCATAGTCATACGGACCCAACAACCATCAATTCCCTCCTTTGCTAATTGCTCCTTCCACACCCTTAGTTCCTCAGGAGTAGTATGGGACTGAATATAAATCACACTCTTTACTGTGTCTTCAACCATGCTCTCGTGTGCCTCCCACCTAGCGGGACCTCCTACATACATTCCTTCCCTTTTTTCTAAGAGCTGTTTGTCTGGCCGTCTGGTCAGCCAGGGCATTGCCTTTCCCAACATCATCTGTCACTTTCTTATGGGCCTTACATTTTATAATGGCCACCTTTCTGTGGAGTGTCAGGGAGTCTAACAATCGGTGAATTAGGGGGCCATGTTAAATCTTGGTCCCATGGGAAGTAAGGAAATTCCTTTCTTTCCATAACCTCCAGAAGTTGTGGGTCAACCCGAAGGAATATTGGCTGTCAGTGTAAATATTTACCGTCATCCCTTTGCTTAACTCACAAGCTCTAGTGTGGGCCACTAATTCTGCTGCTTGAGCAGAGCACTGCGGAATCTGAGCTGTTTCTACTACTCGCCCTAATGTCATGAGGGCGTAGGCGGCTGAGGTGTTACCATCTGCCTCTCTAAGACATGATCCGTCCACATACAGTGTACCTTCTGGTTCTGCTATCGGGGAATCCTGTAAGTCAACCTGTCCCTTCGTCTCTTCCTCTGTCCTTAATATGCAGTCATGTGGGTCTAAGCGTGCATCCTGAGTATCCAGTGGGAGTAATGTGGCGGGGTTTAGTACAGTGCACCTTTTGATGTTAATGTGGCTGGCAAAGAGAGTCAGTTCATATCCTGTGAGTCGTGCACTAGTGAGGTACTGTGTCTTGGTGTTATTATTTATTTTATTTATTTATTTAAAACTTGTAATGCGCAACAGCTACCCGCAGTGGGTTTCCCGGCGCAAGGGATAGACTAAAGAAGAAAATGGACATTTACAACAGCATTATTGACAGCTAAAATAGCCGGAAATCTATTGGAAAAGTAAAGTTTTTTATTTTTTCCGGAAACAAAACAAATTAGTCTCGGATTTCAGGGCAGTGGGTAGCGCATTCCAAGATTTGGGACCTAGGTGGGAAAAAGATCTTCCCCCCATCTTCACAAGTTTGAATCTTGGAATGACAAAGTCACAGTTAGCCGAAGATCTTAATGTACGGCTAGGCCTGTATGGTTGGAGAAGGTTCTGAAGATACAGAGGGGCTGAGCCCTGCTTGATTTTAAAAAGGTATCATAGGGCTTTGAACTTAATGCGGCTCGGGACCTTTAGCCAATGTAAAGCGCGGAGAGCCTGGGTGGCCGAAGATCTCCTAGGGATGTTACATAGAAATCGAGCCGATGAATTCTGCACTACCTGCAATTTATTTATGGTCGCAGCATCGGCGCCAAGGTAGAGGACGTTGCCATAGTCCAGGCGAGATGTTACTAGCGCCTGGACGACGGTTCTCCTGGTGACATATGGCAACATCCAAAGAATTTTCTGGAGCCATCTCAAGGTGGAAAAACAGATGGCAGCCACCTTGGTAGCCTGTTGCCTCATAGAGAGCTTGTCATCTATGAGGAATCCGAGGTTGCAAACCACGGGGACCGGTTGAGGAAGGGGACCCATGGCACCCGGCCAGTGTTGCGGGCCCAAGAGCTCTTTGTCTTTCCCCAAGATGACAATCTCGGTCTTGTCACCGTTTAGCTTGAGGAGATGCCTCTGCATCCACTCAGCCACGTGTGACAATCCAATTTTCAGATTAGATACACTGTTGCCTTCAGTGCTGGAGAGGGAGAAAACAATTTGTGTGTCATCGGCGTATGAAAAAATAGTCAGCCAGGCATCCTCTACGATGGAAGCTAGAGGTTTGATGTAAATATTAAATAATAATGGGCTGAGAATGGACCCCTGAGGGACGCCATACGCCGAAGGACGAATATCAGATGCGGCTTTCGTGGAGAAGACCTGGAAAGTGCGCTCACTTAGAAAGGAGGCAATCCAGGCCAATGCAGGACCATCTACTCCCAGGGACCGGAGAGAATTCAATAAGATGGAATGAGACACGGTATCGAACGCCGCACTCAAATCCAAAAGGATGAGGGCAAAAGTTTCCCCGGGATCGATACCGTGTCGTAACCTCTCCGTTACCCCGAGTAGCGCAGTCTCGGTGGAATAATGCGCACGAAAGCCGGACTGGGACGGATGTAAAAAGTTCTGATTTTCTGCAAGATGGGTAAGCTGAATGTTCACGTGCCTCTCCTGCGCCCCTCAAGGTTTCACCGAGAGCCCCAGTATCTATAGTCAAGCCATAAAAAGTCAACTAGATTCCTTGGAACTCCCTGATAATTCGACACTATTACAATATGTAGATGACCTCCTCATTGTTGCAAATTCTGCCGCAGCATGTAAAGAAGCTACTCTCTGTTTGTTACCCCACCTTGCCCTCCATAATCACAAAGTCTCTTTGAAAGAGCTTCAGTTTTGTCAAGAGAAGGTGACCTATTTAGGTCATCTCCTCTCGAAGGAGGGAAGGCAGCTGACCGCTGATCGTGTAGCCATTATCAATGCTATGACGGCCCCACGAACACAAAAGTAGGGGCGAGCCTTCATAGGTCTAACCTCATACTGTAGACAGTGGATTTCCAATTTTTCGGCCATGGTCAAACCTCTTCTTGCCCTCATCATTAAGGAGGGTATCTACAGAATGGGGGACCATCAGAGTCAGGGGGGAGTTCATGACGATCCCCGCGCTCTGATGGACCATGAGGGCGGCCGCAGCGGTCGCCCGTAGGCATCCTGGGAGAGCCCTTGCAATAGGATCTAAGGTGGCTGAAAAATAGGCACACGGCCGATGGTGACCTCCGAACATCTGGGTCAGGACAGCGCATGCACAGCCGTCTGCCTCATGTACAAAAGATAAAATTGTTTGTTATAATAAGGAGTACCGAGGACTGGAGCAGTACACAGAGCCCTCTTTAAATCTTGGAAGGCCTGCATATGCTCTCTAGTCCAAGGAAAGGAACTGTCTGATATGCCTTTAGTGATGAGGGCAAGAAGAGGTTTGACCATGGCCGAAAAATTGGAAATCCACTGTCTACAGTATGAGGTTAGACCTATGAAGGCTCGCCCCTACTTTTGTGTTCGTGGGGCCGTCATAGCATTGATAATGGCTACACGATCAGCGGTCAGCTGCCTTCCCTCCTTCGAGAGGAGATGACCTAAATAGGTCACCTTCTCTTGACAAAACTGAAGCTCTTTCAAAGAGACTTTGTGATTATGGAGGGCAAGGTGGGGTAACAAACAGAGAGTAGCTTCTTTACATGCTGCGGCAGAATTTGCAACAATGAGGAGGTCATCTACATATTGTAATAGTGTCGAATTATCAGGGAGTTCCAAGGAATCTAGTTGACTTTTTATGGCTTGACTATAGATACTGGGGCTCTCTGTGAAACCTTGGGGGCGCAGCAGAATCTAAAGCTCCGCCCACCAAGGGAGAAACCAAAAAAATGTCTGCTGTCAGGATATATAGGAATGCTGAAAAAAGCATTCTTCAGGTCTATGACAGAAAAGTGCGTGGCGTCAGAAGGGACCATCTTTAAGAGGGCTGTAATGTCGGGGACAACAGGATATTGGGAGATTGTTATTTTGTTAAGGGCTCTTAGGTCAATCACAAATCTGTAGATTTTAGGGCACAGAGCATCTTCACTGTTTGTTTTAAGAATGGGAATAATGGGACTGTTACAGATATTGCCACGTGTCTCCTCCACTACGCCCTTGTCCATTAATTCAGATATTATTGTTAAAAGGGCCATTTCTCCTTCCGCGGGCAGTTGATACTGCCGGAGGCGGGGAAGAAGTGCACCTGGCTGGATGCGTACCACATGAGGGGATATTTTGAGACACCATACATCAGTGTCTGATGATGCCCAGAGGGAGGAAGGTAAAGACTGGAACTCTGGTGTGAGGGGACCTGATAGATACATATAGGAAGCTGCGGTGGGGGAAATTGTTAGGGATACACCTTGGGGACTACATGTTAATGTTATGTTATGTTAACAGGGTGCTTGTATTGCGCACGGCTACTCCAAGGAGTGTCCCGGCGCTGAAGGATCCTCCCAAGTCGAGGAGGGGAGCAGATGGAGAAAGAAAAACAGACCCAATGAGTCCAGAGAGACAGAGCAGGGGAGGAACAGACTTATTGCTGAAACAACCAGGTTTTCAAGTCCTTCCTGAAAGTCAGGAGATTGGAGCAGGACCTGAGCGCAAGAGGAAGATCGTTCCACAGTTGGGGCGCCAGATGTTTAAAGGCGCGGCCGCCGATGCGAGCTCGATGTATCCTAGGGGTGACTGCCCTAGCTTGTGACGAAGAGCGAAGGGATCTGGATGGAAGGTAAAAAGTAATCCACTTTCGAAGATACCGGGCACCCAGACCATGCAGAGCTTTAAAGGCGATGGTCAGGGCCTTGAAAGCGATCCGCTTCTTAACCGGCAGCCAATGGAGGGTTCTAAGGAGCTCCGACGCCCTGGCCCTTCTGTTAAGGCCGAAAATGGCTCGGGCTGCCGAGTTCTGAACTACCTGTAGACGAGATGTAAGATAGTCCGGAAGGCCAAGGTATAGAATGTTGGCGTAGTCCAGGCGTGAGCCAATCAGGGCCTGCACTGTGGTCCTTCTGTGATCGATGGATAGGAGGGGCAGGAACTTTCTCAGCATTTTTAAAATCGCGAAGCATTTACCGGCCAGGCCCGACACTTGTCCCCTAAGAGAGAGGCAGTTGTCGACCTGGATTCCCAGATTTTTCGCCGATCCAGAGTCATTGTCAGGTGGGAACATGGCAGCCGGCCACCACTCCTTCCACCTGGGATCGGCCGGGCAGCCGAAAAAGAGGACCTCCGACTTTTCGGAATTGCACTTGAGGCAGTGTCGGTTGAACCAGTCAAACACCGCCCCGAGGCAATCCCGTATAGATGGTCCGTCAAAGTCGTGGTCCTTGTCACAGGTGAACAGGAGCTGTGTATCGTCAGCATACGATACAATCTGGGCCCCGAAACCCTCCGCGAGTGCCGCCAAAGGCGTCATGTAAATGTTGAAGAGTGAAGGGCTCAAAATAGAGCCCTGCGGGACTCCGACCTCCAGAGGTGGCATTGCGGCGGAAAAAGGTGGGGCCCAGATAGTTTGTTGACGGTTAGAGAGGAAAGAACGGAACCAGTTGAACACCGTCCCCCTTAAACCTACCTCCCAGAGTCTTGTAAGGAGGAGGTTGATGATATGGTTGCATACAAAGCTTTCAGTAAATCCATGCCTAACAAGTTTTCACTGCAACCTGTAGTAAGGACCAAGGGAGCATCAACATGTGCAGGGCCAATATCGAGAGGAAGGGGTTCAGAGACAGGGCTCGTCACAGGTGATCCTGCAAAACCCACGGATACATTCATATTGCCAGAAAGGGGTGCCTCCAGGACTGACAGACGTGCAATAGAAGACCTGGTGGCCCCAGTATCCAAAAAGAAATTCTGATTGTTCCCCACAACTGACATTCGAACATAGGGCCCCTTTAATCCACTGGAATTTGCACTCTGGTAATACCCCTTTCCTGGCTGTCCTATGCTTGGTAGGACCCTGTCTCATCAACTTCATCATAATCATCATTGTAATAAGTGCGTGTTGCTTCGTACCCATCAAACCTATTGGCCGGGCGCTGCCGGACGGGAGCGTCATTCCTGGGTCTACATTCTTTATCCTGTGGATGGGGCGGGCCATGGTCCCTAGTCGGCCTCCCCTCCCTGGGAGCGCGATTCCGAGTCTTCCCTGTTCGGATGTTTTCAGCTAACACAGGACACTCATCTATCCAATGGCTGTACCCCTTACAATAAGCACACTGATCTGTTTGGAGGGTTCTCATATGTTGAGGGCTGGAGGGGGTAGACTGGCGAGCCCTCGGAGGTAGTTGGGGTTGAGGTCTAAAATTCCCGCGGGCATCGGGACCTCGGGGAGGGTAAGCCTGCTGCAGAAATGCCTTAGTCTTAAGATCCCTAACCTTCTTACTTTCCTTGTCTCTATCTTCATTTCCCCTATTTTCGTGATATTGTGCCATAGCCAAGATACCAGTCATAGTTTGGGCAGACCACGTACTTTCAACTTTCTTAAGCCTGGCGGAAATCTCAGGAAGCAAGTGGCTGACAAACTTATCGACAAACACTGGGCCAGAACATGGGGTATGGGGATACAAACCACTATGTCCCTTGTATTCTGTCTCAAAACGGTTGAAGAAGTCAGCCACATTATCATCTTTTCACTGCCTACAGGCGTTTATTTTATCCCAGTTAATGACAGCTTCCGGCAAAGTGTTTTCATAAACGTCATTATTTTACTGGGCAAAGTCAGGATGGCAGCTTCTGGTTTAGTCCCTCCTACCCTTGCTTCTTCCATAGCCTCCAGGTCAGCCCATTTACCTCCCAACGCTACTTCATGGTCAGTATGTCGAATTTTGTCCCAAATTTCAGTGGGGACAACTGTACCAAAAAGTAAATTTATATCCTCAAGAATGAGAGTACCTGCAGATATAATCTGACCTAATTCTCTGTAAAAGGCAGCCGGATTCTTCCGGGGATCTGGTAATTGTCCTTTTAACTGCATTACTTCTGACCTTTTCCAAGGAACATGAACCCAAAACCTGCGCCAGTGTGCCTCAACAGCCCCTCTGCCACTATTTTGGGCATCGGTAAGTACGTTAACAAAGACAGGGGCCGCCTCTCTCATTGGCATAGCTGTTTCTAGAGGGGTGTTGGGAAAAACGGTCATATCACACCCCCCTCTCCCTGAACATCGCCTCTTTTTATTTGCTACCTATGGTCCATTAATCCAGTGGGTATCTGCATAAGCGCATTCTCAAATCTTTGCATGACCAGGGTACACATGTATTCAGCCCAGTTGGTCTGCTCCATAATCGTCCACTGGGAAAAGGTGGACCATATTTCTTTAAAGGCATAAATATTCCCGTTATTTATCCAACATTCACACTGTTGCCTCTGTAGGTAATTCTCTCGAAGGGACGAAAGGGTGACTGTAGAGCGCAAGGAAGCCAGTCTGGAGGAATTCAACAATTTATATAAATCCTGCTTAACTGTAGACCACGGGGAAGTAGGAAAAGGGCGTGTAGGGGTAAAGCCGCAGGGGTTGGGCGTATGTAGACTTGTTGTCATTCCCGCAGCAAGGACATGGTTAGCGGGCGTGGTCTGTGTCATAGGAAAAATCGGGAGGGTTGGTGTGACAGGGAGAACAGTAAGAGGGGCAGTGAGGGCAGGAGTGCTTATCTTAACTGTGATTCGTGTTTGAGAATAGGGCTAGGAACAGGGCTGGGTGCTTGGTAAATGGCAATTAAGGTTGAATCCTGGACAGATTAAATTTCATCGTTGAGGTGGTGGTAGTAGTAGTGGAACATTACACACTGGCAGTAGCAGCATATGAAAAAAAAGGAAATGAAACATTGAGTGGCCCGAGCGTAGCATTAGAACAGTACGATAGATAGTACAGTACATAGTAAGAACATATCCTCTGATTCCTTCACCATCCTTGAAATTTATTTTCTGTTGCTTTGAACTTATCCTCCCCAGCAAGTGTGTGGAATTATTGTTGTCAATTAGTCACACCTCAATGAAAACCACACAGCCCGGGGGAAGAGGGTTAGGGTTTGAAAATTGGATGGAAATGGGGGTTTTTGGGAAAGTTTTGTGGAGAGAGAAAAAAAAACACAGCATGGCCACACAACAAATGAAGAAAAAAAATCTTTGGATATGAAGATATCCATAAATCTTTTAAGAGACATAAAGGAAGTGCATGCACTACTGCATGCATGAAGTTGTTTGCTAAATGGATGGTTAGATTACTGAAAAGTAGTACTTACTACAACTTACTAACTATGAAGAAACAATGTCACAGTAAAGGGCTGCAGTAATTACGCAATTTTACTTGCCTATCTGCCCTCAGAGAGAATAAACACTTAGTACATTAAATTAGTTTTAAAAATAGCAAAGAAAAAGCTAAACAATGGCTGGAGGGATGAATTTGAAGCAGAGAGCAAACAAATGCACAGAGTCACACTCATAGAAGTGCACAACAATAAAATTATTTAAAAGATAAAGAGAAGTGAAGAGGATACTGTAACTGTATGTTGTAGTGGTCCTGTTGAATTTGGGAAGTTGCATGCATCCAGCCATTCCTCTTATTCGCGGTACTCCTCCATTCCATCTGACGCTCCGTCGATCAATCTTGGTGACCAGACACACTGTCCACTGCCTGCCTGGTGGATGCAGAATTACGGATCGCTAATGGTAAGCCTGAGTTAATAATTTTTCCATTCGCACAGGGTAAAAGCCGGCCTGTAATTGTTGATGGAAAAACAGGAAGTGATATTAAAACACCATGGAGAAAAAAATATAAGGTACGCTGTGTAGTGCAAAAATAACACTATCAGTTTCAGAGGCGACAGTATGACATACAAGCATCATTTCTAAAGTGCGTACTCTGAGTCTCCTTTTCAAGGATAGTAATTAGCACACACCAGGCCAGGGCCATGCAGATGGTCAGGGCAGGCACCACTGAGTGAAGCAACCTGATGTCGCATACCTCTTTGACACAGACAGACAAAGCATATCTAATTGTATGCAGCAAGCCACATAGCCGCAATTTTACATGAACTGCTGTCTGGACTCTGGCATAACAACACTGCACTGGCTCGACCACTCCATACCATGACTAGACAGACATGTACTTCTGCTGTAGTAGTTGTTGTTGCCTGGTTTTACCTGTTTGCCACTCACGAATTCGCCATTGTTCTTCCGTAAACCGACGATGATGATCCATCCATCCCAGTGAGTGACTGTAAAGAAAAAAAATATATTATTTAACTTTAATCATCAACACTCATCATCATCATGGTATAATGGCAAACAGTGAGTCCAAGGACATTTTGCATATTGGAAAATGCAACTTAGTGGCCCCTGCAGTTGTAGTACAATTTGAATTAAACAAGGTAAAAAACAGCAGAGTAGACTTGAGTTACATTTAGTGTGTAAAATATTAAATAATAACAGAAGACATATGATTCATTTCATGCACAACAAACAAACAGCAATTGCTTTCAACAGAGCCAGACAGCCATTGCTGTCCACTGCATGCCATGCCATCTTCTCATTATTCATTACCTGTTCCACTTTTTGTCCACATCTTGTTCTTAAAGGCCCACAGGGCAGCCTCTTCTCTCAATTTCAGAAGTAACTGTCAGCAATCAGCATGTAGTCAGTAATTCCAGTCCCACTTGAGGGGACTCGTCTACGAAGCCAAAGTTTCTTGATTCTGTGTAATCCAGCCATCTGCCTTGAGGGAAATGGATAGGGGGAGTCTGGAGGAGGAGGATAGGGGAGCATGACTGAGTTGTGAACTTGTGAACCTCAGAAATGTAGACAGGAGCACTTTCAAATTAATAAGGAAATAATAAGATGAAGACAATGCTGCTGATGGATTTGTTGTGATTAGGTGATTAGAGTTTTGTTGTGGTAAAAGTTGTAAAACAAAGAAAGACACACAGGAATAAAAATGAATAAGGACGAAAAAAAAGGAAGTCATTTTCAGGCCTCGGTGTCAGGGAAGTAGAGCTCGTACTCAAACTCTGTGAATTGAGACGGGAGTAGGTCAGCTAACAAAGAAGAACTTCCGTCACCTAAGTCGGTGTCCTCTTCTTCCTGCATGCATTCACGTATTTTGTAATCTGGTGGTATGAAGTGCTGATTCATCTTGATCATTGTTAACCTCTCCACATTTTTGGGCGAGAGGCGGGTCCTTTTTGATGTTACAATGGCACCAGCAGCACTGAAAACATGTTCAGAAGACACGCTTGCGAGTGGGCAAGACAAATAATTTAGAGCCAGGTTGGTGATGAGTGGCCATTGACCCTTTTTCCCATACCAATACAGCAATGGGTTCTAATTTAAGAAGACCTCAGTTGGGTCATCCAGGTAGGGCTGCACCATCCACTCAAGGTTCTCCAGAGGTGCTCCACTTTGCGTACCATCTGTGGCCTTTGCATCAACGCTGGAATGAGCAAACCCTTGATGAGTTAGCCAATCCGCTTCCGACAATATTATGGCTGGGCCTGGTGCAGGTGAGGATGATGATACGGTTGCTGGTGTCGGTAACGGTTGTGAGGGAAAGTCACTGCCTTCGGCCACAGAAGTGGACCTTGACGCCGGATGGCCTGCTGATTCAGTAGTACTTCTGGCGGTTCCTTCAATTTCCTGCCGCTCTTTTTCTAACCGAGTGGCTGACAGAGCTAGCCAATGTTTGTACTTTAAAACATCTGCTTCATCAAAAGGAATGAATGCTTTGCTGGCCACTGCCTTTTTGTACCCTGGATCCAGAATAGTGGCACAAATGTAATGTTCTTCAGAATGTATTTTTTTAAGCCTTACATTGTCAAGTGGCGGGTTAATAAGCTCTACGCCAACTGATATGCGTCTTGCTTCTCAGTATCATCTTTGAACGTTGAAGACACCGCCTTCAGTTGGTGCTCTAATATGTGCAACAAGGGGATAGCTTCGCCCAAAGTACAGTCCTCCCTGCTGACTTCACGCGTGAAGACCTCAAAAGGACGAAGCATGTCTGTCAGGCTTTTAACTAGGTCCCATTCCTCCATCTCTAGCCTCATCTCTTTCATAGTAGAACCCAGTGCATAGACATACTCATTGATTACCAAGCACTGCTCAGACAGACGCTCAAGCATGTAGAAGGTTGAGTTCCAACGTGTTACCACCTCCTGGATGAGTCCTCTGACTGGCAGTCTACGTGCACGTTGCATGTTCTTCAGATGCTTCCGGGCCTTAAAGGAATAGCTGAAATGTGTGCAGATTCTTCGGCAGGTGGTCAGTACCTTTGTTTTCTTTTTTCAAGAAATCTTGAACAACTAGGTTAATACAGTGCGCCAAACACGGCACCATCATTCATGGCCCTAACTATATTAATGCCATTATCCGTGGAAACATAACCAACCATGCGGTTTCTTGGACGCAGCCATTGATAGACCTTACCTCAGCCAAAATGTTTGATGCAGTATGAGATTTCTCCATGGCAAACATGGCTACTGTTGCATGTTTCCGAGTAGCTTGAAAAACTGTGTCTGTGTCAACACCTGCAGATAGCTTCTCTTTAACCCCTGCAAAAGAGACCCAGTGTGCAGTGTTGCACATGTAATCAAGGGATTGGCAACTGGTCCACATGTCTGTTGTAAGGTGGATATTGTGAACAGCACTCGTCTGCAAAGCTGCCCCAATCACCTCCAGCACGTCTTGATGTAGTGCTGGAACTGCAACTCTGGCAAAATAGGAACAGCTAGGAACCTTCCATTTAGGGCAGACTGTTGCCACAAATTGTAGAAAACCCACCCCTTCCACGAAAGAAAAAGGGAGAAGGTCCAGCGCTAACATTTTAGCCAGCATTGCATTATAAAGACGTGCGTTGGGTGGTTGCGTTCAAATGGCGCCTCCGACCAAAACATGCTTTTAATGGTGGTCTGGACCGTTTTCATACGTGATGATGATCCAGACTTCTTCAACCCAGTTAGGCTCATTGATTTAGTAGTTTTTCGCATTCGTGTCTCTCCCAGAGTTTTAGTGTGCCTCATAGATGTTGCTGTGGTAGAGGGTGTGGGTGCTACCACTGCAGTGCTGCTGCCAGGGGTACTGGGTGTACCAGAAAAAATGTCTGTCGCTTCTTCACCTCCCCCCTGCTCGATCAGCCCCTCGTCATCATCAGATGCAATGTCAATGGATACATTTGAATTTCTTGTACTTTTGGCTTCCCGGATCTTACTTAGGTGCGCCTCCCAAGGGATAGTGTGGTGTTTTTGGAGATGACCTCTCGGGCCTCCGGTACCATAGTTGGTTCCAAGCTTACCCCGACTAACTACTGCTTTACAAATCAAACAAACAACTAGGTTTTCCGCCTTTTTGCTGACACTAAAGAAGTCCCAAACTGGGGAATTGTGATATCTGGTGGTGGTGGTGGAGGTGCTACTTTCAGTTTCAATGCCAGATGAAGTGGAGGATGGGCGTGGCCGAATTTGACCCTGTTGTGCACTTACAGTTACAGCACCACTACTTGAGGTAACGGAGGTCGAGCTGGATGGACGTCCCTGCCGGCCCTTCTGAATAGAAAATATGGCAGCTGTAGGTCGTGTTGGTGTAGTGGTTACATGTGTTGGTGGTGGTACCAGTGCCACGCCGCCCACATCCCGCTCAGCAGCAATTCGGGATAGGGTAAAAATGTCTGTCTGCTGCATGCCCGCTGGGGCTGGAGTGACGACTGTGATGACTGGGTCCTCATCATCAGACTGTTCATCAGCAGCAGAATACACCTCTTCTACTTCTTGTTCGTCGTCATCACCCATAAGTGGAAGCCTTGCGGGAACCTTCCTTTTAGGCTTAGCTACCTTTGTGGGCTCATGCCGTGCCTCCCTCTCAGATGGTGAGTTCCAATCTTGATCAAGATCATCAGAAGGAAGGGGCTTGAAGAACTTGTACTAGCCCTCCTTGACCTTTTTCTTGCTGGGGATCTGGAAGACAATGGTTCATCAGAAGGAGTGGCTTTCTCAAATGATACCTCCGCTTTAATCTTTATTTCCTGATGTGCTCCTACTTCTGGAGGAACAAGCATTGTGGGCACTTGCGCCTCTCCTTGCGCCACTCCTTGCGCCTCTCCTTGTGCCTCTCCTTGTGCCTCTCCTTGCGCCTCTCCTTGCGCCTCTCCTTGCGCCTCTCCTTGCGCCTCTCCTTGTTGCACCAGCTGTGGTTGTGGTTGCGGCTGCGGTTGAACACTCGTCAGATGAGTTACACCCTGCGTTGATTGGATGCTACTTTCTTGCGATGAGTCAACGCCACCATCACTGGTCGATGGTGATTGAGAAACTAAAGTGGATGCCTCTGCGGCACTCATGGCCTTGGGCCTAACTTGGCGTGGTGGCACTGAGACCAATGAAGCTGAGGTGCTGCTCCCAGCTTGGTCCCTGGCGGATACCGCTGCTGCAGGCGTAGGGTTTTTCCCCCCAAAAAAGTGTCTGTGGGCACACCAGTCTCCTTGGTAAGTGGCGCCACTTGCTTCTTCTGCTCCTTCTTACTGGCAGTGGCACTGGCAACTTTTTTGCTAGAGGAGCTACGGCCACCTTTCTTTGGGCCCATCTTCTTCAGATGTCAGAACAGCAGGCCGCAGTTGCACGAGTTGCAGAGTTGTCTGTAGCCACACGTGACGTTCGTGACGTTGTGCTGCACACACCGCAGCAGGACTTCTTCCTGGCACTGATGATGAACGATGACTGATCTTGTGCACCTAAAATCAAAGGAAGCCAGAGGAACATCAGTTAAATAAATGTTGCATAGGTGTGCTTCAATCAATATTTGAAACTAGACATTTATTTTTACAACACACCCAAAAACGGAAAGACCCAAAATAAAAATTGCAATTCTAATGAAAAATGGATGTTTGTTTACATTAATACAAGAGAGACCACACAGACAGAGTTGTTTCATGCACCACTGAGTACCCCTGGGCATAATGAATGAAAGCAAGGCAAACTGGGTGCAGGCCTGAGCACACTGCCTGGCTTCAAAATGGCCCCTTGATCCCCACCCACATGGCTAGGCCCTGCCTGTACCAGGCCTCAAAATGACCCCCACCCACATGGCCAGGCCCCAACAACCCATCAAAAAGTCGAAAAACACAAAAAAATCACCGCAATCCAATGACATCCATGCCCTCAATGATGTTTAAATTCAAGACACCCAACAGAAAGACTTGGTCCATGCACCACTCAGTACCCCTGGTCCTACTGGCTAGTGTGGCTTTACAGGCACCCCAAAATAAAAAATAAAAATCCACATATAACAGTGAGCTAAAATTACATGACATAAATTAGATTTAAGTTCAACAAAACTCACAGAAACAGTTGTATCATGCACCCATGACTAACCCTGGGCTACTGGATACTTTGGCTACCCACAATATATATTTTTTAAAGTTGTGAAAAAGTTTAAAAATTGTAGTTGCAGCAACTGCAATGCCCCAAACAAACAACACCAACTTACATGTAAAATCTCAAATCCAAAAGTGATCCCTTCCAAAGTCCAAAAAGTCCTCAAATACAAATATCCAGCAGCAGTCACAAAAAGTAAACCTTTCACCTCCAGATCCAAATGAAAAGTGACCAGGACATGGTCAAAGCACTGGGAGGAGCCTGCTGACAGGAACAGGAAGTTGGAGACTCTGGGGCACTTCCTTCCTCCCACCCCCCCCCCCCCCAAATGGACTCCTTGCACAAAAAAAGTGCAGCCAAATGTCAATCTGAGGAGTATTTCTGATCAAAATCATCATTTTCAGGAGGTTTATGCTGGCTGCAGTGGATTTCTTGTGCAGAATTGCAAATTTTGCAAGTTCGGGAAAGCGAGCTGTTCAAATCTCCCGCCGGAAGTCAGCTGCGCGCCACATCTACGTGTTCGCAATTGTTTATGACGTACTCGCGTTGTCAAACTCTCGCTGGTCAAGATGGCGGGCCGCGATGACGTACTCGCGGTCATAGTTGGGAAAGGTAGGGAAGACGTTTGATACCGCTAGTGTGTGGTGCGGGGCCAAACGGGCAGGGCTTCTTTGCATGTTCACAAACATGCCTCTTGTGTAAAGGGTCAGAGAGCGAGCAGGGCAGCAGGTGAGGAGAAAGCAGCCTCCTAGTCACAGGAACTACAAGGGGATCACGCTCGAGAAACTCATGGATGCAAAGACCTCCCCGAAGTAGTAAAGCTCATTTTCGACGGCAGAGACGGGGTTAAAGCACACTTGCCCAGCCTCGACCGTGCTCACTAATGTTTTGGGCTGATTAAAACGTTACTGAATTTGAACTTCAACTCGGGCACCTGCTTTATCTGTAAGTGCTTCCTGTTGAGGTTTAATTTTTGTGACAGGAGCCTCGTACCAGAATGAATCCTGCCCTGCATAGTTATCCATGAAGATGCCAAAGTTTTGTGCAATACCTCTACTCAACTGGAGTACTTTTAATGGGTAATCAGTAAGTGCTACCTCGTTGGGTACATGTATAGTGCTTTTCCTACACTGCAGCTGCATAAAGAGCCAGAAGATTTGCCTCCAGTGACCCTGTGTGCCTGTAACTTTGCCACCGCACCAAAAGGCGCCGAGGTCCCTTGAGTGAGCTGTCCATCATAGTTGGAAAAGGGCGGGAAGACGTTTGATACCATTAGTGTGTGGTACGGGGCCAAACGTGCAGGGCTTTTATGCGTGTTCACATGCCTCTTGTGTAAAGGGTCAGAGAGCGAGCAGGGCATGCAGGTGAGGAGAAAGCAGCCTCCTGGTCCCAGGAACTACAAGGGGATCACACTCGAGAAACTCAGGGATGCAAAGACCTCCCTCGGGTATTACAGCTAATGTTAGATGGCAGAGACGGGGTTAAATCACACTTGCCCAGCCTCGACCGTGCTCACTAATGTGTTTGGGCTGATTAAAAAAGTTGCTGAATTTGAGCTTCAACTCGGGCACCTGCTTTATATCTGTAAGGGCTTCCTATTGAGGTTTAATTTTTGTGACATGAGCATTGTGCCATACTTGTAACTATTCTCTGACCCTGCTTCGAGGGTCAGAGCAGGGTCAGAGAATAGTTGCAAGTAGGCAACGAACTCTCTGGAGGCGCCGCTCAGGAAGCACTTACAGGGTTACAGCAGGTGCCCAAGTTGAAGTTAATTTCTTTGTAACCATTTTGTAAATGGTTACAAAGAAATTAGCTTCAACTTGGGCACCTGCTGTAACCCTGTAAGTGCTTCATGTACTGCAGTTTTGCAAAATCCATCCCGTTCGCGGATTTGTGGATTTTTCTGCAATTTCGCGAGGTTTGCGGATTGCGAAATTGCTAAAAATCAGCAAATTCCGCGAGCGGAACACATTTTCTGCCCACCGTTAACAGTGAGCCGGTGGAGCTTCCTGAGGTGGTGTGTGATGTGAGTTTGGCGGGTAAGGCTGAGGATGAGTCTGGCTGCGGCGTTCTGTATGGTCTAAAGTCTCTGTAGAAGGTGTGCGGCGATTCCTATGTAGCGGGCATTGCCATAGTTCAGTCAGCTTATGATGAGGGCTTGTGTCACAGTGCGTCTAACATGTAGGGGTAGCCACTTGAAGATCTTATATAGCATGCGCAGACTGAAAAGCAGGTGGAGGAGTCGGCGTTGGTCTGTGATTTCATAGTGAGCTTGTCAATGATGATTCTGAGGTTTCTGTTGTGGTTGGCAGGAGTGGGTGCGGCTCCTAGGTCTGATGACCACCAGGAGTCATACTATGTGTTGCTGCTGTTGCCAAAGAACAGTACTTCTGTCTTGTTTGTGTTCAGCGGCAGGCAGTTGTTCTTCATCCAATCAGTGGGTTTGTCATGCATTTATGTAAGTTGGTTCTGGTGGTGATGGGGTCGTCAGTGAGTGACTGGATGAGTTTCAACTTGTTTCCTGGATCCAGCACAAATTTAATGTCAACATCTTTTGAGTGATTAAGACCGATCAGGTTTTCTCAGTAGCTGATCCAACACAATAAAGATGGAATATTATTCATGCTCACCTTCCCGTCCCTATATAGACTACCCTAAGGCACCATACTGACTCACGCATTTTAATGTATATGCGAAATGAATAACAAAGAGATGAGAACTTTGCGTAAATATGCACAAATATGCTGACGGCAACCATGAAAAATTAATTGAAAATAATGTGCTGAAACATCTTAGGTGACTCACAGATGGGCTTTCCCCCTAATCAAGGAACTAGCACCGCTAGCATCCATGGATGACTTGCATCTAGAGAGAGCTAATAGCTATTGCAATGCATTTGTTTTACTAGATATGTCAGCAGCTATAGACTATTAATTGCTAATTCATCAACTTTTGCCGTTTCGTATTCAAGACATTGTACTTAATTGGATTTCCGCCTTCTCATCAGGTACGACACAACAGATATCTTTCTATCAATTGCGCTCCTCTCCTGTGGCTGCGGTAGAGCTCGGCCTTATCTCCATAACAGTGTAGCATCTATGTGAGGCCAATAGCTTCATTATTCGATTCTTTGTGGTTAAAATATACACCGTTGCTGATGAGACACAGCTCCTGCTCTACTCAGGACAATATGGCTTTATGTAATTGTCATTGTTGCAGTTCACAAATGAATGTCTTGTAAGAAATAGCAAGGCTAAAATATTGAGATATAAAAGTATTGTGTCAAAACATTGAGGACTAAAAAATCGACATTACATATTTGCTATGCATTGTACAGTTCTATAGAAATCCCCTGAACAAAAATATCAAAATACACAACTGCTTCGGAGGCTCTGCCTTCCACGTTCTTGCACTTCATTTACGGAATGTACTCCTTTGAAAGATTACATCTTTGTGAAATCTCTAAATATTCAGGGAGGCCATTAAACATGCCTGTTTGCAGGCATAGCCCTTGCAGGTAAGAGCGGTGGGGCGGGGCTGATGGGGGGGAAGTTGACATACGACAAACGAGGGAAACTTACATTAAAAAAAAACTAAAACATGGTTTTATTTTTTGTTATTTAAGTTTCCCTCATCTTCATATGTTGACCCCCCTCCTCCCACCCTAGCCATAACCCCCACCCCACAGCTCTTACATGCACAGGACACGCCCATCTGTTTGTTTAATTCTTTCTCCAGCTGCTCTGCCTTCCCATAATTTTAGTGCAAGAAACTTTCAGGTGTTAGAACTCTTTATAAAACCCAATGTAAATCACCAAGGGGCCGATTCACAGAACTAACTTAAGACAAAATCCTAAACTTACTACTTTTGGTATTCACAGAAGTTAGGATTTTGTCTTAAGTTTGTCTTAAGACAGGCTTAAGACAGACTTAAGACAAACTTAAGACAAAATCCTAACTTAAGTCTGTCTTTTAAGACAAACTTAAGACAAAATCCTAACTTCTGTGAATACCATAAGTAGTAAGTTTAGGATTTTGTCTTAAGTTAGTTCTGTGAATCGGGCCCCAAGTGAGGATCTTGAAAGGACTCAGATGTGAAGATTCAAATGCTTCTTTGAGCTAAACCTAGAGAAAACGGAGAGGCCGGAAAATGGATTGCAGTGTCTACTTACTGCCCCGAACACAAACAACACTGATGCCAAAACTGGATTCTGAAGTCGTACCCACTTGGTCACACACCCACAGTTCTAAGCATATCGAGTTACCTCATCTGCATAGTATATGACAAATTCTCAATACAATTGGGCAAAATCAAGACAGCAAAACCTGCTATATGGCGCTCATAGGAAGTCTCCTTATAGCCTACTGACTCCAGTCCACTCCATACTTCTTTGTAGACTGGACTACGGACTACTCTGAAAATAGAGTGCTTGTCCTATGTCTTCAGCTTAGTTCACATCCTGCCAGACTGAAATGTAGCTGAGATTACAAAGGAATCCTAAGGATCTATGCTAGCTGTAGGAAAGTGGATTATTTTGTGGTGTGGTTGTAAGATCTCACCATGTAATAATATCACATTCTCTATCAAGTTAGTTAGGCTTCTTTGATAAAACCTTTAGCTTGTTTGAAAAAGCTTTATTCGAGTTGTACACTCATAAAAGCACACACATATAAATTACATACATTTCTTAAAAACATCAAACAATCTATAACACTTAGTTTATAGTTAAAAATACATAATACACAAACATAAAAGATTATTTATCAATTGGGATTAATATAAGCTTTTTCATACAGTGCGGAAACTAAATGCATGTTACAGTGTAGAAACCTCCGCGTTACGGACCATTCCCGGGTTTATACAATAAAACTCATACCATACATGTTATCCGCGTTTTGAAGTTAAAATTCATATATATCTCCCAGTTGCTATCTACAAATAAAAATCGTACACAGGAAATTGGGAGGATGTAGAATTCAGAAGGTACTGGTAACTAGAGCCCTCCTCCTTAAGGACCACGCCCACCCCAAATATTTGGCAGTTCCGACTACAATGAACATTTCAGTGGAAGAACAAATAATTCTTAGCCCCTCAACACCACTTAGGACACCGAGATTCCTACAAACTGGGGCCAGCCAAGATTTCCTTGGGTTTACATAAGCCACACATGAGAAAAGAAAATGTGCGATGCTTTCATTGGGGGCCCCGCATGACGGGCAACACGCACTACCTCCAGTATTCCAACTGGACGTCATACACCTCAAGGGGAGAGAGCCTGCCCTTAACTGGAAAAATAGTTTCCTGTCTGTTGGGACAGTTATAGTGTCCCAATACTTTTCTAAGGATGGCTGATGTTTAATTTCCATGAATTTAACCTTTAGCTCATTCCTGGGTAGGTGTGGCACAAACTAGTCAGGTTTAGTCAATGAAATAACTGCAACGAATTTAGAAGAACAGAATAACAGGTAAGTAACAAGCACAACACAATAAAACTCCAACACCAATTTATAAAAACAGAGTGTATGTGCATCTTAAATTAGCTACCAAAATGACAAAACTCTATCTATGGGAACTGGAGATATGATTTTTAAAAAGTAAGTAAATGCTTTGAAGTTACAATAAATCTTTGTAATCGGCGTTACGGTTCCTTCGACAATGGCTAGCACAGCAACCAATTCTCTCTTGGACTAGGCACAGTGGGTTGGGAGCCAGTAAAGGAGACCATTTAGGTCCAAGGAGACAGTTACTTATATGATCCAGCAGTCTCAGAGCCCTTACAGAAGATTTCAGAAGGATCATGGCTCCAACATAGAAGCGGTCCTGATGCTGGGGATAAAAGATGCTGAGGATGCTGAGAAGATGCTATGGATACTGACGATGCTGGAGCTGCAGTGAGTGTTTGTGGGGCAACCCCCGGGTCCACGAACTTCAGGAGTTGTCTGTGGCTTCAGGAATCGATCTCCCATGTTGCCCAAGTGAAGTTCAGTGCAGATCCAGTTGACACTGGTTGACTGGTCTCTGATCTTGTTACAGTGGTCTTCAGCGGTTGTCAACACATGAGTGTCTCTTTCTTGCAGGAAGACCGGGGTTCACTTTGATGATGGCCCTGAGTCCAACAGACTTGAGGACCTCTCAGGCAGGTCAGGACTCAGTCTCTCAGCAGGCACTTCAGCATCCAGCAGTGGGCAGGTGAACCTAGGCAGCTGGGTTCCAACAAGTGCAGGTTATCATCAGCCTTTGTGTCCCTTTTGTTAAATTGTGGGCTAGCCCCTAAGCCCTTGAGCCACTTCTGTTCTGGTACAAGTGGAACTTTTCCCCAAAGTGGCCACTGCAGGGACAGTACTTTTTGCGAGTGCCTCAGGTTCAAAAGGTGCAGTGTAGTATTTGGTGCAACGTCAATTTGTTGTGTGCAGGGAACAGCTGGGCAGTCTTTTCTCAGTTCTGTGCACAAGTGGAGATCGCTTTCAATGAGTGGGCACAGCAGGCACAGTCTTTTTTGCCAGTCGCTTGAGTTTAGCAGGTGCAGTCCTTCCTTGGTGCATCCTCTCTTTGCTCGGTCTGGGGAGCAGCAGGGCTGTCCTTCTTCTGTTTTCTTGCCAATCAAGCAGTGATCTGAAGTCTGTGGGTCTGAGGTGCCACGTTTATGCTATCTTATCATTTGTGGGATTCACTATCCAGTCGGGCAATAGCTCCCATAAGGCTATCCTTTGTCACTTCCTAGGGTTGTGGCCCTCCAATAATCCCTTGATAACCATCTCTTCCCTAAACCAAGATGGTGAAAGCCTATTTAAAGTCAATGTCAAAGAATCTTATATAGCACACAAATCACCTCTCTTTCCTAAACCAAGATGGTAAAATCCTATTTCCCCTCTGAGAAGCCATTGGCACATCCCTGGGGTGTACCCAGCATAATGAACCACTCCTCCTGGAAAACTGGTTCTTCAGCAAGTTTCCCCCCTCTGGAGGAGATACCAGATTGTCTGTCTACACAAAGCCAGGTCTGGTGGCTCAGTGGACTAATGCTCTATCACTTACCGGTAATCTTCATTACTCCGGGTCCCGTTGTCCTCGTCCCATTCATTACAAAGTGGAGATGACCATCTCCGGACAGAAAAAACAAGAGGAATGCTGGGACACTAATACTGCCCCTCCCCCCGGGAGTACAAAAGCAGTACTTACCCAGCAGGCCCCCATGTACTAAAAAGGCCAGACAGGAAGGCTGGCCATCCGGGAGGGAGGGAGGGGCGTATGAATGGGACGAGGACAACGGGACCCGGAGTAATGAAGATTACCAGTAAGTAATAGAGCAATACCCCCAGGTCCCTTATATCCTCGTCCCATTCATTACAAAGTGGAGAAATACCAAAGCAGAAACCCGGCCTTCCACACGCACAAGCACACCCAGGAAACCACAACAAAAGCAGCAACCCAAGGGAGCACCGAGAAGGAGGAAAGGAAGACCGCAGGAAACAACTGGCCCGTAACCCAGCACAGGACAGCAGGGAAAGCACCGAAGACAAAGAAAAGGCCAGGGCTCCAAAAAGAAAAGGAGGCCGCCAACCCGAGAAACCAGAAACCGGGACCAGGACACAAAGGACCTGCCAAAACAACCCACCGGAGAAGGCCGCCAAGCCCAGAACCAGCAGAAATGCCCACAGGACCCGGTAGACCCACAAGGAAACCGAGACATCTCGGAAGAAAGCCAACGAAAGGAACGGCCAACAGAGCGCAGGCACAAGCACCCAGATCAAAAAGGAAGGAGAAAGCACAGGTCAGAAAACCGGCCAACCCCCCAAACCAAAGGACTCGACCCCAAGAGACCGGAGGTGGAAACCCAGCCGAGGAGGCCCAGAAAGTAACAAGAACCCAGGAGCCGAACAGGATCGAGAACCCGTCCCGAATGACAGGCAGGGGTAAAGAACCCCAAAACCCCAGAACCCAGCCGAAAGCCCACCAAGCAAGGAGAGGCCAACAAGAGCGGAACAAACCCAAGAAACCAGGATGGTCACAGAGACAACAACCACAACCCCAGAAAAACCCCAACCCCAAAGGGAGGGAACACAAGGCAGGAGGGGAGCACAGAGCAAGCGGGAAACCTCAGCAGTCGCCCAACAAGCAGAGAGGGTAGCACAAAAGAAGGCGCCCATACGGCACAGGACCGCCCAGGAACCCCACACCCAGGCCAGACAAGCAGCAAGGGCAGGAGCAGCGGAAAAGAAAAGCCCAGGGAGCAGAGCACCCAGACCCCAACTACAAGGCCCGAACCCAGCAACACCGGAGAGGAGCCATGTAAACAGCAAAAAAACAGGGCAACAATGCCAACAGAACCAGGAAGCCAGGACCAGAGCCAAGCAACCCGACCACACAGGCAGAACAGCAGGCCCAAGCAAACCACAGAAGAAGCCCACACAGCGCCCAGATGAAAACAAAGGGCAAGCGGAAACGGGAACCCCCAGCAAAAAAAATGCCAGACCACACAGAAGGCCAAAGCGGAAACAGAAGGAGAAAAGCAGAGGACCAAGCAGCAGGAAACCACAGACAACCCGCAGCCAGGAGGGAGGGACCTGCATATGCCAGAGCACCACAGAACCGCAGCCCAACCAGAGAGGGAGGGGGGCGGGGCACCCAAACAGCCCCACACCGGGAACAAAACCCGGGGAAGCAAGGAAGGGAGAAGTGAGCCAGGACCCCAGAACCATGAAAGAAACAGGAGACGTCCGGCAACAAACTCCCAGAGCAGGCCGATAGGACAGCACAGCCCGAAAACCCAGGAGGCAGAGCCCGAGGCCACATAGAACCAGCAAGAAGGCCGCAGAGCCAGAGCCACAGAACCCCACACAGGCCAACAACACCGGGGAAACAAGCCCGGGAAGAAAACCAACAGCAGGAGAAGGCCCAGAAGAAACCACCAGGAAGCGGCCCCAACTGCATAACACCTCGCCAGGACTCAAAGAGAGACCAGCAAGGAAGCAGAGCACAAAAGGGAGCCCAACATGCAGGAGCGGCACGCCCCAGCCGAAACCTCAGACTGGCACCCACCAAGGGAACCAGACGAGACCAGGGAGCAAACACCCCCGACAGCAGATGGACCAGGAAGCCAACAGCACCCAGCAGCCCCAGAAGGCCAGGCAGGGTCCAATCCGGCCCGACCAAGCACAACACGAGCAGACAGCGGAGCACGGCGACAGCACACCAACCCGGAGAACAGGAGGCACGGCAGGAACCGGCAGCAGCCAGGAGGCCCCAGCCAGGAACAAACCAGGCAGGCACCATGGCAGAAACAGGAGGGGCGAACAGGAAACACCAGAAGCAAGCCAAAGGCCAGCACAGGGGGAGCCAGTGCAGAAGCAGCCAGGCCAAGCACACAGAAAAGGCCCCCGGACAACACCAGAAACCCCAGGCCGGAGCAAAGGGAAGCCCACACCAACAGGAAGACCCAGGCAGGCACCCAATCAGACACCATGCAGGGAACAGACGAGAACAGGTGCAGGCAGGGTGGAACAGAACAGAACAGCCGCACCCAAGGCAGCACAAGCCACCCAAGCGCAGGCAGAGGGGACAGAGCACCCCAAAGAGCCCCCGACATGACACTGGCAAGCACCCACGAGAGGAGCCAGGCGCAGCCCAAGGGACGGGAGGAACCGGGCCAGGAACCAGGAGCCCCAAATGACGACCAACCATACAGAAGCCAGGAAGTGAAGAACCAGGACACCCAAGCAGAGCAGAGGCCACAACAGCCAGCCCGCAGCGGAGGCAAGGCCACCGAGGGAGAACAGCACGGCAGTCCAACTGGAACCAGGGGAGCCCACAGGACCCCCCCGACCCCCGCAGCGGCCCAAGGAGCAGGAACACCGACCCACCACCAGGCGGGGCAGGTAGCCCGAAGAAGAGGGGGAACAGAACGCACCCCCAACAGGCCGTCGCCACCGAAACAAGAGCAGCAGAGGGCAAGGCGTAAGCAAGCATGCAGGAAAGCCCCAACAACACAGGGAACCCCAGGAGCAAGCAAAGGTAGAGCCAGCGAAAAAAAGGAACGAGCCACCACAGAGGCGACCGGAACCCATGCCAACCCGAGGCAAGCCACAAACAGAGAGAGCGAACACCCACAGAGCCGCCCAGAGCAGGGGCACCCCCAGAAGAAGAGAACCAAAGGGAGCAGACCCTCGGAACGCCCACCAACCGAGAACAGCAAGATCCGGGGCGCGCCGGTGGCAAGGCCGCAGACAAGGAACTATCCACACAGGAGGCAAGCAGCGTGGACTCCTGAGTCAGCAGCAGGACACCCCAAAAAACAATAGGGGACGTAGCACAGCGCTGAACGCAAGTCCCTACAAACCCCGGCACCTCCAGGAGGCACCGACCCAGAGACAAGACACACGCCAGAAGGTACGCCTGTCATCACCCCAGGACCGGCACCAGCAGGTGAACAGAGGACCCACAGACATCAGGACAGCAGCAGCCGGACTCGAACCCACGGTCCATGAGCGCCAGCGACACCAGAGGCACAAGAATCACCATGGAGCCCAGCGCCTCACAGCACCTAGAAGAAAAAAGGGAGCGGAAACAGCCAGAGCGGGGGCCAACAACCCAACAAGGCCCCCACCGCAAATGTGACAAAAACATATCCACATGCAGCAAAGGAACAAGACACCCCAGCGCCCCATGCCACATAAGCACGCCACATAAGCACGCCAGAAAACGGAAGGCATCCCAGGGTCACAATCCCCGAATATCCTCCCCCCGGCCGAGCGCAGAAAGCCCAGGGCACATACAAACGCTGCACAGGCCACCAGAGAACTGTCCGACGAAAAACGACAAAACAGCATTTGTCAACAAAAAGGACGTGCCAGGCAAAGGCAGGGGCACTGCGCCCAGGACACCAATCTGAGCAAACAGAAACGTGTAGCACACGCATAAACCCTCTGAGCCACAGTACAGTTTAAGATACGAGCATCTCAAAATTGTAACTGGCATGTCGTAGGCGAAATACCCAGAACTACCAACGCTGCAGACAGCTCGATTATACAGAGACTGGAACGGCGTAGAAGTAGCTCACTTTCCAACATGTCGAGCTACCTCCAGACGTTCACTGACAGGAAAAAAGCAAGGCGTGGCAATGTGCAGTTAACAGAGGGCTGGGAACGGGAACAAAGGGACGTCCCACACACAGCGCCCTCAACCTCACAAGTACTGGAGAAAACACAGCCCTCGGACACCCCGGCACAAACCCCTGCGCAAGCAGCCACGCTCCGTAAGTCTTGCAAACTGAAAGAAAACGGGCAGGAACCACCCACAGGCCAACAGCAGCACCAAAACAGCCCTCCAAGTGTGCAAGGCAGAATAAAAAAGATCCCGAAATCGGGACACACCCGGAGCGGGGGCCAACCCCAGGAACAAGGCCCCCACTCCACCGTCGTTCCAGAATCCAGCAGGAGTCCATCCAGCGAGCTACGGCTCCCCGGCCAGGCTCGGGAAGCCGAGCCTGCAACCCAAAAGCAACCGGAACTCCAGCCCCAGCCACAAAGGGCCGGGCGGTGCATGCAGCACACAGCAAAGCAGGGAACTCCATATTCTCAACACCGGCGCCAATAGAGACTGACTCCCAGCAAGCCCGGCAGTCCAGGGAACCCCGCGCCCTCACAGCCAGGCATCCGGGCGAGGGGGGAAGTAGAGAAGCACTGCCACTCCAGCCCAGCAGGAGCAGCACCAGCACACCATCCATTCTGTTGAGAGACAGAAAAAAAGAACAGGAGGGCTGCTGGGTAAGTACTGCTTATGTACTCCCGGGGGAGGGGCAGTATTAGTGTCCCAGCATTCCTCTTGTTTTTTCTGTCGGGAGATGGTCATTTTCACTTTGTAATGAATGGGACGAGGACATAAGGGACCTGGGGGTAATGCATCCACTGCAGGGGCCTGTGTTTGACCTCATGGTCACAGGTTCAAATCCCGGCGGGTCCACTCAGCCTTTCATCCATTTGCGGTCGATAAAATGAGTACCATTGAGTTGGGTAACAATATACAGCTGTTATTTCAGCACAAATATGCCCCGTTGCTGGGGCGAACGTGCACTTTACAAATACACCTGTTATGTGTTAAAGTAGTGGGCAGGTAAAGTTGTGATCGCCATTTGCTCTACCAAGGCTGTAACCTCTTTGAAGCTAGGCCATAAGGGGCTACCGTCTGGGCAAAAGAAAGATTATGACCTGTAAATAAAGGTTTTTTTTGTCATGTCGAGTTGGCAGGTTTAAAGTGCACAGCAATGCTGCAGTGGCAAGCCTAGAGTCACGTATTCACCTGGTCGCACCTGTAGTGGTGGCACAATTAAGTTGCTGCAGTCCACTAGTGGTATTCAACTTACTAGTCCTGGGTACCTCTTTTACCATAGATAAGGGACTTTTTAACTAAATAAAATGAGTCAATCGAGAGTTAGCCAATTGTACACGTAGTGTGGGGAGTCAGAATAACTATATCGAGCTTGCCAGACTGGAGTAGCAGAGGAACGCGAGTCGGAGGACGCGTGGAGCTTCGGCGAAACTGATGGCAGGCGGTTACTAATTTGGTCATTTACAGGTGGGGAAGAGTGCATTCAGTGAGAGCAGAGTGGCAACACATGTATATTAAGTATTCAGAGGACTAATAATCAATTCCTTTCATACGTTCGCACTCTTTGGAATTTCACATTTGGCATGGCAGAAGAGGCGCTGCGAGAGAGGGAAGCAGCAGTGCAATCATTATTAGACAAACTCCCCTCAGCCACAGAAATTAGGCGCAACAAAGGAGTATCCAATTCATTACCGGATGGTGATGTAAAAACATTATTGAAAACATTGCAAAGCATATGAAAAACGAAATGACCAAATGGTGGGAGCAAAAGTCCTTGGAAAAGTATGTGGAAGTGGGACGGATACCGCGGGGCCTGCGTATCCTGATAGCCTCAAGTTTCGAGAATCCCAACCCCAATATGCTGAAGGTATGGGCCAGGGCCTTGCAGAATTAATGGAGGAATTTACTCATCAGGAATGATTTTGCTTCCCTTTTGAAAAGTGGTGTAGAGGAGATTTTTCTGATGCGCGGAGGTAGCGAGTGCCATATTCCTGGTGCCGCTCCAGTGAATGCTCTGTCAGAAGTTTTTTTCTTGCTTAAATGAGAGAGTTTCAGGAGTAGGTTGTCAGTGCTTCTAAAGTGTCTGTTTCCTCCCAATAAAGTATGGTTTTGGGATAGGTATTGGGGGGTATTGTGGTGTAGAGCTTTATGAGTGATGCAAGTCATCTTTAGTTGGATTCTAGCTTCATAGGGTAGCCAGTTGAGTGCATTCATGTGTGGTGATATGTTGTCAAATTTCCTAGATCCTGTTAGGAGTCTTGCTGCTGCATTGAGACACAGTTTTAAAGGGGCTTTTGAGATTTTGGGACGCCCCGAGAGGGTAGTACATCCACACTCCAACCTTGAAATAACTAAAGCCTGAACATCGGTTTTGAGGTCAAGGATCTCGATGAATGGTTTCATTTTTCTGAGATAGCTGAGGTGAAAGCGGGCATTTTTAGCTAACAGGTTGATATGCGTTTGCATGTTAAGGTTCTTATCCAGTGTAATGGCAAGTTATTTGTGGAGTCCACCAGAGTCTGAGTGCTATTCAGAGCAGTGATCATCTTGGTCCATTCCTTTATCTCCAGAGAGTATTGAGGGGGGATTAACAGAAATTCAATTTTTTGCGAGTTTAGCTTGAAGAAGTTGGTCGTTAGCCAGTGGATGGACTTTTCGAGAGCTTGATTCATCATCTTCATCTCTTCAATGGAAGAGATCTTGATGTATAGCTGAGTTTCGTCCGCGTACATGTAGTAGGAGATATTTGCTTACTCTAGTAGCTTGGTTAGCGGTTCAACATATAGGTTGAATATCGTGGGGGATAGGGTTGAGCCTTGTGGTACTCCAAGTTGGTTGGGTGAAGAGGGAGAAAGATTTTTTTTTTACCATGAACGCTTGCGTTCTGTTTTCCAGAAAGAATTTGAACCATTGAAGGACTGTGCCAGATAGACCCATCCTGTTTTCCAGTCTTCTTAGAATTTTGTCGTGATTGACCATGTCGAAGGCTTATGAGAGGTCAAGCAGGACTAGTAGGCAGGTTTCGTTCCGGTCAAGAGCGAGGAGTGCGTTGTCTACTATATGCAAAATGGCTGTTTCTGTGCTATGACCCGGTCTGAAGCCCCACTGGCAGTCGTTCAGTAGTTTGAAATCCGTGATGTGTTGGTTCAGTTGTTGCTGAATGCATTTTTCCAGGACCTTGGCTAGCATGGGAATGTTGGTTATAGTTCGGAAGTTATTAGGGTTAGAGGTGTTTGCTGTCGTTTTTTTTAGGATAGGGGTGACTTGACCAGTTTTTAGGCAATCCGGGAAGTGATCTTGCGCTAGCAAGGCATCGATGATTTTGGTCCAGAGAGGGGAGATGATATGGTGGATGTGTGGTAGGCAGTTAGAGGGGACATGGTCATTGAAGTGGTTGTTGGGTTTGATAGTTGTTAATGCTCTGTTTATGTCACTGAGATCGTAAAGTTTGAAGGTAGACCAGTGAGAGTTATTTTTGGGCAAAGGTAGATCCAGTTGTTTAGGATTTTCCTCTTGTGTGTTCTTTGGGGTGGCTGGCTTTTGCTGTGAAGAATGATGAAAATTCTTCACTACTAAGCTGTGATTTCGAAGTTAAGAGTGCGGCTTTGGCCAATTTGTTAGATGGCTGTTTTAGCATTTCAAAGAGTTTCTTCTGTCTATTTTTGGCATTGTCTAGTTCTGATCTGAATAAGTCTTTTTTTAATTGCAGAATACTTTAATATTATAGGAGTTTCTAGATTTCCTGAGTAGTTTGAGTTGGAGGGGGAAGGGATGTTGTCTCCATTTGCATAATCTGGAGTTGTAGTGAACAGTGAGATCATTGACATCAAACATGCTGTTGGGAGGAGTGAGAACTTTCTCACAGTGGGAAACTAGGTGGTTCTAATTGAGGTTTTTCATGTCTCTTACCCAGTGTTTGGGCTTGACTTGCTGCGAGTACGTTTTCTTTCTAGTGGAGGGAATTTGGAAGGTAACAGTGTGATGGTCTGACCAATCACAGGGGTGATTGAGATAGATTCAATAATTTTTTCTTTGGAGATGATCCAGTCGAGTGTAGCACCTTTGAAGTGAGTGGACTTTGAGATGGCTTGGGTCAGGGAATGGTCTGCTAGGAAGGATTTGAGGGTGTTGACCTGCTTGTCTAGGGGGTTTTCCCAGTGTAGATTGAAGTCACCAAGAAATATGTAATTGGAATGAGGGGACGAGTTTGAAGTGATGATTTCCATCAGTTGGTCTGTGAATACTGCGTTCTTACCAGGGGGTGGTAGAGTATGTGTCGTTTGTAGGAGTGGTTATCCGAAGATTTTACAGAGATCCCTAGGTATTCACAAAAGTTTAGGGGATCGGAGTGAAACTTTGAGATAGTGATGTCAGATCGGTGTATGCAGGTGATGCCTCCGCCCTTTTTGTGAGGTCTGTCTAACCTTATGATGTTGTAATTTGGGGGGACCAGAAGGTCTAGGCATGGTGAGGAAGGTTATGTCCATTTTCAGATTTCGGATGAGGTCGGCGATGTCAGAAGCGTGTTTTAGGGCTGTGCGGCAGTTTAGTAGGAGGCAGGAGATCTGGTTTGTGGCATTCTCTAAAGACGGTTCGTAATTTTCAGACGTGGGGGATTGTTTGAAGGTTATTCGGGTTCATCGTTCTGTGATTCTATTGGAAAGTTATGTTTGGGTTGATGGAGCTTGGGAAGATAGAGAATTCTTCCTTGTTTGTGATGGGGCAAGTAGGAGTTTCATAGAGAAGTAGTAAATTTTGGATTTCCAAGTCCGTTAAGTAGTTGGGGAGTTTGCGTGTGCGTAAGTGTTCATTAGTCAGAGGCATTGGGATAGTATTTATAGCGCTGTTGGCTGCAGCTAGAGGGTTTTGAAGATGATTGAGTTTAGAGAAAGAGTTTTCTACGAGTTGTAAGATGTTTCTAATTTCTAGGATAATGTTTTGTAGGTTCCAGGAAGTGAGGTTAGAATGGGTTTTGAGTGAGTCTAGTTCAGATTGGTAAGAGGTGGGAGGCAGGATAGGCGAGCAGTGAGGGTTGGGGATAGTATTGTTTGGGGTTTGGTGTCTTTTTTATGATTTGCTAGCGTAGCCTTGTTATGGGGATAGGGGGGATAGGGGTGGTACAATTAGAGCAAGCAGAGATGCAGCTTTTCTTGTTGGGCCTTTCCTTCTGCACTGAAGGCACTTTCAATTATGTTCAAACGTGTTTGGACATTTTCAAACCCATCAGAAATTTGAAGCTTACTAAGTACTCCGCAATACAAAAACCGAAAGATAATTGTGGATCTACCATTTTTAGTAATATATCTATCACCCCAATCTTTTAATATCTGACTTCCAGCTCTACATACATTTGAAGCATTGGCATTGGAGGGTAATGATGATAATCCAGCACAGGGTACTCAGGAGCTATTGCAAAATGCTGGAATTAATTTAGCATCTGCGAAGTCAAGTCCTTTTAAACCCACATCGTCATTCATACCAGTAATGGCCCAAGATGCTATCGACATTTTTCACAATGTGGTGGTGGAGGAACTCAAAACATTGCAGTTAAAGACTCAACATAAGACAGCCAAAATCGAATTTTGTGACAAAAAGTATCATGAGCTTATTTAGAAGCTACAAAAACAGAGCGATTTGATTATCAATAAATCCGACAAAGTAGGCAAAGTAGGCAATATTGTCCAACAAAAAGTCCAACAACAAGCAGCTAAAATTGGTGAAAGAAACCTTCAAACAACATCTTAATAAATGGAAAAGAGAAGGTTTGATCTCAAATGATGAATTTCTTTTTCTCAATAGTGAGGTCCCTATTACTTCTGTTTTGTATTTTATACCAAAAAAACATAAGAAAATGTTTCCTATTCCAGGCAGGCCAATAATATCAGCCAATGGGGGACTTTCGGAAAAAGTGTCTCAATATGTTTTTCTGCAAGATCTGGTTACAGCACTGCCTTCCTATATCGGGGACACTAATGATTTTTTGGACAGCATGAGTGATGTACCTTGGTCGGATAATTCTATTTTAATTACTCTTGATATCAGTGCAGTGTACACCAGTTTTATTCATGCAGATGGTTTACTGGCAGTTGAATATTATCTGAAGAAAAGAACGATTGACAAGTATAGTCATAATGCAATGATTTTGGAAATGATTGAATTTTGTCTACATAATAACTTCTTCTTATTCAACAAGGATGTTTACCAGCAGCTCAGAGGAGTAGCTATGGGACCCTGCTTCTACCGTAGTTACGCTTGCTTGCATGTGGGCCAGTGGGAGGAGCAGTTTCTCAGGGTAGTCCATAGGAAGGACTGGGATGTCCATGTTTTGTGTTGGATGCGATTCATTGACGACATCTTTATTGTGTAGAAAGGTTCACATGTAGGGCTATTGCGTTTATTGACAACATTAATGATAATGCATTGTATTTACAATTTAATGCACTGATAGACAGCAAAGCCATAGATTTCCTGGACGTGCACATAGAGACAGTTATAAACACCCTAGAAACTACTTTGCATCGGAAAAGCACTGCAGGTAACTCGTCCTCACATGCCTCCAGTTTCCATCCGCATCACCTGAAAAAAAGTATTCCCTATGGCGAAATCTTAACACTACGTAGGATATGTAGCACAGAACATGACTTTCAAAAATGTGTTAATGAAGCCATATGTAGATTTGCGGCTAGGGGCTACTGCCAACAGATCATTCATCCGGCCCTAGATAAAGTCACCATGGTTTCTCAAGAAAGCCTTTGATTCATAAAGCCTTGAGGACCTCTGAGAAGTCTGAATCAGACAACGAGGTGGATAGAGCCAGTCATGAGACTCGCCTTATAACCACATATAGTAAACAACATAAACATATTAGAGCTATAATCAACAATAGGTGGCCCATAGTTAAAAATGATATGATTCTAGGCGAATTATTACCATCTAAACCTAGGTTAACCTTTAGAAAGGCTAAATCCATGAATTGTGCTTTGGTCAGAAGTAGTCCTGAGATACCATCTGGTGACTTAAAGCCCAAGACCACATGGCTAGCACTAAAAAATGGCTTCTATGAGTGCCGTTCCTGCAGAGCATGCAGATTCGGCAGAAATACATCCCAATACACATCCATGTTTGGACCCACTACAAACCAATTAAAGGGGGTCTATAACTGCCGCACTGAATTTGCGGTCTATGTGCTGACATATACTTGTGGTGTACAATTTGTTCGGAGCACAAAATTGCAAGTGCATTTTAGAATCCTCCAACATTTAAGGGCGATAGTACACTCCGAGACCTTGTATCCTGTGGCTAGGCACTTTAAAGCAGTCCATAATAATGATCTGAGGGGCATATTAGCAAGGGCGTTATCGCCGCTTTAGTGGCACTTTTTGCCGATAAAGCGGTGATTTTTTTAATCGCCCAATTACCAAGCTGTCGCTAACAGCAGTTAGCGACAGCTTCCAAGCGATAGCGACCGGTTTGGGGCCCGCTTTGGATGTCAGCGATATTTATCGCTAATGACATGCAAAGTGGGCGTATCCAAACTGGTAGCGACTGAAAGCAGTTGCTAACACAGCTATCGCCTATTATCAATACCCGTAACGTGATAAAAAAAACGCGCGCTAACCGCGATTAGCGCCAGGATTTTACACCTGGTAAAAACCTGACTTAGCCATAATAATCAATGGGAGGTGGATTCTATGGCTAAGTCCCCACCTGCCTATTAGCGAGATTTTCCTTAGCAATAGGATTTTTATCGCTGGAAATCTCACGTTATAGATGGGATTCGCTGCTATCTCTGGATTTTTTATCGCCGTGGAGCTAAACGTTGGTAATACAGCGTTACCTCAGCGATAAAATCCAGCAATAGGAGCCAATAAAAAAAATCGCGCTAAGCGTGGTTTGCGATAATTTTCGCAAGTTGTTGCTAATATGCCCCTGAGTTGCCTCAAAGGTGCTGGCTGATGTCAGCATCACATACATTGTATTGAGCCCGCAGTAGAGCCCTTATTCACCAAATAAGACATGAAAAATGTGTTCTTCATGAGCAGACACTGGTACAGTAGTTGAACGAGTCTAACTGGGCAATGGTTCGATTGCACAACATGGACAACGTAGCCCTGCAATGGAGAAGTGTCTGGAGGTGTCACACATCACATGGGTCTTGTTGCCAGTCATCCCAACGGTACAACTTGAGATTTCAGTATTAGCCTGTTTAATAGCAGTGCTTACAACAAGGAACACATCTGACTGACTGATTGTACTTATAAAGCGCACTAATGCCGAGGCGTCTTGGCGCTGTGTTAGAGTAGAAAACTTGGACATGTATGCATCCTACTGATGTTAGGGAAAGAGCCAGGTTTTGATTTCTTTCCGAAATGAAAATCTGTTGGATAAACTTCTTATATGTAATGGAAGTGTGTTCCAAAGTTTGGACGCCAGGAATGAAAAACGCTTTCCTCCACAACGTGCTCTTTTTATCTTTGGGATTTGTGCAAGACCAAGGGAAGAGGATCTCAAAGTCCAAGTAGGGACATAATGTGAGAAGAGAGCTTGCACATCTCTAGCTCCCTCTCCAAACAGAGCCTTGTGAACTAGACAGAGTGACTTAAATTCAATGTGTCTACATACAGGGAGCCAATGAAGGTTTCTTATGGCTGTTGAAGTAGGGTGGCGTCTGGGCAACCCAAGCAGCACTCTGGCTGCCGCGTTTTGAATAGCCTGAAGTTTGTTTAGTTGAGTAACACCCATTCCAAGGAAGAGGGCGTTGCAGTAATCAATTCTGGACAGTATGGTTGAGACAACGACCGTTTTCCTTAAGGCAAAGGGAATATATGGGAGAATCTTTCTCAGTCCTTTTAGAGTGAAAAAGCAAGCTGAAGTCACCTGGTTGATCTGTGGAGCCCAGGTCAGGTTTTTATAAACCATTACTCCCAAATTCCTGGCTTTTAAAACTGGTATCGGTGTGGTCCAGCAATACTAGGCCACCATAACTGGTTCCAGATTTGATCTTTTGAGCCGAATTCCATGACTTCTGTTTTAGTTGCATTTAGCTTTAAAAAGTTCACATTCATCCAGTTCATCAAGGATGAAATGCAATTACAGAAGTCCAAGGCTCGTGAATCTGCAGCCTTAGCTAGCGATACTATAAGCTGCGTATCGTCAGCATAGGATACCAACTTAAAGCCATAGCTTTTTACCATCCTGGCCAAAGGGGCAACATATATATTAAATAGAGTTGGCGACAAGGCCGATCCCTGCGGGACTCCTCCCGGTAGGGTAAATTCCTCTGATCTAAGGCCATTCCAGTAGATCATTTGTTTCCTGTCTGCCAAGAATGATGATAGGAGGGAAAGTGCTGTACCATTGACACCAGCATCCTGCAGCCTTTGATTGAGCACAGAATGGTTTACCGTGTCAAAGGCCGCTTTTAAATCAAGCAGGACCAGTACAGCACTGCCCCCTTCATCTGTTGCCCTGCATATTTCTTCTGTTGGCAGGATTAAAGCAGTTTCCGTAGAATGTTTAGGACGGAAACTATGTTGGATGTTGTCTAGCCGGTTGTTTATCTCCAGAAATGACATCAATTCAATGTTTAATGCCTTTTCCAGTACTTTTGCTGCAAAAGGCAGACAGGAGATAGGTCTATAATTCATCTCAACCTGTGGGTCCAATTTAGGCTTTTTCAGAAGTGGGCGTATACACGATTTCTTCCATGTTGTGGGGAACACTCCATCAGAGAGGATTTTATTAATTAATGGAGATAAGACAGAGCTGATAGCTTCTGATGCCATATGCAATATATATGGCGGACAGGGATCCAAGGGGGAACCCGATTTAATACTTAGTAGCAGTTCCTCTACCCTTTTTTCTGTTAGTGGGGAGAAGGATAGCAAGCCTTCATGTCCCACCTTGGATTTGGGTTGAGCTATATTTAATTCTCTTATATTGTGTGTTGATTCTTCTAAGCTATCATATACCGATTGCACCTTATTTTGGAAGAAAGTGGCGATTTTATCTACAAATGTTTGTTCCGGTGCGAACATTACATCCTGTGGGCATCTCATCAGGGCATTGACTGTTTGAAATAGTTCTTTAGAAGAATTTGCAGCTTCTTGAATTTTAGTCGTGTAGTATGTAGCCTTTGCCTTAATGATTGCAGCTTTATATTCTTACAAGGCTGCGCTATATTCTTTCTTATAGTCAGTTTTATATTGAGATCTCCAGATTCGTTCTTTTTGTCTGCATTTGATCTTTATCGATTTTAACTTGGGTGAGTACCATTGGGATAAAGCCTTTTTAACTATAGATTTCTTGGTCACTTCGGGTGCCACTTTATTTACTGCTGTGGTTAGCCAATTATAGAAATCATCAATGGTTTGATTTAAATGATTGGATATTTCTGGTCTTTTTGTAAGTGCTGATAAAAAATGTGCCTCACTCACTGACTTCCATATTCTGAATTTACTGTCTGGAGCGCGAGAGATGCGTCTTCTGGTAGATATTGATTGTAATATATCAAAGTAAATCGCCGAATGATCAGTCCATGGTAACATGCAGATTTTCCTAATTGATATGCCAGAGTTGTTGGTGCATATCCCATCCAATGTGGGTCCTGCTGTATGTGTAGGTTCGCTAATGATCTGAGTGAAGTCAAGGCTAGCTTACGTGTCCAACAAGCTTATGGTGTCAGGGGTATTTTTATCTTCCAGATGGAAGTTAAAATCCCCCAAGATTGTAAAGCGCTCGGTATCTAAACAGGATTCCATAAAACTGTGTATAGCGTTTAAAAAGCCAGTTTTGGGTCCAGGAGGTCTGTAAATTAGTAGACCTGGAAATATCTCTACTTTATTCCATTTAATAGAGAAGGATATAGCCTCCGCATCGGCTATGGCCTCAGGTTCGATTTTGACCGAATAGGCAGCACGCTATATTATGGCAATACCGCCACCCTTTGCTCCTATTCGATCGTGATTGGTGACAAGATAACCCATTGGGACTGTTAACTGCCAATCAGGATCATTGTTCTCATTGGCCCATGTTTCAGTGAGAAAGACCAAATCCGGTTTTTCCACTTGAATCATGCATTCGAGCTGGAATTTGTGCTTTACTATGGATCTGGAATTAAGTAGTATGCACTTTAGAGGTGTTTTATTGACCTGTACATCATCATCAAAAATGGAATTTGATGGAAGTGCAGTCCATTCACATAGGTTGCATCTAGTAATCAGAGCGCCTTCTGGGTTATCTATTATATTGTGCGAGACACATACTTGAGGGTTAAGACAGAGTAGTTGCTCTCTAGTGTATATGTGCCTAGTAGTTTGCACAGGGGTTCAAACAAGACAGACCTACTACCTTTGCCAATCCGTATTTTGTTCACTAGTGACCCATACTGGTTACATTACTTATACTTTCTCGAAGTAACTCACATATGGATGCAGCTACACGAGTTTCTGCAACAGAGCGCTTCTCTTGAATTCGAACTATCGGAAAGAAATGCTAGTTGCCTCAAAAGCATTACAGGAACTAACATGCCAAACTGGTTTTCTATTGTGAGTGTTGAACAGAGAGTATCGCCAGTGGCACTTCCTAGCCTTAAGTAGAGTCTTGATTCAGTATGTCGAACACACTAATTAAAGACAAAATAGTAGATAAATATACATTCTTTCATTCTTTTAGCACAGCAGGCGCTTATTAAAAGAACAATAACACATTCACCCAGCTGCCTAATATGGGATGTGCTCTTCACACCTTTCACCCTGCAGCGAACTCATGTTTTGCTTTCATCGAATTTGCCATGGTGAGATTACTGAACAAAACTTCTTACAAGCTATGATGTTTGTTGCGGCTCTCTTTCTGACAACAGTCAGGCAACTAGCGGCTAACAGGTGCCTGCTTCCAAAAGATCAATACTTAGGGCCTGATTTACAAAGGTAACTTACACTTTTGAGTAAATTACACTTTGAAGTAAGTTTACTACTTTTGAGTATTCACAAACTCTGAGTGTAAATTTGCTACAAAAGTATAAGGGATTTTTAGCACATTAAACAGTGGCTGGCTTGCTAAATTGCAGGCAGCTGGCTGGTTAAAAAGAGAAACGTGTGAGGTAACCCTTTTTTTCCCACTTACATTTTAGCTACAGCCTAAAATAAGACAATATGGGATGTCATTTTAGTGCAACAGTGACATAGTACATTTGGATCATTTGCACAAAATCCTTTGTCATTACTACCAACAAAACACTTCCAAGGGCAACAGGATTCCTCTGCTACACAACCTTTGATCTGTAGGCACAGTCAAACTCAAGACAGATACTCATCCCACAGATTACAGGTTTCCACTGAGACAAGTCTTCACTGTTGCTGAGATCCTATTCAGGACATTGTGTCAGTCCTTGCATGCGAACATCTGATCGAAGTGAAAGGTATTAAAACTCTAATAGCAAGCAAAACAACATTTTCTTCTGAAGGCAGCGCAGATTTCTTCTGTTTGTTTTTTAATTCTACGCATGATCTGCGGTGAAATGGGACCAGCATGCAGTTTTGTAGAAGACAGAGTAGTTTGCCAGAGGCAGGTGCACTGAAATGAAACTCTTGATGTCCCTCACAAATCTCACTCATCTTTTCCACACAGTGTGATACCCTCCCGGGTCTGTGTGGCTTCTCCTTTGGTTGAGGTCATGTCAAAGAGCACTGCCTGAATATTGTAAGCTAGAGAAACGCTTTTTGGTGGTCCAGAACTTTACAGGACAGTAAGGCATTTTGCTGGTTATTAATCAAACTCTTGCACACTAAGACAATCGTCATCTCCTTCCTAAACAAAAGAAAGAATGGCTGAAGGAGACAGACTCTGGTAAAAGGTTAAAGGCCAAAAATGGAGAGTTAAAAGTCCGCGTAACACCAACTGGCAGCATCATATATGCAGAGGAGACCACCTCTCCATGTATGATCAATTGTTCAGGAAGATTTTAATGATGAAAAGATCAGATATGTCACTTGCAAGCCTAACTTTATATCTTAATTCAGCTCTCATATTTCCACTGTTTATTTAATCTTCAATCAGGCTCTTGGGAGTATTATATAAACAAGTAAATTGCTCATAAATGTTTTGCTGATTAAAATATTTAATACGTGACATTAGATTTTGCTGTTTTGACCATGAATTGATTCACTTTGTAAAAGTAATCTCAACAACTGCTAGCAGTCTTGGTATATTTATTTAGTCAAACATTTTATTTGGAATATAAAAATTGAACCTGCTACCTTTTTTATTGTAAACAAAGAACTCATGAAGTATTCTGGCTATGGGCAAAATTTGTTCTGATTTAATAACTACTTCACTCAGCTCACAGTTACCCGGACAGACCTTGCCTTTTACGATTTAGTCAATATAAACAAGGTAATAAAATGAGAAATCTCCCATTGTCAGCCTGGTTATCTGACACAATTATATACAACAAGGGGTGGTGAGGGACAGAGTCTCTGAATTAAGCAGAATACTCTCACCCAGTTAATAGATCAGGGCTAGATCCAACACCGTTTTTTAGCTCATTGCACCATCCCAGTTTCAGAACCTGGCTGTATGCAAATTAGTCTGTTCCTGTCCCAGTGCATGATGGGAACAGGGCGAACCAAACTACAAAAGCCAATTCTTACAATGGGAAGGAAACAAGCTTCCGGGGACCGGTTTCTGGCATTACAGCCGTCTTCGGCCCGGCTTGCTTGAATCCTGATGGTGCAATGAGCAAGGGACTCATGTCTGAGTATACCCTTCCACGCTTAGGTTGGACAAAATTATATACAACAAGGGGTGGTGAGGGACAGAGTCTCTGAATTAAGCAGAATACTCTCACCCAGTCAAGAGATCAGGGCTAGATCCAACACCGTTTTTTAGCTCATTGCACCATCCCAGTTTCAGAACCTGGCTGTATGCAAATTAGTCTGTTCCTGTCCCAGTGCATGATGGGAACAGGGCAAACCAAACTACAAAAGCCAATTCTTACACTGGGAAGGAAACAAGCTTCCGGGGACCGGTTTCTGGCATTACAGCCGTCTTCGGCCCGGCTTGCTTGAATCCTGATGGTGCAATGAGCAAGGGACTCATGTCTGAGTATACCCTTCCACGCTTAGGGTGGACAAAATTATATACAACAAGGGGTGGTGAGGGACAGAGTCTCTGAATTAAGCAGAATACTCTCACCCAGTCAAGAGATCAGGGCTAGATCCAACACCGTTTTTTAGCTCATTGCACCATCCCAGATTCAAGCAAGCCGGGCCGAAGACGCCTGAAATGGCAGAAACCGGTCCCCGGAAGCTTGTTTCCTTCCCAGTGTAAGAATTGGCTTTTGTAGTCTGGTCTGCCCTGTTCCCATGATGCACTGGGCCAGGGGCAGACTAATTTGCATACAGCCAGGTTCTGAAACTGGGATGGTGCAATGAGCTAAAAAACGGTGTTGGATATAGCCCTGATCTCTTGACTGGGTGAGAGTACTCTGCTTAATTCAGAGACTCTGTCCATCACCACCCCTTGTTGTAAATATGGTTATCTGACACAGCAAGTCAATCCTATGCAGTGCACAATTTGAGCCGTGGTTGCACATGTGGCCCACCCATACACATTTTTGGGTACTGGAACTTATTTTTTATCATCAGACTTTGAGTGGGGGTCAGAACAACTTCACAGGTCTTCGAAGAATAAAGAGCCGAGAGCAACTCTGGCAGAGAAGAAAGTCAAGTTTCACCTATCATTAAAGATAATTCAGAGGTGAGCATGTTGGAATGTCTCATGGATAAATTGCCTGAACCAAGTCACAATGACCATCAGCGGTGTCATTAAGTTCCAGACTGGCCTACAACGCTGCTGCTTTCCTGAAACCACAGCCACCTTTCGATAATGCCAAAAAGGCTAAATATTAGTGATAGATGGGCTGCTTGGATAGACATATTTGATGGCTTCATTGATGCACTTGAAGAGACTGATAACAAATAAGATTATCAAGTATACATAAATCTTACTGGTGATGGTGCTAGCGCAGAGATTTGTCTCCCTAACTTTTTTCGATGGTTCTTTTTAAGCAGCATGAGAGCTAAGGAACTCTTCAACACATTCACTCCAAGAGAGGAATTTTTCAGGAACTTAGGTCCACATCAGGATTCTGGTTAGTCTGTTTATTGTAAACTTGGAAACAGAGTCAAATATATCAGTCTTTGAATAATAGTAAAAATTATTAAGAAAAATAGGATGAGGCCAAATCTCTGGAACCAATACACCCTCTACAACAACAAAAAACTATCAAATCAGGTATAGCCACTTGGGTTATCAAAAGACAAAAATGTAAGTTAAATTGCATAGAGCTTCCAAAAAGGAAAATTCCTAGTTCCCTAACTAGGAGGCCTATTAGGATGGCGGACGGACCTGTGTCCGTCCGCCGCCCCCGAGGTGGAGGGACTGTCCGCAGGGGCAGCTGGCGGTCACATCCCGTATCTTTGACCTTGCGGCGGGTGCTGTTAAAGCAGCACCTGCCGCAAGGTTAAAAATGCATGCTTTGCATTTACATGCACAAAGCGGCAGGCACCGCGCGGTGCCTGCCGCTTTGTGCATGCAAATGCAGGGGGGTACCATAGGTACCCCCCATGTGCACCCCCCACCCCCCCTTCACCCTGGGGGCCCGCAACGGGCCCCCAAAGAAAAGACCGTATGCCTTTCCGTGGCGGCATTGCCGCCATGGAAAGGCATGTCCTGAAGCACATCCTAATATGGCTGGCGGTGTCTGATAGACACCGCCACCATATTAGAGCTTTTCCGCCACGGTCGGAAGGAGACCGCGGAAAAGCGGCAAACGGTCTTCCCATCCGCCGATGACCCCCCAGCCATCCTAATGTGGCAGGGGGTCTTTTCATGTACCGCAGCGGTAAATCCGCATCCTCCGGGCCGGCGGTGGCTTCCACCGGCCCGGAGGATGCGGATTCACCGCAATCCTAATCGACCCCTATCTCTACACTATTTAAAAGTGGAAACCTAGACTGAGCATGATCCATAAGGCGAGAAAGGTGTCAGCCATCAGAGTCCTCCTAAGAGGAAAATCTAACTATGGTCATGCAGCCTAAGGCAACAATCACCAATAGAGGTCTGTACCTCGAAGCATCTGCAAGAAGAGTGTCACCTGTCCCCAACTTAATTAGTACAAAAGCAACCATCCAATACAGGCTCCTCCTACAACATTGGTAACTTTCTATCATCCCAGCGGCCTTCATCGACCGCTTTCTCCACCTTCTGCTTCACACAGTAAACTTCCCACAAGTCCTTGGTGCCATGTCAACTCCCATGAGAATCTGCTTCATCTTCAGTTTCACATTCCTTTCCAGGCCTAGCTATCACCCGAACAATAGACCAGTCTCTAAACTAACGATTTGTGTCCAACTGCAGTGGGAACACAGATATATACAACATTTCTGTGCAAGCAAATGAAAGTTAAACACTAGCGAGGAAACACGCTAAACAATATTCAGGCCTATCATTAGGCTAACTTAGCATCATACAGAGGACAATGCAGCTTCTCTGGGCTTGTAAAGCGCATTAGATCAAAATTCTCGACATCATGAATAATCAATGTTTTACTAAATATTATCACAATGATAATGTTAGACTATTTCACAAAATAAGTTTAAAGAATAAATTATATTTCGGTCTCAATATGAAGTTTGAAGTTTTCAGTTACATTTCTGAAGCACATATAAAATACTGTAAGACAGATAAATACTTTGACATCTTTTATATAAACTTTTTTAATACTAAATTAGCTACTCAGAATATATGTGAGTGCAGGTTACTCATGATTATAATGCACCCCTACGAAAACTATTAAAACAAATCAGAGGCAAAAATAAAGCTTAAAGTTGCACTTCTCCCATGGTGTGAAAGAAGTCATAAGAAAAATGCTGCAAAACGACATAGAAATGATGTATTGTCAGAGTAAAGAAAGGCTGACTCTCAAATTCCAGTACAAAATATTGTTTACCAAAAATACATTTCAGTCAAGAACTTAGGGTCCGATCCTGATATCATACGGAAAGCATCCAGACCAAATCGGATTGGGAATGCTTTCCGTACGACTTGACCGCGAGCCCTCCGAGCGATGGAGTGCAATGCATCCCATGTTAAACATAACCGAGTCGTACGGAACGCTATCATTCCGAATGAAGGCTCCGTAAACTGCACTGATGTGAGCGGCTTGATTCTAAACGCTCAAGAATCGCATGCAGTTCACGATTCCGACTCTTATCGACAAACGGACAGATGATGTTGCATGAGACTCGGTTACAGTACCATGTCGGTCCGTGTATTAAATGTCAATGGGTGTGGGGGAGTAAAAAATAGTACAAAAAAACATTGGCAACCCCCCACCCCCAAAATAATTAAACGACACCAACAAATCCACCTATATAAAGGCCCAACACCATGACCATGATCCTTTGCCACAACTGCCAATAGTTCCAAGGAGCTTCAACCAGACATTCCTTGCTCTCTGCCTCACACACTCGCACACCACACACCCTGCACAGATTTCATTTCATACAAAACCATGTAAACACACACCTTTTTTCATATCCACACTCACCTCCACACTCACAATCACCCTCCCCTTCACACTCACCTTCACCAGGTCCAAAAGGAAGCATCCACGTTTTACAGATAAGGAGTTGGAAGTGCTTGTAGATGAGATTGTCAGAGTAGAGCCGCAGTTATTTTTTAACCTAGCCCAACAGACCCCCTTTGTCCAGAGAAATATATGAGTGAGAGGATAGCTAACAAGGTGAATGCTCAAGCACCTTGCCTGCGCACACTGGAAGATATCAGACCAGGTACTATGATGTGCGAAGGAGGGTCAAGAAGCTGATGGCCAGGGAAAACGTCCAAAGCCAGCAGACTGGCAGTGGCCCTCCTGCACAACCTGTCCACTACAACTCCTGGGAGGAGAAGGTGCTTGACATCCTTCCGCCGGAGGGAGTCTATGGAATACCAGGATCACAAGAGCGTGGTGAGTACACAATCCACATTCAAATAAATTTATTAATCACACCCCTAGAGACATCCCTGTAAAGGATACAGTTCAACAAAGGACAGTATAAAAAATATAAAATGTACTAGATTCTAAGAGCATGTGATGTGTATGTCTGATTGTTTACAAAAATACCATAAAATATATTGAAAGTGCAACAAACTATAACCAAGTATAAACTTTGCACAAACTCACAGCAAGGCCTTCTGCTCCAAACAACTTGCACCAGTGTCAGACATCTTGACCAGGTAATTTTCCACTCACTCACAGGAAACCTCAATCACAGGTAGGCTGTTTGGGATGGCGGGGAAGGTGGGTTTGGTCACAGGCTCCATGGGACTTGTAGTCACTGCAAACACTAATCCTCACACACAGTCCAAACAGAGCCACTGCACTTATACATCCCTCAAAGTTAGTGGAAATGTATTAGCGAGATGGATGACCCTGCTGCATGGTGTCTGGAGCACAAGGCCTGAGGGAGTTGTAGTCAAGTCAAACAACAGGCACCAGTGTCAGACATCTTGCCAGTACTTTTCCACTCACTCACAGGAAAGCTCTCTCACAGGTAGGCTGTTTGGGATGACTGGGAAGGTGAGTCTGGCTCCAGGCACCTTGGGACTTGTAGTCATTGCAAACACTCCTCCTCACACACAGTCTAAACAGACCCACTACAACTATACATCCCTCACAGTGAGTGGAAATGTACTAGCGAGATGGATGACACTACTGCATGGTTTCTGGAGGACAAGGCCTGAGGGGAGTTATAGTCAAGTCAAACAACAGCCACCAGCATCAGACAATTCAATAGTAGACTTCCATTCACTGTCAGGTAGCCATAAGCCCAGATGACCTGGTTGGGTAGTGTGGGAAGAGGAGTGTTTGCACTGACAACATCTCCTATCATGCTGTATCCCACAAACACCTTCCAACACAGCCCAACCAGGCCACCAGGAAGAGTTGTGTCCGCAAATGAGCGGAAGTGTACTTGCAGGATGTCTGACACTTGTGCATGGTGTCAGAGTTGACCACAAATCCCATCATGGCCTTGTGCTCCTCACACTAGTCCCCAGTGTCAGCCAACGTGATAGTACATTTCCATTCATCATCAGGGATAACATAGTCCCGGTCTGCCGTTAGTGCTGGCTAGGAAGGTGTGTGTAGGACAGGGCTTGATGGGAGTTGAAGTCAGTGCAAACACTCATCCTCACACACTGACCAACAAGACCACATGAAATGAGCTTCCCTGACAGTCAATGAAAATGTGCTGGCAAGATGACTGGCCCTGCGGACTGCTGTTTGGATCTCAAGGCGCTGTTGGAGAGTAGTGGACAAATCAGACACCAGTCACCAGTGTCAGACATCTTTGAAGCACATTGCCACTCACTGTCAGCAAAGTAGAGTCAGAGGTAAGATATTTAGGATGCTAAGAAGGTGTGTGGAGGATGGAGCCTGATGGGAGATGGAGTCAAGGCAAACACTCCTCCTCCCAACAGTACTAACAGACCACCAAGAACCATGCTTACCTGATAGTGAGTGGAAATCTACTGAGAAAATGGTTGACACAGGGGGACTTCTGTCTGGATAACTACACCCTGCTTGTGGACAAATAGGCACCAGTCATCAGTGTCAGACAACTTGCAAGTACATTCACACTTACTGTCAGGATAGCTGAGTTACAGGTAGGCTTTTGCTGATGGGTGGAAAGATGTGTGTGAGACAAGGCCTGATGTCACTTGTAGCTATTGCAAATACTAATCCACACACCCAGCCATGCTAACACCTCTGGGCCTATGCTAACTTCATAGTGAGGAGAAGTGTACGGGCAAGGTGGCTGACACTGCTGCATGGTGCTGATCTTTAAACAAACTCCCATCAAAGCCCTATGCACAAAACATCATGCAACTGTGTCAGCCATCATATTAGTACACTCACATTCACTGTCAGGTAGCCATTACCACAGATTAGCTGGTTGTGCTGGTTGGGAGGAAGAGTGTCTGCCACACACCTTCCTACCAGCCCAAATAGCGTGTATGGGACTCTGCTTACGTGACAGTGAGTGGGAATGTACTGCCAAGATGGCTGACACTGCTGCATGGTGTCTGGAGCAGAAGGCCTTGATGGATGTTACAGTCAAGTCAAACAACAGGCACCAGTGTCAGGTATCCAGCTGGAACATTTCGTATCACAGTGAGGTAAGCATAGCACATGCTGGGCTGTTTGAGTTGGGTGGAAAGGTGTATATAGGACAGGCCCTATGTAACTTGTAGCCATTGCAAAGACTCCGCCTCCCATCCAGACCATCAATGTTCTGGGAGGTAAAATGACTGTTCTTGTGCCCTGCACTCCAAGTACCGCAACTGGTGCTCGATATGAGGGGCTGAACTCCTTCTTGTTCTCCACCTTCTCACAGAGCAGATCACCAACTCGGGGTAGCCAGCCAACTACCGGAATCTGAAGAGCAGCATCAGATGTGGAGGGCAAATGTTCCTTTGCAAGACTGTCTCTGGTCTTTTGTAGCTTCTGTAAAACATTAGAATATTCATCTACGTCAAGGATGCGGCAGACGCCGCCATGTCTAGACCCTCAAGGTCCGGAATAAACATTTTGATGCCAAAGAGCATTTCGTATGGGGTCCGCCCACCCGGAGACCTTCTAGGGAGAGTATTTAGTGCACACTGTACGATATAGAGATGGGCTAGCCAGTTCCGGCTTGTACCTAAAACCTTAGCTGTCAAGGATTGCTTTAAGTCACGGTTCATCCGCTCCACAACACTATTGCACTGCTTCTGTGCGTGAAGGCTGAATTGGGAGGAAGTCTGTCTGGCAGCGAAATGAAAACGAAGGCTGTTCATTTTTAATTGCCTGTAACTTTTCAACATTACATCTGTCATCTTTGTTTTAAATTGTGTGCGGTGATTAATACTGCGCTTTAAATCGTCTTACCGGCATCCTACTGCCTTTCCCTGCTGGTCCCCGTTCTGCCACGGCCTGTGCCGTTTGTGCAGAGGGACTAATAGCAGCGGCACTCTTGCAGCGTCATCAGAGCTGCCCCGCCCTCCTCCCTACATATTCCCGCCACTAGCGCGGACGCGCGCAGCGGCACGCCGGCGGCGCGCCAAAGGCAAGTCCGTCTGCGCCCGTCCGCGCCTGGACACCGCCTCCCGCCTAAACCCCTGGTAATTCCTTTTCCTTCCTTTATATCTTTGCTGAGGTGTTGTCTGTACTACTACAATGATTTGTTACAGTCGGCAGGACCTTCTATCTTTAAATCCGCATAGTGAATTGGTGATTCCTCTAGGTTGTACTAAGGCAATCAATGCCACCACCAAATCATTTGGGGCAGCAGCGACTGTAACATCTAGGGCTTCGCATACGAGAGCGTTTGCCAATACCCAAGTAACTATTAACACCAGTACGAAAGGAGACAGCGATACCTTCTCAGCTCTGTACCTTAATACCAGATCCATCCCTAAACATGCCCTTGAGCTTTGGAGTTTATTGGATAATAAAAAACCCGATATCTGCTTCTTCACTGAAACGTGGTTACATGACTTGGCTTCACCGGATGTAGCGATTGCTTTTCCTGAAGAGTACCAGATTATTAGACACAACAGGACACGTAAGAGAGGGGGAGGTATTGCCATTGTGGCAAACGCTCCTATCGAAATTATCAAACTCGAGTCACTCTCTAACAAATGGATAGAAATTCTAATAATCAATATCAAACTCAACTCTAACTCCTTTGGTAGGGCTGCTTTGGTATATAGACCACCGGGAGATAAATCACAATTCGCCAACACCCTTTTAGATCTGTTAGCATCGCATGTACTGGCGACTGATAATTTTATTCTGCCTGGTGATTTTAATCATCACGCAGAACAACTGCATGATACAGATTCGAGTAATCTCATAGCCTCTTTGGATACATTGGGTCTTACACAAAGGGTAACCGGCCCCACTCACCAAGCTGACCACTCCCTAGATCTAATTTTTACTAACTTCGCCAATTTTACTTGTGACCTACCCATGCCTATGACCTGGACTGATCACTTTTTAATAAATTTTAAATTTCCTATACCATTAGGGTCAAGGACTACCACACAGAAAGAAACAGTAGTTATCCGTCCTTGGCACAAACTAACTCTTGAGGCATTCTCATCTCACTTCATACCTCCCAATAACAACCATGAGAACATCGAACTTATGGTAACCCAATTGGAAACATCTATAAAAAACACTCTAGATGAAATCATCCCAGAAACCTCTGTTAAGGCTAAGAGCACTGCTTCACCCTGGTTCACTGAGGACCTGAAATGTGAGAAAGTGACCTGTAGAACAGCTGAAAGACGCTGGCGGAAGAACCAAACGCAAGAAGACCGCGATAAATATAAACTCATTCATTCTAAATATCTAAAAAACATAAAGAAAGCAGAAACTCACTACCTTTCTCAAAGAATAAATAAAGCGTCCCAGTCAAATAAAGAACTGTATAAAATCTTGAAGGAGTTCACTGCCCCCCTAGTGGAGCGTTCCACTTTCAGTCCCACCTCAGAGTGGGTAAACTCACTATCTTGTTATTTCAACAACAAAATCAAGTCAATCTACTCTTCTTTCCCAGTAGATAATCAGGATAGGCCCATGTCAGGCACAGTATTTCAAGAGAACATGGCTTTCACTGACATTGCTCACCCTCCGTCTCTAACTGACTTTGAGCCTACCACTTCGGACGAAGTATTAGAAGCCCTAAAAAGAATTAAATCAGGTTCTCCCACCGATGTATTGCCTCCTCTTAGATGTAGTGGGATATTCCCGCTTTTGGCTGGCACGTTGACTAACATCTATAACCGCTCCTTTGAAAGTGCCTCCATTCCTAGCAGCTGGAAGTTAGCTCAGGTCAAGCCTATTCTCAAAAAGCCCAACAGGGACCCTTCCACTCTATCCAATTATAGGCCTATATCCCTTTTACCATTCTTTGGGAAAGTACTGGAACATCTGGTGAACAAACGTCTCACCACCTATATTGAGACACATGCTTTGTTTGATCCTTCACAGTCAGGGTACATGGTACAGAGACCGCAGTCATTGAGATAGTGGACAACATTCGGCTCTCCCTGGATAGAGATGAGTCAGCAATTCTGATCCTGTTGGATCTATCGGCGGCCTTTGACGCCATCTCCCACAGCATTTTGAAACATCGTCTGTGGGAGATTGGTGTCAGGGGCAATGCCTTAGCCTGGTTCGAAGATTATCTCACCGGCCGCTATACCTATCTCAAAATGGACACCCATGTGTCTGGAAATAGGCCTCTCACTGTGGGGGTACCTCAGGGGTCGATTCTTAGCCCCCTTCTGTTCAATCTATATGTGACCCCACTGGCCAATATCATAAAATCCTATGGCTTCTCCACAGTATCCTATGCCGATGATACGCAGGTATTAATTACCTGCAATTCTCGGTGTCCGGACACATGTCTAAGGTTCAAGCAGTGCATCGTTCATATTATCAGATGGATGAGTGATAACAAGCTCCAGCTCAATTATAGCAAAACCGAAATCTTGCTATTTGGCTCAGCCAAAACTATTTGGTCCCAGGAGTGGTGGCCTCACGAACTTGGTCCCTGTCCAGAGCCTAAAGAAGTGGTACGTGACTTGGGCATTATGCTAGACAGCTCTCTTTCAATGAAAGCACATGTGAATCAAATATCAGGCATATGTTATGGTATACTTAAACAACTGCGTAAAATCTTTAAATGGCTTCCTCTAGAGGCAAGAAAACCTCTGTTCCAGGGGCTTATTATCAGCCGTCTAGATTATGGCAATGCCATGTTTATGTCAATCAATGAAGGTGTGCTTACTAAACTCCAAATATTACAGAATGCGGCAGCCCGGTCGGTACTGGGATTACCACCCAGGTCTGCCTCTGTACCTAGCCTAAAAAAACTACACTGGCTCCCAGTGCGGCAAAGATGTCAGTTTAAAATCCTAAGTCTCACCCACAAACTTCTCTATGGTACAGGCCCCACCAACCTTGCAAAGAAATTAGCGTGGAATAAACCGTCCAGAACTTTACGTTCAAGCACGAAGTCCTTTCTTGTTCAACCTAAGGCGCGCACCTCCAGAAACGGATGCAGGGCCTTTTCCTTTTTGGCACCGCAGCTATGGAATAAATTGCCTTCCCATTTGCTGTCTCTCTCTAACCATCTAGCGTTCCGCAGGAGCCTCAAAACCTGGCTCTTCCCTAAGTAATCTCCCTCTCACCCACTTTCTGCCCCCTGCAATGGTTAATTGCCGTTTCTCTGGCAAGCGCCCTGAGACCTTTTTGGTGATTTGTTGCGCTATATAAAAGTTTTTGACATTTGACATATTGCCCTCAGGCCTGCATGGAGACACAAATTTGACTTAGACTCCCAATGAAGCCATGGCATCCTTGTACACCTTAGAGGCGAACGCTGGACCCTGGTCCGAATAAAAGGTACCACATGCAAAGATTCTTACAAAGACACGCAAATCCCTGATGACAGTGCGGGCATCAGCACTCCTTTGTGGCCACATCCAAACAAAGCGTGTGCACGAATCTACTGCAACTAAGATGTACTTATACGCAGTATCTGAGGAGAAAGGACCGCAGTGATCTAAATAAACACACCCAAGTGGTTTATTAGATATGTACAACTGTGTCTGGGGCGGGCGTGCAGTAGTAGAAGATTTAATCTGCTAGCAAATGTCACAATGAAGGACATAATCACGCATCTGTTTGTACAATCCACGCCACCAGTAATGCTGTTGTAGGAGAGATACAGTAGCTGACACGTCAGCATGAGCCGAGGCCATACCCATGTGATCCACTGTTATCAAAGCCTGCCTGCGGTCCGCGTTGGGAATCAACCTGTCAACAACGTTGTTTATTCCCAGATAGGGAACTTTATCAGGACTTAAATTATAAGAGTACTTAGAAGGGAAACCTTTATGGTAATTACCTCCCTTCTCTGTTGCGCCAATAGCTACCAAGATGTCATTATCAATCTTACTTTTGGACCGTGTAACTGCTGCTACTAAGTATATCGCAACTGCTGTCTTCGCTGCCTGATCCGCAAGACCGTTACCAACAGCGTGTACCCCCACGCGTTGGTGACCAAGAGTATGAATTACAAACACGAGTGGGAGCTGTTCTTTAAGCTCAGCCACTCGAACCCATAACATTTTGTGTTTAATCGTGCTACCTTTGGAATCACAATAGTCATTCTGAGTCCAAAAGAATAAGTTGTCGTTGTAAGACTGTACACAGTAGTAAGAGTCGCTCACAATAAGAGTAGTCACACTGGGATCAGTGCACCAGAGCACGGAGCTCTGCCAATTGGGCGGTAGAGTCCCCTAATGTCTAGGTAAGCACGACATCGGACTTGAACTCTCCATTCACCATGGCACCAACCACTATTGCGCAGGCCGCCGAATAAGCATGTTTAGACTCCATCGCCAGTTGCGCCGAACCGTCTGTGTAAATGATACAATGGAAATCCTCCAGCGGGCGAATGGTCAGAGGAGCAGGATGAACAAATTCATATTGCAAGTACTCTTGAGTCTGCAAAGAGGAATCAAAAATGAAGGCGACATCCTGGGACTTCAAAGATGTAGCCCATTGTATCCACCGGGGATGTAAAGCTTTCGAATTAGGTACACTGGCTTTCGTCACTGCCTCCAAGGCAGGATACGGTATAACAACCAACATGCGTTTCCCCTGCGACAGTGCAGGTTCTTTCAGAATCGCCATCTGCACCGCCGTCAAGACTTTTTCCATAGAGGAAAACTGCATTTCAGCCGAAGTGTACAAGTGTGACTTGTAAGCGATAGACACTGTGTCACCCTCATTGAAGGTCAGGTACGTGAAACCAACCACCCCAGCCACAATTCTTGTTACCAGGTTGGTGTGGTTGTCACGAGTCAGTAAGAATCTAGATTCAAGAAGATCAGACTGCAAAGATCGCAAAATTGCAGAATGTTCAGGCAGCCAGCAAGATTTGGAGAAATTAGGTTGTACCAAGGCATAAATCGGCTTGATACAATGGGCATAATCGGGAATGTAAGTACGCCCAAACTTGAAAAAATCCAGCAAAGATTGCAGTTTTTTCAGAGTCGTTGGAGCACGCAGTTGTGCGCATTTCTCCAGGAAGTGAGGTGCTAAACCTCGACCTTCATTGTTGAGCTCAAAGCCCAAGAACAACACTGTAAACTCCGCAATATGTGATTTTGCAAAGTTAAATTTGTAACCGAAGTGTGCAAAAGAACAGATGATGCGGTCAACGCAACACAGATGTGTCCATAATTCGTCGTCTGTGAGATAAATGTTATCCACATATGAGCACGCATCAGTGTCGAGCCTCTCCAAAAGAGAGACTATGCGGGCGGCAAAGACGCCAGGACTGTTCTTATAGCACATAGATAATCTTCGGAACTGTTTTTGTTGACCGCCACAGGTAAATGCTGTCCATTGACTACTAATAGAGGACAGGTTATGGCTATAGAAGCCATTGGATATGTCAAGTGTGGTCTTAAACCTTTTACGCACAAGACTATCCACAAGGGCAGAACTGTGAGTATTCTGTACCGCGCAGGTCCGACAATGGGAGTTTAAGTGCCGGTAATCCAATACCAAACGGTACGAGCCATCAGGCATGCTCACAGTAAAAAGAGGATTATTCATCAGACACACACGTTTTAATCACACCTTGATATTCCAATTGTTCAAGGATTTCCGCCACGAGAACTTTCGCTTCACGTCACAAGGGATATTGGAGTTGAGGCTGTGGCATAGACCGCAAGGGAATCTCATGGCTGGGAGAAAATTTGTCCCATCCACATTGAGTACGGTACACTGCCGGTGCAAGCACGTTAGCCCACTCTTCTGCAAAATTCTGGGCCTGCTCCTTCGGCACAGTATGGTGAAAGCAGGGAGGATTACCTCCTCCCCTTGCGGTATTGTGTTTCTATCTAGGAACCTAATTCGATATTTCTATTTTATGCCCTTGTACGGTTATAATCAATATTATCCTTATAAAGGCATAAGAATCATATCCATATTTAGTCGTAGCCCATGCAGTCCACATTAAGCAAGGCTACTTCCCCGGACTCCTAGATAGCACAACGAGTTCTCTAAACAAACCAAACCTCCAGCAACCTGGGAAATCCCCATTGCTTTTGTTTTGATTTCATCCTAGAACTCCTGTGAGCACTGTAAGAACGGCCAGTTCTTAGTGACATCTTTATTGACGTCTTATGTCCAACCTTACGTCAAACCCCGCACCTTTCAAGTATAAATATACCAATGCTGCCTTAAGCAAACACACGGTGGTTTGGAGCAGAGCGGCTATCTATTTGCCCGAGAGCCCAGCTGATGCGAGAGCCCATGGACGCCGCCCCTCCCCTTTGACACACTGAGAGAGACGCTGTCTTTTCTCCTGCCGAGAAATACAGCTCCGGTGTTTTCAGATACCCTCGCGGGTTACTGGGATATCGAGTCCTGATAGAGAGATACCAGGCCTCCTGCTTTCTATTACCCCAGTACGGAGCTGACTAAACCCTTAAAGAGAATTCTTGAGTCAGATTCTTGGCAAAACCAACTTAACTTAAACTGCTACTTACTTACTCCTTCCCACGTATTAGGCTTAGGTCAGGTACACCGGGGTAGGCGTATTTAGAAGCACCAGTTGAGTACGTTAGTCAATGTATATATGTATGTATATCTTTTATCTATTTTAAAGTATCATATGGCTAAGAAACCACATCAATGCTTTTACAGTATTATTTCATAATACTCCTTTTACTGTACGCACTTTACTTTACTATGAGTATTGCAATTGTGGCAATTCATTTCTCTTGCATGAGAAAGAAGCCTGCTCAATAAATAACACCTTTTTATTGAAAACGCCCGTCTCTCTTTTCTCCTCACTCTGGTGAAACTAAGTATGCACACTTGACTGAGTGAAATAGCTGTCTATTGTTTTCACACGACTCTAGAGATACACTCTTATTCTGAGGGAGCAGAGTTGTCATGTTTTATGGTTGTCAGAAGCTAATCCCTTCTGGTCTATCCAGGGAGGTTAAACTCCTCCTCGTTTATTCGAGAAAGTTTCTAGTGACCTCTGAGCTAGCTGGCAAACCTTAAGTCTAATATAGTCAGTAGAGACCTAGTCGACCTCAGTCCTACGTCTACACTGCTGTTTATATTATTCCAATGCGCAGAGCCTATTGGGAATATAGGAACTACACTACAGCGGAGCGGCCAGAACGAAAGGCGGGGGCCAATCTACTTCCACTAACAAAATGTCATAGTGGTCGTTAGATTCCCCCAAAATACCCCTTTTATAATACGTTGTATGTCACCTTCAATCAAAAGAACTATTTCATAGATAGGAGTATAGTTGGGAGCTCGAAATTACAAGTGCATGTTAGAATTCTCCAACATTTGAGGGCAATAGTGAACTCCGATACCTCGTATCCTGTGGCTAGGCACTTTAAAGCAGTCCATAATAATAATCTGAGTTGCCTCAAAGGTGCTGGCTGATGTCAGCATCACATAGATTTTAATGAGCCTGCAGTAGAGCCATTATTCACCAACATGACATATGTAAAAATGTGCTCTTCAAAAGCAGACACTGGTACATTAGTTGGACGAGTCCAACTAGGCAGCGGATCAATTGCACATCATGGACAATGAAGCCCTGCAATGGAGAAGTGTCTGGAGGTGCCCCACGTGACATGGGTCTTGTTGACAGTCATGCCAACTGTACAACTTGAGATTTCAGTATTAGCCTGTTTAATAGCACTGCTTACAACAAAGAACACATCTCAAACAAGACAGACCTACTAGCTTTGCCAATCCGTATTATGGGGCCGATTAGGATTGCCGGAAATCCGCATCCTCCGGGCTGGCGGAAGCCACCGTAGGATGCGGATTCACCGCTGCACTACCTGCAAAGACTCCCCGCTAGATTAGGATGGCAGGTCCATCCGCCATCCTAATAGGCCCCTTAGTTCACTAGTGACCCATACTGGTTACATTACTTATACTTTCTCCAAGTAACTCACATATGGATGCAGCTACACGAGTTTCTGCAACAGAGCGCTTCTCTTGAATTTGAACCATCTGAAAGAAAGGCCAGTTGCCTCAAACACATTACAGAAACTAACATGCCAAACTGGTTTCCTGTTGTAAATGTTGAACAGAGAGTGTCGCCTGTGGCACTTCCTAGCCAGCTTTACAATTCGCACTTGTTAATCTTGCTTTTAAGTAGAGTCTTGATTCAGTATGTCGAACACACTAATTAAAGACCAAATACCAGATAAAAATAAATTATTTCATTCTTTTAGCACAGCAGGCGCTTATTAAAATAACAATGACACATTCACCTAGCTGCCTAATATGGGATGTGCTCTTCACACCTTTCACCCTGCTGCTAATTTATGTTTTGCTTTCATCGAATTTGCCATGGCGAGATTACTGAACAAAACTTGTTACACGCTATGATGTTTGTTGCGGCTCTCTTTCTGACAACAATCAGGCAACTAGCAGCTAACAGAGCCCACTTCCAAAAGCTCAATACTTAGGGCCTGATTTACAAAGGTAACTTACACTTTTGAGAAAATTACATTTTGAAGTAAGATTACTACTTTTGAGTATTCACAAACTCGGGGCAGATTTACAAGCCTAGTACGCCACATTTGCGCCGCCGTTGCATTCCGGCGTAGGCGTTCCGGCGCAGGAACGCCTCGTAAAAGTGGCTGAGTGAAATCTACAAGATTTCACTCAGTCACTTTTAAGGCCATGGTGCGCCAAAACCCTGCACCTGCTTGATGCAGGCGTAAGGATTGACGCAGAATGTTAGGCATAGGGGCACCCCGAGCCTTGCTGGAGCTGCGTCGCGCTTGCGACGCAACTCCAGCAATGCGTCACTTTTACGGCAGCAGATGTGTCACGCATCTGTCTATTCTTGCCCATTGGTGCGCCGCATTGTAAATGCGGCGCATCCATGGTTGCGCAAGAGGTGTCAGCCGTGACACACAATAACTGGCGCATCCCTGCTGATATGCAGGGATGCGCCAGTTATTGTAAATCTGCCCCTCTGAGTGTAAATTTGCTACAAAAGTGAAAGGGATTTTTAGCACATTAAACAGTGGCTGGCTTGCTAAATTGCAGGCAGCTGGCTGGTTAAAAAGGGAAACGTGTGAGGTAACCCTTTTTTCCCGGTTACATTTTAGCTGCGGCCTAAAATAAGACAATATGGGATGTCATTTTAGTGTCATAGTACATTTGGATCATTTGCACAAAATCCTTTGTCACTACTACCAACAAAACACTTCCAAGGGCAACAGGATTCCTCTGCTACACAACCTTTGATCTGTAGACACAGACAAACACTCGGCAGATACTCATCCCACAGATTACAGGTTTCCACTGAGACGAGACTTCACTGTTGCTGAGATCCTATTCAGGCCATTGTGTCAGTCCTTGCATGCGAACATCTGATCGAAGTGAAAGGTATTAAACCTCTAATAGCAAGCAAAACAACATTTTCTTCTGAAGGCAACGCAGATTTCTTCTGTTTGTTTTTTAATTCTACGCGTGATCTGCGGTGAAATGGGACCAGCATGGAGTTTTGTAGAAGACAGAGTAGTTTGCCAGAGGCAGGTGCACTGAAATGAAACTCTTGATGTCCCTCACAAATCTCACTCATCTTTTCCACACAGTGTGATACCCTCCCGGGTCTGTGTGGCTTCTCCTGTGGTTGAGGTCATGTCAGAGAGCACTGCCTAAATATTGTAAGCTAGAGAAACGCTTTTTGGTGGTCCAGAGCTTTACAGGACAGTAAGGCATTTTGCTGGTTATTAATCAAACTCTTGCACACTAAGACAATCGTCATCTCCTTCCTAAACAAAACGAAGAATGGCTGAAGGAGACAGACTCTGGTAAAAGGTTAAAGGGCAAAAATGAAGAGTTAAAAGTCCGCGTAACACCAACTGGCAGCATCATATATGCAGAGGAGACCACCTCTCCATGTATGGTCAATTGTTCCGGAAGATTTTAATGATGAAAAGATCAGATATGTCACTTGCAAGCCTAACTTTATATCTTAATTCAGCTCTCACATTTCCACTGTTTATTTAATCTTCAATCAGGCTCTTGGGAGTATTATATAAACAAGTAAATTGCTCATAAAAGTTTTGCTGATTAAAATATTTAATACGTGACATTACATTTTGCCGTTTTGACCATAAATTGATTCACTTTGTAAAAGTAATCTCTAGCAGTCTTGGTATATTTATTTAGATCAAACATTTTATTAGGAATATAGAAATTGAACCTGCTACCTTTTTGTATTGTAAACAAAGAACTCATGAAGTATTCTGGCTATGGGCAAAATGTGTTCTTACTTAATAACTACTTCACTCAGCTCACATTTACCCGGACAGACCTTGCCTTTTCCAATTTAGTCAACATAAACAAGGGAATAAAATGAGAAATCTCCCATTGTCAGCCTGGTTATCTGACACAGCAAATCAATCCTATGCAGTGCCCAATTTGAGCCGTGGTTGCACATGTGGCCCACCTATACACATTTTTGGGCACTGGAACTTATTTTTTATCATCAGACATTGAGTGGGGGTCAGAACAACTTCACAGGTCTTCGAAGAATAAAGAGCCGAGAGAAACTCTGGCAGAGAAGAAGTTTCACCTATCATTAAAGATAATTCAGAGGCGAGCATGTTGGAATGTCTCATGGATAAATTGCCTGAACCAAGTCACAATGACCATCAGCGGTGTCATTAAGTTCCAGACTGGCCTACAACGCTGCTGCTTTCCTGAAACCACAGCCACCTTTCGATAATGCCAAAAGCTAAATGTTAGTGATAGATGGGCTGCTTGGATAGAGATATTTGATGGCTTCATTGATGCACTTGAAGAGACTGATAACAAAAAGATTATCAAGTATCACATAAATCTTACTGTGATGGTTCTAGCGCAGAGATTTGTCTCCCCAACTTTTTTCGATGGTTCTTTTTAAGCAGCATGAGAGCTAAAGAACTCTTCAACCGATTCACTCCAAGAGAGGAATTTTTCAGGAACTAAGGTCCACATCAGGATTCTGGTTAGTCTGTTTATTGTAAACTTGGAAACAGACTCAAATATATCAGTCTTTGAATAATAGTAAAAAATATTAAGAAAAATAGGATGAAGCCAAATCTCCGGAACCAATACACCCTATACAACAAAAAAAACTATCAAATCAGGTATAGTCAATTAGGTTATCTAAAGACAAAAATGTAAGTTAGATTGCATAGAGCTTCCAAAAAGGAAAATTACTAGTTCCCTAACTATCTCTACACTATTTAAAAGTGGAAACCTAGACTGAGCATGATCCATAAGGAGAGAAAGAAAGGTGTCAGCCATCAGAGTCCTCCTAAGAGGAAAATCTAACTATGGTCATGTAGCCTAAGGCAGCAATCACCAATAGAGGTCTGTACCTCGAAGCATCTGCAAGAAGAGTGTCACTTATTCCCAACTTAATTAGTACAAAAGCAACCATCCAATACAGGCTCCTCCTACAACATTGGTAACTTCTATCATCACAGCGGACTTCATCGACTGCTTTCTCCACCTCCTGCTTCACACAGTAAACTTCCCACACGTCCTTGGTGCCATGTCTGTCTCCCATGAGAATCTGCTTCATCTTCAGTTTCGCATTCCTTCCCAGGCCTAGCTATCGACCGAACAATAGACCAGTCTCTAAACTAACGATTTTTGTCCAAGTGCAGTTGGAACACAGATGCATGCAACATTTCAGTGCAAGCAAATTAAAGTTAAACACAAATCAAATCAAAACAGGTATTTGTTAAGCGTGACTACTCACCAGTAAGGGTCTCAAGGCGCTGGGGTTGAGGGGGGGAGTTCGCAGGTTCCAGTCCATCAAGGAGGGGGTCTGTCTAAGAGCCAGGTTTTGAGGTTTCTTGCGAAGATGGGGAGCAATGTTATATGTCTGAGGTGGAGCGGAAGTTCGATCCAGGCACTGGCCACGCGGAAGGAGAAGGAGCGGGCTCTCGATCTGGTCTTTCTGGTGCAGGGGACCACAGCGTAGGAGAGCTGGGCTGATCGTAGGGTCCTTGGGGTGCGTGGAATTTGAGTCGGCTGTTCAGGTATGCTTGCCCGGTGTCGTGGAGGGCCGTGTGAGCGTGGGTTAGCATCTTGAAGGTGACTCTAGCTTTGATGGGGAGCCAGTGGAGTGTGCGGGGTGCTGGAGATGTGGCAGTGGCTTGGCAGGTTGAGGACCAGTCTTGTGGCGGCGTTTTGGATGTTCTGTAGCTTGCGGGTGAGGTTTTTGTTTATTTCGGCATAGAGGGCGTTGCCGTAGTCGAGTCTGCTGGTGACCAGGGCGTGAGTGACGGTCTTTCTTTGTTCGAGGGGGATCCATTTGAAGGTCTTACATAGGAGGCGACGGGTGTGGTAGCAGGAGGACGAGACAGAGTTGATATGGCGGTCCATTTTGAGCTCTGAGTCCAGGATGATTCCCAGATTGCGTGCATGGTCTGTGGGGGTGGGCGGGCTTCCAAGGGCGGGGGGCCACCAGGTATCGTTCCAGGCATCTGGGTTTGGGCCCATGATGAGTACTTCCGTTTTGTTTGTGTTTAGTTGTAGGCAGCTGTTTTTCATCTGTTTGGCGATGGCTTCTATGCCTTCTTGTGTCTGGCGGTTTTGGGTTCGTTGGATAGGGAGAGGATGAGTTGGGTGTCGTCTGCATATGACACAATGTTGATTCCGTAGGTTCTGACCATGGGGGTGAGTGGAGCCATGTAGACGTTGAAGAGCGTAGGGCTGAGGGAGGACCCTTGGCGGACTCTGCAGATGGTAGCTGTAGGGTTTGAGAGGAAAGGGGGGAGTCTGACGCGCTGCATTCTGCCTGATGGGAAGGAGCGGCTCCAGTCGAGGGCCTTGTCTTGGATCCGTGCGTCATGGAGTATGCGTATTACGGTACGGTGAGAGACTGTGTTGAACGCCGCTGAGAGGTCAAGGAGGATGAGGGCTGCTGTTTCTCCTTTGTCAAGTAAGGTACAGATGTCGTCTTTTGCTGCAAGGAGGGCAGTTTCTGTACTGCGTTTTTTTCTGAAGCGGGATTGGGAGGAGTCGAGGATGTTGTGCTCTTCGATGAATGTGGCGAGTTGGCTGTTGATGGCTTTCTCGATGACTTTCACTGGGAACGGAAGCAGGGAGATGGGTCTGTAGTTTTTTGAGGTCAGTGGGGTCCGCCGAGGGTTTCTTCAGGAGGGGGTTTGATCTCAGCGTGTTTCCAGTCGTCAGGGAACGAGGCGGTTAACAGGGAGTGGTTGATGGTGTGGCAGAGCATGGGTGAGATGGTGTCGGCGGCTCTGTTGAAAATGTGGTGGGGGCAGGGGTCTGTGGGGACTCCGGAGTGGATTGACTTCATTGTCTTCAGTGTGTCTTCGGTAGTGCGGGCTGTCCAGTTGTCGATCGCTGGCTTCAGGGTGTCGGGGGTGGTTGGTGAGGGTTTAGTGTGTTGGTTGTCTTTGTCGAAGTTGTCGTAGAGGCTCTTGATTTTGTGGTGGAAAAAGGTGCTGAGTTTGTCGCAGAGGTCTTGTGAGGGAGGGATGTCGGTGGACTCGCTGGTGGGTTGGGCGAGCTCCTTGATGATGTTGAAGAGTTCTTTGCTGTTGTGTGCATGAGTGGAGATTCTGTCTTCAATCGCTTTTTTCCTCATTTTTCTGATGAGTTGGTGGTGGGCGTTGGAGGCGTCACTGAAGTTGTTGTGGGCTTCTGTGGATTTGGTGTTCCCCCAGGCGTTTTCGAGGTGGCGGCAAGTGTGTCTGGACTCTCGAAGTCTGGTGGTGAACCATCTAGCTTTCTTGGCGCGGTTGTTGTTGTTTTTCTTGAGGGGGGCTATGGTGTTGGTGCTGTCGGAGATCCATCTGTGCAGGGTTTGGGCTGCGGTGTTGCCATCGTTGTTTTCAACGATGGTTGGGGTGGAGTTGCTGAGTGATGAGGCTAGCTGGTCGTTGGTGATTCTGGTCTATTTTCTACGTTTGAGCAGGTGCTGGTGTCTGTAGATGGTGGGTGTTCTGAAGGTGAAGTGGATTGGGCTGGGTCAGTGGTCTTGGCGGTGTTGCAGGTGTGCCGGCAGCGATGACAGCTGAAGGGTCCGTGGGTGTCGGCTGGTGATGCTAGCCTGCAGTTGTTATTGAGAGCCTGGAGTGCTGCTGGGTAGCAGTGTTGGTGGTGCAGAGATCCAGGGTTCCTGGCGCTGGTCTCAATCGGGTCGCGGACGGGCGCAGATGGGCCTGTCCGATAGCCATTGCCACAGATTAGCTGGTGTTGCTGGTCGGGAGGAAGAGTGTCTGTCATGACTACATCTACCATCAGACTCTGGCCTCAACACACCTTCCTACCTAGCCCAAATTGCTTATATGGGACTCTGCTTACCTGACAGTGAGTGGCAGTGTACTGCCAATATGGCTGACACTGCTGCATGGTGTCTAGAGCAGAAGGCCTTGATGGGTGTTGCAGTCAAGTCAAACAACATGCACCAGTGGCAGGTCTCTGGCTGGAACATTTTGTATCACAGTGAGGTAAGCATAGCACATGCTGGGCTGTTTGAGTTGGATGGAAAGGTGTATGTAGGACAGGCCCTATGTAAGTTGTAGCCATTGCAAAGACTCCTCCTCCCATCCAGACCAGGTAACTCCACTTGGCCTAAGCCACACTCACAGTGAGGGGAAGTTGACTAGCAAGATGGATGACACTGTTGCATGGTGTTTGGCGCACAGGTCCCTGATGTGAGTTGCATTCATGTTCAAAACCATGCATCAGTGCCAGCCACCTTGCCAGTTCATTTACCCACACTGTGAGGTAAATATAGGCACAGAAGAGTCAGCAGGTCTGGGTGTGAGGAGGTATAATTGCAATGGCTACAACTCACATCAGGTCTTGTCATACACACTCTCTTCCCACCCGGACCAACTAGCCTAACAGAAACTCTGCTTACTTGACAGTGAGTAGCAATGCACTGACAAGATGTTTGACAACGTGGACTGGTGTTTGGACCACAAGGCCCTGTTGTGATTTGTGGAAAAATCAGACACCAGGCACAAGTGTCACACATCTTTATAATCTATTCCAAATCACTGTCTGGAAAACCTTCTGCCATGTGGTCTGTATTCTCTGGGTGGGAAGAGTGTGTGAAGGACAGAGACTGGTGTGAGACGGAGTAATGTTAAATAATACTACACCCACCATGAACAACCACTTTAACTGAGCCAATGCCGACCTGACAGTGAATAGAAGTGCAACAGCAAGATGCCTGACACTAGTGCATGTTGTTTTGGGCACAAGGCCTTTGTTGGGATTTGGATTCACGTTTAACACCATGCACCAGTGTCTGCATCCATGTCAGAACATTTACCATCACTGTCAGTTAGCCATAGTCTCAGAGGACTTTGCTGGGCTGGTGAGAAGAGGAGAGGAGTATTTTAAAATCCTAAAAATCACATCAGGCAGTGGACAACATACACTTTCACTAACATCACAAACAGAAGTACAAGAACTAAGCGTGCACACAGTGATTTTGAATTTACTAGCAAGATGCATCAGGCAAACAGCGTGCCCCTGCAGTCATCCTCCTTGTAAGCTCCCGGAGGGTCCGTTTTGCTGCAGGAACTGTGGTTTCAACTCCTGTATTACCTCGTCGTCCCTCCTCACTCATCTTCCCTGTCCCAGACAGAACATTGAACTGTTTAGACTTAGCTGTCGCTCCCTAGCCAAGCACCACCCTGATGTGTATGATCTGCTACACGATGAATCCCCTGATGTTCTCTTCCTGACGGAGACATGGTTGTCAGTGGACATGGTGGCTGAGCTTGGCCTGGCGCTCCCCCCAGGCTTTAGTATTTTAACTCTCAATCAAGAGGCTAGAGGGGGTTGTATCGCAGTTGTTTTTAAATCCTACTATACCTGCACCCTTAACAAACAAACACTGGTGTATTGTGAGTGTAGACGTTTTGAGATCTCTTTTATGCCAGTTATACCATGTCTGACTTATTGGTATTTCATCCCATAGGTCCCTTGAAGGAGTTCAGGGCTGCGCTGATTGACACAGTTAGGGGCATATTATCAACAACTAGCAATATTTATAGCTAAATAAGCTTAGTGACAATTTTTTTATCGCCGCGCATCGCCAGATTTTATCTCAGAGATAACTTGCTATTAGTAACGTTTATCTCTAAAGCGATAACATTTCCGGCGATAGCGGCGAAATGCGTGAATATCGCTGGAAATCCAGTGATATTCAGGCATTATCGCTAATAGGGACTTAGCCTGAATATCCACCTCCCATTGGATATACAGGCTAAGAACTGGTCTGAGCAGGCATTAGGTTTTGGAGATATTCGCGCTTAGTGCGAATATTTCCATCGCTACGCCTGCGTTGATAATAGGCGATAGCGATGATAGCGACTGCTTTCAGTCGCTAACAGGTTGGGTACGCCCACTTTGCATGTCATTAGCTATAAATATCGCTGACATGCAAAGCGGGCCCCAAATCGCTTTCTATCGCCTGCAAGCTGTTGCTAACTGCTGTTAGCGACAGCTTGCTAATAGGGCGATAAAATGATCGCCGCTTAGCGGCCGAAAACGGCCGCTAAAGCGGCGATAATCTCATATTGCCCGCCTTGGTAATATGCCCCCTAGTTCTCTGGTCATGAGGTATGCCAACTTCACTGTCATTGGCAAACTGAATCTGTATCTTGACAACCCCCACGACTCAGAAGTGGGCAACTTCTCAGCTGATCTAGTGGATTGTCAGTTGCTTCAACTGGTTCAAGGCCCTACCCACTCTGCTGTCCATTTACTTGATCCAGTCTTTTCTAACCTTTCAAATCTAACAGTCTCTACCCCCATTCCGGTGTGTTAGTCAGACCATTATCTTATCCCCATGACACTATCGGGGGTAGAGCCTTCTCGAAGGGTGCCTCAGAAATTCTAGCTCCGATGCCCCTGGCGCAAATTAAATTTTGATCATCTTAACACCATCCTCTCCTCTAGTTTACCTACCCTGTCAGATGATCCGGGTGCCGCTGACAAAGCGATATTGGATTGGATACTTCACCCTGTGGATGCACTTATCCCTTGTCAAACAAGCTAAGTGTTCATAGTACCAAATCTAATCCTTGGTACCATGACAAGCTCGCTAATTTGCATATAGCTTGTAAGAGGTTGGAGCGGGGTTGGAGACAAGATTTTGACCCTAACCTGTAAGGAGGTTGTCAGACAGTCACTAAGAAATACCATAGGGCTGTTCAGAACGGGCATCCTACTTCGCAGACGAGATAAGGAACAGCAACAACCCCACCAAGAGCATTTTTTCCATACTTAAAGATCTCAAAACAGCTGGGGCACCTGCTGTGTCCTCTATCACGTCAGATGAGCATTGTGAGGCTCTCGCCACCTTCTTTGTCAACAAGGTGGAAAACATCTATAAGACCTTTCCTCAGGTGGATATGGGCCATGGTCCTGGGAGCACACCTCCCCCACCCACACGCTTGACGCCTTACCACCGATCACTGAGGATGCACTGCATTCACCTTGCAGCAATGTTAAATCTGGCTCCCCTGTGGATCCCATGAAGCCTGATCAATTTATGAGACTGTTGCCGGTGCTTCTCACACCTATGGGCCAAGTTATTAACATGTCCCTGTCTACGGCAATTGTCCCTAGGATCTGGAAGTAGGCCAGGGTAGTTCCCTTATTTTAAAAAAACACCCTTGAGAACTTCTGTCCTATTTCTCTCCTGCCATGGGCCTCCAAGATATCTGAAGGCTATATAAATTCCATCCTGTCAGGCTTGCTGGAAGAGAACAATATACTTGATTCCTCCCAGTGTGGCTTCCGTCCGGGTTTCTGCACGGAGTCCTCCCTCTTAGCGGTGGCCGAACATCTGAGGGCAGCACTGGATGAGGGATGTACTTCGGTACTGATTCTATTGGATCTCAGTACAGCATTTGATACGGTCTCTCACTAGATCTTGCTGCTGAGGTAGGAGAAGGCTGGCATTGTGGGCCCTGCACTGGATTGGTCACTTCCTTTCTTTCGGAAAGGACCTTCCAGGTGTCGGCCCTCCTTTCACCTCCAGGGTTAATACTATCAAGCAGGGTGTGCCGCAGGGCTCAGCTTTGAGTTCAACACTCTTTAATCTGTTTGTACAACCTTTAGCTGCGGTGGCCAAGAGCAGAGGACTGACAATGGTATCATATGAAGATGATACGCAGTTGGTACTTGCACTCTCCGATGACTGTCTGCATGACACTATTAAGTTTCGGAGAGGTCTTGCTGATGTCGGGGAGTGGATGACTGCTAACTGCCTCCAGCTCACTGCCAGCAAGTCTGAGGTCTTGCTGGTAGGGAAAGAACTTGAGCTGTGGAGTGAACGTTGGTGGCCTGCTAACTTGGGTCGTGCACACGCCCCCATAAGGTGGCAGCGATGTGTTTTGGTATACTATGCAGGCTTAAACCACTCTTGTTTTTTTTTCAATCCATGCATCAGGCAGGTGTTCGTACAGGCCTCTGTTCTGTTGTGACTGGACTATGTCGGCTCGCTCTACTAGGGGGCTAACAAGCCGGAGATTATGAGACTGCAGCAGGTCCAAAATGCATCCGGCAGAACTCTTCTTGGCTTTCCTAGATTCTGCTCCACCACCAGTGCTATTCGCTGGCTACATTGGCTGCCGGTGGCCAAATGAGTGGATTTTAAGTCCCTCTGCATTGCTTTCAGGATCTTGAATTCTTCCTCTCCTGGCATCTTGACCAGCCTGCTCTCACCTGTCATCCCCACCCGCCATCTCCTTTCGATGGGCCATCACCTGACGGTTGTTCCCCGCGTAAGAAGGGTACGTGCTGGTGGGCGTTCTTTCCGCTCACTGGTAGCTAAACTCTGGAAATCAATCCCATATTATCTGGCTTTCCGTAAGGCTATCAAGACTCACCTCTTTCCTTCATTATAGGCCCCTTCTGCTGTTCACCCCCTTTCTGTCTGCCACTTCTGCTTTTCAATAGGTTATTAGAGTCCCCTCCTGCCGTTACTATAGGCTCTCTTCTGCCGTCTGTTGCCTTTTTGTTGCTATTAGCCCTAGGATGCCCCTTTGCTGGGGCAGCTGTGTGCTCTATAAAACTACCTAACATAACATAACATTACACTGGGCACTGGTGACTAACTTTGCAACAAATACTGACAGTGACTTGTGCTCAAAACACCAGGCACCAGTGTTAGCCAGCTTTGTCAGTACACATCCACCCACTCACGGGTAAGCATAGTTCCAGGGGTGCTGCATTTGCAGGTAGGAAAGAGTCTGTGTAGTACAGGGCCTGATGGGATGTCTATCCATTGTAAACACTTATCCGCAGAAACAGCCATACAAGACAATTAAGAACTGTGATTACCTGACAGTGAGTGGACATCCAAATATAAAATGGCACAGACTGGGGCATGCTGTGTGGTGCACAAGGCCATGAGGCAAGTTGTTTCCAAGTCAGAAACCAGTTCCCAGTGCAAGACCGCCGGCCATGACATTTTTACACACTGTGAGCTAAGCTCATGTCCTGTTGGCATGTTAGCACTGGGCAGGAAGGTGTATGTAGGACTAGCCCTGATGGGACTTGGAAGAACAGCGAACATTTCCACACACACAGCACAGCCACTTCATCGTGGGCTATGGCTTACTCACAGTGGGTTCATGTGTACTAGCAAGATGGCAGACACTGGGGAATGTTATCTGAACCTATCACAACTGCCATATTTGCTTATGTGTCAACATAGGCAAATATCTTCCAAATACCCTTACAAACATGAGTTGGACAACACTCTTCCATGTGGCCTGGTGGGGCTGGGTAGGCGGAGCAGTGTAAGTTTCACAAATAGAGAACAAGCATTCAAAGATCAGTTTATCATATTTATTTGCCATCTGGCACAAAGCTAAGTTTGTGAAATCATTTGACCATGGAGTCAATGTACAAGGTACATTATCTGTGTAGCCACAAATGTAATTAGTCACACAATTTTCCTACTCACAGCCATTCACATGTGTAGGATGAGATGAAAACAAGAAGCACCTCAATCACTCCATTCCCACAACGTTGTGGCTAAGTTAACAGATTGTGAGTGTGTAGGCAGACACAACAATGTGACTGGTAAAGACATGCACTAAGACCAGTAGACAGGCCCAAAACTATACCCACAATGGGAGAGAAAGTGTATGTATCTCACTGTGAAAGTAAATATGTGGACAACCTAAACACACCTGTGTCATTCATAGGGTGTCAATAACCAGTCAATGTCTTCTGACATGTAATGTGCACTAAACACAAGAGGCCCATTAATGCACATACCTGGACATGTCCATCAATCTCCCTCTTGTCCCAAAAACATAGTCATCACAGAACATTGGTCTGCATCATGGATGTAGGAGTCCAATCTATTTACAGTAACTCATCATGAGCTTCGATAGCCTATGGAAAGTGTATGATTTGAGGGGCAGTGGACATTCACAGCAGTCATTGTGTTATGTTTGTACCTTCAGGGCCAGCTAAGGACACCACTGTAGCTATCCAGGACAGCCAAACCTAGACTCCGTTCAACCAGGAGACCTCCGGCGTTGATGACTCTTATCATTCTTTGGACAACAACGACAGGCCTGGCCCTTCTGGCATGGGTCACCCCACAGCACCAGTGGTGGGAACATCCAGGTCCTCCGCGACCACTCCTACCTCAGCTGCCAATACCCAGTTGACCACTGATTCACAAGGAGAGATGGGCCAGGTCATAGGGATCCTCTGGACTATGCAAGAGCAGCAGGCAGCCCAAAATGAAAAACTGGACATGTTTATGGCCGAAATAGATGAACAGATTGCGGTGTACAGGGACATTGCCACCTCCCTCTGCCAGACTGCCACCAACATCTCTACACCTCCCGGTGTGCCTACCACATACAGAGCAACAACATCTGCAACAGCCACAGGGAGGAATGTGGCCTCTGGCAGAGAGCCCCCTGCACCGCCACTGCCTGCACCTGAGGGTCCCCCGGGAAAACGTGGAGCTGGTCGTCCAAAGAAAAATGGTGTGAGACAGATGTCTACGCATCACCCCCTGGAGGTGACTACCTGCTCCTGATATCCTCTATTGTTTGCCAAACATTCCCTTTGTTGACTGTCACAGAACTCTCCGACATTGGCTGGAGGGTCTAAGTTGGACTATTGACTCAAATAACTGTGCATCTACTTTGGAATACTTCATCTACAAACACTACCAACTCCTATCTGCACTTATCCAAATGTTTTTTGTTGATGACACCACCATGATGTAGACAGATATCTTCACATCATGTAGTAAAATAAATCACTCTGCACCCAAAAAGTGTTCATGTCGTTACTTTGAATAACAAATGTAACAACTGTAATGATGTTTAAAAAGTCAAAGAAGAAAGAGTGCACACAATTGGTAACACAACTCTTTGAAGGAGTACATTACTGGCTTGTGAGTATATGTACATTGGCACAGCATGATAGATAGACACAACCAGATCATGGCCCAACCCGTAGGACACGTTAGGGATGCAATGCAAGTACATTGCTAAAAACAGTAGCACCATTTATTTTCAAACACAATAAACAAAACTTTTTAGCAAAGCAGTGCATCATGAAGCATGTTTAGTTTAAATATAACCTATGGATGTGTGAAAACAGACAAGGTACGAATCATTCCGTATCCTAGGTTTATTTCCCTGACACAACCTGGCGTATTAACCCAATTTCAATGGACATCACACAGTAAGAAAATTTTGTAAAGTGCAGAAAAAAGTCCATCAGTCCAAAATGAAATGCGCGCCATGGATTTACAAACAAGTCCAATGTTGGAATATGTCACAGCATCAGGTGTCTGGTGAGGTCAAAATTTGCATGGTTGACAAGGCAAAGTACCCTGGTAAGGAGAAACATAGAACAGAGTTAGGCACACAGGACTAAGCCTCTACAATTTTGACAACAATGTCAGCTGAAGCACAAGATTTTCAGCGTGGACACTACATATGATTCACATTAACACTGTACATCTCAACATTTCCATCTCACAAACACTTATCAAACAACTAACATCATGTCAATTTTCATACACTCACAAACATACATACACATTGTGCACCAGCAACACAACAACAAACACTTGGGGTTAGTCCCCTACTTTTATTGCATACCTACACTCATGTGAAGGAGATGTTGATAAGCTGTTGTCTCAAATCCACGCCATAATCATCATCCCCACTGTCGCCATGTCCCAGTCCAAGATCCTCCCTCACTGGTGGATGCTGGTCTCCATCGTCCTGTATAAGTGGAATTTCCCTATATATATCCCGGTTGTGGAGCATGCAGCAAGCAGTGATAATGTTGCACAACTTCAATGGTGCAGATTGTAGGGCTCCTCCCATCCAATCGATACAGCGACATCTTGTCTGCAGGAGGACACGAGTCCGCTCAATGACTCGCCGGCTCCTACCATGGGCCTCATTAAACCCCTTTTCAGCAGGGGTGACTGGGTTGCGGAGTGGTGTCAGTAACCAAGGTTGGGTGGGGTACCTAGAGTCTCCTACATGGAAAACAGAAAAATAGATTCAGTTGTTGGTTGATAGAGCATTATCTGACATACAATCTATACACAACACAGCACATACATGTCACATCACCTACACACAAGCCAGGCACGGTCAGGTTGGGGCTGTGACATCAAACGGGGGATAGCACTGTTCCACGATGTACGCGTCATGTGCATATCCAGAGAAACGTGCACAGATGTGGGGGATGGACATGCCCACCAAACATACCATCTGGACATTAACTGAGTGGTAATGTTTGCAGTTGTGATACACTACTTCATTAGCCTTCGGTGGCACCAATGTAACGTGGATGCCATCAATGGAGCCAATTCTATGAGCTATTTGGTCCGAATGTATAAAATTCTCCCTTGATGTCTGCAAATTCTCCAGGTGTTGGGAACTTAATGTATTGCCACAGGTAACGCAGCAATGCCCCCCAAACATCTCGCAGAACACGGCTGAACATGGTTTGTTGCATTTCCCCAGATGTTGCCGCTGTGTATTGAAATGTACCGGTGGCATAGAAATGTACAGCTGCCATAACCTTCACTTTGGCAGTCAATGCAATTGGATATATGGTAGATGAGGTGACAACTGCGCAGTCAAGTGTTGAATGATTGGCCTTGTGAAGTGGTACTTCCTGATGGTGTCACGTTCTTCCATGGTTGCCAGGTTTGGAAAGGGCCTGTAGACAGCAGGTCGTCTGCGATACCTGTGTGTAGAGTGTAAACTCAGTTGGAGTCAGGTCACAATGTACCAAGCAACATGCTTAGAGACATACAGAACATGAAACGTGAACCCAACTAAAGCTACAGATCATTTCAAAACCAGAATTCAATTTTAAAAGATGCCCTTAGATACATCTCACAGCATCAGTACCCTCAGTAGATATGTTATCAAGGTATGGTGACATAGCAATTATAGTGGGGTAGTGTACAACTCACTATTGTCTGACATCAAAAATGTTTGTAAGCATCACATATTCCAAGGATCCACAGTAAAAATATGGTACTTTAATTATTCTTAGAACAATTACATGTGCAATAGGTAGACAGAATAGGAACATGTAATGCAAGAGATGTGTTACAACTGATATATACATCCTCTCACATACTCAGTCATGCCCACCACTGTAACAGGTTGGACACTGTCATTTAGTTATGTATACTTCACACATACAATCGCATACACAGACTACTTTCAATGTTGAGGATGCTAAATTATGTAACAATAACACACACTTCAGTTTGGGGCACACAGATAGACTAATAATTCACATTTCACAAACAAGCTGAAGATGCATAATGATTTCACTGTCCACTCATCGAATGGTAAAAGCCTTATCCATTACTTACACAACAGACATCTACAGTCTGAAATGACAACAATTGTACAATGGGTCATACAGTAAACAAATGCTGTGAAAATGCAAGAATACACATGTACATCCACACATAAAATAATGGGCACTGTGACCAATACAATGCATATAACTGGATTTCTAATCCTGACATGCTTGTACATGCCAATAAAACAGTGTGTCATGTGCCCATTAAGGTTAGCTCCTCATGGGAGTGTGTCTTATCCTTGTAAAGGTCACTTTTATCATTTATAAAGTGCATCCACACATCTAATGTACAAAAATACATTAATCACAGCAGTGTGTGCTCTGACGACCAAAGGACGCGATAGCAGCATCCGGAACAATTCGGTGATAGCCATTGGTTGTCATGTTGAAAGACGCGGGTGAGTTTTCAAAGGATGCGTTATCCGCATCCGAAACGATTCGGTGACAGCCATTGGTTGTCATGGTGAAAGACGTGGGTGACTATTCAAAGTATGCGTTATCCACATCCGAAACGATTCGGTGACAGCCATTGGTTGTATTGGTGAAAGACACAGGTGAGTATTCAAAGGACATGTTATCCGCATCCGAAACGATTTTGTGACAGCCATTGGCTGTTGGTTGCTATGGTGAGCGACGCTTGTTTGGGCTCATCTCTTCAGCGCATGGAAACGACTCGGTTACCTCCCATTATCAATGTATTAAATTCAATTGTGATCAGATGAAGAGTGTTTGAACGTCGCAGTAGGCGTGTTGTTTGCAAGCACTGTTAAGCATTGGACCGATTTGTACAAATCATACAATACAAACCTAACACTTTTGATGCATGGATTTGAGACCGCCTCTGCTGTTTATATTTAAGTCTGTCAGTTCCCTTGAGATTTCACTTGCCCGCACTACCTGCTTCATTCCTTCACCTCCTCATCTCTCTGCTGCTGTGACAACATCCTCTGGTAACCACAATGGCAAGGACATACCCCAGGGCCTCAGCATTCAGTTAGGAGGAAAACCAGGGCCGGCTGGACACACTCCTGCCACTACACAGCCAGATGTATGGCAAACAAGAGAAGAAGGTGAGTGAGGACAACAGTGCATTGCCTTTGGACATGTGTGATAACCGCGCATCACTGGCAGTAGGAATCTCTATCATAGATATTCCTTTATGCTTTTTAAGTTTCACTGGGTGTAGGGAACTGATTTGTCCAGGCATCACTGTGAACTGTGTAACATGACTCATGCTATGAGTATGCATTGTGCATGTTTGACAGGGTAGACATGTAAGCCGTGACATATGAGCCGATGGTTCAAAATTTGATGACTAAGAATTGCAGAATGTGTACCATGTCTCAATGAAATCTAAGATTCCCATTCCCATTTTGATGGCTCTACTCACTTGCGGATATGGTAGGGTAGAGGTACCTTCAAGGGGTTTTGTTATTATATAATTCACATAGAATTTCAAACAGTACTTGAGGGCCTTATATATATAAGACCAGTAGTGCAAAGCAACAATCTCAAATATTCAATCAATATATATAGGTCACTACACTACAAGTGATCCAAATAGAAGAGAGGGAGAAGGTGTGTATGAAAAAAGTTTGTATTTAATATTTAATACTCCAAAGATACATTTTTAAAAAAGGGTACAGAAATCTAACAATGTTATAGGAGGAATAATTCAGGAATAACAATCAAGAGAAAACTCTCTATAACAATTGCATGCGCTTGTCCGCTTCTTCACAGTTGATCAATTAATTAAACAGACAAAGCGTATATGTCGACGTTTCGGTCTCTAGTCTTGAGTTGAAGAGACCATCCTCAGGACATATAAATCATATCTGGAAAACCCTAAAAAAACAGAGTTGTAAATAAAAAACAATCTCAATCGCCTATACTAGGACACATTTTTTTTTAAAATAATCTTCTATACATATCACACCAAACCTCTCTATGTTGAAAGACAATCGTTCGACGTCTAACTAAATTCAAATGTGCATTGAACCAGCAATTTATACATTTGTTTTAAATTTGTTTTGGAGCTTCGTTTCAAAATACATCTTAATTTCAGAAAACTATACATTTATCACATATTTACATCACATACTGGGCGTGTCTATCCTAACACTGCTTTGTGTATCAACCCTCTTTTAATATTCATATATCTAAACATTATGTTTACGGGTGTATTTATCTTACTAGAGCAGTCACCTACTGGAATTTCTACTTGAAAAGGCTTTTAACTGAATAGCACATACTTTGTTTTGGAGCTTCGTTTCAAAATACAAATAATAAATTTGGGTTGCTCATTTGTAGTTACTCTACTCACTTGCAGCAGAGGAGACAGTAATGTCAGTACACAAGTTCGTCATGAGCACAAGACAAAATATTCCCTTCCACAAACTCCATTAGTCAACGTTCTGGTTATTTACTTTGACGTTGATACATGTAATGTTGCTGATCACATAATGTGTGATTGAGCAATGTGAAAGTGGCAGAGTAACAAGTACCATTCATGTTAATGCAGCATACGCTAATAGCACAACTCAATGTGATGTCTGAACATCTGTGATGTTAACTATGTGACAACTAGATATAGATGACTCATAGAAATCTTTGTCTTTTTTGTTCACAGCATCATCAGTAGCCACAGGATGAGATAGTGCCATGGACGGTTTGGGAGCAGAACGTCAAACTGGATCCAGTGAAGAGTCATCGGAGGGGGGACCCATTGATGGAGAGGGTGAGGGGAGTCTTATTGGCAGCGGATCTGCAACACTATCTGTGGGTTCTTAATCTGATCACAGCTCTGGTGACGACTCCCATGTGGTGGTGGGGGACACAGAGCCTACATCAACAATATCAGTCCACCTTCACCGCCACTACCACCTCCACCCTCCCAGCTGCTCCCAGTTCCAGTATCCATGACCGCTCACGTGGCAGGGGCAAACTCTCCATTGGGCCAGGCTCCTGTACCTGTCTCCTCTGCTGCCCTCAATGTTGAGACCGATGACCTCCTGGGGCAGATCTCTGTGGGGCAGAGATCCATGCTGAGTGTCCTCCATGCACACACGACTCTTTTGACAGACACGTCATCGTACATAGAGGGCATTCCCTCAAACATGTCTGCCCTACAGAGATCAAATCAGGCTTTGGCCTCAACACTGACTGCAGCACTGTCTCTCTTCCAGCAGTACCTGCTCCTACGGCTTCCTGCTCCACCGTCCCAACTACCCTCCAAGACCCAAGCACATGCAAACACACACATTCACCCACAGCAACATCCGCACACAGCACACACACAAACACAGACAGAAGTTGCAAACCACACACACTCACACCCATGCTACAGACAGCACACTCTCACCGAAGGAAGTGACAGCACCAAACAGACATGCATCCAGAGGCACTCCACATACCTCACAACCCTCTACCTCCACAACCCCTACCCTTTCCTCTTCTGTACCCCCCTCAGCCCAGGCTCTCCACCTTGTTTCCAATGAATTCTACCCTCCACAAACATACACCCCCCTCCTAAGAAGAGGAAGTAACTGCAGGATGACACACCAGTAGCATCTGCAACCCCACCGCACCCTGAGAAGGAAAAGAAGGCAACAACTCCACGCAGAAAAATACTCTGGTCCCAATCAAAAACATCCATTTCTACACCCCATAGATCCCAAGACAAGCCCAGTACCTCTAAATTGACTAAAGACCCCCACAAATGACCTCTCCCCTCCCCATTTCAGACACACTCCTACAAAAAATATAAGATCCCTAAATTAGTTAAGGTCACCCCATCCCCAGCTCCAACTGACCATCCCAATACAGCTGGACCCCCTCACAATTAGAGCCAACCACTGCAGTGGAGTCCCACTCCCTGCCATCAGACCCTATCATTGCAGTGGACCCGGATACCCTTCCTGATCCCATCCTTCCCAAAACACAACCCAGTCCCCTTTAGTTTGTCCCCTTTGGTGCCTAGCATGCCTCCAAGATGTGCCTCCCAGGGGAGGTATCCCCTTGCATGAATTGTGCAGGCACAACTAGATGGGCATGATGTTCTAAGCTCACCGGGACAATTGACATGTTTTGACTGGCAAATGGCCTTTTGCTATTAATTTATTTTTGTTTGGAGGCTGAAAAAAACATGTTTTATTTTTGTTTACAAATTTTTGTGTCCACCAACTTGTTTCAGAGTTACCTGTATAACATGTGGAATTTTTTGTTTATTTGTACAATGATATTAGTATGGCATGGACTACATATGTTACATGGAGTTTGGGCACTTTGACAGAATGTAATTTAAAATGTTGGGTCTGCATTTCAGCACACTTTCACATAGGTCTTGCTTTCAGTTGTCAACATATTGCACGTGTCTCAAAGCGCAACAGTGTAGGCGAAGCATGCTGCATATGTTTGTGATATGCATATAGCCACCTGTCTCATCTATTCACCTGGATACATATGGCTGTTGACTGTACGGCAGTGACCTAGTACATACCCATGTAGACAAACTGATTTCACAATACTTGTATGTGACTTTCAAGCAGTGAATCAATGTCTGTGTATTTTGCAGGTCTAGTAGAATAGTGGCAGGGTCACCCTTGCTTCAGGTGTAATGCCACTGTGGGGAAAAAGCATTCATGGCTGGGAACACATCTTGTGCATTTACTGAGCACATGGTGAGTGTAAGGTGAGCAGTATACTCAGAGTCTTCCAACCATCTGCTTCTACTGGACTCAATTAATTGCATGGATTTTTGATAGGCAAGGTGTATGTTTTCTTTATTGTCTATTGATCACTCATTTAGCAGTTGTTCGTGCCATACTGCTTTTGGTAGGTAGCATTGCAAGTATGTTGTTTTTGCATTATCCCAGCTTGTCGTAGTTGAGCATATGAATTGTGTGTCATATGTATTTCGAGACTGACTGACATGGGTGTTGATTTGAGCTAAATTGATGCTGTTCCATGTCACACCAAGCTGTACTATGAGTGCCGTGATGTCCTCTATAATTCCTAGCTTGAAATATCTACACTAAGGCGGCGCTCCAGTGGCGCTCATGCTGTATGAATATCTGAACTAAATGTGCGTTATTTATTTGTTTATTTATTTATTTATTTTGGAACACTGATACAGATGTAAAACTGGTGCCAAATCATAAATGTTTGTAATAGTGTTGCCAGAAGTGTAATGATATCATGCAAAATTGAAAAACAATAAAACAAATTTAAACAAAAAAATGAGTGCTGTGATGTCTGATGACTTGCCAGGTGGTACATGTGGTGAGGCAAGTGGACAGTGAGTGCACAGAAAGGATGTGTGTCTGTCTACTGTGCAGATGCTCCCAGATCTTGAGTCTCCACCATGCTCTTAGTTGTCACACATGTGAAGATGTGTTGATGGAAATATGAGTCTTGACTGCAGATGTATAGTCAGTGGTTCATGTTGCATATGCTGAGCTTGCTTCAACAAGGGTTAAGGTGAGAGTGACTAGTATTTAAAGTATTGGTGTGAGTGGAGATACCTATGTCATGGTGGCAGGACAAATGTAGTGGTTGTCATAGGGTTTGAGGTATGAGTTGAATGCATAGGCAGATCTTGTATAGGAGACATGAGGTATCCACATCGTATGTGAGTGTTTAAGGATACAATGATGTGATTCCGAGTATGCAACAGTTTGAATCTTGTGCAAGGTATGAGATGAATGGGTAGTTGAGATAGGTGTTGAAGACAAGGTTGTATTTGGGCAGGTGGTGATCTGTAGTCTGGGTGTCTACAGTGAGGGATGACTGTGACCAGGCATCTTCAAATGAGTGATGATAGTTGTTGATGTGCAATAGTCAATGGTGTTATTGGGCATGTAAGTAACATGTGGATGTGACAGTGCCACAGTGAGACAAAGTCCAACTTGTCCTTTGTGACAAAGGGGATACCTGTATGTGAAGGGTATACGCCAGTTGTGTACTGTAGTCTGCAGAAAGGTAGAACGTATAGATGTTTGTTGTTCTAGGATATGTGTATAAGTGTGTTGTACAAACGACAATCTAGGTTACTTAAGCAGAGTAGGGTGTGTGTGTGATGATATGTGACTTACTGGGGACATATCCATTAAGCAAGTAAGTGTCTTGCTGTCAAACGTTTGCATGTCAGAGTGGGCAGTGATGCTGCAGGTTGTGATATGAGTGCATTCCAAATACATTGCCGAGGGTGGTTATGGTGATGAGCGTGGTCATTTTTACATGTAAAGGTTGATGTCTGCTGAGGATGTGATGAGTACAGTACATAGTGTGCATGTCATGTATGTGCGAGTTGTTGCGTACATAGTGATGGGGACTGGTGTTGTGTATATATGTGTGTTTGTGAGTAGGGTAGTGCATGAGTGAGCTTGTGATAATTGTGTTTGAACAGTTTGAGTACAAGACTGTAGCTTGCAGACCAAACATGTTTTTCCAACTAGCTGCAGCAGATGTGGCGTAAGACATGCTTGTGTGTTTGCTAGTGTTTACAGTTGATCATGTACTATGTGGTGGATGTGAGAGGGGTCATACCTGCACAAGTATATTTCATGCTGGCCATGAGGTAATGTTGATGTGTACATATTGGTAGATTTTGTGTATGTTTGGAGTCAAATACAGTTGTCAACGTGAAAATGAATATGTGGAATGTGTTGTCTGCAGTTTTGATGTCTGCCAATGGATTTTCATTACTGATTGTGTGAATGTCCACTGTCATATACAAAACCTATTGGCATCAGTGGAAAGGTTTCCTCAACCTAGCCCTGCCTTGTCGGAGTTGTGTGTTGGCATATGTGGCATTTCACCCTTTGTAGGTATTTGTACTCATTAATTGTCCTTGGAAAGTGCCCCAAGGATGGATGTGGTGATTTCTACATTTGCAATGTCATGAAGCATGAACAATGGATGGCACTCCATCCCTTTGAGGGGTACAGCCCCATCAATGTACAAGTAATGAATGTGTATTGTTGTTCTACCTGGGATAAAACTAGCCCGGGTACGCATGCCCACACTTCCAGTAAACTATGCACGCATGGTTATTGCTGGCATTCCGACTTTGAATGTCTGAAGTATGGTGACACCAAGGGGGATGGTCATTGTGATCATGTCTTTGATTGTGCTGAGGAAAACTTATTGCACTGTGAACTAGGCACATTTGACACAGGAACAGTAGACCCTTTTCCATGATTTTATTCATTCTCACAACTTTTGTTACTTCTGATATGGTTTAGCAAGGCCCACCCTTGTGTTTGTCCTTGAGGGCTCACATTGTGCACATTTAATACTGATATATGGATTGGTGGAAATATGTGTTTGTTGAAAGTCTCCTTGATGTTTCAATAGTTTTTTTGGGACATTGTTTCAGTGCAAAATGCGGACAAAGCAGACTTAATTCTGCACATGTCTTTCATCCTCACAAGATGTACCCATATTTCCTGGCTTCATGATGACCATGTCACTTGTGTTTTTGAGACACAGATTGAGCCACCACCGCAGCGTCCTCATCCATGCCGACAGCTTATCTTACTCAATGAGCTGTGCACTAGCCACACCAACACTGTTTGTGGATCCTACATCCTGTAACTCATGGGTACTCATACTACTATACAGGACAGAATCAGCGCATTCAAAATGCACATGCAGATTGGTATTTGTGTTCAGCGGCACCAGTCCTACATTTATATTGGCCCATGCTTCTTTCAAAACCAATGTGGTTTTTGACTAGAAATATTTCCATGACAACTGTGACACAACCACTTCTGAGTTGTTGTTGTTGGAGACACTGAACGCAGTAGTGAGTGGCTGTGTCTGTTGATACATCACAATGTCTTACTTTTGTTCGTACATTGGAATAGTGCTGGCCTGCGATGTTTCTGTGTGTGATGTTGTGGACTTATGCATTCACTTGGTGTTACACACATATGTGTGTTTATTTTAATTCCTGGTCCAGCGTCAAATGTGCAATTCCCCTAGTATTTGGTGTGCTGACTGTAACTACCTGATAATGAATTTCGATCATTATGCATACACAATATGCTATGGACCCATGTTCGGATTGTGATCACAATGATGCTCAGGCCCTCTGAAAGTAATTGGCACATAATATGTGATCATCTCTTGAATCTGGCCTCTGTGCTTTTACTAGACAAAAGTTTTGTAGTAAAATAAAAAATGATGCTGATCAAGGTTGAGGTATGTAGGTCAGACTGTCCAGTTGAGACTTGCCTCCCTGCAAGGACCCTACATTGAATGCCAAATCCCTGCACCTGCCATGACCTGAAAGTGATGTTTGTGTGTTCAAGATGACACTACCTCTGTCAAAGCATGTAAGGTAGTGCACCATGGTGGTTCTGCCCCAAAGGCTGTACCCCAGCCTCTATTTACAGAACAGCTGGTGATCCATGGAAATTGTGACCTAATGTTACAGTGGCATGGTGGAGTCTGTGTAAGTGTGTAAGTCCATTGGTGTGGTCTAGGAAGGCCCACCTACCCATGGCCCACAAGTGACCCTGGTGCACCTGTATCTCCACTCTACCCATTCCTCAAGGTTGCCAGTTACTTTTGCTGCAACAGTGTGTGAAGGCCCTTAATTGAAAAAAAACCTGTGTAATTGTTTATGTGGACATTCTTGCAGCATATACTCCACATGCACTGATTTAGGGAGTTGGTTTGATCATGTTACATTGTTCATGTACAAATTTCTTGAGTTAATTGGGTGTATTTCCCCCACCCCAGATATGCATATTCATGTATGGGGGTATGTCCCCCAAACCTCAGATATGCATCTTCATGTATGGGGTACTTCTACCCAACACCAGATATGCATCTTCATGTATGGGGGTATTTCCTCCCAAACCCCAGATATGCTTATTTATGTCTGGTGGTATTTCCCCCCAAACCCAGATATGCATCTTCATGTAATGGTGATATTTCTCCCAACCCCAGATATGCATACTCGTGGATGGGGGTTTTCCACCCAAACCCCAGATTTGCTTACTCATGTTTGGGGGTATTTCCCCCAAACCCAGATATGCATCCTCATGTATGGGGGATTTCCCCCAACCCCAGAAATGCATATGCATGTATGGGGGTATTTCCCCTACCCTAGATATGCATATTTGTGTATGGGGGATTTCCCCCAATCCCTAGATATGCTTATTCATGTGTGGGGTATGTCCCTGAACCCCAGATATGCATATTTGTGTAAGAAGGTATTTCCCCAAACCCTAGATATGCTTATTCATATATGGGGGTATTTCCCCCAACCCCACATATGCACATTTATGTATGGGGGTATTTCCTCCCCCAAACCCCAGACATGCTTATATCTTGTATGGGGGTATTTCCACCAAACCACAGATATGCATCTTCATGTATGTGGGAATTTCCCCCACCACCCATATATGCATATACACATATGGTGTATCCCCCACCCAAACACAGATTTGATTCAACATTGGTGTGGTCATTTGCCACCCCCATTTTGACTCTACATTACTGTGTGTATTTTTTTTTACAGAGTTTTATATAGCGCAAACTTGACCCAAATCGGGTATCAGAGCACTTTACATAGCACCAGTTGCATTACATGAAGACCCATTCATTGTTGTTAGGCGTGGGGAGATTAAGTGATTTGCCCAGAATCACAGAATGTTCAGCGTCATTGCTGAGACTCGAACCCAGTTCCCCAAATTCTATTTGCCACATCCCATGTTGACTTTACATTGCTGTGGGTATTTGCCACCCCCATATTGTCTCTACATTGATGTGGGCATTTGCCTCCCTAACTACCAATTTGACGCCACAATATATGTAATATTCTCCCTCCCCCTCTTTTGGTTGTATTTGCAACCCTGCTTTCTGTTGAATTGTCTTTCGCAGGGTACTTACGTTACATTGCTCTGGGCATTTGAAAACCCCCACAGTGACTCTACATTGCTGTGGGCATTTACCACCCCACATATTGACTCTACATTGCGGTGGGTATTTTTAACCCCCTCCCCATATTGGCCCTACATTGCTTGGGTATTTGCCACACCCCATATTGACTCTCCATTGCTGTGGATATTTGCCACCCCTCATATTAATTCTACATTGCTGTGGGTATTTGCCACCCCCATATTGACTCTACATTGCTGAGGGTATTTGCCACCCCCCCCATATTGACTCTACATTGCTGTAGGTATTTGCCACACCCCATAATGACTCTCCATTGCTGTGGGCATTTGCCACCCCCCCATATTGACTCTACATTGCTGTGGGTATATGCCACACCCCACATTGACGCTACATTGCAGTGGGCATTTGCCACCCCCCATATTGGCTATACATTGCTGTGGGCATTTGCCACCCCCCATATTGACTCTACATTTATGCGGGCATTTGCCCCCCCCAACTACCAATTTGACACCACAATGCAAGTAATATTCTCCCTCCCTCCTCTTTTAATTTCAAATTTGTTTTATTGTTTTTGAGAGCGAAAATAGGCAGCACAAAACAGTAGGCATGCAGCAGGCATATATGGCGAGCGAGACAGACAGGCACGTCTTCTCTAAAGGTCATCAAGTAAGCAAGCAAAATATGCCGATACAGATATGCAGTGCCGATGGTATGGTTAGGGTGCCATGCAATAAAGTCAACCGACCAGAACAAGAAGAAGAACCAAACCCCTCTCCCCCTTCCCAACACCCCTTCCCTCCCCCCCGACCAGTATGCCGTTTGTCTGGAACCTCTGTAGTGACTTGTGCAGAGCTATATGTTTCAGGGCATTTGAGTTTATGGAGGATCATGTGATGGTCCTGTGAGCCTTAGGATGCGAAGATATTTCGGGCATGTGATTTCGTGAAATTCTTTGGACATGAGAGACAGAAGCGGCTGCCAAACCTTCTGAAATGAGTCTGCCATGTGTGTAAGCGTGGCGTGAATACGTTCCATGCCCAACGTGAACCATACTTTATGCAGCCATCCAGTGTGAGTTGGCGCGGTGGTTGATCCCCAGAGTGATAGGATATGTTGTGACGCTGATTGCATGGCAATGCCCATCTGTTTACCGCGAGGGGACCTCAGAGGAAATGTAAGCGCATTGGGCAGCCCCAGGATAGTGTATGCAGGGAAGCGTGGGATGTCAGTTTCAAAGGTGGAATCAATATCATCTAGAACTGCCTTCCAGTATCCCTGAATTACGCGGCAGTCCCACATGAGATGGGTCAAAGTACCCCTTTCACCGCAGCCCCCTCCAACACAGCGCACTTCGAAGTGGATTGCTTTGATTAAGTCTGACCGGGGTAAGGTGCCAGTATATGGCCAATTTCACCGCCGCCTCTCTGGCACTAGTATTACGAGTGGTGTGTGCAGCCCTGTAGTATACAAACCCCCATTCCCTGGGCGACAATGTCCTGCCGAGTTCCGTTTCCCAGCGTTTCTGTCCCGCCATCTTTCCCGGGCTAGCCGCGGGCGACAGCAGCTTGTAAAGGTCTGAGATAAGGTGCCGATCCGAGTCTTTCGTTACCAGCCACTTCTCGAATGGCGTCATTCGCCGACCAACCAAAGGAGCGCATTCCGGGCTCGAAAGCCAGTGGCGGAGTTGGTAGTACTGGAACATGTGAGGCTTGGTCACTCCATAGCCTTGTACGATATCGGTGAGGGGGAGAAAGCCCTCCAAGTCAAAGAAATGGCCGGCAGAACGGCAATCCGTACCCCGCCACTGTGGAAAGGCACGGGGGTCAGCACCCGGTAGGAATTCCGGATTATCTAGGATCGGGGTGAGTGGGGAGGGGAAAGTAGTCAGGCCTCTCCTGACCGCCACTCCGTCCCAAGTCCTCATAATGGCGCGCGTGATGGGGGATCGGAGAAGATATCGTGGTCTGTGTTGGCGAGCAAGGAATGGGATCTTCCATAGTGACGTCCGGGCCATTGCCCTATCCTGAAATAGCCATCTCTTCTCGGACTCTGGCCTGTACCACTCCACCAAGTAGCGGAGTTGTGAGGCTTGAAAATATTGCAAGAGGTTGGGGATTCCGAGACCCCCTTCGTCTATACCCCTGTGCGCCACTTGTTTATGCAGCCGCGCGCGTTTCTTTTCCCAAATAAACTGATGGAAAGTGGTTTGCAAGTTGGCAAGTGCGCCAGGCGGTGGCAGGGCCGGGAGGGTTTGGAAGACATACAAAATCCTAGGTAGGGCGGACATCTTCACTGCCGCTATGCGGCCTAGCAAGGAGAGGGGTTGTTTCAACCAACGGGCAAGATCAGCTCGAATCTGAGAGGTGAGCGTTTTATAGTTAAGAGCCGTTGTCGAGTCCGTAGAGGAGGTGAGAGTAATTCCCAGGCATGGGAGCTGTGCGGATGTTTGTAAACCGCAGCCAAAGTCAGGCGCCAGAGTGCGAAGGTGGGCATTGCTACCCAGAGGCAGAATCAAGGATTTCCCTCGGTTGATTTTGAAGCCAGACACTGCCCCAAAGCTCTCCAGTTCCTCCAGGAAAGCAGGTATAGAATGGGATGGTCAGTCGAGAGCAGCGATGATGTCGTCGGCATACAGCCCCACTACGTGAGGTTTATTGCCGAAAGTGATACCGCAGATGCGAGGGTTGTCTCGGATTTTCTGCGCAAGAGGTTCCACGTATGAGGCGGATAGGAGGGGTGAAAGAGGGCACCCCTGACGTGTGCCTCGCTGTATCTCGAAGGGGTCCGATTTAGGGCCTCCCAGTCGGACCCGGGCCTGGGGGTGGTAGTAGCAGCTTGCGATCCAGGCTTGAAAGCGATCGCCTATCTGGTAACGCTGTAGGACCTTCTGCAAGTAAGTCAAGTCGACTCGGTCGAACGCTTTCTCCGTGTCGATAGCCAGCAGCGCCGAGTCTGAGTTTTGGAAGTGAGTCTTATCCACGAGATGCAGTAGCCTTTTAGTATTATCGCTGCATTGGCGGTTTGGGACAAAGCCCGATTGATCCGGTTCAAGGATCCCTGGAAGGCAAGGGCCCAGACGGGCCGCTAGTACCCCTGTGAATAGTTTCAGATCTAAATTAAGTAGCGAGATGGGGCGGAACGCAGAGCAATGTGTTGGGCTTTTGCCCGGCTTAGGCAGCACTACTATCTCTGCTGCAAGCATATCCGGAGGTAAGGAGCTCGGGCCCTCGAACGAGTTAAATAATCTTGTGAGTATCTGAGCTAGTATCTGGCCAAAGAGCTCATAAAAGCCTGATGAAAAGCCATCAGGTCCCGGCGATTTAAGCGGACGCAGTCATGAGATAGCGGCCAGAACCTCGTCCAGGCGGATAGGAGCATCTAAGGCCTCTGCGTTCGGTTGAGACAGCGGTGTGACAGCCGCTGACTGCAAATATGCGTCGATGTCGGTAGGCGATACCTTATCCTCGCTGTATAGGGAAGCGTAAAACGAGCGAAAGGCGTCTGCAACCTGTGCCTCTTCGGTAAGGGCCTCTCCAGAGTCGTCTAGGAGGGTGGTGATTTTTGAGCGTTGAGTCTTGGCTTTTAGGGCACTGGCTAGAAGGCGCCCGGTGCCGTTGCCTCCCACATAATATGTATGGCGGAGTCGGAGGGCGGCGAATTCCACTCTGTCAGTGTCAAGGCTGGCCAGTTGGGCCCTAGCGGCCTTCAGCCGTCGCCAGATTCTCGGAGCACAGGTGCGGCTGTGAACCCTTTCTAATTCAGCTACCTGTGCTGTGAGGTCCTCCCTCTTTTCTTTGCGGATTTTGGTGTCTGCAGCTGCAATTGCGATCAGTTCCCCTCTGACCACAGCTTTCAGGGCTCCCCAAAGGGCTGTCACCGGAGTTGCGGAGTTATCATTAGTGGCGAGGTAGTCCGATATGCATGTATGGATTTGTTTAGTAACAGCCTGTCTCTGTAATAGGGTCTCGTTAAGCCACCACGAACCCGGGGTGCGTGAGATTCGGGGCATGTTGAGCGTCAGTTCTACCGCATCGTGGTCAGAGAGGGCCGCTGGGACAATGGAAGCATCAGTGATGCGAGTGAGTAATTCTGAGGAACCTAAGAAGTGATCTAAACGCGCGTATGTGTGGTGCACATGTGAGTAGAAAGTGAAGTGCGCTGCGTCGGGGTGTACCGCCCTCCAGAGATCCAGCAGACCCCTCTCCTGCAGCCACGACCCGCCCGCTTCAGATAGTGCTCCTGCCTCCCCATAACGGTGCCCAGATCTGTCTTGGTTCGTGTCCATGACCAAGTTGAGGTCCCCCCCAATGAGCAGCTGGGAGTTAGGGGGCTGTAATGCTTCCGAGAGTGCGTTTTTTAAAAAGGGTTCCTGGCCTATGTTTGGAGCATAGATGGAGCCGATCGTCATCGTTCCATTCCCCATGAGGAAGGTAAAGGCTAGGAGGCGTCCTTTAATTTCTCCCACCTTGATCCCCACCCGGCCCCGGAAACGCCGGGACACGAGAATGGCAACCCCTGCTTTTTTAGTTGGAAGGGAAGAAAAAAATTGCTGAGGGAAGGCCCGGGAGCGCATCCTGTGCCAGTCTTTAGGCAAGAGGTGGGTCTCCTGCAATAAGCAGACATCCGCCCCTGAATGCTCCAGGTAGGAAATGACAGCCCTCCTTTTTATCGGATTGTTGAGGTCTTTTACATTGAGAGACAACACCTTAAGTGTATCATCCATCATAGAGTAACGCGAGTTTGACAAAGCGTGGCGACACAACCTGTTGTCGCGTACAGCAAGCAATGGTCAGCACATGAGATCTGTTGAAGTCCCTCGGCATACTGGTCCCCACCCACACTCCCACCCCTGTTCCCCACGCGATACTGCTCCCCACCCCGGTCCCTGACAACTCCCCAACACCCCCTTCCCTTTCCCACCCTAACCCTAACTTGAGATCCCCAAACAAAGGTCATAGTCCCAGGCCTATCCAGAGTCAGTTCAGGCCTGTAGGTTTAGAAGGTAAAGGAGACTGTGGCAGTGGCGACCCATGTGGCACCCCACCCCTCCCCCCCACTATGAAGATATGCAGTAAGAATGGTACCCCGGCTGGAGCAAGTTCAGGATTTCATAGCGGTGTCTTTGACTACTGCTTCAATGGCTGCGGTGTGTTCTTTGGCGATCGTCCCTGGGTCCGGGCGGAGGCGAGTTTTAGGCGTGCGGCGTCTCCGCACCTGTTGCCAACCGTCTCTAGAGGGTTGCGTCCAGTTAACTTGGGAGGATCCCGGGGAAGGGGACCGCTCTGATATGTCGTCTGGCAGCTCAAGGCCCAGTAGGGTACAGGTGTCCTGAAGCGAACGGAGCTGATGAAGGGTTCCCTCCCATTTGAAGATCAGACAAAACGGGTGGCCCCAGGAGTAGGGCACCCCTTTTTCCCTCAGAAACGTGGTGACTGCTTTGAAGTCCTTGCGCTTCTGAAGTGTTATAGCTGAGAGGTCCTGGAAAAGTTCAACAGGGCAGTCTCGGAAGCGAAGGGGTTGCGCTCTACGTGCTTCCCGTAGTATTCTTTCTTTCAGGGGAAAGTCCGGGAGGAACGCCAAGATGTCCGGGGGGGGGGGGGGCACGGCGGGGCAATCCCACTCGGTGCGCCCGGTCTATGCGGATGGGAAAGTCAGCAGGCTCCTTGAGGATCTCTCGCGGAAAAGGTCCTGGAGATACATCGTGACACTATTCCCCTCTGCCTTCGATGGTAATCCTCGAATCCGTATGTTGTTCCGCCGAGAGCGGTTTTCGAGGTCCTCCGTGTGAGCTTGGAGGTCCACCTGCTGTTCCCGAAGGCGGAGGACCTCCTGTTGAAGGTGCTCCAGCTCGTCACAGCGTGCGTGGTTGGAATCTTCCACCGCCACCACTCTTTCCCCCAATCCATCTAGCTCCCGGCGCTGTTCCCTCTGTTCACTCACCAGTTCCTGTTTTAAAGTCTGAAAGTCGTCACGCAGCGTGTTGAACAGGCTTTCCAGAAACGACTTTGTGATGGGGGCTTCCTCAGTGGACTTGTTTGGAGTAGCCGCCGATGTTGATGGTGACGTAGGCGTTTGGGACTTCTTGCCTTTTGTGGATGTCTTCATGAGTAGCTCATTACTCGGTCGAACTCCCCTGCGGGTAGCGTTGGACATTGTGCCGTGGCCGGTCCGTCTAGGCGGTGCAGGTCAATTTACACTTCCGTTCGCCGTCAGAGAGGTCTATTAGCTGGCTCTCCTGTCACCCCCTCTGTCCCGCTGTAGCAAGTGTTCCCGATGATGCCCTGTTAAGTCGCTAGGTTAGATCTTTTGACGGGTGTAGTGTCTCCAACTCTTGTCAAGATAGCTGCAGTGTAGTGCCCTGCCCTGTTGATAAGGCCCAGGACCTCTGGTCAAGGTGGAATCAGGTCGCAGTCGCGGTGTTGCAGGGTTTCTGTACTCACACAGAACTGTGCACAGAGGAGTGGAACCTCGGCAAATTAGGATGTCCCAAAACTTACCTTAGCAACCAACTCACCCCTTACCGAGCTAGCTACAGTGTCTCATTGGACATATCAAACACCCAATGTTTAGACAAACCAGAACATGAACTTACAGTACCTCAGGGTACGTGGGACTCATGAACACTCTTTCGTTATATTATCATTACAAACCAGAACATGGAGTAAAGAAGACACATGTGCATTTGAAATGTTTATTTACTAATGCCGTCTTCTCAGGCGCAGTATCTTAGATAATACAAGTACACTTATTATCAGTAGCAAAATTATCAGCATAGTTACTAAGACATAAAAAGCGAATGGTGACAGCATGTTAACATGCTGTAATGAATAAGAGTTAACAACACTTATATCTCACCCTCCCTGACACATATATTATATTATTAGCTAAGAAGGTCTCTTTGGGTTGTTTTAGGGCGGGCCCATACCTTAGTGTCCTAGCATGAAGGAATCACATCAGCATACACCAGCTCTCTCTGCATGTGCACCGCATCAAGTGTGTTAACTATTCTCCTGCAAAGCAATATCAATCCCGCCTCAAGCCCAAGTTGGCAAAGGCTGCACTTGTGTTATGACTATGAAGGCGTGGAGATCAGACCTCATAACAATTCCATATCGTGTTGCTCCTGAAACTTCAGCACTCTCCGTGCAGACATGTTTTATTAAACAAAGCAGATATCAGAGCAATAACATATTATTCTCACATTCACCACGGCAAACTACTAGGTTGAAAGCTAAGTCAACAAATGAGGGTCGTGTGCAGAAGTTGCAAGAAAGGAAAAATGGCGTTTAAATCTGAAATGTACCTATGCTAACTTAACACGAAATATGGATATATAGGAGCTATACAACACCCCCCCATGATCCGAGAACGGACTAAATAAGGTAACAGAAGTGCCATCACATGAGAGCAGAATCCATTTATAAACGAGCATGAATAAAAATTCAATTATAAAAACGAAAGCTAAAAAATAGCCCACAAATATAATGTGGCTCAAGCCAATAGGCAAGCAAAAATAAAATGTCTTGACCAAAAGTCAATAAAATCAAGGAAATGCTATCAATCAGCATGCCAATCTGAGGCAGTGTCTATGATAAGACCGTATATGAAAAGTAAGCTGCAACAGCCTCAAGGAGGAAGTCACTGTCCTCATCCGAAAACAGTTCAGCCATCCAGTTTAAAAGATGAAAGGAACATACGTGATCTTCCAGCACCGGATCCTCTATAACCATCAGAGGACAGCTCGGTGGGTTTTCAAGAAAACTTTGTTCCAAGAAATTTCGCGCTGCCGACAACACATCCCAGGGACCCATTAGTCCATGTGCCACCGCCAAGGCCATAATTCTTTCGTCAGAACAAACCAACTCGTGAGCAATGATAGGACTCATCAGTTGATCAAAATCGACGTCAGAAGATGCTGGTCCGCAGAGACACAAATCAATGGCCCAAAGGAAATCACAGGTCAGGCAGCGAAATACAGGCTGGACACAGGTGAAATAGGAGAACCGAAAAGATAATCCAAACGCCGTGCTTAGAGTCGCCAACGGCAGTGTGCCATAATAATCAAGCATGCGGTTGCGAAACCGCGTCAGTAGTAGCTGTGCGTGGTCTTGCACAGGAAGGGCATCCATATTTAAAAAGGCAGAAAACCACCAATGCGCCTGCCGCTAAAGCAAGTAAAAACGGGAACCCTCCAAATAAGGATGAAAAAATAGAATGGAAGAAAGCAGGGATGACTCCAAAAATCTTCTCAAAGGAAGTCACGAGACCACCGCTAACAACTTTAAAAAAATGTGCTAGGCCCGTTGTGGAGGATGCGTTAAAGATAGAACGGACCATAGCTCCGAAATGCAAGGGCAAATCAGTGTTTAAAAGAGCCTGAACCTCCGTGCGGGTGTTAGCAATGTGAAGCACGAAAGTTTCACGGGCCGAGCTCAAGGCCACCTCTTTCTGGGACAATAGAGCTCTTATTCTAGCCATGCCGCTGAATTCTGCTCCCAAGGTCGGTATCTGTGGCCAAATGGAAGACTCCCTATGTTCACGTGTGGGAGGATAAAGAACATTTCTGCAGCAAATAACTCGCTCACTAACTGTTACTATGAAAGCTATACCTTTAATTAAACCACAACAGTTTTCATTATTGAGCATTAAATAACTACCATTCTCTAACAATTTAAACGTGGGGATGATAGCAGGAACTGGCGTGCCCTGTAAAACGCAAGCCATATTCGGTCTGTCCTTGTTACATGAACCGTGTAACTGTATGTGTCTACACATTAAAGAATGATCTGGCGTCTCAGTACACTCATCCCCTGTTAGATAAACCTCTTGTTCATCCTTGAAACATCTGTATGTATATGGGAGTGACCAGACCTCATGAAGAAAACCGCTACCTAAGGGTTCAAAACGACCTATTGGCACATATTTCATACAAATTGAAAACTTATATAAAGCAAAAGGCAGCGTTATTAAACCGTGGATAAGCCACGTAGCAGCAGTGGTCTCTGCCACAGAAAAAGGCAAAGATTCCAATCTTTCAATATGGAGCATAGAAAAGGAAGCATCACGCATTGAAAGCAAGCGTTGTTTGTCTGTCAAATTAAACGGTGCAAATAAAGAGGAAACGTTCATGTATCCCCAGGGAACTTTACCCATTTTTAGAGTCTGTAGTGTCCATGCAAACTGCATGATTGAACGTAATTGATTTTGACCATGGTATAATACAGACACTTCATCATGCACAATATCAACAACAGACGACACAATATTATCTAATGTGTAAATTCTAGAGGAAAGCACGTTAATGCTATTGTCAACAACTGCAAGAACTTTCTCAAGATTTGCCTGATCAATAGCCCTAAGGCGTGAAGCAGCCTCAATTTGTGAGAGTTTCCAAATTTCATTGTAAACACCATATAACCAGCGTTTCGACCTGCCACTAGCTGGGCCCTTAATGAAATCATTCAAATCCACGTCTGCATTCAGTTTGGAAAGGTGATACTTAACCGCAGGTAAAGTTGAATGTTTCAGCCATGATTGACACAACTTGCCCACAGAGTAAGAGGTGACAGTATGACTCAAATCAAAACGGGGATCAGATCTAACAGCCCTAAAACCGTCAGTCATATTTAAAAATCTCTTTTGGCAAGAATCAGCACCACGGTGCCAAAGCAGCCAACCCTTGGGGTTCATACTGGAAATGTTAAAGGAGGAATTCAGAAGCAGAGCCTGTATTTCTCTAATGGACAATTTAGTAAAATTACTCCAATTCTCATATTCCTCCAACTCCGGGAAAGACGGGGTGTTTAACCTTTTAGATGTAGCCAATCCAAAGCACGTGGTCTGGGAAATGGTTTCATTTAAAAACCACATATGATTTGGGATGAGACATGCACGGTGCAAAGCCTCAGTGCCTTGTACCTGCCAGGCCCTTGAGCCCCAAACTGATTTAAGGTCTATGGTATCCTTCCATAACTCATACCCTCCAGAAACTAATTGATCCAGGAAGGCCTTTGAATATAACAATTTTGTATTTGTAAGTCGAACCTTGGACAGTGGCTGTTTTTGAAATTTAAAATAAAAGGACTCGGGATTGGACTGATTAAAGTCAGTGAAATAAGTATACTTTTTAAGAAACGTTTCTGAACTCCCTTGTGTTGGTGCTGGGCAATGTTCCCACTGAGTAAAATTAACCGCATCCCTTCGGGAAGATGTCTTGTGTAAGAAGTGATTGCCATAATGTTGGTAACAGAACAATTCACCATAATTAGCAGATTCTAAATATAAATCCTCAGCATCAAAAGCAGCATAATATTTCAAATCAGAAAACAAACTTTCCACAGCATTAACATCCCAATCATCAGAACGAATGTTTTGTTTCACCACATCCCCCATATTAACTCTTAGTACATTAGGAACATTAACGACTTCCGTTGGGCCATGAATCTGAAAACGAACTGCATCCCACGCGATTCCATCCAGAACAGGCCACGCTGTGATGTTAACCAAAGTCAAGTCTCTTTTTAATCTGTGTGTAGAATGTGAAGAGGAAAGTGGGGCCAAAGTTCCATTCAAATGAGTAATGCAAGTTCTCTCCTCGACATAGTGTCCATTCATAATCCGAAAAAAATAAAACACAAAACCAATTGACATAAAAAGGTAAACTGAAAAAAGGGCCAGCCAAATGTATATCCAAGGAGGTATCAAAAAATGTTGTTTAAACAGGCTAGCATATAATGCAAATTTAGATGGTTTTTTCGAGGCAAGGGAAGCAGAGTCAAATGAAAATCTTGATTCCGTGGCTAAACGAGCTTGCAGGTCAGGCATGGACAAATCAGTGGGGTATGTATAGTCTGTCTCATCAAGGTTAGTTCCTGGTAAAGTATTCAATAATGGAGTGGAAACAGCAGGTAATTCGATGGCCACCTCAGGTTCATTATTAGAAGCAGTGGGCATAATTGAATTTCTCACAATGGAAGGACAGGAAACAGCCGGTGTCATGCTAAGAAGAATCGGCCACTCTGTGTATCTTGACATTGTCAATAGAAATAAACCTGTTTTCCTTACGACCTGGAAGTGGTGGTAAAATGACTGTTCTTGTGCCCTTCACTCCAAGCACTGGGACCGGAGCGCGATAGGAGGGACCAAACTCTTTCTTGTTGTCGATCTTCTCTCGAACCAGTTCTCCAACTTGGGGTAGCCAGCCAACTACCGGGATCTGCAACGCATCATCCGATGTGGAGGGCAAATGTTCCTTTGCAAGAGTGTCTCTCGTCTTTTGTAGATTCTGTAAAACAGTGCAATGTTCATCTGCGTCAAAGGAAGTGGCGCGAACCACCGAGTCTAGACCGTCAAGGTCAGGGACGAACATCTTGATGCCAAAGAGCATTTCGTATGGGGTCCGCCCACCCAGAGACCTTCTAGGGAGATTATTAAGAGCACGCTGCACGCCATAGAGGTGGGCCAGCCAGTTTCTGCCAGTGCCTATAACTCGGGCTGTCAAAGATTGCTTTAAATCACGGTTCATTCGTTCAACTACACTATTACCCTCGGGTCTGTAGGGTGACGAAAACTTGACTTGGACCCCCATCGAAGTCATGGCATCCTTATACGCCTTAGAGGCGAAAGCCGGACCCTGATCCGAATGGAAGGTACCACAGGCAAAAATCCCTATAAAGATACGCAAATCTCTGATGACAGTCCGGGAATCAGCGCTGCGATGTGGCCATAACCACACAAAGCGTGTGCATGAGTCAACTGCTACTAAGATGTATTTATACGCAGTATCAGATGAAAATGGACCGCAGTGATCTAAATAAACACAGCCTAGTGGTTTATTAGAAATGTACAACTGAGTCTGAGGCGGACGCGTAGCAGTTGAAGGTTTAATCTGCTGGCATATGTCACAAAGAAGGACATAATCACGCGACTGTTTGTACAGTCCCCGCCACCAGAAACGTTGTTGTAGTTGCGTTACAGTGGCTGAGACGCCCGCATGCGCAGACGCCACACCTTCATGAGCCGCTGTAATCAAGTCTGTTCTGCGATCAGAGTTGGGAATCAGCCGTTCCCCAACATCAGGTATTGTCACAAAAGGAACCTTTTCGGGACTTAAGTGGTATTTATACTTCGAAGGGAATCCCGAAGGATGTTTACTTCCCTTCTCAGAGGCAGCAATCGCTGCCAAGATGTCGCTATCAATCTTGGTTTTCGACCTAGTAACCGCTGCAACTAAGTATGTAGATACTGCTGATTTCGCTGCTTCATCAGCAAGCGAGTTGCCAACAGCGTGAACTCCCACGCGCTGATGACCGAGAGTATGAATCACATAAACGAGTGGCAACACAGCCTTAAGCTCTGCCACTCGAACCCAGATCTTTTTATGTTTTATTGTGCTACCCTTGGAATCATGAAAATCATTTTGAATCCAAAAGAACAAGTTTTCATTGTAAGACTGGACACAGTAGTAAGAATCACTTACAATTAGAGTAGTAACACTTGGATCTGCGTACTCCAAAGCTAGTAAGAGAGCACGAAGCTCTGCTAATTGTGCGGTGCAATCGCCCAGGGGCATCGTGTGTACCTCCCTGGAAACGAACTCATCATTCAACATAGCACCGACCACAATGGCGCAAGCGGAAACGTAGGCATGTTTAGAGCCATGCGCAACCTGCGCCGACCCATCAGTGTAAATGATGCAATGGAAGTCCTCCAAAGGTCGCATCGCCAGAGGAGCAGGGTGAACGAATTCATACTGCAAGAACTCCTGCGACCGTAAGGAAGCGTCAAAAATAAACATGACATCCGAGGATGACAATGACGCAGCCCACTGAATCCACCGAGGGTGCAAAGCTTTTGAATTTGGTACACTGGCTTTCGTGACTGCCTCCAAATGAGGACAGGGTGTCACCACTAGCATGCGTTTCCCCTGTGACAGAGCTCGTTCCTTTAGAATAGCCATCTGTACAGCAGTTAAAACCTTTTCTATGGTGGGAAACCGCATCTCAGCCGAGGTGTACAAGTGTGACTTGTAAGCAATAGGTACTGTGTCACCTTCATTAAAAGTGAGGTAAGTGAAACCCACCGTCCCAGGAATTATTCTTATGACCAGGTTGGTGTGGTTATCACGAGTCAGTAAATATTTAGAAGCGAGCAGATCAGCCTGCAAGGATTGCAAAATGGCTGAATGCTCAGGCAGCCAGCAAGATTTTGAGAAAGTTGGTTGTATCAAAGCATACAAAGGCTTGATACGCTGGGCATATTCCGGAATGTAAGTTCTGCCGAAATTCAAAAAGCCCAGTAAGGATTGTAATTTTTTCAGAGTTGTTGGTGCGCGCAAATGTGCGCACTTCTCCAAGAAGTGAGGAGCCAAACCTCTACCTTCATTGTTGAGCTCATAGCCCAAAAACAACACTGTGTGTTCAGCAATGTGCGATTTTGCAAAGTTGAATTTGTAACCCATGTCTGCGAAGTTGCAAACAAGAGAATTTACTCGACACAGATGCTCCCAAATATCGTCGTCTGTGAGATATATGTCATCCACATATGAAAAAGCATCAGGGTCGAGTGCCTCCAGAATAGAGACAATTCGAGCGGTAAAAACACCAGGACTATTCTTGTAGCCCATTGGAAGACGCCGGAATTGCTTTTGGACTCCAGCGCTTGTAAAACTGGTCCATTGGGAGCTAAAGCTGTCCAATCTGTGGGCATAAAAACCATTGGATATGTCAAGCGTTGTCTTGAAACGCTTACGCACGAGACTATCCACTAGGGCAGAGCCGTGGGTATTCTGTACTGCACAGTTACGGCAATGCGAGTTTAAATGCCGGTAATCCAAAACCAAACGATATGATCCGTCAGGTTTATTCACAGTAAAAAGGGGATTATTCATCGGTGACACACACGTTTCAATAACTCCCTGATATTCCAATTGTTCAAGGATTTCCGCGACGGAAGATTTTGCTTCACGCCGAATGGGATATTGAGGTTGAGGCTGCGGCTGAGACCGCAACGGAATTTCGTGGCAAGGCGACAATTTATCCCAACCACATTGGTTACGGTACAGAGCCGGCGCGAGAGCCCGAGCCCACTCTTCTGCAAAATGCTGCGCATGCTCTTTCGAGACAGTGTTCGCGAAACTGGGTAGGATTACCTCCTCCCCTCGCGGCGCCGCGAGCACAAAAGGTGGGGGCCAGTCAGCCTCCGAAAGTAAAATATCATATGTAGAAGACAGATTCTCCCAAAATACACCTTTAACGGTACGCTGTATGTCACCTTCAATTAACAGGACAATTTCATATAGTCTTTCAGGGGGAGCAAGTCTCGTATCCGCTGTTTCTATCACAACGTAGACATCAGTCGCTGTCACCCTCAGTAGTGGACGCAGCGCCTCTCTGACTATGGTTATCTCCGCCGCGCTGTCCAGCAAGGTCAGAGCCCACGTCAGATTCCGAAGCCGCGTTCTCACTATCTGTGGCATATCGATGCGCTGTCAAGGCTGCGACTTTCTTTTTCGCAAACTGCGGACGCCTAGGCGTAGAATCCTCCTGCTTCACTGCGCCGTCCGTCTGGCGGGACTGGCCACGTCCTTGTTGGCCACCACGTCCACGTCCACCCCCTCCTCCACCGGTCTTCGGGGCCGATGTGTCCTGAAAGGAACGAGGAGAGCGTTGATCAGAACCCTGAAAACGATCAGGCGATTTAATCATCGCGCGGTCGCGCAAATCATAAACTTTTTCGGGTGGCGCAGGAGCTTGTATTGCAGGAAAAGTACCCTGAGTCTGCGTTGTCTGCTTCCCCTGTGTCTGTTTTTTAGGCCAATTTTGTTTCTTGGACTTGGGCTGGGCATCTGTCACTGCAGATTGTCCCTGTGGTTGTTTTTTCTCCTTCACTGGAAAATATTTCAGACCCCTACTTGTGCGGCCAATCGTTTTATAAGCGGCCACCACAATTTTTGCTAACTGGCGGGGTTTGTCGGCATCGGGCAGAGCAGCCAAAGCATTCGACACCTGAAAGTTAACTGCATCTCCTTTAACATTGGAGAGAATGAGATCACTTACAATCTCAAAAGAACCACACAGGCGCATACCCAATTCAACCGCTGCCTCTGGACCGTGATCATTCTGAACACGTCTAACGATTTCAGGCAGGGCAGTCATAGACGGGGTGCCGAAGCACCTTGTATAAACTGCCGCAAATGTTTTTCCCCAGCTGTCACAGTCAGCAAGTTCAGGAGTAATATCCTTCGGTAGAGTAATCGTTAACATTCTATGTTTATCAGCAGGAGTAGAATTCGGAAAAACCGCCTCCAGTTGATCAAACTTCTCTGCTAGCCAGAATGGGAAGTCATCGTTGTCAACAGGACGCGCACCAAAAACCGAATTTACCATCACTGGATTGAGACGCATACCGCCTCGTTCCATGGGAGCGGCCGCACCCCCCTGGGGACCACCAGGAAGATGTCGACCGATGTATTGCACTAAAGCACGAATCACGGAAATGGAAACTACATGCAGCCTGCGAATTTCAGCCAGGGTGCAAGCCCCGTGATTCGGGTGCGGGGTAAAGCCACCCAACGCAGGCCAATTAGTACCTGGAATTGAGAGTGGACCTAACCTCGCAGGGGACATAGAGTGGGGGAGGGCGCCATCAAACCAAACTCGATGCTGCCAATGATCAATAGGTATTTCCAATGCCCTGTACGGCGTATATTCAGCTGGGACATCCGAGGCGGTGTAGGAGTGGAACAAACCAGAATTAGCGTCCACAGCCGGAAACGTAACCCAAGAGTAAAACAACTCGTAAGGAAACGCCGGATCTGCACATACCACGAAAATCACAGCCATCCCATCTACTGGGACCTGGTACGTCTGAAGATGGTTGCGTACCGCTACGCGACTATGCTGCGCAATAGCCACCGCTGCCGCCATTACAGAACTGGAAACAAGAAAAAACAAAGAATACTTTGTAGCACAACTGGGTAGTAATCCAAAGAAACCGTTTAGGTAAGAATCAAGCTTGAATAAAGACCTATTCCAAAAAATAGGTAGGTTTCACCAACACCCCGTTTTCCGGAAACGGAAGTGAAGGGGTTAAGGCATGAACGATAAACTACTCGAGTGTCATGATATAAGACCACCGAAACCGTTGGGCGCCATGTTGCAGGGTTTCTGTACTCACACAGAACTGTGCACAGAGGAGTGGAACCTCGGCAAATTAGGATGTCCCAAAACTTACCTTAGCAACCAACTCACCCCTTACCGAGCTAGCTACAGTGTCTCATTGGACATATCAAACACCCAATGTTTAGACAAACCAGAACATGAACTTACAGTACCTCAGGGTACGTGGGACTCATGAACACTCTTTCGTTATATTATCATTACAAACCAGAACATGGAGTAAAGAAGACACATGTGCATTTGAAATGTTTATTTACTAATGCCGTCTTCTCAGGCGCAGTATCTTAGATAATACAAGTACACTTATTATCAGTAGCAAAATTATCAGCATAGTTACTAAGACATAAAAAGCGAATGGTGACAGCATGTTAACATGCTGTAATGAATAAGAGTTAACAACACTTATATCTCACCCTCCCTGACACATATATTATATTATTAGCTAAGAAGGTCTCTTTGGGTTGTTTTAGGGCGGGCCCATACCTTAGTGTCCTAGCATGAAGGAATCACATCAGCATACACCAGCTCTCTCTGCATGTGCACCGCATCAAGTGTGTTAACTATTCTCCTGCAAAGCAATATCAATCCCGCCTCAAGCCCAAGTTGGCAAAGGCTGCACTTGTGTTATGACTATGAAGGCGTGGAGATCAGACCTCATAACAATTCCATATCGTGTTGCTCCTGAAACTTCAGCACTCTCCGTGCAGACATGTTTTATTAAACAAAGCAGATATCAGAGCAATAACATATTATTCTCACATTCACCACGGCAAACTACTAGGTTGAAAGCTAAGTCAACAAATGAGGGTCGTGTGCAGAAGTTGCAAGAAAGGAAAAATGGCGTTTAAATCTGAAATGTACCTATGCTAACTTAACACGAAATATGGATATATAGGAGCTATACAACAGCGGGTGTTCCGCAGCTCACCTTTGCTCTCAGCAGATTAGACTTACGTCATCAAATACGGGCCTCGAGACCCCGACCTATGGGGGTCGCTTAGGTTGTAACAGTCTCTATTCCACCCTGGCAATGTGCTTCGAGGCGCAGGTGAGAGTTGATTGTGTCAGAGCGCCACCGGGGGCTCGATTCGCGCCCCCCGAGTACCAAGGAGTAGCGCAAGTGAGGGTAAGGCACCGCCGCCGGGGCCGGCCACGGGGCTCTGTGGTACGTTCTTCCGGCGCCTCCTGGGTCTTTTCACTGCCCGCCTAGACCCCTCAAGCAGTTCCCAGTGGGTCTGGAGGGGGGGTCCAGCAATGGACAGGTGTCAACTCTCCTCCCGCCGGGGGCACGATCACCAGGCCCCCCGAGCACCCCCCACTCCTCACCTCAGATTACGTAGTCGCTGCGCAGCAATCTGTCTGCGTTTTCAGGCGGTCCGTGGGCCTCTCGCAAAGGGCCCCACTCGGCCGGGCAGGGGTTCTGGCACTTCAGCCCGGGTTGGTCCTCAGATGCCCCTGGCAGTGATGCGGAGGCAAGTCCTCTTTTCCTAGGCCTCCTCCTCACTCGTGGCCGCGTCCCACAGGCCCAGGCCGGGGCCACGAGTGGGCGTCCCGATGTGGGGCGCCGTGCAGTTTCGGGAGCCTTCACAAAAGTAGGGGCATTGCGAATCTAGTCGTGCTCGATTTACCCACACTGTTCACAAAGCTCTCCTTGTGCTGTCCACCGGCCGGTCTCCGCCGCAGTGTAGGCCCAAGCCGGGGTCTAGAGTATAGTGCTCCCGGGCCGCAGTCTGCCTCGGGTGCGCGCGTGCAGGCTCCTGTTTCTGCGACCCCGCCGCATTGCTGGAGATAGCGGTGGCCCCGCGCCGGCTCCCAATACTTCGATGATGCGGCAGTGTGGGTCAGACTAGTTCGGGCCGCCGTGGCCCCTCTCCGCCGGCTCCGGAGTATGCGTAGGTCGAAGCCGGGAGCTAAATTTGGGGCCCGTCCGGGTCGCGGCGCGCCTCAGCCGCGAGGCGTAGGCTCGTTCCAGGCGGCCCCTCTGTGCCTCGGGGTGGCCTCCGATGTCAAAGGTCTGTCCCGATCAGCAGTTGCGGCCCCTCCGTGCGGGCCAGTCGGCCTCAGGATGGTGGCAGGTCCGACCGGCACCAAGCCCGTTCCTCGGCTCGCTCCGGCTCCTGCCGGTGATGGCGGCGGGTGAGGGCTACTTCCCCTTTGCTGGTCCACACTCCGGGGCTTTGTGTCCGCGCCGTATCGTGCAGGATGTGAGGGGGACAAATTGGCTATTTCAGGGCTATTTTGGGGGGTTACAGGGGATTGGGGCAAGGAGCTCCGTAATTACACCTCCGTCCCGGTCGCCATCTTGGCCACGCCCCCTCCCTCCTCTTTTGGCTGTATTTGCAACACTGCTTTCTGTTGAATTGTCTTTTCGCAGGGTAATTACGTTATTCTGTATGTGTAGGTGTCGGACTTACCTTCTGCGACAAACGTGTCGGTTGTAGTAGTGCTCAAACAGTTAGAGCATGGGGATGACATGCATGATAAGATTCATGGATGCACCGTTTCGTTCATAGAATTCTCAAAGGAGGGGCATCGTGTTGTGGCACGATTCGGAGCTGAAATACTCCCCTTCCGGCTGCTCTGACGTGTTGGTTGTAGGAATGGATTTGGCGAACGGGAAGTACGCATCGTGCTTCGGCATTCGGAATCTGACTTGGAAATGTCTCGCGACTACTCTTTTCTGCGTTTGCGGATGCTTTTCGTTTGGACAATGAAGTCGGAATCGGAGTGACCATGTCGTTCGGTAAGTAAAGGTTTTTATGCATCGTACTGCGTCATTTGTTTTACCCGGCTCCCAATACCAGTCAGTGTAGTGTTCCCCTCCGGACGCATCTGGGAAGGCCTTCCGCATGACATCGGAATTGGGCCCTTAGGGTTATTGATGGTGATCCAGCACCATTTTAAAAATCATAATACAAGATACATTTATTAGCAGAACACATAAAAACTGAAAATACACGTTACACATGTCAGAGAGGAGACACACGAGAGGGAGAAAAGTGCAGTAGAAGCACCGTAAAAGCATGCTTTTAAATTTGAGATGTAGAAAACACACATATAGAGTATTACTCATACACATAAACAAGTTGCACTAAGAAGAATTTTCTAGTGCAAAATTGCTTATTAACATATATAGAAGAGACGTTGATGTTAAGTGAAGGGGCCTAGTGTTTTTTTATGCTTTTTATGTTAGTGTGCGCCATTCATAACAGTCGGAGCAAAAATGTGTAGCAATGTAATACTAGAGACCATATAGTTTAATAAAATCTAAAAAATAAATGTTTACAAAAATTGTGGTAGTGGGATATTTCTAACATTAGCTATTTCCATGTAATAAAATTTGAAGTCGTTTATATGAAACATACTAATTGAATTGACCTTACATCACTTTCAAATGTTATTGATTTAAAGCTTATTTCACCTGTAAGTGCAGAGCTAACTTAAAGACTTTTTTCTAAAAGCTTTTCCCTAGTGCTGACCTTTCACCTAATTAGGTACAATGGGACATTGTTGCAAGAGAAATGTTGCTTATTTGTTCTGAACATGCCTACACCTTGGTATTTCTAAATGTTTCTGCAAGATAATTATTTTTGTGGGAATAAGAGTTCAACTCCATAGTTTGCCACACTGTTACTTTTTCTTTCAATACCAGGCCCATGTGGACTCTATGAGCCCGATTCACAGAACTAACTTACGACAAAATCCTAAACTTACTACTCACAGAAAGCAATTACGACTGCCCTAAGTTTACGTCTGCACTCGTGCCAGAATTTCTGCACCCGGAGTGTAACCTCTGGACCCAGAGTGGAAGCTCCACACCCGGGGAGGAATTTCCACCATCGGGCCACAATCTCAGCTTCCGGGCCGGAATACCCACAATCTGATATTAATTGACTATATCTGATGCATTGTTGGTATTCCGGCCTGGAAGCGGAGATTCCGGCCAGATGGTAGAAATTCTACAGCGGGTATCAGGATATTTGGTACGGTGGTGCCAGAATCAAGTCATTGGTATAAAGTTTTGCCCAAATAAAAAAGGAAAAAGGTAAAAATAGAAAAACAATTATTTATTTAAACGATAAGGAATAGAGTGTCATTATTATTAAGTAAAACACCGCAGATAGTATCTCAAAAATTGCGGCCCGATGATGTAGTAGTGAGCACCGGAAGGCACCAATAAGACGCTGAGTAATAGCACTTTACGCTGAAAAATAGTGCTAATGAAGCACCCTCTCTACATGTGTGCTCAATCCTACACCTAATAATGACTGTATGTGTGCAGTCAACAGAAATCACTGTATATGTAACATCTCTTGGTAAAACTTGTTAGGCTAAGAAAGTCAGAGATGCTCTCTCATATTGAGAATAGCCCTAATGTAAGCAAGGAAGAGTGAGTATATTCTCAAATATGCTAACTATCATTAAAAAAGAGAATTATGGTAATGTAAAACACCACCCGAAGAAAAAACCTCGACCATATACTCTGTTCATCTACCTGACAAACGCTACAAGAAAAACAGAATGTGTACTTAATTCAGTCATAATACACAAAATTTGGATATTTCTATGTGCCCTATAACTTTACATCATCAATACATAAGAACAGAGAGTCGTAGCTTTGAGTGAGCATAAAAATCTCAAATTAAAGTGAAAATGACTTACAATATTCGGCAGAGTGTCGCGGCGAGGAGAGTATTCCTTATGCACGTTGTATCATGGACCCCAAGTGCCATTTTGGGAATAGGATTTATATCCTAGAGGTCCCAGCATGTAGACTAATCATGAAGATAATCACAACGGCCATCTTATGATACTGTGAACGCAGATTCAGTGGTAAAATACCAATCGTGTATAACCATTGTTCATATCTAAATATGGTTATCCTAAGTTCCAATAACCACCAGATAAGAGCAATTATCAAGAGATCTGTTGGATAATAAAGGAAATTAATCTGTATAGAATACTGTGATAAGCTTACCCATCAAAATGCTCATTGGTTCACCAGATCTGTTCACGTGTGTAAATCTCAATCGTAATTGTCGCGGCTATAGTAAAAATACGTTATTCCTATAAAGGCCAACACAACCACTATCCAACAGAACCAATATCAGGGCTAGAGATAGAAACAAGTCATATATCAATGTTATACGGAACTAGGCTAACTAGAGTTGCAAATACTGTAACACTAACAATATCTCTACTGAAATCAAATGGGAAGAGAGACAAGAAAACGATATTAAATAAAGTAAAATAAAAGAAAATAAATACAAGACTTTGGATGGGTATAAAAATAGAGGAACATACTAATGGAGGTCTAAAAGATATTCTCAGAGAAAAGAACTGAATACAAATAATCAAAAAACCTTTAATACTGGAGTGCATTCACAAGCAGATAACCATAAATCTGATTATCAATAATAAATAAAGTTAGTTATTTATTAATTTATTTTTGATATTTATAAAGCGTATACAAAGGCCCATGGGCGTCTCGGCGCTGAGTATCTGAATAGTTTACCCTGAGAGAATGAAACAGGATCTATTGATTAAAAAGCCAGGTCTTAAGTTGTTTGCGAAAAGACCATAAGGATGGACTGGCTTTAATCACGTGTGGCAGAGTGTTCCAAAACTTTGGGGCTGATACCAGGAATCTTCTGTCACCCCATGAAACCGTTTTTGTACGGGGTACCACAAGATCGCCTGAGCAAGATGAACGCAGTGTTCTGAACGGACGATAGGGAATCAGGTTACGGATGAGATGTGCTGGTCCTTGATTATGCAATGCTTTATACACGATGCATAGAGTCTTAAACTTTATCCTGTTTTTAATGGATAGCCAATGCAGCTCTTTGATGGTATTGGAGGCAGAGTGATGTTTGGGAATATTTCCCAAAAGCCTTGCCGCTGAATTTTGTATTATTTGCAGTTTGTTCAAGACTCCTTCCTGTGCATTGAGGAACAAAGCATTGCAATAATCCAAGTTGGACAGCACGAGGGAAGTAACCAAAGTTTTACCGGCTTTATCAGGTAGAAACTGGAGAATTTTTTTAATAAGCTTCAATTTGAAGAAGGCTGAGGAGGTATTCTGGTTAGCATAAGGGTGAAACGTAAGACGATCATCAAAAATGACACCTAAGTTCCTCACTTTGCTCGGGAGGGGAGCCTAAGGAGGAAGGCCACCAATTGGATGACCACTCAGGTGTTAGTGGTCCGAAGATGACTACTTCCGTCTTATCGGAATTTAGCTTTAAACAATTGGAGGCCATCCAACTCCCTATTGCTATCATGCCTGATTTGAGATCATCCGCTACTTTGTAGCCATTGTTCTTGATGGCTAGGACCAACTGGGTGTCATCTGCGTAGGAGGTAAGGCTCATCCCATAAGCCCGAATGACATTGGCTAAGTCCGACACATAGATGTTAAAAAGTGTCGGACTTAGGGATGAGCCTTGAGGTACTCCACATGGCAGAGACATGGTGGACGAGTGAAATGGTTCCATTGTGACTACCTGGGTTCTATCAGCCAAAAAGGAGGCCAGGAGTTTACTGGCTGTCCCTTGAACCCCCAGGCCTTCGACTCGGTCAATCAGAGTAGCATGATCGACCGTGTCGAAAGCTGCAGATAAGTCAAGTAATATCAGAACCGCTGTACCCCCAGTGTCGCGGATGAGTCTAATATCATCCGCTGCTTTGATCAGAGCCGTCTCTGTCCCGTGACATTGGCGAAAGCCAAACTGTGTTTCATCAAGTAAATGATGTTGCTCTAAGAAAGCCGAGAGCTGTTTGTTCATGGCCTTTTCAGCTATTTCGGCCAGAACTGGTAAATTGGCAATGGGCCGGTAGCTCTTAGGTTCTTCCATATCCAAATGAGGTTTCTTTAAAAGAGGTTTTATGATGTTTTTTTTTAAACTTTCGGGGTAAATACCTGTATTAAACATGGCATTGCATGTAAAGGATATAACCGGAATAACCACATCTATAACTGGCATTAGAATTTTGAGAGGGCATGGGTCGAGTACTGAGCCCGATCTGATAGTGGATATTATATCCCTGGCCTGTGAATCAGAAATTTCAGCAAATTGAGTGAGCGTGGGTCCAGTATGTATATCAGGCAATGTCTTGGAGGGACTTTTGACTTTGACGGCAAAGGTGGAGTAAATATCATTGACTTTGCTAAAAAAGAAGCTAGCCAATGTATCACAAAGAGATTGTGATGGGGGTGGGGTCAGGTTAGGGGAGTAGCCAGCTAACCGTTTAGCAGTCTCATACAAAGTTTTATTTGAGTTTTTTGCTATTTCTATTTTGTGACTAAAAAATAGTTTCTTGGCTTCATCAATCATTAGTTTATATTTGGCTACCGATTCTTTATATTTAGTTTTAGCCTCTTCGGCATAGTCTTTCCGCCAAAGCCTCTCTTTCCGCCTGCACTGTTGTTTCTGTTGTCTTAAGGCATCTGAATACCAGGGGGCTGAAGGGGTAGATCTGTTGCGGGATAATTGTTTAATGGAAACCAGCGAGGATGCTGCTGCATCCACCCAGTCATAGAATTGAGAAGTGGCAATATTTGGATCTTGTGATAGAGAAGGCATGGAGGTGACTAATGAAGTTTTGAGGCTGGAGCTGTCTATATCGTTCCATGCCTTAAAAGTTTGATTTGTATTGATGGACTTTGCAGGAGCAGCTAATTGATGAGGGGTTAGTGATGCCATAATAACATGATGGTCTGACCAGGTAACCGGAAAAATTTGTGTTACATGTAGATCATTTGAGTTGGAAAAAATACCATCAAGAGTGTGGCCACCATTATGCGTAGGGGATTTGATCATAAGAGGCAGACCAAAGGTGGTCATATCCCCTAGGAACACAGCAGTGTCTTTGTCTTCCAATTTATCAAAATTAAAATTAAAATCACCGAGGACAGTGAAGGAGCTGTCAAGAGCAGATGATTCCAAAATGGACCTGAGATCAGTGATAAATCCTGTTCTTGATCCCGGGGGCGATACAAAAGGATCCCTTTAAAATTATCAAATGGAGTCAGTTTGACAGAAAATTGCAGGGCTTCACAGGATGGTAGAGGGATAGTGTTGGTTCTGACCGTGAAAGAATCACGTACGATAAAAGCAATCCCACCACCTAACGAAAAGAAAATTAAACAAAGCTGTCAGTGAGTATTTCAGACGGCTCTGAGAATATTATAAGAATAAGAGCACAGTGCAACCAATTCTGACCAAATTAGAAAGGAAATACCAGAAATAATTCTCGAGAAGAGGCAGAAAACCTATAGTGCATAGTGTAAGGTCTAGCTTCAATGGTCCAAACCACCCCAATGCCGGTGTTGCAGGGTACCATCCAGATCAAATCCGCCTCTATAGCATTTACAAGAGATTATCGATAACACCCGAACGATGATATGTGTACAAAAACCACCTCAACAAAGCTAAATATATATCCAAAAACAAATGTCATCATATATCCATCATGTGATTGCAGATACAGTAGTTCTAGCACAACTGACAAAATTACTTCATCCATTATTGAATGGTACATGGGAGATATGAGCACTTAGTCCCCTAAGAAGTATTGCATTTCATTGATATTGCATTTGATTGTCAATGTTCAGTCCCAGTTCTACAGCTCGCAATTTCATTATCCAGGACGCTTCACACCATCTAAGTTGTAATTCCCTATTTCCACCTCAAATCTAAGTTTTCAAATGGTCAGTGCCATGATAACTGAATTTGTAAATCACCTCACAGAAAATAGACATAATGTATCCCAGACTAAGATACAATTTTGCAAATCTGAAGTCCTGTACTTGGGTTATCACATTGAGAAAGGAGCGAGGAAAGTGTCACAGGAAAGAATCTCAGAGATTCTTAATATGAATCCTACGGTTACCCAGAAGGAAGTTTGCATGTTCTTAGGAATGGCAGGCTATTGCAAACAGTGGATTCCAAGTTTGTCTTTGATGTCAAAGCCTCTCCAGAGGTTGACACACATAGATGTGTCAGATCCGGTTTCTTGGGATGACAATTACATGACTGCTTTCACAGGACTGCGAGAAAGCCTTTGCAGGGCACCAGCTTTGGGAAAGCCTGATTATAATAGATGCTTCGTGGTATTCTGCAGTGAGAGAGAAGGTTGTGCTCTTTCAGTGTTGACACAAAGGCATGGAAGCGGCCGTAGGCCTACTGCCTACTTTTCAGAGACCCTTGACCCTGTTGTGGCTCCTTTGCCTAGATACCTGAAAGCGGTTGCATCTTCATGTGTGAGTCTTGAGCAACGTGAAAGTATTGTCATGGGTCACCCACTGACGGTGTTTGTACCCCATTCAGTGTAGATACTGTTGAGTCATACGCAAACACAGTATTTGGCCAATAGTTGTCTCCCAAAGTATGAGCAAATATTATTGTGTGCAGAGAATGTGACGTTGAAGAGATGCACAGTACTGAATACGGTAACTGTGATTGATGAAGCTGAGCATGATTGCTTGGATGTGTCTGAGTTGTGTACCAAGCATCATCTGGGTATCTCTGAGCCATTGCCTGAATCTGATCATGTGCTATTTGTTGATGGTTCCTGTTTGAGAGACAGTGAAGCAAATCTGAAAGCTGCATTTGCTGTGTGTACAGTGGGACGTGTTGTAGAAGCATAATGGTTGCAAGGAGTTTTTTCTGCACAAGTTGCAGAGCTTATCTCTCTGACACGAGCTTGTACCATTTCAGAACAGCATATTGTCACCAATTGCAAGGCATTACCATAGTCCTGCACATGTCGGAGAGATTTTCCAGCAAGTATGGTACAATCCTAGATTCAGAGCAACTGCAGAAGCCCTATGTCATTGCTGTATAATATGTGAGCAACAAAACCCAGGAAGAAAAACACAGGTTGTTATGAGTCAGATTGGCGAATCCACAGGTCCTTTCAGCCAGATACAAGTAGACTTCATAGAGATGCCCCCTTGCAATGACTTGAGATATGTTTTGGTCATTGTGTGCATGTCCTTAAAATGTGTTGACGCATATCCTACTCGCAGGATCCATAGCCTAACTGTGGCACAATTACTGTTTTTTTTTTTGTAAAACAGTTTTTATTGCAGAGTTCAACACAAGGCATACAATACATTTATAATTAGTTTAAGCGGGACCAGAAGTTCCGGCACTCAGTCTAGGTCTTGCATACACAGCCTCATAGCCCACATCCTGGAGGCCGGGCGGCAAAGAAGTATAACGGACTTATTCCTAGTATCATGGTGGGAACTTTGTCATCGGTCCCCCGCTGTCTGCTTTTAAATTCCCCCCCCCCCTCAACCTTCTACTTATTCCCCTCCCCCCCCGGTGTCTGCGCCCGCGTCTGGCGTTTGTGCATTCTATCGTGTTGGTAGTCTCAGGAGCTGTGTATCAATTAATGGGTATGTGTGTCCGGTGTCGGTGCTGGGACTAGCCTCACCCCCTCTGGAGTCCCTGGGTTGTCAGGTTCTCCCTCCCCTTCACTCTCCACTGTACTGTCCCTAAGAGCTTGGACCATCGTTTCCCATGCTAATGCTGCTGCCTGGGCCTTCTCGTCTGGTTTGCGTCTGGCCATTTGGTATCTAATTGTGCTCTCTGCTGTAGCCCATTTCAAGAATTCGTGCAACCATTTCCGATGTGATGGCGCTACCTTTGCTTTCCACCCTCTGGTAAGCTCCCTCTTTGCTATCAGTAGACCCATATCTATAAACCTACTAGACAGTTTGGTTTTGCGTGTGTGTGGGAACCAGTGCAAGAGTGTAACCGCACTGTCGTATTGCAGCTCCCTCTCGGTCACTTCGTTCAGGACTTCTCCCACCTCCCTCCAGTAATCCTGCAGCCGTGGACAGCCTCGTAGCATGTGTAAGAAATCTGCTCCTAATAGTGAACATCTGGGACATGCTGCGTCCTCAGCGCCAAAGTATTGCATGATTTTTTGCGGGGTGAGGTAGGCTCTATGTAGTATGTAAAGATGGATCAGTTGGAAACGGGCGTTCCTGGTGCTTTTCTTGGTTCTCTGTACCAGCTGTGACCACGTTGTGTCCGGGATGTCTTTCTGTAGGTCTATTTCCCATTGTGTCTTGAGGCGAGTTAGGGGTGGTATATTTTCAGTGTGCAATCTGGAGTAAAGGCACGTAACTGCCTTGTAGGTCCCCGCCGCCATCATCGTGTATTGGCACGCTAAAGATGTTGTGGGTTCGACCAGTCCCTCCCCCCAATGTGCCTGTATAGTTCGCACTACCGCCGCGTGCAGCAAATAGTCCCCTCTCGGGAGGTCGTATTGGTCCTGCAGAGTTTGGTATGGTGTCAGCACCCCATCAGTATAATGGTCCCCCACCATCTGTAGACCAGCTTCCTCCCAAAGTTGTAGGCTCGACCAGTCTCCCCCGTGCGGCAGGGCTGTTAACATTCCTAGTGGGATTTCAGGCGCATACGGATGCCCCGGGCCAGCCCGTTTCTGCATGCGATTCCAACATAGTCTCAACGTCCGCTCCTCTTGGGACAAACCTCCGAGCACTAGTTTCTGCTGCAATATACGCCAATACATGCCTTGGGGTGCCCATGTCTCTCTCGTGATCCGGACCTCGATACACCCTTGCCACCTCTTGGGTATAGAACTGCAGTTGAGCTGCCAGGTAGTAGAGCTCGAATTCAGGGACCGCTAAACCCCCTTCGGACTTCGGGCGAGTCAGAGTCGCTAACGCTATCCTCCGCCTGCCTGCCCCCCAGAGGAACGACACTATTCAAGACTTTAGATGTTTGAAGATTTTGCCTGGTATCCATATGGGAAGTGTTCTAAAGAAGTATAGCAACCTCGGTAGGGCGATCATTTTGAGTAGGGATACCCGGCCCGTCATGGACAAAGGAAGGGTGGCCCAGAAGGTCATGTTGCCTTGTAATGCTCGGATGCATCGACCAACATTGCCGTCCAGTAAATTCGCAGGGTCGTGGTAAATATAGACCCCGAGATAGTGCAAGCAGGTTGACTCCCAGCGTATGTTGAGGTTAGTCAAAGGGCACTTCTCCATTTTCCGGAGGGGGAAGATGCAAGTCTTCGCCCAGTTCACCTTTAAGCCCGAGACTCTTCCGAATCTCGCCAGCAGACTCTCTGCCCCCTTCACTGCCTCGTCGGCATTATCCAGGAACAATAAAAGGTCGTCCGCGTACAGCGATATATAGTGGTAGGCTCCTCTGACAACCAGTCCGCAGAACGAATCTCCACTTCTAGCCAACATCGCCAGCGGCTCCATCGCCAAAGCGAATAGCAAGGGGGAAAGTGCGCATCCCTGCCTAGTGCCCCTGCTCACATCATATCGGTCCGAGATCAGCGCTCCTACCCTCACCCTGGCGCCTGCCGATGCATAGAGCACCTTCGTCCACTGTATATAACCCTCACCCAGTCCAAAACCTTTCATCACCTCATATAGGTAGTCCCATTCTAGGCTATCGAAAGCCTTTTCTATGTCAACCGACAGCACCATAGGGGTTCCTGCGGTCCGTGGAGGATCTGCTATGAGCCGGAGCAGTCTACGGATGTTGTGCGACGTGTTCCTAGTGGGAATAAAACCCGACTGGTCTCTGTGTATCAGACCCTGTATATGCGTCACAAGTCTACCGGCAAGGATTGTGCTCAGTATTTTATAATCCGCCGTCAGCATCGACAATGGTCGGTACGAGGCCGGATCTGAGCTATCTCTACGCGGCTTTATCAGGGGTATCATGATCGCCTCGCGCATTGATTTGGGTAACTGTCCCCTTTCCTTGGCCTCCGCATATATTATATGTAGCCGCGGGGTCAGTAAGTCTATATATTTGCTATAGAATTCAATAGGCAGTCCGTCTATACCTGGCGTTTTGTTACGCGCCATTCTCTTGACAGCCCCTCTTATTTCGGCGAGGTCAATCGGGCCTCCGATGGCTTTAGCGTGTTCCTCCTCCAGTTGGGGCAACTGTACCTCGCTTAACAAGGATTCGATTGCTTCAAGTCTAGCTCCCGGACCTTTCTCGTACAGTTTCCCGTAGTATGCTCTAAAGCACTGCAGTATATCTGGTTGGGTGTTGTACACTTCTCCGCCTGACCCCTTCAGGGACAATATCGGGGCGCTACCCCTGCTGGGGTTGGCCAGCCAGGCCAGGAGTGCTCCAGTCTTGTCCCCCTCAGCGAGAGCCTTAGTTAAGTAAGTTTTATAATCAAAGCAGCGTAGGCGCTCCATCTCCCCTGCCACTGCCTCCCGCGCCGCACGTACCTCCTCTTGCAGATCGGGGCGGCCAGGCCGCAACCTCTCCGCCTTCCTCAGCGTCCGCTCAGCTTTGTCCAGATCGTCGACCAGCGTCCGCCGTGCCCCCGCAAACTTTCCTATACAATGGCCTCTCACCACTACCTTGAGTGCGTCCCATTCCACGGCTCTGGAGGAGGCCGACTCCTCGTTCTCTGCAAAATATTGTGAGATCCTGACCTCCAAGGCTGCACTGAATGGTGGGTCATCCAACGCATCCGGTCGGAGCCGCCAAGTCGGGATCAGCGTGATCCCCGTCATCCAGTCCAGTGTGAGGAGCAAGGGGTTGTAGTCTGATATCATGCGTGCTAGGTATTCAGTCCGGGTAACCATCGGCAATACGGCTGGCGAGCACAGGAAAGCATCTATATGGACATGGAGGTCGTGCATGCTGGAGTAGAAGGAGTAGTCTCTCTCCGCCGGGTGTTGTACCCGCCACACATCCGACAGATCCCACTTCTCCTGCCAATTCGATCTGTGTTTTGCTAACCTGTGTACCGGGGAAGCATGAAGGGGTGGGTGTGACCTATCCAGAGTGGTGTCTGCTATTGAGTTGAAGTCCCCTCCCACCAGTGATGCTCCAGCGAGGTAGGTAGCTAGGTGTCTGGACAGTGTAGTGAAATACGGTGCTTGTTCAGTGTTCGGTGCATAAACTCCACAAAGTGCTATCTGGCGGCCCCTGAGCAGGCCTTCAATTGCTACAAATCGCCCATTGGGGTCTATTATGTGCGCGGTGGCCTGGAAAGGAACCCCCGCCCGAATCCAAATTAGTACTCCCCTGGCATACGCTGAATACGTGGTGTAAAACAATTGCCCCCTCCATCTTCTTTGCAGTGCAACCCCTTCTTTCTTAGTTAGGTGAGTTTCCTGCAGAATAGCAATGTGAACCCCTCTGCGGACAAGATAGGAATGTACTTTGTGTCTTTTCGTCATCGAGTTCAGTCCCCGCACATTCCAGGACACACATTTTAACAACCCCACATTATCCATTATCCCGGTGTGATCGATCTAGGGCCATTATCAACAGCGACCAGACGCCAGCTGCGACACCATTCCCTCCCTCCCTCTCTCAACAAGTGCGTACCCACCCCGATCCTCATTCCAGACCCTCCCAGCACAATCTCCCCTTCTCCCCTCCAGCCCATGCCCTGAGTGTCCCCAACTTCTCCAGGCCCCCTCCCCCTCCCTAGAACAGGACCTAACTGCAAAAGAGTTACCCCCATCCAAACAAAGAGCAACGTGCTCTCAAAACGTTCTACTCCGCAGTCTGTACCGCGGCGGCCTTATGGGCCTCTGGGTGCGTGAACTAGCTTCCCCTGTGTGTCAGTGTTTCCCTGATCCCCCGCCCCTCAAAAAACTTCCAGACTCACGTTAATTCAGTCTCACAGCTGCCTGTTCAGACGGTCTCATGTGCCATAGTAACTAGGTTAGTGCAGCCATTGCCCCATGTCCCCATTTCAGCTGCCAAAGACCTCTTCCGCAGTTTGTGGTGTGACGGTCGGGCCCCTAGTGCTGTCCACTTCAGAGAGTTCGGCCTCAGAACCCGTTCCCGCTTCCTCCGATATCAGTGCGATCTCCGGCTGCCTTGGAACCCCACCCGACACTTCCTTCACCGCCTGCAGCGCTGCCTTCCGCTCTTCCACCGTTTGCGATTCCGTCGGTTTCTTCCGGTGTTGCCCTCGTTTCCGAAACCGTTTGGATCGTCGCACCGAGCCCTGGCGGGACTCCTCCTCAGCTCTGTAGCGGGCTCCATCTGTTCCAGCCTTGTAGGTGTCCCACCAGGACCAAGCCTCCGCCGAGGTAGTGAAGAACAAAGCTTTTTCGTCTACGGAGACCCGCAGCCGTGCCGGGAATAAAAGCGAATATTGCAGTCCCTCAGCGCGTAGTTCTTTTTTGATGGACAGGAACGAGGCTCTAAGTTTCTGGGTTTCGAAGGTGTAGTCCGGAAACAGCGTAACGTTACTGTTATCCACTTGGAACGGCCCCGACTCCCTTGCCCGCTGCAACAGCCAGTCTCTGTCCTTGTAGTGGAGCAGTCTGATCACCACCGGTCGGGGGGGCAGACCCGGTTTCGGGGGCCTGGCAGGGACACGGTGCGCTCTCTCCAGCGTGAAGAAGGGGGATAGTCCCTCCGGGGCTACCACCGTTCTCAGCCAGGTGTCCAGATAACCCACCACGTCTGTCCCCTCCTTTTTCTCCGGAAGGCGTACCAAGCGCACGTTGTTCCGGCGGCTGCGGTTTTCCGCGTCTTCCGCCCGTCGTTCTAGTGCTTGGATTCGGTCTAGGCCATCCGTGAGTTTCCCATCCAGTGTTTTGTGTTCCGGCCCGATTTCCTTCAGGAGGTTCTCCGCTTCCTTGACCCTGTCCGCCAATTTCCCATGATCAGCTCGCAGGAGCCCCAGCCCCGTCGCCACCTGAGCAATGTCCTGGTGTAGAGCGTCCTTTGTGGCTGCTATAGCTGCAAGGATTTTGTCCTGCATCAGTTGCAAATCCGACTGAGGCTGCTGCGCGTCCTCTCCAGTCTCAGAGGTCTGTCCCCCATCTCCCTTGGGCCCCCGTGGTTTCCCCATCACTCCTCCCAATCACCAGCCGAGTCGCCCGGGCAAGTCAGGGTAGGCGGTCTGCTCTTATATGTTGCGCGGTTTGGGATCTCTGCGCTGGTAGTGGCCAACAATTCGTAGGGGCCCCAGTGGCCCAGCCCTTGCGGACAAGTCCCTCCCCCTCCGGGGTGTCCGTGGACTCCCAGCACAATGAAGGGCCTCAGCCGTGGCCAGGTCCTCACCTCCTTCCAGTCCAGGCCTCCTCGCGCAACCGTCCAGCCCCCTTCACTCCGATATCACTGTAGCGGCCTCCCGGGCTCCAAACACTCACCCTCACACTCCAGGGGGGGCCGAGCCCAGCGCCAGGGAGCCAGGCGCTTCAGAGCCAGCTGCGTTGTACTCCGACGTTGCTCGCCTCCAGGGCTCCTCACAGGTCCGCTGGCGGAGCTGATCAGGCGTCGTACCCCTAACGTCGAGGTCCCTGGGGGCCGTCTCCCCTCGCCCAGCGCTGAGCAAAGCGCACCCCAGGGTCGATGCTGGGCTTAGTCGGGGTCAATCCCAGGGTCCAGGGGCCGGCGGTCGAGTAGGTGATGCTTCACCAAGGGTATGTGGGGACTCCACCAGCCTCTTCAGCGTCTGGCTCCGCGTCCCTTCCCCGTTGCTCTCTCACCTGTAAGTCTCTCAGGGGGCTTGCAGTGCCTCAGTTGCCGCTCCACAGTGGACTCGCAGCAGGGCTCCGCCGCCACTCCACGCGCACCCCTGCGGGCCGCACTCATTCACCGCACACCGCCCATTCCGGAGGTGGGGCGCCAGCTCCACAGGGATCGTCGTAGGCCCGCCAGCCGGGGTCTAAATGTCCAGGGTCCGCAGGGGTGAGGCCGCCTCGGTCTCACGGGCCCCGCACCGGCCTCCGCGGGGGTCGCCCACTACTGGGCGTCACTCTGTGGTTGTGCACAGCCGCCGGTGCCCGGATCTCGAGGAGAGGAGCTCCAGGCCCAACGCGGCTGCTGTGCGTTGTCCTCAGATGATTCCTGCCGCCATTTCGTGCGTGGGCAGTCCGAGGGTCAGGCGGAGCGGTTCGTCCTCAAGCGGGGGGGGGGGGGCAGATTGTCCCCAGCCCGCCCAGCACTCCAGTCCAGCAAAGATGCGAGAGGCTTGGCTCGCCACTCGCGGCAAGGGCCGCAATAGAGCTGGGGCCCCCGGTCCAGTCACCCCCAGCTCCGGGGGGGCTCCGGCGTCGAGAGGATACACACCAAGGGGGCGCCGGCCATGCCGGAGCAGCCGCAGCGGTCTGGTGCGCCTGTCGGGAGTGCCCGCTCACCCCAGGGGAGGCAGGCCCCGCCGGCGCCGGGGTCTCGAGTTAGGTCTCCCGGGCAGGGAGAGGCCGCTCCAAGGCAGCGGAGCGCCGCAGCTGGACCTCCAGGCGCCCCCGCCGTCGTAGGGGGCCGTAGGATCCTGATGGTGGGCAGTCGCCCCTTAGTCCACCCCGGCTGCCCTCCAGGCCACTCAAGTGAGCCGCAGGGCTCGCGCCTCCAGTCTCGGTGCTCCGGCGGTCACAGAGCCTCCGCCATTTTGCGCTCCAGGTCCGCAGCTTGGGATCGGTCGCACACCTCGCTCTCAGGGCAGGAAACGGCTCGATTAAAGCACCGGAGCAGGCAGCAACATATCGCTGAGGTCGCCCGCTATTTTCACGGGGTTCCTCAGTCAGTGGCAGGATAAATGCACGGATTACGGGCGGTGGGTCCGGGAGCCTCGTTAGGCTGCCACCATCTCCGTCGGCTGCTAGCCACGCCCCCTGTGGCACAATTACTGTTAAGGGAGTTGGTTCCATGTTTTGGATTTCCGGCTTCTCGTGAATGAGGTCCTAAAGACGTTGTGTGCAGCACTACAGGTTGAGCAGAAGCTCCATTGCAGTTATCGACCAGAGGCTTCCAGATTGGTGGAGCTGATCAAAGGCACGTTGAAATCCAGATTGGAAAAAGTATGCGATTGCACGTCTCTGAAATGGCCAGATTCACTGCCTCTTGTGCTGATGAGTTTGAGAAGTACTCCAATTAGGAGGTTAGAATTGTCACCACATGAGTTTATCCTGGGACACATGATGGGACTACAAGCTGTTCCTGCAAATGCTTTGGTAAACATTTCTGATTACTTTATCTTAGATTTCTGCAAGGGCCACACTGATGTGATATGCTCTGTCACCAGGTCGGAGAAGCTGCACTTGTTGCCCTATAGGCAATGATGAATAAACAATTGCGCTGAAGATGTTTGGAACATCATTGGAATGGTCTGTTCCAGGTGATCTTAATCACCAAGACTGCTGTTAAGTGTAGAGGGGTCCCGAACTGGGTGCATGCAGCTCATACTCACAGAGTGCCAGGTGCCCTGGGGTGAATGTGTGACATTGATCCACATTCTGTCCATCATTGTTGTGTTTGCAGTTACCGCTCTAAATGATACAACAGCACCAGTACCTGATGTGTTGTGGTAACAGTGAGACAAAGGGATCAGGGTAGCAAAGCTGTTGGGGACTAACGGGTTACTAGGACAAGACTTGTTCGGCTTGCTCGGCTTGAAGGGGGTCCAGGAGAGTCAACTGCAGACATCCTCGGGTCACAGCCAACAGAGTTGACTACCATAGATACAGATGCCAACAAAGGGCAAAGTGCAGCAAGAAAGCGATTTGTACCTAGAGACCATTGCCCCAAAAGAGGTAAGATTTTATAATGCTGCCTGACCACAGGATGAGTATCACCAACTATTCCTGAATGCTCCGAATCGTGACACCCAAGTAATACAGATGATGACAAAGCACTTGTGAGGAGATCCAAAAGAGCAAAGGTACCAAGTTAGAGGTACACATCTCCTGAATGGACTAAGCTGGCTGCTAATGAGTGGGAACTTCAGTTCTATGGGTTTTGTGCTATACGATACAATACGAGCCCACCTAAACCTCCCTGAAGTGAACTGTGTTATTGATTTGAATTTTAATCTGGATGTACCACCTGAGGTACCCACACAGATTTTCCTGAATTTTACTCATCAGCGAAGCTGATATGAGAGTTTTCCCCTACATGAGAAGATTTCAAGCTTTGCCATAAGTTTAGTGCAGGAACTTTGCTGAGTTGCTCACAACCACTGCTGGTATTTAGATTTTTTCTTAACGGGCTGAATCTTGAGACGCCATACCATTCGACACAGGAATATTTTCCAAGTGTAAATATGTATGTAATTTGATTCTTTTTATTACTGTTTTGATATTATTTGCAATGCTTGTTATGTTAAATTTGCCACATTATGGGGCTCATTATGATGGTGGTTTTCCCGCATCCTCCGGGCCGGCGGAAGCCACCGCCGGCCTGGAGGATGCGGGAAAACCGCAGCGGACTGAAAAAGACCCCCCGCCAGATTAGGATGGCTGGGGGATAGTTTTTCTACCGCAGCTTTTCCGCCGCGGTCGCCTCCCGTCCGCGGCGGAAAAGCACTAACATGGCTGGCGGTGTCTATCAGACACCGCCAGCCATATTAGGATGTCTGGAGGAACATGCCTTTACACGGCGGCATTTCCGCCGTGCAAAGGCATACGGAATTTTGTTTGGGGGCCCGTTGCGGGCCCCCAGGGGTGAAGGGGGGGGTGCACATGGGGGGTACCTATGGTACCCCCCTGCGTTTGCCTGCACAAAGCGGCAGGCACCGCGCGGTGCCTGCCGCTTTGTGCATGCAAATGCACAACTTACATTTTTATCATTGCGGCGGATGCTGCTTCAAGCAGCACCCGCCGCAATGATGAAAATACAGGATGTGACCGACAGGGTGGCGGTCACATCCTAATTTGCACGGAGGGACCGCCGCTGCCCCTGCGGACGGTCCCTCCTACTCTATGGTGGCAGACGGACTCAGGTCCGTCCGCCATCATAATCGGCCCCTATGTTTCCATGAAAGATTCTAAACTTACTGTTCCTTTCGGAGTCACTAAAAGAAATGTTTCTGATTTCATTTATGTGAATGATAAATCCTTATATAATAATACCTCAAAAATAGAGTTCAGTTCAAATGTTTATTCTATTTTTTTTTATGAGAATGCTAACACCATGTATGTTGGTGATTGCTACATTTGTGTGCAAATACCTTCATCAGTTGCTGACAGCATTACTTACCACAGTTTGCCTTTAACATTGGGAATTCTTAGCAGCATGCAAGCTGGTTGTTTTATGATGCTGATCAACTGCTGTATGATTATTCTAATCAAGATCTGGTCTTTTCTGAAATATGTGCTTAGACATTTAAATCTGCATCCTGAAGTTTCAACAATTGAGACTATGGGATACATATTTAGACCAACTCAATCTTTCAACATGGCATATGCACTTAGAAACAACCTGACGTGTAAAATAGTGAGAACTGGAAATTGTTTTCTAGAGCTTACCGCAAGAAGAAAAGAAGAGCATAGAGGGAATGGTTTAAGTGGCTTCAGACTGGCAACATGAAGGCAAACTTAATGTATACAGAGGGAGCCAAACATTAACACTGTCTTTGTGGGTTTAGTGAATGTCAACATAAGCTTGAATTGTATCAAAGCTGATGAAGATATTTAGAAGGTATAGACCCTATCTTCCCTGGAGTGTACTATGTTTGTGGGAACAGTGCTTATTATAAATTGCCAAAGGAATGGTATGGAAATTGTCATATGGGGCTAATTTTCCAAACATTTATCACGTTAAATGAATTAAAGAAGAATTAATGAATTCTAATGAAAGAACAAAGAGAATTGCGAGTGCAAGTGAACTAGTAGGTGATCTATTTGGAGTTCTAATACCTTCAGCAGGAGTAGTATTAAATTCTCGGAAAATTAGAAAGCTGTCTATTATTGTTGATAAACTTGCCACCAGTACACCTGGAGGCTTATCTGTTGTAAATAAAGAAATGATATTGATAAGATCAATGATGATTCAGAATTGTCTTGCCTTTTATATCCTTCTCTCGAAGGAGGGTGGAGTCTGCTGTTTATTGAAGGTCCAACATTCGTGAATCTACATACCTGACAAGAGCAAAGACTTAATAGGGCTACAATAAAAACATTTCTGACTTAAACAAGGACTTGGGAAGACTTAAAAGCAGATGGTGCTGGGGATATCATAAGTAAGGGATTGTCAAGTATTAGCTATTGGTCGGGAAACTTAGGGAATGGATTAGTGATTTCCATTTTGAGATCCTAGTGGCGATCTCTCTGTGCATAATGCTGCTCATATTCTCAATCAAATTCTGCAGATATAGAAATAGTAACACCGTGGTCAGAAAAGGACACGAGCTGACCTTGAAACGAGGAACGCACAATGCACATTTTTTTATGGGGTAAAAGAGATAGAGACACACGAGGTGAAGACAAGTGCAGATGAAGTACTGTGAAAGAGTGCTTTTAAATATCAGATGAAGAAAACACACATATACAGTTATACTAATACACATAGTTGCGATAATAAGATTTTTGTAATGCACATGCTGATTTTTAATGTATATTAATGAGATTTTGATGTCAAGTGAAGAGGCCTAACGTTTTTTATGCTTTTTATATTGGTGTGCACCATTTATAAACTTTGGTGTAAAAACGTGTCAAAATGAAGTACACGTTTGAAACTCAGTAGGGTAATACAAGGACTCAATAGTTTATGAAAATCTAAAAAATTATTTTATAGAATACATTTATAAAAACATGCACTTATATGGATTTTGACAAAAACTGTGATAGGATATTTTTATGCGTTAATATTTGTTGAACTTTATATGAAACTTACTGATTGGATTCACCTTCTATCACTTATATGTGTTATTGATTTAAAACTAATTTCACTCGAACATGCGCTGCTAATTTACAGGATTTTTTTAATGCTTTTCCCTTGTGCTGTCCCATAATTTAGAACAATGGGACATTCTTGCAAGAGAAGGTTCCTTATTTGTTCTGATGTTCCTGAATGCTTCTGCAATATTTACAGATAATTATTCCTGTGGGAATAGGAGTTCAGCTGCTGCTATAGTTTGCTACACTGTTACTTTTTCATACAATATCAGGCCTATGTGGATTTAAAATTTCTGGTTTCTCATGACTAGCATGGGAAATTTCCTCAACGTTGTGAATGCTTTAGGTGTGTACTATGAGGACCTGGACATGTAATAGTCTTTCGATGGTGGTGTGATGACACAGCAAACACAAGTAGATGATGGACTGATCGATGAAACTTTTCAGGCACTCACCACCAGTCACAGATCTGGGCTGAATCCATCATCATTCTTTAGCTCACTTCACCACCTCAGTTCAGACCCAGCTATATGCAAATTAGTCTTGCCCCTTTGCCTCATGGTACCAGTCCAGCCCGAACTGCCAAGCCAGGTCTTCCCTGAACCGGAAACAAGCATCCTGGGACCAGTTTCTGGGTAACACCATTCATCAGCCAGGCTAGCTTGAATCCAGTGGCAAAGTGAGCAAGGGGCCCACATATGGGCATACCATGCCAACTTAGGGCGAACAAAGAAAACACAAGGAGATAATGGACGGGGCGCTGACACTTTTCAGACACTCACCCCCAGTCACAGATCTGGGTTTAATCCATCATCATTCTTAGAACCATAATTGAGACAGTTATAATAATTTTATAAAAGAAGAGACCCCAAAGGAGGGGGAATGTTTTTTGATTTTTGATTCTGGATTGGATGCTATGCTGATCAATTTTTTGAGAACTCTATCATACTTGGGATGCTTGTCAACGCTACAGTTGGTAGCCGATGAACTGAGCTTTCTTTGCCGAACCATTTCTTTTTTTTCCATTTCTTTTATCCCTTTGCTTATGTTACTGGACTAACCCTTAATGGACTTTACTTTGGGATTTTGAGCTGTTAGACAACTGAACAGTCCATCTCCCTTAATAGTAGTGGAACTCTGTAACTCTGTAAACTGAATCTATGGAGGAAAAAACCATCCTCCAAACCGAGTCTAAATTATTTGTTTTCCACTGAATGCTGTGATATTCTTGACTGAAGTGCTCAAGAAATTGCTTGTGGCAACAAATTGTGATTCTTCAATACAATAACCAAATTATTCAAATTCCTGTCTGAGTCTATTATTGAGGTTTTTTGGTTCTTGTATTTAGACTGTACATTTTTCAATTATTTGAATGCATTGCAGGGAGAATCAGCAAATTTTTACTGAAAATGAATGGTTCTAATTGGACAGCTAACGTGTAGTTTGGTCACTCTCATTTTCACCCCTCCTATCAGCGCAGAAAGATTCATCAGAGGATCATTGCCTCTGTGGTTAATGGAACGTGCATTTGTCGGATCGTAAAGGGCTCAGTACGCTAAGAGGAGTATATGAGGGTAAGCGTAAAGATAAATTAAAACATAAATATTTGAGCAAGCTTCACGCTACTATAATGGATGCTTGTCAGATTCAGTATTTAGACAAAATATTGAGTTAGAAATGTCGACTTACACAAATATCGAGTTGTAAATATCGTGACACAGAATTAGCGACAGCACGAATATCATGGTCAAGAATCTCGATTTTAAGGTAAGAAATATTGTTTTTAAAAATATGGAAGTCATTAATATTGTTTGCAAGATAACCACAGAAGAAATAACGGGAATAATAAAGAAAATGCGCTCAGGTGGGGCCCCCGGACCTAATGGAATCCCCACCCAAATATTTATTGTCTCTGCCCAGAAATGGGCTTCGATGCTGACTCCCCTTTTCAAGGCCACAACATTGGGTGGCCCTATCCCGGTATCCTGGCAAGGATCACTACTCGTTCCTTTCCATAAAAAAGGCTCGCGCTCCAATCCTGACAATTACCGGTTGATAGCCCTCCTTGACGTGGACGGGAGGGCATACGCCAGCGTCCTTTTAACAGCACTTACAAAATGGGTGGAAAATAACAACTTGATTCCCTTCACCCAAACCGGATTCCAAAGAGGCTGTCACATTGAAGATAATTTGATCTGTTTAGCCCACTTGATGGAAACCACCCTAGCCGCAAAAGGCAAATCGCTATACTTGGGATTTATAGACTTTCGTAAAGCCTTTGACAGTGTGATCCGAGCAAAACTCTGGGAAAAACTGGCAAGATGGGGCATCCCTTGGAAGCTATTGAAAGCATTAATATCCCTATATTCAGACACCTGGGTAAAAGTGAGAGTTATATCGAAATGGTCTACTTCTAACAAAATCTACACTAGCAGAGGTCTAAAACAGGGTTGCACCCTGGCACCTTTACTTTTCAATCGGTACCTCGCAGACCTCCCTGAATGGCTGTCCCTCTCTCGTGCCTTCCCGCCAGGTATCGATCAAAGAAAAATCCAAACCCTGCAATACGCAGACGATACCATTCTCTTAGACCAAACCCCGGTGGGCCTCCAAAGACTGTTCGACTCCCTTGCCCAGTACTGTAACACAAACATGTTAGAGATAAATGCCATTAAGACCAAAGTAATGGCAATTTCCTCCGTGAAACCCAAAAAGACCACGTGGTTTATTGAAGGGAAGCCATTGGAAACAGTCACAGCATACAAATATCTGGGCGTCTGGATCGATCATTAAGGGAGACCTTCTGTGCACACAACAGAAATGCAGGCAGTTGCACGCAGCCTGGACGGGGCTTTTATAAGAACGAAGAGCGCTCTCCACTCCCAGGACTTTGTCCCGCTAATAAAATTGATTGCTGCTAAATTCCTTCCTACAATTTCCTTTGGTGCAATAATCTTCAGAGACAAAATGAACAATTGGCTAGACAGAGCGCAATCATCGTGCTACCGTAGGGTTTTCCAACTGCCAAATTCGACCTCTCACGCCCAAATTCGAAAGGAATTTTCTTTATTTTCCCAGCGATGGACCATGAGCGCAAGATACATCGCCTACTGCCTAAAAACAAAGGAAGCTAGACCTCAGACTCTAAAGAGCTGTATATGGTCTCTGCTCAGCAACCCCAAAACATCGTGAAACAAATACTTGATCTTCTGCCTCGAATCCCTCCAAGCACAGGACATATGGTCTACCTCGCTGCCTATTGAGGCGAAATTGAAACTTCTTTCTAAACAGGCAAAAATCCTATCACATGACCATGATACGCAACATGTAGTACAGCTCTTCCATGGCTCTTGGGCCTCCAAGCTATACGCCCCGAAACCTTTACCGCCCTACCTCGCATCCTCTATGAAATCTCATGTAAAACTCCAACTAATGAGATTTCGTTTTGGCTTAATTCCGCTGAAGGCATACAAGTTTGGCCAAGGATACAAGAAAGAAGCTTCCTCCCAATGTCGCTTCTGTAACCAGGAAGAGAAAAATCTCACTCACATTCTGTGTATTTGTCAACGTTTATGTGCCCAAAGAATCTTCTGGCTTCGCCCAATTTGGGTTTCTCTTAACATCAGGACATGCCAAGAAGCACTTGATGCATGCATGAGGGGCGACTCACCTCAGATGGCGACGCGCTTTGTCAAATTCATTACAGAAATTAATTCCTTGAATTTACCATCCGACCAAGAATGAGTTTAGCCCCCCAAAAGTGACATTTCTCTTTACCTTTCATTTCACAAATTTTCTGACTTTTTTTTCGATTCTGAAAATCGTCTTTTTAATGGTCAATCATGAGTGTGTAGATTGCAATGATTTTAATTAATTGTACAAATAAATTTTACTTTTACTTTGTTTGCAAAAATATATTTGTTTAAAATATTGATTTTTTGATTAGTGTTATGTATTTTAGTACATATTTTAAATGTATGTGACGTATTTTTGTTATATAAGTATTGTTTATGTTTTTTAATATATGTGTTACATTTTTAGTAGTTATCAATTTCATTTTAAGGAAATTTTGTGTTTTTTAGTTCCATAGCCGGTTGTGGGTTTATAGGGGAATACGGTAATAAATGAATGATTCTTTTTTTTAATTAATATTTATTTAAATGAGATTTTATAGTGTTAATTGTAGGAAGTATTTTATTATTAATACATTTTAATGGGTTGAGGGTTTATGGGGTTTAAAGTTGGGAAATAATTTATTTTTCATTAATTAATGATTAGTTGTGAATTAATAATAATTAATTGAAAATTAAATATGGAACTTGTGTAATTAATTTTAGGTGTGGGTTGTGGGGTTTATACGGGTAAAGGGTGGGAAGTAATTCATGTTTAATTATTAATAATTAGTAGATCATTAATATTAATTCATTAATTGATAATTAATTAGGGTAATTGTTTATTTGTTTGTGTGGGTTTTAGTGGTTTTATAGGGGTAAAGGGTGGGGAGTAAATTAAATTCACTTACTGTATTAGTTGGTATGTGCTATTAGATTTTTCTAATTAAAAAATAAATATTTTATTGTGTAATTAATTTTTTTACAGTTTCATTTTAGCTGTGGGTTGAGGGGATTATAAGGGAAAGGATGGGAAGTAAATTAATGTTTATGTGCTTTAATTTATTTTTTAATTAATAACATTTCTTTAATTGATCATTAATTGTGTTAATTATGGAAGTTCCGTTTTTCATTTAGATATCTGTTGTGAACTGTGTGGTGTTATAGGGTAGAAAATAAAAAAAAAACAAATGTATGTAATAATTAATGGTTTTGTTTTAAAATAATTTCTACATAAAAATATTTATTTTTTGGAAAATTATTTTGATTGTATTTAATATAATATGTGTAGGCATTTGTAATATGTATTTAACATTCTAATATGCTTTTCTTTTTTACATTTTTAATATTAAATATATTTGTATTTTAATTGTTAACATATTTATTTATTTAGTTTTTTGAATAGTTTTTTTGTTGTTGATCTTTTGTTTGTTTTTAATTTTGATTGTTTTAAAGTAAATATGGATTTATATTAATTATTATATATGTGTGTTTACCTTTTTTTATTACGTTTATTATATTTGTTAAAATGTATATTAAATCTATTTTTTAAATTCATTTTATTATTTAATATATTTAACATTTATTATTTTATGTACATATAAAAAACAATTTTTCGTACAACTATATGTTTTAAATCAATATTTTTTTCTCAATATTTTTGTACTTACCATTATAAATATAGGATGTCGATATTTTTGACATCGATATTTAAAACTCAATATTGTGGTATGGGGACATATTAGGTGTCGATAATAATTCAGTGAACCGTCAAATTCATTCAGACAACGAATACTGAGAGAGACTCTTAGGAGTGGATTATGATGTCTCATGGAATGCATTCCGACCAAATCTGTCTCAGAATAATTTCCGACCGAATCGGATTCGGAGAGTCCAACTGACCGATTATGATGGTTTTGGATACCATTCGGCCAGACTCCCGTTGACTTCAACGGGAGTCTGTGTTCCAACTGAATACACAGGCTCCCATTGAAGAAAGGAAGTGGGGAAGTGGGGAAAGTTGTGCCATCCAGACCGGACTCGGATAGTGCGACTGCTTTCCGAGTATCGAAATCGGTTGTTCGGAAAGCCTCCGAATCGGTCGTAATGACAAATTCCGAATCGGATTTGGCAGACATGAATTAGATTCAGAGCCTTTCCGAACGACATCATAACTAACCCCTTAGTCTGAAGCGAGTGTTGATGGCTATCAGAGCTGAGGAGCATGCTTAAAGACAAGCTGCTGACATTGAGGCCAGAGGTACCCACAGTGAATCAGTCACAAGTTTTAAAAGTAATACAAAGCAAAAGATTGAAGGACACAAAGTGCTGTCTACACGTAAAAAGCAATTATGTTTTAGATTTGGATTTTCATTTCCATACAAAGGTAAATGTCTCACCGTTTGACAGATATATAAAGGCTGTGGGAAAGAAAACCATTGTGTGATCGTTTGTAAAGTGAAGGAAAGAGCAATTGTATCACAGCACACAGACAAAATGGCTCCCAGAACATTCCAGAAGCAACTGTCGACGCACACCCACAAGGCCAAGGGGCGACATCAAATGAGGCAAATCAAATGAGGCAAATTGTCACTGAACAAAGTGGATCATCATCTAAATCATTGTCAAACAGTTCTGACTCAATATCAAGTGAAAGTAAGGAAGACGGTTGTGCCATGTTGATGTTTACCTCAAAGAAACGTGCAAGGCGGACTGGCTGAAGAAAAACAATGAAAAGTCAACATGCCTATGCACCAAAGTTTTATAAACATTATCCAAAGATTACATTGAAAATAAATTGTTGCTTGATACCTTACATCATTGACAGTAATGCATCGATAAACATAACGCTTGTAGTGAAATACAGTGAATTATCTCCATTACCCCAACTTACGCAATATAAAAACCAAAGTGTACACATGGGTTGCATCAATGCCCATGAAAAGTCAAGGTTCATTTGTAGCAACAACGAAACACAAGAAAACATAGGTTTAAGCACCCATTCATGTGCTTCAAGGTACATCGTCTAGTGCCTGTCTGCTCAGTTCCAATTTCGCTGCTGACATGGGACTGATTTCTGTGAATTACAACATGAATGCTCACCACAACATACTAAGTCAATTCCCTTTGTAGTTTCATGGTTTAGGAAAGCTTAAGACTATGAAAGTAAAGTTGCATATTAATGAAGATGTCCGTCCTGTTGCTCAGAGACATAGACAAATTGCTTTCATTTACAAGAAGCTGTTGAAAAAGAACTTGAATCATTACTTAAGCATGACATTATTGAGCGTTCAACTAGTCAAATGCCATGGTTTCCTCCCATAGTGGTAGTGCCCAAAAAGGACAGTGAAGGAGCTGTACGCATAAACGGTAAAATGCGTCAAGCAAACAAGGCAATTGAACGAGAATGGCATCCAGGTCCACAAATTGCTGACATGATAATGCAGTTAAATGGAGCGAAGGTCTTCTCTCAACTTGATTTAAATAAAGGTTATTATCAACTATAACTCGAAGACTGCAGGTATATTACAACCTTTTCTACACATGTTTGTCTTTTTCTGTACAAAACTCTACGTTTCGGTGTTATTAGCTGCAGAACTTTTCCAAGATGTCAAGTGATGCATCATAAAGCCTGCTGTGAATGCGTTCATTTATAGCGATGAAATATTAATTTTTGGAGCTACACAGAAGGAACATGATAAAGCTCTCACAAAAGTATGTAATTTATTTAGTGACGCAGGTTTGCATTTGAATACAGACAGGTGTGAGTTTCACAAGACAAAGTTAAAGTTCTTTGGCCATTCTTTTTAGATGGGGATATGACTCCTGACCCTGCAAAATTCCAGCCCCGTCAAATGCTAATCCCCAAGATGTTTCTATGATATGTTCATTTCCTGGCATGGCCAGTTACTGTTCAAAATACATACATGACTTTGCTACTATAAGTACTCCATTACAAGAGTTTAAGAAGAACACTATTTCATTCAAGTGGTCACAAGAATGTGAGAGAAATTTCAGAAAAATCAAAAACACCATTGAAACTGCTATTGAAATGGCCTACTTCAATTCGAAGCTTTATGCAGAGGTGGTTGTTAATGCTAGCCCAGTCTGGATAGGTTCTATCCTGGCACAGCACAACGGACACCAAAATGCTACAAGGCATATTGATGCATATGGCAGTAGAAGTTTGTCCCAGACAGAGCATGATTACTCAACACCTAAGAAAAAAAGTTAGCCATGATATGGGCTTGTGAACATTTCCATGTTGTCCTGTACGGAAAGCCTTTTACGCTGATAACTGATCATCAAATACTAGTAACTTTGGCAATCCAAAAGCCAGGATGCATTCTCGCATTCATCGGTGGGGACTATGATTATATTCATACAATTATACTATCATGCATCATCCAGGGAAGCATCAAAGCCCTGCTTACTACTTCTCCAGAGTGCCTATACAGGGTCACGGTACTCCATCCAATGCATCAGCTGCTATCATTAGCCCAGATCATCACTGCCACTAGTTCAAGTTCAAGTTCAGTAATTTGTATAGCGCACTACTCACCCAGAGGGTCTCAAGGCGCTTGAGGGTGGGGAGGTAATTTACTTATCGAATATCCAAGTTTTTTGTTGCTTTCTGAAGGAGAGGTGGTTCTGTGTAAGGCGGAGGTGAGTGGGAAGAGAATTCCAGGTTTTCAAGAGTGACTTGCTGTAGTCATGCAACCGACACATATAATTCCAGAGAGTCTGCAACAGAAAATAATTAAAGTGGCTCAAATCATCACTTCAATGAACCATGATAGTGAAATGTTGTAGTTGAAAGATATAATTACACGTCAGGAAGGAGTTATACTTGAGGGTCATGAATTCTAATTCTGGAGAGTCTACGACAGAAAATAGTTTAAATGGTTCACGAAGGACATCGTGGTTTTGTTGCCACCAAAAAAGTTTTCTGAGACCGAGTTTTGTTTCCATATTTGGATGAGAGGGTTGAAAAGGAACTCAAGGCCTGACATCTATGCAACTGCCTTTCTACAAATATTACTCAACTTACACTTAACATGTAAGAACTCTTTAAGCATGCATGAGACAGAACAGCCATCGATGTATTTGGTCTGCTAGCTAATGGTCATCATCTGATGGTAATTGTGGACGAGGACTCGTGTTTACCATTAAAAGAGGATCTTTCATCCACAACTCATGAGTGAGTCATTGAGAGACTAGATGACATCTTCGCAACATGGGGTGTTCCAGTCATTTTCAAGTCTGATAATAGCCGCAGTTTAAGAGCAGAAAATTCAAGCATTTCCTGCAGTGTCTGAACATAAAGCATCAGAAGAGAACACCTTTGTGGCCGCAGGCCAACGGTCTTGTTGAGCATTTTATGAGTACGCTAAAGAAAGCAGTTGAGTGTGCAGCTCTTGAGAGGCTCAATTTATAATCTACTATCTGAATACTCGATCTATGGTGAGACACCAGCTGGAAATCTTTCAGCTTTTAGGCTCCGACAACATTGATATTCTTCTTCTCACACAACGTGGTTGACTGAGGAATCGGCCCCTGACATCGTGGTCGCAGTACTGGAAAAGTACTATATTCTGCAGGCCAACCGCCCCCCAGGAAAATCTGGTGGTGGGGTGGCAGCTATAATTCGCCAAGACTACCAGTTTACCTCCTTAGCAATCATGGGCCCACCTTCAGTTGACATCTTTGTTTTAAGATTTGAATCCTCCCAGTTACCTTTTATCTGTGCCCTCTTTTATAGACCTCCTCAACATACGCCTACATTTCCTCAGGCACTGGGCGAAATGATATCCCACCTTGCCATTAACAATGCCAGAATTCTGATAATTGTGGATTTCAATTACTGGCCCAATGATGAAAGGGAGTGCCCCTGCTCGATTGAACTGACTGATCTTCTAACTGGCATGAATTGCACCCAGCATGTTAAGGTTGCAACACATATAAAAGGTCATACTCTTGACCAAATATGGAAATCCAACCTGGAGATCTCCATTCCATTGATTTCTTCATGTATTTGGTCCGACCATTATGTAATAACCTTCTCTCTTATTGATGCCTTCTCGTCGAAACCTCAACATTTAAATAACGTGATGTCAAGAAATTGGCGACATATGAACACTGATAAATTCAGATTATTGCTAAATGACATGGCTCCATCTGCACAGGAGGCATTTCAGACCCAGGCAGAGAGCATTAAGACTTGGCTTGAGCTGGTCAGTGACCGCATTGCTCCTCTTAAGAAAATCACAGACAGGCCGAACGCAGTTGGAGACATCACTATCTCCCTGACAAGAGGGCTACATATGCAGCTCTTCAGAAAGAATACCAAAAGGAGATTCTCCGAACCAAGGAAGATATTTCTCTAATAAAATTCTCAATTCATCTAATAACCCCGAAGAAATCTTCTCTAATGTGAATGAGCTCTCTAAACCAGACAGGATCATGCCTAAGCAAGTTCCTACACAGATCCTCTGTGACTCCCTTAACTCCTTCTTTCTCGAGGAAATTGCAGTCATTAAAGCTAGAATTCCCCCTTCTAGTTTCCCTATATCTGACCCGAACATTTGTCAGAATGAACATCAGATGGATCAAATTCCCTTGATCTCTAAGGAGACCTTTCTTGATTTACTCAAAAAAGTCGACTCTGGTTACCCCACTGATTGTTTCCCTCCTCATATTCTTCGAGAAGCCTTTTCCATTTGTCCAAACCCCCCTCTTTCGTTCCTTAGCAACTCACTTAAACATGGCATTGTCCCTGATATATTCAAAAGTGCGGAAATCATTCCTATTCTGAAGAAACCGGGCACGGATCCGTCAGTACTGAGCAATTATCGCCCCATTTCCTTGCTACCCTATTTGGGTAAAGTCCTTGAGGCATATGTGGCTAACTGTTTCAGCTCATTTATTGAACACCATCAGATCTTGGACTCCCATCAGGCAGGTTTTAGACCTGTCTATTCCACTGAATCTGTTATACTTACTGTTCGGGACAAACTAAGAAGAGGAGCCGATAACGGCATCCCCCAGGCCCTGGTTCTCTTGAAATTGTCAGCAGCTTTTGACACGGTCGATCACAATATTTTATATATTGGGGAGAGGAGTTGGCCTGACTGCTAGGGCACTCGACCTCGAGCGTGGGGAACTGGGTTCGAGTCTCGGTAATGAATGTGTGTCCTCATGTAACGTAACTGGTGCTATGTGAAGCGCTCTGATACCCGATTTGGATTCGGGTCAAGTTTGCGCTATATAAAACTTTGCAAAACAAATATATATATATATATATATATATATTCTGGTTGACCGTGTCAGAAGTGCCGGGATCCAGGGTCTGGCGTTGAGATGGCTTTCCTCCTTCCTCGGTAACCGCTTTCAAGCAGTTCAGTTGAATAATTTCTCATCCAACAAGAGAGGATTGACCTGTGGGGTCCCTCAGGGCTTCTCTCTTTCCCCCGTCCTTTTTAATTTGTATCTTCTTGCTCTAACTTGATCTCTGAGAGACAAAAGGATTGGGACATTCAACTATGCTGACGATCTCCAATTGGTGTTTGAAATCAATCCATCAGCACCGTCAGTTATCCACTTTCAATCTACCATGATCTTTATAAGTGATTGGATGAATCAAAACCAACTCAGGTTAAACCCTGACAAAACTGAGCTGATTCTTACAGGTGGCTCTGCCAATCCACAGTACTCCAATTTCTGGCCATCTTCTTTAGGCAACCCCCCGGAGCCTGCAGAATCTGCCAAAAGCCTGGGCATTGTGATTTCTAGCGATCTGTCAATGAATGCCTGTAGGAAATGGGGGTTGCCCAAATCTCCAAGGGGGTAGCATGGCATCAAGCGGGCAGGCCAAACTTCGAGGACATGTGAAGCATTCACGCAGTACCCACAGACGACACACCAATCACACCACAAAAGAGTCACGACACCACCTTTGGTTGGAAAAAGATTAAGTTTAGTTACGTCTCCAACCTGCAAGGTAAAAAGAATAGAATAGTGGTAGTCACAACAAGGCGCCAACTGGCACCAGAGCCAAGTACTTTAGAGGGGGATTATTTACATGGGACAAAAAGGGGTTGAGTCCAAAGTCCATGCTGAAAGGAAAAAGGTTGATTAAATGAACATTAGACCTGGGGTCAACCTGGCGGGGCCAACTCAGGCACTCATCCTCGGGGGAAGGCTGTAATTGCAAACTCGAACATTATGCATAAACACACTTCCTGCGTTATAACGCCAAACCCCACCCCTGTAAGAGAAAACAGAGCATCACAGCACATTTAATATTAAACAGGAGCACCTATCATGAATCAACATGGCTGGCTCATTAACCAGGGGCATGAACAGGGGCCTGGAATAACTCGTCAGGCCAGCTTAGGGGCACCTCTGCAGTAGAAGGGAACACCCAGATTTACTCCACCCTCCACCTACGGGTATAAAACAACAGGTAGGCAGGCACCTGGCATTCAATAGTATCTGAGGTATACACCCTAGGCATCAAAGTAACCTGGGAACATGGCTTTTCAGCCCCCAACCAGCAACATAAACTTTAGGCAGTGCGTTGGCAACAACTCTTCCTGGGTCACCTTAGAGGAGACAATATTCCCTGGGGCATAGAACCACAGGCCTACAAACCTCAACATAGGGTAAACCCTCCTCGGGGGAATAAACATATGGATTGAATGTTAAGCCTATCCTCTAGGGGCCGGAGCACCTGTACATGAGCTTCTCGACCTGTCTGGGACCCTATGCACCACAGGTAACAGGCAACCATTAGGCATCACTGTCAATTCACTCTTCAGGTGACTGTCCACTCCAGGGTCCCCTATACGGCCTGAACTGAAAGCACCTATAACCTTGTGCCCTATCACGAGGTGTCTTAAGTGTACAAGTCATGGGTGGGGGCGAGCACCGACCCTGTGCCCCGCTGCCCTCTCCACCCTCTTCATAGGCCCCACTCACCGGTAGCTCCCGGGGATGTCCTTTGGGCTGTGGGCTCTCCTCCCGCTGCTGGCCCCTTTGTCGAGGAGGCCGGTCAGGAGACTCTTTGTGCTCTTCTCCTGTAAGCTCGGGCTCCCTTCTGCGGGATCCTCTGGGACTGTTAGGCAAGATGAGGGGAGGGGCAGGCACCGACTCGTACCTCGACTCCCCCTCCCTCTCGCTCCGTTATGGGTGGCAACAGCGGGGCTTCCCTCCGGGGCTTCGCCACACCACCCCCGGTCTCGTGCTCCTTGGGGGGCCCTCTATTTCAAAGCCGGCCCTTCTTCTGAGAGGGGGCCGGTCAGGGGAGGCCTGCGCAGCTCTGGCGCTCTTCTCGGGGCCTCCCAGGCCTAACGCGGCCTTCCTGGGGACCGCAGCGAGTGAAGGACAACTTCTCCTGCGGGTGGAGGCAGGGTGGCTTCCCGGTCCGGTCTCTCTGCACGGGGGACCCGAGACTTCGGTCCTCCGCTTCTTCCCTGGCTGTCGGGCCGACAACCAATCGCTGCGCGGTCTTCTCGGGGGCTCGGCCGCGCAGCCAATCCGTACGCAGCGTGACGGGGGCGTGGCCAAGGACGCCACCAGGCGCCCCCGTCACCTGACACGGGCCTGGACGGCTTCAGGGCCTAGCGCGGCCCACACTCTACCCCGGCGGCCCCCTCCTGGCATCGGGGGTTGCCGCAACGTCGCACACCCCAGCAGGGGGGTTCTCCTCAAGGCGGCGATTCTCGGCGCTGCCACACAGCGCGAGGCCAGGACAAGGGGCAGGCTCCCTCTCCTGTCACAAAGTCCCCTCACAATCTCCTCAGCGCCCGGGCTGCGGCGGTGATCTCCGGCTGTGATAAGGGGTAGGCTCCCTTTTATTATTTATAAAACAGGTAGCAAGCGCGCCACAACGAGGGTAGGCTCCTCAGCACTATGGCGCTATTCACAGCGCACTACTTGTCAGGCAGTTCAGGGGCCGGTCGACTGAGGCAGGTCAGCAAGACAAAGTTCCTCGGGGGCACAATCCTCCCCGGGCAGCTCCTCCCAGTCCAGCGCTTCCACAGGGGCCACAACTTCCCTGGGGGCATTAACCTCCCCAGAATAGCGCTTGCCAGGCAGTTCCTCACGACCCAGCCCTTCCACAGGGTCACAGCTTCACCAGAAGAAGTAGACAGTCCTATTTCTCACCTCCTGGGCGCTTCTTCCTCGCAGCGCTGGCGTAATTCCCGGTCCCCACAGTGTCAGGGACCTGGGTAGAGGCCCTCCCTTGTCAGGGGCCCATGGGGACAGCAGAGGGGGGGGGGGTTATAGGAGTGCTGGGCCCAGCTCACAGGTCCATGTGGCGGTAGCACCTCACAGCAGGTCCCCTCTCTTCTTTGTCCCCGCGCTGACTGACTCTCTGGTGACACTTCTCCCTATTTATACCCTCCTCCCTCACAGAGCCAGCACCTTCCGGAATGTTGGGGATAACTGGTTCACACTGGCTCAAGGGGAGGGGTTGAGCACCCTGGGTGCCAGGCTTCCCTCCAAAAGCTAGGGGTAGCTGGGTAATATTATCTAGTCCGCTGACCTATGTCAGTCCAGTGGCAAAACCCAGGGCCATGGCATCCATTTTAAAAACACTACATTTCAGTCAGGTGCAGTTTTAAAATGGGGGATTTTACAAGTGCTCACATTATTTCATGTAATTACATTTTTCACAAGGGGTCTCACACCACTCATGGCCTATACAGGTTTAATCCCATGGGGGAGACAATCTAGATAAGGGGGTCAAAAGCGAAAAATTTTGGGGAAAAAGGCCAAGTCCAACACAACTCCCCCCCAGCCAAAAGCCAGGGTAGACATATCAATGCCTTGATGGGCTTCCCTGCTTGGGGCGGAAAAAGGTGGACGCAGGCCTGCAACTACAGGAGCACCTGCAGTCTCTCCTCCACTCTGGAACCCAATGGTTCTCTCTCGCAACCCTCCCTTCACCAACAAAACCACCCCACTGGTGTTCCCTAGTGGGATGTTTTTCCTTCCTAGAGTGGGAGGCTCTAGCCTCAGGCTTGTAATTCTCCTGGACCACTCTCTTCTCTCCAAATTGCCACTGGTCCACCCATCTGGGGTCTACACCCTCAGACTGACCAGCCCTTAGGGGCGAGGCTCTCCTCCCCCTACTTCTCCTCCTAGGGTTCCTCTATCTCCTACGCCTAGGGACACCCTCACACAACTCTCTCCCCAACCTGGAGTCGAAACCCACAGGCTGAACTGGTGACAGGGGCGAGTCCTCCCTCTCCCTGCACCCCCTCCCAGAGTTCCGCACCCTCCTACCCGGAGAAGTACCCCTGGGAGTCACTTCCGGGGGGACTCTGGTTACAGAGGTCCCTCCCACCAGGGCAGGCAACCCCTGTCCCTGGCCACCCAACCCAGGATCTGCGCCCTGTGGCTGAGCTGGTGACAGAGAAGAGACCTTCCTCCCTCTGCACCCCCTCCCAGAGTTCCGCACCCTCCCACTGGGAGTAGTTCCCCATGGAGTCAAATTGGTAGGGACCTGAATTACAGGTACCCCACCCTCCAGGTCAGGCAACCCCTTAACCTGGAACCCCAGTCCAGGATCTAAACCCTGTGACTGGTCAGACCCCCGAACCACTGGAGCTCCGATTATTGATGCTCCGGGTCCTCCTGACATGAGGGGATCCCTTCCTCTGGATGACACATCGGGACAGCCTAGTCTCCCAACCTGGGGTTCTCTTAAAGAACACTCCAGGTCCGGTGACCACAGCTGGGGCACCTCGGGACACCCCCCCGTCTCACTCCCTTCAGGATCACTCCCCTCAGCCTTCCCAGACGCTCTGGCACTTACCCAGAGGTCTGCCTCCCGTGCAAGTTCCCTGGGGTCTGAGAACCCGCACCGCAACAGATGGTGACGCAGTCTTGGGAAACAACTCCTCAGCATGTGCTCCCGGATAACGGCATGGCACAGCCCTTCCCAATCCTCCACTGCTCTCCTCACCACCCAATCCTCCAGTACAGTCCAACACTCCTCCTCGAACTCTCCCCAGGACTGATGGAACAGCTTTCCCCTGCCCCTAAACACTAACCCGTCCTCCTCTTCCGGGGAATCAGGCACAGTCTCTTGGGCTTCGGGAGTGGGACTCCTTGCACTGGACCTACACTCGCTGCCACCACTGGATCCCACCCTCCACGGTGAATCCAGACTCCTGAAACCACTCTCAGGGGACAACCTACCCACCTGAGCTGATCTCTCTCTGGTGAAGGCCCTCTCCGCCTCCGCCATCCTCTCCTGGGCTAGGACTTTTTCAGTCTCTAGTCGCTGCTCTTCTACCCTCAGCTGCGCTAAGCACTCGGCATGCCTGAGCTTTGCCAGCGCCAGCTGATACTCCCTCTCTTCCCTCCTATCTACCCACTCTTCTGGGGACAGGGAAAGGGATTGGGCAGTGGCCCCGGGGCTGGACCCAGTGCTGGACTCCCTATCTACAGTGTCCTCATCAGCTCCTGGCATCTCCGCCCTCTCAAATTCTTCCTCCTCCTCATCGGAGTAATTACCTCCCAGGGTTCTGGATGGGGAGCCCTCTCTCTGGTCTCTAACCCACTGACCCTTCAAAACCTCGGGAGGGTAGTCAGATAAGTCCCCGCCAATCTCCAAGGGCTCTCCCCTCTTGAGGGCCTCATAGAGAAACAAATTCCTCCTAATGTTCCCTACTGGGGGTATCCCTCTCTCCAGGAGGAAGTCTATCACCTCCTGTTCGGTGTACTCCATCAGTTCCACTTCCTGGTAAATCAACCCCATCGTGGCGAGGTACACCCGGGACACACCCTCCCAGTGGAACAAGGGGACAGTTCAGAACACTCTTCAGGAGGAAGCAATTTAGCAAACAATCTTCCAAACAATAATCCCCACCACAAGGCTCTACTTGTGGTGTAACCTGTGGCCGCTGTGGTACTGCGCAAACACAAGTCCTATCCCACCACTTGCCACCAATGTAGGAAATGGGGGTTGCCCAAATCTCCAAGGGGGTAGCATGGCATCAAGCGGGCAGGCCAAACTTCGAGGACATGTGAAGCATTCACGCAGTACCCACAGACGACACACCAATCACACCACAAAAGAGTCACGACACCACCTTTGGTTGGAAAAAGATTACGTTTAGTTACGTCTCCAACCTGCAAGGTAAAAAGAATAGAATAGTGGTAGTCACAACAAGGCGCCAACTGGCACCAGAGCCAAGTACTTTAGAGGGGGATTATTTACATGGGACAAAAAGGGGTTGAGTCCAAAGTCCATGCTGAAAGGAAAAAGGTTGATTAAATGAACATTAGACCTGGGGTCAACCTGGCGGGGCCAACTCAGGCTCTCATCCTCGGGGGAAGGCTGTAATTGCAAACTCCAACATTATGCATAAACACACTTCCTGCGTTATAACGCCAAACCCCACCCCTGTAAGAGAAAACAGAGCATCACAGCACATTTAATATTAAACAGGAGCACCTATCATGAATCAACATGGCTGGCTCATTAACCAGGGGCATGAACAGGGGCCTGGAATAACTTGTCAGGCCAGCTTAGGGGCACCTCTGCAGTAGAAGGGAACACCCAGATTTACTCCACCCTCCACCTACGGGTATAAAACAACAGGTAGGCAGGCACCTGGCATTCAATAGTATCTGAGGTATACACCCTAGGCATCAAAGTAACCTGGGAACATGGCTTTTCAGCCCCCAACCAGCAACATAAACTTTAGGCAGTGCGTTGGCAACAACTCTTCCTGGGTCACCTTAGAGGAGACAATATTCCCTGGGGCATAGAACCACAGGCCTACAAACCTCAACATAGGGTAAACCCTCCTCGGGGGAATAAACATATGGATTGAATGTTAAGCCTATCCTCTAGGGGCCGGAGCACCTGTACATGAGCTTCTCGACCTGTCTGGGACCCTATGCACCACAGGTAACAGGCAACCATTAGGCATCACTGTCAATTCACTCTTCAGGTGACTGTCCACTCCAGGGTCCACCTATACGGCCTGAACTGAAAGCACCTATAACCTTGTGCCCTATCACGAGGTGTCTTAAGTGTACAAGTCCTGGGTGGGGGCGAGCACCGACCCTGTGCCCCGCTGCCCTCTCCACCCTCTTCATAGGCCCCACTCACCGGTAGCTCCCGGGGATGTCCTTTGGGCTGTGGGCTCTCCTCCCGCTGCTGGCCCCTTTGTCGAGGAGGCCGGTCAGGAGACTCTTTGTGCTCTTCTCCTGTAAGCTCGGGCTCCCTTCTGCGGGATCCTCTGGGACTGTTAGGCAAGATGAGGGGAGGGGCAGGCACCGACTCGTACCTCGACGCCCCCTCCCTCTCGCTCCGTTATGGGTGGCAACAGCGGGGCTTCCCTCCGGGGCTTCGCCACACCACCCCCGGTCTCGTGCTCCTTGGGGGGCCCTCTATTTCAAAGCCGGCCCTTCTTCTGAGAGGGGGCCGGTCAGGGGAGGCCTGCGCAGCTCTGGCGCTCTTCTCGGGGCCTCCCAGGCCTAACGCGGCCTTCCTGGGGACCGCAGCGAGTGAAGGACACCTTCTCCTGCGGGCGGAGGCGGGGTGGCTTCCCGGTCCGGTCTCTCTGCACGGGGAACCCGAGACTTCGGTCCTCCGCTTCTTCCCTGGCTGTCGGGCCGACAACCAATCGCTGCGCGGTCTTCTCGGGGGCTCGGCCGCGCAGCCAATCCGTACGCGGCGTGACGGGGGCGTGGCCAAGGACGCCACCAGGCGCCCCCGTCACCTGACACGGGCCTGGACGGCTTCAGGGCCTAGCGCGGCCCACACTCTACCCCGGCGGCCCCCTCCTGGCATCGGGGGTTGCCGCAACGTCGCACACCCCAGCAGGGGGGTTCTCCTCAAGGCGGCACAGGGCTGCGGCGGCGATTCTCGGCGCTGCCACACAGCGCGAGGCCAGGACAAGGGGCAGGCTCCCTCTCCTGTCACAAAGTCCCCTCACAATCTCCTCAGCGCCCGGGCTGCGGCGGTGATCTCCGGCTGTGATAAGGGGTAGGCTCCCTTTTATTATTTATAAAACAGGTAGCAAGCGCGCCACAACGAGGGTAGGCTCCTCAGCACTATGGCGCTATTTACAGCGCACTACTTGTCAGGCAGTTCAGGGGCCGGTCGACTGAGGCAGGTCAGCAAGACACAGTTCCTCAGGGGCACAATCCTCCCCGGGCAGCTCCTCCCAGTCCAGCGCTTCCACAGGGGCCACAACTTCCCTGGGGGCATTAACCTCCCCAGAATAGCGCTTGCCAGGCAGTTCCTCACGACCCAGCACTTCCACAGGGTCACAGCTTCACCAGAAGAAGTAGACAGTCCTATTTCTCACCTCCTGGGCGCTTCTTCCTCGCAGCGCTGGCGTAATTCCCGGTCCCCACAGTGTCAGGGACCTGGGTAGGGGCCCTCCCTTGTCAGGGGCCCATGGGGACAGCAGAGGGGGGGGGTTATAGGAGTGCTGGGCCCAGCTCACAGGTCCATGTGGCGGTAGCACCTCACAGCAGGTCCCCTCTCTTCTTTGTCCCCGCGCTGACTGACTCTCTGGTGACACTTCTCCCTATTTATACCCTCCTCCCTCACAGAGCCAGCACCTTCCGGAATGTTGGGGATAACTGGTTCACACTGGCTCAAGGGGAGGGGTTGAGCACCCTGGGTGCCAGGCTTCCCTCCAAAAGCTAGGGGTAGCTGGGTAATATTATCTAGTCCGCTGACCTATGTCAGTCCAGTGGCAAAACCCAGGGCCATGGCATCCATTTTAAAAACACTACATTTCAGTCAGGTGCAGTTTTAAAATGGGGGATTTTACAAGTGCTCACATTATTTCATGTAATTACATTTTTCACAAGGGGTCTCACACCACTCATGGCCTATACAGGTTTAATCCCATGGGGGAGACAATCTAGATAAGGGGGTCAAAAGCGAAAAATTTGGGGGAAAAAGGCCAAGTCCAACAATGCCCAAATAGGATCAGTAGTTTCTGCAAGTTTCTTTCAACTATGGAGAATAAGAAAGATTAGTAGATTTCTGTCTAGGGAAGCTTTGACCTTGGTTATTTTAGCCTTGATGATCTCCAGAATAGACTATGCTAACTCCTTATACTGTGACATCCCTGCCTATCAACTTAGACGTCTTCAGCTGGTTCAACCCCAAGATGCCAGACTCATCTTTCACCAACCAAATGGCAGCATGTGACACCTATAGTGAAAAAATGTCACTTGCTTCTCGTGGCCTAAAGGTGTGTTTTCAAGCTGGGATGCACAATTTTTAAAGCTCTTCATGGCAACAACCCTGCTTTTATTTCGTCGAGGATTCAGAGATATATCCCCTCCCGGGATTTGCGCTCCTCTCATCTAAACCTGTTGACCACTCCCTCTTTTAAACATAAAAAGCATGGAGGCCTAAGATTTGCTGTCCTAGCCCCACAACTCTGGAACTCTTGCCATGTGAAGATGAGATTGACTACTTCTTATGCACAGTTCAGAAAATTGCTCAAGACTCGTTTGTTTGCTCAATCATATAACATTTAATCTCAGTTTCCTCCCACCATCTTTCTGCCTTATCAGCACCATGAAACCATTTGGTGTACATGCGCTATACAAAAGTTTTTAACATAACATAACATATCATATATATGTATATATATATATATATATTACCTACTGGCGGTCGCCAGTAGGTATATATAGTTAGGACCTGGTTTCCATAGGAAATCCGCAACATTCTATTGGGAATAACTTTGGCGCCGGTTGATAAATCTCCGCGAATTTCTCAAAGAAGATGGCCCGCTCCGCTCCGCTCCTTCCCTAAAAGTTTTGGGCGGATTCGTCAAGTGGGGGCTGAGAAAAAAGGGGGGTCCCAAAACGTGTTTTCCCCATGTTATTTTCCATAGGACGATAAGACACAGCTACAGCCCGAACCGCTGAACGGAATTACACCAAACTTGGCAAAATGGTAGGGAATGGTACGCAATACGGCCTTTTGTTTAAATGGTGTAAATCCCTCCAGTAGATGTTGAGATAATTGACATTTATATATCTATATAAAATGTCATCAGTGATGTCATTTGAGATGTCAGCAGTGATGTCACTGACCATGTCATGAACGATCTAATATGTGTGAACTGCGCAGCGGCATTTTTTAAACCACCATGGATTATGGAAATATGTTACTTGTAGAAAGAAATTTTCTAGAAAACAGCTGATAAATATGTTTTAATAATGCATGCTGTTATCAATTTTGTGACCGTCATTGAATATTCTAAGATGGCGCTACCGCATTGAACAAGGTCATGAGTCCGTTGTCTATTTCCATAATCCATGGTGGTTTAAAAAATGGCGCTGCGCAGTTCACACTGTTGAACCACTGACGAAAGGACGCTGTCCCGAAACGCGTTTGTTTGAAAAATAAAAACCGTTGCTGCACCTTTTCGAGCCCGGGAGTGCTGTTTCTTGGTATCCCAACCCGGCTGGGTATGGGGATAGGAGAATGGAGCTTTAATTTAATAACGCGGTACACCGCCGCGTTTTCACGGCACCCGACACGAAGAGTGACCCACGGTTTCGGTGTGTTTGGAGCCTGAATTTTTATGCGTGGGTGCACCGCCGCCATCTGCGAATGAGGAGGAGAGAAGAGATCCTTCGTCGTTTGCGGAAAAAACTGACACCTTCCATACCGGACTGCGAAGGAGAACATATTAGGAGGAACCAGAGGAGAAACTGAACGTTCCGCAACGAAGAATAAGCGGTAAGCCAGTACTCGAGTTTCATTCCTGTTTTCGGTCCGGTATAATAGGACTTTGTATTGAAATATCTGACGGTGTGTCGAGGGCTCTTTAAAGAATAACAGCGGCAACAAGGGGAGGAAGATCGGGTTCCGGGATCGGAACTCTTAACCCCTTCTAACATTAATAATGTTCAACATGAGTGAACGCAGAGACTCAGCGGGAGACATGTTTAGAAACAAGAACCCGGACATAATAAAACCACCACCCGCAGCAACTAGTGAGGTTAAAAAGACCTTGGTCATACAGTTTCAAAAACTTGAAAAACTCTATGAAAGAGAACTTCGGAAGTGGTGGGAGGGCACATCACTTCAGGGATATATCGAAGTACAGCGAGTGCCCAGGGGGCTACGAATATTCACCGTCCCTGCCTACGAAAATCCCGATCCTCTCCTGCTGGAAGCTTGGGCCGCTCACATTGCTTTATCGTGTAAGGGGATGTTAGAAATTCTAGTGCAATTTGCCTGGAGCGACCGGGATAAGACGGTCAAGGAAATCGAGGCACTAGAAGAGGAAATACTCAAAAACCCAGATAAAGATGAGCAAGAACAACTGCGTTCGGCCATGAAAAAGAGACTACAGAAATATGAACTAAAAATTAAAATGAGGAAGCAGGAGAAATTCGATCGTGACGAACGTGACTATGCGATGGGCAGAGTACTCACCTTTGCAAAGAAATATGATCAACCACGCAAAGATCTGGCTAAGAAAAATCAAATGCCGGACGCAACTTCTGAATCCAGAATAGAAACCTCGGACTCTGATGTCATTGTGAGTGAAGTATCGGGAGATGAAATGGCAGGCCCCTCTAACTTACCAAAGAAGACTCCTTTTCATCAGGAGTTCAATGTCATCAGGCACAGCTGGTTAAGAGGGGGAAAGAACAAGCCACCGGAGGAGGAAGACAAACAAGACGAGGTGGCTGGAAGAGGAAGGGGCAGAGGAAAAAGCAATACAGCCTCACGCACAACAAGAAGCAGGAAAGTAAACAGATGGTGAAACAAGATTCCTTAACGATTGTCAATCTTTCCAAAAGAGTCCTCTCCCCATGTGAAGAATCTGTTTTAAAACTTGGACTCACGTTTTGCCCCAATGTGCATTTGGAGTACACCCAAACGAGGATAGACCTTTATAAATTCATCAGGAAGGTCAAATTGCACAAATATTTTAAAGTGAAACCAACAGCTAAGGAGGCAAAATATTTACGGGGCAATAAGAAAGGAATGGACCTTTTGACAGTCAATGATTTGACGGCATGTGAGCTCTTAGAAGATCTGCGCCAGGAAAATGAATGTGAAACTAACGTTCCGGATACCACCTATTCTCAGAGACTGGCGCGTGTTGGTGTTGATCAAGAAGTTCCCAACAGTGGTTACAAATTACCATCTAAATTTGTACCACAAACCACAACAGATGCAATTGACACATTCTCTGATGCTGTCATCAGGGATCTGATGGCTATGAGAACAACTAACAAAAGGAACAATGGATAATTTTAACATCACTAAGAAGCAGAGAATGGCGATAAAGACCTTGGCTGAAGACAAATCTATCGTCTGTAAACCTTCTGATAAAGGGGGAAATATCGTGATCATGTCACGTGAAAGCTATGTGGAGGAAGCTAAACGCCAGCTACAAGATGCTCACTGCTATGTGGAGATTGACAAAAAGGAATATCTTTCAAGTATTGAGACCTTACATGAACTTTTGAGGAAATGGCATTGCAAGCAAATGTTGGAATTGGAAGAATATTTGTTTTTGAAGACCACTAATCCAATTTTACCAACATTTTATCATCTACCAAAAGTTCATAAAAACATTGATAAACCCCCAGGGAGACCAATCATCTCCTCTATTGGCGGATTGACGGAAAACCTCTCCAAATTTTTAGATCACTATCTATTTGAGTTTGTTCTGGGATTGAAGTCTTACATACGAGACACTACAGACTTTATAGAAAAAATTGAAACCTTGATATGGCAACCTACCTATGTGATGGCAACGCTCGATATAACAAGCTTATACACGTGTATTGAGCACAGACAAGGACTATATGCCATAGACTACTTCCTGAGAAAGAAGCCATTAAAATACGCTATGCATAATGAAATGTTATTAGAACTGGTTAGCTTTTGCTTACACAATAACATTTTTCTTTTCCAGGAGGTACTATATAGGCAACAGTCGGGGACTGCGATGGGTTCCTGCTTCGCCCCCAGCTACGCGAATTTATTCGTGGGCTGGTGGGAGGAGCAGGAAGCTTGGGGTCCCGCGAACGCCACATGGAACAACAAAGTGGTGACTTGGTACAGGTACATTGATGACCTGTTCCTGGTATGGAATGGGTCCATCAATGAATTACAAGACTATATCAAGCTGCTCAACCAAAATGTCTGTAATCTCAAATTTTCTGGGGATGTAAGTGACATCCAGGTCAATTACTTGGACCTGCAGGTAACTGTAAAAGATGGAAAAGTTTGCACTTCCCTTTATCGCAAGCCCACGGCGGGTAATAGTGTTCTCTTTGCAACCAGCAGTCACCCCCGCAAACTGATCAACAGCATCCCCTACGGGGAATTCCTCAGGTTAAAACGGAATTGTACCCATGAGGAAGACTTCAACTCAGCGGTCTCTGATAGTATAGATAGATTTGTGGAGAGGGGTTATAAACTGAACCTTCTACTAGACACCCTAAACCGTGTAAAAAAATTGCCACGCAAAGGTTTATTTACAAAGAAAGTGAAATCTACTACTGAAGGGAAATTTCGCATGGTTACCACTTACTCAGCAGATTCTGCTAAACTCAGGGCAATTATGACTAAACACTGGCATATTCTAAAAACCGACCACATAGTGGGGCCAGATATACCCTTAACCCCACAACTTACTTTTAGGAAAGCCAGATCGGTAAAAGATGCAATAGTCCATAGCCATTTGGAACCTATACGGAATACCAAAGGTACACTAAAGGATGCAAGGGGTTTCTTCCCATGTGGGAGATGTAAAGCTTGTGCCTCTAGCAAACGTACATTGTCCTACCATGTGAGAGGGTGTCAGAGTGGAAGAAAGATTAACAAGTTTATGACCTGTCTGACAGACCATGTTGTATATTGCCTTGTGTGTCCATGCCAACTAAAATATGTGGGCAGCACGATCAATTCCGTGAAATTAAGAGTGTTAGAACACATGGGAGCTATTGTGAATAAGGATTTCACCTACCCTGTTGCCCGTCACTTCGCAATTAAACATAATAGCAATAGGGATCTATTGAGATTTTTCTGTTTGGATTGCGTCCCAGAAAGTGTAAGAGGAGGGAACAGACTTTTAACTCTCAGGAGACTCGAATCACGTTATATCATTGATCTTGAAACTAAGGCACCAGGAGGTCTCAACATGGGAGAAGAGATGGCTACTCATCTAGGATGAGTAATCTGCTTTCATAAAAAATTGTATATTGAATGACCAGGTTATTGTGACATTGTGGAATCACATACTATAAAATGTATAATGACGGTACCAGCAAAAGTATGAAGATACTGAATTTGTTGTGGATGATGATTTTTTATGTCTGTAAAATTCTGAACTTTAACTATATGTAGGAGGGGTGTCTAATGAGAGAGACCAAGCAAGTGCAACTTGATGCAGCCGTTTGTCTGCAATTGCCGATCCACGGCAAGATTACTTTATGGAGGATATATCCTCAACTGGTATGGATTAGAACCATAGCTGTCAATCTTTGACGTATAATATAAGTAGTTTCACAGCTTGGCCCAATCATTGGATTACCCCGTAAACATTGATACCCCGTGAGGAAATAGCGCAGGGGGCGGTTTAAGCCGATACACGGCTTTAAATATGTTACTTGTAGAAAGACATTTTCTAGAAAACAGCTGATAAATATGTTTTAATAATGCATGCTGTTATCAATTTTGTGACCGTCATTGAATATTCTAAGATGGCGCTACCGCATTGAACAAGGTCATGAGTCCGCTGTCTATTTCCATAATCCATGGTGGTTTAAAAAATGGCGCTGCGCAGTTCACACTGTTGAACCACTGACGAAGGGACGCTGTCCCGAAACGCGTTTGTTTGAAAAATAAAAACCGTTGCTGCACCTTTTCGAGCCCGGGAGTGCTGTTTCTTGGTATCCCAACCCGGCTGTGTATGGGGATAGGAGATTGGAGCTTTAATTTAATAACGCGGTACACCGCCGCGTTTTCACGGCACCCGACACGAAGAGTGACCCACGGTTTCGGTGTGTTTGGAGCCTGAATATATATATATATATATATATATATATATATATATATATATATATATATATATATATATATATATATATATATATATATATATATGTTAGACCTGACATCATTGGCGTGAGTCTCCCTTTCATTTTTGACGGATTGCCTCCTCTGTTTTGACATTTTTTTGGTGGTTGTATGTTTTGGGCCCTGTGCCACTGCTAATCAGTGCCACAGTGCAAGTGCTCCCTCTTTTAAATTGATATACTGATTGGATTCCATGATTGGCTTATTTGATCTACTGTCAGCCCCTAGTACAGTGCACCATGTGTGCCCAGGGCTTGTAGAGCAAATGCTGCTGGTGGGCTCGCATCACTGGTTGTGCCACCCACAGAAGCAGCTTGTAAAGTGTTTCTCAGGCCTGCCATTGCAAGGCCTGTGTGTACTCTGTGACTACCATGTCGACTTGACCAGGTGCACCCACTTGCCAGTCCCTAAACCGTCACTTTGCTTCAGATTAGACACCCCTATGGTAGGCCCAAGGGCAGGGTGCATTGTAAGTATAAGGTAGGACATGCTCTGATGTGTGTAGCATGTTCTAGTAGTGAATTACAGCCATTTTTGTTTTTCACTATTGAAGGCTACCTGTTCTCATAGACTAGAATGGCAGTGAAGATTGTTACATCCCAACAATCCTAACTGACTCAGAGAACATGGTAGAAATTCGAGTTTAGTATGCCTGAACTCAGAATAATAAAATACATACTTTAGTAAAGTTTATTTTAATATTCTGTGTTTGCAAATACCACTTTTAGAAAGTAGGTATTTGCTTGCCTAACCCTTTGAGCCCGCCTCTGCTGACTTGTGTATTCCTTGTCTGGGTTTGTGTGTGACAGGGCTGGGGAAATTCCAGGAGACAGTCTGGGACAGCCCAGTGGTGATTAGGGAGATTTACATCCAGATGGGAGGGGGAGAATGCACCTGGGACCTGAATAGGGCTAGGCCTTCCCTCCACAATGCTGGCTCCACCCCCTGTGGCTTGTCTGATGTCTCTGCCCTGCACAGTGAAAGGAGATGGGGAATCCTGTCAACAGAGTACTCCAGAGCTGCATCTTCCCTCCCATGTGCTGGCTCCACCTCCTGTGGGGCATCTGATGTTTCTGCCCTGCACAGTGAAAGGAAGAGAAGAGTCATGTAAACACAGTGCTCAGGACCTGGTTTAAACTAGGCAGAGGCCTCTGTGCCTTCAGAGAACAAAGGATTTTTTGGTATAAATATTGGGACCCAGTCCCACAGACTTTAGATCACTTCTGGAACAAGAAACCTTTCTACCAAGGAGAAGAACCAAGGAAGCTGCCAGTGTGCTGTTTGCTGGGTTGGCCTGCAGTGGTTGCTTCATTGCCAAGGAAAAGGAGAAGGAACTTTGTAAGGACTTTCATCTACAGAATATTCTCCAAGGGCTTGAACTGTGCTTGCCTCCTGCTGAAGTCTCAGGGCCAAAAGACTTCACCTCCAGCTCCCTCCTGAATTTCCTTGCTGGGAATTCTGACTCCAGTCACTTGCGTGCCGCTGGGAGCTGGAAGCGCGACTCATCGAGAAGAAGCGTGTCGCCGCCGCAGCTGAAATCATCGCAACGCCAGAGAAGTGAGAGTTTGTCGCATCTCCCTGGAAGCGTGTGTTCATCGAAGCTGTCTGCTGTCGCATCGCCGGAGAAGCGCGACGCATCGAGAGAGCAATCATCGCATCGCCGGAGAAGCGCATCGCAGGGCCTGTTGGGGCTCCAAAGTACAGAGTCGTCGCAAGGCTGCCAGGGCGTCATCGTCATCGCATCGCCGCAACAAGGGCGCCATCTTCTCGCATCGCAACTGGATCATCGCATCGAATCAAGGCGTCATCTTACGCACCGCAACAGGTCGAGAATCTACGCATCACCTCCGCACCGGTAAGGCTCACGACGAGTCCCCTACTCTGCGCAAGCATTGAGGAAGGACGCAACCGTTCCCCCGGGTCACGGAACCGATGCATCTCCCCTTTTGCGAGCCTTTTGTTCACTTTGCGTGCCGCATCCAAGAACTTTGTGAGAACTTTGTCACATTTACCATCAACTTGAATTAAGAGACATTTATCATCTTTTAAGTAACCTTTAGTATAGTATTGTGGATTTTTGTCGTTTAGGGTCTTGTGTTTAAGTCTATATAAAGAATACTTATTTTTATAAAACCTGTGTTGTGCCCATCTGTAGTGTTATCACTGTATTACTGTGTATATTCACAAATGCTTAACACACTGCCTCTGAGATAAGCCTGTCTGCTCGTGCCAAGCTACCAAGGGGGTGAGCAGGGGTTATTAAAGAGAGTAATCCCCTTGTCCTGACTTAGAAGTAAGGGTCCCTATTTGGACAAAGGTGATAACCATTGCCAACTAGAGACCCCCAGATCTAACAATATATATATATATATATATATATATTTATATATATATATATATATATGCCTATAACTCGGCTGAAAGTACGATCGTCCCTATTTTTAAAAAAGGCGATAGAGGAAGCGCAAAATGGTCCCGACCAATATCCCTCCTCGATTCTACGTTTAAACTAATGGGTAGAATTATGTTGAACAGATTGGAATGTTGGGCAGAGGAGAAAAATATCTTAACAGCAGCCCAATTTGGTTTTAGAAGGGGTATTGGTATGGTTGAGCAGTGCGTCAACCTCGAGATGTAAATAGGGAAATACACAATAGTTCAGGAAGGCCAGCTTCATTTATGTTTTGTTTGACCTTACCAGCACCTTTGATTTAGTGAATCATGCAAAGCTTTGGCAAACGCTGGATGGGATGGGCGCACCCCATGATATAATAAGCGTCTTATCTCAGCTATATGCTCACCTAACATCAAGGATACACTATGGCCCTAACGGGAAATGTACCACACAATTTAAAGTTACCCGTGGAATCAGACATGACTACGTCCTAGCGCTTCTTTTATTTTCACTTTATATTAATAGTATCTACTTTTTTTTACAGAATATAAGGGTGGATGCCCCAGTTATTGGCAAACATACAACCCCAGTTTTACTATATGCAGACGATGCAGTCCTAATCTCGAGGACTGCAAACGTTCTACAAAGTTTGATAAATAACTTTTCAGATTTCATGACTGCAAAAGATCTAAAAATTAACTTGAGTAAAACACTACTTAGGACTTGCGGGAAAAGTAATACCAAGATTAGAAGATATTATGTCGATGGAGTACCCATCGAACAGACATCTACTTTTTCATATCTGGGGCTTCTGTTTAACAGTAATGGATCATGGGATGCACATGTTAATTCATGTAAATTAAAATTTATAAGATCGAGTGAGGCAATTTTTAGATTCTCTCAAAAAGTAGGCAGTAAGCCAGTGAGTGAAATCCTTAAGTTATACGGGAGTAAATGTATAACTGGGGCCATTTATGGTGGAGCATTATGGTGTAGGACAGATATTACTGCACTAAAAACCCTTGAATTTTTTTTTTTATGGAGGGTACTATCGGTACCAAACTCAACGGCTACCCTCATTGCTTGCAAGGAATTAAACGCACCTTATAATGGCGACCTGATCAGTAAGGCTGCGCTCACATTGTGGTTCAGAATATGGTCCAAAGATGAGACGTATTTTACTAAAGACATAATAAAGGACTGCCTCACACTTGATAGATATAGGAAGATACCATGGTTAAAAAATATGCATAGCCTTTTATCTGAGTGCAATGTGATAACTGATCCCCGTGACCCCAACACTATTTTGAATTATACCAAAGGGGAGTTAAAAAAGAGATTACTGGAATCCAGAGAATTTGTAAGAGAGATGGAAGCAAGGAAAAAATCACTTGTTAGTTCTTACTGTGAAGGCCCGATTTCAGCAGGCATCCAGCCATATCTTTTTTTTTTCAAATGTTTTTATTGTTGCATTCGTACATCAAATTCACATGCGGTATCATTACTGCAATAATCAGCATTACAAAACTGGTTCCTGGACAGGATGTATAAAACAATGCAATTTTCATTTTTCTTTCTAAGTTGCTGAACACTAAACCTTATGAGAACTCCCACCCCCCTCCCCTCCCAGCACTTACAGGTCAAACAATTCTTATTCTTACAGACAACGAGCATCAAAGCAAAGCATCATTATTGCTACCTTTGTCAACTTTTCCTACTGTAACAGTGCGTTCGGTGTTGAACCTATTGGTTTCTGCTGCATCCTGTCCTGTAAGTGATCTACGAGTGCAATTCCCATTACCAACATCCTAATATCACACGGTGGATGTGTTGAAGTGTAGGGGCATAAGACAGACACTACCACGCGTGATCACTCTATGTACGACGGGGCGCTGGTTTCGAATTCCAGTAATATCGAGTGCCAGTCTAACGAGATGTGTGTTTTCCTGAGTCCCCTGCGCTCCTCCCTTTGTAGTTCTATTCCTTCTGCCTTTCCCCATCTGAGAACCTCCCCATGCCAGGTGGCGATGTCTGGCGGTGTAGCTGACTTCCATTTCATTGCCACCGTTCTTCTCGCCAGCAGCAAAGCCAGATCTACGAATCTCGTGGCAACACTCCTCTTTTTTTCTGTGTGTCCAAGCCCTAATATTCTATATAACATGGTCCATACGGCCTGCCCGGGGCCACTGCTGCCAGGGCCTCCTGAATCGACGTCCAGTAATATCCAAGTTTAGGACATTCCCAGAACATATTCAAGAGACCTGCGTCATCTGCGTTGCACCTGGGGCAGTTATTCACTAGTTCCGGGAACATAGCATGTAGCCTGTGTGGAGTTAGGTATGCTCTGTGGACTATCATTAATTGAATGAACTTAAATTTTGGGTTCCGCGCCACTCTTTTGGGGTACTGTAGTATCTTTTTCCATTCAGTGTCCCTGAGTGCTCTGCCCACATCAGTTTCCCAGCGGGTCTGGAGGGGCTGTAATGTCACCGCTCTGTCCACCCGTATCCCGTTTGTCAGCCATTTTGTCAGGTGGCTGCCCGACCCCATGAGGTATTGCATTGTGAGCAGCGCATTTGTGACTGGTTCCGTTCCGTCTCTTGCCCAGTGTGTGGAAATGTAATGAGTTAACTGCGCGTGCGTGAGGAATAGCTCTCTCGGTGTGTGATGCAATCTGGTGAAGCCTGCATGTGTCAGTAGGCTTCCTTCCGAGAAAAAATCCCCTACTTGTATCACCCCTGCATCATGCCACGGCTGCAGTTTGCGCTCTGTGAGCATGCCTGACCCCAGTGGGATTCCCAGTAACGGTATCGTGGGTGCGTAATTAGAATTTCTGTTAGTGTATTTCACCGCCACCTTCCATAGTTTAAGCGCCAATTGGAGTAGGGGCGGGGCAATGTCTGGAATCCTAGCCCGCGGGAGCAGCAAGCTGTGTATAACACCTCTTGCTCTATCAGTGTCTGACATATTAAGTTCATGAAGGTTACGTCCCGCCAGCCAGTAGGCCAGCCATTGGAGTTGGCATGCATATGCATATGCGTTCATGTCTGGAACTCCCATTCCCCCCTTGTCCGTCGGCAATTGTAGTTTGGCTATGCTGATGCGTCGCCTGCCCGTGCCCCATACCAACTCCGTAAGCTCCGAGTTTAGGGCCTTAAAGAAGGGGGTTGGTATCAGCAAAGGTATATTGGTGAAATAATATAATAATCTGGGTAGAACCACCATTTTCGAAATCGTGACTCTACCTGCTACAGAAAGTGGTAATGTAGTCCAGAAGCGGATTTGTGCCTTCAAGGCGGTAAGGGCCTTGCCCAGGTTACCCTCTATCATGTCCTGTGGCCATTTGTAGATCTTCCGGCCCTTTATATTTGAACGTCACAGGCTCGACCTTGAAACTATGTGGCGTAAACTGCAAGTGTGAGTCCCCTTGAGTCTCGTGGAAACAGTACCCATAGGATTTATTTTCGTTGATCGTGAGGCCTGATAAGTCTTTGAAATCCTGAAATATTTCTGGAAGTGGGGTCAGTGGGTTTGTTACGTTGTTGAGGAATAACAATATGTCATCTGCATAGGCGGAGATGACATGCTGGGTGCGCAGACATGAGATACCTCTATGAGCTGCCAAAGTGCGTATCTTTACTAACAGGGGTTCTAACGCTATGATGAAGAGTAGGGGTGACAGGGGACAGCCCTGCCTAGTGCCCTTCTTGATGTCAAACTGCTCCGATATACATGCATTAGTTCTGACGCGCGCCGTGGGACCAAAATAAAGTAATTTAATCCATGCTACGTATGCAGGTGGGATGCCGAACTTATCCAGCACTGAGAACATATAGTCCCACCTCAACGAATCAAAGGCCTGTCTGAGGTCCAGGGAGATACACCCCTCCTTTCCTCCATTATTACCAAGTGACATCATTAGCTGACTCAGTCTACGCAAGTTCAGTGCAGTACTCCTCCCTGGTACAAATCCACACTGGTCCGAGTGTATTATCTCTGCAATATATTGAGATAGTCTGGACGCTAACAGTTTACTCAGGATTTTGTAATCCGTATTTAATAAAGACAGTGGCCTGTAGTTCTCTAGCAGTAAGGCGTCCCTACCCGGCTTCAGAAGGGATACTATCATCGCTTGCAGCGTCGTTCCCGGCAATGTGTTACTTGCCAGTGCCTCATTATATAATGTATAAAGTCTTGGAGCTAGGACATCAATGTATGTTAGGTAGAATTCCGCCGGTAGACCGTCAGACCCAGGGGACTTGTTCCGTGGCAACGCCTTGATGGCCTGTCTGATTTCTGGTATCGTCATGGGTTTCGAGAGTTCAGTTTGTTGTGTAGGTGTTAATTGTGGGAGCTGTATGTCCGAAAGGAAATCGTTTAGTTCCTGTTCGTTAAGGGGGACATGCGGGCCATACAATGTAGTGTAATAAGTTTTAAAGACCGTGTTTATATCCAGTTGGGATTGTGTTATCCGCCTACTCGGGTCCCTTATCTCCGTTATGGGGGTGTGCTCAGGGGTATTGCGCGTTAATCGCGCCAGTAGTGGACCCGCTCTGTCCGCTTGCGTGTGCTGTCGGTATGTATATTCCCTATAGTCTATCACACGTAGCTCTAGGAGTTCTGCGTGTTGGATATGTGCCTCCTGGAGTTGGGTGAGATTGCCATCTGTGCCCGCCGCCTCCTCCTCCAATCCTGTCAGACCTCCCTCTACAACCTTAAGCTTGTCTAAAATTTCATGTTTAACCCCCACTCTCTTTCCCATTGTGAATCCCCGTATTGTTACCTTAAACGCATCCCATTCTATTTGTCTAGTGCTAGCCGTGTTTTCGTTATCAGTAAAATACTGGGTGGTGGCATCCGACAGGGCGGAGCGAAAGACCGAGTCTTCCAGTAAGCTGGGTGTCAAACGCCACGTTGGTATCGGGGTAGGGAGCCTTCCCCAACGTAAAGTCAATTCTACTGGGTTGTGGTCTGACAGAGTTTTTCCCATATGGGCCACTGACATTATGGCCTCAGACAATGGACGGGAGCAGAAAATTCGGTCTATCCTAGTATGTAAGTTGTGAGGTGGGGAGTAAAACGTGTATTCTCTATTGGCCGCATTCATCATCCTCCATGTGTCTATCAGGTCCCACCCATCTGCCCAAGCCGCCAGTGCCTCAGCCTGTCTTCTACTTTCCGTGGCGTGTAGTGGGGGTGCGACCTATCAAGTGTGAGATCCAGCACCGCATTGCAGTCTCCACCTACCACCCAACTTTGTGCTACCCAACCTGATAACACCCCACTTACATCTTGGAAGAACTGGGATTGGTCTGAATTTGGCGCATAAATACAACCCAGGACTATATACAGGCCGTCTAGAACCCCTCTCATTAACACAAATCTCCCATCCCTGTCAATCTTTTGCTCCAAAACTCTAAAGGGGACAATATTTCTCATCCAAATGGCTGCACCCCTGGAGAACGCCGAATATTCTGTGGCATACAATTGACCTTTCCATTTCCGCAACATTTTAACACCCTCCCCTCTATTTAGGTGGGTTTCCTGTAGAAACGCTATGGATACTTGCCGCCTATTCAGTTGTGCTAGAACTCTATGCCTTTTGTGTACTGCACCCAACCCTCTCACATTCCAGGTGCAGATTTTGTCATTATTAGGGGTCGACATGGTGAAGAGTGTATTTCACTTTGGACGTTGCCTTGCTTCTCGACAATCCTGCCACGATACAATATGACGTAAGTGCGTAACTTGTACTAAACTCCCCAACTAGAAGGTCCCTCTCTCTAAACTGTGAAGGACCAAACCATCGTACCCAACTGGGGTATAAACTGATCACAGTGGTGCCTATGCCTGGGGGGGTGTGCCCAGCCGATGTCCTGTAGCAGTTATCCACTAAAAGTATCACCTACGTAACATCCCAAAATCAACATATGTCTCGGTAACGGTTCCCACCCTCCGAGTAGGCAGGACAAATTTGTGGCTACATTACCAATCTGCATTCGCAGAGTCATTGTTCACATGTCCGCAGCCATCTGAGCCGTTATGCGCGGGAACAGTTGCACACTTGCGTCCGTGTCCGATGCAGCAGTGCGTGAGCTGGCTTGGCTATTTGTTACCCCATCACAAGTCGCATCGTGTTCTGCCAGCGCGTCAGATGTCAAAACTGCCACTTTAAGGGAAGACCCTGCGGCCTCCCGGTCTCGTCTACTAGGGCGAGAGATCTCCACCTCCATCTCCGTTAGTTGGTCCGTGTGTGATTGTAGGGCGTCCTGGCCGTGCTCTCTCCGTACTCGTCCAACATCCTCTCGGGAATGGGGTGGCATGAGTGATACCTCCATCCAGTCTGTGGCTTCTTCCGGGGTGTCAAAGAAAAGGGTCTTGTGGTCGGGGACCACTCTAAGCCTCGCTGGGAAGAAGAGAGAATATTTTATATTCCGTTCCCGCAATGACCGTTTCACCTCCCAAAAGGATGCGCGAGCCTCTGCACTGTTTGGGTGAAATCCGGGTAGATGGAAATTGTTCTGTTTTCATATTTCAACAGGGCCTTCTCTCTTGCGACTTTCAGTATCACATCCCGGTCTCTGTAGTGCAAAAGTTTTGCTATTAATGGACGAGGAAGGGCGCCCGGCTTCGGTGGCCTAGGGGGTACTCTGTGCGCCCTTTCTATACTGTACATCGGGGTGAGTTCCTCAGGGTTTATAATCGTCTTCAGCCAGTCTTCCACAAAGCTGGTCGGGTTGGTCCCCTCGCTACGTTCCGGTACACCTGTAATGCGTATATTGTTGCGATGGGAGCGCCTTTCCGCGTTGTCCTCTCTGTCCCTTAAACCCTTGATTTGTTTCTCCAGTACCTCCAGTTGTGTGGAGTGGGCAGTCTGTTGGGGGATCAGGTCAGCCAGTGCGAGTTTATGTTCTGCCACTTTTTCTGACAGCTTTTTATGGTCATCTTTCAGCAGTGAGAGTCCTGTGGACATCGTGTCCATTCTGGATTCAAGGGCTTCTCTGGATGCCCTAATTTCCGTTAGTATAAGGTCCAGTTTGGCGTCCTGTGCCCCATGCCCGTCGGTGGTATGATGTCTTCAGTGGAGGAGGCCAGGGGATCCTCCGAGCCAGAGGAGGGGACCATCGTGTGGGGTGCCGGGTCAGTGCGGCGGGGACCGTTGCGCACCATTGCGCGGTTTATCTGCTCGCTTTATGGAAAAAACACAGTGCTGCGTGCGAACGTCAGTCCCCTGCATGTGGATCCGCTGTGCACTCACCCGTTGGGATCTGGGGTCAGGGCAGTCCCACCACTCGCCTCAGATCTATGTGCCGCTGTGTCAGTTGGAGTGCTCAGCCCCTCTCAGTGGTCCCAGTGGCGCTCAGGATTGTTAAAATTGCAAGAACCAGAAGATTTCTGCCCCCCCCTCACCTCCGTGGCGTGTGTGCAGTCTCGTAGTGCCTACCGCAGTGGTTCAGGCCCTTTGTGTCTCAGGAGGGTAGGTGCTCCACGCTCCATATAAACCAGCCCGGAGCGAGGGCAGTACCCAGGGTGATTGCCGGGCGCCAGTCGCGGGATATGCGGCGTATGCAGGTGTTTCTCCGGGCTGCCCCTCAGGCTTCTTACCCCTCACTGTCGTCTCTAGCGCAACGGCGCCACCCCGTAATGGCCGCCGCCGCTGTCTGTGGGCGTGTCTTGTCCGGGCGGGTTCCCGCAGCCCTGCCGCTTCCACCGGCGTCTTAGGCTCCCTCCGGGAAGCCTCCTTGCCGCACCCAGTCCACCACGTAGTGGGCCCTTGATTTACCTCTGCCCAGTGAACATGCGGGAAGGCGAGGCGGTACGCCCCGATCCACCGCCGCTGCCTGTCTCAAGCTCCCGGGCGTCTTCGACTCCGCGTTGGGCCGCCGACTTTCGGTCTCCCTGGGCTAGCAGACACAAAGGGACGCGGGGCGAGGGACACAAACCCCGCGGAATGGCAATGAGAGCCTCCGTCAGGAGTCTTGCAGGTAGCGGTGGGAGTGTCTTCGCGTCTGCCGGAGGCGGCTCACTTCCGGTCCGTCGCTGGTTGTACTGTGGGTCGGGGTCGCTTTCTTGCATACGGCCCCGTGTACGCCTCAGAGCAATGTCGATTCCAAGTAGGTCCCGGACCTCAGGACTTCTCCCTTTGCTTGCCGAGAGGTACTCCTCGCCCAGTAAGCTCAGGGGAGGGGGTATTTAGCACCGAGATAACAGGATAAATGCCAGAAATGGGGTTTTTTAGACGGAGCGAGATCGGCTCACGTCCTACATGGTCGGCTGCTAGCCACGCCCCCCCGGCATCCAGCCATATCTAATAGCAATAGGAAATCCACAACATAGAGATTTCCTAACTAGGCTAAGGCTGAGCACTCTGCACTTTCAGGTCGCTTTCCCCAAGATGGGCAAGTGGGGCTAATCTACCCAAATGCCCGTGCGACAGTAAAACGCCCCAGTCACCTTGCACTTTTTACTTTTTTGTACATTTTACAGGGACATCAGAAATGCAATTTACGGCCTCTATTGATAACAGATTGTTTACGTACAAATCTGCCTTTTATCATATATGTAATTTGGAAAATGTAATAACATGCAATAGTGTTATTCTTTTATTATAATTGGCCTTAAAGAGAAGAAAAGCCCTTTTATATTTGGAATTGTTGAGTTATGAAATTGAATAGCTACTCATCCTGATTAAATTGCATGCATTTTCCTATCATCTTACCTTTTGGATAGTTCTGTGATGTCAAGTAATAACAATAATCTTGTCTTGTTTGAATTTCTTTCTAAATGTTTTGTGTACGGAATACGCTATTTTTAAACTTTACAGATGAAATTAATTTTATGAAGTGTTTATTATGATGAATTGTTTTTATGTAGCACGCTTTTATGGATATACTAGCAGCCCGTCCCGACGTTGTCCGGGAGCAATCAGGCTTCTGGGCCCCCGCCCGCCCCGACGTTGTCTCAGGCTTCAGGGCCCCCGCCCGCCCCGACGTTATCCGTGGGTCCCCCGGTGCGCACCCGCCACTTTCAAGGCGCCCAATGAGCCGCACACGGGCCGCTTAACCTACCTCAGTCGCCGCTCCTCCCCGCCTGTCCGCCGCTCCTCACCGCCTGTCCGCCGCTCCTCCCCGCTCTCATGTCCGCCGCTCCTCCTCGCGCTCCTGTATGCCGCTCCTCCCCGCGCTCCTGATGTCAGCACGCACGTCGCGGCCGGCGCTACTTCCAAGGGACTACTTTTTTTTAATCATACATATTTTAAAGAACGTATATTTTATTTTTTTATATAGCCTATGTCCATCTGCAGACCCTGACAATTACAACGATGTATCGGGTGTTTGGATTGGTGCTGTGGTTCCTGAGTTTACCCGCCTCAAAGGTTCAAAGTTCTTTCTTTATAATAGTAGTATAGATATATATATATATATATATATATATATATATATATATATATATATATATTCTCGCTCCAAGATTCCAGCGGTACTCCCCGCAAAGAAGACAAGCACTCAGGGTGGCGAGCTCAAAAGATTTATTAGAGAGCTCACGGTGTCCAGACGCGTTTCGGCATTCGTCTTTGTCGATGGTAACATGGCGGTGCCGAAACGGCTGTTTTTTATGTTTATTTCATCATGGACATTGTTAACGGACAGCAGATTAATTCATAGTCGCCATCTTGGAACATGCAAATGATCACATTTCATTAAATTAAAAGCATGAAAAACGGTTAAAGTTGGCTTGTAATTTACATTATGTACATTGTTTGGTCTCTCAATACATATCGCATTGCCCTTTACGAGATCAAAATAACATTCTAGCCCACAGATGGGCCCTTAGGAAGTTTCTCCACTATTACCATTATGCCTTATACCGCCCTGGATGGGCATACGCCATGTCAACCTCTATCTGATCCTGTCCCTCGGTGGTCACACTCTGTCCGTAGTCAATAATCCATGTCGTAACCATCTACTGCTAACCTAAGTTCATTATTCACACATCCTTCTCACAGCTACCTAGTCTCCCAAATGTACAGCCAATTCCTCATGCATATTGAGACCTCCCGGTGTCTTTGTTTGGAGGTCGATTATGTACCTCGATTCCAACCTCCTAAGGGTCATAAGCCTGTCCCCCCCCCTGGGGTTGATAGGTACATGATCTAAACAGAAATAAGTCAACAGATCCCTGTCTCCCTTATGTAAATTCTTAAAGTGTCGTGCCACGGGGTACGTCATATCACCGTTGGCTATCGCCCTGGCATGTTCCAACACCCTAATCTTCGCTTGATGGATGGTGCTTCCTACGTACTTCAACCCACATGGGCACTGCAGGCAGTACACCGTGTAGGGAGTGGTACAAGATAGGAATTTGCTTATTGCTTTCGGTTTTTCTATCCCTGGTATCTTGTAAGTAGCAACTTTCTTGCTTCTTTCACAGGCTTTACATTTATTACAGGGGTGAAAACCTTTAACATCATTTGCGAAACCTTTCTGTTCCTTCTTCTTATAGCTACATGTGAGGCTGTCTCTGAGTGACCTGGCTTTTCGGAACGTGAGAAGGGGTCTCCTTGGAATCTCCATTCCAATGATAGGGTCCATCTGTAGCAGGCCCCAATGTTTCCTGATAATCTGCCTGAGTCTTGTAGCATCCTTTGAGTATGTTGTGATCATTCTAAAACCCAAATTTTTTTCTTCTTTCTTATTTTCCTGAGTTTGGGGTTCTAACAATTTCTCCCTTTTCAGATGGTCTACTCTGTTTGTAGCTCCTCTCAAAGTCTGTGTATTGTATCCCCGATTCCCAAATCTCCTTATGCACTCCCCCGCATCTTTTTGGAAGTCTATCTCCCGTGTGTTGTTTCTCTTTATACGGAGTAGCTCCCCATAGGGGATGCTGTTGATCAGCCTTGGAGGATGCCCACTGCGGGCATGTAAGATCGAATTGCCCGCAGTGGGTTTCCGGTACAGTTTGGTACATATCTTGTTCTCAACCACTGTTACCTCCAAGTCTAGGAAGTTAACTGATTGAGTACTCATTTCCACTGTGAATTCCAAGTTATAACCGTTGTCGTTGAGAGCTCTCACATATTCTTCCGCACTCTCTCTCGGACCTCTCCAAATAATGAAGAGGTCGTCGATATATCTGTGCCAGGTGACTATTCTCTCAGTCCAGACCCCTTTCTCTGCTGCCCAGGCCACCTGCTCCTCCCACCTGCCCACGAATAAATTTGCGTAGCTGGGGGCGAAGCAGGTTCCCATCGCAGTCCCTGCCACTTGTTGAAAGTGTTGGTCCTCAAAGATAAAGATGTTATTATATAAACAGAATCTCAGGAATTCTAACAACATATTGTTGTGTTCGGTGTACTTTGCTTCTCTGTTACCCAGATAGTATTTTATCGCCTCCAGGCCTTGGAGATGTGCAATACTGGTGTACAAGCTCGTGATATCCATTGCTATTATCAGGTCTCCCTCTCTCCAATTTATCTTCTCTAGCTTCCCCAGGAAATCTTTCGTGTCCTTAGTATACGACCTTAAATTGACCACAAACTTAGATAGAAAGTGATCAATGTAGATCGAAATATTCTCCGCCAGGCTACCTATAGAAGACACAATAGGTCTGCCTGGTGGACTGAGAGCATTCTTGTGTACTTTGGGTAGGTGATAGAAACAGGGAGTGATCGGATTCAATTTTCTCAAAAATAAATATTCTTCCGTTTCTAACATCCCCTTCTCATACCACCTCTTCAACATTTCATGACAGTCCCCAATACTTTTTTCATACACATTTTTCTTAACCCTAATATAGGACTCGATACTGTTCAATTGCCTCAGTGCCTCTTTATTGTAGGCCTCCACTGTTTGCAGAACAATATTCCCCCCTTTGTCAGAAGGTTTCAAAATTATTTTAGGGTCACTCATCAGATCTTCAATTGCCTTATATTGTTCTTTCGTGAAGTTACATTCAGTTTTGCTTCTATTGTCACAGTCACGCATATTCATTAGGTCCTTCGTGACCCTTTCTACAAAAGTGTCAACAATGTCATTTGGCATTTGAGGAACAAAAATGGATACTGGCCTGAAGCTCGTTGGGGCACTGCTTTGTTCAATCCCTGCAAACCCAGCTGGACTCGCTTCTACCACCGATTCCCTCCGTAGATCTTCCAGGACCTGTACTGCAGGTACATCCCGTGCTGCCAAAGTGTCTGTGTCAAGAGCAACCTTCCTCTTGTCACGCCCATCCAGCTTTTTGGGGCGTAATTTGAAAAACTTTCGTAACTTTAGTTTTCGGGCAAATTTAAAAAGCTCAATCCGCGTTTGCGTGTATTCAATTCTTTTCTTGGGGCAAAAGGTCAGTCCCAACTTTAGTACTACTTTCTCAGTCTCTGTAGAACACGTGGCGTCAAGTTGATGATCGTTAAGTTATCAGATGTATTGTCGCTCACCGTCGCCTGTTGTACTTCTTCTTGCTCCTGGTCACAATCGGGGAACCTATTCCTTCTGTTCCCATACCCCCCTCTCCTGGTTTTCCTCCTTTTCTTGGTTCAGGGGGTTTCCCCCTTCCGTTGTTTTGCCATGACTGCCGGATTGCTTGAAACTCGTCCTGAAAAATCCCTTGCTTTCTCCCTCCGCTCCTTTCTTGTTGTTGATTCTCCTCGTCCGATTGTTCTGATACGTTTGCCTCCGATTCACTCGTTTCCGGTTCTGCAGCTGCCTGTATCATCGTTTTATTACGCAGTGCTTTTCTCGGTGCATCGTACTTCTTAGCGAAAGTCAGTATCCTCCCTGATGCATAATCGCGTTCGTCCCGTTCAAATTTTTCTTGTTTGCGTGTGCGAATTTTCGCTTCATACATTTTGAGACGTTTCTTCATTCCTTCCCTTAGGTTATCCTGCTTCGCGGCATCAGTGTCCAAACTAATTTCGCTTTCAAGTTTCGCGATCATTTCTTGCACCTTTTTATGATCACTCCAGGTAAACTCGATCAATATCATCAACATCCCTTTACTCGAATGTGCTGTATGTTCCGACCATTTCTCAAGGAGGAGCGGGTCCGGGTTCTCGTAGGCGGGAACTGTGTATATTCTGAGCCCGCGTGGGACTCTCTCAACTTCTACATACTTCTCTAACGATGTTCCTTCCCACCACTTACGGATTTCACGCTTATAGAGACGCTCCAAAGCGCTCAGGGTGGCGAGCTCAAAAGATTTATTACAGAGCTCACGGTGTCCAGACGCGTTTCGGCATTCGCCTTTGTCGATGGTAACATGGCGGTGCCGAAACATAACATTCTAGCCCACTCTGATCTCGTAAAGGGCAATACGATATGTATTGAGAGACCAAACAATGTACATAATGTAAATTACAAGCCAACTTTAACCGTTTTTCATGCTTTTAATTTAATGAAATGTGATCATTTGCATGTTCCAAGATGGCGACTATGAATTAATCTGCTGTCCGTTAACAATGTCCATGATGAAATAAACATAAAAAACGGCAGTTTCGGCACCGCCATGTTACCATCGACAAAGGCGAATGCCGAAACGCGCCTGGACACCGTGAGCTCTCTAATAAATCTTTTGAGCTCGCCACCCTGAGTGCTTGTCTTCTTTGCGGGGAGTACCGCTGGAATCTTGGAGCGAGAATATTGCGGAGGGCACCATCCGCTGGGGAGCACCCGCCCGTGAGTGCAAGGACTCGGTGCAATCTTGGAGCAGTGATGTTTATCTCCATGCACAGCGTGAGCGAATATGGAATCGAATAGGGAGACGACAACGCAAGGGAAGCGACGGTCTCAACGACTCCATATCGTGAGTAGGGCGAGGTGGCTGAATCTCCCGGATACAAACTTTGGAGATAACCGGTGTTAAGTAATACACGAAAATGTACTGTGACGTGGATCGTGACGAAACGGCCTTGGAAGTGTTTATAAAGAAGATACCATCGACTGGGGGAGGTCTACCCCGAGAGAATAAAGAGAAACCCAGTACCCTGACGAGCCAGTTTTTGGCTTTGGAGCGTCTCTATGAGCGCGAAATCCGTAAGTGGTGGGAAGGAACATCGTTGCAGAACTATGTAGAAGTTGAGAGAGTCCCACGCGGGCTCAGAATATACACAGTTCCCGCCTACGAGAACCCGGACCCGCTCCTCCTTGAGAAATGGTCGGAACATACAGCACATTCGAGTAAAGGGATGTTGATGATATTGATCGAGTTTGCCTGGAGTGATCATAAAAAGGTGCAAGAAATGATCGCGAAACTTGAAAGCAAAATTAGTTTGGACACTGATGCCGCGAAGCAGGATAACCTAAGGGAAGGAATGAAGAAACGTCTCAAAATGTATGAAGGGAAAATTCACACACGCAAACAAGAAAAATTTGAACGGGACGAACGCGATTATGCATCAGGGAGGATACTGACTTTCGCTAAGAAGTACGATGCACCGAGAAAAGCACTGCGTAATAAAACGATGATACAGGCAGCTGCAGAACCGGAAACGAGTGAATCGGAGGCAAACGTATCAGAACAATCGGATGAGGAGAATCAACAACAAGAAAGGAGCGGAGGGAGAAAGCAAGGGATTTTTCAGGACGAGTTTCAAGTAATCCGGCAGTCATGGCAAAACAATGGAAGGGGGAAACCCCCGGAACCAAGAAAAGGAGGAAAACCAGGAGAGGGGGGTATGGGAATAGAAGGAATAGGTTCCCCGATTGTGACCAGGAGCAAGAAGAAGTACAACAGGCGACGGTGAGCGACAATACATCTGATAACTTAACGATCATCAACTTGACGCCACGTGTTCTTACAGAGACTGAGAAAGTAGTACTAAAGTTGGGACTGACCTTTTGCCCCAAGAAAAGAATTGAATACACGCAAATGCGGATTGATCTTTTTAAATTTGCCCGAAAACTAAAGTTACGAAAGTTTTTCAAATTACGACCCAAAAAGCTGGATGGGCGTGACAAGAGGAAGGTTGCTCTTGACACAGACACTTTGGCAGCACGGGATGTACCTGCAGTACAGGTCCTGGAAGATCTACGGAGGGAATCGGTGGTAGAAGCGAGTCCAGCTGTGTTTGCAGGGATTGAACAAAGAAGTGCCCCAACGAGCTTCAGGCCAGTATCCACTTTTGTTCCTCAAATGCCAAATGACATTGCTGACACTTTTGTAGAAAGGGTCACGAAGGACCTAATGAATATGCGTGACTGTGACAATAGAAGCAAAACTGAATGTAACTTCACGAAAGAACAATATAAGGCAATTGAAGATCTGATGAGTGACCCTAAAATAATTTTGAAACCTTCTGAAAAAGGGGGGAATATTGTTGGGACTGTCATGAAATGTTGAAGAGGTGGTATGAGAAGGGGATGTTAGAAACGGAAGAATATTTATTTTTGAGAAAATTGAATCCGATCACTCCCTGTTTCTATCACCTACCCAAAGTACACAAGAATGCTCTCAGTCCACCAGGCAGACCTATTGTGTCTTCTATAGGTAGCCTGGCGGAGAATATTTCGATCTACAATGATCACTTTCTATCTAAGTTTGTGGTCAATTTAAGGTCGTATACTAAGGACACGAAAGATTTCCTGGGGAAGCTAGAGAAGATAAATTGGAGAGAGGAAGACCTGATGATAGCAATGGATATCACAAGCTTGTACACCAGTATTGCACATCTCCAAGGCCTGGAGGCGATAAAATACTATCTGGGTAACAGAGAAGCAAAGTACACCGAACACAACAATATGTTGTTAGAATTCCTGAGATTCTGTTTATATAATAACATCTTTATCTTTGAGGACCAACACTTTCAACAAGTGGCAGGGACTGCGATGGGAACCTGCTTCGCCCCCAGCTACGCGAATTTATTCGTGGGCTGGTGGGAGGAGCAGGTGGCCTGGGCAGCAGAGAAAGGGGTCTGGACTGAGAGAATAGTCACCTGGCACAGATATATCGACGACCTCTTCATTATTTGGAGAGGTCCGAGAGAGAGTGCGGAAGAATATGTGAGAGCTCTCAACGACAACGGTTATAACTTGGAATTCACGGTGGAAATGAGTACTCAATCAGTTAACTTCCTAGACTTGGAAATAACAGTGGTTGAGAACAAGATATGTACCAAACTGTACCGGAAACCCACTGCGGGCAATTCGATCTTACATGCCCGCAGTGGGCATCCTCCAAGGCTGATCAACAGCATCCCCTATGGGGAGCTACTCCGTATAAAGAGAAACAACACACGGGAGATAGACTTCCAAAAAGATGCGGGGGAGTGCATAAGGAGATTTGGGAATCGGGGATACAATACACAGACTTTGAGAGGAGCTACAAACAGAGTAGACCATCTGAAAAGGGAGAAATTGTTAGAACCCCGAACTCAGGAAAATAAGAAAGAAGAAAAAAATGTGGGTTTTAGAATGATCACCACATACTCTAAGGATGCTACAAGACTCAGGCAGATATTCAGGAAACATTGGGGCCTGCTACAGATGGACCCTATCATTGGAATGGAGATTCCAAGGAGACCCCTTCTCACGTTCCGAAAAGCCAGGTCACTCAGAGACAGCCTCACATGTAGCTATAAGAAGAAGGAACAGAAAGGTTTCGCAAAGGATGTTAAAGGTTTTCACCCCTGTAATAAATGTAAAGCCTGTGAAATAAGCAAGAAAGTTGCTACTTACAAGATACCAGGGATAGAAAAACCGAAAGCAATAAGCAAATTCCTAACTTGTACCACTCCCTACACGGTGTACTGCCTGCAGTGCCCGTGTGGGTTGAAGTACGTAGGAAGCACCATCCATCAAGCGAAGATTAGGGTGTTGGAACATGCCAGGGCGATAGCCAACGGTGATATGACGTACCCCGTGGCACGACACTTTAAGAATTTACATAAGGGAGACAGGGATCTGTTGACTTATTTCTGTTTAGATCATGTACCTATCAACCCCAGGGGGGGGGACAGGCTTGTGACCTTAGGAGGTTGGAATCGAGGTACATAATCGACCTCCAAACAAAGACACCGGGAGGTCTCAATATGCATGAGGAATTGGCTGTACATTTGGGAGACTAGGTAGTTGTGAGAAGGATGTGTGAATAATGAACTTAGGTTAGCAGTAGATGGTTACGACATGGATTATTGACTACGGACAGAGTGTGACCACCGAGGGACAGGATCAGATAGAGGTTGACATGGCGTATGCCCATCCAGGGCGGTAAAAGGCATAATGATAATAGTGGAGATACTTCCTAAGGGCCCATCTGTGGGCTAGAATGTTATTTTGATCTCGTAAAGGGCAATACGATATGTATTGAGAGACCAAACAATGTACATAATGTAAATTACAAGCCAACTTTAACCGTTTTTCATGCTTTTAATTTAATGAAATGTGATCATTTGCATGTTCCAAGATGGCGACTATGAATTAATCTGCTGTCCGTTAACAATGTCCATGATGAAATAAACATAAAAAACGGCAGTTTCGGCACCGCCATGTTACCATCGACAAAGGCGAATGCCGAAACGCGTCTGGACACCGTGAGCTCTCTAATAAATCTTTTGAGCTCGCCACCCTGAGTGCTTGTCTTCTTTGCGGGGAGTACCGCTGGAATCTTGGAGCGAGAATATTGCGGAGGGCACCATCTGCTGGGGAGCACCCGCCCGTGAGTGCAAGGACTCGGTGCAATCTTGGAGCAGTGATATATATATATATATATATATATATATATATATATATATATATATATATATATATATATATATATATATATATATATATATATATATAAAGTCTAAACAGGAAGCCTCAAATTAAAGCAAAGCCACACGATGTTCAGATCAGCATGTTTATTTGCATCCATTTCACTGCTCGCTCCTTGACAGCTTTCAGAGCAATCTTTGAACATGTAAAGCCTGACGCGTTTCAGGAAATAATCCTTTCTTCAGAGGCATTGTTCACGAAGGGCTGGAAGAGCAGTTTTTGGCCGCGTCTGCTCATATAATCACTGGCACCTGCCACAGTGGGCGTGGCTAAATCGCAAAGCCTTCTGTGCCTTGTAGTACGCTGGCCCTCTTCCCACAGTGGGGCCACTCAACAGTCCTTGCAATTTGAACCAAGTATTCACCAAGTGGAGTAAAGTAAAGCGCTGTAAGCCCTCAGATTGCGCTTTGCAGCAGTGAATTCGTGCTCAAGGCAGCACCACCTGCATTGGAGCTGCTCTTGTCTTCGTTCCGTCTTTGCAAGCCCCTTCTCAGAGCCTGCACGAACCCTTCTTAAGGTGGGTCTCGCTTCTCGACTGGGCAAACAGCCGATATCCATATAGTCTAAACAGGAAGCCCTAAATTAAAGCAAAGCCACACGAAGTTCAGATCAGCACGTTTATTTGCATCCATTTCACTGCTCGCTCCTTGACAGCTTTCAGAGCAATCTGCGGCCGGCGCTACTTCCAAGGGACTACTATTTTTTTAATCGTAAATATTTTAAAGAACGTATATATATTTTTTTTTATATAGCCTATGTCCATCTGCAGACCCTGACAATTACAACGATGTATCGGGTGTTTGGATTGGTGCTGTGGTTCCTGAGTTTACCCGCCTCAAAGGTTCAAAGTTCTCTCTTTATAATAGTAGTATAGATTGTGTATATTCCGAAAAAGCTGATTTGATTTGATATATATATATGGACATCCCGATTAGTCCACAAGTAACTTTTAAGAGAACTAAATCCCTAAAGGACCTCTTAGTGCACAGCCATCTAGACGCACCGAAATCGAGAACAAACACTGTAGCAGACATGAAAGGCTTTTTTCCTTGCGGCAAATGCAAGGCCTGTGCTTACAGCAAAAGAGTCTTAGGTTATGAAATTCCGGGCCTGAAGGACCGTATACTAATCAACTCATTCATTACTTGTCAGACACCATACGTAGTGTACTGTCTGCTATGCCCCTGTAAGCTTAGGTATATAGGGAGCACCATTAAGAGTGTCAAACTGAGGGTCCTTGAGCACATGCGTGCGATAGCAAATAGGGACATGACATCACCGGTGGCCAAACACTTTGCCATCAAACATCGCAGTGACAGGGATGCGTTACAATATTTTGGGTTGGACCAGATAGCAGATCATGAAAGGGGCGGCAACAGATTACTTAAACTCAGACCCTTGGAATCCAGGTACATTATCGACCTGCAAACCAAAATTCCTAAGGGCCTTAACAGCGGGGAAGAACTGGCCATACATTTAGGCAAATGAACCCGTTAATACATGTCCACGACCACCGATAAATTCTTGAGGGAATCATGCTGCCTTTGGCACTATGTAGAGGTAATTTGGCGGTTTCTGGTTTCAGAAACCGCCTCAGCCGATCCACGGCAAGATTGAGTAGGAAGGTGCTGCCAAATAAGCGAACAAACCTAGTTCCCCTAAGCCAACGCCAAACAAAGAGACATGTGCTGCATGAGTAAGACGATATCGTCTAAGACTTTTAAAAGCTTATTTGAAATTTGAATCAAAATGTAAATATCATCTTTGAATTCCAATAATGTTTACTCAATTTGCAATTGCTTATACAAAGTTTAATGAAGCTGTCTTTGGTATTTTCGTTTGGTTTGTGGGGATGGCCGATTCACAGCATAATGAAATGTTACAGAAATGTTTGAATCATTGCTTGAAAGCGCGAATAATATCGTACATAAATGAATTTCTGTTTGTTTTGCACTTTCCAATATGACGCCCATGTGTATGTACACTGAGGAGTCCTACCTCGCTCTCTCACGAAATCGCATACTGCACTTTAAAAATGGCTCCTGTGCAACACTCGTGTTGTGTGGAAAAGTAAATTTTGCCATGTTCTGTGTCCCTACGTGTTCACCATCCTATGTTATGTGTGCATGATTAATATGCATATGTATTTCCCCATGATCGATTAAAGACGCAATTACAGTTGTGTCCATCTCTAGTATGTCAGTTTCCAGTTCTCGTGAATACTATGAATATCAGGCCTATGTAAAGTTACGTTGCCACGTTTCCCAGTGTGCACGTTATTTCATTGAAAAGTCCCCGTTTCTAGGCCTCAAAAGGGCCCGGACACCAGATTCAGCTCCTGTCTCCTGAACCCTCGCTGAGGAGCGATACAGCCCCCACCTGTATCCTCGACCCTTCACTTACTTCCTGCCCCACAGTGCCCGGCTCGGCCTGGCTCTGCCTGTTAGTCTGCCAAGAGTATGTTATGATTCTAGTTATCAGTCCAACCCTCCTTCTCTGCATTCCTAAGCTACTGAATCGCATCAATAGTTTCCGTCATTGTCTAGCCTTTACGTCTCCATGTAAGGGAAATACTGTATTTAATGGTCATTTAATATTCCTCAGCACGCACTACATGTAGAATAATGCATGCTCCAGTCTTAGAGTCTGTTAGCCTCTCCCCTCCTGACTCTTAGTTTATATCAACATGTCCTCTAAACATTAGATACTAGATAGGGTTTAGGTACATGTCGCCCTGACTCTCCAGACTTCAGTCTCTACTCCTAGCGCAGAGTTCATAGCCCCCAGCTTCTCCTAGTAACACGTCATTGTCAGTTTGCGCGCACAATTAGGTTAGAGGTCCCGGCTCCTTAGGTAGCCCCCTCCATGTTTCCGCCCCATTTATGACATATTCTGTTACGTTTACATCACATGTCCATGTATACGCCTCCTGTTACACCTACTTTCACCCTTATCTTTCGCGACTGCTATTGACCACACCCACTGCTCCGCCTATCGTATGTATTGTAATGCAACTGTTTTAGTATATATGCTTGTGTACTGTTATTAAAGTTAGCGCGCTCATTCCCTGTCCCCCCTGCAGGGCCCTGCCATCCTGTTCCCGTGCAGGTTGTCCTGTTCCTGTCCTTTATGCTGTATTAAACCTGCAAACTCCTACTACCTCGAATCTTGACTCTTATTTATTGAGCTATCTGTTATTGCTATGTCCAGTCAAACCTAGATCCGGTATTATTTATTTATATACCACATAATGGCGCCCGAATAGGGACTTGCCCTTTCCCCACGCGCCGGCGAAGCCACGTATGCCCCCTGACCCTCTGCAGCCGTGACGGAACCATACCGTGCACGTGCAGATATTTCTGCTTCAAGTATCCCTCAGGCCTACGGAGGAGACGGAGGTTGCGGTCCAGCATCCAGACGAGGCGGTGGAGGAACGCGGCGAGTCCCGACCAGAGCCCAAGCCGAGAGTCCAAGGTCCGAGGTATCCGGAGGCCCACCCGTAACTGAAGTCCGAAGTTCGTCCGTCCGGCGTCAAAGCAGTCCAGTCCAGTCCGAGGCCTTCCGTTCTTGCTGCCCGGTGAGTACCGTTGCTGGGGTAGTATCTAGACAGGGTCAATCTAATTGTCTCTGGTCCGTGGGTTTTGGTGGTACACAGACCCAAAACGAAGTGTCCACTTCGGTGGATGCGGGTCCTGACGTGTCTCTTTATGAGACCGGTAAGTTTCGTACTGTTTTAGCAGTGCATCTAGTTTCTGTTCTAGTCAGTTCTGTTCTCGAGGAAATTCATGTATTCAGTATTCCAGGTGGTATTCTGTTCGAACTGTTATTTTAAATGTTCTTCATGTATTTTAATGTCGTGGTATGAAAGTGGTGTAATTATCGTGTTCATTTTGTATTGTATTGTGTCTAGATTACAGTTCAGTCATGCCCCTATTTTCTAAATTACGTCAGTTAAAAACTAGAAAAGGTCTGTTAGAAGCAGCAGTTCCTGTCCCGCCTAGGGACAGTCCAGGTAATTTTATGTATCAGAAGCATGGCATAAGTGCCATATTATATCTAGATTTATGGGTGGAGTACACCAAAGAGTTAGAAGAAAAGTATAGATGGCCTGTATCAGGCACATGGGATGCCGAGTGCATCATGCGAGTAGAAGAAGCATTATGGAAAAAGAAAGCCAGACAGTCACAGAAAGATGCCATCGAGTTATGGCGCAAAGAATCTCATAAAAGAACCGAAAAAGAAATCAGAAAGTCAGAATTAAGTAGAGAATCCTTAGAACGAGCCCAAGAAAGGGAACTAATCGAGATAGGTGAACGAGTTAAAACCGAACAGTCAGACAGACAGAGGAATGCCCTTATTAAGGGTATGTATCCTCTTCTTGCCGAGGGCTTGCCAAAAGCGACCCCGGAGGCATCCAGTAATTTTCCGCCACCATTAGTTCCGACCAAGCTACGTCACAAACCGACCGCAGCTGATATTTTCATTTCGTCCTATTTGGACGACACGGTTCCAGAATATGCAAATCCTGTTCCGCCAGCTCCTGTAAATAATGCCATTCCTGCTCCTCCAGTCACCGGAGTACCTGTTACGGTACCCCCGGTCCAGTCCACATTACAATTTCCCGCCGCGCCAGCACGAAGAGTATCAGTCGACGATTCCAGTATAGGGGCCGCAGGAGGAGGTCCTCCTGGTACCCCGCCACCACACCAACGAGTAACGATAGTCGAGTTACATGAAAGTGCGTTACAGCGTACGCCCAAATATAAGTCCGTTGCAGAAATCCGACGAGCTCTTACTGAATGCCGCTATGATCCAGTTGCAGGTGATGATAGTACAGTTATATATTCCATCCGTGTAAGACGGGTGACCGGGTATTTGGACACCCTACCGAATATGAAAGAAGATCTAGACAGAATATATCGTTTCATCCGTACAGGGAATGATCCAGAAAGCATTGGTGAAGCCATGTCTCAAAGGAAAGCTGAGATCCAGCTCATGATATTAAAGTTTCTGATTAATTGTTTAATAAGGGAACAAGATTATCCGACCAAAGATCCGGCCGAAATGAGAATCCTGACAAGGTGGAGTGATAATATAGCCGAGGGTAAACACAGAACTATCAGTAGTATAGAGAGTATGTACAAGAGAATTCGTAAGGAAATAATAAAGTTACATGAACAACGTAAAGCAGCACAAGTAAGCGAGAAAGAAAATGACTCTTCTACTGAAGAGGTAGAGGACGAGAATCCCGCCAGAATAGCGTATGTAGGTAGAACTAGACTTTCCGACCGACATTCACGTCTAGACTACAAGAAAACTGTTCCTCATCCAGCACCAGAACAAAGTTCCCTAGAACAAGTATTTCAAGCTACCGATCACATTCTGAAATCACGAATCGGTTATAGTGAGTTAAGTACTATGCATGAACAAGAACTAGCCCGATCAGCAGTCCGATGGATTACTGATTCTACCACTTTTCCAGATGAAATAGTGGCACAAATGTTTCTGAAACTGCCCCCAGCCGAGCAACGACTGGTGGGTATGTATATGATCCAGCACCTCATTACTCTGTATGAGGGTCAACATTCTGATCCAGGTCCGTTACACGATGTCCTGAACGAGTTACTCCAGTATAGATGGAAAGGTCTAGGTACCGATTTAATTAGTGTTATTCTAGAACAGCGCCACAAATATAGAACGTTCCTGAACCCGCATTTTGTTCATGTCTCACCTCCAGAAAGTAAACCCTTTTATATAGACAGACAGAATCCGTTACGAGAAGTACACCCAGTTAGGACAGCGGATGGTGAAATGCAACGAGTGTTTGTTTACACTCCGATTACAAAGATGGAACTCTTAGAGATGAAGAAACTAATTCCCTGTCATGACAAAGATCCAGCAGGGTTCCACCGAGAATTAAAAGACATGCTCCGTATGGGAGAATACACGTATCCAGATATAATTAAAATGTTAAAAGTCCTGTTGCCCGCAGGCATTTATGAAAAACTCAAGGAAAAAGAATGGGAGGTGGGAGAGAAAAAGATCGATTGGGCAGTTCTAGAAGCTGAAGATAAGATACGAGTACCAGGTACCGGTCTTGGAGAGAAATGTAAAGAATTACCTGAATTATTGATACAAGTTTTGCCAAGATTATTAGCCACTAAAAAGGAAGACTGGGATGCAATCTCAGCCTGTAAACAGAAACAAGACGAAGACACTAGTGATTTTTATTCTAGATTTGAGAAATGCTTTATTATAAACAGTGGCCTCAAGACGAGTAGCGAGTCATACCCTCATCTTTTTGTTACTAAATTAGTCGAGAATTCAAGTCCACAAGTTAAGAATCGAGTTTTGAAAGTCGAAAGTACCTGGCAAGCTAATACCCCGTCCCAAATGTTACAGATGCTTCAGTATCACCAGAATAGAATCAGAGAAGAGCAAGATCATGAAAGAAAACGTATGAAAGACACGAAAATGAAAGTACTAGTTGCACAATCTGTTCCTCAAGACAGTCAGAAGAGGGGTCCGAATCAAGCCAGTCATCCTGCAGTTCCCGTTAAAGGGACCTGCAATTATTGTAAACAGCCAGGTCATTTTATAAACGAGTGTGCAGTTCTGAAACACAACATAGCTACCGGTAAGACTAAAGAAAGACCACGTCCGCCTAGACAAGAACAAGTTTCACAGACTTCTCAGCCACAGAATGCACAACAGACAGTTCCAGCGCCGCAGCCTATTGCTGCAACACAGCATGTTACACAGCAGATGTACCAGTATGCACAGTCCGAGTATCCAGAGTATCAGCAGTACTCATGAAACAGCCTAGAGAGGGAGGTAGGCTTGCCTCTCATCGAGATACCTGTAGATCAAGGGGGTCCCTATGTTCACAGTCAAGTATTAGGGAAAGACAGAAAGTTTCTGATTGATACAGGGGCAAGTAGGACCACCATTAGTCACGCCGAAGTTCCAGGGGCTCCGCTCTCAGGCTCTAGAAATGTTTCCCTTGGATTTTCAGGAAAGCCTATTGTAAACGAGATATCTAAGCCAGTTACTCTAGAAGTAGGTCCATTGTCCCGCACTACTGATCTGTTACTTACGAAGTCATGTCCAGAAAATCTGTTAGGTATTAAAACACTGAAAGAATTAGGTGCAGTTATTTGCTGCTCCCCAGAGGGAATACGCCTGTTTCTACGTGACTTCAAGGGTCACTATGTATTACGAGATTTTGATCCGAGATTGTCTAATGTTCCGCAGCATCTATGGGCGCAAGGTCCAACTGATGTAGGTTATATGCAAATCACACCCCATCGTGTGACTCTCAAATCAGGTGTAGTGTTACCACGAATCAGACAGTACAGATTGCCACCTGAGGCTGTAGCAGCCTTATCCAAAATTATTGACGAGCTCATGGCTCAAGGAGTAGTTGTAGAAACTGACTCCAATGTATGTAATTCTCCGATCATTCCAGTCATGAAACGTACTGATCCAAATGCACCCCCAGTATATCGATTAGTGATTGACCTTCGAGAACTTAATAAATGTATTATTCCCCAGTACCCAGTTGTCCCAGATATCTCTTCCCTATTGACAGCCATTGATTCCGAAGCCTCATTTTTTACAGTCATAGACCTCAAGAACGCGTTTTTCAGTGTCCCCATTCATCCAGACAGCCAGTTTCTTTTCGGATTTTGTTTAAATGGAAGGAGCTATAAATTCACACGAGCTCCTCAAGGTTTCACAGAAAGTCCTAGTATTTACAGTCAAGCACTTAAGAGACAACTAGACAATATTCACATGCCAACTGACACTGCCCTGCTCCAGTATGTCGATGATCTACTGATCACAGCCCGTTCTGAACGTGCTTGCGAGCGAGCATCACTTACAGTCCTGTATTTCCTTGCCGAGATGGGGCACAAGGTGTCCCCTTCGAAGCTTCAATTCTGTGTCCAGCAAGTGATCTATTTAGGCCACTTACTGTCCAAGAGGGGTAGGCAGTTGACACCCGACCGTATCCAGTTAATAGCGAGTCTTCCTCAGCCCAAGACCCAGAAGGAGGTACGTGCTTTTATCGGCCTTACTTCTTATTGCAGACAATGGATTCCTCAGTATGCATTTCTAGCTAAGCCACTGATACAGTTAACGACACAGGAGGCAGCCGTATCGACTGTCCTCCCTTGGACATCTGAACATACACTTAGTTTCAATGAGTTAAAGAAAGCTTTATGCCAAGCTCCAGTTCTAGCTACACCGAACTACAGTAAGCCTTTTACACTTTTCGTCACTGAACGTGAAGGTACAGCATTATCTGTTCTCACACAAGATCAAGCAGGACAATACAAGCCCTGTGCTTATTTTTCGAGCACACTAGATCCTGTAGCCCAGGCTCTGCCTGCGTGCCTCAAGTCAGTTGCAGCCACAGCACTAGCTATCAGACAAAGTGATTCCATAGTATTAGGACATTCCTTGACAGTACAAGTTCCACACTCTGTGGAAGTTCTTTTAAACCGTACACAGACTCAACACTTGACAATTGCACGTTTAACAGGTTATGAACTGACACTGTTCCAGCCACACATAGAAATCAGACGCTGCAACGTTCTAAATCCTGCTACACTGTTACCGTCAGTTAATTCGAATCCTGCCACACACGACTGTGTGGAAGTAGTTAACACTATGACTAAGCCAAGACAAGATCTGACAGATATTCCATTACCAGATCCCGACCTGACACTTTATGTGGATGGTTCATGTATGAGAACAAGTACAGGAGAACTAGTAGCCGCGTATGCAGTGACTACTGACACTGAAGTTATAGAAACACACCGTATTGACACCCTGTCTGCTCAAGCAGCAGAGCTAGTTGCTCTGACCCAAGCCTGCATACACGCTAAGAACCTGAAAGTCAATGTTTACACAGATTCACGTTACGCATTCGGAGTCGTACACGACTTTGGAGTGCTCTGGCAGGAGAGAGGTTTCATGACTTCTCATGGAACCAAGATTCAGCATGGTCTCCTTATTCAAGCTCTGTTAGATGCCATACACTTACCGACATCTATTGCTATCATGAAATGCAAAGCACATACGAAAGTTACTGACATTATTTCTCAAGGTAATGATCTAGCAGATCGCACAGCCAAGCTTACAGCACAGACTCCAGACATTTCAGTTAATCCAACACAGACCCATACTCCAGATCCGACTACATGCATGACAGTTAAGGACCCTACTCAAGATGTCATAGATATCCAGTTACATGCTACTCCCGATGAAATTAAGAAATGGTCCGAACAAGGAGGGGTCCAGACAGATCAGGGATGGGTAACGAAGGGAAAAGCCACATGGTTTCTCCCCGACTCAATGGTTCAAGTCATTATCAATACCGCACATAGTCCAGCACATTTAGGAGAAAAAGCTATGTTAGACAGTATCCAGAACATTTGGTTCAACAAGCATTTACGAGCTGCAGCCAAGCAGAAAGTCCGTACCTGTATGATATGTTGCCAGTTTAATCCAGGTAAAAGTGTCCCGGTGGAACAAGGTGGATTCCAGCCCCCTGACCACCCTTTTGAAGTCCTCCAAATGGATTATATTCAGATGGAGCGATGTCGAGGTTTCAAGTATGTCCTTGTAGTTGTATGCGCTTTGTCCAGATGGACAGAAGCATATCCGGTCCCAGATTACACAGCCGCGACCACTGCCAAGCAGTTGGTTCGTGAATTCTTCCCCCGCTACGGACTCCCTAGAGTCGTATATTCTGACAACGGCCAGCCATTCTCATCTGAACTCATGAAACATGTTTCCCTTTTGTTAGGGTACCAGTGGAAGTTCCATTGTGTACGCCATCCTGAAGCAGCCGGTCTCGTAGAGAGACATAATCAGACCCTGAAAATCCGCATTGCCAAAATATGTAAAGAGAAAGGTGTGGACTGGCTAGTAGCTCTGCCAGTCGCTTTGTTTTATATGCGCATGGTCGCACATTCCAGATCAGGTCTGTCCCCGTATGAGGTCGTATTCGGCCGCCCCCCTAATATGTGGGGTACACCTAGACCCCGAAGTATTACAGATGTTTCAAGTAATATGCTGACAGATTACCTAGCTTCCTTGATGTCTGCCCTACACTCTTGTCGTTCACAGGTTGCCGCCGCATTTCCAGACAATACCGAGGTGGCACCGCATGAAATCGTTCCCGGATGCATGGTTCTTGTGAGGAATTTTGATCGTTCAAGTCCGCTGGAGCCTCGCTGGAAGGAGCCAAAACAGGTCCTCCTGGCCACCCGTACTGCCGTCAAGCTGGAAGGCAGGAAGGGCTGGGTCCACCTGTCTCATGTGAAAAAATTTTATGGACTAAAGACTGTCTCCAAGAACATTTCCGAGGATTTTAAGGATTGCCAAAGTACTATTCTCAAGGACTGTCCCGCAAAAGACAATGATACAGATCCCTCCCTGTTAGAGAAAACTCCGCAGCAGGAGTACAAGCTAAAATTAAGGTCTAGTAAAATAAGTCAGCCAGTTTGATTGTCTAAGTCCTCCCCTAGGTGAAACGGTTAGACCGGTTCCTGACATGTATATAATAGACCCCCACAGAGAGAGAGTTAGTGAGAACTCTAAAAGTTGCACTATTATTTTATGTTTTCTGCTATATCTCAGCCTTATGATTACCTGCACAAGTTATGCATTTTATTTGTATTTTCCAGTTTCTCATGTAAATAAGTCTTCTAATGTTACAGTAGAGCACACGTTTAGTGATCTGCCTCCTCATGAACTCTCATATCGTCTTGCTATGCGTAATAATTCCTTTATCCGCATGTTACATTACTCACACCAGACCAGCAATGCCACAAATTGTTGGGTGTGTGGTCGACTCCCCCCTTTCCAGACACCGAAGGGAGTTCTGCCACTCTTTCCTTATCCATTTTCACATAACGGTTCGTGTGGAGCATGGTCCACGTTAACGTCATCCTTAACAGATATGTCTTTTCTTAACAGTACATGTTTCCCAGACAAGCAAGGTCTTCCCCACAGAACAGGGTTAGATCTAGAAAATGAAGTTTACAATTTGGGTAATTATTCTTCGAATTTCATGGTCCTGAATGTTCAGTCTGATACTACTCCAGACTTACCTGCTATGTCAGTATTACCAGTCAAAGGTGAATTATGTGTCCGAAAGAATGGTTCCGTACATGTAGGCCATAGTGATTGTACTACTATTGTCAAGTATAGTGACAGTAGGAAATCTATTTTCAAAGCTTCACGTCATTCTTATTTTGTTTGTGGTCAGACCGCATATGTTTGTCTGCCCCTCGAGTGGGAGGGTACCTGTTACATTGCCTTCCTACTGCCACCAGTTTTTCTAGCCCCACCTGACTATCATAGGAATTCCCACCTAGTACATACGAGACACAAAAGAGACCTCCCGATTGTCGATTATACTGAAACTGCTCTAGAACAATACATAGATATCAATAAAGGTGTCTTTCCCTATTTAGGTACTGTCGTGAATAGTAAACTGATACGTAGATTAACCAGAACCCTTGAAGCAGTAGTGATTGAGACTACCTCTGCTCTAGGTAACTTGACCGAAGAGCAATCCTTTATGAGAATTGTCGTGCTCCAGAATCGTCTCGTCCTTGACGTCATACTGGCCGATAGGGGCGGGGCATGTAGAGTCATCGGATCTAGTTGCTGCATTTTCATTCCAAATAACGCGCCGTCTGTTTATTCAGCTATAACCAGACTCCATAAAATTGCCCATATGTTACACCAAGATCCAGGCACCTGGACATGGTCCGGTTGGTTCTGGAATATAATTTCCGCTTGGGGATGGAAAGTATTGTCATTTCTAGGTATTGCAGTAGCGATCATATTCAGTTGCTGCCTCTGTATACAATGTGGCCCTGCGATTTGTGGCATTTGTGCTACCTCTTGTATTCCTAGTCCCAAGTCCCGTCCTAAATCCCGTTCCAAGAAAATTCGAGACGAGCAAATGATACTGTATGAAATGATAGATGGTATCATGAATATTGATGTTTCCTGATGGAAACGTAGTGACAAGGAGGGAATGTGGAAAAGTAAATTTTGCCATGTTCTGTGTCCCTACGTGTTCCCCATCCTATGTTATGTGTGCATGATTAATATGCATATGTATTTCCCCATGATCGATTAAAGACGCAATTACAGTTGTGTCCATCTCTAGTATGTCAGTTTCCAGTTCTCGTGAATACTATGAATATCAGGCCTATGTAAAGTTACGTTGCCACGTTTCCCAGTGTGCACGTTATTTCATTGAAAAGTCCCCGTTTCTAGGCCTCAAAAGGGCCCGGACACCAGATTCAGCTCCTGTCTCCTGAACCCTCGCTGAGGAGCGATACAGCCCCCACCTGTATCCTCGACCCTTCACTTACTTCCTGCCCCACAGTGCCCGGCTCGGCCTGGCTCTGCCTGTTAGTCTGCCAAGAGTATGTTATGATTCTAGTTATCAGTCCAACCCTCCTTCTCTGCATTCCTAAGCTACTGAATCGCATCAATAGTTTCCGTCATTGTCTAGCCTTTACGTCTCCATGTAAGGGAAATACTGTATTTAATGGTCATTTAATATTCCTCAGCACGCACTACATGTAGAATAATGCATGCTCCAGTCTTAGAGTCTGTTAGCCTCTCCCCTCCTGACTCTTAGTTTATATCAACATGTCCTCTAAACATTAGATACTAGATAGGGTTTAGGTACATGTCGCCCTGACTCTCCAGACTTCAGTCTCTACTCCTAGCGCAGAGTTCATAGCCCCCAGCTTCTCCTAGTAACACGTCATTGTCAGTTTGCGCGCACCATTAGGTTAGAGGTCCCGGCTCCTTAGGTAGCCCCCTCCATGTTTCCGCCCCATTTATGACATATTCTGTTACGTTTACATCACATGTCCATGTATACGCCTCCTGTTACACCTACTTTCACCCTTATCTTTCGCGACTGCTATTGACCACACCCACTGCTCCGCCTATCGTATGTATTGTAATGCAACTGTTTTAGTATATATGCTTGTGTACTGTTATTAAAGTTAGCGCGCTCATTCCCTGTCCCCCCTGCAGGGCCCTGCCATCCTGTTCCCGTGCAGGTTGTCCTGTTCCTGTCCTTTATGCTGTATTAAACCTGCAAACTCCTACTACCTCGAATCTTGACTCTTATTTATTGAGCTATCTGTTATTGCTATGTCCAGTCAAACCTAGATCCGGTATTATTTATTTATATACCACAGTTGACACATTGATAAAGGGCTTGCCCCGAATACGCGTCTGTGAGGAGCGCTTGCAATAAAGAAAGCTACTGAAACTTAACACCCCGCGAGTGCTGTGCCTTCTTTCCCGGCTGGGGAGGAGGCGTGGAGCAGTATTGATACACGGCGTACCAACCGTGTTTTCGGCACCCACCCTAGTGCCCCGTCACTTTTGGTACAGAGGAGCGTGAATATATATATATATATATATATATATATATATATATATATATATATATATATATATATATATATATATATATAGAGAGAGAGAGATATAGATATATAGATACATAGATATATATATTCACTAATAAAACAGGTTTCAGGCTAGTTATAGTTAGGAATCAGCATTTAAAAAACCTTAGAAATTCACTGAAAAAAACATAGGTTTCACACATGTTATAGTTAGCTGGACACTTCACTCATACAAAACCATTGAAATTCCCCCGTTATAGTTAGTTCAGCTATAATTTGCGCGCCCACAATCCACTGCTGATGACGTCACATATTACATCACTCATGACATGGTCAGTGACATCACTCATGACATCACTGATGACATCTTAAATGACATCACTGATGACATCATCCAGTGAATGTGTGTCTTTCTGAAAAATAAATATTTTGATATATGTATATCTAAAGGTCGATGGAAAAATAAATGGGTAAATAAGTGTCTAAATGGGTGGGTTTTTTGTAAAATTGATTGTATAACTGACTTATTAAGTGTAACTTAGTCAATTCACGTATTAGCGAGTAATGTTTAAATATTTAAATATCTGTATCAGTGTCTCACTTTGTGTATAAGTGGCTGCATGGGTTGGTGAGTAGCTACGTGAGTGTGTATATGGGTTATTAGTTGTTTTTTTGAGTATCAGTATGAGTGTCTGTATGGTTCGGTGGGGGATATTACTTAGTGCATAGATGCATGAATGAGTGACTCACTGTTTGTATGTTTGAATACAGCATGTGTGCAGGACTGTATGGGTGGATGAGTGTGTGTATGGGTGTGTTAGTGAGTGAATGACTGTCTCAATAGTGTCTTTATGAGTAAGTACATATGTTTTAAACTAGTATATGTGAGTATTGATCTATATATATGAGAGTGAGAGATTGGAAGAGTTCCTGTATAAATAAATATGTGTTTCTATTAGTGATTATTTAAGAGAGTAAGTATGTGTACGTTTCTGTAGAAGTACGTGTAGTGGCGTGTGTATAGCTGTATATGCAAGTAAATGGATGTTTGATAGTTTATTTGCATGTGTGAGTATGTGTGTGAGTAACTCTATGTATGAGTGTAGGTGTGTAACAGGATGTATATGTGTATGAGTACATATGATGAGTGAGTACATGCATGAGTGACTATATATAACTGCTGGTGAATGAGTGGATGTGTATGTAGATTTTGGAATTACTGAATTTGTTGTTCTAACTGGTATTGGTATCTCCATTGTTTTGACATTTTTCGTTTCTATTTTTCAATGTGTGTATCAAAGGTTATATTAGGGTGAGAGGAGGTCTGCCACTCTTCACAAGGATGATATCATCAGTGATGTCATTTGAGATGTCATCAGTGATGTCATGAGTGATGTCACTGACCTTGTCATGAGTGATGTAATATGTGACGTCATCAGCAGTGGATTGCCGGTGCGCGAGTTATAGTTAGCTGAACTAACTATAACGGGGGGATTTCAATGGTTTTGTATGAGTGAAATGTCCAGCTAACTATAACATGTGTGAAACCTATGGTTTTTTCAGTGAATTTCTAAGGTTTTTTAAATGTTAATTCCTAACTATAACTAGCCTGAAACCTATGTTTTTTTCAGTGAATTTCCAAGGTTTTTTAAATGCTAATTGCTAACTATAACAGGCCTGAAACCTATTGTTTTTTCAGTAAATTTCAAAGGTTTTTTCACTGACAATTTTTAAATGTAATAATTGTTATATTTATTTTTTTTGATACTGATTTACTACATTTTTTTATTTTTTTTTGATATTTCATTTTTTTAATTACTTTATAATTACATTATACATTACATTACAAAAAATACTTTCTCAGAATGAATTACTTTAGTTTAAATACTTTGCAAATAGGCAATAGACTTTTAAGTACAGTAGTTACAGTTGTTGCAATGGGCCACACAATTTCAAACACAATGCAACATTGAGCTCAATGTGAATTTCTAGTTAAATACAATTAGTTACTTTATGGATTACTTTTCTAACCACAGGACTGGATCCTAGATTCAGTCCTGGGACATCTCCTTTAAACAGTTGAGTAAAAGTGTTTTGGTTACAGAAGTGATTTTTAAGAAATATTATTGTATTTTAAAAGTTGACAGAAATGTTTTCACATAGAATCACCAATGTTATCCTATGGGAGTAAACTCACTTTGCAGATAAGTATTGTTATCATTACCTTTTCTTACTCAGTGGTGGTTCCTGGATCCAGCACTAGTGCATCTCCTGTAAACAGTTGAAAGAATGCGTTTAAGTCATACAGGCGATTTTTAAGGAATATTTGTAGTTTGTGAAAATAGAGACTTTGAAACTTTTCTGGTGAAAACCAGACAATGGATTCCTATTGAAGGAAATACAAGTTACTGGTAAGTACAGTTAAAATTACTTTTCAGGGTCAGTGCTGGGCTAAAATATGCAGCACTGGGTTCTCTCCTGATAACAGGTGAGTAAATCGGAATTCATTGTTCAGATGATTTTAGGTGAATATTTTAAAGTTCCAAAACTCCACACTTTGAAGAATCTCCAAGTGAAACCAGTCAATGTTAGCCTATGGAAGGAAATTGAAGTTACTGGTAAGAACGGTTAGAATTACTTTTCAGGATTAGTACTGGGCTCAAAGATGCAGCACTGAGGTCTCTCCTGATAACAGGTGAGTAAATTGGAATTCGTAGTTCGGCTGATTTTAGAGGAATATTTGTAAGTTTCAAAAATCAACACAGAATCTTTTTCAGCAAAAAGCAGGCAATGATATCCTATTGAAGGAAATTCAAGTTACTGGTAAGTACGGTTAAAATTACTTTGAAGGATCAGTACTGGGCTCAAAGATGCAGCACTGATGTCTCTCCTGATAACAGGTGAGTAAATCGGAATTCGTAGTTTGGCTGAGTTTAGAGGAATATTTTTAAAGAAACTTTTTCAGCAAAAAGCAGGCAATGATATCCTATGGACGGAAATTCAAGTTACTGGTAAGTACGGTTAAAATTACTTTTCAGGATCAGTGGGGAAATAATTCCCCTTCAATCCTGAGGGTCTCTAGGGTCCAACTAGCCCACTAGGTACATCCAGTAAGCGCCACAGAGCTGCATAGCAGAGAGATGTAAAAAGGGGCATGGCCTAGACCACCTCTCTGCAACACAGTGCAGTGGCGCTTACTGGAAGCACCTGGTGGGTGCTTCCAGTAAGCACCCACCGCGCAGCCCCCCTCCCGGGCCACTTGTAGCCCCGGGGACCACATCCCCCGGGGCTGGCCCTCTCCGTTGCTTAAAAAAAGCCCAGGTGTGGACAATTGACTCTGCGCATGCGCTAATAAGTACCTGTGAGCAAAAGCCACCGTCATTTGCAACCTTCCTCTGATGAAGAAGCCGCAAGGCTTTGAAACGCGTAAGGAATGGATTTGAACTTCGGACCTTTTAATTGCTGGTTTTCAATAAAGAATGGTTTTCACACCACCCTGCTGCGTGCGTCTTCTCGCCTCAGGGCAAACTTTTGATGATGTTACTGCAGCAGCCCGGCCGTAGAGAATGATGCCACCACGGTATGATTATCGTGGGGTCCTTGACAAGAAAAGTTTTTGTGTCACATGGAGGGCGCAGCAGGGCAGAAGCTGATTTTTCCATGCTTCTAAGGACCGGAGGCCCACTTGGGAGTTATTTGCTTTTGAATTGGCTGCTATATGACGGAACCCACTGGGGGAATACTGTGCTAAGAGAGGACAACTACAGGTACCAGCGTGCCTTTAAAAAAAGCCCAGATTTGGACAATTGACTCTGCGCATGCGCTAATAAGTGCCTGTGAGCAAAAGCCACCGTCATTTGCAACCGTCCTCTGATGAAGAAGCCGCAAGGCTTTGAAACGTGTAAGGAATGGATTTGAACTTTGGACCTTTTAATTGCTGGTTTTCAATAAAGAATGGTTTTCAAACCACCCTGCTGCGTGCGTCTTCTCGCCTCAGGGCAAACTTTTGATGGATGTTACAGCGGCAGCCCGGCGGTAGAGAATGATGCCACCACGGTATGATTATTGTGTGGCCCTTGACAAGAAAAGTTTTTGTGTCACATGGAGGGCGCAGCAGGGCAGAAGCTGATTTTTCCATGCTCTTAAGGACCGGAGGCCCACTTGGGAGTTATTTGCTTTTGAATTGGCTGCTATATGACGGAACCCACTGGGGAATAACTGTGCTAAGAGAGGACAACTACAGGTACCAGCGTGCCTTTAAAAAAAGCCCAGGTGTGGACAATTGACTCTGCGCATGCGCCAATAAGTATCTGTGATCAAAAGCCACCGTCATTTGCAACCTTCCTCTGATGATGAAGCCACAAGGCTTTGAAACGCGTAAGGAATGGATTTGAACGTCGGACCTTTTAATTGCTGGTTTTCAATAAAGAATGGTTTTCACACCATCCTGCTGCATGCGTCTTCTCGCCTCAGGGCAAAATTTTAATGGATATATATATATATATCTATCTATATATATATATATATATATATATATATATTCACTGAAAAAACCATAGGTTATACACCATATATAGTTAGGAATTAGCATTTAAAAAACCTTATTTTACTCACACAAAACCATTGAAATTCCATATATAGTTAGTTGTACTAACTATATATCGAGCACCCGCAATCCACTGCTGATCATGTCACATATTACATCATTCATGACATGGTCAGTGACATCACTGATGACATCACTGATGACATCTCAAATGACATCACTGATGACATCACTGATGACATCTCAAATGACATCACTGATGACAACATCCAGTGACTGTATTTTTCTGTAAAGTTAAAATATGTCTTACATATTTAAGAATGAGTGGATGTATAAGTGTCTGGATGAAGGATTTAGTAGGTGCATGACTGACTGTATGAATGAGTGATTAAATGTGTCTCACTGAGTGCATGGGTTAGTGACTAAACTGTCTTAATTTGTGCATCATTATGTCTGTTGTTCTGAAAACTGCTGCATGTGTTGTTCAGTAGCTATATGAGTAACTATATGGGTTATTGATTGGTTGCCCAAGTATTTGTATGGGAGACTGAGTGTGTGTGTGGGTGGCTGGGAGGTGTATGACTCTGTGCATAGATGTGTGAGCAGTTGATTCACTAGATGTATGGGTTCAAAAGTGCATGTGGAAACAGCTGTATGGGCGGTTGACTGTGTGCATCAGTGTATTGGTGAGTGAATGGATATCTCAGTGCTACATGTCAAAGTAAGTACATATGTAAAACACAGTACATGTGAGAGTTGACATATATAAATAACTGTGCAAAAGAGCCAGTGAATGTGTGAGTGGCTGTATGGATCATTGTGAACTTGTATCAGGGATTGTATAAGAGAGTAAATATGTGTTAGTATATGTTTGAATAAGTAAGGTGTGTATAACTGTATAGTTGAGGAAATGGAGGTGTGATTGATTCTTTGCATGACTGACTAGGTGTGTGAGTAACTCCATGGATGAGTGACAGTCTGTGAGTGTCTGTTTACACTGAGTGTATCTAAGGTTATATTAGAGTCTGAAGAGCTTCATCGTATTATCACATGAATGATGTCATCAGTGATGTGATCAGTAATGTCAAATGAGATGTCATCAGTGATGTCATCAGTGATGTCATTTGAGATGTCATCAGTGATGTCATCAGTGATGTCACTGACCATGTCATGAATGATGTAATATGTGACATGATCAGCAGTGGATTGCGGGTGCGCGATATATAGTTAGTACAACTAACTATATATGGAATTTCAATGGTTTTGTGTGAGTAAAATAAGGTTTTTTAAATGCTAATTCCTAACTATATATGGTGTATAACCTATGGTTTTTTCAGTGAATTTTCAAGGTTTTGTAAATGCTAATTCCTAACTATATATGGTCTATAACCTATGGTTTTTTCAGTGAATTTCATTGGTTTTTTAAAAGCTAATATCTATAGCTGTAAAATGTATCCTTCTTTAAATCCAAAAATATATTTTATATGTTTATTAATAATTTTTTTTAAAATATTTTTTTTGTTTCGCTCCCGGTCCGCGAACCGGAAAGCTTTCCGTTAGCTTAAATTGATGCCGCGACCCGGTCCGCGAACCGGTAAACGTTCCGTTTGCGCAACTGCCGCTTTAGAAATCAACATCGTGACGCGTCGCGAAAGCGCGACGTATCGCGTTGCCGCGTAATGCGTCTTATGACGTACCGCGTTAGCGCACCCGGAAGTGCCCCGGGGCGCGGACCGAGGCGCGAAGCGCAGCGACCCGGAAGCTATCCGGGGCGCGGACCGGAGCGCGTAACGTAAGCATAACAGGTCATGTGACTTGTTAATAACACTTTTCATTGGTTCATTTCACTTTTGGTTTCATAATCATGTAAGGCTAGGTCAGGTGACCTAAAAATAACACTTTTCATTGGTTGAGAACTATTGTTTTTCCCAAATGATGAAAACCCCTCCTTCTTTCCTCACTCTGACTTTCATCATTGTGAGAGGAAGACCTTTATTAATACTTGAGAAATGGCTTCAGTAGTTGCTTCAGCTGGTGCACCCCCACCACCACCTCCACCTCCTCATGGGAAGAGAGGACCACCTCCCCAGGTCATGACCAATACAGAGGAGGAAGAAGAAGAAATAGAGGAAGAGGAGAGAGAAGAACCACAGTTCTTGGAAGAGATGCCCCGGGTTTCCCATAGGAAAGCCAGTTTCATCTGGCAGTTTTATTCAATCCCTCCAGGGCAAAAGAAAGTGAATGCGAGGTATGTCACCTGCCTCATCTGCAAAGATAAATTATCAAGAGGGACTGATAAAAAGTATAGTTATGGGAACTATACCATGCATAGGCACATGACCAGGAAGCATCCACTCAATTACAGCCGGGTGGAAATACGGGATATGGAACAAAATCCAACATCAACTCCTGTGGCCAGGTCAAGATCGTCAATATCATTGACACCAGCAGAGGCACGGGAAACTGTGCCAAACATCCAAGAGAATTTTGGCCACATGAAACATACTTGTATGCACTGTGGTGCGTTGATAGCATGTGGCAACATGAGTATCAATTCAATAAACCTAGCTTACAACAATCATAATTGCCCTAACCGCCCCCAGTAATTTTTTTTTTGCTCCTGTTGAGCCCTTTTCAATGCCTGTTTTTTGTTGTTTCCCCCCCCAAAAAAACCAAAAAAAATATAAAATCGTTCAAAAAATACAAAAAAAATAAAAAATGTTCAAAAAATAAAAAAAATATATAAAACAACAAAAACATTAAAAAAAAAAGTTCTTTTCAGAACTACCTCCCCTTTCAAAAAAAATTGCTAGAATGTTTAGCACTCTGGCAAGCTCTATTTCTTTTGGTTCGCTTCCCGGTTAGCTTCCCGGTACGAGGACCGGGAGCTAAGCAAAAATTTAAAAAAAAAAAAAAAAAGAGTAAGTATAAGGAAAGTAAACAGAGAGTGATGTTAAAAGAAAGACAGCTATAGGGAGTAAAGAAGAGATACTGTTTAATAGATCTATTTACCGAAGAAAAGACGGAAGAGGGTATAATTGTGAAAAACAAAATAGATAAGGAAGTGAAAGAAAAAAAAAGAGAGTAGAACAATAACAAAGAAGAGTTTCTTGGAGAATGTGAGTGAATGTTCAAAATAAGATTAAAACATGGGGAATAACAGAGAGAAAAAATAGAAAACAGAAAACAAAAAATAACAGAAAAAGATTAATTGAAACAGCAAAGAAATGTAAGTAACATAGAGCCATATCATCAACATAGGCAATAAAAGTTTTGCAGCTTTTATCGTCAGAAATGTGTCGCTAAAGCCGCTTTTGCGGCAGAAAACTGCCGCTAAAACCACTTTTGCACCAGTTTTCTGCCAATAAAAACAGCAATAATTTTATTGGCTGTGTTCATAATATGCCCCTTAGTGTGCTTCAACTACACAGAGAAAGCATTATGAACAAGTAGTGATAGAGTGATCAGTCAAAGACACTAAGAGTAATAGAGACGGAGTGAGTGAACAAGAGTGAGGAACTATGAGAAGAGAGGGACTGAGAAAAAGAGTGGAAGGAGTTGAGTAAGTAGGTAATAGAGAAAGGAATGAGGGAAGTAGCAAAGGCAGGAAACTGAGGGTTAAAGAAATGAAGCAGTGGAACTAATAGAAGTTAAATGTGATAGAAATGTAACGAAAAGAGTACAAAATATTTACCTTATAATTGTCGTTAAATTACTCACTTTTTGTTTTTATACTTTCAATCTGTGAAAGAGAGAACAAACATTTGAAAAATATTAAAACATGTATTTAAAAATTACAAAAGACAAGGGAAAAGATTGAAGGACAAACAGTTTTTCAACAACTTTGACACTTACAGAAGCTTCTGCTTCTCCAGGCCCCCTACACAGTCCTAAAGATATACATTTTAAACTAACAGTATCTTGTTGCAGATGAAGTGAGGCCTATCTTAAAACATGGTGCAACTTTTGCATTGCTGTTGTCTCAGAAAAGTGTCGCAAGACACTAAAATTTTAAATGATTGCTTCAGGATGCCAATAAGATGTGTCCTATCCAGAGGTTTGTTTGAGGTGAGGCCTACTCAGGGTTGCAGATGAAATTTAGAGTTGTTGAAGAGTACAGAGAAGATAATACATTTGCAGGCCTACCAATGAAGTGAGTCATGTCCACTCCACTCTTGAACAAAGGCCAAACCTCCTCTGTTTCCCTGGACAGACCTAAACTTGATCTGCACAATGTGATTCGTAATGATAGGAAACACAGGTGATGTAATTGAAATACGTGCAATTTCTTTTGCTCATTTCACAATCACATCACTTGTGTTTCCTTTGCTAAGGTATCTCATTGTGCAGATGTAGTCCAGCATATGAAAGAGTACGCAGAAGTGCAGCACTGCATGCAACAACTTTGACACTTACAGAAGCCTCACCTTCTCCATGCCTCCTACACAGTTCTACATATACATCATAAATGCAAACAGTACAGAATTAATTATACATGTTAAATGGTTTATTTTTGCTGTTCTCAGAATGTATCAAAATTCACTAAAAACAGTGACTTGAAGGTATTCATCATATAACAGCGGGGAAAAAAAACCACAATCAAAATGATTGTGTTTAAAAAACCCATACAACATAACAAATCAGAATTCAGAACTCCTTAAAGTTAACTTACTTTCCATGACGTCAAAGGATGTCCTATGAACAGCTTACACTCTGTTGTGCTGTTATTACTTTCAGCCCGCCACTTTCTGAAAGAAAACCTCCATCGTTTTTAAAAACATGTTACATGCAATAAATGACTTCTTGCTCTCTACCACAAGTTTCCACAAGGCCAAATCTTGTCAGAGCCATTTATAACTCTTGGATTTCTTGTAAGCCAATCCCGTCATTTGGCATTTCTGCAACTTTCAGAATTAAAATGTTGAAGATCATTTTCACAATCCTGGAATAGTAATATCTTCCCCTTCTTGCTCAGTCATGTTCTACATTTCCTTTGACACTGATACTGCTTACTATGAAGCAGACTTACACTACCTCTATGACTACTACAATTATTTAATTCTCTACATCACTTTTAATCACAAAGCAATGTAAAACAGTAGACAGCATTGCAGACTTACATTCCCTCTACTCTATGTTTTGATTGGCTGCTTCAATTAGCTTATAAAAAGAAATAGTTTTTCTGAACTCATTCAAAGTGCACTTATTTCTCCATGACGTACAGTCTTATGGTTAGAAGTTATGTCTCTGAACTACAATTATCCTCAAGGCCAAATCGTGTAGGAGCCATTAGAACTTCTTGAAATTCCACAGAGCACATCCCGAGATTCTTTCCCTAAAATGTTGGTTTTAAAAACACCAGGTAAGAGTTTTTAAGGTCATACGGCAATTTTTTTTTGAAAATTAAAACAGAATCATTGCAGAATGACCAGCCATTTCTAGACTTTAAATAAGCTGTGTAATGTCCTGATGTTATTGAAGGACCGTCATGATATATAATTGCTGCAGTTACAAAAGTCCTTCCTGATATTGACAACTGCGAAGCCACAAAATTTTTAATTAAAGTTGTCAATTTTGTTCCATCAGGCCTACATCGTTGGAACATTAAAATGACATACTGGCCATATGTTCGTATAAATAATGTGGACATCATTTCAGATTTACATTGGCTACACTCCATGTTGTGATCAGCTGCTTTTACTAGCTTATTAAAGGAGACTGATTTACTGTCTGGCAAAGTTAAATATATAAATCTTTCTGAGTCTACACTAGTAGTACTTGATACCATACAGTTCTCGCAGTCATGCTGCCATTGATAAGAAAGCCCAAACAGCTGATCTACATCTACACCTTCAGCATGCAATACATCAAGCATATACATTAAAAACTCCTGACAATCTTGCTGAATATTTTGAGAGAATTGTGTTTGGCCTGAACATCTGTCTAACAGATTTCGAATTTCAGACACACTTTCTATGTTTGTTCTATCAGTGCTACATTTCTCTAACACAGAATTTAACAAACTGCTAAATCTTTGATCAGAATTGACCACAATCTCTTCTTTTACATTTTCTAGAGAAAACAAAACATTAACCACTACATTAGCATAGCAGTTGACACCAGAACTGTTTTCAAATTGAAAACCAACAACATCTTCAACAGAATCCTTTTTGTTTCTGCTTATAATTTCAGGTTCATCGACTTTTCGTCTTTTTGCTACAACCTCCCCAGTATTGGTCACATTTCTTCGTTTCCGGCCTACCACACGTTTCTCAAACAAAGGATATTGAGGCAAATGTGGCGCATACTCTCTTCTTAACCTATTGTATTCCTTAACACAATCTAGATCCGCACAAATGCTTGTGACATCACACTCAATCAAGTACAATCCCGATAAAGTTCTAACTCGTGACAATGCCACATATGCCATACCCTCCTTGAACACAGAACTGCCAATATTCACCAATGCACTGTCTACACTTAAACCTTGCGATTTATGGATTGTCACCGCATATGCCAAGCAAACAGGAAACTGCTTACGGCGAACATATAAGTCTTTTACAAGCAAAAATCTAGCAGAACAACGACCAATTAGCTGTACTTCCTCAATGCCATCAAATTTAATTTTTAAAAATTCAATTCCATCTCTATTTCTGTATTTTACAAAATCAACAACATTACCCATTGATCCATTTACCAGACCTCTTTCAACATGTAAATTCCTTCTTAAAATTATACGGCAGTTCAAGCACACATTCAGAGTCTTTTCAAAACCTGCAGTTTTAGATATACTCTTCTCTAATGAATCCAATTTTGTTTTCAGATTCTCAGACAAAATAATTGTTGATCCCATATGCTCTACTCTGTCAATAGCTTCCAGTTTCACAATCTCTTGCTTTTCTAAATGCAACATTTTGTTGTTGAATTTGGCACATTCTGCAAGAGTTGGCATCAAACATATTCCAGATTTCTTCTCAGTAATTTTCTGAAAAATATTCTCAGGCACAACATCTTGTTCTGGATATAAATTTGACAGTAATCGTGCATGTAAAGCTTCTTTCCCATGCTCGGTCACTTTTCCAATTCTAACATCTTGTAGAATAGTCTTGTAAACTTCATCCTTTGCCTGACGCATATTTTCATGCAGTTCAGCATAATTGAAGTTTAACCATATATTGACGTTGCCAATGCTGCCTAGGCACTTCCTGGTATCTTCATGCGTGAGCATTTTGAACACAGGTTGCCCTTTCACTGGTGTCAGCTGCAGAAGATCTCCGAAAACAATGATGTGTTTGCCACCAAATAACACATCATACTCTGTTTTGAGAACTTCTTGCATTCTCAAATGCACAAAGGCAAGCATGACATTGGAAACCATGCTTACTTCGTCAATGATAAGAAGTTTCATTTTCCTCAAGATTCTTGAAACTTCAAAACAAGCATCTCCAGATAGCTTGTGATATTGTAATTTGTTGTCATACTCCACTGGCAGCATCAGTAAACGATGTAAAGTAATCCCTTTAAAGTTATGTGCTGCCAGTCCAGTTGGAGCGGTGACAACACAAGACAGCGATGACTCTGTCCTTTCCTGCAAATAGCATGAAATTGCTTTAATGAGGAAACTTTTTCCAGTTCCCGCTTCTCCACTCACGTACAGTCGGACAGGCTTCAACGACGTACATGAGCACTCTTTCTTGTCATGACTTAATCCATGATCAATTTGCATGGTAACTTCGTCATATATTTTCCTCTGCTCAACGTTGAGTTGTCTTTCCAACTCTTCTAAGTTAACCGCATCCTCCTGAGCATGTGCCATGGCTCTTTCCACTTCATTCATAGCAGTGGCAGCTTCATTTTCGATAACAGGTCCTCCTAGTGGATCCTGACTCAATGAAGCAGAACTGTGACTGTCCTGAGAACTGTCTCTGGCAATCTCGGCTGCAATCATTGCTTCCTGCTCAATTTCCGCATTCAACATTTGTACATATTTGGGAAAAGCAGGACATTCTATGGTCTCCTTGGCGGCATTGAAAGAGTCTTCGTAACAGAGAAAATCTCCAAGCAGTTCCTCTTCTGCACGCCAAGGCTTGAAAAGTTGCAAAAGTGCTAAATAGAAAAACTCCTTTTTTTCAGGAGATTCGCCACTCAATTTTCGATGGTTTACCAAGTGGCATTTTCTTTGCTTGACCAGACATCCCTCACTTCCTATTACAGCATACACTCCTTTCTCAGTATCTTCTTTGATGTTCCTCTTGAATATGTAATTTTGAAGAACCTCATACAGACAAACATTCTCGAGGTGAATGCTTTGATTTGGATAATATGTATCCAACATGTTGGTCTTCAAAATGTCGGTACTGTTTGGCTCCTTTTCCGCCAAATACTCAATTTCCCGCACAGGTTTGAGAACTCGATTACGCGTTGCAGCAAGACCAAGACTCGCCCAAATGATACTCCTGGACTTGGCATAGAGACTTGCTGAAGACAACCGGTCAGAACATTCGTACGCTCCGATTTCTCGATGCGACAACATCTTCAGACTGAAACTGTACAACTTCTTGCTGAGGCTCTTTTCATGGGAAATGTCCTCCCACATATCCTTCAATTCTGTCTTCTCTTTTTTGGTGATGTAAGACGTCACATACCGAGCCACAGCCATACAGTTATCAGCCACAAACTGTATATCCATGTTAGCATTCCACATGGACAAAATCACCGGGTTGTAGTCGTTGATGTACTTGGACTCTTCGTTCCTCTTCAAATTGTATGTGTTTTTAGGTGATTTCTTCATCACATTATGTCGCAGCGAAGACATCAAACTGTTTACTCTTCCTTTAGAAATCACCGGTCGTGGAAAGCCGAAACGACATTTGGTGTAGAACTTGTCCTTGTTTCGGAATTTACGACGACAGTACTTTCCACATCGATGGCTTTGGAAACGCAGAACTTTTTCTCTTAGGCTTTTCTTCTCCTTTGCGTTTGGAACAGCACACGTAGAATACTGTTGTATAAAACTCATCACTGAGTCTTCTGGATCCGTTCCAAATTTAGGTGCATCCTTGATCCACAGCAACATATGTATATGAGGAGCACCTCTTGCTTGGTACTCCTTTCTCCAGAAGAAATCCAACACCTCTCCAAGAGGTGGATTCTTCTTATTCATGATGAAAGACATCATAGCTTCAAATCTATGATTGAAGTACCTACATACATTGACTGGATCCAAAGAGCACAGTTCTCCGGGTGTCTTGAATTCGATGTTTTCTACGTTAGCATTTGCCTCTCGTAGAAATTCAAGTAAGTCTTCCCAGCCATACTCGGCACAGCTCAGAGTGAGGAACCATGTGGGAGTACCTAAGTTCCTCAGCATACATTTTAAATCACCATGACGACGGTACCAGTACTCATTAGTACAACGCTGACACGCCATGAGATTAATCAGGTGAGAATCCAAAATACTGTCTTGGACATTGACTTTATCCATAAAGTCACTTGCCGAGATGTTTTGCATGTGTATACCACTTTTCAAGATGTGGTTCACTGCATATGACAGTCCACACAGATCGCTTTCAAACAGGAGATGAAACAAATAAGGAATGCATTGTCGAAACCTAGCATCTCCTGCATACAATCGCAAAGTCCGGTATTCAGAAGCAGGAATTTGATGAGGTCGCTCATCATATCTTCCTCCCTGACCTGTTGGAAAAAGCTGTGGGAAACACCGAGCTTCCAAACTTTCCTCCCAAACACTAATGGGACTCCCTTTGGCTTGTTTCATTTGAAACAACTCAATAGCATTCCCCATGACTTCCTTGGAATGCAAAGGATGAACACTATAATGTTCATATATTTCTTCACTAGTAGAAGTTTCTACTTTCTCAATTTGACCAGCACACAAATCGCTATCCTCTTCCTCACTTACTTCCTCTTCTGCAACATATACATTCTTATAGTATTTATTATTTTTTTTCAAATACAATGTTGCCTTTTTAACTTTCCTAACATCTACTAAATCTTGCCATATTTTCTTATTCTTTGTCGGAACCCCATTAACTAAGATAACCAGAGGTTCCTCGTCCACTTTTTCTACTCCAATTGTGTTAATGTTTTTCTTCAAATCTAGAGGCAAATAAACAACTCTTCCCTTTAATCCTCTCTGTAAATCTGATGGAGGCAATTTCCCTGTCTTTGGCTCCATTCTTACAATAGCCTGAAAGGGATGGATACTTTGAATCAAAATAGATTCATAAGTATTTAAATCCTTCAATTCAGAAGGAATCTCAACCAATTCCAGATTATTATGAACTGCTCTAGCAGGCATCTGGTTTTGATTTAATTTGCAACAACAATAAGTACACACACGTTGATCCAATCCCAAATCAAAACAATTTTCTACCATCAAGTATGTTGCGAAATCCTTCCATTCACTATTATTTTCCCTTTCACTTTTTGCATATAAATCCACTAACTTAGTCTGATTCTTATAATAAGTGCGTCGACAACACACACAAGTGAAATTTGGCCTCTCACTTGATTTGACCTGAAACGTGGCAATTTCCCTCTGGAAATTATCTGTAATGGAAACCTGTACACTATCTTCCACATCACCCGCTTCTTCTTGGTCAATTTCAACATTCTCCTCTTTATTTCTAAAGTAACAAAACTCAATTTCTTCACATATATTCTTCACATCTATTTCAGAACCATGCAAAAGAGCAGCACATAATTTTTGAAGCATAATTGCTGGACTCTTAGCATAATACAACATTCTAACTAATTTCCTCACTTTATTATGATGCACTGCTAGCATCCTGAAATGATGAAAAACACTCTGGCATACTCTCCTGGAAAGACAAGCCAGTGAATGACCATGCAAACCTGTCACTTCTCTCACTCTGCAAGGATCTAATTCTTGCAACAACCTTATTTTCTGCTTCAAACTTTTCTTATTAAATGACCGTACAAAATCACAAAGCAAATTGATGGAATCCTGTCGCACACTGCAAATACTACTACACTTCCAGGTGTACACAGGACCCTTAGCACGTCTTCCTAAAACCTCATTACCTAACACCTCTTCTGCCTCTGTTGTCACAAGTTTTTCTTTTTCAACTGGACAACCATCTTTCACTTCATAAGCACGACCACTGGTGTCAACTGCATGCACCAAATCATTATCCTGGAAATAACTCTCCTCATTAAAAAATGCCTCACAGCTTGAACTATGCATCCATTCTCCAGAAAAAACTTCACAAAAATTACTACGATTAACTATTCTCTTCCATCTACTATTTCTTTTGAAATCATAAATTGCCTTGTTTAGCTTCCTAATTCTATTGATTATCAAAATAAATAACTTACGTTTAATTTCAAATGCCTGATCAATAACTTTCTCAACTTTTTTTATTCTCTTATAAAAAACCACTTTCTGTTGACCTTTCTTAATATTTTTTAACAAATTGCCAATTATCCTGTTGCGGAACATTCGTTTACGAATGTCCCTAAACTGTTGTTTCCTTCTACTATCATGCACAGAGTTATCTCTTGCTCTAGCAGTAACATTTTTGATTGGCCTTTCCTTTCCATTTGAATTGCTTCTCTTTTTCTGGACTGAAACATTTTCTGTAGTAATATTTTTTTTACTACAAATATTTCTTATGAATGTTTTTGTACTCTTACCCGGTGCTTTCTTGTTGACTTGACAAATCTTTTTGTTAGAGGACTGCTGCTTTTTTTCAATCACCTGCTGTCTTTGACGTTTTGCAGCCTTTCTCAGTCTTTCTTTCGTTGGCATGGTGAAATGTTGAAATGATCTGCAGTTGAATCTGTGGTAAAATATATTAAAAAATGTTATTAACCACTATTACCCAACAGTACATCAATAACAGTAATCAAAAACTTAAAACACTACTTTACATTTTTACATATAAGATTTTTTAGTGCATGGCAATTTTAGAATACAGAAATAGCAGAAAAGAAATGGAATTTATATTCATGTTACCTGTGCTATCTTATATGTGAATCTGATCTAATTTTATGAGCATATTTTAATATTTTATTGAAGACACTACACATAACCTGTTTTTGAAGGTGTCTTTATTTTTAAATTAAACGGTTTACATTTTTACTTTTTATTTATTATAAATTTTAAAAATAAATGTTTATAGTTCCATAGGATCAAGCAGGTCAGCTTCCCAACCTATGTCATATAATTCGGACAAATCTGCATCCTCATCACGTTCTTCTTCATCCTCAGGATTTAAATCATCCAAGGGATCAACATCCACTGATGTTTCAATTACAAGTTCAATGATGAGGTCAAAATCAACTGATTGCTGATTGTCGCTCATGTTGATGTTGTCTTTATCTTTAAAGAAAGATAACAACAATGAGATGTTGCAGAGTAAGAGACAAATCTCAGAGATTATAATAGTAAAATTGTTTAACAAGAGTAACATTTTGCAGCTATTATTTAGCCATGTCCAGCGATGCTGAGCAGGTGAAGCCTATGTCTAATTTTTCAGTGAACAGGACTCATCTCTTCTTAACCTTGGATAAGCCTCACCGACTCTGTGTCCCCTGCACATACTTAAATGTAAAGGGGCAGATTTATGTTAAATGGCACATCTCCAGGCATGCACCAGTTAACGTGCACCGCTGCTCTGCCACCCATGGTGTGCCACATTTACAATCAGATAGGAGAAAGCTGCGTCAAAACCCTGCGCCTGCTTTAAGCAGGCATAGGTCTTGACGCAACATTGTGGAGATGGGGCACCCCTGAGCCTTGCTGGAGCTGCATCGCACTTGCGATACAACTCCAGCAATGCGCCACCTTTACAGCACAGATACGTCACGCATCTGTGCCATTTTTGCCCCATGCTGCGCCGCATTGTAAATGCAGCACACCATGGGTGGCGGAACAGCGGCGCAGGATGACTGGCACATCCCTGGTGATGCGCCAGTCATCATAAATCTATCCCTAAGCTTCTTATCTTGTTACAGATGAACCGCCATATGTATCATCAAACTATTTTGCATTTCCTAAATAGCGAATTTTAAGGAATAAATAGCAATTCTTTACCATTCCTAATTTGCAATGAGCAAATTGCTAATTGCAAATTACCCATTCATTTCCATGGGCTAGGAGGCTCATAGGAATGAAGGTGCAATTTGCGATTAGCAATTAGCTCATCGCAAATTAGGAATTTTTCCAAGGGTGCAGGGGTGTCTCAAGAACACCCTGCTGCACCCCTGAAAAAGAAATTTGGGGGCATATGGCGCACATACATGCCCTAAGGGCATGTATTGGCGTCATATGGCACCTTTTGTTTTTTGGAAAAAAAGCTTTTTGAAAAGAATTCGCAAATTACCACCAACTAAAAGTTGGTGGTAGTTTCCAAATCCTTAATGTCATTTTTTACATATTTTTGTTTGATACATTGCATTTAAGGAATCGCAAAATTTGCAAATCCTTCAGTGCAATCGCAAAATAAGGAATAGCAAATTTTGCTATTCCTTATTTTGCATCAAACTTGTTTGATACATACCATTTGTCTAATTAGCATTCGCAAATTCCGAAATTCGCAGAATTTTGATCTTTGCGAATGCTAATTAGCTTGATACATATGGCCCCAAGTGAGGCCTGTCTTGCAACATGGTGCATCTTTTGCATCACTGCTGCATCGGTTTCATGTGGCACGTTTTTTTTACACCATGACACATCTGCCTAAATGCATCAATTTGTAATTTTGTCGCCTCATAGCAAATCTTTTGCACCGCCGCTGCATCATAAAAGTGACGCACAGTGGCGCAAAAGAGGCATACACCTATCATAAATCTGTCCCTAGCATTTTAAATAATTAATCCAGGATGACGATAAGGTGTGGCCTATCCAGAGGTTTGTTTAAGGTGAGGCCTACTCAGGATTGCAGATTAAAGTTACGCTTGATGAAGAATACAGAGGAGATAATACATGTAAAGGCCTACCAATGAAGTAAGTGATGTCCACTTTATTGCGCCAGTCATCATAAATGTATCCCTAAGCTTCTTATCTTGTTACAGATGAACCGCCATATGTATCATCAAACTATTTTGCATTTCCTAAATAGCGAATTTTAAGGAATAAATAGCAATTCTTTACCATTCCTAATTTGCAATGAGCAAATTGCTAATTGCAAATTACCCATTCATTTCCATGGGCCAGGAGGCCCATAGGAATGAAGGTGCAATTTGCGATTAGCAATTAGCTCATCGCAAATTAGGAATTTTTTCAAGGGTGCAGGGGTGTCTCAAGAACACCCTGCTGCACCCCTGAAAAAGAAATTTGGGGGCATATGGCGCACATACATGCCCTAAGGGCATGTATTGGCGTCATATGGCACCTTTTGTTTTTTGGAAAAAAAGCTTTTTGAAAAGAATTCGCAAATTACCACAAACTAGAAGTTGGTGGTAGTTTCCAAATCCTTAATGTCATTTTTTACATATTTTTTGTTTGATACATTGCATTTAAGGAATCGCAAAATTTGCAAATCCTTCAGTGCAATCGCAAAATAAGGAATAGCAAATTTTGAATTAAGGACATTTTAAGTCATTTCCACATGTGCAGTGTTTTCAAATTATGATTTGAAAATCGTTTTTAGGGAAAAGGAATGGTTTGTACATTTATGACAAGGACATAATGGTGTATGCTTCTTTATAAGGCATTTCAGTGTCTCTGATGTCATTTTTCCCATATTACATTATAAGACCTTTCCCCATGGAGCACATTCCTTGTAAATATGCTCCCACCTGTGCATGGTAAATTTAGATTTTGACTGTTTGAGTCACATAGCCATGTTAAAAGTGACCCAAAAAAATTGCAAAGGCTTTAAAAAAACACTTTCATGTGTCTTAAGGACATTTTAAGTCATTTCCCCGTGGGCAGTGTTTTGTAAGTGGCGCAAAAGAGGCATACACCTATCATAAATCTGTCCCTAGCATTTTAAATGATTAATTCATGATGACGATAAGGTGTGGCCTATCCAGAGGTTTGTTTAAGGTGAGGCCTACTCAGGATTGCAGATTAAAGTTACGCTTGATGAAGAATACAGAGGAGATACTACATGTAAAGCTCTACCAATGAAGTAAGTGATGTCCACTTCATTGCGCCAGTCATCATAAATGTATCCCTAAGCTTCTTATCTTGTTGTATCATCAAACTATTTTGCATTTCCAAAATAGCAAATTTTAAGGAATAAATAGCGATTCTTTACCATTCCTAATTTGCGATGAGCAAATTGCTAATTGCAAATTACCCATTCATTTCCATGGGCCAGGATGCCCATAGGAATGAAGGTGCAATTTGCGATTAGCAATTAGCTCATCACAAATTACGAATTTTTCCAAAGGTGCAGGGGTGTCTCAAGAACACCCTGCTGCACCCCTGAAAAAGAAATTTGGGGGCATATGGCGCACATAAATTTTAACAACATTCCTTTACCTCAAAAACGATTTTCAAGTCATAATTTGAAAACACTGCCCACAGGGAAATGACTTAAAATGTCCTTAAGACACATGAAAGTGTTTTTTGAAAGCCTTTGCAATTTTTTTGGGTCACTTTTAACATGGTTATGTGACTCAAACAGTCAAAATCTAAATTTACCATGCACAAGTGTGACCATATTTACAAGGAATGTGCCCCACGGAGAAAGGTCTTTTAATGTAATATGGGAAAAATGACATCAGAGACACTGAAATGCCTTATAAAGAAGCATACACCATTATATCCTTGTCATAAATTTACAAACCATTCCTTTTCCCCAAAAACGATTTTCAAATCATAATTTGAAAACACTGCACATGAGGAAATGACTTAAAATGTCCTTAAGACACATGAAAGTGTTTTTTGATTGCCTTTCCAGCATGGTTGGGTCACTTTTAACATGGCTATGTAACACAAACATTCAAAATCTAAATTTGCCATGCACAGGTGGGAGCATATTTACAAGCAATTTGCGCCACAGAGAAAGGTCTTACATTAAAATGGGAAAAATAACATCAGAGACAGTCAATTGCCTTATAAAGAAGCATACACCATTATGTCCTTGTCATAAATTTAAAAACAATTCCTTTTCCCCCAAAACGATTTTCAAATCATAATTTCAAAACACTGCACATGGGAAAATGACTTAAAATGTCCTTAAGACACATAAAAGCGTTTTTTGATTGCCTTTGCAGCATGTTTGTATCACTTTTAACATGGCTATGTAACACAAACATTCAAAATCTAAATTTGCCATGCACAGGTGGAAGCATATTTACAAGCAATTTGCGCCACAGAGAAAGGTCTTACATTAAAATGGGAAAAATAACATCAGAGACAGTCAATTGCCTTATAAAGAAGCATACACCATTATGTCCTTGTCAGAAATATTATAACCATTCATTTCCTCAAAAACGATTTTCAAGTCATAATTTGAAAAGACTCCACAGCTCCTATGCAGAAAAACACCCTGTCAGTACTAATACTTCACATTTTCTCCAATTACATTTTCTCAAAGAAATAAAATCTATTTGTAAAACACTTGAGACAAAGCAACATTTGAAAAACACAACTTTCTTCATAATTTTCTCCTTAAAGCACACTATTCTCTATCTAAATTAAAGAAATATTTTCTCACCTTAGCAAATACTTTGAGTTTCAAAACAGTCTCAGAAACACACCAATTTGTCTTCAGCAGAGCAAAAGGTATGCACTCCAGAGTCTGCAGCTATCAAAAGCACAGAAATGCTGTAATTCTTCACACATATCTCTCATGTCACCCAATCAAAACTCTTCCCTCACTTTTTTTCAAATGAAAACCCTTCCCCCCTCTGCCATTTCATGCCTTTTCTGCATGGCAACCACCTCTTGGAAGACTTCTGGTGTTTGCAAATTCACACAACAATGTTGCAATTGAACTCTGAACTCTCAGTGCACCTCATATCCAGTGCATTCTTTCATTTAATGATTTTTTCTTGACCACTCAAAATACATCTTTCAAACAACTCATCCATGCACCCTAACTTTCTGTTTTCAGCAATCAAAATCCACCAATCACTGTTACTGCTTCATTAACACAGAAACTCCACAGTTTTTTTCATTTTAAACTCTTATTTTTTCAACTGCCATTTCATTGCCACACTTCATCTGACTGCAGGAGAACCTTCTCTCACCATGTTTTCTGTCTGGATTGTTTCCTCAAACTGCCTTGGTATATTCAAATATATGCCAAAGACAGAAATGGAGGTGGTCAAACCAATTTTGTCCACAAATTGAGAAGTCGAGGAAGCATGTAAACAAATCTGTTTCAGCTTACATGAGAGACCATGGAATGGGCTCCCTGTACAACAATAACTTGCGTTACTACATGCAAGATATCTACAGAGGAGATGGAGTTCACTTCTCAGATGAGGGCAACAGAATTTTCATTCTGAATTTAAGACTGTGCATTGGTACCTACTTATAAGTACCTAAATGTACCATAAACCCAAAAGCTCTTCTCAGAGCTACCCTACATCTGATCACTCACAATTATTATTTTACTCTAACATTTTTCACTAATTTTCAACAAAGTACGCTCCCTGGGGCGCTTCCCGGTACGCGAACCGGGAGCTAACCTCGCGAATTTTTTTTAAAAAATGTATTTTTTTTCGCACATATAAGCCTCCTCAGCCACCCTCAGAAAACCTAGGGGGTCAAAATAAGTCTACCGTGCCCCCTTCTACCCATTCTGAACATTATTTGCCCTCCATCTTGTATCTTAATTCGACCGAAACACAAAATGGTGGACTCCCGTAACGCTTAAGGTTCGCGAACCGGGGCGCTCACCAGTTCGCGTACCGGGTCGCTCCCTGGGAAGCGCACCATCAAAAAAGGTGGGAAAGTAGTTTACAGAAAAGCGACTGGAGACAATTTCACCAAATATAGATTAGCTCATACTACATACCAATCCCTACCATTTTCACAAATTTGATTGGAATTCCATTTAGCCATTTAGCCTGTAGACCTCTCTAAATACCCTGAGGTAAATTACTTCTCAAAACACATCTGAAGTGTTGGAATTGACAACCAATTAAAATGTTACTTTCATTTTCTACTTTTTTTACCTGACATTTGATTGGTTATGTATCTGAATATATATAAAGAAAGAGAGAGAAACACAGCCATTTTGACTACTACTTCCTGAACTACATTGCAAGATCATTTTCACTCACAACTTAAACTTGTTTTTAGAAGGTGAGATATTATTTTATAAATTTGAAAACATTTTCAGATAGTTATATACTATCCCTCTGTAAGAGTTAGACATTGAGAAAGGCTTCTTTATTATAATTATGGATTGATTTAGGTTTCTGTGGTATAATTATGAATTTACTTAGGCTTCTTCACAGGCACTTTTTAATAGTACTACTTCACGCCTGAAACCATACAGTGCCCATAGATTACTTCTCTGTTATAAACTCACAAGTACCTGTCTGAACTTAAACCCAACAGTGCCCTATCTCTACTGATATATTTATTTTTTATGCAAATTACAGCAATAAAATGGAAGGTGAGCAGAATGTTTCCTTCGAAATTGTTCTGGACAGCAACAATGAACAAGTTATGGAACCCATTGATGACTTAGAATTCATGGATGAGTCACGGGACTATGAATTACTTCAATGTGTAGAATCTGTCGATCATTTACTCCATTATGATGACGGTCAAATGTGGGAACTTATGTTCACTCAACAAGAGGACATATCGGACAGTCAAATGCTAGACGTTCTATTAAATTTTGAAAAACAATCCGAAAAATAAAATTGTATGTAATATTAAAAAAATTTTGAGTCTTTAATCATTTTTATATGTAATTCATAAACTAGTTAAATGTTAGAAATGTTATTAAATTTTGAAACACAATCACAATAATAAATAATTGCTTAAAAAATAAAAAAATTAAAAAATAATCAACACAACCAACAATCAATTAACATACAGTATTTGAAAAGTCTATCATTCATTTTTCATTATAGTACGCTGCCCAGAACGCTTCCCGGTTCGCGAACCGGGCGCTACCCACTCAAAAAAACAAAAAAAAATTTTATATTTTTTTTGCCCCGCGGGGCCCTTTTAAAGCCTCCACATTAAACCTAGGGGGTCAGGGAGGATATACTATGCCCCCTTATGGTCATTTCCCCCTTTGTTTTGGCCTCCTCTTGTCTCTCGATCCTACCGAGAGACAAGATGGCGGCCGCTCCGGACTGTTTAGAATGTTGACAGGCACCGGAGAGCCAATCAGCTTCGCTACGCGAAGTTTCGGTACGCGTAAAGTCCGCGAACCGGAGCGCTGCCCGGAGCGCGCTTACAGATATATATCTTTTTTTAAACGTTAATTTCTCAAAATCCACTGAAGCACATATATTGAGACCTAGCAAAGGCACATCGGGCTACCAGTCCCTACAATTTTGCCAAGTTTCGTGCAAATCCATTCAGCCGTTCGGGCTAAAAGTGAGGCCAACCGCCCTATGGAAAACTCAATGTTAAAAACACGTTTTGGGACCCCCCCTTTTTTCTCGGCCCCCCCTTGACGACCCCCCCCCCAAATTTCCAGAGGCTGCTCAGAAACAAAATGTTCCATTTTCCTGAAAATTTCAGCCAATTCTGTCCTCAAACGCCAAAGTTATTCGACATAGAATTTTCAAAAATCCCATAGGGAAAAAATCCTAACTATATATACCTACTGGCGACCGCCAGTAGGTAATATATATATATATATATATATATATATATATATATATATATATATATATATATATATATATATATATATATATATATATATATATATATATATATATTCACAGAAAAAAACCATAGGTTTGAGGCCATATATAGTTAGGTATTTGCATTTACAAAACCTTGAAAATTCAATGAAAAAACCATAGGTTTGAGACCATATATAGTTAGGTGAATATTTTAATCATACAAAACCAATGAAATTCCATATATAGTTAGTTGCACTAACTATATATTTCGCGCACCCGCAATCCACTGCTGATGATGTCACATATTACATCATTCATGACATGGTCAGTGACATCACTGATGACATCACTGATGACATCTCAAATGACATCACTGATGACATCACTGATGACATCTCAAATGACATCACTGATGACATCACTGATGACATCATCCAGTGACTGTGTGTTTCTGTAAAGTTTAAATATGTTTGACATATTGAAGAATGAGTGGATGTATAAGTGTCTGGATGAAGGATTCAGTAGGTGCGTGACTGACTGTATGAGTGAGTGAATAAATGTGTCGTACTAAATGCATGGGTTAGTGACTAAACTGTCTGAATGTGTGCATCAGTATGTCTGTTGTGATGTAAACTGCTGCATGTGTTGATCATTAGCTATACGAGAGGCTATATGTGTTATTGATTGGTTGCCCAAGTATTTGTATGGGAGATTGAGTTTGTGTGGGGGTGGCTGGGAGGTGTGTGACTCTGTGCATAGATGTGTGAGCAGTTGATTCACTAGGTGTATGAGTTCAAGAGTGCATGTGGAAACAGCTACATGGGCGGTTGACTGTGTGCATGAGTGTATTGATGAGTGAATGGATATCTCAATGATACATGTCATAGTAAGTACATATGTTAAACACAGTACATGTGAGAGTTGGCATATATAAATAACTGCGCATGAGAGCCAGTGAATGTGTGAGTGGCTGTATGGATCATTGTGAACTTGTATCAGGGATTGTATAAGAGAGTAAATATGTGTTAGTATATGTTTGAATAAGTAAGGTGTGTATAACTGTATAGTTGAGGAAATGGAGGTGAGATTGATTCTTTGCATGACTGACTAGGTGTGTGAGTAACTCCATGGATGAGTGACAGTGTGTGAGTGTCTGTATACACTGAGTGTATCTAAGGTTATATTAGAGTCTGAAGAGGTTCATCGTATTAGCACATGAATGATGTCATCAGTGATGTGATCAATGATGTCAAATGAGATGTGATCAGTGATGTCATCAGTGATGTCATTTGAGATGTCATCAGTGATGTCATCAGCGATGTCATCAGTGATGTCATCGGTGATGTCATTTGAGATGTCATCAGTGATGTCATTTGAGATGTCATCAGTGATGTCATCAGTGATGTCATTTGAGATGTCATCAGTGATGTCATCAGTGATGTCACTGACCATGTCATGAATGATGTAATATGTGACATCATCAGCAGTGGATTGCGGGTGCGCGAAATATATAGTTAGTGCAACTAACTATATGTGGAATTTCATTGGTTTTGTATGATTAAAATATTCACCTAACTATATATGGTCTCAAACCTATGGTTTTTTCATTGAATTTTCAAGGTTTTGTAAATGCAAATACCTAACTATATATGGTCTCAAACCTATGGTTTTTTTCTGTGAATTTCAAAGGTTTTTTGAATGCTAATTCCTAACTATATAAGGCCCGAAACCTATGGTTTTTTCTGTGAATTTGCAAGGTTTTTTAAATGCTAATTCTATTAGCGGATAACGTTTTTATATATTCAAACTTTTTTTAATGCTAATTCCTAACTATATAAGGCCTGAAACCTATGGTTTTTTCAGTGAATTTCAAAGGTTTTTTAAATGCTAATTCCTAACTATATAAGGCCTGAAACCTATGGTTTTTTTAGTGAATTCGCAAGGATTTTTAAATACTAATTCTTAACTATATAAGGCCTGAAACCTATGGTTTTTTCAGTAAATTTCAAAGGTTTTTTAAATGCTAATTCCTAACAATATAAGGCCTGAAACCTATGTTTTTTTCTTTGAATTTCAAAGGTTTGTTAAATGCTAATTCCATTAGCGGATAACGTTTAAATGTATTAATATCCTAGTGGGACCACCTGAGCAGCCCTAAGGGGTCAGGGTGTTTCTACCCTGCCCCCTTTTTGTGTTCTACACTTTTTTTTTTCTGCTTTCTTGTGCCTCAGTCTACTAAGACCCAAGATGGATGCCAACACCTCCTGGTTAGAAGTGTTGACAGCCAATGAGCATGCAGCTTTCTCGGGAAGGCATGCTGATTGGCTGCCACTGTCTGTCAACACTCAAAACCAGGAAGTGTTGGCAGCCATCTTGTGCCTTGTTAGAACCAAGGCACAAGAAAGCAGTGAAACAAAGGTGTGAAACTTGCAAAGGGGCCAGAGTAGAATCACCCTGACCCCCTAGGCCTGCTCAGGGGGTCCCACAAAGACCGAAAAATCGGGGTACGCGTACCGTGCGCATACGGTACGCGTACCCCGCGACTTTTAAAAAAATATATATATTTTTGCCTTCGGGGTCCTTGTGGAACCCCCTGAGCAGGTCTAGGGGGTCAGGGTGCTTCTACCCTTCCCCCTTTTTGAGTTCTACACGTTTGTTTTTCTGCTTTCCTGTGCCTCAGTCTACCGAGGCACAAGATGGCTGTCAACAGTTTCTGTTTTGGAGTGTTGACAGACATTGGCAGCCAATCAGCATGCAGCTTGTGCACTTGAGGTACGCTTACCGTACGCGTACGTGCGCGTACCGTAAGCGCACCAGTAAGCTCACGGGTAAGCTGCTATAGATATATATATTTTTTTTAACCTTAATTTCTCAAAATCCACTGGACCGCATATCTTGAGACCTAGCAAAGGCACATCGGGCTAACAGTCCCTACAATTTTGTCAAGTTTGGTGGAAATCCATTCAGCCGTTCGGACTAAAAGTGAGTCCAACCGCCCTATGGAAAATTGCATGGGGAAAACACGTTTTTGGACCCCCCTTTTTTCTCAGCCCCCGCTTGATGAATCCCCCCCAAAGTTTCAGGGAAGGACCGGAGAGTAAATGTGCCATTTTCAGGAAAATTTCAGCCAATTCCGTCCATCAACGCCAAAGTTATTCAACATAGAATTTTGAAAAATCCCATAGGAAAAAATCCTAACTATATATACCTACTGGCGACCGCCAGTAGGTATATATATATATATATATATATATATATATATATATATATATATATATATATATATATATATATATATATTACCTACTGGCGGTCGCCAGTAGGTATATATAGTTAGGATTTTTTCTCTATGGGTTTTTTGAAAATTCTATGTCTAATAACTTTGGCGTTTGTGGACGGAATTGGCTGAAATTTTCAGGAAAATGGCACATTTTGTTTCTGGGCATCCCTTGAAAATTTGGGGGGGGGTCGTCAAGGGGGGGCCGAGAAAAAAGGGGGGTCCCAAAACGTGTTTTTAACATTGAGTTTTCCATAGGGCGGTTGGCCTCACTTTTAGCCCGAACGGCTGAATGGATTTGCACGAAACTTGGCAAAATTGTAGGGACTGGTAGCCCGATGTGCCTTTTGTAGGTCTCAATATATGTGCTGCAGTGGATTTTGAGAAATTAACGTTTAAAAAAAGATATATATCTGTAACAGCGGACCGGGCAGCGCTCCAGTACGCGTACTTTTCGCGCAACGGAGCTTTGTGAAGCGAAGCTGATTGGTTCTCCGGCGTCTGTCAACATTCCAAACAGTCCGTAGCGGCCGCCATCTTGTCTCTCGGTAGGATCGAGAGACAAGAGGAGGCCAAAGCGAAGGGGCAAATGACCATAAGGGGGCATAGTACATTGTCGCTCACCCCCTAGGTTTGATGTGGAGGTTTTAAAAGGGCCCCGCGGGGCAAAAAAAAATAAAAATAATAATAATCGAACAGCTGAATGGATTTGCACGAAACTTGGCAAAATTGTAGGGACTGGTAGCCCGATGTGCCTTTGCTAGATCTCAATATATGTGCTCCAGTGGATTTTGAGAAATTAACGTTCAAAAAAAGATATATATCTGTAACAGCGCACCGCGTACTTTTCGCGTTACGGAGCTTTGCGAAGCGAAGCTGATTGGCTCTCCGGTGTCTGTAAACATTCCAAACAGTCAGTAGCGGCCGCCATCTTGTCTCTCGGTAGGATCGAACAGCTGAATGGATTTGCACGAAACTTGGCAAAATTGTAGGGACTGGTAGCCCGATGTGCCTTTGCTAGGTCTCAATATATGTGCTTCAGTGCATTTTGAGAAATTAACGTTCAGAAACAAGATAAAATTATATGTGTATTACCTAGCTGTTGCTAACACCAGTTAGCGACGGCTAGTAGAAGATAGCGACCATCTTGGGCCCCACTTTGCATGTGAGTGATATTTATCACTAATGACATGCAAAGTGGGCATGCCAAGATGTTAGCGACTGGAAACAGTCGCTAACATCGCTATCTCCTATTATCAACTTTTGGAAATATTCGAGATAAGCGCGAATATCTCCAAAAGCTACCACCTGCCCTGAGCAGTTCTTAGCCATGTTATCCAATGGGAGGTGGATAACATGGCTAAGAGCATTAGCTCGGTAATGCATGAATATCGCTGAGTTTTCAGCGATATTAATGCATTGCGGTCGTTTTTTATCGTATTTCCGATAAACCTTGATAATAGCAAGGTTTATCTGCGATAATTTCTGACGGTAAAAAAATCGTTGCTAAGCATCGTTAGGGATAAATATCGCTTAACTTTGGTAATATGCCCCAACGTCTGTTAACGTTCGATTCGAAGGAAATCAGGAAGTGTTGAAAAACATTGTCTGCGCCATCTTGTCTTTTTTCAAATGCCACACTTTTGTCGTGCACGGCAGCCATTTTAGATGCCTTGACCAGACCCACTCTGTGCACGCTGTCGATCCTTAGCATGGCTCCCCACCCTCGCAAGCATCTCCCCCAGGCAGTGGTCACCCCCGCTCTCTGTCTTATGCATGGGTAATAAACCTCCCCCATCTGCGCTGCTCTTCCCTGAGAATCACACCCTGTGCCCGCCCGACACCTCCCTTTCGCCCTATTCACTACCGCACCCTCTGATACTCCTTTTCCTCTGTGTCCGATTGTCCAGGCTGGTCCTAGGGTATCAGCTAGCCCTGCAGATGTAGTTTATGGCCACAGCTGTAAAGAATCACCCCTCTTCAAAGGAGTTATAGTAGATCAAGGCCCACACTCGATGAGATCCGTCACAGCAGAAGCGTTGCTATTATCTGAAAACCATCCTGTATTGTGATTGGGGAGGGGACCGAGCGTGAAGCGGAAGATTCCAGGGATGACTCTTTGTACATCAAAGTTTTTACAATTATGTGTCACATTAAAAATATATAGCACTCCGACAAAGTAGTAAGATTATAAAACTTTAATAATTTATAAATATATACAAGAAAACAAAAATAGTAATAACATATAAACATTTTTAGGGAAAAACAACGAAGTAGCGGTCGGCTGTGCGAATAGTCCCAACGCAGCACAACGTCCAGATTTCCGGCGTGGGGCGTCGCGGGGGGTGGGTCATCAGTAGCAAACTGTTGTGCGAATAGTTCCAAGGCAGCAGAACGCGCTGAAATCTAGATGACACTAAAGTGATGTCTAGTAAGTTGCCACCCAGCAAATAACGGCATGGGGCGTCGCGGGGGGTGGGTCATCAGTAGCAAACTGTTGCGCGAATAGTTCCAAGGCAGCAGAACGATGGCACCAAGGTGATGTCCAGTAAGTTGCCGCACTGGTTTTGGTATCCTACAATGCTGCTCCGAATAACGGCGCGGGGCGCCCCGGGGGAGGCGGTGAACGGGCCTGTCCAGGTGGAGTGTCATCTGTTGTAGTGGGGCGCCCCTTTACCGTTTCAGTTGCCATTCCGTCCGTTTTTGGTCCACTGTGTTAAAAGCCGCAATTCAGCTGAGTTGCGCCCACTCTTGCGGTGCAGCGATAGGCGGCTGTCACAGGACTCTCAAAATGGCGGCAGGCTGTTTCCTTTTTGGGCCTGGTCCACTGAAATGGCCCTGGGAGACCTTGGAAATCGGACGCTTGTCTGCTAGGTCTTGGACCCCATTCTCGAAAGCGTCCCCTCCGCCTTGAGAATTCATCAAAAGTTTTGGGGGCTCCGACTCTTGCAGGCTTCTGGTGGGGAGCGGCTGCCATGATTGCTCGCGGAATGACCACGACTGAGCTACGAGATGGTGGTGCTTTCATGCTGACGCCAGCTTCAGTCTGAAACATCCAGAAACAAGGTGGGGCTTTCATCGTTTGGGGAAAAAAAAAAGTTTTCATCCTATGAAAAGTGTTGTTTTTAGGTCACATGATCATGCCTTCCATCATTAGGAAACCAAAAGTAAAATGAACCAATGAAAAGTTTTATAAACAAGTCACATGACCTGTTATGCGGCATAGGGTGTAAAATGCGGAGAAAATACGTTGGTACGTGAGGCGGCGTCAATGTGGAGGCTTTAAAAGGGCCCCGCGGGGCAAAAAAACAAAAATATTTTTTGTTTTTTTTGCGTGGGTAGCGCCCGGTACGCGTACCGGGAAGCGGTCGGAGGAGCGTACTATGAGGAGAAAAGAAAGACAGGGTATAAACATTTTGGCAATTTTGTTATAAATGGAAGGTAGTTCTGAAAAGAACTGTTTTTTTATTCTTTTTCTTTTTTTTTATTTTTTTTATGAATTTTCTGAACAATTTTTTGATTTTTTTTTGGATTTTTGAAAACTATTTTGTGTTTTTTTTGTGTTTTGTAAGGGGGAAATAACAAAAAAGCAGGGTTAGAACATGTCTCAACAGGAGCAAAAAAAAATAAAAAGGATTCATTGTTTTCTCATCTTGTAGCATTTATGATTTTCTCCAGCTCGGTTAATCAAAGTAATACTCTTCTCTCCATAAGCAATAGTTCCTCCACAATATATACAAACTATTTTGTAGTGTGCAAAAGGAGCTTGAATATTGGGGATTATTTCTCGGCCTTCTGGTCCGGCGAATGAGCTTTGACCCCTGTTGGTGCTGGGGATGACATCTGGGGGGTTGGCAGCAAGATCCCTTACTTGTGCTTGGGAAAGATTATTGGGATGCCATCGCTCCATGTGGCGAATCATTGTATGATTGCCAAAGCTGTATTTCTTGTTGGGGTTGCCACGAGAAAGTATATTTTTGCAAATCAAACAAGACACCTGGGGTGCATTGACCTTCTTTTGTCCAGGTGGAATTTTAAAGAATTGCCATATGTAGTGGTCTTTAATATGGCTCTGCCTTGGTGTTTCTGGCAGGAACTGCCTTACTTGCTCTTCCTCCTCCTCCTCCTCTTCGTCCTCATTATCTTCCTCTCTACCAAAGTCCAGTGTTGGTGGTGGTCCTTTTGGTGGTGGTGGTGGTGGTGGTTGCTGAGAAGCACCAGCTGCAGCTATTACAGAAGCCATTGTGAAAAATAGGTCTTGCTCTCTGGAAATAGAAAGTAAGAATGAGGTAAAAAGAAGGAGGGGTTTTCATCATTTGAGAAAAAAAAATAGTTCTAAACCAATGAAAAGTGTTATTTTTAGGTCACATGACCAAGCCTAACAACATTATGAAACCAAAAGTGAAATGAACCAATGAAAAGTGTTATTAACAAGTCACATGACCTCTCACGCTTATGTTACGCGCTGCGGAACACGCCCCGGATAGCTTCCGGGTCGCTGCGCTTCGCGCCTTGGTCCGCGCCCCGGAGCACTTCCGGGTGCGCTAACGCGGTACGTCATAAGACGCATTACGCGGTAACGCGATACGTCGCGCTTACGCGACGCGCCGTGGATCGCTTCCGGGGAGCTGCGTTTCGCGCATCGGTCCGCGCCCAGGAGCACTTCCGGGTGCGCTAACGCGGCGCGTCATAAGACGCATTACACGACAACGTGATACGTCACGCTTCCGCGACGCGTCACGATAATGATTTCTAACGTGGCAGTTGCGCTAACGGAACGTTTACCGGTTCGCGGACCGGGTCGCGGCATCAAATTGAGCTAACGGGAAGCTTCTTACATCATTAGGAAACCAAAAGTGAAATGAACCAATGAAAAGTGTTATTACCAAGTCACATGACCTGCTGTGTTTACGTTACGCGCTTTGCAGGGCCTCCCGGTTTGCTTCCAGAAACCTGTGCTTTGCGACTCGGTAAGCGTACCAGTTCGCTAACGTAGCACGTCATATGACGTATCACACGACAACGCGAAACGTCATGCGGACGGGAGGCGTGATGATGTTGTTTTCTAACGCGGCAGTTGCGGTAAAGAAACGTTTATATGCTCGCGGTCTATTTCGCGGCATCAAGGTCAGCTAACGGGAAGCTTCCCGATTCGCGAAGCGGGAACGAAGAAAAAAAAAATATTAAAAAAAAAAGTTATTAATAAACATATAAAATATATTTTTGGATTTAAAGAAGAATACATTTTACAGGTATAGATATTAGCTTTTAAAAAACCAATGAAATTCACTGAAAAAACCATAGGTTATAGACCATATATAGTTAGGAATTAGCATTTACAAAACCTTGAAAATTCACTGAAAAAACCATAGGTTATAGACCATATATAGTTAGGAATTAGCATTTACAAAACCTTATTTTACTCACACAAAACCATTGAAATTCCATATATAGTTAGTTGCACTAACTATATATCGCGCACCCGCAATCCACTGCTGATGATGTCACATATTACATCATTCATGACATGGTCAGTGACATCACTGATGACATCTCAAATGACATCACTGATGACAATACTGATGACATCTCATTTGACATCAATGACCACATCACTGATGATATCATTCATGTGACAATACAATGCATCTCCTCACATTTTAATATAACCTCTGTTACACCCAGTGTTAAATACAGAGTATAATTTTTGAAACCATTGACACACCAATACTAGTTACTACATACACACTCACTGATTCCTATGTCTACACACACATTCACTCATTCACCCATACAATCATTCATACATACAATCACTCATCTTTACAACACTATCATATGCACTCATACACCTATACAGACACTCACACTCTGCCACTCATCCATGGAGTTACTCACACACCTAGTCAGTCCTGTAAAGAATCAATCACACTTCCATTTTCTAATCTATACAGTTAAACATAGAGCACCTTACATTTTCAAACATATACTAACACATACTTACTCTCTTATACAATCATTGATACAAGTACACATTGATCTGCACAGAGTCACACACCTCCCAGCCAGCCACACACACACTCAGTCTCCCATACAAATACTTGGACAATCAATCAATAACCCATATAGTTACTCATATAGCTACTGATCAACACATGCAGCAGTTTACAGAACAACAGACATAATGATGCACAAATTAAGACAGTTTAGTCACTAACCCATGCACTCAGTGAGACACATTTAATCACTCACTCATACATTCAGTCATGCACCTACTAAATCCTTCGTCCAGACACTTATACTTCCACTCATTCTTCAATATGTAAGACATATTTTAACTTTACAGAAACATACAGTCACTGGATGTTGTCATCAGTGATGTCATTTGAGATGTCATCAGTGATGTCACTGACCATGTCATGAATGATGTAATATGTGACATCATCAGCAGTGGATTGCGGGTGCGCAATATATAGTTAGTGCAACTAACTATATATGGAATTTCAATGGTTTTGTGTGAGTAAAATAAGGTTTTGTAAATGCTAATTCCTAACTATATATGGTCTATAACCTATGGTTTTTTCAGTGAATATATATATATATATATATATATATATATATATATATATATATATATATATATATTCCAACACACTCGTTCACCTTTGAAAAGAACGATGTCCAGGCCAGCAATTGCGTTCAAAACTGGAATTTAATCACAGCCCTACTCGACGCGTTTCGGGAACAAAATCCCTTGCTCACGAGTACAAGTGTCTGTTTACATCCAGCATTTAAAGATAAGTCATGTGGTTGTAGTTACATAAACATAATAGACAGACTACCAATTCATTATTCATTGGAGCTCAGAAAACAGATTCATCGTACATAGTCAGCAGTAAGTGGCACTGGCATCACACGTGCATTAATTTCTTAAATTCTCATTTCTTTAAGAATGCTGCTCGGCTAAATTATTATATCACAAAATTCATTGCGCCATTCGTTAAGTCAAACAAAATGTTTTAAATCAAAATTTGGCCAGTGTGGGTATCGAACTCTCGTCTTTCAATAACAGAGAGACCTTGCTTCTGGTTTAACCGCTTGAGCTATTATATTAATTAGCAGTGTGCAACAGTTTCTCCTGCCACATTCAGTTCGTGGAAGTGAAGCCCCAGTGGGCAAAAACACACCAATTCTCAAAGTTCAGTTCACCGAAATGAAGCCCCAGTGGGCTAGAATTCTCTTGCCTGTCACTTTCGTGTTATACAGTCTTGAATCATACCAGGAAGCACCGCTCATTGCATAACTGCCCACTGTGAATTTTGTCACTTGATACATCCTGCCACATACTTTCTGTCTTCGACCGTGCTGTGTTTTCACAATCTCCCAAATTATTAGAACTCGGTATCTGTGATAAAAGAAAAAATTACAATAGTTATCTCACATACCACTGTGAAATTCACACATTCATACCATTAAAAAAAGGAATTGAAATCAGCTATACATCATAGGCAATGTTCCATGTTATACTTTCATCCAAGATGTGCTCCGAGTGCCTCATCGCAATTATGTCCTTGGGGTTGCAGAGTCTGATATTTAATAATGAATCTAGACTCCAACCGTCTTAGCTCTTGTAGTCTGTTGCCCCCTCTTTCTCTCAATGGTACCTGGTCTAATACCACAAATGAAAGGAGGCTACTATTGCTTTGATGGTGAGTAGCAAAGTGCCTTGCCACTGGGTATTGTTTATCATGGTTTTTTATGGCTCTCAAGTGTTGTAGAATTCTGTCCTTTGCTGGTTTGATAGTGCTACCCACATAAAACTTATTGCAGGGGCACTTCAGTGCGTAAACCACATATTCTGTGTGGCAAGTGACATGTTTCATGATTTTAAAGGGCTCATTGGTTTGAGACAGTTTTACTTCTTTAGTGTTGTGGCTAAATTTACATGCTTTACAGCGACCACATACAAAAAATCGCTGGACCGGATTACTTTTCTTCTTATTGGCTGCCAAAGTCTGGCACACCTTGTCCTTAAGGGATTTCGGTCTTCTATACGTGATTTGTGGGAAATCTTGGATACCTTGTTGGATATCTTTGTCTGTTTTGAGTGCACTCCAATACTTGTTGATAGCTCCTCTCACCTCCTTGGATTGGGAGTTAAAATCTGTTATAAATCGCACCCCTTCTAGATTTTCTTTAGTTCCATCCTTTTCCACCACAGTTTGATTTGTTTCTCTCTCTTTCACCTTGCGCACAGCATCTGCGATACATTTTTTACTGTATCCCCTGTTTTTAAATCTGTCACACATGATAGCTCTTTCTATTTCATAATCATCCTGTTTGGTGCAGTTTCTTTTGGCTCTGAGCAGTTCACCAAACGGGATGGAATTAATTAGACTCCGGGAGTGACAGCTCTGCGCATGTAGGAGGCTGTTTCCAGCCGTTTCTTTCCTGTGCAGAGTTGTCACAAGTTTCTTGTTCTCTATGGTTACCTTCAGATCTAGAAAGTCTACTGTCAGACTGTTTATATGGCTTGTGAAAGAGAGGTTAAACTCATTCACGTTTAAAGTGGCAACAAAATCTTCAGCTTCCTGCACTGTGCCCTCCCAAATGATAAAAATATCATCAATGTACCGGAGCCAAGTACGGACTCCGGTACAGTATTGATCCAGTTGTCTGACTGTTTGTTCTTCCCACCACCCCAGGTATATTCCTGCAAAACTAGGGGCAAAACAAGTGCCCATAGACGTGCCAAGCAGCTGGTGGTAGATGGCGCCATTAAACAAAAAATAGTTTTGGGTTAGACATGTATATATCATGTCTAATAGCATTTCGGTGTGAAAAAGGTACGACACTGATCTGGTACGCAAAAAGGGTCTACAGGCTTTGATTTCCATTTCATGTGGGATATTGGTATACAGGCTGTTTACATCCAAGGTCATCAGTAAACAGCCTGTATCCAATGAGATGTTAGCAATCTTGTCAAGAAAATCCCCGGAATCTCTAAGATATGATGGAAGGCCCTGCACAATTGGCTGCAAAAAATAGTCTACATATCTTGAAGTGTTCTCCAGGCAACTATTCCTGGAGGACACTATAGGCCTTCCTGGTGGGTTTAAGGGATTTTTGTGTAATTTGGGCAGTAAATAGAGTGCTGGTATTTTTGGAAATTTACATTTTAAAAAATTAAACTCATCTGCCTCTATTAGTCCTTGGTTTCTCCTTTCATTCAGCTTTTCCTGATATGCATTATTCTTAGTGTCATACATTTTTCTAGTGCTCTTTTCATATTTCACAGTATCATTTAGTTGGTTCATACCTTCATCTATATACATTTCTTTTGACAAAACCACAATATTGCCCCCCTTATCGGATTTTTTTATGACAATACTTGGATCATTACTTAAACTTTCAATTGCTAGTCTCTGTTCTTGGCTTAGATTATTCTTCCCCCAATTCCTTTTGTTGGCTAGTGTTTTTAGTTCAGTGATCACACCTCTTTCGAAAACATCAATTGCGTCATTGTTAATCATTGGTAAAAAGATAGACTTCGGTTTGAACCCGCTTTTGCTATTGAGGTCCAACCTGATGTTCTCGTTAATTAAATTGAGGGTGGGATTCTCGATAACTTCTGGGTTCCCCCCTAGATCATGTAACACTTGTAACATTTCTGAGTCCTCTATTTGCAATGTACTTGGAGTCAAAGTGATTGGGCCTGGTTCATTCCTCATTCTTGTGGCGAACCATTTTTTTAATCTGAGCTTCCTAGTAAATTGAAAAAGGTCTATACGGCTTTGGGTGTAATTGAAATTAATCGAGGGACAAAACGATAATCCAAATGACCTCAATTTCTGCAGCATTGAGTATCCTATCGGAGAGGTTGATGACTGTTTTGGTGTCCTTTATTTCAGCTTCTTCTGGCCCCTTGTTCTTGTTCCCACTGGGCTTGATATGCTGATTTCTGCTGTATTTGCTCTCTTTCCTCCTCTGCCTCCTCGCCCTCGTCCTCTTGTTCCTCCTCCGTAATTCTTGCCCTGGGATTCCAACCTTCCTTTGGCCATGAGCGAGAATTCGTTTAAAATTTTGTCTTTTGGGCTCAAAAAACCTGCCCCCATTTCAACCGGCAGATTTACGCCCTCATCCGTCTCCTCAGTTTGGACTTTATCATTATTTTGAAGCATTTCCAGTGAGGTAGTCGGTGCTACCTTACTCTTAATTTTGCTCTGATCACGTAGGTGGTCATATTTTTGGGAGAATGTAAGGACTTGCCCTTTATCATAGTCAATATGATCCCTGAGAAACTTTCTTTGTTTCTTTTCTTTTATTTCTTTCTCCAAAATTTTCAGTCTTTTCTCGAGTTTGCCCATTTCTGTGTCATACTCTTCTTTGTTGCACAGTTTCTTTAACTCATCTGTTAATTTCTCAATTTACATGGCACATTTCTCACAGTCTTTGTTTGCATATTTTACTAATAGTTTTAACATAATTATTGAACATTCGTGGCTGTTTGTTGCCCATTCATCAACTAACTCAGGGTCTGGGTCATTAAAGGTTGGAGTTATATAGATTCTGAGGCCTCTTGGGACTCGGCCAACTTCGATGTATTTGGCCAATGTGGTGGCCTCCCACCACTTCGTTTGTTCTAGTTTCAACATTTTCCAGAGTCTAGCCCAGAGGTCTTGTTTGGATTTTGTCTGTACCCCATTTCCCATGCTGGACGTTGTTTCCGTGCTGGGCTCGATAGTTTGGATGTCAAACATCTGCCTCGCTGCTTCGTTCCTTTTAGTATTCCTGGATGAAGCCATGGTTGTTTTAAGATTTTTAAATCTATAGCGCAAATTACGTGCATGCGCCCCTGTTCTGAACTGTCCGAGAGTGTACTCGATATTATTTCCACCCTTTCGGATCTCCGCTTGCCTTTTTAATACTCTTGCCACTCCCGGGACTCCCACCTCCGCTCACCTTGATTGTCCGGAAGGTTTCGCGCCACTTTCAGCTTTTAAATCAGCGTCCGACGTTACTGCCTCCACGGTGTTACTTTCAGCGGGGTCTGTCCGTTTTGGGCTTTAAGGGTAGTCCCTCCGGGGATAATGGCTCCGAAATATGGTAAAAAAGGCGGGCCAAAGCTTCTAATTCAAATCCAACACCAAGCTTGGCGTGAAGCTCTGATGGCCGCTTGCAGCGGCGGGCCCGGACGGGATCGCCAATCCCACCGTATTCCAACACACTCGTTCACCTTTGAAAAGAAGGATGTCCAGGCCAGCAATTGCGTTCAAAACTGGAATTTAATCACAGCCCTACTCGATGCGTTTCGGGAACAAAATCCCTTGCTCACGAGTACAAGTGTCTGTTTACATCCGGCATTTAAAGATAAGTCATGTGATTGTAGCTACATAAACATAATAGACAGACTACCAATTCATTATTCATTGGAGCTCAGAAAACAGATTCATCGTACATAGTCAGCAGTAAGTGGCACTGGCATCACACGTGCATTAATTTCTTAAATTCTCATTTCTTTAAGAATGCTGCTCGGCTAAATTGATATATCACAAAATTCATTGCGCCATTCGTTAAGTCAAACAAAATGTTTTAAATCAAAATTTGGCCAGTGTGGGTATCGAACTCTCGTCTTGCAATAACAGAGAGACCTTGCTTCTGGTTTAACCGCTTGAGCTATTATATTAATTAGCAGTGTGCAACAGTTTCTCCTGCCACATTCAGTTCGTGGAAGTGAAGCCCCAGTGGGCAAAAACACACTAATTCTCAAAGTTCAGTTCAGAAATTAATGCACGTGTGATCCCAGTGCCACTTACTACTGACTATGTACGATGAATCTGTTTTCTGAGCTCCAATGAATAATGAATTGGTAGTCTGTCTATTATGTTTATGTAACTACAATCACATGACTTATCTTTAAATGCTGGATGTAAACAGACACTTGTACTCGTGAGCAAGGGATTTTGTTCCCGGAACGCGTCGAGTAGGGCTGTGATTAAATTCCAGTTTTGAACGCAATTGCTGGCCTGGACATCGTTCTTTTCAAAGGTGAACGAGTGTGTTGGAATACGGTGGGATTGGCGATCCCGTCCGGGCCCGCCGCTGCAAGCGCCCATCAGAGCTTCACGCCAAGCTTGGTGTTGGATATATATAGATATATATATATATATATATATATATATATATGTATATATATGTATATATATATATAAAATTTCTATGGCAAAATGAAACCCCTCATTTTGTTCCTTTTCAAATTAAATGTATTAAGTGTTACCACTTTATTCCAATCAAGATGACTTCAGGTGTGCCATACTTTTGTCATAAGTAAGACTGTTAGCGTTCTAGTTGTTCTTTAGAACACTCTGGGACATTCTGTCATTGGGCTATAGTTCGGCTACATCTGGCTGACATTTGGGATACATTTGGGCTCTTTTGTCTCTGGTGGCCATCTTGGGAGACTGCATATCAGAATTTTTTTAATGAAATATAAGAGGATTTGAGAAGTCACTCAAAATGTGCTCTAATTTTTCTGTCTTCAGCACTAATCATAATTTCTATGGCAAAATAACCCCCTCATTTTGTTCCTTTGCAAATTAAATGTTTTAAGTGTTAACACTTTATTCCAATCAAGATGACTTCAGGTGTGCCATACTTTTGTCATAAGTAAGACTGTTAGCACTCTAGTTGTTCTTTAGAACACTCTGGGACATTCTGTCATTGGGCTATAGTTGGGCTACATCTGGCTTATATTTGGGCTACATTTGATTTTTTTTGTCTCTGGTGGCCATCTTTGGGCTACATTGGGCTACATTGGGCTACATTGGGCTACATTTGGGCTCTAACATATATATAGCCCAATGTAGCCCAATATATATTTTTTCAAAGTTAATTTTCGTAAAAACCACTGGAGCATATATCTTGAGACATAGCAAAGGCACATCGGGCTAACAGTCCCTACAATTTTGCCAAGTTTGGTGGAAATCCAATCAGCCGTTCGGGCTAAAAGTGAGTCCAACCGCCCTATGGAAAATTGCATGGGGAAAACACGTTTTGGGACCCCCCTTTTTTCTCGGCCCCCGCTTGACGAATCCCCCCCAAACTTTCAGGGAAGGACCGGAAAGTAAATGTGCCATTTTCAGGAACATTTCAGCCAATTCCGTCCATCAACGCCAAAGTTATTCAACATAGAATTTTGAAAAATCCCATAGGAAAAAAATCCTAACTATATATACTTACTGGCGACCGCCAGTAGGTAATATATATATATATATATATGTATTTTTACAAAGAAGTCGCTCCTTCTGATTGCCTGGGCCCCACGGGAGTTGGCGCACACGCCGGCCGAGCACGCCGGAAATTCATCTCGCAAAAAGTTCCCAATGTTGTGCGCTCTCGAAAACAGTAATCCACGCCAGCAAATGAATTAAAGGTTGTTTATTCCTTCAACACAACATGTTTCGGCTGTGAATATATATATATCTATACTAATATTATAAAGAGAGAGCCCAAACCTTTGAGCCGGGTAATCACAGTAACCACAGCACCAATCACAACACCCAATACAGCGTAGGAAAGGGCAGTTGCAGCAGAAGGACATAGGCTATGCAGACGGCCACCATGTTATTATTTTTTTTTGCAGAGTTTTATATAGCGCGAACTTGACTCGAACTGAATCAGGTATCAGAGCGCTTTACATAGCGTGCCAGCAAAGTAGTCCCTTGTGGGCGTGTCTGCATTGTGCTGTGGGCGTGACAAACGCTGGGGGCGTGTGTCCGCCCTTCATGCCATGTGAGTCGTACATACAAGCGTCAATTACGTTGCTGCGCAGCATCAAGGGTCACGCTGGGGGTGTGACACGCTGGGGGCGTGAGAAACGCTGGGGGAGTGTGTCCGGCCTTCATGCCATGTGAACGCAATTGCGTCGCATCAAGGGGCACGCTGGGGGCGTGAGAAACACTGGGGGCGTGTGCTATGTTCCGCCCTTCATGACATGTGGGTCGTACATTAATCAGAAGATTGTCTGCTGTGACCGTGTGCTGGGGCCTGGTAAGTAACGTTACTGCAGCCTCTCCTGCGCGCAGTTACTGAACTCTCTCATTCAACGAAATTACACGCGTCTGCTACCATCAACCAGGGCTCCAGCCGGGCTCAGGCGGGGGAACAGGCGCCTACTAACATCAAACAGGCCTGCATCTGGGCCTCAAGCGGGGGAACACGCAAATGAGCGTGTCTGCGGGGACAATTACTACAGCCTCTCCTACCCGCTGTCACTCAACTCTCTCATTAAACTGATTTACCTGCGGCTGATAACTCTCTCATTCAACGACATTACACGCGCATGCTAACATCAACCAGGTCTGTAGCCGGGCTCAGGCGGCGGATCACTACACCAATTACACACGCCTGCTAACATCAACCAGGGCTGCAGCTGGGCCTTCTCCGTCCCTATTCTAATTAAACAAAAAATGTTGTCTACTGCGAGATTTTAAAATAAATTACCCTTGCCAAATACACACATTCTATTTCATACCCGGACAACGTCGGGACGGGCTGCTAGTATATATATATATATATATATATATATACATACATACATAATTACATACATATATACATATATACATATTCACTGAAAAAAACATAGGTTTCAGGCCTTATATAGTTAGGAATTAGCATTTAAAAAACCTTTGAAATTCACTCAAAAATCTATAAATGTTAGGAGTGTTATAGTTAGCTGGACATTTCACTCATACAAAACCATTGAAATTGCTCCTATATATTTAGTTGTACTAACTATATTTCGCGCACCCGCAATCCACTGCTGATGATGTCACATATTAGATCATTCATGACATGGTCAGTGACATCACTGATGACATCTCAAATGACATCACTGATGACATCACTGATGACATCATCCAGTGAATGTGGTTTGCTTCGTTATTTAAATATGCATTATATATAGCAATTTGATTTGGAGAATGAGTGGATATATAAAAATAAATATTTGGATGGAGGATTTAGTAGCAGTGTAATTGACTGTTTACTTTACCAATTTATAGTGTCTCACTAAATATAGTGCATAGTGATTAAACTGTGTGAATATCTGTATCACTTTGTCAGTTGTTGTGTAAACTGGTTCTCCAGTTGGTTACTAGCTATGTGAAAGTCTATATTAGTTATTGATTAGTTAACTGAGTATTTGTATGGGAGAGTGAATGTGTGTGTGGTTCGGTGGGGGGTGTGTGACTGCCCAAAGATGTGTGAATAGTTGATTCAGTAGATATATGAAGTTAAAACTACATGTTCTAACAGTTGTTTGGGTGAGTGAATATCTTTATGGGTATGGTGATGAGCAAATATATTTCTCAATTGTACATGTCCAACAAACTAGAAAAATAAAAGGCAGTGTATGTGTCAATTGTTGTATATAAATAAGTATTCATAAGACTCAATGATTGTGTGAGTGACTGTATGGATAACTGTATACTTGTAATAGTGATTTTATAATTCACTAAGTATGACTTACTATCTAAATGAATAGATGAAGTGGTGTTTGTATAAGTGTGTAGCTAAGTAAATATGTAAGTATGATCCATTGTTTGCATAAGTGAGTAGGATGACTTCATATGTGAATAGGATGTGTGCTGGTGTGTAATGTCGATATAGGTGTATAAGTATTTTTGATAGTGTTCTATTGTTCATTAACAGCATGTATGAGTGAATCTACAGGTAAGTGATTAGATATGTGTATACATCTATGAATCACTGAGTGGGTTTTTAGATACTTATATTGCTGTGACAATGGATTCAAATATGATACTCTGTATTTTACAAAGAGTGATGAAAGATTTTACTAGTGTATGAAAAGGTGTATGTGATTGCCACGTGGATTATGTCATCAGCGATGTCATCAGTGATGTCATTTGAGATGTCATCAGTGATGTCGCTGACCATGTCATGAATGATCTAATATGTGACATCATCAGCAGTGGATTGTGGGTGCGCGAAATATAGTTAGTACAACTAACTATATAGGAGCAATTTCAATGGTTTTGCATGAGTGAAATGTCCAGCTAACTATAACACCCCTAAAACTTATACTTTTTTGAGTGAATTTCAAAGGTTATTTAAATGCTAATTCCTAACTATATAAGGCCTGAAACCTATGGTTTTTTCAGTGAATTTCAAAGGTTTTTTAAACGCTAATTCCTAACTATATAAGGCCTGAAACCTATGGTTTTTTCAGTGAATTTGCAAGTTTTTTTAAATGCTAATTCCTAACTATATAAGGCCTGAAACCTATGGTTTTTTCAGTGAATTTGCAAGGTTTTTTAAATGCTAATTCCTAACTATATGAGGCCTGAAACCTATGGTTTTTTCAGTGAATTTCAAAGGTTTTCTAATGCTAATTCCTAACTATATAAGGCCTGAAACCTTTGTTTTTTTTAGTGAATTTCAATGGTTTTTTAAATGCTAATTCCTAACTATATCAGGTCTGAAACCTATGTTTTTTTCATTTAATTTCGAAGGTTTTTTAAATGACAATTTTTAAATGTATTAATTGTTATTTTTTTTATACTGATTTACTAAATTTTTGCAGGCAGGTGTTCAGAGAGCACGCGCCCTTTTTACAACACTCTGCAGCGCAACCCCTGGCTCGTTTGCAGAGGAGGAACTAATTCCCCTTGCATACTGGGGGTCCCTGGGGGCAACTATCCCACCAGGAGCCTCCAGTATAAGCCAGTGGGCTGCATTGCAGAGAGGTGTAATGAGGCCACACCCTTTTTTACACCTCTCTGCAACGCAGCCCCCGGGCATGTTTGCAGAGGGGGAACTAATTCCCCTTGCATACTGAGGGTCCCTGGGGGTCAACTAACCCACCAGGAGCCTTCCAGTATGCGCCAGGGGGCTGCTTTGCTTTGCCCCGGAGGGCGGCGGTCCCCGGGGCAGTGTGGGGGGGATAGGGCACCCCCCACATTTCTTTATCACTATGCCCCCTTGGGGGTAATTTTTGAATAAACATACCGTTTTAAAAAAAAAAAACATTTTTGGCCTTGGGGGTCCTTGTGGGAACCCCTGAGCAGGCCTACGGGGTCAGGGTGCTTCTACCATGCCCCCTTTTTTTTCTACATGTTTGTTTTTCTGCTTTCTTGTGCCTCGGTCCACCTAGCACAAGATGAATGCCAACACTTCCTGGTTAGAAGTGTTGACAGCCAATGAGCATGCTGCTTTCCTGTGAAAGGCATGCTGATTGGCTGCCACTGTCTGTCAACACTCCAAACCAGGAAGTGTTGGCAGCCATCTTGTACCTCGGTAGAACCAAGGCACAAGAAAGCAGTGAAACAAAGGTGCAAAACACGCAAAGGGTGCAGGGTAGATGCACCTTGACCCCCTAGGCCTGCTCAGGGGGTTCCACAGGGACCCCCAAGGCAAAAAAAAAAATGTTTTCAAAAATCGCTGGGTGCGCGAACCGTGCGCGCACAACGGGATTTTTTTTTAAAAAAACAAAAACATTTTGGGGGGCCTGGGGGGTCCTTGTGGGAACCCCTGAGCAGGCCTAGGGGGTCAAGGTACTTCTACCCTGCCCCCTTTTTGATTTCTACACGTTTGTTTTTCTGCTTTCCTGTGCCTCAGTCTACCGAGGCACAAGATGGCTGCCAACAATTTCTGTTTTGGAGTGTTGACAGACAGTGGCAACCAATTGGCATGCAGCTCGTACTCGGGAAGGTACAGAGTACAGTAAGCTTACGGTGCAATGCCTATAGATATATATGTTTTTTCAAATACAATTTTCTCAAAAACTACTGGAGGGATTTACACCATTTAAACAAAAGACCGTACTGCGTACCAGTCCCTACCATTTTGCCAAGTTTGGTGTAATTCCGTTCAGCCGTTCGGGCTGTAGCCGTGTCTAATCGTCCTACGGAAAATAACATGGGGAAAACACGTTTTTGGACCCCCCTTTTTTCTCGGCCCCCGCTTCACGAATCCCCCCCGAAACTTTCGAAAAAGAGCGGAGCGTAACGGGCCATCTTCTTTGAGAAAATCGCATACATTCATTAACCGGCGCCAAAGTTATTCCCAATAGAATGTTGCGGATTTCCTATGGAAACTAGGTCCTAACTATATATACCTACTGGCGACCGCCAGTAGGTAATATACACACACACACATATATCTTTAAAAACACAGACCCTGGAGTGCGAGTCTTCTTGTGTGACTGCAGCGCGGATGTTAGCTGCCAGCCCTTTCGAAAATATATATATATATATATATATATATATATATATATATATATATGTATATACCTCCAATCCCGCTCTTGGTAAAAAATGGGTCTGACACATGCTGAAGTTGCATTTCGGTAATTTTATTTTCACCATGCAGCACTGCTAATGTTCACGATGTCCTCCTTCTCAGCTCCTGGCAGACCGGTTTCGGCGTGGTGCCTTTATCAATGCTGGATACACGCTGGAAAGGTAAAGTTTACTCGGGCTTTCGTGGGCGGTTCTTTAAACGGCCAGGTGAGTCATTTCATTGGACCGTCGATGTCGTCACTGAGAGAGGACTAGGAAAGTTCCAAGAGATAGTGTTCTTCCCCTCTCACAGTCCAGGGTGACTCCAGTGCGCCGACCACACTTAAAGGAACAGCAGAGGCCAGATTCGTGAGCCAGGTACAGTGACCCGCCCAAGCATACGATTGTGCTCTGACATAGTCAGCCCTCTGCAAGTGTCGTTCCTTTTATGATGTCTGAGTCATGGCGAATTCCATCGCCCAAATGCAACTCCTCAACAGCCCAACTGTTGCTCTTTCCCCAATTGCCTACACCAAGATCCAGGCTGGGGGGTCGCCGCATTAGTGCAGTCCGTGCACAAAATCCACAAAGTTGTCGGCAAAATGCGGAGCACCAAACCAAGAGGCGTGTCAGTAAAGCGGGGCCGACCTGCCGCCACTTAAATACCTCCAATCCCGCTTTTGGTAAAAAAACGGGTCTGACACATGCTGAAGTTGCATTTCGGTAATTTTATTTTCACCATGCAGCACTGCTAATGTTCACGATGTCCTCCTTCTCAGCTCCTGGCAGACCGGTTTAGGCGTGGTGCCTTTATCAATGCCGGATACACGCTGGAAAGGTAAAGTTTACTCGGGCTTTCATGGGCGGTTCTTTAAACGGCCAGGTGAGTCATTTCATTGGACCGTTGATGTCGTCACTGAGAGAGGACTAGGAAAGTTCCAAGAGATAGTGTTCTTCCCCTCTCACAGTGTAGGGTGACTCCAGTGCGCCAACCACACTTAAAGGAGCAGCAGACGCCAGATTCGTGAGCCAGGTACAGTGACCCGCCCAAACATACGATTGTGCTCTGACATAGTCAGCCCTCTGAAAGTCCCGTTCCTTTTATGATGTGTGAGTCATGGCGAATTCCATCGCCCAAATGCAACTCCTCAACAGCCCAACTGTTGCTCTTTACCCAATTGCCTACACCAAGATCCAGGCTGGGGGGGCGCCGCATTAGTGCAGTCCGTGCACAAAATCCACAAAGTTGTCGGCAAAATACGGCGCACCAAACCAAGAGGCGTGTCAGTAAAGCGGGGCCGACCTGCAGCCACTTAAATACCTCCAATCCCGCTTTTGGTAAAAAACGGGTTTGACACATGCTGAAGTTGCATTTCGGTAATTTTATTTTCACCATGCAGCACTGCTAATGTTCACGATGTCCTCCTTCTCAGCTCCTGGCAGACCGGTTTCGGCGTGGTGCCTTTATCAATGCCGGATACACGCTGGAAAGGTAAAGTTTACTCGGGCTTTCGTGGGCGGTTCTTTAAACGGCCAGGTGAGTCATTTCATTGGACCGTTGATGTCGTCACTGAGAGAGGACTAGGAAAGTTCCAAGAGATAGTGTTCTTCCCCTCTCACAGTCCAGGGTGACTCCAGTGCACCGACCACACTTAAAGGAACAGCAGACGCCAGATTCGTGAGCCAGGTATAGTGACCCGCCCAAACATACGATTGTGCTCTGACTTAGTCAGCCCTCTGCAAGTCCCGTTCCTTTTATGATGTGTGAGTCATGGCGAATTCCATCGCCCAAATGCAACTCCTCAACAGCCCAACTGTTGCTCTTTCCCCAATTGCCTTCACCAAGATCCAGGCTGGGGGGGCGCCGCATTAGTGCAGTCCGTGCACAAAATCCACAAAGTTGTCGGCAAAATGCGGAGCACCAAACCAAGAGGCGTGTCAGTAAAGCGGGGCCGACCTGCCGCCACTTAAATACCTCCAATCCCGCTTTTGGTCAAAAACGGTTCTGACACATGCTGAAGTTGCATTTCGGTAATCTTATTTTCACCATGCAGCACTGCTAATGTTCACGATGTCCTCCTTCTCAGCTCCTGGCAGACCGGTTTCGGCGTGGTGCCTTTATCAATGCCGGATACACGCTGGAAAGGTAAAGTTTACTTGGGCTTTCGTGGGCGGTTCTTTAAACGGCCAGGTGAGTCATTTCATTGGACCGTCAATGTCGTCACTGAGAGAGGACTAGGAAAGTTCCAAGAGATAGTGTTCTTCCCCTCTCACAGTCCAGGGTGACTCCAGTGCGCCGACCACACTTAAAGGAACAGCAGACGCCAGATTCGTGAGCCAGGTACAGTGACCCGCCCAAACATACGATTGTGCTCTGACATAGTCAGCCCTCTGCAAGTCCCGTTCCTTTTATGATTTGTGAGTCATGGCGAATTCCATCGCCCAAATGCAACTCCTCACCAGCCCAACTGTTGCTCTTTGCCCAATTGCCTACACCAAGATCCAGGCTGGGCGGGCGCCGCATTAGTGCAGTCCGTGCAAAAAATCCACAAAGTTGTCGGCAAAATGCGGAGCACCAAACCAAGAGGCGTGTCAGTAAAGCGGGGCCGACCTGCCGCCACTTAAATACCTCCAATCCTGCTTTTGGTAAAAAACGGGTCTGACACATGCTGAAGTTGCATTTCGGTAATTTTATTTTCACCATGCAGCACTGCTAATGTTCACGATGTCCTCCTTCTCAGCTCCTGGCAGACCGGTTTCGGCGTGGTGCCTTTAGTGTTGACAGACAGTGGCAACCAATCGGCATGCAGCTCGTACTCGGGAAGGTACAGAGTACAGTAAGCTTACGGTGCAATGCCTATAGATATATATGTTTTTTCAAATACAATTTTCTCAAAAACTACTGGAGGGATTTACACCATTTAAACAAAAGACCGTACTGCGTACCAGTCCCTACCATTTTGCCAAGTTTGGTGTAATTCCGTTCAGCCGTTCGGGCTGTAGCCGTGTCTAATCGTCCTATGGAAAATAACATGGGGAAAACACGTTTTCGGACCCCCCTTTTTTCTCGGCCCCCGCTTCACGAATCCCCCCGAAACTTTCCGGGAAAGAGCGGAGCGTAACGGGCCATCTTCTTTGAGAAAATCGCATACATTCATTAACCGGCGCCAAAGTTATTCCCAATAGAATGTTGCGGATTTCCTATGGAAACTAGGTCCTAACTATATATACCTACTGGCGACCGCCAGTAGGTAATATACACACACACACATATATATATATATATATATATATATATATATATATATATATATATATATATATATATATATATATATATATATATATATATATGTATATATATATATATATATATATGTATATATATATATATATATATATATATATATATATATATATGTATTCACTGAAAAAACCATAGGTTATAGACCATATATAGTTAGGAATTAGCATTTAAAAAACCTTATTTTACTCACACAAAACCATTGAAATTCCATATATAGTTAGTTGCACTAACTATATATCGCGCACCCGCAATCCACTGCTGATGATGTCACATATTACATCATTCATGACATGGTCAGTGACATCACTGATGACATCACTGATGACATCTCAAATGACATCACTGATGACATGACTGATAACATCCAGTGATTTTTTGTTTCTGTAAAGTTTAAATATGTCTTACATATTGAAGAATGAGTGGATGTATAAATGTCTGGACGAAGGATTTAGTAGGTGCATGACTGACTGTATGACTGAGTGATTAAATGTGTCTCACTGAGTGCATGGTTTAGTGACTAAACTGTCTTAATTTGTGCATCATTATGTCTGTTGTTCTGTAAACTGCTGCATGTGTTGATCAGTAGCTATATGAGTAACTATATGGGTTATTGATTGATTGTCCAAGTATTTGTATGGGAGACTGAGTGTGTGCGTGGCTGGCTGGGAGGTGTGTGACTCTGTGCAGATCAATGTGTACTTATATCAATGATTGTATAACAAGGTAAGTATGTGTTAGTATATGTTTGAAAATATAAGGTGCTCTATGTTTAACTGTATAGACAAGAAAATGGAAGTGTGATTGATTCTTTACAGGACTGACTAGGTGTGTGAGTAACTCCATGGATGAGTGGCAGAGTGTGAGTGTCTGTATAGGTGTATGAGTGCATATGATAGTGTTGTAAAGATGAGTGATTGTATGTATGAATGATTGTATGGGTGAATGAGTGAATGTGTGTGTAGACGTAGGAATCAGTGAGTACATATGTAGTAACTAGTATTGGTGTGTCAATGGTTTCAAAAATTATACTCTGTATTTAACACTGGGTGAAACAGAGGTTATATTAAAATATGAGGAGATGCATTGTATTGTCACATGAATGATATCATCAGTGATGTGGTCATTGATGTCAAATGAGATGTCATCAGTGATGTCATCAGTGATGTCATTTGAGATGTCATCAGTGATGTCATCAGTGATGTCACTGACCATGTCATGAATGATGTAATATGTGACATCATCAGCAGTGGATTGCGGGTGCGCGATATATAGTTAGTGCAACTAACTATATATGGAATTTCAATGGTTTTGTGTGAGTAAAATAAGGTTTTTTAAATGCTAATTCCTAACTATATATGGTCTATAACCTATGGTTTTTTCAGTGAATTTTCAAGGTTTTGTAAATGCTAATTCCTAACTATATATAATCTATAACCTATGGTTTTTTCAGTGAATTTCAATGGTTTTTTAATAGCAAATATCTGTAGCTGTAAAATGTATTCTTCTTTAAATCCCAAAATATATTTTATATGTTTATTAATAACTTTTTTTTTTTTTAAAAAAATTCTTCGTTCCCACTTCGCGAATCGGGAAGCTTCCCGTTAGCTGACCTTGATGCCGCGAAATAGACCGCGAGCCGGTAAACGTTTCTTTACCGCAACTGCCGCGTTAGAAAACAACATCGTGACGCCTCCCGTCCGCATGACGTTTCGCGTTGTCGCGTGATACGTCATATGACGTACTACGTTAGCGAACTGGTACGCTTACCGAGTCGCTAAGCACAGGTTTCTGGAAGCAAACCGGGAGGCCCTGCAAAGCGTGTAACGTAAACACAGCAGGTCATGTGACTTGGTAATAACACTTTTCATTGGTTCATTTCACTTTTGGTTTCCTAATGATGTAAGACTAGGTCATATAATCTAAAATGAACACTTTTCATTGGTTGAGAACTATTGTTTTTCCCAAATGATGAAAATCCCTCTTTCTTTCCTCACTCTGACTTTCATCATTGTGAGAGAAAGACCCTTTGTTACCAGTGAGCAATGGCTTCTTTAGTAGCTTCAGCTGGTGCTTCCCCACCACCTCCACCACATCCAAGGAAGAGTGGACCGATGTGTGAATGTGTTCACTGTATGCAACAACTTTGACACTTACAGAAGCCTCACCTTCTCCATGCCTCCTACACAGTTCTACATGTACATCATAAATGCAAACAGAACAGAATTAATTATACATGTTAAATGGTTTATTTTTGCTGTTCTCAGAATGTATCAAATTTCACTAAAAACAGTGACTTGAAGGTATTCATCATATAACAGCGGGGAAAAAAAAACACAATCAAAATGATTGTGTTTAAAAAACCCATACAACATAACAAATCAGAATTCAGAACTCCTTAAAGTTAACTTACTTTCCATGACGGCCAAGGATGTCCTATGAACAGCTTACACTCTGTTGTGCTGTTATTACTTTCAACCCGCCACTTTCTGAAAGAAAACCTCCATCGTTTTCAAAAACATGTTACATACAATAAATGACTTCTTGCTCTCTACCACAAGTTTCCACAAGGCCAAATCTTGTCAGACCCATTTATAACTCTTGGATTTCTTGTAAGCCAATCCCGTCTTTTCGCATTTCCGCAACTTTCAGAATTAAAATGTTGAAGATCATTTACACAATCCTGGACTAGTAATATCTTCCCCTTCTTGCTCAATCATGTTCTACATTTCCTATCACACTGATACTGCTTACTATGAAGCAGACTTACACTACCTTTATGACTAGTACAATTATTTAATTCTCTACATCACTTTTAATCACAAAGCAATGTAAAACAGTAGACAGCATTGCAGACTTACATTCCCTCTACTCCATGTTTTGATTGGCTGCTTCAATTAGCTTATAAAAAGAAATAGTTTTTCTGAACTCATTCAAAGTGCACGTATTTCTCAATGACGTCCAGTGTTATGGTAAAAAGTTATGTCTCTGTACTACACTTATCCTCAAGGCCAAATAGTGTAGGAGCCATGAGAACTTCTTGAAATTCCTCAGAGCACATCCCGAGATTCTTTCCCTAAAATTGTGGTTTTAAAAACACCAGGTAAGAGTTTTTAAGGTCATATGGCAATTTTTTTTTGAAAATTAAAACAGAATCATTGCAGAATGACCAGCCATTTCTACACTTTAAATAAGCTGTATAATGTCCTGATGTTATTGAAGGACCATCATGATATATAATTGCTACAGTTACAAAAGTCCTTCCTGATATTGACAACTGTGAAGCCACAAAATTTTTAATTAAAGTTGTCAATTTTGTTCCATCAGGCCTACATAGTTGGAACATTAAAATGACATACTGGCCATATGTTCGTATAAATAATGTGGACATCATTTCAGATTTACATTGGCTACACTCCATGTTGTGATCAGCTGCTTTTACTAGCTTATTAAAAGAGACTGATTTACTGTCTGGCAAAGTTAAATATATAAATCTTTCTGAGTCTACACTAGTAGTACTTGATACCCTACAGTTCTCGCAGTCATGCTGCCATTGATAAGAAAGCCCAAACAGGTGATCTACATCTACACCTTCATCATGCAATACATCAAGCATATACATTAAAAACTCCTGACAATCTTGCTGACTATTTTGAGAGAATTGTGTTTGGCCTGAACATCTGTCTAACAGATTTCGAATTTCAGACACACTTTCTATGTTTGTTCTATCAGTGCTACATTTCTCTAACACAGAATTTAACAAACTGCAAAATCTTTGATCAGAATTGACCACAATCTCTTCTTTTACATTTTCTAGAGAAAACAAAACATTAACCACTACATTAGCATAGCAGTTGACACCAGAACTGTTTTCAAATTGAAAACCAACAACATCTTCAACAGAATCCTTTTTGTTTCTGCTTATAATTTCAGGTTTATCGACTTTTCGTCTTTTTGCTACAACCTCCCCAGTATTGGTCACATTTCTTCGTTTCCGGCCTACCACACGTTTCTCAAACAAAGGATAATGAGGCAAATGTGGCGCATACTCTCTTCTCAACCTATTGTATTCCTTAACACAATCTAGATCCGCACAAATGTTTGTGACATCACACTCAATCAAGTACAATCCCGATAAAGTCCTAACTCGTGACAATGCCACATATGCCATACCCTCCTTGAACACAGAACTGCCAATATTCACCAATGCACAGTCTACACTTAAACCTTGCGATTTATGGATTGTCACCGCATATGCCAAGCAAACAGGAAACTGCTTACGACGAACATATGTCTTTTACAAGCAAAAATCTAGCAGAACAACGAGCAATTAGCTGTACTTCCTCAATGCCATCAAATTTAATTTTTAAAAATTCAATTCCATCTCTATTTCTGTATTTCACAAAATCAACAACATTACCCATTGATCCATTTACCAGACCTCTTTCAACATGTAAATTCCTTCTTAAAATTATACGGCAGTTCAAGCACACATTCAGAGTCTTTTCAAAACCCGCAGTTTTAGATATACTCTTCTCTAATGAATCCAATTTTGTTTTCAGATTCTCAGACAAAATAATTGTTGATCCCATATGCTCTACTCTGTCAATAGCTTCCAGTTTCACAATCTCTTGCTTTTCTAAATGCAACATTTTGTTGTTGAATTTGGCACATTCTGCACGAGTTGGCATCAAACATATTCCAGATTTTTTCTCAGTAACTTTCTGAAAAATATTCTCAGGCACAACATCTTCGTCTGGATATAAATTTGTCAGTAATCGTGCATGTAAAGCTTCTTTCCCATGCTCGGTCACTTTTCCAATTCTAACATCTTGTAGAATAGTCTTGTAAACTTCATCCTTTGGCTGACGCATATTTTCATGCAGTTCAGCATAATTGAAGTTTAACCATATATTGACGTTGCCAATGCTCCCTAAGCACTTCCTGGTATCTTCATGCGTGAGCATTTTGAACACAGGTTGCCCTTTCACTGGTGTCAGCTGCAGAAGATCTCCGAAAACAATGATGTGTTTGCCACCAAATAACACATCATACTCTGTTTTGAGAACTTCTTGCATTCTCAAATGCACAAAGGCAAGCATGACATTGGAAACCATGCTTACTTCGTCAATGATAAGAAGTTTCATTTTCCTCAAGACTCTTGAAACTTCAAAACAAGCATCTCCAGATAGCTTGTGATATTCTAATTTGTTGTCATGCTCCACTGGCAGCATCAGTAAACGATGTAAAGTAATCCCTTTAATGTTATGTGCTGCCAGTCCAGTTGGAGCGGTGACAACACAAGACAGCGATGACTCTGTCCTTTCCTGCAAATAACATGAAATTGCTTTAATAAGGAAACTTTTTCCAGTTCCCGCTTCTCCACTCACGTACAGTCGGACAGGCTTCAACGACGTACATGAGCACTCTTTCTTGTCATGACTTAATCCATGATCAATTTGCATGGTAAGTTCGTCATATATTTTCCTCTGCTCAACGTTGAGTTGTCTTTCCAACTCTTCTAAGTTAACCGCATCCTCCTGAGCATGTGCCATGGCTCTTTCCACTTCATTCATAGCAGTGGCAGCTTCATTTTCGATAAGAGGTCCTCCTAGTGGATCCTGACTCAATGAAGCAGAACTCTGACTGTCCTGAGAACTGTCTCTGGCAATCTCGGCTGCAATCGTTGCTTCCTGCTCAATTTCCACATTCAACATTTCTACATATTTGGGAAAAGCAGGACATTCTATGGTCTCCTTGGCAGCATTGAATGAGTCTTCCTAACAAAGGAAATCTCCAAGCAGTTCCTCTTCTGCACGCCAAGGCTTAAAAAGTTGCAAAAGTGCTAAATAGAAAAACTCCTTTTTTTCAGGAGATTCGCCACTCAATTTTCGATGGTTTATCAAGTGGCATTTTCTTTGCTTGACCAGACATCCCTCACTTCCTATTACAGCATACACTCCTTTCTCAGTATCTTCTTTGATGTTCCTCTTGAATATGTAATTTTGCAGAACCTCATACAGACAAACATTCTCGAGGTGACTGCTTCGATTTGGATAATATGTATCCAACATGTTGCTCTTCAAAATGTCGGTACTGTTTGGCTCCTTTTCCGCCAAATACTCAATTTCCCGCACAGGTTTCAGAACTCGATTACGCGTTGCAGCAAGACCAACACTCGCCCAAACGATACTCCTGGACTTGGCATAGAGACTTGCTGAAGACAACCGGTCAGAACATTCGTAAGCTCCGATTTCTCGATGCGACAACATCTTCAGACTGAAACTGTACAACTTCTTGCTGAGGCTCTTTTCATGGGAAATGTCCTCCCACATATCCTTCAATTCTGTCTTCTCTTTTTTGGTGATGTAAGATGTCACATACCGAGCCACAGCCATACAGTTATCAGCCACAAACTGTATATCCATGTTAGCATTCCACATGGACAAAATCACCGGGTTGTAGTCGCTGATGTACTTAGACTCTTCGTTCCTCTTCAAATTGTATGTGTTTTTAGGTGATTTTTTCATCACATTATGTCGCAGCGAAGACATCAAACTGTTCACTCTTCCTTTAGAAATCACCGATCATGGAAAGCCGAAACGACATTTGGTGTAGAACTTGTCTTTGTTCCGGAATTTACGACAACAGTACTTTCCACATCGATGGCTTTGGAAACGTAGAACTTTTTCTCTTAGGCTTTTTTTCTCCTTTGCGTTTGGAACAGCACACGTAGAATACTGTTCTATGAAACTCATCACTGAGTCTTCTGCATCCGTTCCAAATTTAGGTGCATCCTTGATCCACAGCAACATATGTATATGAGGAGCACCTCTTGCTTGGTACTCCTTCCTCCAGAAGAAATCCAACACCTCTCCAAGAGGTGGATTCTTCTTATTCATGATGAAAGACATCATACCTTCAAATCTATGATTGAAGTACCTACATACATTGACTGGATCCAAAGAGCACAGTTCTCCGGGTGTCTTGAATTCGATGTTTTCTACGTTAGCATTTGCCTCTCGTAGAAATTCAAGTAAGTCTTCCCAGCCATACTCAGCACAGCTCAAAGTGAGGAACCATGTGGGAGTTCCTAAGTTCCTCAGCATACATTTTAAATCACCATGACGACGGTACCAGTACTCATTAGTACCACGCTGACACGCCATGAGATTAATCAGGTGAGAATCCAAAATACTGTCTTGGACATTGACTTTATCCATAAAGTCACTTGCCGAGATGTTTTGCATGTGTATACCACTTTTTAAGATGTGGTTCACTGCATATGACAGTCCAGACAGATCGCTTTCAAACAGGAGATGAAACAAATAAGGAATGCATTGTCGAAACCTAGGATCTCCTGCATACAATCGCCAAGTCCGGTATTCAGAAGCAGGAATTCGATGAGGTCGCTCATCATATCTTCCTCCCTGACCTGTTGGAAAAAGCTGTGGGAAACACCGAGCTTCCAAACTTTCCTCCCAAACACTAATGGGACTCCCTTTCGCTTGTTTCATTTGAAACAACTCAATAGCATTCCCCATGACTTCCTTGGAATGCAAAGGATGAACACTATAATGTTCATATATTTCTTCACTAGTACAGGGTTCTACTTTCTCAATTTGACCAGCACACAAATCGCTATCCTCTTCCTCACTTACTTCCTCTTCTGCAACATATACATTTTTATAGTATTTATTATTTTTTTTCAAATACAATGTTGCCCTTTTGACTTTCCTAACATCTACTAAATCTTGCCATATTTTCTTATTCTTTGTCGGAACCCCATTAACTAAGATAACAAGAGGTTCCTCTTCCACTTTTTCTACTCCAATTGTGTTAATGTTTTTCTTCAAATCTAGAGGCAAATAAACAACTCTTCCCTTTAATCCTCTCTGTAAATCTGATGGAGGCAATTTCCCTGTCTTTGGCTCCATTCTTACAATAGCCTGAAAGGGATGGATACTTTGAATCAAAATAGATTCATAAGTATTTAAATCCTTCAATTCAGAAGGAATCTCAACCAATTCCAGATTATTATGAACTGCTCTAGCAGGCATCTGGTTTTGATTTAATTTGTTACAACAATAAGTACACACACGTTGATCCAATCCCAAATCAAAACAATTTTCTACCATCAAGTATGTTGTAAAATCCTTCCATTCACTATTATTTTCCCTTTCACTTTTTCCATATAAATCCACTAACTTAGTCTGATTCTTATAATAAGTGCGTCGACAACACACACAAGTGAACTTTGGCCTCTCACTTGATTTCACCTCAAACGTCGCAATTTCCCTCTGGAAATTATCTGTACTGGAAACCTGTACACTATCTTCCACATTACTCTCTTCTTCTTGGTCAATTTCAACATTCTCCTCTTTACTTCCAAAGTAACAAAACTCAATTTCTTCACATATATTCTTCACATCTATTTCAGAACCATGCAAAAGAGCAGCGCATAATTGTTTAAGCATAATTGCTGGACTCTTAGCATAATACAACATTCTAACTAATTTCCTCACTTTATTATGATGCACTGCTAGCATCCTGAAATGATGAAAAACACTCTGGCATACTCTCCTAGAAAGACAAGCCAGTGAATGACCATGCAAACCTATCACTTCTCTCACTCTGCAAGGATCTAATTCTTGCAACAACTTCATTTTCTGCTTCAAACTTTTCTTATTAAATGACCGTATAAAATCACAAAGCAAATTGATGGAATCCTGTCGTACACTGCAAATACTACTACACTTCCAGGTGTACACAGGACCCTTAGGACGTCTCCCTAAAACCTCCTTACCTAACACCTCTTCTATCTCTGTTCTCACAAGTTTTTCATTTTCAACTGGACAACCATCTTTCACTTCATAAGCTCGACCACTGGTGTCAACTGCATGCACCAAATCATTATCCTGGAAATAACTCTCCTCATTAAAAAATGCCTCAGAGCTTGAACTATGCATCCATTCTCCAGAAAAAACTTCACAAAAATTACTACGATTAACTATTCTCTTCCATCTACTATTTCTTTTGAAATCATAAATTGCCTTGTTTAGCTTCCTAATTCTATTGATTGTCAAAATAAATAACTTACGTTTAATTTCAAATGCCTGATCAATAACTTTCTCAACTATTTTTTTCTCTTATAAAAAACCACTTTCTGTTGACCTTTCTTAATATTTTTTAACAAATTCCCAATTATCCTGTTGCGGAACATTCGTTTACGAATGTCCCTAAACTGTTGTTTCCTTCTACTTTCATGCATAGAGTTATCTCTTACTCTAGCAGTAACATTTCTCATTGGCCTTTCCTTACCATTTGAATTGTTTCTCCTTTTCTGGACTGAAACATTTTCTGTAGTAATATTTTTTTTACTAGACATATTTCTTATGACTGTTTTTGGACTCTTACCCGGTGCTTTCTTGGTGACTTGACAAATCTTTTTGTTAGAGGACTGCTGCATTATTCCATGGTCCTGCTGTCTTTGAGGTTTTGCAGCCTTTCTCACTCTTTCTTTGCTTGGCATCCTAAAATCTTGAAATAATCTGCAGTTGAATCTGTGGTAAAATATAATAAAAAATGTTATTAACCACTATTACCCAACAGTAAATTAATAACAGTCATCAAAAACTTAACACACTACTTAAGTATATAATATACTGAAGCCTATCTCCAATTTTTCACTGAACAGGACTCATCTCTTCTTAACCTTGGATAAACCTCACCTACTCTGTGTCCCCTGCACATAATTAAATGTAAAGGGGCAGATTTATATTAACTAGCACATCCCCAGGGATGCACCAGTTAACGTGCACCGCTGCTCTGCCACCCACGGTGTGCCGCATTTACAATCAGATAGGACAAAGCTACATCAAAACCCTGCGCCTGCTTGAAGCAGGCATAGATCTTGACGCAGGTAGGCTGAAAGCTAAAGCAACAACTAAGTGTCGTGTGCAGAAGTTACAAAAAAGGAAAAATGGCGTTTAAACCAGTAATGAGCCCATGCTAACTTAACACAGAGTAAAAATATCCAGGATCTACATCAGTTTGGGGTTCACGAACCTGGCAGGTACAAGGCACTAAGGCTTTCCACCGTGCATGTCTCATCCCAAATCATATGTTGTTTGTGAATGAAACAATTTCCCAGACCAAATGCTTTGGATTGGCTACTTCTAAAAAATTAAACACCCCTACTATCCCGGAGTTAGAGGAATATGATAGTTGGAGTAATTTTACTCGTTGTCCATTAAAGATTTACAGGCCCTACTCCGTAATTCTTCCTTTAACATTTCCAGTATAAATCCAAAAGGTTGACTGCTTTGGCAACGTGCCTTATCCACGGTTTAATAACGCTGCCTTTTGCTTTATATAAGTTTTCAAATTGTATGAAATATATACCAATAGGTCGTTATTAACCTTTAGGTAGTGGTTTTCTTCATGAGGTCTGGTCGCTTCCATACACATACAGATTTTCAAAGATGATCAAGAAGTTTATCTGAATGGAGAGGAATGCACTGAGACGCCAGATCATTCACTAATGTGTAGGCACATACAGTTACACGGTTCATGCAACAAACACCGACCAAATATGGCTTGCGTGTTGCAAGGCACACCAGTTCCTGCTATCATCCCCACGTTCAAGTTCTTGGAAAATGGTAGTTATTTGATGCTCAATAATGAAGATTGTTCTGGGTTAATTAAAAGTATTCATTTTATCGTAACAGTAAATGAACGGGTTATTTGCTGCAGAAATGTTCTATTTCCTCCCACACATGAACATACGGAGTTTTCAATCTGGCCACAAATACCAACCTTGGGAGCACATTTCAACGGCATGACAAGAATAAGAGCTCTTTTGTCTCAGAGAGAGGTGGCCTTGACTTCGGCCCGTGAAACTTTCGTGCTTCACATAGCGAACACCCGTACAGAGTTGCAGACCCTTTTAAATACAGATTCGCCTTTCCATTTCAGCAAGATGGTTCGGACTATCTCTAACGCGTCCTCCACAAAGGGCCTGGCGCACTTTTTTAAAGTTGTTACCAGTGGTCTCGTGACTTCATTTGAGAAAATCTTTGGAGTCATCCCTGCTTTCTTTCATTCTATTTTTTCCACTCTGCTTCGTGGATTCCCATTTTTACTTGCATTACCAGCGTACGCTCTTGTGCTTTTTTTACATTTTTAAATATGGATGTCCCTCCTGTGCAAGCTCCCGCCCTGCAGCTGCTGACACTGTTCCGCAATCGCATGCTAGAATATTATGGCACAATGCCGTTGGCGATATTAAGCACGGCATATGGATTATCTTTTCGATTCTCCTACTTCACCTGTGTCCAGCCTGTATTTCACTGCCTGACCTGTGATTTCCATTGGGCCATTGATTTGTGTCTCTGCGGACCGGTTTCTCCTGACGTCGACTTTAATCAGCTGATGACTCCTATCATTACTCACGAGTTGGTTTGTCCTGGCGAAAGGATTATGGCTGTGGCATTGATGCATGGACTAATTGGTCCCTGGAATTTACTGGCGGCAACACAGTCTTTCTTGGAACAGAGCTTTCTTGAAAACCCACCGAGCTGTCCTCTGATGGTGATAGAGGATCCGGTGCTGGGAGAGCACGTATGTTCTTTTCCGCTTTTAAATTGGATGGCTGAACTCTTTTCGGATGAAGACGGTGACTTCCTATTGGAGGCTGTTGCAGCTTATTTTGCATACACAGTTATGTCATAGACCTTTTTCATGTTTGATATGCTGAGTACTAGCATTTCATTGACAATTCATTGACTTATTTGTCAAGTTTTTATTATTTAGCTTGCCTATTGGCTTAAGACTCGATAAAGTACTTGGCTGTTTTATTTTTCTTTAGCATTAAATTTTCCTAGTTTTTAATGTTTTACCTTGCGGACCGTCCACATATAAACTTGCAATCTGCTCTCATGAGATGGCACTTCTATTATCTTATTCAGTTCGTTTCCGGGTCATGGGGAGGTGTCATCTAGGTCCTGGATATCTTTACACCGTGTTAAGTTAGCATGGACTCATTACCGGTTTAAACGCCATTTTTTCCTTTTTTGCAACTTCTGCACACGACACTTAGTTGTTGCTTTAGCTTTCAACCTAATAGTTCATCGTGATTTACATGACAATAATATGTTATTGCTCTACTATCTGCTTTACTTGTTAAACTATATCTGTACAGCGAGTGCTGAAGTTTCAAGAACAACACGATACAGAATTGTTATGAGGTCTGATCTCCACGACTTCATACTCATAACATAAGTGCAGCTTCTGCCAATTCTGGGCATGAGGCGGGTTTTATATTGCTTTGCCGAACACACATACACAACACTTGATGCGGTTCACGTGAAGAGAGAGCTGGTGTATGCTGATGTGATTCCTTCAAATCTAAGACACTAAAGTATCGGCACGCCCTAAACCAACTAAAGAGACCTTCTTAGCAAATAATATATTATGTGTATTAGGGAGGGTGAGATATAAGCAGCCGCGGGCCGTGGAGGGAGTTACGGTGGGGCAGGGAGGCGGGGAGGGGGAGGGGCAGGGTGGAGCCCTCTCCACCCTGCCCCTCCCCCTCCCCGCCTCCCTGCCCCACCGTAACTCCCTCCACAGCCCGCGGCTGCTTATAAGTGTTGCTAACTCTTATTCATTTACAGCATGTTAACATACTGTCACCATTCGCTTTTTATGTACTACTAACTATGCTGGTAATTTTGCTACTGATAATATGTGTACTTGTATTATCTAAGATACTACGCCTGAGAAGACGGCATTAGTAAATAAACATTTCAAATACACATGTGTTCTTCTTAACTCCATGTTCTGGTTTCTAAGAAATATATAACGACCGACTGTTCATGAGTTCCACGTATCCTGAGGTACTATAAGTTCATATTCTGGATTGTCTAAACATTGAGAGTTTGTTATATCCAATGTGACACTGTACCTAGCTTGCTAAGGGGTTTTGATTACTAAGGTGAGTTTTGGGACACCCTAATTCGCCGAGGTTCCAATCCTCTGTCCACAGTTCTGTCTGAGAACAGAAACCCTGCGACAGGGACACCCCTGAGCCTTGCTGGAGCTTCATCACACTTGCGATACAACTCCAGCAATGCGCCACCTTTACGGCACAGATACGTCACGCATCTGTGCTGTTTTTGCCCCATGATGCGCCGCATTGTAAATGCAGCACACCATAGGTGACGGAACAGCGTCACAGAATGACTAACACATCCCTGGTGATGCGCCAGTCATCATAAATCTATCCCTATGCTTCTTATCTTGTTAGAAATGAACCGCCATATGTATCATCAAAGTTTTTTGCATTTCCTAAATAGCGAACTTTAAGGAATAAATAGCGATTCTTTACCATTCCTAGTTTGCGATGACCTATTTGCTAATTACAAATTACCCATTCACTTCCATGCAGCAGGAGGCCCATAGGAATGAAGGTGCAATTTGCGATTAGCAATTACCTCATCGCAAATTACGAATTTTTCCGAGGGTGCAGCGGTGTCTCAAGAACACCCTGCTGCACCCCTGAAAAAGAAATTTGGGGGCATATGGCGCGCACAAATTTTGAAAACATTCCTTTACCTCAAAAACGATTTTCAACTCATAATTTGAAAACACTGCACATGGGGAAATGACTTAAAATGTCCTTAAGACACATAAACGCGTTTTTTGATTGCCTTTGCAGCATGTTTCAGTCACCTTTAACATGCCTATGTAACGCAAACATTCAAAATCTAAATTTGCCATGCACAGGTGGGAGCATATTTACAAGCAATTTGCTCCACAGACAAACTTCTTACATTGAAATGGGAAAAATAACATCAGAGACTCTCAATTACCTTATAAAGAAGCAGACACCATTATGTCCTTCTCATCAATATTAACCCCTTTAAAGCGTTGTAAATAGACCTCCCCAGTGCTGCGCTGTCCATTGGAACTAGTGCTGAATGGACGTCCAACGGTCGTGCGCAGCACTGGGGAGGTAGTGGCCGTGACGACCGTTGGCCGACGGCAGCAATTAAGGGGTTAAAACCATTGCTTTTTCTCAAAAACGATTTACAAGTCATAATTTGAAAACACTCCACAGCTCCTATGCACATAAAAGCCCTGTCAGTACTAATACTTCACATTTTCTCCAATTACAATTTCTCAAAGAAACAAAATCTATTTGTAAAACACTTGAGACAAAGCAACATTTGAAAAACACAACTTTCTTCATAATTTTCTCCTTAAAGCACACTATTTTCTATCTAAATTAAAGAAATCTTTTCTCACCTTAGCAAATACTTTGAGTTTCAAAACAGTCTCAGAAACACACCAATTTGTCTTCAGCAGAGCAAAAGGTATGCACTCCAGAGTCTGCAGCTATCAAAAGCACAGAAATGCTGTAATTCCTCACACATATCTCTCATGTCACCCAATCAAAACTCTTCCCTCACTTTTTTTCAAATGAAAACCCTTCCCCCCTCTGCCATTTCATGCCTTTTCTGCATAGCAACCACCTCTTGCAAGACCTCTGGTGTTTGCAAGTTCACACAACAATGTTGCAATTGAACTCTGAACTCTCAGTGCACCTGCATATCCAGAGCATTCTTTCATTTAATGATTTTTTCTTCGCCACTCAAAATACATCTTTCAACGAACTCATCCATGCACACTAACTTTCTGTTTTCAGCAATCAAAATCCACCAATCACTCTTACTGCTTCATTAACACAGAAACTCCTCAGTTTTTTTCATTTTACACTCTCATTTTTTCAACTGCCATTTCATTGCCACACTTCATCTGACTGCAGGAGAACCTTCTCTCGCCATGTTTTCTGTCTGGATTGTTGGACATAGTTATATCTATTGGGCTCAAAGGTACGCTGAAAACAGGAATTTACCTAACCTCAATTTACAAGATGTGGAAATTAAGTGGTTTGGCCACAGAGGATTAAAATGTCACCAATTGATACCATTGGTGAAAACCTTTATGCATTTGCCAAAACCTGACCTGTTAATTGTGCACTGTGGAGGTAATGATTTGGGCACTTTGACTGGGGTAGGTCTGGAAATGCTTTTAAAGGACACCTTTGAGCAATTGATGGCACTTTTTCCTCAGACTGCCTTAGTATATTCAAATATATGCCAAAGACAGAAATGGAGGTGGTCGAACCAATTTTGTCCACAAATTGAGAAATCGAGGAAGCATGTAAACAAATCTGTTTCAGCTTACATGAGAGACCATGGAATGGGCTCCCTGTACAACAATAACTTGCGTTACTACATGCAAGATATCTACAGAGGAGATGGAGTTCACTTCTCAGATGAGGGCAACAGAGTTTTCATTTTGAATTTAAGACCATGCATTGGTACCTACTTATAAGTACCTAAATGTACCATAAACCCAAAAGCTCTTCTCAGAGCTACCCTACATCTGATCACTCACAATTATTATTTTACTCTAACTTTTTTCACTAATTTTCAAGAAAGTACGCTCCCCAGAACGCTTCCCGGTTCGCGAACCGGGCGCACTCCACGCAAAAAAACTAAAAAAACGGTATATTTTTTTTTTGCCCTGCGAGACCCTTTCAAAGCCTCCACATCAAACCTAGGGGGTCAGGGACGATCTACTATGCCCCCTTATGGTCATTTGCCCCTTCGCTTTGGCCTCCTCTTGTCTCTCGATCCTACCGAGAGACAAGATGGCGGCCGCTACGGACTGTTTGGAATGTTTACAGACGCCGAAGAACCAATCAGCTTCGCAAACCTCCGTAACGCGAAAAGTACGCGAAGCGGAGCGCTGTTACAGATATATATCTTTTTTTGAACGTTAATTTCTCAAAATCCACTGGAGCACATATATTGAGACCTAGCAAAGGCACATCGGGCTACCAGTCCCTACAATGTTGCCAAGTTTCGTGCAAATCCATTCAGCCGTTCGATTATTATTATTTTTTTTTTTTTTGCCCCGCGGGGCCCTTTTAAAACCTCCACATCAAACCTAGGGGGTCAGCGACAATCTACTATGCCCCCTTATGATCATTTGCCCCTTCGCTTTGGCCTCCTCTTGTCTCTCGATCCTACCGAGAGACAAGATGGCGGCCGCTACAGACTGTTTGGAATGTTTACAGACGCCGGAGAACCAATCAGCTTTGCATCACAAAGCTCCGTTGCGCGAAAAGTACGCGTACTGGAGCGCTGCCCGGTCCGCTGTTACAGATATATATCTTTTTTTAAACGTTAATTTCTCAAAATCCACTGGAGCACATATATTGAGACCTACAAAAGGCACATCGGGCTACCAGTCCCAACAATTTTGCCAAGTTTCGTGCAAATCCATTCAGCCGTTCGGGCTAAAAGTGAGGCCAACCGCCCTATGGAAATTAACATGGGAAAAACGCGTTTTGGGACCCCCCTTTTTTCTCGGCCCCCCCTTGACGAACCCCCCCAAAATTTTCAGGGGCTGCTCAGAAACAAAATGTGCCATTTTCCTGAAAATTTCAGCCAATTCCGTCCACAAACGCCAAAGTTATTAGACATAGAATTTTCAAAAATCCCATAGAGAAAAAATCCTAACTATATATACCTACTGGCGACCGCCAGTAGGTAATATATATATATACATATATACATATATACATATATATATATATATTCACTGAAAAAAACATAGGTTTCACACCAGTTATAGTTAGCTGGACATTTTAATCATACAAAACCATTGAAATTCCCCCGTAATGGTTAGTTGTACTCACTATAACTCGCGCGCCCGCATTCCACTGCTGATGATGTCACATATTACATCATTCATGACATGGTCAGTGACATCACTGATGACATCTAAAATGACATCACTGATGACATCACTGATGACATCACTGATGACATCACTGATGACATCATCCATGTGACAATCAAATACACCTCATTACACACTAGTAGAATCTTTCATCACTTACTGTAAAATAGAAAGTGCCATATTTAAAACCATTGACACACCAATAGAAATTTCTAGACACCCACTCAGTTATTCATAGAACTATACACACATCTAATCACTTACCTATAGATTCAGTGTTATATGCAGTGAATAATCAACAGAACACTATCAAATATACTTATACGCCTATTTCAACATTACACACCAGCACACATTGTATTCACTTATAAAGACATCCTTCTGACTTATGCAAACAATTGATTATACTTACATTTACTCACCTACACACTTATACAAACACCACTTCATCTATTTATATAGATAGTAACTCACACTTAGGTGCCCATTAGGATGGCGAACGGACCTGCGTCCGTCCGCCACCCCAGAGAAGGAGGGACCGTCCGCAGGGGCGGTCCCTCCATAAAGATTAGGATGTGACCGCCACCCTGGCGGTCACATCCTCAATATTTAACATTGCGGCGGGTGCTGCTTGAAGCAGCACCCCCTGCAAGGTTAAATATGCATGCTTCGCATTTGCATGCACAAAGCGGCAGGCACCGCGCGGTGCCTGCCGCTCAGTGCACGCAAATGCAGGGGGGTACCATAGGTACCCCTCATGTGCACCCCCCAACACCCCGTCACCCTGGGGGCCCGCAACGGGCCCCCAAAGAAATCTCCGTATGCCTTTCCACGGCGGAGAAGCCGCCGCGGAAAGGCATCAGTTTTCCCCCATCATAATATGCCTGGCGGTGTCTGATAGACACTGCCAGACATGTTAGAGCTTTTCCGTCGCGGTCGTAAGGCGACCACGGCGGAAAAGCAGCGGACGGTCTTCATGACCCCCCCAGCCATCCTAATCTGGCGGGGGGTCTTTGAAGTCTCCGCAGCGGTTTTTCCGCATCCTCCGGCCCGGCGGACACTTCCGCCGGCCCGGAGGATGCGGAAAAACTGCAATCCTAATGAGGGCCTAAGTGTGTTATAAAATCACTATTTCAAGTATACAGTTATCCATATAGTGACTCATACAATCACTAAGTCTTAGGCACACTTAATTAGATATAACTGTCACATACACTGCCTTTTTTTTCAAGTCTAATGGAGATGTACAATTGAGAGAAATTTTTCATCACCACCACACCCATAAACATATACACTCACTGAAACAACTGTTATAACATGTAGTCTTAGCCTCATATACCTACTAAATGAACTATTCACACATTTTTGGCAATCACACCCCCCCCACCAAACCACATAGACATTCATTTACCCATACAAATACTCAGTTAAGAAACCAATAACAAATATAGTCTTTAACATAGCAATTAAGACAAAGCAATAAAGACTTTCACACAGTTTAGTAACTACACATTATATATAGTGAGACTCTACAAATTAGTCAAGGAAACAATCAATGACACTGTTACTAAATCCACCATCCACACATTTATATTTATATATCCACTCATTCTTCAATGCAAAGTAGTGTATTTATAATACATATTTAAATATCAAAGCAAACCACATTCACTGGAAGATGTCATCAGTGATGTCATTTGAGATGTCATCAGTGATGTCATCAGTGATGTCACTGACCATGTCATGAATGATGTAATATGTGACATAATCAGCAGTGGATTGCGGGCGCGCGAGTTATAGTGAGTACAACTAACTGTAACAGGGGAATTTCAATGGTTTTGTATGAGTAAAATGTCCAGCTAACTATAACTGGTGTGAAACCTATGTTTTTTTCAGTGAATTTCAAAGGTTTTTTAAATGCTAATTCCTAACTATAACGAGTGTGAAACCTATGGGGCCTTATTTATGAGCCCCTTGCGCCTACTGAACGTCACTTTTTGTGACGTTCCGGTGGCGCAGAAGACTGAGTGATATTTATCAGGCAGGACTAAGCCACTTTTTGTGGCGTAATCCTGCCAGATAAATATCAGTCCCTTTAACGCAGTGTCCTGCTTTAAAGGGGCGTGGAATGGGTGATGCTGGGGGCGTTCCCAGCAGCATCCATGGACTTGAGTAATTTATAGCATCCTCAAAGTCAGTCGTTCAAAAATTCCAAAGTATAGGACATGATAATCCAAATCCAAATGTTTCTCAAGAAAAGTCATAAAACTTGTCCGTGGGTCATATCCGCCCAAACGCCGATATTCCGAACAATTGAATATGACTTTTCTTGAGAAACATTTGGATTTGGATTATCATGTCCTATACTTTGGAATTTTTGAAAGACTGACTTTGAGGATGCTATAAATTACTCAAGTCTGCCCGAATTGTGTGGGTAAAATTGATACCTAGTCACTTTGAATAAGAAACATTTGGAAGAAATATCTAGTTATATGACAACAGGATACCGACATAACTTGAAGGAAATAAGAACGCCCTGAAGAAGTTCTTTTGTACAGAACGAAACGTGTCGGCTGACTGTGGTACATAAACTTAAGGAAAATAAAAGCATTTGAATATACACCAAGATTCAGCGTTTCAATAAGGACTCTAAGTGATATGATTTGATTGGACTTGTTGTGCAAGAGGTGCTGTGCCAAACTTTGGAATATTCTCCACTACTCTCTACTACTCACTCTCTACTACTCCACTACTCTCTAATACTCACTCTCTACTACTCATTCTCTACTACTCTACTACTCTCTACTACTCTCTCTCTACTACTCACTCCCTACTACTCACTCTCTACTACTCTCTACTACTCACTCTCTACTACTCTCTACTACTCACTCTCTACTACTCTCTCTCTACTACTCACTCTTTACTACTCACTCTCTACTACTCTATACTACTCACTCTCTACTTCTCACTCTCTACTACACACTCTCTACTACTCTCTCTCTGCTACTCTCTACTACTCACTCTCTACTACTCACTCTACTACTCACTCTACTACTCACTCTCTACTACTCACTCTCTACTACTCTCTCTCTACTACTCTCTACTACTCACTCTACTACTCACTCTCTACTATTCTCTCTCTGCTACTCACTCTCTACTACTCACTCTCTACTACTCACTCTCTACTAATCACTCTCTACTACTCACTCTTTACTACTCTCTACTACTCACTCTCTACTGCTCTCTACTACTCACTCTACTACTTACTCTCTACTACTCTCTACTACTCACTCTCTACTACTCACTCTCTACTACTCTCTACTACTCACTCTACTATTCACTCTACTACTCTCTACTACTCACTCTCTGCTACTTTCTCTACTGCTCTCTACTACTCTCTACTACTCACTCTCTACTCTCTATTACTCACTCTCTCCTCTCTACCTCTCTCTACTTCTCTCTACTTCTCTCTCTACTAATCTTTACCTCTCTACCTCTACCTCTCTACCTCTACACCTCTACCTCTCCACCTCTCTCTACACGCACACATATACACATATATATATGCATATATATGCATATGCATTTATATATATGTATGTGTATATATATATATATACATACATATATAAACATATATAATCTGCATATCTATATAAATACAAATATAAATGCATGCATACATATACATATATGCATACATATGCATGTTATTTACATGAAAGTTTGAAAAACACTAGTAAAAGCAAAGCTAAAAAGCCACCTCATTACGAACAGAATGGCTTTAACTTAAACAAGGGCGAGATCTATTGCATTTTCAATGCTTGTTTACTTTGGTTCCATCAAGAAGGCATTCAGATGTGTCACACATTTGCCATAACTTCTGAATGTTAGCACTTTAGTTGCTCATTAGATCACTGCAGTAAAGCTACTGCTCACCAGGGAAGTCTGCTGCTGGTATTCAAAGTGCATGTTTCAGTCTGCATGTCAGATTTTTTTTAATGACATAGAAGAGGATTTGAGAAGTCAAAATGTGCCCTAATTTTTCTTTCTTCAGCACTAATCATAATTTCTATGGCAAAATGAACCCCCTCATTTTGTTCCTTTGCAAATTGAATGTTTTAAGTGTTACCACTTTATTCCTATCATGATGACTTCAGGTGTGCCATACTTTTGTCATAAGTAAGACTGTTAGCGCTCTAGTTGTTCTTCAGAACAGTGTTTCCCAAACTGTGGTCCGCGGACCCCCAGGGGTCCGTGACACATTCCCAGGGGGATCCGTAGGCAACAGTTTTAAAAGCACAGAAACGTCTTGTATAATTAGCAGCTTTCCAGCAACAATAAAAGTGTCAAGAGAATGCCAGTGATTAATGTACCTGCTGGAGAGTGAGGAGAGTTTTGTTCAGTGGCAGCTTTGATATAACTAATGTAGCACAGAGGGTTAATGTGCCTTCTGCAAAGAATGTGTAACATGCATCTTAAAAAGCAGTATTTTATGTGCCTAGGTTCGTGGTTACTGCTTTTGTCACAGAGATTCTTTTGTTACTGTGCACTTCATAAGTGACAATCGTAATCTAGCAGAGGGACCTATAAACTATCATCAAAGAGCTGCTTGCAAACTGCATGGTACCAGTTAGTAACTTATATTTTGTCCCAGTTATTCATTATCCTAATGCTGCTAAAAAGATATATTTGGGTGGAAATACATTTTTAATGTTAAAGTCAATGCTAGCCACTGTGTTATGTTCTGAATCCTGAGTTTGTGCTTTTCCAGACCAAGCACTGAACAAATGAAATACATGTGACAGAGGGGCCATTACTTCAATATAAAATACTAAGGGCCAGATGTACGATCTGTTTTTATATGCACGAACGGGTTCGCGAACCTGTTTGCGCATGCAAATACCAATTGGGCCATGTACATAGCCTATTTCACGAGTCGCAATTTGTTTGCGACTCTCTAAATAGGTTTTGCAACTTGCTATTTGGAAGGGGCATTCCCTTCCAAATAGCGAGTCTCAAAAACCATGTACAAATGTTTTGCAGTCGCAAAACAGTCACAATTACCACCTAGTTCAAGTAGATGGTAATGCATTCGCAAATGGGAAGGGGTCCTTCCCCTTTGCAAATGCATGCAAAATTATTTTTTAAGGGCAGGCAGTGGTCCCAGGAACCTCTGCCTGCCCTTAGAAAATGAAACGAAAATGTTTCATTTTCCTTTTTTTTAAATGCATGGTAAACAGGCTGCATTTTTTTTAAAGAACTGTTTTATTTAAAAGCAGTCCGAGACATGGTGGCCTGCAGAGCCCAGCAGGCCACCATCGCTGGGAGGGCTGGCATTCCCAATGGGCTCGCAAATTGAGGAGGCTCATTAATATTAATGAACCTCGCAATTTGCGACCCCATTGGGAATCCCAAACAGTGTTAAACACACTGTTGTACATTTCATTTAGCAACTCACAATTTGCCACTCGCAATGTGTCGCCAATTGCGAGGCGCTAAAAGAAATGGTCGTACATCTGGCCTCAAAATCCTTAGTACTTTGAGTATTTGTTTTGTATGCACACGTGTGTATTTTTTTCGAATTACTGTTTTCCAAAACCAGATTTTATTGATATTTCAAACATGGATTGCGGAAACATTCACAGCGCTCCCGACACTGGAGAGGCTGTAAGCAAATAATCAAGAATCATAGTGGCAGCAATCAGCAGAAAACGCTGTATAAGACAAATGACATTAACCTCCCGGATCCCTCCCTCCAACCCCACAACATCCCCCCACCCGGTTCCCACCCCCGCCCCGTTCACGATGGTCACCAGAACCTAAAACAACATAAGCTGTACAGAAGCATTGATGCACTCTCACTCTTGTCCCGGTATACATGACAGTTGGTCCATTAGTGTGTCCTGCTGCGGCGGCTCCAGCCACAGCCCCCTATATTCCGCCCATCTCTTCCAGATTTTATAATGTTTGCGGGGGCAGCCACGGGCCTCAAATACGGGGCGTTCCAGTCCCATGCAATAGTCCATGCCCCGTTTCCAGACCCCAATCGGGGGCGCCCCCGGATCTTTCCAGGCACGGGCCACATCCCGCTTAGCAACTGTAAGGCCCAAGAGCAAGAGATGCCTCTTATAGATGTTGCCGCCCACCTGCTCCAAGACATGCAGAAGACCCAGCTGCGACGTGCGCGGGAGCTGCCAGCCCAGGACCTCATCCAAGCAGTCCCAAACGCGCTTCCAATATCGGGCTATAGCCCCACATGTCCACACCGTATGCAGAAACGTGCCCATTTCCCCACCACACCTCAGACAGTCAGGGGAAGCAATCAATCCAGCCCGCCACAGCCTCTCTCTCGTGTAATAAGCCCTGTGAAGGTATTTAAATTGGATAAAGCGCAGCCGCACGGCGACAGCCGCCTCCCTCGGGGCCGCAAGAGCCTCCCTCCACCCTTCCTCATCAATCGCACCTACATCTCTCTCCCATTTAGACCGTAGGCCATCCAAGGAGGACGCACAGTGTGTGACTAGGGATTGGTATATGCATGATATCTTCTTCTCCGTCAATTCACCCATGAACAATTTAGCCTCTATGGGACTAAACTCCGGTAGGGAGTCCAACCCCTCCAGTGCGGGGGAAATAGCATGGCGAAACTGCAGGTATTGGAAGAACTGGGTACTCTGCATTTCAAACTCGTCCCGCAACTCCTGGAAGGACTTAAGGGTCGTGCCCTTCATAACGTGTCCTAGCGCCGAGATTCCTATCAAGTCCCAGCCTCGAAACCCTGATAGGGTCGACAAGGCCGGCAGGCGACCCTTCTGCCACAGCGGGGTCTCCCCCGTCAGCCTACTCCACCACCCCATACGACCAAGCGCTCGACGCCAGACCTGAAAGACAGTTTGCGTAACTACCGGGAGCTTCTTCCTTTTCCCGGCTGAGTAGAGGAGTGTGTGCAGGGTGTCGGGTTCCATTAAATACCTCTCCAGAGCGTACGCCGGGTCGCTCCGATCCCCATACCACCATTCATTAAGTATCAAGAGATGGGATGCCTGATAGTAGGATAGAATGTCCGAAGACGCCAGGCCACCGCAATACGTGGACAAAAAGCAGGTGCGGAGGGCCACCCGCACCGCTGCCCCAGCCCAGAGGAAGCGGCCCAGGGCCGAATTGACCTGGCGGAACCATTGTGGCAAGATAGGATACGGGTGGTTCTGCAGTTGGTAGAGTAAGCGCGGGAGGGCGACCATCTTAAAGATGGCTGATCGGCCATATATATTCAAGGGCATACGGGACCACGTCTTCATGTCCGATCGGAATCGGTCCCAGACCGGAACAATATTACGCTCCCACGATACCCCAGGGATGTCAGTCAGGAACACCCCTAGGTACTTAAGGCCTCCCGTCGCTATTTGTAAAGCCGGAGCCCAGGCACCGGGAGCCACCCCGCCGCCCAGGGTCCACAAAACTGACTTCCTCACATTGAGATTCAGCCCAGACACCTCACCAAACACTATCATGATCTCTAGAATTCTGGGACCTGACCTGTCGAGGTCTGTAAGAAAAAACAGCACGTCGTCCGCGTATAGCGCGATGCGGTCCGACGGCCCAGCCTCCCACTCGAACCCCTTCATTTGTGCATCAATTCGCACCCATGCCGCCAGGGGTTCCATTGCAAGAGCAAATAGGTATGGCGAGAGCGGGCAGCCCTGCCGAGTGCCCCGCCCGATGGGAAAGGCATCGGAAATCGCACCCGCCACCCGCACGGACGCCGTCAGGTCCATATAGAGCAGTCGCACATACGAGAGGAAGTGAGGACCAAGATTCAAGCGAGGCAGAAGTGCCTGTAGGTATGTCCAGCTCAGCGAATCAAAGGCCCTATCAATGACAGCCAATAGGAGCGCCGCCTGGGTGCCAGTGGCTTTCATCATTTCCAGAGCCACTTGGGCCCGCCTGATGTTGTGCCAAGTGGCCCTGTGGGGCATGAAACCAGCCTGGTCCGGATGGACCAGAGTGGCAATGAGAGGCAGGAGACGATTGGCCAGTGCCTTCGCCAGAATCTTCGCCTCTACATTTAAGAGAGAGATAGGGCGGTAGGATTCGTGTCTATCCGGCGGCCTCCCTGGCTTACAGAACACCACTATCTCGGCATGACTCCAATCGGATGGCAGCCGACCTCGCTCCCTTGCAGCATCCAACGCCTTCTTGAAGTGGGGCCCTAACTGAAGGTGGTATTTCCGTAGAAACTCGCACGGGAAGCCGTTCGGCCCAGGGGCCTTCCAAGCGTTCAGCTCGCCCAATGCTTTGCCCAGTTCCTCCGCGGACAGAGGGAGCTCTAGATCAACACGCTCCTCGTCGGAGATCCCCCGCGGCGGGAGATCCGCCAGAAATTTGTCCACCTCCGCCGTCAAAAGGGAGTCCCTGGGGGCGTATTGCGCCTCATAGTAGTGCGCAAAGCTGGCAGCCATGGTCTCAGGGTCAGTGATAGGGGTCCCGGACTCATCCACCAGCGCCGGCAGTGTCTGAGCCTGGAACGCGCCCTGGCACAGCCTGTACAGCATAGAGCTGGATTTATCCCCCCACTGGTATATTCTACTCTGCGTAGCAAGCCATATATGGCGCGACTCCTCAAGCAAGAGAGAAGCAGCATCATTCTGCGCCTGCAGGAGCCGCCGCGTATCCTCCTCCGCCCCCGTCTCCGTAGACCGCGCTTCCAGAGTGCGGACGCGATCTTCCGCCTTCTCCAGATCTTCCTTCCGAGTCCTACGGGCCCTCGCACACCAGGCTATGTCCACCCCTCTGAGCGTTGGCTTCATGGCCTCCCACAGGGTCACCGCATCCGAGTCCGGCCCCTCATTCTCCTCCCAGTAGTGAGCTATGGCTTCGCGCATATGGGATTGATAATCATCACGTTGTAAATGCCGGCTGTCGCCGCCTGTCAAGAAGGATATCAATCGTGACAGGGGAATGGTCCGAAAGCCCCCTGGGCAGAATAGCGGTCGACGCCACCCTACCTATGACGGCGCGCGGGACAAACAAATAGTCCAGCTGCGAGAACGAGTGAGAATTACTGTTTTAATGTTTGAAATTTAACTCATACAAATTGCTTGGGGGTCCCCGGCATCCAGTGGTGACTCAATGGGGGTCCTCAGGAGTCAAAAGTTTGGGAACCACTGCTTTAGAACACTCTGGGATATTCTGTCATTGGGCTATACTTGGGCTACATCTGGGGATATTTGTGCTACATTTGGGCTCTTTTGTCTCTGGTGGCCATCTTGGGAGACTTATGTGTTATGAAGTTTCCTAATTTCCTCATTTACTACAGTCTCCTCAGTAGGAAATACTTTCATTTTTCTACTTTGATTCCATCAAGAAGGCATTCAGATGTGACACACATTTGCCATAAATTCAGAATGTTAGCACGCTAGTTGCTTATTAGATCACTGTAGTAAAGCTACTGCTCACCAGGGAAGTCTGCTGCTGGTATTGAAAGTGAATGTTTCAGTCTGCATGTCAGAATTTTTTTAATGAAATAGAAGAGGGTTTGAGAAGTCAAAATGTGCCCTAATTTTTCTTTCTACAGCACTAATCCTAATTTCTATGGCAAAATGAACCCCCTCATTTTGTTCCTTTGCAAATTGAATGTTTTAAGTGTTACCACTTTATTCCTATCATGATGACTTCAGGTGTGCCATACTTTTGTCATAAGTAAGACTGTTAGCGCTCTAGTTGTTCTTCAGAACAGTGTTTCCCAAACTGTGGTCCGCGGAACCCCAGGGGTCCGTGACACATTCCCAGGGGGTCTGTAGGCAACAGTTTTAAAAGCACAGAAACTTCTTGTATAATTAGCAGCTTTCCAGCAACAATAAAAGTGTCAAGAGAATGCCAGTGATTAATGTACCTGCTGGAGAGTGAGGAGAGTTTTGTTCAGTGGCAGCTTTGATTTAACTAATGTAGCACAGAGGGTTAATGTGCCTTCTGCAAAGAAAGTTTAACATGCATCTTAAGGGGTCCTTCCCCTTTGCAAATGCAGGCAAAATTATTTTTTAAGGGCAGGCAGTGGTCCCAGGGACCTCTGCCTGCCCTTAGAAAATGAAACGAAAACGTTTCATTTTCCTTTTTTTTAAATGCATGGTAAACAGGCTGCATTTTTTTTAAAGAACTGTTTTATTTAAAAGCAGTCCGAGACATGGTGGCCTGCAGAGCCCAGCAGGCCACCATCGCTGGGAGGGCTGGTATTCCCAATGGGCTCTCAAATTGCGGAGGCTCATTAATATTAATGAACCTCGCAATTTGCGACCCCATTGGGATTCCAAACAGTGTTAAACACACTGTTGACCATTTCATTTAGCAACTCGCAATGTGTCGCCAATTGCGAGGGCATGTTAAATCAGTTTTCTACTTTGATTCCATCAAGAAGGCATTCAGATGTGACACACATTTGCCATAAATTCAGAATGTTAGCACGCTAGTTGCTTATTAGAACACTGTAGTAAAGTTACTGCTCACCAGGGAAGTCTGCTGCTGGTATTGAAAGTGCATGTTTCAGTCTGCATGTCAGAATTTTTTAATGAAATAGAAGAGGATTTGAGAAGTCACTCAAAATGTGCCCTAATTTTTCTTTCTGAAGCACTAATCATACTTTCTATGGCAAAATGAACCCCCTCATTTTGTTCCTTTTTAAATTAAATGTTTTCAGACTTACCACTTCATTCCAATCAAGATGGCTTCTGGTGTGCCATACTTTTATCATAAGTAAGACTGTTAGCGCTCTAGTTGTTCTTTAGAACACTCTGGGACATTCTGTCATTGGGCTATACTTGGGCTACATCTGGGTGATATTTGGGCTACATTTGGGCTCTTTTGTCTCTGGTGGCCATCTTGGGAGACAGCATGTCAGAATTTTTTAATGAAATAGAAGAGGATTTGAGAAGTCACTCAAAATGTGCCCTCATTTTCTCTTTCTGCAGCACTAATCATACTTTCTATGGCAAAATACACCTCCTCATTTTGTTCTTTTTTAAATTAAATGTTTTAAGAGTTACCACTTCTTTTCCAATCAAGAAGGCTTCAGGTGTGCCATACCTTTGTAATAAGTAGGACTGTTAGCGCTCTAGAACACTCTGGGAAGCTGCAGTAGAACACAAAGGAATCAACTGACAGTCTCTGTCCTTGTTGGATGTACATGTTTTACTGAGAATGTCAGTCTTCATTCTCATGACTGAGAAAGATAAAGTGAATTTACAGAAAATATGCTTTCAGTTTAGCTTATAGATCCCCTTCCAAACCTGTGGGAAAAGCATGAGATAATAGTTTTCTTTCAAACATGATTCATGATATCCCAGCAATAGGCTTTTTCACATGGTAAAATCACCTTAGAACACACCACAATTCCTAAAATGAGTATGGTACCATCAACAAATGATTTATAATGTAAGTAAAGTCCTAAAACCTTCTATTAACTGCAATGCTTTTTAATGAGGTGCTATCATGTATATTGGTCCCAAGATGGCTGCCAACACTTCTTGGATGAAGTGCTGACAGCCAATCAGATCTCACGATGAGATGTGTGGTTAGGCTCCGCCCAGATATATATATATTTTTTTCTTTTGATTTTCTCAGGAACTACTGGAAGGATTTACACCGATTAACCAAAAGGTTGATCTGCGTACCAGACCCTACCATTTTCCCAAATTTGGTGTAATTCCATTCAGAGGTTCGGGCTGTAGCCGTGTCTAATCGTCCTATGGAAATTAACATGGGGAAAACACGTTTTGGGACCCCCCTTTTTTCTCGGCCCCCGCTTGACGAATCTTCCCAAGACTTTCAGGGAAGGAGCGGAGCGGGCCATCTTCTTTGAGAAATTGGTGAAGATTCAACAACCGGCGCCAAAGTTATTCCCAATAGAATGTTGCGGATTTCCTATGGAAACTAGGTCCGACCGCCAGTAGGTAATATATTTATATATTCACTGAAAAAACCATAGGTTTGACACCAGTTATAGTTAGCTGGAAATTTTACTCGCTTAAAACCAATGAAATTCCCACGTTATAGTTAGTTGGACTCACTATAACTTGCGCGTGCAATGCACTGCTGATGACGTCACATATTACATCACTCATGACATGGTCAGTGACATCACTCATGACATCACTGATGACACCATCCAGTGAATGTGTGTCTTTTTAAAAAATAAATATGTGTTATATATGTATATGTAAAAGTTGATGGAGGAATAAATGTTTAAATAAGTGTTTACTTGGATGGTTTTTTTTTTAATTGATTGGTTAACTGCTTTATTAAGTGTATCTTAGTGAATACATATATTAGAGAGTAATGTTTAAATATTTAAATATATGTATTAGTGTTTCACTTTGTGTATAAGTGGTTGCATGGGTTGGTGAGTAGCTACATGTGTATGTATATGGGTTATTAGATGTTTTTCTTAGTATCAGTATGAGTGTTTGTATGGTTTGGTGGGGGTATTACTTAACACATAGATGCATGAATGACTGACTCTCTCTTTGTATGTGTTTTGAAGACAGCATATGTGCAGGACTGTATGGGTGGATAAGTGTGTATATGTGTGTGTTAGTGAGTGAATGACTGTCTCACTAGTGTCTTTATCAGTAACTACATATGTTTTAATCTAGTATATGTGAGTATTGATGTATATAAGTGAGTATATGTGAGAGTGAGGGATTGTAAGAGTTCCTGTTTAAATTAGTATGTGTTTCTATAAGTGATTGTTTAAGAGAGTAAGTATGTGTAAGTTTCCTTAGAAGTAAAGTGGTAGTGTGTGTATAGCTGTATATGCAAATAAATGGATGTTCAATAGTTTATTTGCATGTGTGAGTATGTGTGAGAGTATCTTTTGGATGACTGTCGGTGTGTAAGAGGATGTATAGGTGTATCACTACATATGATGAGTGAGTATATGTATGAGTGACTATATAGAACTGTTGGTGAATGAGTGGATGTGTATATAGATGGTGGAATTATTGAATTGGTTGTTGTAACTGGTATGGATATCTCCATTTTTTTGAAAATTTTAGTTTCTATTTTTGAATATGTTTTTCAAGGGTTACATTACAGTGAAAAGAGGTCTGTCACTCTGTCACAAGGATGGTGTCATCAGTGATGTCATGAGTGATGTCACTGACCATGTCATGAGTGATGTAATATGTGACGTCATCAGCAGTGCATTGCACGCGCAAGTTATAGTGAGTCCAACTAACTATAACGTGGGAATTTCATTGGTTTTATGCGAGTAAAATTTCCAGCTAACTATAACTGGTGTCAAACCTATGGTTTTTTCAGTAAATTTGATAGGTTTTTTAAATACTAATTCCTAACTATAACTGATGTGAAACCTATGGTTTTTTCAGTGAATTTCATAGGTTTTTTAATAGCAAATCTCTATAGGTATGAAATGTAATATTTTTTATAATGAAGTTATACTATTTTTTTTAAAGTTTATTTATTGTATTTTTTTTTGTGCCCCGGAGCGCTCCCGATGCGCGTACCGATGCGGTCACGGGTGAGCGCAATGTTACGGCGCGCCCCGGGGCGCGTACTGGGGAGCGTCCCGTTAGCGCTATTGCCGCAAACGAAAACAACATCATGACGTATCGCGTAGCCGCGTGATGCGTCATATGACGCGCAGCGTAAGTGCACCCGGAAGCACACGAGCGCATACGATAGCGCAACGTCCTGACGCGCTTACGCAACGCACCCCTGGGCGCGCCCCCGGGCACGACTACGGGCGCGCCCCGGAGCGTAGCGTAGGCGCGTCGGGTCATGTGATCTGAAAATAACACTTTTCATTGGTGCAGATCAGTTTTGGTTTCCAAATGATGAAAGCCCGGATCATGTGACTTGAAAATAACACTTTTCATTGGTCCAGAACAGTTTTGTTTTCCAAATGATGAAAGCCCCCACCTTTTTTTCCTTATTCTGACTTTGTCCTTTGACTGAGGAAGACCTGTTTGGAGATCTGTCCCTAATCTTTTGTACTTTAAAATGGCTACAGTAGCAGCAGCAGCTGGAGCATCTGCACCACCACCACCAAGAGGACCACCACAACATTACATTGGTGGTCAAGAAGAAGAAGAGGAGGAGGAGGAGGAGGAGGGAAGAAGGACATTCCTGCCAGAAGGCAATACCCCATATAGGCCAAAGGAGCACATTGTATGGGAGTTTTTTTCCATCCCAGAGGCCAAGAAGAAAGTGAGTGCGCCCAAGGTGACCTGCCGAATCTGTTGCTCAGAACTTTCAAGGGGGAACCCTAATAAAAAATATTCATTTGGTAATTACACCATGATTCGGCATATGCAGCGCAAGCATCCCAACAACTATTCTGCTGCAGAGATCAGAGAACTGGCCAGTAACCCTCCCCAATCTTCACCCGGCACCTCCAAAAGAAAGCAACCCACTCCATCAGGACCAGAGACAAGAGAGATGATGCCAATTATACAACCACGGTTTGGTGAATTCAGGGTCACTTGTATTTTTTGTGGTAAGACCATCAGCTATGGTGAGCAGAGCGTAAAGCTCATCGTCCTTGCTGGTGACAACCACAATTGCCCCAAAAAACCCTACTTTTCCTGATTTTTCTTTGCTCCAGTTGAGCCGTTTACAATTCCCTGTTTTTTGTTTCTCCCCATAAAAAATACAAAAAAATATAAAACTGTTCAGAAAACCCAAACAAAGTAAAAAATGTTCAAAAAAAATAAAAAAATATAAAACAACAAAAAGAATTAAAAAAAACAGTTCTTTTTAGAACTACCTCCAATTTATAAAAAAATGCTACATTTTTTAAAAACTCTATCATTCTTTTTTCCTTAGGGTACGCGCACCGGGGCGCGCACCAAAAAAAATTGTAAAAAAAATAATGAAGGAGTGAGCATGAGGAAAGGAGACAGAGAGAGTGATGTTAAGAGAAAGAGAGCTAGAGGGAGCAACACAGAGGGACTGTGTATTACATAGTAAGACAGAGAGAAGGTGTAATAGGGTGTAAGTGAGAAAAGGAAAATGAATAAGGGAGCGAAAGAAGTAAAGAGAGAGGAAGAAAACTAAAGCAGAGGTACCGGGAGAATGTGAGTGGGTGTTGAAAGTAAAGAGAAGGACAGTAAAGGAAGGGGAATGAGGGGTAGTGACGGAACCGGAGTAAAGGAACAACGGTGATGGAGGGTTAGAAAAGAGCAGTGAGTGTAAGTAAAGAGGGGTGAAAGAGGGTGGATAAAAGTGAATAAGGGTAAGACATGGGGAGTGACAGAGAGAAAAGAGAGAGAGAGTAAGGGAAGGAGTGACTAAAAGGTAGTGAGAGAAGCAGCAAAGAAAGGTAAGTGAGAGAGTGTGGGCGAGTTGTAGGGAGTGAGCATGACGAGAGAGTATTGACAGAATGAGGGGACAGAGACAGCGACGATAAGAGAGACAGAGTGAGGGAACGGAGGTGAGGAACTGTGAGAACAGACGGACTGAGAGAAGGAGTGACAGGAGTAAAGTAAATGATTAAGGGAAAGGGAATGAGTGAGGGAGCAAAGGAAGGGAACAGAGGGTAAGGGAAGTAAAGCAGGGGACTGAAAGAAGTTGAATGTGCGAGGGGAGTTAGGGAAAGGGGAGTAAACATGGAGGATAAGAATAAGTAAAGGAAGCAGAGTAAAGAAACAGGAGTGAGGTAGGGTGAGAGAATAATAGTGAGGTTAAAGGAAAGGGTGATGACAAACTACATTTTTTAAGTCATACTTACCATATAATTAATGTAACTTTAATTACATTGTTTTACTACACTTTGTATCTGTGAAAGAGAGAAGAAAAAATAAGTTATAATTAGTAAAATATGTATTTTAAAATAAAAGATACAAATGAAGAGGTTAAAAATCATAACAGTGTATTAAGAAATAAAGTAAGAGTGAAGGACACAGAAAGGGAAATAAAGTAAGGTAGAAGGACAAAAAGAGGGAAAAAAATAGAAGGAGAGCAAATTACTAAGAGTAAGGCATATAGATTCATTGACAGAGAGGAAGAGAAGAAGAGAGAAATGAACTGAAGGTAAGAAAGATATTAAAAGAATGTGAGTTAGCAAAACTAAATCCGGAAACAGGAGTAAGTAAAAAGATAATGACTGAGACGGAAAGGACTCTAATTAAGGATGCATTTAGAAGAATGAGGAATGGAAGATAACTGAGAGTAAGTGAAGGAGAGTCATAGAGTGAAGGGATGAAAGGAGAGAGGATAATATAGAAGGATTGAGGGAAAAGGAGTGAGGAAGTTAGTAGACAGAGGGACTAAGGGAAGGACTGAGAGAAGTGGAGTACAATGAGTGAGGAAAGGAAAATGAGTAAGTGAGCAAAAGAAGGAAAGAGAGGGGAAGAGGACTAAAACAGTGGTACTGGGAGAAAGTGATTCGGTGATGAAAGTAAAGAGAAGGACACTGAAAGATAGGAAATGAGGGGTAGTAATGGAACCGGAGTAAAAGAAAAGGGGATGAAGAACGATGAGAGAGGAGCAGTGAAGTTGTTGTAAGAGAAATGATAGAAGGTAGATAAACATTTTCTGATAGTTATATACTATCCCTCCGTAATAATAATTAATTAATTAATTTCTGTTAAAAACTCAGAAATACCTGTCTGAACTTAAACCCAAAAGTACCCTAACTCAACTGATAAAGTTATTTTTTATGCAATTTACAGAAAGAAAATGGAAGAAAAACAACAATCCAATGTTATTTCTTTCGAAGTAAAGATTGAAAACAATCCAGATGAAAAAAAAGATGTCTTGGATTTCATGGATGACTCTATAGACCAACAATTAATTGACTGTTTGGAACAAATTGAATCATACAATGATAATTATGAAGTAATTCCAGACAATATAATGTTAGAAGTTTTATTAAATTTTGAAAAAGAATCAGAAGAATAAATTTATATTTATTAATCAAAAATTGTTTGAGACATTATTCATTTTTATATGTAATTCATGAAGTACTACCAAAATGATTATAATATAAAGTGAGACTTATAGTATTCTGTACAACTTTTTTGTCTTACATAGTAAGTTTACTCATTTTCATCATCATAAGGGAGCAGGACTACGCATGATCCCCTAGGCCTTCTCAGGGAGTGCTTAAATTATCTATTTCTGCTTTCCTGACAGACTATGATATGGATTCCATAAACCACAATAACTTCTGTAACAACATGCAAGATATCTACAGAGGAAACGGTGTACATTAAATTTAAGACTCTGCATTGGTACCCACATGTTGGTACTTAAAACACCCAAACAACACAACAACTCTATTCAGAGCTACCCTACCCCTAAGCACTTTAAATTATTATTTTACTGTTTCACTGGGTTTTCCCCATGTGTGTGGGGGGGGTGAGGTGTGTGTGGGGGATGTGTGGGGTGTGTCTGTGAGGTGTGTGTGTGTGGGGGGGGGAGGGTGAGGTGTGTGTGTGGGTGTGGCTGTGTGGGGTGTGTGGGTGTGGGTGTGGGTGTGTAAGGTGTATGTGTGGGTGTGGGTGTGTGGGGTGTTTGGGTGTGGGTGGAGGTGTGGGTGTGTGAGGTGTGTGTGGGTGTGTGTGTGGGGTGTGTGCGTGTGGATGTGTGTGGGATGTACTTGTAGGTACCTAAATCAGCCACAGAACCCAAAAGCTCTTTTCTTTTCTCAGCTACCCTACCTCTGATCACTCAAAATGATTATTTTACACTAACTTTTTTCACTATTTTTCACCAAAGTACGCTCCCCAGGACGCTCCCCGGTGCGCGTACCGGGCGCTCCCCCCGCGAAAATCGATTTATTTATTTTTTTGCCCCGCGGGGACTTTTTATGGCCCCCACATCAAACCTAGGGGGTCAGGAGGGGTCTACCCTGCCCCCTTATGGTCATTTCCCCCTTTGTTTTTGCCACCTCTTGTGTCTCGATCCTACCGAGACACAAGATGGCGGCCGCTCCGGACTGTTTGGAATGTTGACAGACAACCGAGAGCCAATCAGCTTTCCACGCGCAAACTCGCGTTACGCGTCGGGTGCGCTCCCCGGTACGTGTACCGGGGCGCGCTTATAGATATATATTTTTTTTTAACCTAAATTACTCAAAATCCACTGGAGCACATATCTTGAGACATAGCAAAGGCACATCGGGCTACCAGTCCCTACAATCTTGCCAAGTTTGGTGGAAATCCATTCAGCCGTTCGGGCTAAAAGTGAGTCCAACCGCCCTATGGAAATTAACATGGGGAAAACACGTTTTGGGACCCCCCTTTTATCTCGGCCCCCGCTTGACGAATCCCCCCCCCTAAACTTTCAGGGAAGGACCGGAGCGCCGCGAGGCAAATTTGAGGAAAATTTCAGGCAGATTCCTCAACCGGCGCCAAAGTTATTCCCAATAGAATGTTGCGATTTCCCTATGGAAAAGAATCCTAACTATAACTACCTACTGGCGACCGCCAGTAGGTAATATATATTCACTTAAAAAACCATAGTTTTCAGGCCTTATATAGTTAGGAATTAGACTTCATCCAGTGACTGTGTGTTTCTGTAAAGTTTAAATATGTTTTACATATTGAAGAATGAGTGGATGTATAAGTGTCTGGATGAAGGATTTAGTAGGTGCGTGACTGACTGTATGAGTGAGTGATTAAATGTGTCTTACTAAATGCATGGGTTACTGACTAAACTGTCTGAATGTTTTCATTAGTATGTCTGTTGTTGTGTAAGCTGCTGCATGTGTTGATCAGTAGCTATATGAGTGACTATATGGGTTATTGATTGGTTGCCCAAGTATTTGAATGGGAGACTGAATGTGTGTGTGGGTGGCTGGGAGGTGTGTGACTCTGTGCATAGATGTGTGAGCAGTTGATTCACTAGGTGTATGAGTTCAAGAGTGCATGTAGAAACAGCTATATGGGCGGTTGACTGTGTGCATGGGTGTGTTGGTGAGTGAATGGATATCTCAGTGCTACATGTCCAAGTAAGTACATATGTAAAACACAGTGCATGTGAGAGTTGGCATATATAAATGACTATACATGAGAGCCAGTGAATGTGCGAGTGGCTGTATGGATCATTCTGTACTTGTATCAGTGATTGTATAAGAGAGTAAGTATGTGTTAGTATATGTTTGAATAAGTAAGGTGTTGTGTGTATAACTATATAGTTGAGGAAATGGAAGTGTGATTGATTCTTTCCATGACTGACCAGGTGTGTGAGTAACTCCATGGATGAGTGGCAGTGTGTGAGTGTCTGTATAGGTGTATGAGTGCATATGATAGTGTTGTATTGATGAGTGACTGTATGTATGAGTGATTCAATGGGTGAATGAGTGAATGTGTGTGTAGACCTAGGAATCAGTGAGTGCGTATGTAGTAACTGGTATTGGTGTGTCGATGGTTTCAAGAATGGTAGTCTGTATTTAACACTGGGTGTATCAAAGGTTATATTAGAGTGTGAGGAGGTGCATCGTATTATCACATGAATGATATCATCAGTGATGTGTTCAGTGATGTCAAATGAGATGTCATCAGTGATGTCATCAGTGATGTCATTTGAGATGTCATCAGTGATGTCATCAGTGATGTCACTGACCATGTCATGAATGATGTAATATGTGACATCATCAGCAGTGGATTGCGGGTGCGCGAAATATAGTTAGTACAACTAACTATATAGGAGCAATTTCAATGGTTTTTTAAATGCTAATTCCTAACTATATAAGGCCTGAAACCTATGGTTTTTTAAGTGAATTTGCAAGGTTTTTAAAATGCTAATTCTTAACTATATAAGGCCTGAAACCTATGGTTTTTTAAGTGAATTTGCAAGGTTTTTAAATGCTAATTCCTAACTATATAAGGCCTGAAACCTATGGTTTATTAAGTGAATTTGCAAGCTTTTTTAAATACTAATTCCTAACTATATAAGGCCTGAAACCTATGTTTTTTTCAGAGAATTTGCAAGGTTTTTTAAATGCTAATTCCTAACTATATCAGGCGTGAAACCTATATTTTTTTTCAATAAATTTCAAATGTTTTGTAAATGCTAATTCTATTAGCGGATAACGTTTATATATGTTATTATCCTTCTGGGACCACCTGAGCAGCCATCTTGTTTCTCTGGAGAAGTGAGGCACAAGAGAGCACAAAACAAGATTGGCAAACGCAAAAAAAGGGGCAGGGTAGAGACCCCCTGACCCCTTAGCCCTTTTCAGGGGGTCCTAGAAGGACCACCAAGCGCAATTTATTTTTTTGTAAATCGCAGGGTACGCGCACGGTACGGGTACCGTACGGTGCGCGTACCCGCGTTTTTTTTTTGGTTTTTTTTGCCCTTGGGGGTACTTTTGGGACCCCCTGAGAATGCCTAGAGGGTTGGGGGGTCTCTACCCTGCCCCCTTTTCGTGTTTTCCACTCTTGTTTTGGGCTCTCTTGTGCCTCAGTTCTCCTGAAAAACAAGATGGTGGCCAACACTTCCTGGTTTGGACAGTTTAGAATGTTGATAGTCGACTGCCAGCCAATCAGAAACTCGCTCGCGCACATAAGGGTACGAGCACGTACGCGTACGGTACGCGTACCGTACGCGTACGGTGCGCGTACGGTGAGTGCATACAGATATATAATTTGCTCAATTTCAATTTTCTCAACAACTACTGGAGGGATTTTCACCAAATATAGAAAAGGCACAACTGCATACCTGTACCTGCCATTTTGCCAAGTTTGGTGTAATTCCGTTCAGCCGTTCAGGCTGTAGCCGTGTCTAAAGGTCCCATAGAAAATGCCATTTGAAAAAGTTCAAATTCAATTTTCTCAAGAACTACTGGAGGGATTCGCACCAAACATAGCAAAGGCACATCTGCATACCAGGCCCTACCATTTTGCCAAGTTTGGTGTAATTCCATTCAGCCGTTCGGGCTGTAGCCGTGTCTAAAGGTCCCTATGGAAATTAACATGGGGAAAACACGTTTTGGGACCCCCTTTCGGCCCCCGCTTGACGAATCCCCCCGAAACTTTCAGGGAAGGAGCTGAGCGGAGCTGGCCAAAATTCTGGAAAATTACACGCAGATTCCTCAATCGGCGCTAAAGTTATTCCTAATAGAATGTTAAGCGCATATAGATATATAATTTGCTCAAATTCAATTTTCTTAACAACTACTGGAGGGATTTTCACCAAATATAGAAAAGGCACTACTGCATACCTGTCCCTACCATTTTGCAAAGTTTGGTGTAATTCCGTTCAGCCGTTCGGGCTGTAGCCGTGTCTAAAGGTCCCATAGAAAATGCCATTTTAAAAATTTCAAATTCAATTTTCTCAAAAACTACTGGAGGGATTTACACCAAACATACAAAAGGCACTGCTGCATACCAGTCCCTACCATTTTGCCAAATCTGGTGTAATTCCGTTCAGCCGTTCGAGCTGTAGCCGTGTCAGAATGTCCCTATGGAAATTAACATGGGGAAAACACGTTTTGGGACCCCCCTTTTCTCGGCCCCCGCTTGACGAATCACCCCGAAACTTTCAGGGAAGGAGCGGAACGGAGCGAGGCAAACTTAAGGAAAATTACAAACAGATCCCGCAATCGGCGCCAAAGTTATTCCATCGCGCTCCCAGTCTGAGGTGAGAATGGTGCTCCTTCATACGGCCAAGGGTAGCCGTACGATTAATGTCTTTACCAAAAAGCTCTTGAGCTCTGAAAGGGCACACTACGCTTCCCCCATCATCCGATGTGTAAGCCTGCAAGACACTTGCCTTCCTGGGAATCATTTAGTTGACTGCATGGTCCGACGCGTTTCAAGGCTAGTACGCCTCTTCCTCATGGACAGGCGCAGGGGGAAATTGACACAACACCTCTCACTTCATTCAACTGTTTTTATTGATGAAGAAACGCCCTCAGTGGGAGCGTGGCATGACATGACGACCAGCGGCATGCTGGTAATTGTAGTCCTTGAGAGGTGATTAATTAAATCCTTAAGTAGGCTCAGTCCCCCTGCCAGTATGCCGATTTCAAGTTCCTTAAGCAGGTAGAGCTTGTTGGCAAGCTTGTTTGCCTTGGGAAAGCGTGCTTCAGGAAAAAGGAAAAGTTCCCTCTTCAAAGCGTTTTCAACCTCAGACACGCATTGCGCTTCCAGTCTGAGGTGAGAATGGTGCTCCTTCCTACTGCCAAGGGTAGCCCTGTTCCCATCATGCACTGGGACAGGAACAGACTAATTTGCATACAGCCAGGTTCTGAAACTGGGATGGTGCAATGAGCTAAAAAACGGTGTTGGATCTAGCCCTGATCTTTTGACTGGGTGAGAGTATTCTGCTTAATTCAGAGACTCTGTCCCTCACCACCCCTTGTTGTAAATATCTTCCTCATGGACAGGCGCAGGGGGAAATTGACACAACACCTCTCACTTCATTCAACTGTTTTTATTGATGAAGAAACGTCCTTAGTGGGCGTGGCATGATATGACGACCAGCGGCATGCTGGTAATTCTAGTCCTTGAGAGGGGATTAATTAAATCCTTAAGTAGGCTCAGCCCCCCTGCCAGTCCTGCTCCGAGTGAACGCACCGCCTGTCAAGAGCGCCGGATACTGCCCGACTTTGGACTTCTCTTGTGTGCAGCTTTAGCAAAGGGCAGCCGGCTGACACCAAAGACTGGACTTTGGTTAGGTGCCCATGTGCCTTAAAAATGGTAGTGTGGGTAATTCTGGACAACTTTTAAAAGCAGCATGAATATCCAGCATCACACAAGACGCAGCCACCACTAGACTACGAGATCCAGCATGCTCATAGCGCAAATCAATCCATTTGAGGAGACCACCAGGGGGCCAGCAGCTATTGGGAGCAACAACATGGCGAGTAAGTGTTTGGCTGCGCAGATGCTGAGGCGACTTTCCCCGAAGAAGGTCAAGGTTTTGACCGAAATGCATCGGAAAATACAGCGCCGCTCTGCAAACAGAAAAATATATGTTTAAAAGTGCCATTACGAGTGCGACTCATCCTTGTCTCCGTGGAGACACCCTGTGAATAATTAAAGAGCCTGGTCCTGCTCCGAGTGAACGCACCGCCTGTCAAGAGCGCCGGATACTGCCCGACTTTGGACTTCTCTTGTGTGCAGCTTTAGCAAAGGGCAGCCGGCTGCCACCAAAGACTGGACTTTGGTTAGGTGCCCATGTGCCTTAAAAATGGTAGTGTGGGTAATTCTGGACAACTTTTAGAAAGCAGCATGAATATCCAGCATCACACAAGACGCAGCCACCACTAGACTACGAGATCCAGCATGCTCATAGCGCAAATCAACCCATTTGAGGAGACCACCAGGGGGCCAGCAGCTATTGGGAGCAACAACATGGCGAGTAAGTGTTTGGCTGCGCAGATGCTGAGGCGACTTTCCCCGAAGAAGGTCAAGGTTTTGACCGAAATGCATCGGAAAAAAAAGCGCCGCTCTGCAAACAGAAAAATAAATGTTTAAAAGTGCCATTACGAGTGCGACTCATCCTTGTCTCCGTGGAGACACCCTGTGAATAATTAAAGAGCCTGGTCCTGCTCCGAGTGAACGCACCGCCTGTCAAGAGCGCCGGATACTGCCCGACTTTGGACTTCTCATATATATATATATGTATATATATATATATATCTATACTAATATAATAAAGAGCGAGCCCAAACATTTGAGGCGGGTAATCTCAGGAACCACAGCACCAATCACAACACCCAATACATCGTTGGAAAGGGCAGTTGCAGCAGAAGGACATAGGCTATGCAGACGCCCACCATATACATTTAAAAGGTAAAAGAACCGTGCCAGCAAAGTTGTCCCTTGTGGGTGTGTCTGCGTTGTGCTGTGGGCGTGTGCTGGGGGCGTGACAAACGCTGGGGGCGTGTGTTACGTTCCGCCCTTCATGCCATGTCTCTTATCGTGTGCTGTGGGCGTGTGCTGGGGGCGTGGGCGTGTGCGGGGCGCGGGATTACGGAAAAAAAACGAGCATTGTGCTCAATATTTCATTGTTTTTTCTTCCCAGGTTCTGTACATTCCAGCTCCGGGTGTCCACCCTGCTCCCTTTAAATACCCCTGCATCCCATAATCATAACCCACCCTTACTTCTTAAAATACCCCAACACCCTTAAACACTAACCCATCTTAACCCTATAAATATACCCTGTACCCCAAAACCCTAACCTAGCCTTGAACCCTAAAAATACCCCTGTACCCCAAAACCCAAACCTAGCCCTGAACCCTAAAAATACCTCTGTACCCCAAAACCCAAACCTACCCCTGAACCCTAAAATACCCCTGTACCCCAAAACCCAAACCTAGCCCTGAACCCTTAAAATACCCCTGTACCCCAAAACCCAAACCTACCCCTGAACCCTAAAAATACCCCTGTACCCCAAAACCCAAACCTAGCCCTGAACCATAAAAATAACGCTGGACACCAAAACCCAAACCTACCCCTGAACCCTAAAATACCCCTGTACCCCAAAACCCAAACCTAGCCTTGAACCCTAAAAATACCCCTGTACCCCAAAACCCAAACCTAGCCCTGAACCCTTAAAATACCCCTGTGCCCCAAAACCCAAACCTACCCCTGAACCCTAAAAATACCCCTATACCCCAAAACCAAAACCTAGCCCTGAACCCTAAAAATACCCCTGTACCCCAAAACTCATACCTATCCCTAAACCCTAAAACTACCCCTGTACCCCATAACCCAAAACTATATTTGAACCCTTAAAATACCCAAACACCCCAAAACATATACCTCAGTACCCCAAAACATATACCCCTATACCCATACTTACCTTATCCAAATATTTTTAAAAAACATGCTTTTACCATTCATGCATTTACAACGAATTTCGTTGTAAATGTATGCGTGGTAAAGCATATAAAATGTAATGCCATGCGTTATAATGGCATTGCGGAGTCATGGTACTTTCGAAATGAAAGTATGCGGAGTGATGGTATGCGGAAAGAAAGTTGCGGAATAATGGGTGTTTACCCTCCCCCGGTAAGTACATTGGTGGCACGCGGCCCACATCTCCAGCAACATACTCATATTTTTTAACCACCGATTTGAAAAATGCACAGGTCTCTCTCATTGATGGCCAGCACCGACATACACTTTTAGACACACCTCCCGCCACAAGTTCTAGAATTGCGAACTTTAGAGCTGGGGAGCTACGTTCGAATCTCGGCATCAGCTCAACATCCTGTGATTCCAGGCAAATCGCTTTGTCTCCCCGTGCCTTCCACAAATGAATGTGTTCTTCTGTAATGTAAATTGTGCTCATGCCATGTTGTCGAGTTCGCGCTATACAATATTGCAAGGAAAAATAAAGTAGGGAAACTCGAGTTCACACACTACTGAACGAGCACTCCAAAGTGCATCAGCAGTGCACTGTGAATCGGAGCGTTTCACAGGCCTGTCACAGATAAGAAATGCTATCAAAACGAAATCCTAAAAAACAATATACTACTGGCCGGCACAATTCATACCCGGACAACGTCGGGACGGGCTGCTAGTATATATGTAAAATGTAAATGTACATGTATTTATATAGCGCAAATCACCGACCCGGTATCTAAGCGCTTGCTTAGGGAACCCGTCCAGGTATTCCCCTGTGAGATACCCCGGCAGGGTATCCACAAGGTGAAAGCCAGGCATCCTGCCGCGAGGGGCCGTAGTGGAGATTAAGCAAGCTATTGCCCAGAGTCGCAGAGTATGACCCCGTGAGTTGAGTAGGCACTGGAGCGAGAATCGTCGAGTCCGTGGAATTTTTGAGCCCAAGACCCACAGAGGCGGGGAATCGAACCCTGGTCCACGGCCGATCTCAGCTTCTGGGTCTGCCGCCTCTAACCACTGAGCCACGCTTCTATATTATATATATATATGAAGAATGGAGAGCCCACAGCTGTGACATCCTCTCTTGCTGACACTTTATTTGGTCTGTGCATGGCAGCATCAACTCTTTTACCTTACGTGTTTCGGCGCGAATGCACCGTTTTCACAGGTGAGTATCATAATATCCCAGTAGTCTTGTGGCTCAGTTAAAACCCACTTTATCCAGAATACACCAATATTCAAAATAAGTATCACAGAAAGTCCTCAGTATTTCACGATGCACTCGGGTTATTAAAATTTCAAGCACAATGCTCTTAGCTGCCACACACCAAGATACTTGCTCGAGATGAAAAAATCACAGTCTGTCGGAAAGAGGAAACACCTCCTTCGTCTCCCTTTCTCTTAGCCATCACCAAATCAATTCGGAAGTCCATTAATCTGGTGTGGTATCGAGCGAGTCATGCCCCTCCATTGAATCACCACACATTTGTCCACTTTACAGGAGCCACCAACTCTGCATGGCAGGCTCTAGAGCAGGAATGGAGAAACCTGTTAAAAACTACACGAAGAATGGAGAGCCCATAAATATATATACTGATTTATAAAAAATATTTTATTTTTAGGGCTCGGCCTACGTCACCACTTCGTCAGAAGTGGGGCGGAGCTCCGAGCCGTATTGTTAAGGGGTTCTGAATCGTGCAGGAAAAATTCCTCAGTGCGCGAGATTTTTCAGTAGTTTGTTTTGCCATCTGCATTGTAATTGGTTGTCGCGGTGCCGTCTTTGTAGTAGCCTTCACGCAATAGGCCATATGTATTTTCGCCTCGGCACTTCCGCCATAATCTGTGTGGTTATGCGCACGGGAGTGCAATAAATTATCAATTAGAGCTGTCAGGGTGCTGCGGTAATAGAATCCAGATGGTCGGGGCGCGTTCACCGGTGTGCCGTGAGTTTTGGGGCGCGCGTTCGTCTGCATCCTTTCATGTGTAAGTGTTGGCCTTTCGCCAGATGCCGGCTCGCAGAGGCCTCTGACATCGCCTCTCCCCGCCTGCTCCTCACTGCAGCCCCCACCACTGGAAACGACAGGCTGGGAGCTCACAGAAGCCTCTGACATCGCCTCTCCCAGCCTGCTCGTCCTTTCAGCCCCCACCACTGGAAACGACAGGCTGGGAGCTCACAGAAGCCTCTGACATCGCCTCTCCCAGCCTGCTCGTCCTTTCAGCCCCCACCGCTGGAATTCATATTAAAAGCATGCTTTGATATACATAGATATGCTCACACATCAATGACCATTATTGTGAAGAGGCGTACTTAATAGACCCATTTCACTCCTCGATTGGAGACGACAGTATATGTGGCCCACCGGTGCCCATGGTCCTTATATAATCACGAGCAATACTGCACTGTAGATACCAAATACATCATAACAGTGTATAGGAATTGGTTTGATTTATGGTGGATGAACCGTCCAGCCAGCAGAGCCTCACTAGGTGGTGGCCATCTTGCACCTAGTGATAAGATGCCCCCAACCCCCCCCCCCCTCCGTCAATGACATCCTTAATGACATCACTAATGACAAATCAAGTGACATCCTTGATGATATCAATGATGGCATCATCCGGAGAATGTGAGTGCAGAGTTCAGAGTGCAGAGTGCAGAGTTCAGAGTGCGGAGTGCAGATTGTGAGTGCAGATTGAGAGTGCGGAGTGCAGATTGAGAGTGCAGATTGAGAGTGCAGAGTGCAGATTCAGAGTGCAGATTGAGAGTGCAGAGTGCAGATTGAGAGTGCAGAGTGCAGATTCAGAGTGCAAAGTGCAGATTCAGAGTGCAGATTCTGAGTGCAGATTGTGAGTGCAGATTGTAAGTGCAGATTCTGAGTGCAGTTTGTGAGTGCAGAGTGCAGATTCAGAGTGTAGAGTGTGAGTGCAGAGTGCAGATTGTGAGTGCAGAGTGCAGATTCAGAGTGCAGACTATGAGTACAGAGTGCAGTTTCTGAGGGCAGAGTGTGAGTGCAGAGTGCAGATTCAGAGTGCAGAGTGTGAGTGCAGAGTGAAGAGTGTGAGTGCAGAGTGAAGAGTGTGAGTGCAGAGTGCAGAGTGCAGTTTCAGAGCGAAGAGTGCAGATTGTGAGTGCAGAGTGCAGATTGTGAGTGCAGAGTGCAGATTCTGAGTGCAGATTGTGAGTGCAGATTGTGAGTGCAGAGTGCAGATTCAGAGTGCAGAGTGTGAGTACAGAGTGCAGTTTCTGAGGGCAGAGTGTGAGTGCAGAGTGCAGAGTGTGAGTGCAGAGTGCAGAGTGTGAGTGCAGAGTGTGAGTGCAGAGTGTGAGTGCAGAGTGTGAGTGCAGAGTGCAGAGTGGGAGTGCAGAGTGCAGAGTGCAGAGTGCAGATTCAATTCTGAGTGCAGATTGTGAGTGCAGAGTGCAGATTCAGAGTGCAGAGTGTGAGTACAGAGTGCAGTTTCTGAGGGAAGAGTGTGAGTGCAGAGTGCAGTTTCAGAGTGCAGAGTGTGAGTGCAGAGTGTGAGTGCAGAGTGCAGAGTGCAGAGTTCAGAGTGCAGATTCAGAGGGAAGAGTGCAGAGTGCAGATTCAGAGGGAAGAGTGCAGATTGTGAGTGCAGAGTGCAGATTGTGAGTGCAGAGTGCAGAGTTCAGAGTGCAGATTCAGAGGGAAGAGTGCAGAGTGCAGATTCAGAGGGAAGAGTGCAGATTGTGAGTGCAGAGTGCAGATTGTGAGTGCAGAGTGCAGATTATGAGTGCAGATTCAGAGTGTAGAGTGTGAGTGCAGAGTGCAGATTGTGAGTGCAGAGTGCAGATTCAGAGTGCAGACTATGAGTACAGAGTGCAGTTTCTGAGGGCAGAGTGTGAGTGCAGAGTGCAGATTCAGAGTGCAGAGTGTGAGTGCAGAGTGAAGAGTGTGAGTGCAGAGTGAAGAGTGTGAGTGCAGAGTGCAGAGTGCAGTTTCAGAGCGAAGAGTGCAGATTGTGAGTGCAGAGTGCAGATTGTGAGTGCAGAGTGCAGATTCTGAGTGCAGATTGTGAGTGCAGATTGTGAGTGCAGAGTGCAGATTCAGAGTGCAGAGTGTGAGTACAGAGTGCAGTTTCTGAGGGCAGAGTGTGAGTGCAGAGTGCAGAGTGTGAGTGCAGAGTGCAGAGTGTGAGTGCAGAGTGTGAGTGCAGAGTGTGAGTGCAGAGTGTGAGTGCAGAGTGCAGAGTGGGAGTGCAGAGTGCAGAGTGCAGAGTGCAGAGTGCAGATTCAATTCTGAGTGCAGATTGTGAGTGCAGAGTGCAGATTCAGAGTGCAGAGTGTGAGTACAGAGTGCAGTTTCTGAGGGAAGAGTGTGAGTGCAGAGTGCAGTTTCAGAGTGCAGAGTGTGAGTGCAGAGTGTGAGTGCAGAGTGCAGAGTGCAGAGTTCAGAGTGCAGATTCAGAGGGAAGAGTGCAGAGTGCAGATTCAGAGGGAAGAGTGCAGATTGTGAGTGCAGAGTGCAGATTGTGAGTGCAGAGTGCAGAGTTCAGAGTGCAGATTCAGAGGGAAGAGTGCAGAGTGCAGATTCAGAGGGAAGAGTGCAGATTGTGAGTGCAGAGTGCAGATTGTGAGTGCAGAGTGCAGATTATGAGTGCAGATTCTGAGTGCAGATTCTGAGTGCAGAGTGCAGTTTGTGAGTGCAGATTCAGAGTGCAGTTTGTGAGTGCAGATTCAGAGTGCAGATTCAGAGTGCAGATTCAGAGTGCAGATTCAGAGTGCAGATTCAGAGTGGAGATTCAGAGTGGAGATTCAGAGTGGAGAGTTACAGTGAGTGCAGAGTGAGTACAGAGACAGTGAGTGCAGAGTGAGTGTGAGAGTGACAGTCAGTGCAAAGTAAACGCAGAGTTACAGTGAGTGCAAAGTGAGTGTAGAGTGACAGTGAGTGCACAGTGAGTGCACATTGACAGTGAGTGCAGAGTGACAGTGAGTGCAGAGTGAGTGCAGAGTGACAGTGAGTGCAGAGTGAGTGCAGAGTGACAGTGACTGTAGAGTGAGTGCAGAGTGACAGTGAGTGCAAAATAAGTGCAGAGACAGTGAGTGCAAAGTGAGTGCAGAGTGACAGTGAGTGCGAGAGTGACAGAGTGCAGAGTGCGTGTAGAGTGACAGTGAGTGCAGAGTGAGTGCGAGAATGACAGTGAGTGCAGAATAACAGTGAGTGCAGAGTGACAGTGAGTGCAGAGTGAGTGCAGAGTGACAGTGAGTGCAGAGTGAGTGCAGAGTGACAGTGAGTGCAGAGTGAGTGCAGAGTGACAGTGAGTGCATAATGAGTGCAGAGTGAGTGTGTGCATAGTGAGTGTGTGCAGAGTGAGTGTGAGAGCAACAGTGAGTGTAGAGTGAGTGCGAGAGCAACAGTGAGTGTAGAGTGAGTGCGAGAGCAACAGTGAGTGTAGAGTGAGTGCAAGAATGACAGTGAGTGCAAAGTGAGTGCAGAATGACAGTGAGTGCAGAATGAGTGCAGAGTTACAGTGAGTGCAGAGTGAGTGCCGAGTGACAGTGAATGCAGAGTGAGTGCAGAGTGACAGTGAGTGCAGAGTGAGTGCAGAGTGACAGTGAGTGCGGACTGAGTGCAGAGTGACAGTTAGTGCAGAGTGAGTGCAAAGTGACAGTGAGTGCAGAGTGAGTACAGAAACAGTGAGTGCAGAGTGACAGTGAGTGCAAAGTGAGTGTAGAGTGACAGTGAGTGCAAAGTGAGTGCAGAGTGACAGTGAGTGCAGTGTGAGTGCACATTGACAGTGAGTGCAGAGTGAGTGCAGAGACAGTGTGTAAGGGTGCAGGGTGCACATTGTGTGAGTGTGCAGAATGAGTGTGCAGGATAAACAGTGTGTGACTACGCAGGGTGACATTGGGAGTGTGTGGGTGAGCAGTGTGTGAATGTGTAGGGGCAGTGTGTGAGTGTGCAGAAAACACCACACACACATACACCACACACACATCCCACACACACACACCATACACACACCACACACACATACACCACACACATATAACAAACACACAAACCACACACCTCACTCTCTCAACACCACACACTCGCCACCACTCACCACAACACACTCACCACCACACACTCACTCCCCCAGGCTCACCCCCACAGATTCACCACCACACACTCACCACTACACAGAAAACAACACACACAACAACACACCCCCAGCCGTCAATGAATGCTTTCACCAGGCACAAACACCAACAACCATCAATGTACGCTTTCACCAAAAACAAGCACGACCATGCATCAGTGCCGCTAAACACCCACGCACACAACAAACAATGTTAGTGCAACTTTCACTAAACACACACACACACCAACAGCTGACAGTGCACCAGCCACTCTTTCAATTGGCACAATCATCAACAGCTGTCAGTGCACCCTTTCACCAACCACACGCATTACCATCCAGCTCTGTACGCTTGACAGCCACACTCACTAACAGCTCTTACTGCGCGCTACCACCAGTCATACACACCTCAAGCCACCACTATGCGCTTCCACCAAACACACACACCAACAGCGATCACTGCACAATTCCTACAGGCACACACATCCACCACACATCAATGCACACACCAATTGATAACGCATCCACCAATTAATATTGTACCTATCGCACTATGCTGCACTTTACCTTTTAATGATATTGCGTTAAAGTGCAGAATGCCACCATTGATAACATTCCAATCCAACACACATATCTCCAACACACACCACATGTTTCCACTCCAAAACACATGCCTAAAACACATTGCCATTTACAATGCCATTATCTCTAACTCAAACAAACCGAGCCCTAATGCATTCCTAATGCTTGTTTATTTAACAGAGGGAGTATGTAGTGTCTTGCGATGTTTTATGAAGGAACGCTTTTGGCTCCAAACGGACTCCGTAAAGCTGTGATGTAGGTGTCAGAGTACAATGCCTTGTAAGCTTGTTTTAGGGCTTGAATTAGAATGTTGAGTGTATGGTTACATGCAGAAGAATAAAGATGTGTAATACTAAGCTCCCTCTGTGACGTAGTCATTCTACTGCTAACTAGTGCTAAAGTTCTTGTGGTCTCTCCTCTATACATGTTCACATTACTTTACACCCAATTGGCACCTTTAATTTACATGTAAGTCCCTAGTAGAGTGGTACTGCCTGTTCCCAGGGCTTGTAAATTAAATGCTGCTAGTGGGCCTGCAGCACTTACTATGCCACCCACTGAAGTAGCCCTTTAAACATGTCTCAGGACTGCTGTGCAGTTTTAAACTGCCATTTCAACTTGGCAGGATAAACCTGTTGCCAGGTTCAAATCGCCTTTTATTACATTTAGGTCACCCCCAGGGTAGGCCCTACACAACCCAGAGGACATGGTGCAGTGTATATAATAAAGTAGGACATATACCTTTAAGTTTCATATGTCCTTGTAGTGAAAAAAATCCTAAACTTGTTTTTCACTACTGTGAGATCTACCTCTCCCATAGGACAACAGTGGGTTCCCCTATTACATTTAATAAGTGGTAACGTTCAGTAGGGAGCAGATAGTAAGGTCATGTTTTGTGTCTGAGAAAATATCATTAAAAATCCTCTTTAAGAATAAAGTTGTATTTTAAGTTACAATGTTGAAAGTACCACTGTTAGAAAGTTGGCATTTTCTTGCCCTAACCATTTGGTCAATGGCGTTAGACTTTGTTTATTCTTCCTAAACAGCCACACAATAGAGGGATTAGGTGTTCCTGGAAGGGCAATCAACTAGCAGGATGGGGGATAGACCTGAGCACAGCCCCACTTGCAGCTGAATAGGCTTTGCCCTACCTTCCCACAAAGGGCGTGTCTCCACTGCATTGTTCATGCAGCCAGCGTGGAGTCAGGACAGGGGAGGCAGGAAACTTCAAGGACTTCAAACAGAATTTTCTATAAACTTCTCCTACTTGAAAGTGGGCCCCAGGTTCAAATAGTGGACCCTATGACCCAAATCTTCAGTACACATCTGGACCTGTGGATACTACAAAAGAAAGACTACTGTGTTGTTCTGCTGCCAAAAAGACTGCTACCTTGCTTTCCTGCTACTTTCTGCCTCCTGCCTCACTTGCTTAGAAGGAAGAATGGACCTCAACCTTCATCCTAGTGACTATAAGGGTCAGCTGACTGACCTCCTGTGAGCAACGGGGACAAAACAAGCTCCAGAGGCTTTATACAACTGCACAGTTGCCCTGCTGCCTGAACCTACAACTGGACATGCCAATTCTCTTACTTCGAATTAACATAAACAAGATGACTTCATGATCCCAGGAACACCATAGTGAAATCCAGGGTGTTTAATTTACAAGCAAGTGCATTATGGTAGTTGTAGGCTTGATTTAACCGAACTTCCAGATATTAATTTGTAAAAGTGTATAAAATGTTATAATGAAAGCCCAAGGGCTCCATCACAACTCCCAGTGTTCGAGGGTAGATGAACCAGGCCAGGTTTAGCCTTGTCATAACACAAACACCTAACGGAGAATCTTTGGCTGTGGCTTGGTCCAGTGACCCGGTCCAGTAGCCCAGTCTTTGGCCGGCTTTATCTGCAATAGGTATGGACAACACCAGCCAGTATCCTGCACAGCTGCTGACACTAGGTAGCGTCTTAACAGAAGGTGTCTCCAAGAAAAAGGCCACAACTGAAGTAAAAGACTAAAGACAAAAAACCTCCAAGATGACACTGAAGTCCAGGACTGGCAGCATGACAAAGGTACCAAGGTGGAGGCACAACTGGGAATGAAATGGGTCTTCCTGAAACTGAAGACTGCCAGTAGAAGACTACAGAGGAAGACCCACATGAGATCAAGCAAAGAGCAAGAATCCAGGAAAGAACTGACTAAATAAGTCGGCAGCTCAAGAACAAGATGCCAGGACTGCTAGAAGCATTGCTATGTAAGGTATAAATAAACGTCCCTCCTTTTTATAGGCCAAGGAACCGGAAATGCACAGGTATCCATCTTGGATTCTCACAGGAACTACAGGTTCCAATTCAGCGGCGAACATTTTGAATTAGGATCAAGTTTACTCCTCAAAAAGTCATATCCAAATGAATTCTAGGAGTAGGAAGGAAGAGGAACATGGAGGTGTTTATGTCGTCCTCCAGCAAAGCCCCCTCCCCTTTCAGAGAGAAGAAAAGAAGCAAGAACAGCACCGTCGGCCGGCCTCCTGAATGTAAAATTCACATGGGAGTGGGTGGCTCCTCACAAGCCTCCGACAGGAGCGCAACAATCATTGCATTCTGGGACGTGCAGTCCTGTTTTCCTCTTTAGAAAATCAGACCGTCAAGTTCCAGCGTGGAATGCAGGGCTGCCCCGGGCCCACGAAGGGGGCCCTCCTAAGAGGGCGGCCCCACTTAGTGCCACAGGATGGCACACTGTTAGCCTCCCAGTGTTGGGGGGAACCTCGAGGGTCACCCAGGCCTGCGTCACTTCCGGGCAGGAGAGGTACTTATACCTCTCCCGCCCACTAAGCACCCTCTTTCTCTTGCTGCCCTGACGCCGTTTAGGTCGTGCTGAGGACTGCGGCCAGAGACACAGTTTAGCCAACTACCCGCCCCCCGTTGGGTCCCATTTACGGGCCGGGCCCAGCAGGGACCATGTCCCAATTGTTTCCTACCAGCCCGCCCCTCCTGTAGGTCCGATGCTGTGTACCGGTGGGACCCGGGGGCTAGGGAGTGGGACTGGTGCCAGGGCCGGAGGGTGTGTCTTGTGGTCAGTAGGCATGCACGTCGGCCAGTCAGTGTAAGGGTACTCTCTGCAGGAGCACAGTAAGGGTGCGAAAGCCCAAAATCCCCAGGGAGGTCTTCACGTTGGACCCTGGAAGAGCGACGGCGCCCCATTAGTCCTTTGGGCGGTTGTGGACCTGAGCAACCGGGGGTTGCCTGCAACGCTCTGCCCCCCTGAGCTGGGAGGGGCGTGAGTAAGGGGGTGGACTGGTGGTCCGCCGGTGGGAGGGGCTATCCCCTCCCCCAAATCGACAAACCCCGGTTGGCGAGGGCCACCGGGTAGGTTGGCGAGGGCCACCGGGTAGGTTGGCTCATCAGGTGGGCAGGTGGCGATCTGCCTGCCCTGGGATCGCCCGTAAAATAACCCACCATGTTGGCATAATTGTTATGCAAATAAACCTGCAGCAATTTTCTCCACTAAAAATGTGTTGTGTCTGATTATTTCTCTGAAGTATTGCTGTCGGAGGGATGGGGAGTGTTGCCGATATTGGCACTAAGCAAAGATGCTTTGACTGGATGAAACCCCTGGGAAACCTGAGAGCTGTGCTGCCTCACTGTATGTATCCTTGGTGACACGGAGTCTTCTGGTAGCATGAATCACACCCCAGCATGCCTCTGTAATTCTGCACACCTGTGACCAACTACAACCGCTGCGTTGAATTTCAACACCAGTCTGCGGTTTGCTGTGGCCCTTCCCCCGAACCCTTTCAGGTAGATGGTTGTAAATAAATAACAAGCCGTCCTGTCCACGCCCCCACCACCCTGCCTTCTTTTTAGTAATCCGAGGTGCAATTATGCCCGCCAGGCAGAAACCCGATTGTTTATCAGCAAGTGGGGATTCTGCATTAGATTTGCTGTTTTGGAGAAGCGACGTAGTGAGATGCGTTTTGTTTTCCTTGTCTTCGCTGTTAATCCGCGTAGTGAGGTAACAACTGCTCCGTCATCGGGTTTGTTTGACTAAGGTGGAGTCTCGCACGCGGATATTTCTGCATATTGCGGCGAACAAAAGAAATATAAAAAGAAAGCGCACAAGTCACTCCCCCAGGTAACAGCTCCGCGCACACAGGTGACCGCTCCGCCCCGAGCGAGGTCTCGCATCCCCCGCGCAGATAAAGGCGCCCCCGGCCGGCCCCCCATTGTCACCGGCTGTCATCCGGACACGTCTGTGAGCAGAAGACAGAGGCCAGGAATGCGGCCGGGCCGGCGCCGCCGCTAGATCGGATTACGGCAGGTGGGAGATGGGTCCCGGGGACACGTAGCGGAAGCGCTCGTTACAAAAACACACAGTGATGCTTCTTCCTCTGAATGAATGAGTGAAGCGCCGTGTGCTCTTCTTTAACGACATTTGCGGGGTTGGACAGCGCTGCGCAGGGAGCATGGAGCCCCGGGTGAACGGACACTTTTCGAGCAGTCAGGTGAGAGGCGAGGCCTGAGTTCTATCTATAGGGTAGAGAGTTTACATACAGTGTTCAAGCCTAAGCATTTATAAGGGAGTGCGATGCCTCTGTTTCCTATAATCTTATCAGCAATTTAGAGACCTTCTCTCAGTACTCCACTCAGGTTGCGCTCTCATTAGCGCCCTGATATCCATTCGGATGAATGTGGCACTACATACATAAATAAATAAAATAAAATAAATGGGTGGCTTTTCCTGAATAAGTACGGACCCGTAGTATATATATATATGCCAGACAGAAACAAAGACTGAGTAACGCTTCACTTATTATGCTCAGAAGGTACACTTTTGAATGAACTTGACCGTTACATGCATAAGGCGAACCACCATAATAATATAACAACTTACCCGTCTCGGACTCCGTAGCTACACACTTGTATACTTCCCCCTACCCTCATAGATTAGATGACTGCCGGAGTTAGGGGCGTATCTTGGTCAGATAAATTGGGGGGCTTCAGACTTTCCAAAAATCACGCTGGCATATAATGTTAAAATACATTATAACGTTATGCGACAAGCAGGGAACATGAGAGGAGTTAAAGGGCCAGTGGAAAGGGAGAGGCTTGCGAATCGGTAGGGATCCTAAGTGAGAGAAAACTCATTATGTTGCAAAATAACCAACATTGTTCAAGACTATCAAAACAGAGAGGGAAATGTGTGTGTGCAATTTTTTCTGTGTAGGTACAAATTCCTGTTGAAATCCGACAGAAATCTCAATATACCTGACTAAAAGCAACTGTACTCAACTACTTAGCAATAAATATATTTATTTGGGGGTGTAACACCCCTGCCCCATTAGAAGCGATGCCCCTGAATGAAGTAGATATTCACTTCCTTTTATGGAAATGACATATTTACCCTTTTGAACCACATTAATGCAACAATGCTATTTTTCTGCTCTCTATCCATTATTTGATTTACCACTTATCGTACACGTTATTTTGCATTTCGATGAAGATAAATGAACATGTTTTGGTAATTTTGTTTTTAATAAACTCATACCCATAACTTTACAATAAGATTGTATTGCTGTATGCATATCATCTGCCATATGTGAAACACTGTACATCATATCCTATTTTCTTTCCTTTATATGTTTTCCTTTTCCTTATTTTTATCCTTTTGATTTTCAAAAGAAAAACTCCATAAAAATGCTAGAAAAGAAATAAGATAGACTATGACAGGAATCCCAGGCACTCCTTACCATATTATGAATGAATACCTGATTTTGCATTACGCCACCACTCATAGATATCCTTGCAGACAGTGCTGGAGTTGGAAATTTTTTACTTTAGGAACCCATAAATTGGGACATGGTGTGCAGAGGAAAGGGGGTGGAGTCACAAGAGCTGGCGCTTGAAAAGCAGAGTTTGACAGTGAACATATAAGTTTATTTAAAAATATATCTGCTGCAAATAAATTTACTACGTTGTTCACAAAGAGGCTGCATTTTAAAATATCTTACAGGGTTAAGACACCTGCTGCAGAGATCTTTGTGTAACCAGCAATTGTGAGGGGATTATAATAGTGGTAGCCTAACTCTGATAGTTAATGCATTTCTGGGAGAGTTTGGTGTTTTGTCTAATTTCAGTTTTGATTCATAAAGTGGCATAGGGTTTGGCGTTAATGTGCCTGCTGCAAAGCACGTCTTGTAACATGCCGATCACAGAATTTGAATTTTATGTAGATAGATTAGGAGGCTACTGCTTTTGAAACTGAGACCATTCTGTTACTTCCGGTTCATAAATTGCAATACTTTTAATATAGCACAGTAATCTGTTTACCAGCATCAAGGTGCTGCATGCTAACTGTTAAGTCATGGGTTTAGATCCTTATTGTTTTTCTAAGATTGCAAAGAAGGGTTCCACTGGGAATGAATATTTGTTAGTACAGACAACCTCAATCACTGGTACCTTTTTTATCCTGTCTCATACACAAAGATACATTTTGCATTCTTACAGTGCACACGCATCCCTAACATAGGGTGGTTCAACAAAGTCAAAAACCTGCCTCCAAGTCATACTTTCTCTAATGTACTTGTGAAGTGATAAGTTATGTGCCTTTGTTTTCTTCCATTGCATTGGTATGTAGGTGTTTGTCTCCCTATGGCTCCCAACCATTATAATACTTGAACAAAAGAAGGACTGATAGCCCTTTAAATCAGGCCTTTGTGCCCGGCTGGCAGTGACCTTAAGAAAGACCCTTCGCAGACTGTAGGTTGCTGCACTGTATGGAATGCAGGCAATGTACAGGCTCTGCTGAACTGTGTTCTGGTCTCGGAAAATGACACCAGAACAAATTCAGCATATGTCCCTGGGTCATCAGGATCCCAGTTCCGGCCCATAAAATCTGCCGGAATAGGGATCCAGTGTCACACCTCCCCCCTACATTCCAGCACTGCATACAAGTATGCAATGTCACATATAGATATGTGCTTTGTTACTGTGTTATTTACAATATGACTTTTCATGGAGCCTATACCGCCTACCATGAACATTTATTTTGGTAAATGCAACCAATTAGGAAACACGTTGTTTAACCCCTTCCCCGCTCATGACGAGCTGAGCTCGTCATGAGTTACGCCTGTCGTACGCTCATGACGAGCTCAGCTCGTCATGTAACGCGTTTTTTCGCAAACATTAGCGCACAGCGGGAAAACCTGCAGCGCGCATGGGGTTAAGAAATAAAACATGCAGCATCACCCTGCTTGACCCAACTGCCACCCATTTCCATAAATGGAGATGGAAACAATGGCAGATGTAAAGGGGAGTGGCTTTGGTGTGCCAGAGATGGCTAGATGGTCAGCAAAGTTTTATCTGGTTTAACATCCCCTACCTTGGCCCCAGGCCTGTGGCAGACGAAGGAGGCAGTAGTATCTACCTCAGACAGAGAGCTCCCCAAACTGGTCTGTCGTAGATCTTGGTTGCCAAGAGGCAAATCCAATACTGGTGTTAGCTTGAGCGGTTGGCAAAGTTACACTGGGAGCTGATGAAACTGTGTCAGATGGCTCAGGCGATTAAGATATGTTTAACTCTGTAAGCACAGGCTTAAGTTCTGTCAGGTCTACTCCCATATCATCCTTCTAAGGTCAATAAAATATGTACCACTGAGTTAGGTAATCATAAACAGCTATAATCTGTCAACAGTGTTGAAAGCCCTCCTTAGGGATGAGCATGTGCTCTACAAGCACACCTGTTATGATTCATACAGTCACGCTGTGAGGTTGCATATGTGTTAAGAAGATCATTCTATCTTCCAATATAACATTTTTTTGCATTTTCCTTACTTTGCTACTAGCATGCTCCTAAACTGTCCCCGAGCTTTAAACATCTGTTTCTTGATTTACTTATTTTATGTATTTATTTATTTATAAGATACCTTTCTTTGTTTGCTTCTTCAATATAAAGTCAACAAAACAAGTGTACAAGCTGTAATCCCATTTAAGCCTTCTATTTTGTGTTGAATTATGCTTTTATGAAAATGTAATTTGGTGGAGCATTGCGTACCTCAGATCATGCAGAGTTAGAACGATTGTGAACTAGTTACAGTTAATACAGGACGTACAAGCAAGGTCATGTTGTATCAATAGAAATAGACCGTGGCCTCTTTTAGCAAGGAAAATACCTAACAGAATGGTTACATACAAATGATAGCAGTGGTTTCAAGAAAATAGTCAGCACCTCTGTTAAATTTGCAACGGTAACCGTACTCGGTCTTAGGGCGTGCTCAATGTAAACACTGTGCCACCAACAGTGTTACCCAGTGCATAGAGAAAGCTTTCTTCAAAACCTCAATTTGAGAATGTAAACAACAGAGCACAGCACAACAAACAGTTCCAACTGACTATTTATTCAGTAAAAAAATTAATTTCAAAATGTGTAGTCCAAGAACAAATAGTATAACACTGTCTTGATCATAAGTGGATCAGTTCTCGATATGTTGACACGTAGATGAAGCAAACATGCAGTCGACACGTGTTTCGTTGTTTGATGACTTTCTCAAGGCTCAGAATCAGTATCCAAATAGAGAAAACATAATCAATTTGAACACCCTTTTCTTACGTTCTAAAGCGGTTCAGGGATATTACTCCAATTCATAAATGTCCATGAAAACCAAAATTGTCTTGCCAAAGTGCAGCGAATAATCACTCTTAGTAGCAGGAGAGCTAGAAGACTCGTTATAATAGATGAGCAGAGGCAATGTACCAAGCCTCTAGGAAGACAGACATCTTCCGTAATAGTTCATGTGCACGTAGCTCCCTGCTCACATTCAAGCTCGAATATGATCAAGACTGTGTTATGTGTCAGCCGCCCTGAAGACCCTCCATTGACTTCTGGTACCTAAAATATTTTATTCAAACTTCTCCTTACAACCTTCAGAGCAACTCGCCAGTTAGGGCCAGTATGCCTTTCCACAAGATTTACATTATTCACAACAATGATATCACTCAGGGAACATCCTTTACAACGCAACTTTTACCACGCAGTGCCTTTACGACGCAACTTTTACAACGCAAACCATTACAACGCATTGCGCTGGGGGGCGCTCTAGGATAGGGAATAGGTTTAATTTACTATCCAACTCCTTCCCTACTATCCACGGGGACTGGAGTTGGAATAGTAAATTAAACTATTCACTATCCAGCGCCCCAAAGCACTATGCGTTGTAAAGGCATGCGTTGTAAAAACCGCGTCGTAAAGGCATGCGTGGTAAAAGCATGCATTGTAATGTCACACATCCATATCACTCAGATCCACCTCAGCAAACCTTCTCAAACTGCCAGGCTTCAAACTTAAAACTAGGGGAGGGAAATCAGCCACTGCGTTAGGGGCAAAGGCGTGGAATTTTATGTCAAATAAACTCAGAGCAATGGAATCTGAAGGCAGTTTAGAAAAGCCCTAAAGACATGGATCTATGGAACACCAGATGACTCATGCTTTGCACTCATCTAGATTCTAACTCCTTACTGCTGTAGCTCGTAATCTGATAGCGCCAGGAGGCTCGTGTGGGAGTGACAGTTCACTCTTTATAAACTCCACATTTCATTTCATTATAGTATTTGTTCTTTGACGGCAAATTTTGAAATGACATTTTTTACTGACTAAATAGTCAGCTGGAACGTTTTGTTGTGCTGTGCTCTGTTGTTTAAATTCTCACCCAATAGAATTGGTACATCTTCAGAAGCTCTTAAACTCTCCTCAGTCATGCTACTCAGTTTTTGCTGGTGTTTGCCAGTGCGTGGCACCAGCACTTTTTTTTACGAACACTGGCACTTTATTATGATAGTCCACCACATGGTGCAAAATGTCACCGTAGTATCAGTGTGATGGTTAGCAGTAAGCCCTGGAACTGGCATTTGGTAGACCTAGAAAAAGCAGAGTTTGGTGTGTGCTCCTGTGGCTTTCTGAGAAACAAGTTGGGCCCTCGCACTTGATATTTTACAAATTAATTGCTGCTCAGTCATACCATTCGTTGACCCCGTTGTCACTCTTCTTTGCTGGTTCCTAACTTGTTCCAATAGCCAACATGCCAGTTCCGTTGAAGGCTAAGGAGCGCCGGTCAAGTACAGTTTCCATACGCCTTCACTGTTCATCTGTTCTTTGGGGGACTCTTTTTCTCCTGCTGCCCTTCACTCCGGATCGGGACCATTCAAAAACACTTGGCCCTTCTCCCCCGAATCTTTAATTTCCCTTACCTTTAAGGGTCTGATACCCGATCGGGGATAGGGTTAATGGTTTGCACGGCTTGGTTTGTCTCCCTTCGCACACCATCCTCTCCCCTCTGATTTGATTACTGGCAGAGGTTTGCTTTACATGGCTCCAGGTTAAAGGGGCTTGATGCAGGGACCTTTCGAGCTTGGCGGCCATGCAGAGGAGCACACCGTGTACACCTTGACATTTGGGAAAATTTTGAGGTGTTAACACTAGGTCTCATTTTGTGCTTACTGAGACTTGAACCCTGTTTGCCTGCCTCAAGGTCAGCTGCTCTACTATTTATGTCAAATCCACTCCCCTCAACATCAGCATTTAAGATGGCTGACACTTCTTTGGAATGCACAATTATAATGCATTCCCATTATGCCTTCCCAGACATCTTGTCTTCTATTGCTTGCCTGGGAGGGGTGGTGGTGCTCATGGTTGTGGGGTAATGCAGTGCGGTAGTTTACCAGTTGCTCTGCTTGTTTAAACATGGCTTTCCTTTCAGCAGTAGCAGCACAGGGCAGTTCAGTACTATACACTATGCTCTCACGTGCTTACCAAGCAAAGAGCAGGTTTCCTAGAAGGCGTCCTTAAAGCCCCCGTATGCCCTTGGTTCACCCACTGCCCTCTATTAACAGAGGGCACCAGCAGCATGGGGGCAGCAGGACAAGGAGGCGGGGCTCTGCGGTCCTAATGGGGCTCTGCGGTCCTAATCCGCCAAAAGCCAATGAATTACTCCAAAATACAGAAGGCTCAAGAGGCCACGTCACATCCTGACTACGGCCCTGTCATTTTGTGTTACCACTGGGCTGCATGGAAGTTTACCCTATGCTGTTGGTGCCTTGATCCCAGAGCCAGCTCCTCAGAGAAGTCAAATCCTCCGACACGTGGTATTATGTATAGGATTACCGCGCCTCTTGGTAGAATCACACAAATTAATTAGGGTTTAAAACAATTATAAAAACGGTGCTGTAGGGTGTGGAGAACCACCAAACTCCACAAATCCGAGCCTAAACTCTGTACACAATATACTTCACTCCCCAGCACACGTCAAGTTGAAAACTGGTTTCCCTATTGTGATTGAGAACACGTCATTATATCATCATCACACAACATAAATTATGAAAAATATCGTCTGATTCCTTTTTTCGGGTTTTATTTTCGTGGTCTCGTGTCTAAGTTGTCAACAGCCAACACGTGTTTTGTCGCTTAAGGGGCGTGGTCCCGCGACTTTCTCAAGGCTAAATCCTTCAAATCTGTGAATTTTGAAATATGGTGATACTTCCAACCCACATTGGGGTTCCGATCTGTGCGGCGTGTCCACAGTAATCAGTCAAGTGCAAAAGTTTCCTTGCCAACTCAAATTCTGGTTTCTCCTTGTGTTCTTTAACCTGAGATGTGCCCAAACCTATCCACTTCCTTTTCTATCTCGACTAATGGTGACTCAGGTTTGGTTGTAACCAGAGCAATATCGTCGGCATACGCGAGCCATTTTGTCACACAACCACAACAGACCACCGGAGAGATATTACCATTAAGCACTAGCCTGCAGAAAAAAGGATTAATGTAGAGGGCGAATAGGAGAGGGGAGCAGGGACACCCCTGAAATATCAGTTTTCTGATGTCCAGGTTATCTTAGGTTTCAGGCCCAGTAGGGCCAACTCAGCCTTTTATTCTTCAGAAGGTGAGAACATCCGGCAGAGGGTCACTATATTACCCTTGATTTATCTACGACAAAAATATTACATCTAGTATAGGGAGCTTATTATTACTGGTAAGTTTAGTAGTTTAAGTATGATTGCATATTGTATGTGGAGCTAAGTAATGCAAATATACACTTACCCTACTATGTAGAAGATGCAAATATTTTTGTAGCTCTATATCCTCAAACTCAGTATAGTGACATACAACCGCACATGGGGCCAAACAGTTTGACTAAATTATCATCTATTCTTTGAGTGCCTAAGATTACTTAGGGCCTTGTATAGACCATGGTGGATGGACCTCTGGTTCTCCATGGGTGTGGAGGTAATGACACCTTGGCAAACGAACATTTGCTGTATTTAGAGATCCTTGCCTGCATGTGAAGGGAGCTGCTGTCACAACAGTTCCCTTCACAGCATGAAAGAATTGCTTAGTGGGTGCCTTGTTTAAAGCACCTGCTCTGTAAACTTTTTTGTTCAGTGAGAAAAAATTCCTTAAGTGAGTGACAGGGCTAGGGGTTACCGCCAGTTGAGAAAGCGAAAATGTTGCCAGTGTAACACTGCGGATCCCCTACTCTAAACAAAGTGATGAATAACAGGAATGGCAGAGTGGAAACACTGTCTCTTTATGCCAAACCCTAAATAAGGCCCTTATGGCCCTATTTATGGTGTGGTGGTCAGAGTAAAGGCAAACAAGGTTGCAGATGACTCAGTGTTCACCACCCTATCTTTATTCTGCACTCCAAATTGAGAGATGGATGTAGTCCCTGCACACATCTCTTTACATTTGCAAGAGCCGCCACCACGGCAGTTTCTGTCTACTTCTTTTGTTTCCTGCTTTCCTGTTCCCAGTACCAATCAAAGGGCATATTATCAAGAAATGGCGTTAACAATATCGCCGCTTTAGCGGCAGAAAATTGCTGCTAAAGTGATGATAATGGGCTTGATAATACGCCCTTGTGAATTCCCATAGAAGCCCATGTTCTGGTGTGAACATGGGCTTCTATGGGTATTCTGTACGCCGTATTATAAAGCCCATTATCGCCGCTTTAGCAGCAGTTTTCTGCCGCTACAGCAGCGATAATGTTAACGCCATGGATGATAATATGCCACCTAGTTTTTATTAATCACCACAGCGTCTGCTTCACGGGCCGCGCCTGCATAACGTTTTATTACACGGGCGCTGGGCTTCATGTTTCACCACTGCACCTGCTTTCACGTTTCTGCCTCAGCGTATGATGGTGCCTTTTATTTTATCACCAAGGTGTCCACTTCACAGGCCACCATGCTCAAAACACATGGGTAAAAGACATTGTAATTTACAACACCAATAGCTCTAACTCTCACATATGTGAGACCTATTGCGTTGCAAATGCTTGTGTTTCCTATATGCGGTAATAGAATGTTGGTGTGCACACTTTTCTTGCTTGTGTGCGCGCAACTGAGTGATAAAATGTGTAACAAGGAAAGCCGATCAGCTACTACTTATAGGTAATTAACAAGCATTGGCACTGCCAATAAGTCTTGCTTTTAATTTAAAGTTATGTTTTAGTCACTGATTGGTTTAAGCACTGAATAAGTAATCAAACATGCACCTTGTCAATCATCCTTGCACTTGTGCATCCATAAATCACTTATTCATTCTTGCATTCACCAACTTACACAACCACTATACAGCACATGCACAAGATGAGCTACATTTGCAAGACAAATTGAAAGAATAAAATAAAAAATAAAACATGCTATTGCTTAAAAATGGCAGACATATGCTTGCAATAACAAAGTTAAACAAAGCAGCTCATTTCTTGCCCTGTTTGTGCCTTCTCTGCTCATTTCTTTCCCTCTGTTTGTGCCTTCTCTGCTTGTTTCTTGCCTTCTTTTTCTCTTTTCTGCTTGTCTCTTGCACTTGGTATATGCCTTCTCTGTTCATTTTGTGCGTTTCCCTCCTCCCACCACCCAGCGCCCCTCCCTCCCACAGGATACCTTTACTGGCGGGGTTCAGAAATAAACTCAAGTCCTGGCTTTTTGATAGAGACCTTGCATCCCAGCACCCAGATATCCTATGGGGTGACAGTCCTGCACTTTACAAATGCTGATTGATTGATTGATTGATTCAAATAAAGTTACTTTAAAAAAGGTTATGATTGTTTTAAAAATGTTGATTTGCAAAGTTTCTAAAGGAATGGTTGAATACAATATGTATTTATCTTTGCCTCCTAATTTCCAATCTCCACTGGCCTGAGGATATTGTAAAGGGGTGGGTGGGGGTGCAGTCATCTAGCTGAATGCACTGTGGTGCATCTCCTTTTTAGAAAGGACTATCTGATTCTACAATGACTTAGCTGAAATACCCTAGAGGGTGACATTGTCACTTCTCTAGAATGCAAACACAATGAGATGATGGACGGAGCGCTGAAACTTTTCAGCCACTTACCCCCAGTCACAGATCTGGGTTGAATTCATCATCATTCTTTAGCTCACTTCGCCATCTTAGTTCAGACCCAGCTATATGCAAATCAGTCTTGACCCTGTGCTTCATGGGAATAGTCTAGCCCGAACTGCCTAGCCCGGTGTATCCTTAACCAGAAACAGCATCCTTGGACCGGTTTCTGGGTAACAGCCTTCATCATCCAGGCTAGCTTGAATCCAGTGGCAAAGTGAGCAAGGGACCCACCTCTGGGCATACTCTGCCAACTTAGGGTGAACAAAGCAAAGGCAAGGAGATGATGGACAGAGTGCTGAAACTTTTCAGACACTCACCCCAAGTCACAGATCTGGGTTGAATCCATCATCATTTTTTTTTTTTTTTTTTTTTTTTGGAGAGTTTTATATAGCGCGAACTTGAACCGAACCGAATCAGTTATCAGAGCGCTTTACATAGCACCAGTTACTTTCATTTTTTTTTTTTTTTATTTTTTTTTAGGCACGGGGGAGATTAAGTGATTTGCCCAGAATCACAGGGGTTTTTGGCGTCGTTACCGAGACTCGAACCGAGTTCCCCAGGTCCGAGGTCGAGCGCCTTAGCCGTTAGGCCAACCCCTCTCCTCTTTAGCTTACTTCGCCACCTCAGTTCAGACCAAGCAATATGCAAATCAGTCTTGACCCTGTGCCTCATGGGAACAGTCCAGCCCAAACTGCCAAGCCAGGTGTACCCTGAACCGGAAACAAGCATCCTGGAACCGGTTTCTGGGTAACACCCTTCATCAGCCAGACTAGCTTGAATCCAGTGGCAAACACAAGGAAATGTACAGAGTGCTGAAACTTTCCAGACACTCAGCCCCAGTCAGTTTCAGCACTCCATCCATCATCTCCTTGTGTTTGCTGTGTACGCCCTTAGTTGGCAGGGTATGCCCAGACATGGGTCCCTTGCTGACTTTGCCACTGGATTCAAACTAGCCTGGCTGATGAAGGGCACATACTCTCTGCTAAGCCTAAAATGTTTGCCCTATTTGTTCAGCTTTTGCCTTGTCGTGTGTATACTGTTGGCAATAACCTTTTGCGCTACTAAAAGATGCCTGATCTCCTGGAACATTGCCCTGATCTCCTGGAACATTGCAGGATTAAGGACAAAAGTGGAGGATGGGACAATTATGTACCACGCGCACAGTCACCAAATAATATGCATACAGGAGACGTGGGCACAACAAGAACACCACTTACAGGGGTACAAGACATACTCTTCCCTGGCGAAGTCGGGCCAGATGGGTAGACCAAAGGGAGGATTATGCATCTATCTAGCCAACACTATTCAAAACATAAAAATAAAGGTCATTGAATTGGACTCTAATTTACAGATCCTTGGTCTTTTCCTGCAGAAAAAAGAGTCAATAGTTATTATTAATTTTTATAATAACCTGGATGAACCAGAGTTTCAGGGAGTCCTGACCCACCTCCATGAAATATTAACCTCCCTCAGAACGAAACAAGGAGAAAGAGGCCCGACAACCATAATATGGGCAGGCGATTTTAACCTTCACGCCTGTACCCAGCCAAAACAAAAGTGTTCTGGCATGGTGACAGAGGAAGGCCTTTCCCTCACTCACTTCTCGCATAACAACATGAGCAGACAAATGAACGACCTTTTATCAGAGTTGGACCTCCAAGTAGCGAACACCTTGGACCATGGAGCTAACTCACTAGCACCGACCTACTTAGGAAGAGGTTATAGCACCACGGTCGATTTCATAATAATATCAGCATCCTTGCAACCAAGAGTGAAAAACTTTGAAGTCAAACCGAATCCCCAAAGCGATCATGCAATATTAAAACTGGAAGTGATAATAAACTACCAACAATGCCCTCCAATGACAATAGCCAAGGCACTGACTCAGGAAAATATAAGTATGGACAAACTAAACGGGTACTCAATAAAGTGGGGAAGGATAAATCCAGAAGAACTGACTAAAGAGCTGATAAAGTCAGTCTACCCTCAAATTAAAATCTGTCTGGACGCATCAACAGAAGACGAGGAGCTTCTTAACAACTTTGCCCAGATCATGGATAAGTTAAAGGTTTTACTTACAGCAAAACAAAAAACTGGACTACCACGACCTAAAGGCTGGTTCAACCAAGAGTGTACAAAGGCTCATACAAAGCTGAAGCTAGCCCTAAACAAAGACGAAAGGGATCAACGCTCTATAGCCACTCTCAGAAGCGATTATCACAAAAGCAGGAAAGAGAGAAAAGAGGAACTTAAGCAAGCACTCTGGAACGAACTCCATACCAGCGCACAGGAAAAAAACTCCCAAGCCTTTTGGCGAATTATAAGAACTCCCTTCTTGGTTGATGACAAGTGCCCAAAAATCGAAGTCGCAATAGACGCTGCAGAATGGGTATCACATTTTACTAGAATCTTTCAAAAACCACCTTCTGTTCAAGAGACGGAAGAGGAGAAAGAAACATTTCTACCATACCCTATAGACATAAACTTCGAAATCTCCGAGATCCTTTTGGCACTGAACTCCACCAAAAAAGGAAAAGCTCCAGGCCCAGATGGAGTTCCAGCGGACTTTTTTAAATATAAAACAGAACTCTGGGCACCAATTATAACAAGGGTGTGCACCGCAACGGCAAAAAAAGGAATCTTGGAGTCATGGACAAGGTCCATTATGGTGCCAATATTTAAGAAAGGAAATCGCCAGGACCCTGCTTGCTACCGCCCAATTTCATTGTTGGACTCATTGGGGAAAATGGCAGGCAGAGTGATCCTAGAGAGACTTCAGGACTGGGTGGAAGAGAGAGGTATACTATCTGACCTCCAATTCGGATTCAGAGAAGGCCTAGGAACCGTGGAACAAGCCCTAAATCTTTCGGTCATTTTTGGAAAATACGTGCAAGCCAAAAAAGAAAAACTCTACATGACCTACGTGGACTTGTCCGCGGCTTTCGACTGCGTCTCCCATACCAAATTATGGTCCCTTTTAGCACAAATGGGGGTGGATCCGCCACTCCTGAACTTTTTAAGGGAACTTTACTCTAACCCATCCTCAAGAGTCCGATTTGGCACAAAGGGGGAACTGACAGCGTCATTTAGAGTGGAGCGTGGGGTCAGACAAGGATGTGTCCTGGCACCCTTCCTCTTCTCCCTCTACACTAACAACTTGGAGGTGGAGCTTTTGAAGGGTGCCCGAGATCTCCCGCAGGCTAAACATCGCCCGATCCCCGCTCTGCTCTACGCGGATGACGCTGTCCTCCTAGCACGAACCCCCTGTGAACTCCAAAAATCCCTCAACAGATACTCTCAGTTCATGAGAACCCTAGACCTTCACATAAATGTGAAAAAGACTTTCGTAATGATGGCCGGGGTCGGGACAAAACACCAAAAAACCATCTATCTTGACACCCAAAAAATAGACTCCACAAACGAATACTGCTATCTAGGAGTGACGATAGATAACAAGCTCTCTTGGAAAGCAGCAGTAGAAGCAAGGAAACACTGCTTTAAAAGAGCATTGGCCGCACTGGTGTCGTTCTCACAAAAACTAGGAAAACGCCCACCCATGGAACTGATGACTATATATAAAGCCAAATGCCAATCTACAGCTCTATACGGAGCAGGACTATGGGGTCACACGGATGTTACTTCCCTGCAAATCGCAGAAAACAATTTTTTTAGATTCCTCTTATCAGCCCCTAAGCGAGCTTCGACCTACGCCTGCCACACAGAATTGGGCGTTCCATATATCGAAGACCTCGCGAAAATACAACCGCTACTTTTATGGCGTCGCATCTGGACTTCAGAAAAAAATGACCTTACAAAAACAATATTAGCAGATGCAATGTCCCTGGACTACGCCCTAAAAATCAAATGGCTAGCCTATATCCAGAATTTCCTCATTGATCTCGGAATAGAACAATATTATCTAAACCCCGAAAAAATTGGAGAACTTTCGAAAAACAACTTAAAAACACGAGCCTTGGACCACCTGGGAAACTTGAGATTGCAATCAGAAGCAGGGAAAGGATCTGTTCAGCACGCAATAACGGTCCAATCCACCTTTTTAATTCAGCCCTACTTAACTCTTAACATTGGCAATTTCGACCGATACCTCCTGATAAGATTCAGACTGAACATATTTCACAAACTGGTAGCCTTTCCAACCCCAAACGTCTGGGACTCAAATCCACCTCTTTGTCCTTGTGACGGGGAATCAACACAAACCACTCTTCATACTGTTTTGTTCTGTAAATTTTATCAGGAACACCGCAAAGTTTGGTTATTGACTCTTTTAAAATCTTGGGGTCTCAGACAATGTCGAGCAGCCATGCTGAGTTTGCAGCTTTTGGACACTGAAGCCACGTGCTACCACGTTCTTAATTTCTTGAAATGTATATACAGACACAGAAAAAATCTCTAAATAACAGTACTGTATAAACTACCCAATCCCTTTTGTATATTGCATGTTATTTGTAAATACATCGTACAGTAGATTTTTTACTATGCACTGCTTTTATGGATCTCTAAAAAAATCCGAATAAAGTTTATTATTATTATTATTATTACTAAAAGATGTGAAAAGGGCACTCACTTGTTCCTAATCTGTCCGGGCCCCACAAACCCTAGAACTGACCCTGCTTCTGTGTCTATAATCGCTGCTTAAGTGTCAACAGCACATACTGCAGAGCTCCTGGTAGTTTAGAGAAGTGCTCTTTGGAATGGAAAACGAACATATTCAGCAGTTTGAGGCAGGGACACGAATGTGAATGGCAGTAGGGAGCATTTTTAGAGGTCTCTGCAGCTATAACTGACTAACAATAACAGCCGAAGGTGCTGCACCGGATGAAACCAGTTTACAAACAGTAAAAGCACATGCGAAGCCATAGCTGAAGCCAGTGATGCCACACAGTGGAAAACGAGAGAAGAACTGGAGAAATCAAGAGGTGGCCAGGTGGGAGGCAGTGATGTAAGGTGCAGCACGCTGGTGTAGAGCGTTTAACAAGTCACTGCAGAGGTGAATGCCCAATAAAAATAGCAGATGCTGCTGAACTGAGACCAACCAGCCTGCAGACTGATAATGCCTCAGATAAGCACGTGTGACACCACAGCCAGACAGAGGAGGACCAAACAAAAGGTGAAGGAGCCAGAGGTCTGTGGACGTGGCAAACGGGACTGGGGCTGCATAGAAAGCTCTGGGAATTCTCTCCTGCTGTTGAACGACTGCCCTGCCTGTATTTAAGCGACCTCCATTGGCATTTCTAAAGATGAAAAACCCCTCTTTAAAAATGCATTTGGAATTGCAGCAGCATCACCATCAGCCCCACTTCAGAGGCTCCAGTGAAGTATTTACTGTAGTGGAATCCTCTGTAGTGCGAGTTGATTGTAGGTGTCTGTGCGGAGGGAAACCTAGGTGTGTGCGCAGTTTAGTGTGAACCGTGGACACAATATCAAAAGAAAAAGATTTTCTGTACCTAACTCCACAAATGTACATAGTCATTATATATATCTTCAAGGTACTGTGGAGTTAGGAATAGTACATCTATACTTCCCTATATGCACTTTCCTTTCGATATTTGTCCCTTGATATTCTGTCTTCGTTGTTTTCGTACCGCAATATTCTGGGGGTACTTATGGGATAGTTAAGCCCTCTGCATCCATGTCTTCTGAAAAATGACCAATGATTTCCCCAAATGAACTCTGACCAGTCAGGTTTGGCAGCCTGAGTCGAAAGTAGAAATGCCATAAACTCCTGTTGGCCTTGAGAGTGATGGGAAGGAGTTTAATTTAGATATAACACTTATAATGGATCCAATAAAGTGATGTCAATTGATTAGGATTCCCTGGTTTATATTAACTCTACCTGGAAAGTGGACGTCAGTGGAAAACAAGAATATTGCAGTTTTGCAAGGCAACAGTTGCATTTAAGTTAGAAGCAAAATTTTGTTCTGAAATCTGCAGATTATACAGCAGACAACGGATTATAGTGCAAATCCATAATTATGCGGAAGATGAAGTGGCTGCAAAAATCACATTATTCCAGTGGCCCTAGGTAAGTAAGGCCCAATTAAAAAGTGTTTCTGTTCTTCAAAGAGTGGAAGTCTAGTTGGCAGGTATAGGGCGTAGGTTCTCCAATTAAAAATAATTGATATACGTGGAGCCTCCTACTTAGTCCATTAGGTACTGGACTGTTGTCTTTCATCCATGGCTGTAAGTCCTAAAGAGAAGCCACCATCATAATTACAGATTCTACCAGGAACAGTTCCTGGAACTCATAGATTCAGGAACCACTAGGCAGTACAAAATTCAGAATGACAAGCGCCGCTAGTAACTAGTGCTCCAAGTACCAGATCTGCAGTGGAAAGCTGACTTACGTATAACTTGAAAGTCCAGCCTACACTCTGTGATAACAGAACACGTTCACTAATATGTCATTATGTAAAAAATTATATTTACAGTGTAAACAATAATCAGAAAAAAAGAAAAACGAGACGAAAACCATATTAGTAATCATCATACAACTTTAACAATAATTCACAAAAATATGGTAATTGTAATAAAATTCCGCTTTTTGCATGATCACCCCCATTTTGTTTGGACTGATGCTGTTGGTTTTTGGGCTCTGTACACTAGGACCCTGCTAACCAGGCCCCAGTGCATAAGCTATAACCCCTAAAAATGTGTAGATTTTTTTCAATATTTTTGAATGGTACATTTAACTTACATATATGTTCCTAGTATTTGCTGCACTGTGTGCTCAAGGCCTGTAGGTTAAATGTCATTAGTAGAGTGCAGGAATTATTGTCACACCACTAATGTGACCATGTAAAACATGACTTTTGACCTTCCATAGCAGCCTAGCTGGACAGTTTTAAAACTGCCATTTCAACTCTCTAAATCACCCTTTTGTTAGGCCAACCTTGCTTTTAAATAGTAATAAGTGACACTTAAAAGAGGTCCTACCAGCCCTACTACTGCCACTGCAACCTGGAAGTGCAGTTTTAAAACTGCTAGTTCGACTTTGCCATTTACACCAATGGCAAAGCCGCCAAATTCCCTTAACAATCTGTGTCTGTCTTTCCCTCCTTAGACTGGAGTCTAGAATGATCTTTTCCTATAATGTACTGCAGCTGCTTCTGCCTTTGAGCAGGGAGCCAGATGCACCAAGTTGAGGTCTGCTCTGGTGGCATCTAGGCATTCCCCCCATAAACTCCTTAAAACAAAGAACATCAGAGACATAAGTGGGATGGGGTTGTCCACCAACCACTCCATAAAACAAACAAGCATTGGAAATGCAATAGGTCTCGCAGCATTAGAGTTAGTGCTTTTAGAATTGTTTATGGGTTTTTGTGTAAATCTTTAGCATTTTTGTTTCCTGTAGCCAATGCTAAAGAATTAAAAAAAAAAGCCATAAACATTTCTAAAAGCTCTAACTCAAATGCTCCGAGACCTATTGCACTGTGTGAGGGTGAGGGGTTGAGGGTGAGTGAGGGTGAGACGGAAAGTTGTGGAAAAAGTCGAAAAAGAGAAGACACTGGGCATAGAGAAATCACGGGTAGTCTAGAGGCTACCATCATGAGCCTGTGAAGAAAGTCTTACAAATGTACAGATGTACACGTGCGACAAACATTAGTTAACAATATTTAAATTGCTAACAAACATAAAACCAGAACAGAAAGTAAATATTTTGCACACAAAAAAAAGATTTGGAATGAGGAGGCACAATATGGTAAGATGTGTGTGAGGACAACATTTCTGATTGAAATATGACGGCTCCTAAACGAATGAACACATATTCTGGGAGCCGCAGATCTGAAGGTGAGCCTGTCCAGTGAAGACGTGAACGGAATAGGAACCTGTCAAAAAATTTCTGAGCAGCCTTTTTTTTTGGGGAGGTTTTTTGTTTTCTTTTTAATAATTTACAGAAGAGATGCCTGTCATCCAATGAGAACGGTCGGTGCTCGTCTAAAACCCCCGCTTCTTTCTTAGTCAGTCAGTTCAGTGGCGTTTTATGTGGCGAAACGAACATGTGATGCATATGTGAGAGCCCTACGCCGTTTCATTTACCGTCCAGAATCCAACACAAAGAAAGCGTTATTTTTTTATTTTTAATTACATAACACGATTGTATTTACTCTTTTACACTTTATGTAATTTTAGGGGGTGGCGTAGCTACTTGCCTTCCTATCGCTTTCTAAGGTTTCGCGCTTGTCGCCGGTTTTCAGAGATCAGTGATTTATTTCCATGTTCGGTCGCCGCCGCTGTCTGGAGGGCTGTGAAGAGGCAGGGAGGGCTGGCGTCTGCCGCCGTGGGGTGGGGGATGGGCGACGGCGCGCCAGAAGGTGGCAGTAGTGCAGCGCGGTTGGAAGCACTGCCTTCCTTCCCACTCCCCTGGCAATAAGTCATGTAAGGTTGCTGTGCTGGTTTCCTGGACGAGCTTTCAGAGAGCTGCAGCTTGCAGGAAAGCGCTTATGGCAGAGTCCCGGTAATCCTATCCGAGCCGCACAGTAATTTGAGCACTGTATCCCTCATACAAGTTGCAGAGTGCTATCAGGAAAAATAGCAACAACTCACGATCACGCGCGCCTGGTTTTTTGTGTGTTTCCCAGTAATATTGTCTTTTATTTGCTACCGCTAACATTTTGTTTGCTTTCTAGCGGCAGGCAGGCAGGGGAGGAGAGGAGGAGGGGGGAGGAGAGTAGGGGAGGCACGGCCTAGCGGCCGTGCAATCAAGTAGTGAGGGGGCGGAGCTGGGGGAGGGTGCGAGAGAGAGTAGGCAAGGCTAGCGGCAGGCAGGCAGGGGAGGAGAGGAGGAGGGGGGAGGAGAGTAGGGGAGGCACGGCCTAGCGGCCGTGCAATCAAGTAGTGAGGGGGCGGAGCTGGGGGAGGCTGTGGAAGAGAGTAGGCAAGGCGACACGGCGGGAGGGGGCGGAGCGGGTAAACAAAGACGGACATGCACGCGCCCGTGACTTTTAAGGTCAATGCGCATGCGCATAAGCTTAATGCGCATGCGCATTGACCTTAAAAGTCACGGGCACTGCAAGGAATCGCCACGATTCCTTGCAGTGTGGATAAAGAGTGGATGAGCCCCTATAGTCTCGCTTGCTCGATGCGCATGCGCATCGACAGGCGAGACCTAAAAATCAGTTAAAGAATTGTGGGTTGGATTATCTTCTGTTTTGCAAATGCCATTCTCACCCTAATGAAAATGTTTGCTATAGTAACAAAAAACTAACCATAGGGAAGGATGTAGTGTGTTTAAAAAGCTGGGCATGTACTTGTAAGTTTTACAAGTCCTGGTAGTGAAAAACTCACAAATATGTTCTTCACCACTGTGAGACCTACCACCCCATAGGATAACATTGGGTTATATTATTACATATTATAAGTGTTGACATGTCTACCTGTTCCCAAACAAAAGTTATATATGGTATCTAAAGAATTGTAATTTAAAATCCTATTTAATGGTAAAGTTGGATCCTAAGTTACAGTTCTGAAAATGTTACTTTAAGAAAGTTGGCCTAATTGTGTTCATTTGGATTCTGCAGCCTGTTTCCAGAGTCACATGACTGGGTGTAGTTGACAGCTGGCCTTTATGCATTCATCCCAAGCAGACACAATCTGGATATTTCGTGTTAGCAGGATGGGGGCTAGAGCTGTGCACAGCCCTACTTGCACTTTAAAAACACTGCCTCATCACACACACAATGAACTTTACATTAGGGGAGGCAAAAGATTCCTGAAACTTCTGTGTCAAACAGATCGTCCTTCTAACTGCTACTGTACAGAACTATGTTATCCAAGTAAGCAGCGTTGAAGGCATCCATCCCAGCTAGGACTTTGTTCACCAACCTCTGGAAGGTGGCAGTGCATTCTTTAGTCCTAAGGGCATCACCCTAAACTGGAAGTGACCGTCTGGGTTAAAGAATGCTGACCTTTATTATAACCCATCAGTTAAGGGAATCTGCCAGTCTCTTGAAGTGAGGTCAAAAGGGATCAGGAACCTGGCAGCCCCAAACCTGTTTATGAGCTCATCGCTCATGGGATGGGGTGGCCATCAGTCTTTGTGACTGAGCTGACCCCCTTTTATCCACACAGAACTTGAGCTCAAGGATGGCGCCCAGCGGGATCCCTTTGGGTACCAGCACCACAGGACAGAACGAGGGACTGCTGGAGTGCTCAATCACTCCCAACTCAAGCATTTTGGAAATTTCCTCTTTAATGCTGGCCCTCGCTTTATCTGACAACCTGCAAATGTTGTTCTTTACAGCTATACTGTTTCCAGTATCTATGCTATGAGTACACAGGTGTGTAAGCCCATAAGTGATGGAGAACAGGGAAGAAAACTGTCCCAACAACTGCTGCTCTGGGGTCAGAGTAGGAGAGAGGTTGACATTTTCCACTGGCCCATTTTTATATTTGGAAGATAGGAGTTCAGAGTGAGGGTCACTCTCCTCCTTCACTCCATCGGTCACAGGGAGCATAGTGACCCAGGCCTTTCATGGTGGGGTTTGAGACAGTCTACATGGAGCACACTTAAGGTTTTATTTGGGGTCTTGAGGTCAACTGACAAGGTGGTCTCTCCCTTCCTCTAATTCGCCTCATAGTCAAAAGGCCCTGTCCAGCAATCTTGGAGGGCTCTAGACTCCACTGGCTCCATCATCCATACTTCCTGGCTATCTTGAACCTCTTCCAGAGCAGCCTTCTGGTTCGACCAGAGTTTCATAATCTCCTGACTGCTAGCTTCTAAATTCTCAGAAGCTTCTACTGAAATGTTTGCATGTGGTTTCTGAAGGCTAGAATGGAGTTAACTACGTCTTGGGGGTGAGGTGGCTTCTTGGAAGCTCACTCCCACCCCTCCGATACCAGACTGAGAGGTTCTCTATCCGTGTGTCCTTAGAGATGTTCAAATTGGCTACATCCAACTCCCTTCTGTGGTACTGCCCGTAGGCAAAAAAGAGGCATGGTAGGAGGACGACCCACATCAACCTCATGGACTCAAGTAGACTCATAATCATGCCTTTCAGGGTCTTGGTGAATCTTTCAGGAAGCCCACTGGTTTGTGGACGATACAGAACTTGTAGGTATTCCACACTATTCCTACATCAACTTCATGCTGGCTGACATGAAGTTGGTGCCTTTGGGGACTTGAGGAAAAGTCCCCATCGGGGCCCCAGCCACAGAGGGATGGCCCCTGGGTTTCTAGTGGCATGGTCCACCAAAACCAGGATAAACCTGTTGCCTAAAGTAATTTGGCATCATAGGGCCAATCATTGGTGATGCCCATCATTTATTAGGCGGTGCCAAAGACAGGTAATGAATTCAGGGTAGCCTTGTGCTTGTTCCTTGTTTTCCCACTGGCCTGACAGGCGGGACATGTCCTGCAGAATGCTTTGGAGACTGCCTTCATCCGGAGCCATTAAAAGTGGTAAACAAGCCTTGCAAAGGTCTTGTCCTGCCCCAGATGTCCTGTCAGGAGTATTTCATGACCCAGCTTCTGTTGCCCTAAGGGACAACCAACACACAAGTTTGGCCCATGCACAGGTGCCTCAGGCTCATTATAAAGTTCATTCTCCCAATAGATGAGGTGATCTCCAGAGCTGTCGCCAGCTGCCTGGGCTTCAGCTGCTTGCAACTCCTCTAGGGCTAGGTACTCTTTCTGTGCCTTACAGAACTCTTTCCTGGTGGGCTGACCCTCAATTTGCCATTCAGACAGCTCTCCAAGGGCAGTAGTATTCTCCCTGGCAGGCTCTGAGGCAACCTCTGGTGCGTCACCAACCTGCTCTGTGGGAGTTTTGGGGGGTGGTTTCCCACACTCCCTGCCCTACCCTTTCTAGGCAGCTGCCTTGGCCATTTCTTAGGCTCGCGACTTCCTTGACTTCTCTCCTGAGCAGCCATAGACAATGTGGTCATGCAGACCGACTCAGGTAACCCCAACATCTCCAGGGGTGACCTAAGCTTCGCTTCCTCCCAGGCAGTGTGCGCTAAATCATTGCCTAGCAAATAATCCACAGGCATGGCACGGCTCACAGCTATATTAAGAGACCATGAGACCCTCCCACTCAAAGAAAACCACTGCTACTGGGTAGTGATTCTCGTGGTTGTCTGCTACTGCACCATTTTTTAAATATCATACACCTCTGTTGGGATCCCCTCAATCCAACCCTTAGGAAGTCCAAAATTTGATGCAAATGTTTTAATGTTTCTGAGAGCAGTCCCTTGCCCTATATATCTGTTCCTCCATTTTGGCGCACCTGTCCATCCCTTTGCACCAGGTAGCTATTGAGGAAGTAGTGGTCAAGCTCCATCTCCAAGCAATGTCTCGTTTTGTAACTCTGGTCCCTATTAGACTGAGGGCTACTCCCTCTATTGCCCGCTAGGTCATCCCGTAGACCCAGGAGTGCTTTCTACTTGAAGCTCCAACACCTGTGATAAGGTTCGGAAAATAGAGCCCCAATATTTTATAATTTCAGAGCATGACTATACCATGGGAAAAAATGAGCTTCTCCCTCCCTGGATCAAGCACATGCATGCAGTGGTCACTTGTTGGCCTACCAGATCTTCTTTGGCGTTAAGTAGGTAGCATGCAGATAATTCAATTGAATCCTCTAGAGCTTAGAAGATATCACCAGCTTCCTAGGAGCCATAAGTATCTCCCGGTACTCACTCTTGACCTGGTCTCTCGACCATTTATCTTTAAGTGTACAAATAAATCTGACAAGTTGATAACAAGTGTTAGATCTGGGGGTCTCTAGTTGGCAGAGGTAGGTACCGATGGATGTCCAAATAGGGACCCTTGCTTCTAGTCATGGTAAGGGGGATACACTCTTTGGATAACCCCTGCTCACCCCCTTGGTAGCTTGGCACGAGCAGACAGGCTTATCAAAGGCAATGTGTACAGTATTTGTACCAACACTCACAGTAACACAGTGAAAACACCACAAATGCACCAGTTTAGAAAAATAAAGTACTTTTATCGAAACTACACAAGACCAAAACAACAAAAATCCAATATACACAGTTTAAGAATATGATTTCAAAAGAGTTCTAGGGTTTGCGTCCAAATAATCTGCAGTTGCGTCAGTTTTAGCCCAAAGTACCTGTAGATGCGACAAAAGATCCTAGCAGCAACTGCAGGATCAAAAAACAAGCGAAGCGTCACTCCTGAGACCCTAGGGAGGTGATGCGACAACCCCGCTGCAGGCAGCCGGCGTGTTGAGATGAATCTGGTCTGTATGGGGAGCGATGTGATACCTTGTATGGATTCTGGGGTGCAGCTTCTCCGGTAGGATGCGTCTCGCACAGGCACAGTGTGACGATCTTCGAGCAGCGACTATCTTCGGTGCAGCGGCGATGTGCAGTGCAGCGTTGATCCTCTTCTGCCGCAGCCCCTCGATGCGTTGGCTCTGGACTCAGCAACGATGTTCGCAGCGACAGGATGCGGTCCGCAAGCAACCAGTGTGACGGGTCTCACAGTGACGACAGGCTCTATGACGATACTCGCAGCAACAGGAATCTTCCCGCACCGGGGCTGTGCGCTCCGCAAGCGAACAATGCGTCGGTTCTTGTAGCGGCAACAGGTGCTGCGACGATCTTCGCGGCGACGGAAATCTTCTCGCACTGTCGACGATGCGCTTCGCAAGTGAGCGATGCATGCAAATTGTAGCTTTTCTTCTTTTCTCCTTGTCCAGCTCCCCAAACAGCAGGAAACAACCTCCTGAGGCCCCACAAATGGATCAATTTCTCCAGGCAGGTTAGACCTCACACAGCACTGTTCAAGGGGGAAGCTGGGGGTGAAGTCCTTTTGTTCCTGGGACTTCTTAACAGGAGGCCAGCTCTCCTCAGGCCCTTGGAGATCTCTTCAAGCAGGGGACACACTAACAACAAAGTCCTTCTCCTCTCCTTGGCAGAATAGCAACTGCAGGTCAGTCCTTCTTCTTCAGTCTTCCAGATTTTCTCCTTGGCAGAGGTTCCTTCTTGATTCCAGGATGATCTAAAGTTCTGGGTCTGGGTATCCCTTTTTATACCAATATATTCTTTGTTCTCTGAAGGCGGAGAGGCCTTTGCCTAGTCCAAACCAGTTCTGGTCAGTCCCGGAGCACTCTGTTTACATGACTCCTTCTTTGCTTTGAGAGAGAGGGGCAGGGTTGTCAGCCGCCCAGCAGGAGGTGGAGCCAGCATTGTGGAAGGGGAACATCCTTTACAACGCAGTAATGACACCGCAGTGCCATTACAACGCGGGTTTCACAACGCAAGTCGTTACCACGACTTGTGCTGGAGGGCGCCCTAGGACAAGGAATAGTATAATTTACTATCCAACACCTTCCCTACTGTATGTAGACTGGAGTTGGAATAGTAAATTATACTACTCCTAAGTCCAGCGCCCTCCAAAGCAAGTCGTTGTAACGACTTGCGTTGTAAAACCTGCGTTGTGATGGTCTGCGGTGTTTTATACCGCGTTGTACCGTCATACATCCTTGTGGAAGGCAGGCACAGCCCTATTCAGGCCCAAGTGCTATCCCCTCCCACCACTCAAGATGCAGATGGAGCTATTCAGCCCAGTGCTATCTCATCCAGCCTCCTGGATCCACCTCAGCCCCTGTCACTCACAAACCAGACAGTCAATTCACAAACAGGCAAAGGCACACAAAAAGTTTAGACAAGAAAACAGCTACTTTCTAAAAGTGCTGTTTTCAAACACAGGATTTAAAAACCATCCTTCCTAAAAGATGGGTTATTAAATTCTGAGTTCAGGGATACCAGACTTCAATTTTCTATCTTGCTCCTATGGGAAGATATGTAGGTAACCATTATACACAGCATTCCCCATTATAGCCTACGCGCAAGATAGCCTTTCAATAGTGAAAAACAAAATTGCCAGTATTTCACTATTAGAGCATGTCACCCACATTAGTACATGCTCTACCTTTCACATATACTGCACCCTGCCCAGGGGGTACCTTGGGCCTTCCATAGAGATGTCCAATGTATACAGAAAGGGAAGGATTAGGCCTGGCCAGTGGGACACTGGTCAGGTCAGCATGGCAGTTAGCAACTGCACACAGGCACTGCGGTGGCAGGCCTAAGACACCATTTTAGGGCTACTCATGTGGGTGGCACAATCAGTGCTGCAGGCCCACTAGTAGCATTTGAATCACCAGCCCTGGCACACTCAGTGCACTTTACTGGGGACCTTACTGGTAAAACAAATCCACCAATCATGGATAACCAATCAGAATAACAACTTACAGAGAGAGCATATGCACTTTAGCACTGATCAGCAGTGGTAAATTGCCCAGAGTCCCATAGCCAACAACCACAGGTCAGAACAAATACAGGAGGAGGAAGCAAAAAGTTTGGGGATAACCCTGCAAAAAGAGCCATTTCCAACAATAAGTTATCTGTATTCTCCAGGTATGCTGCCCTGATCCAGTGGCCCCAACAGTAGCTGGGCCTCCCTTGGGATGGATTCCACGGCCCTACCAATCAATTCTCCCTGGGTTGAAAAGGCATGCTAGAGCTGAATATATTTGTAAAATTGGGACTTATGCAAGTTATACTCCGTCTTTAAGTTTTGAGAAGATTTCATATGGAACACGTGCTAGTCGTCTCCAAGACCGGAGATACCAATCAGGTTCCACCTCCCAAATCTCTCCAGCTGCGCGATGTGGCCCAACCATTTCCCTGCACACAGTGGAGTCTGATCCAGCGCAATGCTGACCTCCATATCTGGGATGTAACTCCTCTTTATTTTTATCACCCACCGCCCCTAATCTTATTGTGGAAACCCTAACCTACCTTTTGGGAGCCTTCTCACAAATACCTTCTTGGACACTCCGATGTTGACTTTGGTATCTGCCTCCTTAGCAAGCTACCTGGAGTTACTGAACTTGCTATCTCCTTCATCTTGGTGCAGCTTTGTATGTGGGTTGGAATCATTTATTCGTAAATACATGGTTTCATGCCTCTGTATTCAACTGGGATGTGTGAAACCATTTGAAATTCTGGTACTGAATGAGGATGGTAGGGTCTTAAACTGAACCTGCTTGTGTATGCTTTTAATTTCAGCACTCCTGCACTGCACAACTTGCAATAAGTACCTCAGAGTGGAGATGGTGTGAATACATCTCGTATTTATGAAAATGTGCTTGGCTACTCAGTTCTGAGTGAATAGTATATCCCTTGTCAAACTAATGAATGCCAAATTTGTTGAGCATTGTGCCCCTAACAGCCTACAAAATCCATTGGTGTGGAACTGCACCAAATGCTGGATATGTTATTTTGTGTGTGTGTTAAGAACTTTTTTAATGCAATGGCTGGCCTTATACATGCATGAAGTCATAATTGTTCTCTGGCATAAAAGGGGCAGACATGTACCTTTATAGATAAAATATAACTATTGTTAGAAATGGGGTCCCTAGTTGGCAGCGGTATGCACCCTGTCCAAGTAGGGACCGCCACGCTAGTCAGGGTGATTCATATAAACAACCTAAATTAACCTGTGCTCACCCTCTGGTAGCTTGGCACAGAGCAGTCAGGCTTAACTTAAGACGCACGGTGAAAAGTATTTGTGCACAATATAATTACAGTAACTCAATGAAAACACCACAAAAAGGCTCCACACCATTTTGGAACAATATAGAAATGACAAAAGTTCAATCAGTAGAAGTCGTGATACAAATTTTTAAAGTATACATCCAAAAACAGCGCTTAAAAGTCATTAGTGATAAATGGTTAATTGGGGTCGCACTAGACCGTGCTAGATCTGAAAAGTCACATGAGGAGTTGGTGATTTGGTCCCGTATCGCGGAAAGAGAGACTAGTCGATTGAAGGTGACGCTGCATCTGCACTAATGAAAATGTGAGCTGTGGCCCCTAAAAAGTTGGAGGCAGAGACCTTCTGGGTTGAAGATTTTCCCCTTCCCCTTCCAGCTCTGTAATTGTTGCTAAGACGCCTCGTTTCCGGTATAAGTAATATACCCAGAGTGATTGTCCTAAGGATTCTTATGGTTAAATTGCCCTAAAGTCCTGAAGAGGCCTGTACTAAGAAAAAGGCTGAAACGCGTCGACTGCATATATAAAGGCATCAACATAAGAAAATTGTGATACTGTTTATGATAATACATAGATAAGGAGCTTGATATAGAACGAAGGGAGAAAGGAATTGACCCTTGGAAGCCCTAATAATCTTTATGTTGATGACCGAATATAGGGAATGCTGTGACATAATTATTAGTCAACGTCCTTCTACTGAACTATTTACAGGCTGTTTAGACCAACAAATAGTTTTTGAAAAGAATTGTCTTTTGTTTGTATTGTATAAATTGTGTACCGTAGTGTTTGTATATATACGTGTTGGCATAATAAGTGTTACTACTAAAAAACACAAGAAAAATGAGCTTTAAGAAATAATAAATAGTCTTGATAATCCCTTTAAGAGTGATTCATGTATTTTTAGCTTATGTAGGAATAAAGTACCGTGATTCAATTGAGATTTATTCGTGATCATTAGTTTAGGTCAGGAAAGGACAATTAACAGTGTCTTTTCCATAAGTATAGCTTACACAAAACGGTACCATAGGCATTATTTTTGTTTTACTTACCTTTTCCCAGATGCCTGTGGGTTATTCGGGTTCCCCTGTCTATAAATAGATCTGAAAAGTCAAGCTGACTGTGATGGAGCACGGGTCGAATACAGTTCCAAACAGGTCCCGCTGAACTTTTACCTTCTTTTACAGCCATGCGATCCTTCGCTGGAAACGCACCCAAAATCTGGAATTCCATCGCAGCACACATTAGAACTATCTCGTCCTTTTGTAAAATTAAAAAAAACTCCTAAAAGACCTCTTCCTCAACTGTGCCTTCCCGAACAGTTAACCCTCGCTGTTGGACACTTGCCGACTTTCTGCAGCACCTTGCCACTTTCTCACCATCATCTACCTCCTCCAAGTGCCCCTTCACCCCCGCTTGGTTCTCCGCCTCCCTGTAATTGGTTTCAGCTCATGACAGGATGCGAGGCTCCAAGGATTACCTTACCTCAGTTGTAGCATCACACCCCGGGACAATATGAAAGTTTGTATACCTATGCCTGATTTTTGTTTTCCTGCATTATACTCTGTTGTAAAGCGCTCCGATACCCTCGGGTCTGGCCAGCGCTATATAAAACTCCCTAAATAAATAAATTAAAAAAATAAAAATTGAGCCAAGAGTCCCGTTTGCTGGGAAAGAGTTTACCAGGAGCATGGTGAGTGTCAATAGCAGTGGTTTGTGAGGTGCAAAGAGCTGCTAGGTGTTGCGGGCAGAAGGCCTGGGGGCCTCACGGTCACGAGCAGCAATGCTGCTGTGCAAAGAGACTAACTTGCGGTTGCGTAGAGCCCAAACACTTGATTTTAATATGCTGTAGTGCAGAAGACCCACTTCTGAAACCAAGGACTCCTCGGGGAGCACCTCTGTCAAAGGTAGGACTTGCAGATTGCAGAGTCCAGCATCACCAGAAGAGTTGCAAAAAGTCTTTTGTGACCTTGACACTTCAGAGAACAGGAGGCAAAGAAGCAGGCCCTTGGATAATTTTGGGTTCAAGGATGTAGAGAGCAGGTCCAGTCCCTCTCACTCCCAGGAAAGAAACAGCAGGCAGCAGACAAAGACCCCAGGGCAAGTTACAAAGTAGGTGTCCCTTCCAAAGCACAGAAATCAGCAGGCCTGCGCAGCAAAGCAAGTAGCAAAGTGGCAGTCCCTCATGCAGCACAGCAGCTCTTCTGATAGGATGTCCTTGGTTCCAGTAGAGTTCTGATTTGGTAGTGTCAGAGGTTAAGTACTTATACCCAAATGTACCTTTGAAATGAGGGAGACATCAAAGAGGCCTTTGAAGATCACAAGGTTGCTGCCTTTCGTGACCTGGCTCCAGACACACTATAGGAGGGTATGCAGATCTTGGGTACAGGTGTATCCCTATTCGGGTGCAAGTGTCAGCTCCTCCCTCCCAATCCACCTCAGGAAGGCTCATTAGCCTGGTGATGTGCCATCAGGATGCAAATGTCACATCCCAGCTTCCTTTGTGCAACTGTCTAGAGGGAATGCACAGATGCCAGCTGTCACTTGAACCCAGATGTGTATTCAGAGATCGACAGGGGTGCAGAGTGCTTAAAGTAAAAAAATAGGTATAAAAACTCTTCCATCACCAAATTAAAAAATCACACACCTAGGGTGTTAGAAATGGGATCTCTGGTTGGCTAAGGCGTGCGCCAAAGCCAGGCAGAGACCACCACTCTAGTCATAAGTTGGCAGGGTATGCTCAGACGTGAGTCCCTTGCTCACTTTGCCACTGGATTCAAGCAAGCCTGGGTGAAGACGGCTGTAATGCCAGAAACCGGTCCTGTTATGTTATGTTATGTTAATTTCGATTTATATAGCGCCAAATCACCGACAGGTCTCTTAGCGCTTGCTTTGGGAACCCGTCCTGGCTTTCCCTGCGAGATAACCCCTACTGGGCATCCCCAAGGTGAAGACCAGGTATCCCATCGCAGTGGGACCATAGTGGAGATTAAGCAAGCTATTGCCCAGAGTTGCAGAGTGTGAACCCATGATTCGAGTAGGCACCGAGGCGAGAACTATCGAGTCCGTGGACATTTTGAGCTCAAGACCCTGCCGTGTCGGGAATTGAACCCTGGTCCCGGGTCTGACCTCTGCATCAGGGTCTGTCTCCTCTAACCAGTGAGCCACACTTCTCCACAGTGGTCCTAGGAAGCTTGTTTCTGGTCCAGGGTAGGTATGGCTTGGCAGTTCGGGCTGGACTGTTCCCATGAGGCACAGGGTCAGACTGATTTGCATATGGCCATGTCTGAACTGGGGTGGCAGAGTGGGCTAAAGAACGGTGATGGATTAAACCCAGATCTATTGACAGGGTGTGAGTGTTTGATTGGTTCAGATGCTCCGTCCATCACCACCCCCTTTTGTACCACCACTCTAGTCAGGGCAAGGGAGTTACACGCCAAAGATAACCCCTGCTCACCCCCTTGGTAGCTTGGCACGAGCAGTTAGGCTTATCCCAGTGGCAATGTGTAAAGCATTTGCGCATGCACACAGAATCAACATCCCAGGCACACCACAAAAGGAACTCCACACAAGGTTATAACAAAAATAGCCTTTGTATTCTCATAACACATTAGAATAGTAAAACTTAATATACATGGTGCCACCTGGCGCTGGGTCATATCTACAAGGGAGGATATACACCTGACAGGGCCCACTGGACCACTGTCAGAACCATCACAAAGCTAACTTAGTAAAAGTAAAACATATCATAAACGTACAACCAGTAACCACTGGTAATCACTTTACTTAGCATCAGCCTGTAACATAAACTACATTATGCCCAGTATCACATTAGGCGCAAATTACATTCTGCGCCAACCTCACTAGCATAAATCACATATGGGGCATAAATCACAGTGGAGGATATCCTCCCAAGCATAAACCATATAATGCAAATAACCTCATGACCATAAAACTACATTTAGAGGTATCAAAACAGGGTGCGTAAATCATACTACATGAATCACATTTCCTGGCACCACATGAATCATATTTCGCACATAGTCTCCTAATAAAGACCATAGTAGAGGCATTAATCACATTAGGGCCTGGTGCCCTACAAACCACCCAGTCCCCCTGGCCAACTTGTCATCTCCAAAGGGGCTCAAATGCCCTGTTTCCATAATGTCAGGGCTGCTGCCTAGCAGTGAAGTCAGGGGTGCGCCACTGCACATACCTAAACGTAGCAGCTGCCCACTACTCGCTGGGCAGCTGGGAATATCCAATGAGGGCCTAAATGGAGCAGCTGCCCACCACTTGCTGGGCAGCTGTGAAGCAATTAGTGGCCCGGGCACCACTGTGCCCGTCTGTCCCCCTCATGGACTCTATACACAAAAACTGCGCCAAAAGGTTGCAGCTGCCCGCGCTGGTGCGGTGCAGCTGAGGATCAACAAAATAAAGGGGCCCTGGCACATCTGTGCCTCTTCAGCCCCACTGGGCTTCTCTCAGTCAAATTGCCCCCAAAACGCTGCAGGCATGGCACTGGCGCTACACGTGCCTTCTAAGCCCCCACTGGGCTCTGTGAGCCAAGAACTGCTCCCATCAGTGCAGGCCTGGCACTGGCACTATAGGCACCGTCTGAGCCCCTCTCTGGACTCTCTCACAAACACATGCCCCCTTGGTACAGCTGCCCTCTAGCAGGAGGGGCAGCTGTAGGAATGACCATAAAATGGGAAGAGACACGGGCCGAATAATGGCCTCCTGAGCACCATTCTGGGACTCTGCAAACAGACATCTGCCAAATGTTGCAGCGGCCCGCACTCTTGCGGTGCTGCTGTAAAAACAAAAATCAGCACTGCTTCAGGGACCCCCCTCACCGGAAGAAGACACTGCCCCCTATGAGCCCCACTCACTGGGGCTTTCTGGCTCCTCCACTTGCTGCTGGGACGGGGATCGGCACCGACAACGTGCCGCGGCTGGTTCCGCACTTGGGTCCTGGCAGCCTGTACCGCGGGCTCTCCCCAGTGCATGGGAGCCCTGCTCAGTAGCAGGCACTCGCTTGGCCTCACTTCACCTGGGCCCCCTCCTGGGACCCAGTACTTCCCTTTGCAACCAGCATGAAGGCAGGACTCTCAGTGGATGCTGGGTCGGGGCTTCCCTTGCTAATGCGGAAGTCCCACCCCAAATGAGGCACCACGTTGCCTTACTTCCCCTCCGGCCACGCTGCAATTGGCAGCCTCTGACTGGGGAAGCTCCACTCTGATCAGCTGGGGCAGTGAAACGCGGTGTGGGCTCCCACTGTAATTTAAAAGTATTGGCAGGGTGGGCACCCGCCAAAAGGCACTGTAATGCGGGGTGGGCAACCGCCTAAATTAAAATATGATGCGGGGTGGGCACCCGCAAATTAAGAATGCAGCATAAAAGCGGGGTGGGCACCCGAGAAATAACGAAAAATACGGGGTGGGCACCCGCCACTGTAGGCATCATGGGGAATCCCTATGGTGGTGATTCCCTCCTAAGGGGCTGCAGCTCGGCGCTGCACAGCCCCCAGTCTCTCCTTCTCCTTCGGGGAAAGTCAGGTCAAAGCGCTCACAGTGCGCAAAAGATGCTGCAAAGGTCTGGGGAAAAAAAGCAAAGCAGAAGGGTCCCAAAAGGTCTTCCAGGTCCAGGGGGCAAGGCAGGGCCGAAGGGAGGCGAGCCCTCATAGCAGGCCCCCTTGGGCCCCAGCAGCAGCACGCCCCAGCAGGAACAGCACACCAAGATTGAACAATTTCATGGGATCACATCCCCAATATTTATATTACAAAATCCCCTTGTCACAGCAGAGGGCTTGGGGATACCAGGCAGAACTGGTTATGGGGAGCTTTGGAGTACTTTGTTTTGCTCAGCTCCTCCTTTGTCAGGTGGGGGCTCAGGGATCAGACGCACCACAGGGGCGGAGCCGGCATTGTGTAGGGAAGGCACAGCCATATTCTGGTCCCAGGTGCAACTCCTCCCTCCCATCTGCATGCAGATCTCTCTATTCACCACTGGGCTGACTCACTCTGTCTCCTGGAGCCACCCACACCTCTCAGCTCCTGTCATTCATAAGCCAGACATGCAATTCACATCAGGCAGGCAGACACACAGTACACAGAAATGCCAACTTCTAAAAGTGGCATTTCTCCAACAGTCAGCTTAAATCTCCGCACACCATTGCACAGCATTTATCCTCACAAGTTCATACATACTAAACTCACCCCTGCACTCCTCTCATACCAGGAATTACCATGGATACACATATCCCCCATGCATTCCTATGGGAGGGCAGGCCAATCTCACCACATGCACTCAGAGAGCGCATGCACTTTACACTGGGCCACAGTGCTAAAGTGCCCAGAGGCCTAAAATCACTACCACCATGTCAGAGCTTAAGGCAAAAAGTTTAGGGTGAAACTGCCAAAAAGGGCCAAGTCCAACATAGGGAATATATAGGAGCCAAAAAGCCCATTAGAAGAATGTTTATTCATTCAATCAGTACAATTTATTAAAAATCAATTGAAAACCTTTTTTCTCTCCAATCTAATGTTAAAATCACAAACATGTTTTAAATTAATTTTTGAATGTGGTGAATGAAGAGTTTGGCATGGTATTGTTGTATCCCAAAGGGAATTTATTTTAGACCTAGTTTCAATTTGGTTTCCTGTCCCTTTGGCGAGTAGGACCCCTCTCTTATTTTAAAGTAAAAAAAGGCCAACTAACTAAAAGTGGCATTTTCCAACCTGCATTTAGAAACCAACTTTACTGAAAGGTATGTTTTTAAAGTGTGAGTCCAGAGACACCAAACTCCAATTTTAAACTTCCCCCAATGGGAAATGATACTTAAAAGGTGTTTTAAGGCAATCCACATGTTAATCTATGAGAGAAACAGGCCTTACAGTAGGGAAAAACAAATTTAGCTGCTTTTCACTATCAGGGCATGTAAAACTCACAAGTACGTGTCCTACCTTTTAAATACACTGCACTCTGCCCTTAGGGCTATCTAGGGCCTAGCTTAGGGTGACTTACGTGTAATAACAAGCATTTGTAAATGCATTCGATTTTGCCTATGTGATTAATAAGCTGCTTGTTCTTGTAAGTTGTAGTTTGGTGAATAGTTGTGCTGTATTAGTTACTGAAAGTATGTGTTATGACAGGTTTTTTAAGAAAGGCACTATATTATGCTGTTATTGGTGTGATTTTTAAGTAGGGATATTAGGTAAATGGGTTAGTACTTTGATTTAAAAGAAATCTGTACCTGATAAGTAGGCTTGAAATTGATGCAGTTAAAGGTAGAACATAATACATGTTCTTCTACTAGTATATACCAGGGGAATTTACAAAGCAACGCAATCCTGTGGACAGAACCAGAGAGCGTCACATCTCAGGCATTACACTCTCTGACTGAGTTTTTTTTTAACATACTTTTATTAGAAGGCTACAATACAGTACATCGCTGGGTGTAGTATCCCACATAGCCTTGTCATAACGATGCAAGTCATATTCCTCGTGATAGTGAAGACAATATGTTAAACCATTATTTACAGCAATTCTGCATCTTAGCATGTATACACCTTTAAACATACTCAGCATCATTCCTACTTTCATTTTATCTTTAATAAAAACATCCCTCCCTGTCCATATCCAATTTTTGTACAGCTCTGACAGGATACATCTTGGAATAAGGGACCATACCCGGACTATACTGCATCATCATGTGACATAGCGCGAAATTTTAAGAGAACAAATACATATCAACTTCCCCACCCACTCCCTCCCCCCGTAGGCTCAGCAAATAAGAAATTGTGCAATCGTATACATAGTTGTATACATAGTCCAGTTCAGCATATTATCCTTTTGTTATAAACATACATTTGTATGCTGGCCTCCAGCAATCCCCCATTTTATTCCACAGGGCCCTAGCGCCTCTTCTTTTCTACACATCCCAATCTCCATCAGATCACACTCTAGGGACAATACTCTAGTATGTCTACAGCGCCAAGCTCCTCTATCAACATATTCCATTCCATAGATATAGGCGTCTTATGCAATCTACGCTGTTCCTCCCTTCCCATTTCCACCCCATCAGCTCTGCCCCATCTCATTAGTTCTTCATACCAATTTTTCAATGCCGGTGGTCTAGCAGCTTTCCATTTCATTGTAATATTACGTTTGGCTAGAATGAGCGCCAAATTATTATATTTAGTGACCGGACTACCTTTCTTCCCTTTGGGACCCAGCCCCAGCAAACAGTATTCCAGACTGTCATTATTCCTTACTGGAGCTATATTTGTTAGACTCTCACAGACTGTCACCCAGTAGTGTCGTAGTCGTGGACAGTTCCACAGCATGTGTGTCAAATCTGCCGCCTGCAGCTGGCAACGCGTGCACACATACGATATATCTGGGGACATGGCTTTCCACTTGCACGGTGTCAGATAGGCTCGATGTAGGAGCATGAGTTGTATGAACTTGAATTTTGGGGTTTTCGACACCTTTCTTGGATATTCCACCGACAGACTCCATTCCTTGTCACTGAGCGCCCGGCCTATGTCCACTTCCGACTTGTCACGAAGAATCTGGAGAGACACCCCTGCCACTGTACGGATACCTTTGTATAGCCACCTCATAAGGTGTCGACCATTACCCATCAGATGTTGCATTGTGATCAATGTGTGTGTGAGTGGTTCTACACCCCCTGGTGCCCATTTAGTACGGATGTAGTGGGATAAACTTGTGTGTTAAAGGAACAGTGTGTCAGGCGCTCCGTGTTCCCGTACGAACACATCATGTGGCATCAGAGTACCCTCCCTAAAGAAATCACCCGCTGTGGTTATACCCACGTCTTCCCATATTCTTATTCTACGCATAGTAATCCTGCCTATCTGAGAGGGGATCCCCAGCAGAGATGTAGTGGGGGCATACGGAGTCACTGACCTGGTGTATCTAAGAGAATGTCTCCAGTATAGCAATGCAATTTTCAAAAAATGTAGCGCCGTCGGTGGAATTTTGCTATTAGGCAACAGAAGTGTATGTACTTCACCTCTTTGCCATTCTAAGTGTGTCATGTCTATTTCTTGCAAATTCCGCCCTGCCAGCCAATATGCCAACCATTGCAATTGACTCGCGTAGCAATAGACTTTCAGATCAGGGACCCCCATTCTCCCTCGTTTAGTATCTAGGTACAGTTTTGTGAGCCCTATACGCTGCCTGCTCTTACCCCAGATCAGTTCAATCAGTAGAGAGGAGAGCAATTTAAACGTCTTGGATGGCACCATTATGGGCAAATTGGTGAAAAAATACAATAGTCTAGGGAGCACCACCATTTTGGCAATCGTCACTTTGCCTGCCTTGCTGGGCAAGGTGACCCAGAATTTTATGTGGGACCTGAGTGAGGTGATAGCACGATTCATGTTGCCCTCTAGAAGGTCCGTTGTATCCCTATATATATTGATTACTAGGTACTTGAAAGTGCTAGATGCGATCTGGAATGACCAGTTCCCAAAAGCCAGCGCACCACTATGTGCCGCTTCCGTAAAATAATAAACAGGATTTGTTTCGTTGATAGATAGCCCAGACAGTGTTTGAAATGCGGCAAAGACCGAAGGTACTGGTTTACAATCATTATCCAAGTCCCTAAAGTATAGTATTAAATCATCTGCATTTGCAGATACAATATGGGTAGTGGGACCCAACTAAGCATGGGCGTAAAATCTGTTCCGCTCGCGGATTTTGCGGATTTTCGGTAAATTCGCAATCCGCAAACTCTCGCGAACTTACCGAAAATTCGTAAATCCGTGCGAAGCGGATTTTTTTGCTTGGTCGCACTTGCCAACTAGAATACTATACAATTTCGCGGGAGTAAACACTCGCGAAAACGTAGGTGCGGCGGGCAGCGACAATCTCGCAGCATAAACCTTGAAAATTATGATTTTTATTAGAATAACTCCTCAGGTTGACATTTGCCTGCACTTTATTTTTGCAAGGAGTCCATTTTGGGGTGGGTGGGTGGGAGGAACGAAGTGCCCCACAGTCTCCAACTTCCTGTTCCTGTCCAGCAGGCTCCTCTCAGTGCTTTCTTCATGTGCTGGTCACTTTGATTTGGATCTTGACCTGGAAGCACTCAGCAGGTGCAAAAGTTCAAACTCATCATTAGTAACCATTTCCTGTAGTGCTTCCTGAGGGGCCCCTCCAGAGTTCAGTTGCCTACTTGCAACTATTCTATGACCCTGCTCTGACCCTCACAGCAGGCTCAGAGAATAGCTACAAGTATACAACAAAGGTCCTGTTAAAAAAAATTACACTGCAACAGAAAGCAATTACAGATAAGGAAGCAGGTGCCAGGGATCTTGACCTGGAAGGATTACTTTTTGTGGATGCTGCTGGATATTTGGATTTTTGCAAAACTGAAAGCACTCAGCAGGTGCAAATGTTCAATCTTATCATTAGTAACCATTCCCTGTAGTGCTTCCTGAGGGGCCCCTCCAGAGTTCAGTTGCCTACTTGCAACTATTCTATGACCCTGCTCTGACCCTCACAGCAGGCTCAGAGAAAGCAATTACAGATAAGGAAGCAGGTTCCAGCCAGGAAGTTCAAATTCAGTAACACATTAATCAGCCCCTAATTCATTTATGTCAGTTGAGGCAGGGCAGGTGTGCTTTTCCACCCATAATCTACAGTGATGAACTAGAGGGTGGCATGGGTGAGCCAGAGAGTGGCATGGGTGAGCCAGAGGGTGGCAGTGGTGAAACAGAGGGTGGCAGTGGTGAAACAGAGGGTGCTGTGATGAACCAGATGTAGAAACAATATGTTCGCGACTGTTGCTACCCGAAAAGTAAGTTCGCGTTTGCGAACTGGTACAAAATCCTCGCGAACTGGCAGAAATCCTTGCGAACACAAAAAAAAATCCGCAAATTCGCGAGAGTTCGCGGATTTTGCGGATTGCGAATCCGTAAATACGCAATTTCGCGGATTGCCAATTCGCAAAATCCGCCCATGCTTAGACCCAACGCTATTCCCCTGTGACCCACAGTACCGCGCAATTTCAGTAGCAGGGTTTCTAATGCCAGTATAAACAGCAGAGGCGACAGTGGGCATCCCTGTCTGGTACCTCGTGCAACCACATATTGCCACAAGATATGCCTGCCTGTTCTCGCCCGTGCCGTAGGGTCTTTATACAACAACATTACCCATTGTATGTATTCTTCAGGTATACAATAGTTAGACAGAGCATAAAACATATACTCCCATTGCAGGGAATCAAAGGCCTGGCGTAGATCTAACGAGATACAACCTATTGCACCGGCTCGCTGTAGGGTATGGGCCATTATCTGATGCAGCCGCCTGATATTAAGGGCTGTGTTCCTGCCTGGGACAAACCCACACTAGTCGTTGTGTATCAACTGTGGTATGTATTGACAAAGCCGAACTGCCAGTATCTTGCTCAGTATTTTATAATCTACATTTAATACTGAGAGGGGCCTATACCCTGCCATGTCAGTAGTATCCCGTCCCGGCTTTAATAGTGAAACCACCGTGGCCTGCAGCGTGATATGTGGAAGGGTGCCTACCTCTAAGGACGAGTGATATAGTTGCTGTAGGTGGAGTACCAACAGATCAGCAAACACTGCATAAAATTCCATGGGCAGCCCATCCCCACCAGGTGATTTATTATGGGGCAAGCTATGAATTGCTTTCTTTTTTTTTTTTTTTTGTAAAAACCTTTATTTGCAAGAAATAAAATACAGAGATATGCCTACAACCCATTGGGCCGGCTAGTGCAATACTGCAAATCAACAGTGTGATACACAGCTCATCAGCCGACAACCAGGGGTCCGGCAGCCATAGTAGTTAAAATCGGTAAGTTCCAGAATGACAGGATATAGAAAGGTTTCATTTTTATAACATCTAAACGAAGAAAAACAATGAAGAAAAAACAAGGCTATATTCCAGTTATTATATCCGTTCCATATGGTGCGGGGAGAAGCAGTCAGATAACAATATGAAAAACAGGAGATTCTTCAGGAGATGAGAAAAAAGGGGGGGGGGGGGGCAGAACGGGGACCCAGAGCCAATGATCTATCGGTGATACAGTGCAGGAAGGAGCCAAAACGTACAGTCAAGGGGAACAAGGAATATCAGGGGGATCAATGAAAGGGGGTTCACATATATCCCCTCGGAACGCGTTCCACTGGTTCCATATCCTACCCCATTTTTTGGGCCTGCCACGGGATATATAAACAATCTTCTCCCTGAACATGCACCAGTCCATATTGTCTCACCACCCGGAGACCGATGGAGCCCTCTGAGACCCCCACAATTGTGCAATGTCCCTCTTCGCAACCACGTTCCCCAGTGTCACCCACTGAGTCTGGGCAACATTACAATCATTCGGTTCCCATACATTCAATAGACAGCGCCTGGCTTCAGGTAGCAGCTGAACATTCGTGACTTCACTCATCACCTCATGTATTCCCTTCCAAAAGGACACAACCACCGGACACTCCCATACAATATGGAGGAAAGTAGCAAGTATACCACATCCCCGCCGACACAGTCCATCCTCAGAGAAACCCATATGCATCAATCGGGGACCCGTGACATAGACACGGTGCAGAATTTTCAGCTGAACCAGTCGCAGACGCGCCGGAATCGCGACCTCCCTAGGAGAGGATATCGCGGCCTGCCAATCTTCATCATCCAGTTCCAGCCCATCGGTAGTCCAGGCACTACGCAAGTGAACAAGCAAGTCCGATCGAGTATTGATAAGTTTCTTATAAATAAGAGAGATAGTGCTGTCCGGAACATGTCCGTCCAGCACCCTATCCTCCAGGGGGGAGCTCTCCGGGATGTCAGAACCGGCCGGAAAAACCGACCCAATGGCATGGCGGACCTGGAGATATCGAAAAGATTCTGAATCCTTCAAACCATACTCCTGCTGTAGTTCAGAAAAGGTCTTAACTCTATCTTTGACCCAGAGGTCATCCACCTTACTGATCCCGATGAGGTCCCACTTATCAAACCCTTTTGAAGTCCATAGTTCACCCAGCCTCTCCGCAGCAAATAAAGGGGTCGCTCTGGTAAGCCTATCCGTCCACCCAGTAGCCGCAGTCGCGCTGCCCCATACTCGCACCGCCACTGCCGTGGGACCCGTCAAGGTCTTCCTAGCACCTCTAGAATAGAATGCCCTGTAGTAGTCCCCCCCGGGTAAGAGCCATCGGTCCATTTCAAAAGCAGGATTCGGAACTGGACCATACATAGCATGGTTCACAGCACTCAATTGAGACGCCCAGTAATATCGTCTGATATCGGGTAATGCGATGCCCCCGTCATACCAGGGTAGCGTGAGTTTAGCCAATGCAATACGGGGTCGACCAGCCCACACCAGTTTCCTCTGGAGGCACTCAATTTCGCGAAAGTAGCTAGCCGGCACCAGATCGAGTGTGTTTTGTACGGCATACAAGAACCGGGGAAGGGACATCATTTTAAACAATGCTGCCCGTCCCAAGGGGGATAAGGGCAGATTACACCACGCCGCGACGTCCGACCGAAGCCGAGCGAGCGGAGGCAACAAATTCTGATCATAACGCAGCACAGGGTCAAGCGAAATATAAATCCCCAAATACTTAAAACCATCAGTGCGAACCGGGATCGGACATACTCGGGGCAAAGAAAGAGGGTCATTGGTGAGCGGAAAGATACAGGATTTGGACCAGTTGATAACCAACCCGGAGTTACGGCCGAAGGAGCGCAGAACATCAATGAGAACTCCCAGTGACTTACGGGGGGACGTCAGATAGAGCAGGATGTCATCGGCATATAGTGAGACACGGTCTTCAAAATCTGGAGACCACCGAATACCCCTTAGGGAGGGTTCCCATCGGAGCCAGGCGGCCAGCGGTTCAAGCGCAAGCGCAAACAACAGCGGCGACAAAGGACATCCCTGCCTCGTGCCCCGCCCGAGAGCGAAGGGCTCCGAGGCTCTACCATTAACCACCACATGTGCCAGTGGCTGCTCTTACAGGAGTTTAACCCATGCAATGAAGTTCGGACCAAAGCCAAACTTGGCGAGGGTGGCCCACAAATATGGCCATTCGACCGTATCAAAGGCCATCGAAGCATCAAGAGAAACCAAGATGGCCGGCTCACTAAGAGATCCCGCCCTCGCGACGACGCCATGGAGACGACGAAGATTGAGTGCAGTATTGCGCTGGGGGATAAAACCGGACTGATCCGGGTGGACTAGTCCGCTAATCACCGTGACCAGTCAGTTTGCCAGTATTTTCGCCAATATCTTGGGTTCAGCGTTTAAAAGTGAAATCGGACGATACGATGAGCAACGCTCGCGGGGCTTGCCGTCTTTATGAATGACCACAATGGAGGCCAGCCTCTGGTCCCTGGGAAGAAAGCCAAGATCTCGCGAAGCCGCAAACATACGCAGCAGATACGGCGCCATTTTGTCTGGGCATAACTTATACAGCTCAACCGGTATACCATTAGGGCCCGAAGCCTTCCCCGAACGAAGAGAGCGAATAGCGAGCGCGACCTCATCGATGGAAAACTCAGCCTCCATTAACACCCCGTCTGACTCCGAGAGACTGGGCAGGTCAAGATCCCGAAGTAACAGGCACGAGTCCTCCTCCGGCAGGCCCGAAACCGGCGCATACACGACCCGAAAGTGCTGTGCAAACACCTCAACTATCTCAACCGGGTCCACGACTCGCACTCCATCATCTCTCTCAACCACAGGCACCACACGATTCAATCTGTCTCGTCTGTCCAGCCAAGCAATCAACTTTCCGGCCTTATCACCCACATCATAGAGTCTCCCCTGCTGCATACGATGCATGGCCTCAGCCGAGGCAGTCACCAGGGCCCTGTACTCAGTTTGCTTAAGAGCCAAAACATGCAATATCTCAGGCGTAGCCCCAGCTTCCAATCGTTCCTCCAACACCGCAATCTCAGACTCCAAACTCACCACCTCTTCTTGGTTACGCCATTTCTCATCGGCAACCAGGGACAGCGCCTGACCACGGATCACAGTTGTATAGGCCTCCCACAGTGAAACTGGGGAAGACACCGACCCCTCATTTTCGGAAAAATAGTAGTTCATACACTTGACCACCTCAGATCTGATTTTGGGGTAATGAAAATGCCATGGATTGATCGGGGCAATTCGGCCCCCAGTCCCCAAACGGATATCTAAGTGGAGCCACATCGGGGAATGGTCTGAGATCCCTCTAGCCAAGTGTTTGATTTCACGCACAGAGATCAACTGCACCATCGGCACGAGGATATAATCAAGTCTCGAGAGACTGCCATGGGCCCCCGAATGAAAAGTGTACCGTAGTTGGCCAGGGTGCAGCTGCCTCCAACAGTCGGCCAACCCAAAGGCATCTAGGAACCTCCCCAGCCACAACTGCGATGTAGGGAGGAGCCTGGGGGGGCTACGATCACACTCTCCATTCGCCACAGAATTAAAGTCCCCACCCAACACAAGCAAGCCATCGGGAAAGCCCAGAATGACCTCACCCAAATCGGCGAATGTGGTAGATTGCAGCCCAGGCGGAACATAAATAGACAGTATGGAAATCAATTTCCCCTCCCACCTCCCCGTAATGCCAGCATAGCGGCCTCTGTCATCTAGCAGTGTGGTATCTATCTCCAGGGGAACACAGCCTCGGAACAAACAAAGAGAAAAGAACCCCCCCACCACCCCCAAGGAACCCAACAGAGTCAAACCCCCCTCCCTGCACCCCTGCGGTAGACCTAGAAGCCACCCCAACTTGCAGTGTGCCTGTCGCCCCATTAAACTAACCTACAGAAAGAGAGAAAAGTCCCCAGAGGAGGAAGATCCCCTAAACCCCCCCCCACCCCCGGGCATGCACATCATGCTTGAAACATAGTCTCTTAGCCACTGCGATGGATTCTGGCTCGCCGATGTAGACTCACTGCTCCTGGTCCTCTACGCCTCCCTCAGCGCCTCTCGAATCTTCCGGGCCCTCATTTCGCGTCGGTAAAGTGTCCAACCAGTCACTCACCACCTCAGGGCGGTCAAAGAAAAACGCACGATCAGCATGTTCAATTCTCAGGCGGGCCGGGAAAAGCATAGCATATTTCAGTCCCAGTTCTCTGAGGCGCCTCTTCACACCCGTAAAGCCCATCCTTTGTCTCTGTACTGCCTGTGTGAAGTCCGGATAAAAACTTATTGAAACGTTCTCAAATTTAGTGGGCCCATTCGTTCGCGATGCTTGCAGGATAGCGTCTCTATCGCGAAAATTGAAAAGTCTAGCGATTATAGGCCGTGGAGCGGCTCCCGACTTTGGCTTGCCACCCGGGACACGATGGGCCCTTTCCACCGCAAAGAATTTACTTAGGCCTTTCGGTACCAGATGCTTCAACACGAGGTCCTCCACTAGGATATCGACAGGCGTGTCGGCAGAATTCTCCGGGACACCAACGATGCGGACGTTATTGCGCCTGGCCCGGCCCTCAAAATCTTCCAACCGATTGGCAAACAGGTCACAAGTAGTCCGAAGATTACGGACCGTGGTCTGGAGGTCCGAGACATCCGTGGTCAAACTTGTGGTCTTGAGGTCAAGAGATTTGACACGCTCGTTTGTCTTCCCAAGATCCGCTCTGATGAGGGTAACATCAACCACCACCGTGTCTATCTTTGCAGCCAGGGTTTCATATTGCTGGCCCATGTTGGATTGGACACTCGCAATAGCGCCCATAACGTCTTTCAATGTTGGCTCTTCGTCATCAGGAGTACCATCTCCAGCTTCCTCCAGGGCACCACTCGATCCGCCCGGGGAGCCCCTTGGTCGAGTAAATCGATCAATGGTCTGAGATTGGGTGACCCCCCCTCGGGACGAACCTCTAGTGCCGCGTCTCTCGACAACTGTTCTGCCCGTCATGACGGGGGAGATGCTCTAACAGGAATTGCGGAGACCAGGCAAAACGATCTTCGTCGTGGCAGGCGCGGAACTGCGAGTGAATAGGGGCACAGCGCTAGCACCAGGCTGGCGGTTGCAGAATCGGAACTCCGATCGGGAATTGGGCGGTCACACAAGATGCAGAAACGAAACCGAAAGTACACCAGGGGCAGTGGGCGTGGCGTATCAGCCGTTGTTGTTCGATTGCCACCTGGGTACCTCAGGGACTCAAGCCCCCGGCTGGCATACGATGTAGGCCTCAAAGTTCAGGGCGCAGCAAGTCCAGTGTCCGGCGGCCAAAACAAATTTTGAAAAGGACGCTGGCATCAGCAGGGCATCAATGAAAAGTACCCGTCGTCGTAAGCAGGATAAAGTACAGGATAGTCTCGGGAGGCGGAAGGGGTCTCGGGAGCCCTTAGCTCACGCGTCCATCTTGGAATCGCGCGAAGCTCCTCCCCCCATGAATTGCTTTCTTAATTTCTATTGCAGTCATTGGGAGTCCGAGCTCCTCCTTGTGCGCCTGTAGCAATTGGGGAAGATGCAGATCGTAAAAAAAGCATCCAGGTCCGCTCCTCCTAAGGCATCCGGTCTTGTATATAAAGTTTCATAACATTCCCTAAAGGCCTCATTTATGTCTAGTTGCGTACACACCAGTTTACTTTTTGTATTCTTAACCTCTAATATGGGGACAACCAATGGGGCATCCTTGATAATCCTAGCCAGTAACAGGCCCGCTCTGTCTGCTACCGCATGTTGTTTCTTCACATACAGCCTATAATTCAACAACCTCCAATCTTCCAACAGTTCAGCGTAACGTATGTGAGCTTCTTGCAGCTGTGCCCTATGTGCCTTGTCCATTGCAGTCATCTGCTCCAACCTCCCTAGTGTGTTTTTTATGTCGGTAAGCTGAGTGACAAGGGTATGTCTCATTCTTACTCTTGTGCCAATCGCTACTCCTCTCAGTACAGTCTTGAATGCGTCCCACTCTATCTGTCTGGAGGAAGCTGTATTTGCATTTTCTAAGAAGTAAGTATCTATAGCAGTAGCTAGTGTTCTTTTAAAAACTGAGTCTTCTAACAGCTGCGGTTGTAGTCTCCATGTTGGCACTAGGGTCGGTATTTGGCCCCATTGCAGCATAATCTTCACCGGGTTATGATCCAATAATGTTTTCCCCAGGTGAGTGGAGTCACTGACTGCATCCACCAATGTGGCCAAACAGAATATCCTGTCAATGTGGGTATGCAATTTGTGCATTGGGGAGTAGAATGAATATTCCCTGACCCTCAGGTGCTTTGCCCTCCACGCGTCCACTATCCTCCAACCATGTGCCCAGTTTCGCAGTACCACTGCAAGCTTCTTACTTATTCCGGTATGCAGCGGCGGGTGTGACCTAACTAGTTCAATATCTAGCACCACATTAAAATCACCACCTATCACCCAGGGATATCCCTCCCAATCTACCAGCAAGGTGCTCAAAACTTCCCAGAGCTTGTCCTGTTCTGTATTTGAAGTGTAAACACTCCCCAGTACAATGTGTTCCCCATTGAGTAACCCATGTATTAGCACATATCTGCCATCCTTATCAATCTTTTGCTCTATTAGCTTATAGGGCGTGCCATTTCTAAGCCATATCGCGCCCCCCCCCGAGCGAAAGCCGAATATGATGTGAAGAATAATTGCCCCCTCCACTTCTTGTTTAGCATGAGCAGCTTCATGGAGAATGGACTACAGCTGAAACAAAACACTACCTCTGTTCAGACTGAAGAGTCAATTTGAGCCCACTTGTCGATCCCAACCCCCTTACTTGTGCCAGTTCGAGCATCTCTACATTCATGTCCACACTGCTGTCTCTCTGGATCATCTTTTTTTACTGTGCCTCAGGTGTGTGTGCTGCCCCAGCTTTTGGTGCATGACGAGTTTGGTGTGTGACTGTACTGGCCTTTACAAGTGTTGTGCGAGCCAATAGCTGTGCCACGTTTTGGATTCTCGGTGTCAGTTGCAGTCCCTTCTCTAGGAAGTGAATTGAAATCCAGAATAGCAGAAGAAAGTGAAACATGGACAGTTCAACTACAATGTACATTGCAGCACCCTTGGTTAGATTCTGAGCCTGTGTTTGTTGAGTTAAGAGGGTGTTCAGTCTGAGCGAGGCTGAGCTGCCAGTTTCGTCAATTGATGGTGTACATGTGGCCGTTATTTTTATACCAGTGATGGGTTGCAGACCCCCCCCCCTCTTATTGGAACAGACCTGCTCTTTCACCAGAAAAGGGTGCACAGTGGCGTGTTCCAGTCTCCACCTTTTCCTTGTGAGCTGCACATGCCTGTCATGTGATTTTGAATGTGCCTAGTTTGAGGTCTGTGTTACCCAGTATAGACCAACCATCTCTTGGGAGAAATATGCACAAGTGTTCTGGGATGATGCGTGCACTGTACTCGTGTGCTCAGAGCTGTTCTCCCCACATTCAGGATTCCTGTGAAAAACGTAAACTTCAAAACAGACTAAAATAATACATATTCAATAGCATTTGTCAGGATATCTGTCATAGGTGCGTATCGCTATACAAACATTTGTCCTATTTTTTTTTGTCAAAGCAAACATTTGTCCTATTTTAAGTTAAATCCACTCGCTGATACGGAGAGGCATATGGGGGTATGGTGGTGAGAAATGTGGGATGATGGTGGTAAGAATGCACAGTGTGGGAGAAGAGGGGTGTAGCGGGAAACACAACCCAGATCGGGCGTGGAGTGGGGTTGAAGGAGACTTACTTCAGAGATATGCACTCAATGAGTGCATGTTGAACAGTAAAAATAAAACAAACAAAACAACAGTGAAAGCTCAGAGCACGTGAAAGAATCAGCTGAGGCATACAACTGACACAAAACAAACAACATAGAGGAATAAAACGTGACTGCAGAGTAACGCCACACTCATTGGTCCGCCGACCACAAACACAGTATCTGTCTCTGCTTGTGCAGAGTGACACGCTGCTAATGAAAAAGGCAAGATATCAAAGAAGAAGTGCGCTGTGCGACAGCGCATCAACTCTTTGCCAATTATCAGACAGGGACACATCTTGCAAAGCTATGCTGGCAATGAGCGCACGGCATCAGTGAGCCGATACATAAGGAAGATGCTGCAGCGCCATGGGTGCATGCATGACACCCTTTCGTCAGTTATTCTGACTCCCAATACGGTGGAGCGCAGTCTGTGGTTTATGTTCAAAAAGGGCCGCCGATACCAAAAGTGTATCCCATGGGAGTCTAAACTGTTAAAAAAAGATGTGTGCCAAGACAAACTGGCAATGGAGGAAGCAGCCGCGAGTGAGAAGAACCCAAAACAAGCACTGTGCATGCAAAACCTTAAATAGTTCCTCAAAAGCAGATGGAAATGGTACTTTGATGCCAGAATACTGATAAGAGAGTCACAGGAGGAAAACACAAGCTAAACCGTATGCTACAGCCAATAGAAATGGAAGATAAAGTGAGTGGCAAGCACAGGAACTACTGAAAAGCAAGGAAAGCAAAGGGGCGGGATGTAAGCCCCTTTTAGGATTTATATTAAATACAATAGATTTTAAGTGCAGTGCACACGAAACCTAAAAAGGATGGTTTGGGCATGGCAAGTAGGTTAAAAATTGCCAGGTCGAAATGGCAGTTTAAAAATGCCCACACAGGCTCTGTAATGGCAGGCCTGAGCCATGTTTAAAGGGCTACTGAGTGTGTGGCACAATCGGTGTTGCAGGCCCACCAGTAGCATTTAATTTACAGCCTCTGGGCACATATAGTGCACTTTACTAGGGACGTGTAAGTTAACTCAATATGTTAATTGTGGATAAGCCAATTGTACCATGTTTTGGAGCACAGAACATATGCACTTTAGCAGTGGTAAAGTGCCAGAATTAGAAAGCCAGCAAAAATAAAGTCAGCAAAACATGAGGTCAGTATGCAAAAACTCAGGGGAAACCATGCCAAGGATGCCAGGTCTAAAGCTATCAATTGTCGTGTTGTGTGGAATACATTTAGTCAGCCAGTCCTGGTTTTAGCCAACACCCCTTTGCATTTAAAGTACTAAACAGAAAGTGTTGGTGACTAAATAGCCAGGACTGGTAGAAAGTTACTTGCATGACATCTAACCACATGACAGCCATCGCAAAATTGGGGTAAGTTTTGTTACAGTTTGTCTCTTCTTCTTTAAAGATTGAGCATCATCTTTGTACCGTAGAAACATCTGAAAACCTACCTGGGGAAAAAGGTTAAAATCTTTAGTCCTATTGTGACAACAATTTCTAAGGGTGAGAGAGTATAGAGGATCTGAAGTGCTTTGAAGTGTCTGCTAGGAGATGTCTGAAAACTCAATAAATCTATTATTGATTTATAATCTCACCCACCCATTAGCAGTGAATCACATGCTGCTGCTATGATAAAGCGTACTCTAAAATGGGTTTACCTATTTTACTCTTGATAATAGCTACATATTGACGAAGCTGCAATGCATTAACAGCTCCTTCTTTTCACTAATAACTCCAAGTTAACTTGTTCTCTAATTCTGAAAGGAGATCCACAATTAGCAGTCACAGTGTGTTTGGGAATGTTGCCAGAGGGAAGACATTGCTCCTGGCAGCTGGCTACATTCCAAGCACACACTTCATTGTGGGAGCAGTCTTTGCTACTCTTGAAGCCTAGAAAGCTTCCCACAACAAAGGCAATGGGAATTTTCCCATTTAAGATTTTTTTTTTGAGTTTCTACTCTGCTGCCAAATATAATCACAATTCCCCTTTTATTTTAACTATGTCGCGGTTTATCACACTTCAGAGCCGAACATTGGGGCATATTACCAACAACTAGCGATAATTATCGCTATGTTGGCTTAGCGGCAATATTTTTATCGCCGAGCTGCGGCAATTTTTATCGCTTAGGAACCTTGCTATTATCAAGGTTCATCTCCTAAGCGATAAAAATCGGCCGAAATGCATGAATATCGCTGTAAAGTCAGTGATATTCATGCATTACCGAGCCAATGCTCTTAGCCATGTTATCCACCTACCATTGGATAACATGGCTAAGAACTGCTCAGGGGCAGGTGTTAGCTTTTGGAGATAATCGCGCTTAGCGCGAATATCTCCAAAAGTTGGTAATAGGAGATAGCGATGTTAGCGACTGGTAACATCTTGGCACTCCCACTTTGCATGTCATTAGTGATAAATTTCACTGACATGCAAAGCGGGGCCCAAGATGGTCGCTATCTCCTACTAGCTGTCGCTAACTGGTGTTAGCGACAGCTAGGTAATAGGGAGATAATTGTATCTCCGCTTTCTTGGCTTTTAAAGCCAAAAAAGCGGAGATAAACCCCCTTGATAATATGCCCCATTGTTTGACATATTTTCAGGGATTTAGGGCAAACATGTTCACCGCCTTTTGCTTGCAGCGTATCCAAACGCTGGAGATGTTTAAATGTTTAAATCTAGCTATAGCCTCCAGGTCCAGGAATTTCAATGAAGGTACATTTCAAAATGTCCAGCATATGTGAGGAAAAATTAACATTGTTTTATTTTGTTTATCACAGTTGAAAAGGGTTTCTATGCGTTTATCACCCAAACAAAAATGATTACCGCAAAGCAGCCACGCGTGATATTGTCCTAAATAGAACACAGAGAATGTATGGCTTTCATGACTGAATCCAGCAGATTTTGCACCCGAATCCTCTTTGCAGAGAATTATGACTTAGATCTATATTGAACAGGGATATGCATAATTCATGTTAATTTACAAATAATGTTGTCAATAATTGAGTATTAAAAGTGGTTGACTACTGCTCTTGGCCAAGAGAGGCCCCCACCTATTAGGTCTCATTGTGAATAGTGTACTCTACAAGCCGATTTGATTCGGATTTGCAGACTTGATTTCATTAGACCGGATTCACATTGTTTCTTTCCATGAATAAGCATGCCTTACTCTGGGAAATTCATCCTGGAGGCACGCTTAGAACAGTAGTAAAACAGAAGCACTACTAGAAAACACCTTGCGAGTTGTGGCCGTACAGCTGATGAGTGAAAACTGCTCAGTACCGCGAGACAGATTATCTTCACCAAGTAGATTCATTTTTGCCTCATGCTAAAAAAAGGAAGTGGGCAAAAAAATGATGCGGGCAGGTATAGAAATAGACATCTGTAACTACTTACAAATACAATGAAGTTCCTAGTTTCAGTCCTGAAAAAATCTAAATCTTGAATAGATAACAAAATTCAGAAAGCCATTTTTGCCCCCAATTTCATTGGCTCTTCTCATGTTTTCAAGTTTGCTTTTGCAATTCATACAGCTTGAATTTGTACTCCTAAGTCATTTTACAAACATGTATTAGAACACTGGAATATTGAGAGTGTTACTGAAGGCAATGGAGCAGCAGCGGCCTATATAAACTTGTGTAGGCCCCCTGCTCTAAACATTACAATGTCCTAATACACAGCCTATTCTTCTCTCATTCCCCTATGTTTCCAAAGTATATATGGATTGCGGGGCAAAGTGAAAGGCAAAACCCTAAACTAAAGTTCTTACAAAGTCTAACAAAAGCAGTTATTGGAAACATGTTCAACCTTAAAGATATTTTATGGTTTGATACAACAAATAACCTTTAATGGTTCATCACCTTTTCCCAATAAATCAATTGCTTCAACTAAATTAAATAAATCATAAACCTATTTTCACATGGGGTTAAAGGTTATAATTTACCATACATTGAAGGACCATGTGCTGATTTAAAAAAAAAAAAAGTTTCTAATTTGGAAATGAAAATACAGGGTTCATGGTCTCCTGGTCCTTGCTGGACACCATCCCTGTGTTTGTAGCCAATTGCAGGTTGTTGCAAATAGCGACCTACTAATAAACATGTATTATGCAGGTCGTTCTGCGACCGCCTGCAACCAGAGATTTGCAATGTGTCACTTTGCAAAATAAAAGCTTGGCCGCACAAAAATCAGCATCTAATTTGCAACCATTTTTTACAACCTGTCTTTTTGTAAATCCAGCCTACATAACTTTATCTCTGACACCCTACCAATCCCGCTCCAATGGGACACAGGATACATCCCATACCTCAGGATTCAATTCACGAATCCTACTCACAGCCCAGCAACCCTGAACTACAAACTGCTCCTGTCCCAGGTGCGCAGTGAGTTGGGCAGATGTGGACCCTTCGGCTTCTCCTGGTTGGGGAGAGTGGCAGCGATAAAAATGAACATATTGCCTAAGATCTTATACATTTTTCAAACTCTCCCCATAGAGCCTCCCCCTGGAGTTCTTAAACCGCTGCAGAAGGAGATCTGTTTGTTCTTGTGGGCTAATAAGAAGCCTCGAATGAGTAGGGAACTGACCTATAGGCCACCCAGAGAGGGGGGACTCAGGTTCCTGAATCTGACTCGCTACTTCCAGGCCACTCAGCTGCGCGTTCTGTTGGAGTGGTTGCACAGTGAGTCAGAAAAACATTGCCTCTTCATGGAGCAGGCGCTCGCGGGACAGGCTTTGTGTGGGGGGGGGGGGCTTTTTACATAAAACGCAGCGTTCTGCAGGCATGTATAACTCACCAATCATTTGCAGGACTCTGAGAGCCTGGGATTCCACATGGATTCCACAGCAGCCAAGCACGATCTAACTTCATTCTTCGCCCCTTACTCCCATAGTGGGAAATGAGGATTTCTCCCCGGATTAGATCAGTGGGAGTTCCGTCACTGGGAAACTCTGGGTTGTCGGTCCATTGGACATATGTTTGATGCAGAGGGCCACCTGACATTTGAGGACCATTTGCTCTGCCCAAGTCCGAAAGATACAGTTTTCACGAAGTGAGACACTGGGTGCTGCACCCTCTGGTGTGTCAGGGGCCCAGAGAGGGCTTACACTGTGACTTCACACAAAGACAACAAATGCGCACCTTATCACTGAACTCTATCATACTCTGCGGCCAGCGGAACATGCGGCCTTCACGCCAGGGCACCAAAGGTGGGAGGTTGAACTGGGATGAACACTCTCACAGGAAAAATGGGGGGATATTTTTTATTGCATGCGCCACACAGCACAGAATGTTTCGAGCATTGAGACCACGACTAAAATAGCTACAGTTGACAGCGAAGATAGCAGAAGATCGAAAGATGATGCATCGCGAACACTTTACTACATTGACCAGAGTCCTTAGGGGCGACACCGCCGGTGTGTGAGTAGTGTGCGACCCCACCCCCATTTAAAATAGCTACCTACTGGTACCTTACTCCACCTAGAATGCACAGATATAACTTCAGCCGCCCTTCACATTGCTGGAGACTATGTGGAGTGGAGGGCACTCTGACTCACTTATTGTGGGAATGTTCATGCCTTTCCGCATATCGGGAACAAGTTTTATCTGACCTTGATAATCACTTTAACACACAATTTCCACGCTGCCAAGCATACACTGTTTTAGGCCTACCCAACAAGCTCGCTTTCCCTCTTAGATCTCGTAGAGGCAAGCAAATGGGACTGGCCCTGTGAGCGGCACTTCAGAACATACTGTCCCACTGGGGCACAGATAGGATTCCAACACACCACGGCTGGCTGGGGAGATTATGGACTGTGCTGGGCATGGAGCGCATTACGCTTACACTACAGGGTGACAGAGCCTCCTTTTAAGACTACTGCCACCTATTCCCATCTATACTTAGAACAGAGCTGAGGGAACAAACTTGCCCAAAGTACCTGCACCTGCTGCGGCTTTTAGAAACCACATAGGACCCCACTCCATCCGCTGCTTTGGATATAGAGGCTGAAAGGCTGCAAACTGATAGCTGAGCTTCCATGTTAGGCTGGCTGGTGTGAAAGACTGGAGGGAAGGAAGTGGTGACTGTTGGAAATGGGATCCCCGGCTGGCCAGGGCTTTCGCCAAAGTCAGTCAGAGACCACCACACCCAAGTCAGGGCAAGGGAGTTACACGCCAAGATAACCCCTACTCACCCTCTAGGTAACGTGGCGCGAGCAGCAAGGCTAAACTTGGAGGCGATGTAAGTTAAGTATTTGCGCACGCACCCCAGCAACAACAACCAAAGGCCCACCACAAAGGAAACTCCACACAAGGTTATGTAAAAATAGCCTTTGTATTATAATAAATATACATCAGATAAAACACACATCTTGTTACACTGTGCCAACAGGCACGGGCGGAATTTACAAGGGATATTGCACAGGACAGGGCCACTTGGACCACTGTCAGGGGTATCAGCACTTCTAGAAATAATACTTTCAGAAATAGCACTTTAGAAAGTAAAATCAGTGTAGCACACAATATAAAAGTAGAGCATTCAACCAGTAATCACTGGTAACAGGACCTCACTAGCACCACCTGTACTAGGGAGAAAAACAACCACCTACAGGTCACACTACCTGTAGGGATGTAAAAACAACACACATGATGCATTAACATTCAGAGGTGTAAAGGCACATGACGCATAAACAATACATTCAGAGGTGCAGCAATAACATTGCGCAAAACTTAGATCAGTCACCACCTGTGACAGTCCCTGTGTCCCAATGTCAGGGCCTAAACGTCGCAGTTGCCCACAAAGTGCTGGGCAACTGGTGCAGGGAAAGCTAGGGCAACGTTGGAGCCTCTCTGGGCTCAAGAACCACTGCTGTGGCACTGTGGGGCCTCACTGGGCTTCTGGACAAGAAATGGCGCCCTGAGCCTCGCTCAGGCACTTCTTTCCAGAACCACTGCCCCAGAGCCTCTCTGGGCTCCTCAACAAATAGCGCCTGGAGCCTCTCAGGCTCGTAAATCAAATGCAGGCTGGAGCCTCTCTGGGCTCCTACACGAGGGGATGGCACCCTCAGAGCCTCTCTGGGCTCAACGAACAAAATGGCCCCCAGGAGCCTCTCCGGGCTCCTCAACAATGATGCGGGCGTTAGGGCCCCTCACGGGGGACCCTCGAACACGTGGGGGCGCTTGGAGTCCCCCCTCTGGGGACTCAGGACGAGAAATGCCCCCTAAGAGCCTCTCTGGCTCTATACACAAGGGCGCGAGGTCGCGCTGCTGAGGGGGGCAGGGGGGGGGGGGCGGACACCGACAACGTGTCCCGGCGCCCCTCCCCTCGCTTCTCGCAACACTCACCGGCTCTGGGCTGCAGGACGGCTCCTCTCGCCGCGGGGCTCCTTTCCCCTCGTCCCGGGGCTCCCCTCTCCACTCGGGGAGCCTCGGGGACCCGGCCGGCAGCTTCTCCCTCCCCGGCTCGGCTGAGGAGGCGGGACTTCCGGTCGGCCTTTCCTGGGCCGCGCTGGGATTGGCCGGGCCGCTTACCACTTCCGAGTCGCCGCGGGCAGCGCGGCGGCTCGCTTCTTAGGCAGGCAGGCGGCTTCCCAGGATCCGAGGAGTGGGCTCCCTCGTGAATCCAATAAAAACGGGCAAACAAAGCGGCAATGAGCGGGGTGGCACCCGCGCCGTCAAACCGCCACACAGGGCGATTAGATGCCGGGTGGGCACCGGCTGTGTTCTCAAGGCGCTAGAACGAAGGGTAGGCGCTCTCCAGCGCCACAGGATGAAAACACAGCGCTCACAGCGCTAGGGCCAAAATCCAGCACTTCCAAGCGCTAGGCAGGCGATTTCAGCGCTCTCAGCGCTGAAGGGCAGAGAGCAGCGCTCTCAGGCTGCAGGCAAGGAGTCCTCAGTGCTCCCCAGCACTGGAGGACAGGACAAGGCTCCAGCAGGGGCTGGAGGCAGGCAGGGGGGGCAAGGCTGGGCCAGAGCCAGCTCACTGGGTCTCCAGGCAGGGAGACACCCCAAGTGGCGGTCCTCCTGGCCCCAGCAGCAGCAACAGCCCCCTCTGGCAGGATCCAAAAGCAGAACATTTTCCAAGGGGACACAGCCCCTTCTTATAGTACCAAATCCTTTGTTTCAAGGTGCAGGGTGGGGGAAAAACCAGTTTCAGCTGGCTTTGGAGCACTCTTGATGGCCCAACCACCCATTTCTTTCACTGGGGAGGCTAGGGTCGTTAGACACACCACAGGGGGGCGGAGCCAGCATTGTGTGGGGAAAACCCAGCCCATCCAGGACACAGGTACACTCCTCCCACACATCACTCATGCTAATCTCCCACTCACCACCGGGCAGACCCATCCAGACTTCCTGGAGCCTGGCATGCCAGCCAGCTCCAGCCAATCACTCTCCAGCACCCTCACAGCACACGCACATCAATGTCCAGAAGTAGCACTTCCCTTCTAGACACATACATGCCGCATATACCATCTCGCAGCATTCACTCTCACGAGTTTACACATACTAAACTCGAGCCTGCACTCCCCATGCATCAGGAACTACTAGGGGGACACACATTCCCCATGCATTCCTATGGGAGGGCAGGCCAGCCATGCTACACGCACGCACTTTCACTCTGGGACCCAGGGAAAAGTGCGCAGAGACCCAAAAATCACTGACACAGGGTCACACATAAGGCAAAAAGTTCAGGGGTGAACCAGCCCTGCGGGCCAAGTCCAACATAACCCCCTTCCAGCCAAAACGCAGGGGAGAACAATCACCACCGTGATGGACTTCCCTGCTTGGGGCGATAGAACACGGACGCAGGCCCGCCACTGCCGGGACACCCTCCTGTTCTATGCCACGGTGAACCCCTAGGGTTCCTTCTAAAGCTACTGTAAGGACCAGCTGGGCTACCCCACTGGTACTCCTCAGCTGTCCGCGGCCAGGACCAGGCCCTAGGCCACCCAGGTGCCACTGGTTCCTGCCTACTCACGAAGTGGGGGGTAGTAACCCCAGGCCCATAGTAGCCATTCTCCACTCCTCCTGTCTGCAAGACAGGGCTAGACTGCCACTGGTTCTCCAGCCTAGGGTCTACAACCTCAGGTGGACCAGGAGTCTCAGGGAAGGCTCTCCTCCCCTTACCTCTTCTTTTAGGGTTCCTCCTCCCCGTGCGAGGGGGACACCTAGAACGCCATGCCAACCCAGGGTTTAACCCCTCAGGTTGCACCGGGGTCAGAGGTGGGCTCTCCCACCCTCTGCACCCCCTTCCAGAGGTCTGCCCTCTCCCACCTGGAGAAGTTCCTCTGGAAGAAGAACCGGTCAGGACACTGGTTACAGTCGTCCTACCCTTCAGGTCAGGCTGATCCTGAACCTGGCCATCCAACCTCCGGTCTAAAACCTTTGGTGGAACAATTGCCTGGCACTCCAGGACTTCTTGGGACTCACACACAATCCCTCTGAGGCTAACAAATGACACATCTGTTGTGTGACTGTCTGTCTGGCGCAGATCTCCCGCCCTCTGTCCACCTGACAGTGCGTGACGATCCCCCAGACCAGAAGTGGTGCCACCCGGGTCCCTCCAGGAAGATCTAGCCCAACTGGCTAGTCTCTGGTCCACTGGTGCATCCACTGGGAAACTCATCCCCCAATCACTCCTCACGCTGGACTCCTGTACCCTCCCTACCGGAGCGGTACTGCCAGCCTCTAGAACCACAGGAGCTCTGGTTACAGACGCTCCAGGTCCTCTACTCACTAGGAGATCCTCCTCAAATGGACTTACAGGACAGCCTAGGTCCCCAACCCGGTGTTCCCTCAAGAAACCACCCCGGTTCTGAGACAGGGCTTCGGGCCTCTGGGGGCTCTCAGCCACCCACTGACTCCTGCTCCACTGAGCCAGGCAGTCAGCCCCTACACCCGTCTCACTATACTGGGACCTAGCTGGGCTACACTGAGCCTCTTCCACCACGCTGGGCTGGAAGATACCTGAACCACTTCTTTTGGACTCACTCACCAATGACTCTACAGAACCTCTGGCCCTTTCCCAGCGGTCTGCTTCCTCTGCCAGGTCACATGGTTCAGACAATCCACACCCTAACAGGTGTTGGCGCAACCCTGGTGAACAACAACTGAGCAACTGCTCTCTGAGAAACATATCGAACAATAGGTCCCAATCACATTTCGTGGGCTCCCGTACCCAATCACACAGGGCTCCACAACAGTCCTCCTCAAAGTCTTCCCAAGACTGATGAGACGGTTTCCTAAGGTTCCTAAACCTCACCCTATTCTCCTCCTCTGGGGAAACAAGAACCATACTCTGGGAACTGGGACTTTCTAGACTGAGATTTAAATACCTGCCACCACTGGACTCAACCCTCCCTGGGGGATCCAGAAAATTAAGACTGCGCTCAGGGGATAACCTACACTCTAGGGCTATCTTCTCCCTGGCCAAGGCCCTCTCAGCCTCTGCAGTCCGCTCATTCACACCCAGCTGCGCCATCTCTCTGGCATACTCTAACCGGAGCTTCTCCATGGCCAGCTGGTGCTCCCTCTCTTCTCTCCTATCCACCCACTTCTCTGGGGACAGGGAAAGGGATGGGGTGCTACATCTGACACTGGACCCAGCAAGGGACTCCCTATCTAGGGGGTACTCACTCTCTGCTGGCGCCCATCCACTGTCACACTCACTCTCCACATCAGACTCTTCAGGGCTCCCCTCAGACCCACCACCCTCATGGTGTGCGGCCCGGGCCCTCTCTCTCTCTCTGTGCTCACGCTCCCAGTCACTCTTCTGCCACAGGATCATGTTATCCCTAAGCTTGGACTGGGTGTCTGACTCACTCACTGGGATGTCTCTCTCCTTACATAACCGTACCAACTCATGCACACTGTACTTAAACAGGCCACAAAGGTTAAAAGGAGATTCCATCTTGACAGGATGTTCACAGATACGTGCAACACAAGGGATCTAGCAATCTGAAGTAGGAGTACACAATTCCAAAACTTCCACACTCTCCTTAAAAAAAGACTCACTCATGCGTCCAGGAAAACACACCATTCATCCACACACACCCTCCCCTCGGATCGGTAAGGCAGTTTCTACCACCCCTGACTTCTCAACCTGACCAAAAGTGACACAGGTACCAAACTCTGGAAGCAGGGCGGGGGACAAATGCACTGAACGCAATTATAAAATGACACTCTTCAGGAGAAGGAACAATGGAATTTTACCAAAAACAATAATCCCCAAAAATGTGGTTATCTAAAAATGTAGAGCTTTGAAGTGCGGCCAGCCGCTACTGTGGTACAACGCAAACACAAATCCTTATCCTCACCGCTTGCCGCCAATGTTGGAAATGGGATCCCCGGCTGGCCAGGGCTTTCGCCAAAGTCAGTCAGAGACCACCACACCCAAGTCAGGGCAAGGGAGTTACACGCCAAGATAACCCCTACTCACCCTCTAGGTAACGTGGCGCGAGCAGCAAGGCTAAACTTGGAGGCGATGTAAGTTAAGTATTTGCGCACGCACCCCAGCAACAACAACCAAAGGCCCACCACAAAGGAAACTCCACACAAGGTTATGTAAAAATAGCCTTTGTATTATAATAAATATACATCAGATAAAACACACATCTTGTTACACTGTGCCAACAGGCACGGGCGGAATTTACAAGGGATATTGCACAGGACAGGGCCACTTGGACCACTGTCAGGGGTATCAGCACTTCTAGAAATAATACTTTCAGAAATAGCACTTTAGAAAGTAAAATCAGTGTAGCACACAATATAAAAGTAGAGCATTCAACCAGTAATCACTGGTAACAGGACCTCACTAGCACCACCTGTACTAGGGAGAAAAACAACCACCTACATGTCACACTACCTGTAGGGATGTAAAAACAACACACATGATGCATTAACATTCAGAGGTGTAAAGGCACATGACGCATAAACAATACATTCAGAGGTGCAGCAATAACATTGCGCAAAACTTAGATCAGTCACCACCTGTGACAGTCCCTGTGTCCCAATGTCAGGGCCTAAACGTCGCAGTTGCCCACAAAGTGCTGGGCAACTGGTGCAGGGAAAGCTAGGGCAACGTTGGAGCCTCTCTGGGCTCAAGAACCACTGCTGTGGCACTGTGGGGCCTCACTGGGCTTCTGGACAAGAAATGGCGCCCTGAGCCTCGCTCAGGCACTTCTTTCCAGAACCACTGCCCCAGAGCCTCTCTGGGCTCCTCAACAAATAGCGCCTGGAGCCTCTCAGGCTCGTAAATCAAATGCAGGCTGGAGCCTCTCTGGGCTCCTACACGAGGGGATGGCACCCTCAGAGCCTCTCTGGGCTCAACGAACAAAATGGCCCCCAGGAGCCTCTCCGGGCTCCTCAACAATGATGCGGGCGTTAGGGCCCCTCACGGGGGACCCTCGAACACGTGGGGGCGCTTGGAGTCCCCCCTCTGGGGACTCAGGACGAGAAATGCCCCCTAAGAGCCTCTCTGGCTCTATACACAAGGGCGCGAGGTCGCGCTGCTGAGGGGGGCAGGGGGGGGGCGGACACCGACAACGTGTCCCGGCGCCCCTCCCCTCGCTTCTCGCAACACTCACCGGCTCTGGGCTGCAGGACGGCTCCTCTCGCCGCGGGGCTCCTTTCCCCTCGTCCCGGGGCTCCCCTCTCCACTCGGGGAGCCTCGGGGACCCGGCCGGCAGCTTCTCCCTCCCCGGCTCGGCTGAGGAGGCGGGACTTCCGGTCGGCCTTTCCTGGGCCGCGCTGGGATTGGCCGGGCCGCTTACCACTTCCGGGTCGCCGCGGCCAGCGCGGCGGCTCGCTTCTTAGGCAGGCAGGCGGCTTCCCAGGATCCGAGGAGTGGGCTCCCTCGTGAATCCAATAAAAACGGGCAAACAAAGCGGCAATGAGCGGGGTGGCACCCGCGCCGTCAAACCGCCACACAGGGCGATCAGATGCCGGGTGGGCACCGGCTGTGTTCTCAAGGCGCTAGAACGAAGGGTAGGCGCTCTCCAGCGCCACAGGATGAAAACACAGCGCTCACAGCGCTAGGGCCAAAATCCAGCACTTCCAAGCGCTAGGCAGGCGATTTCAGCGCTCTCAGCGCTGAAGGGCAGAGAGCAGCGCTCTCAGGCTGCAGGCAAGGAGTCCTCAGTGCTCCCCAGCACTGGAGGACAGGACAAGGCTCCAGCAGGGGCTGGAGGCAGGCAGGGGGGGCAAGGCTGGGCCAGAGCCAGCTCACTGGGTCTCCAGGCAGGGAGACACCCCAAGTGGCGGTCCTCCTGGCCCCAGCAGCAGCAACAGCCCCCTCTGGCAGGATCCAAAAGCAGAACATTTTCCAAGGGGACACAGCCCCTTCTTATAGTACCAAATCCTTTGTTTCAAGGTGCAGGGTGGGGGAAAAACCAGTTTCAGCTGGCTTTGGAGCACTCTTGATGGCCCAACCACCCATTTCTTTCACTGGGGAGGCTAGGGTCGTTAGACACACCACAGGGGGGCGGAGCCAGCATTGTGTGGGGAAAACCCAGCCCATCCAGGACACAGGTACACTCCTCCCACACATCACTCATGCTAATCTCCCACTCACCACCGGGCAGACCCATCCAGACTTCCTGGAGCCTGGCATGCCAGCCAGCTCCAGCCAATCACTCTCCAGCACCCTCACAGCACACGCACATCAATGTCCAGAAGTAGCACTTCCCTTCTAGACACATACATGCCGCATATACCATCTCGCAGCATTCACTCTCACGAGTTTACACATACTAAACTCGAGCCTGCACTCCCCATGCATCAGGAACTACTAGGGGGACACACATTCCCCATGCATTCCTATGGGAGGGCAGGCCAGCCATGCTACACGCACGCACTTTCACTCTGGGACCCAGGGAAAAGTGCGCAGAGACCCAAAAATCACTGACACAGGGTCACACATAAGGCAAAAAGTTCAGGGGTGAACCAGCCCTGCGGGCCAAGTCCAACATAACCCCCTTCCAGCCAAAACGCAGGGGAGAACAATCACCACCGTGATGGACTTCCCTGCTTGGGGCGATAGAACACGGACGCAGGCCCGCCACTGCCGGGACACCCTCCTGTTCTATGCCACGGTGAACCCCTAGGGTTCCTTCTAAAGCTACTGTAAGGACCAGCTGGGCTACCCCACTGGTACTCCTCAGCTGTCCGCGGCCAGGACCAGGCCCTAGGCCACCCAGGTGCCACTGGTTCCTGCCTACTCACGAAGTGGGGGGTAGTAACCCCAGGCCCATAGTAGCCATTCTCCACTCCTCCTGTCTGCAAGACAGGGCTAGACTGCCACTGGTTCTCCAGCCTAGGGTCTACAACCTCAGGTGGACCAGGAGTCTCAGGGAAGGCTCTCCTCCCCTTACCTCTTCTTTTAGGGTTCCTCCTCCCCGTGCGAGGGGGACACCTAGAACGCCATGCCAACCCAGGGTTTAACCCCTCAGGTTGCACCGGGGTCAGAGGTGGGCTCTCCCACCCTCTGCACCCCCTTCCAGAGGTCTGCCCTCTCCCACCTGGAGAAGTTCCTCTGGAAGAAGAACCGGTCAGGACACTGGTTACAGTCGTCCTACCCTTCAGGTCAGGCTGATCCTGAACCTGGCCATCCAACCTCCGGTCTAAAACCTTTGGTGGAACAATTGCCTGGCACTCCAGGACTTCTTGGGACTCACACACAATCCCTCTGAGGCTAACAAATGACACATCTGTTGTGTGACTGTCTGTCTGGCGCAGATCTCCCGCCCTCTGTCCACCTGACAGTGCGTGACGATCCCCCAGACCAGAAGTGGTGCCACCCGGGTCCCTCCAGGAAGATCTAGCCCAACTGGCTAGTCTCTGGTCCACTGGTGCATCCACTGGGAAACTCATCCCCCAATCACTCCTCACGCTGGACTCCTGTACCCTCCCTACCGGAGCGGTACTGCCAGCCTCTAGAACCACAGGAGCTCTGGTTACAGACGCTCCAGGTCCTCTACTCACTAGGAGATCCTCCTCAAATGGACTTACAGGACAGCCTAGGTCCCCAACCCGGTGTTCCCTCAAGAAACCACCCCGGTTCTGAGACAGGGCTTCGGGCCTCTGGGGGCTCTCAGCCACCCACTGACTCCTGCTCCACTGAGCCAGGCAGTCAGCCCCTACACCCGTCTCACTATACTGGGACCTAGCTGGGCTACACTGAGCCTCTTCCACCACGCTGGGCTGGAAGATACCTGAACCACTTCTTTTGGACTCACTCACCAATGACTCTACAGAACCTCTGGCCCTTTCCCAGCGGTCTGCTTCCTCTGCCAGGTCACATGGTTCAGACAATCCACACCCTAACAGGTGTTGGCGCAACCCTGGTGAACAACAACTGAGCAACTGCTCTCTGAGAAACATATCGAACAATAGGTCCCAATCACATTTCGTGGGCTCCCGTACCCAATCACACAGGGCTCCACAACAGTCCTCCTCAAAGTCTTCCCAAGACTGATGAGACGGTTTCCTAAGGTTCCTAAACCTCACCCTATTCTCCTCCTCTGGGGAAACAAGAACCATACTCTGGGAACTGGGACTTTCTAGACTGAGATTTAAATACCTGCCACCACTGGACTCAACCCTCCCTGGGGGATCCAGAAAATTAAGACTGCGCTCAGGGGATAACCTACACTCTAGGGCTATCTTCTCCCTGGCCAAGGCCCTCTCAGCCTCTGCAGTCCGCTCATTCACACCCAGCTGCGCCATCTCTCTGGCATACTCTAACCGGAGCTTCTCCATGGCCAGCTGGTGCTCCCTCTCTTCTCTCCTATCCACCCACTTCTCTGGGGACAGGGAAAGGGATGGGGTGCTACATCTGACACTGGACCCAGCAAGGGACTCCCTATCTAGGGGGTACTCACTCTCTGCTGGCGCCCATCCACTGTCACACTCACTCTCCACATCAGACTCTTCAGGGCTCCCCTCAGACCCACCACCCTCATGGTGTGCGGCCCGGGCCCTCTCTCTCTCTCTGTGCTCACGCTCCCAGTCACTCTTCTGCCACAGGATCATGTTATCCCTAAGCTTGGACTGGGTGTCTGACTCACTCACTGGGATGTCTCTCTCCTTACATAACCGTACCAACTCATGCACACTGTACTTAAACAGGCCACAAAGGTTAAAAGGAGATTCCATCTTGACAGGATGTTCACAGATACGTGCAACACAAGGGATCTAGCAATCTGAAGTAGGAGTACACAATTCCAAAACTTCCACACTCTCCTTAAAAAAAGACTCACTCATGCGTCCAGGAAAACACACCATTCATCCACACACACCCTCCCCTCGGATCGGTAAGGCAGTTTCTACCACCCCTGACTTCTCAACCTGACCAAAAGTGACACAGGTACCAAACTCTGGAAGCAGGGCGGGGGACAAATGCACTGAACGCAATTATAAAATGACACTCTTCAGGAGAAGGAACAATGGAATTTTACCAAAAACAATAATCCCCAAAAATGTGGTTATCTAAAAATGTAGAGCTTTGAAGTGCGGCCAGCCGCTACTGTGGTACAACGCAAACACAAATCCTTATCCTCACCGCTTGCCGCCAATGTTGGAAATGGGATCCCCGGCTGGCCAGGGCTTTCGCCAAAGTCAGTCAGAGACCACCACACCCAAGTCAGGGCAAGGGAGTTACACGCCAAGATAACCCCTACTCACCCTCTAGGTAACGTGGCGCGAGCAGCAAGGCTAAACTTGGAGGCGATGTAAGTTAAGTATTTGCGCACGCACCCCAGCAACAACAACCAAAGGCCCACCACAAAGGAAACTCCACACAAGGTTATGTAAAAATAGCCTTTGTATTATAATAAATATACATCAGATAAAACACACATCTTGTTACACTGTGCCAACAGGCACGGGCGGAATTTACAAGGGATATTGCACAGGACAGGGCCACTTGGACCACTGTCAGGGGTATCAGCACTTCTAGAAATAATACTTTCAGAAATAGCACTTTAGAAAGTAAAATCAGTGTAGCACACAATATAAAAGTAGAGCATTCAACCAGTAATCACTGGTAACAGGACCTCACTAGCACCACCTGTACTAGGGAGAAAAACAACCACCTACATGTCACACTACCTGTAGGGATGTAAAAACAACACACATGATGCATTAACATTCAGAGGTGTAAAGGCACATGACGCATAAACAATACATTCAGAGGTGCAGCAATAACATTGCGCAAAACTTAGATCAGTCACCACCTGTGACAGTCCCTGTGTCCCAATGTCAGGGCCTAAACGTCGCAGTTGCCCACAAAGTGCTGGGCAACTGGTGCAGGGAAAGCTAGGGCAACGTTGGAGCCTCTCTGGGCTCAAGAACCACTGCTGTGGCACTGTGGGGCCTCACTGGGCTTCTGGACAAGAAATGGCGCCCTGAGCCTCGCTCAGGCACTTCTTTCCAGAACCACTGCCCCAGAGCCTCTCTGGGCTCCTCAACAAATAGCGCCTGGAGCCTCTCAGGCTCGTAAATCAAATGCAGGCTGGAGCCTCTCTGGGCTCCTACACGAGGGGATGGCACCCTCAGAGCCTCTCTGGGCTCAACGAACAAAATGGCCCCCAGGAGCCTCTCCGGGCTCCTCAACAATGATGCGGGCGTTAGGGCCCCTCACGGGGGACCCTCGAACACGTGGGGGCGCTTGGAGTCCCCCCTCTGGGGACTCAGGACGAGAAATGCCCCCTAAGAGCCTCTCTGGCTCTATACACAAGGGCGCGAGGTCGCGCTGCTGAGGGGGGCAGGGGGGGGGCGGACACCGACAACGTGTCCCGGCGCCCCTCCCCTCGCTTCTCGCAACACTCACCGGCTCTGGGCTGCAGGACGGCTCCTCTCGCCGCGGGGCTCCTTTCCCCTCGTCCCGGGGCTCCCCTCTCCACTCGGGGAGCCTCGGGGACCCGGCCGGCAGCTTCTCCCTCCCCGGCTCGGCTGAGGAGGCGGGACTTCCGGTCGGCCTTTCCTGGGCCGCGCTGGGATTGGCCGGGCCGCTTACCACTTCCGGGTCGCCGCGGCCAGCGCGGCGGCTCGCTTCTTAGGCAGGCAGGCGGCTTCCCAGGATCCGAGGAGTGGGCTCCCTCGTGAATCCAATAAAAACGGGCAAACAAAGCGGCAATGAGCGGGGTGGCACCCGCGCCGTCAAACCGCCACACAGGGCGATCAGATGCCGGGTGGGCACCGGCTGTGTTCTCAAGGCGCTAGAACGAAGGGTAGGCGCTCTCCAGCGCCACAGGATGAAAACACAGCGCTCACAGCGCTAGGGCCAAAATCCAGCACTTCCAAGCGCTAGGCAGGCGATTTCAGCGCTCTCAGCGCTGAAGGGCAGAGAGCAGCGCTCTCAGGCTGCAGGCAAGGAGTCCTCAGTGCTCCCCAGCACTGGAGGACAGGACAAGGCTCCAGCAGGGGCTGGAGGCAGGCAGGGGGGGCAAGGCTGGGCCAGAGCCAGCTCACTGGGTCTCCAGGCAGGGAGACACCCCAAGTGGCGGTCCTCCTGGCCCCAGCAGCAGCAACAGCCCCCTCTGGCAGGATCCAAAAGCAGAACATTTTCCAAGGGGACACAGCCCCTTCTTATAGTACCAAATCCTTTGTTTCAAGGTGCAGGGTGGGGGAAAAACCAGTTTCAGCTGGCTTTGGAGCACTCTTGATGGCCCAACCACCCATTTCTTTCACTGGGGAGGCTAGGGTCGTTAGACACACCACAGGGGGGCGGAGCCAGCATTGTGTGGGGAAAACCCAGCCCATCCAGGACACAGGTACACTCCTCCCACACATCACTCATGCTAATCTCCCACTCACCACCGGGCAGACCCATCCAGACTTCCTGGAGCCTGGCATGCCAGCCAGCTCCAGCCAATCACTCTCCAGCACCCTCACAGCACACGCACATCAATGTCCAGAAGTAGCACTTCCCTTCTAGACACATACATGCCGCATATACCATCTCGCAGCATTCACTCACACGAGTTTACACATACTAAACTCGAGCCTGCACTCCCCATGCATCAGGAACTACTAGGGGGACACACATTCCCCATGCATTCCTATGGGAGGGCAGGCCAGCCATGCTACACGCACGCACTTTCACTCTGGGACCCAGGGAAAAGTGCGCAGAGACCCAAAAATCACTGACACAGGGTCACACATAAGGCAAAAAGTTCAGGGGTGAACCAGCCCTGCGGGCCAAGTCCAACAGTGACATATATTAGAATAGGACCCAGGAGAATTTTCCTTTTTTCATTTGATTTTCTATTTCATCTGTCAGGGGGAGGATGGGAGTGAGGGAGTGAGGGAGTGAGGGAGTGGGACTCTTATTGGAAATTTATTTTCTCCCTATTGTTAAATTCCATGCAATATCTTACCGCTATTTCTTCTCCTTTATCAATGGCACTGTTCTATTATAATAATTTCAATAAAAACGATGTAAACCTAAAAAATGGAACTGAAAGTTTAATTTTTATTTTTTAAATGCATTCCATTTTCTTTTAAGAAAAACAGGCTGCATTTTAAAAAAACACTGCTTTATTTAAAAGCAGTCCCAGACATGGAAGTTAGCTGACCCCAGCAGGTCACCATCCCTGGGAGTGCCAGCCATTCCCAATGGGGTCGCAAATTGTGACAGCCTCGTTAATATGCATGAGGCATGCAATTTGCAACCCCATTGGGAATCGCTAACAGTTTCTCACATGGTCAGCGACTAGCTGCCGCCTCCCCCCCAAACCGGCACCCAACACCCAGAAACGTGGACACGAGACGTCTTTACTTTTGGAAGGCGGGCGCTAGTCGTCCGGCCGTATTTATTAAGATATGAAATTAAAAAAGGTTTTAATTGCATGATCAACAATTTATACAAAAATCAGCAGGACATTAAATACAAAATTATTGTCAACAAGTTTGAGAGCCTGACCTTAACAAAACTCTAATACATGTTGTTTCCTAACCGAGTCTAACATCCTCACTTGATTTTTGTACATTTCTGGCCATATGGCAAGGTCACTACCGGTGTCAGGTCCTACAAGCTGCGCCTCCCCTAGAGACGTGCGCATGCGCAGTGTTACCCCGGGAATTGCCCGGTCTACGCCCTGAACTCCATTTACCCACTAAAGGAGGGCCCTTACTCTGCGCCGGTGGCGTCATGAGTCCACGCGCGCGGGGTGGCTACCAGCCTAAGGAAAGCGTGAACTACTCCTACCCGCGCTCCTTTGCTTTGCAGCATCCATTACCTTGCCCCTGGAGTTTTAGGAGTGGCCCGCAGGCCCCTTCCCCTGGGCGGGAACCTCCATAGGATGATGCCCGCCCCCTCAGACCTCAAATATGTGCTCACCGATAATGACCTTACCGCATGCCCCATACCTAATAAATACGACGACCTATGGGAAAAAACTCTACAGGACAGCTACACTGGCTAATAAATAACAGTATCACAGTACAGCTACAAAGGGAAAAAAGGCCTAAAGACACTTGGCATCAAAGAAAATTACTTCACCACAGTTTGCCAAAAAGGGAAAAAATTCCTAAACAAAAGCATCATCAAAATATACCAACAGATCCATTAACAGTATCACAGTACAGCTAAAAAGGGGAAAAAAGGCCTAAAGACACTTGGCATCAAAGAAAATTACTTCACCACAGTTTGCTAAAAAGGGAAAAATTACCTAAACAAAAGCATCATCAAAATATACCAACAGATCCATTTCTACTACCATGTAAGACATGTGGACAATACCTTCAAAAACTTACCATTAAACCAGACATAATGAATGCCACAAGACTTTTGTTCCAAGGGATGGTGGGTGGGAAAACAAAGAAGCCCCGAGCGCGGGGCACACTGTCCTGTGAGGGAGCGTCCAGGGACAAGGGGGTCTCCTGGGCGCTCCCCACCTCTTTATTCCCGAGGGGCCAGGCGGGGGGGGGGCACGCCCCCCCCCCGGCCCGCCCCTCCTGTAGCCCGCCCCCCCTGACCCGGACCTTTTACCTTGTATCCGGGTCAGGGAGGCCGCCGGCCAATCGGTGGTGGGTCGCGCCCCCCAGGGCCCGCCCCCACCACCGAGAGGCAACAATGGAGAGAGGGGGAGAGACGGTCGCCGCGCCGCCATGCGCGCGGGGGGGCCGAGGGCCCCCCCTTTTCACATGGTCAGCGACTAGCTGCCGCCTCCCCCCCAAACCGGCACCCAACACCCAGAAACGTGGACACGAGACGTCTTTACTTTTGGAAGGCGGCCGCTAGTCGCCCGGCCGTATTTATTAAGATATGAAATTAAAAAAGGTTTTAATTGCATGATCAACAATTTATACAAAAATCAGCAGGACATTAAATACAAAATTATTGTCAACAAGTTTGAGAGCCTGACCTTAACAAAACTCTAATACATGTTGTTTCCTAACCGAGTCTAACATCCTCACTTGATTTTTGTACATTTCTGGCCATATGGCAAGGTCACTACCGGTGTCAGGTCCTACAAGCTGCGCCTCCCCTAGAGACGTGCGCATGCGCAGTGTTACCCCGGGAATTGCCCGGTCTACGCCCTGAACTCCATTTACCCACTAAAGGAGGGCCCTTACTCTGCGCCGGTGGCGTCATGAGTCCACGCGCGCGGGGTGGCTACCAGCCTAAGGAAAGCGTGAACTACTCCTACCCGCGCTCCTTTGCTTTGCAGCATCCATTACCTTGCCCCTGGAGTTTTAGGAGTGGCCCGCAGGCCCCTCCCCCTGGGCGGGAACCTCCATAGGATGATGCCCGCCCCCTCAGACCTCAAATATGTGCTCACCGATAATGACCTTACCGCCACAGGCCAGCATTGTTAACCGACGATCTGGCCTCCCCCTGCCTAGACCTACCCTAGAAAATTCTCACTTTAGCAAAACCTTCCAACCCGGCCCTGACCTCATCAGACCACAGGACCCTTCCTTCCTCCGACAAATGGACTCCCCTCACCAGGTAGAACAAATACCCCATGTTGGATCATCTGCAACCGAGGGGGGCTTGAAATAATTTGTCCCACTGTGTGTTGATCCTCTTTATCGAGTAATTCAACGCCCTGACCGAGTCCCTGCCACCACGTTATAAGTTGAGACCCTACTACTGTGCCCCCGGGCAAGTCCTGAAGACCCACCCACAGTGGATATGAACTCATCAATGAGTATTCGCCTCCCTCCCCAGTTTGGCCAATGCAGTCCCCCCTAGGAGAAGTATCACCACTGACAGGGGGTCGGGCTGCTGAGCTAAAAGTCCCTGAAAGAAGTTCCTGAACTGACCAGGGCACAGACCCTCAAACCAACTCTACCCTGTCCTGCGTCCAGCATGTTGCTTGTGCTGGCACATTGTGGCTCCTCCCCTTCTGGTGATGAGTTCCTCCCCTGCGTGACAGGTTTGAGAAAACTGCAAGAACCAGGAAAAGACCAAGCAAACCTGGGTGACAATTCCCACTTCCACCTTAGGGAATGGGTAGCACTTACAACTGCCAGCAATACTTAGGCCCTTGGTGTCCTCTTTCTTGACGTATGCTTCCCTTTTGACGTCCACCCGCTGCTGATGTTGCGGTGTGGAGCACTCCTCAGATATCCGCCATGGACCCAGCCGTGACTGACGTAGCATCCCTTGGGCTGTCCACCTGTTGCAGCTGTTGTGATGTGGAGCACTCCAGGTATCCGCCATGGACCCGGTCGTACATAAATTGGAAAGGTAGACACACACCATTAATGTTTCCGGCGATAACTGCTGTACACGCGTTAGTCTTACATTACCATCAGTTGCTAAGTTTGAGGTAATCTTAGTGCCAGATTACTACACATTAACGCGTCGACAGTAAATGTTAAGCATAGCCTCAGTTTGTCTGTTTGCTAGTGCAGCATCTATGTCGTTAAGCATAGGATCAGTGCCGCCCTAACCATGGTAGGTTGTAAAATTGGCTTCCTATTTTTACAATCATTGTTACACAAGAAAGTTGTGCTGCAGGCGAGGAGATCACCTCTTAACCCTGGTGTTCTACCCCCGTCTTTATGCATAGGATCTATGTGTAAAACAAGACAATCTACTTAACAGTGCAGCATCACAGTCTTTAGCTAAAAGAAATTAGCACAACCCCAACTCCGCCAGGCCATAAGCTGGCCCAACGACCTTTTCCGCTCGCCACTTTGGCGTCTGGGAAATATCATCCCGGCCAACCGGACATGATCACATGCATCCCCAGAACTATGCGATGCCGCAACTAGGCTCTTGGGCACTTTTTAAGGTGTGACATCAGGGTGTGTAACATTATCAGGACCCCGAGTAGTCTTCCTACAGGCTCTAGGCCCTGTCTCTATGCCATTCGTGGTTCCCCCACCATATTTTACTATATGGCTTTGGTGCACCCCTAGAGCTCAACGTATATGGTGCTAAATTACTGTGTGCCATCTAAGTTTTCACACTGTAATTATTCGCCTCAAATCTCATCATAGGCTCACGTATATTGTGCCAATTTACTTGTGTGTTAAATAAGTTTACTGACTGCAATTTCTTGCTTTTAGCCTCGGAAAGGAACTAAAGGGGTGTGTTTAGAACAAATAGATATATTTGTTGTTATACACCTGTTCTTCCTTTACTTACTCATTCATGAGATTAAAGACTGGTAAAACAAGCTGCTCTATATTCCCTCAAGACTTAACCTGGAGGCTGCACGCGATACAGCTAACCCTAGGATAGCTTACTAATGATGTTGACTTTAACCTATCATCCATGAAAAGGTCGTTTGGACAGGTGCAATGTTTGGACTGGAGCAATTTCCCCCCTAGAATAGTGAACAGCACCTCATATGGTGATTACCTCCACAATGAAATCAGTCCATTGTTTGGCGTTCTGCTTTGGCTTGCAAAGGGAAGTGGGACCTGGGAAACATGGCTCTCAGTCTCGTCAAGCCCTACCCCGAGATGTCGTAAATCCCCAGAATGACCCCGGGAGAAGGTGGTATACCCTATTCGTGAATGGTTCCATGATTGTTCTAACTGTCACCTAGCTGATACCAATGATAGTCGTTCTAGAGTGTCAAAATTTGACTTATGTCAATGGCTGTTCCTTGTGTAAGAGACATAAGCAGCAACCATGGCTTGGATAAAGTATTGCAGGTGCTTAGAGGACATCAATAAAGCCGCCCAGGAAAGTCAACATCCCTCCTATTCTCCAGGTGAAATTTAATGTCACCCCTGTAGCGTCAGCTCTCATTTAGACAATGAGTTTTCCAACAACTGAATTCCGAAGCAGCATTTTCCACTGTTTCTGACAATACTATGCACTCTGCGAAATCAATTTGCCCCTGATTGGCAAAAAGCCATTAATACTCAATTTAAGGGCAATGAATTGCCGTTTACATCACCACTCCTTAAACAAATGCTCTTTTTAGGTTAAGCATGTATGCAATAGCTAATGCAGTTACTAGGCAGCATCTTATTTAACTCTACATGTAAATTGAATGCAGGATTTCATACCACACTCTCAGGGGTGATGTATATGAAGTTTTACCCAGATGGCAGAAGAGTTAGTCACCACTTGAATTTTTAAAGACCTATTGTTCTCTGAAGTTCGAGCTCACCTTCTTGTCGGGCTCCCACCTGCCAAACCCGGGCACCAACAATGTGAATTGAAGACCTATAAGATGCCTCAGACCAGGGGTGCATCGGTAGTTAGGAAGCTATTAACCTCATTCTATAGGCCCAACATAAGATGCCTCAGACCAGGGGTGCCTTGGTAGTTAGGAAGCTATTAACCTCACTCTATAGGCCCAACATCAACATATTCATGCCGCAGAAGACTCACATGGACAACAGAATAAGCCACCCCGTGGCGTGAACCTATGCAAACAACTGAAATAGTGTAACGACCGGTAAGTACAAATGACTTGGCACAGAGATGCAAATTAATATCGATCCAACTAAACCTACATTCGTTGTTGTACCATAATTATTTGCTTATTGTTTTTATATGATCTACAACAAATAAACAATTAAGACTCTGCTGTCTACAAGGTACAGCCAACCACGGGCTATGGGTGCAGTTAGAATGTTCAGGTTCTGTCCACCTGGAGGTGAGAAAATAAGGCAGACACTCTAGGCCTCCTATTGGATGGGTTTTTCTTTCACAGGAATGAGTCATATGCGGGTACCACATTGAGTGCCAAAGGCTAGAATGCACTTGTAATATGGTGGACATCACATCTGGTGTGTTTGTGACGAAGTATTCCAATCGCTAAACACTAAATCGGGGCCTGAATCTAGAGCTGGCAAAGAACAGCAACGATTTCTGGATTCCTAATGCACCTGCATTATTTTAGATAAGATATTTGAGACCAATCAAAAAATACAGCGGCTCAGGGCTTTCCAGTGGATGCAAGGCAGCTGGAAATAAATGATGGAAACTGATGGGCTCAGCAGCCCTTGGTTTTAATATTCGTTTTTCTAACTACACGGTGTTTATAAAGTTAGTTTGCCCCTTTCTACAAGCGGTATGCCCACTGTGTTCCTTACGTCTTGTCTCGGCTTCCCTTAGGCCTGATAATGCTGTTCGCTCTGTACTGTAAATGTCTTCGCTCACACTCCAGGTAAGATGGAAAGAGAACACTATTAGTCGAGGTCAGGGGTTAATCGCCAAAAATTAAAAGGGCCATTGATTGGAACGTAAAGGTTTATCAAAGTAATTGTTAGGCAGCACACTTAATTTCCCTAGGGGCGGGACCCGCCCCGCCTCCATTTTGTATCTGGTTTCCTTGTATCCATGCCGCAGAAATGAAAATGTTTAATTACGAAGTGCACTCACAGGCGGCTGAAGGTTTTAATTTTCTAGTGTTTATTTGCTACAGCGGAGTTAATTATATTAGTTTCTGTGCGGACTCCTGAGCAAAACTTTTAAGTGGATCATGAAAGGAGCAGGGTGACATACATTTAGGCTTCAGCGTTTGAGAGGAGATGAAATCAGAAAGGGACGAGTCGTGAGGGAAGGCTGGCAGTCGGCTTATTAAGGTGTTGAGAATCATGCTCGAGACAGGAGACCTCTTTATGTATCCAAAAAGTCTCAACATAGATGAGCCGTAGGAAAGCACAGATGATAAATCCATTTGCTGCAGAGATCTCTGAAATCTACTGGGGAGTGATTTGAATAATCCTAATGTTTATATTCATATTGCCATGCAGTTAAATATAGCGAGAGGAGTCAAGAGGCTGGTGGAGGGGGAAACCCGAGCTCGAAGCTGTGACCTCCGAGATTACACTCTAAGACAGCTATCACTGGGCGGGATGCAGCCGCCAGTCTATTTCAGTATAATACATCTTAAGAAGTAGCTTACTGTGTTAGAAGCGCTTTAGGAAACCCTGCCACTGCTCCCTGGGCCGTCCCACGATGGCAGTGAATACTCATTTGGAGTATGACCAGCACATTTCAGGGTGTTTTCATTATACCGTGGGGGAATTCTAACTGCTCAGCGTACTTAAGAACTCCAGCATTTCTAACTAATGCTTATATATAATTAAGGCTCCCTGTTTTCGTCTTTTCTGCGCCTGTGCCAATCTGTTAATTGTGCATTTGGTGAAACTGTAAAGTCTGCAGTTAATTTTGTAAGAGGCGCTATGAATGCTGTGGCGCTTGTTAAAATGCAATTCTTTCACTGCCTTTCATTTACTGCAGAGTGTTATATAGCGCAAACTAGACTCGAAGAGAACAGACACACATTTTAACGTCGTCACCGAGACTCGAACCCAAATCCCCCGGTGCACTCTAAAACAGCTATCACTGGGCGGGATGCAGCAGCCAGTCTATTTCAGTATACCTCGACCTCCGAACGGCTGCCTATTCAGCCATTACGCAAAAAAGGTGCCTCCTTACCATTCACAACCCAGAGCCTTCCTGCCACGCCAGGGAAAACCCCGCAATTTAACATCGCATGCCGAGTCCCCCAACACCGCTGCTTGCCCATACTTAACTTACTTGCGCCAAGGTACACTCCGCCACGACCCATCCTCCAATCCGGATCCTTCCTCGGGCAGAAAAACTAGCCCCCCCGGTCCTTCTGTTCCTCGTGGGGAGCGTCCAGGGACAAGGGCTTTCTTTAGCGTCCCATTCCTCGTTGAGCGTCCCATTGTCCCGTCCCACGCGGAGCACCGCAGTCCTTCGCCAAACCGCTCCTGTTGACGGACTATTCTCTTCCCAGAGCTGGTCCCACACCGGAAAAGGTGACCTGGAAGAAAAATGAAAGAAAATTACCAAAACAAAGAAGCCCCGAGCGCGGGGCACACTGTCCTGTGAGGGAGCGTCCAGGGACAAGGGGGTCTCCTGGGCGCTCCCCACCTCTTTATTCCCGAGGGGCCAGGCGGGGGGGGGCACGCCCCCCCCCCGGCCCGCCCCTCCTGTAGCCCGCCCCCCTGACCCGGACCTTTTACCTTGTATCCGGGTCAGGGAGGCCGCCGGCCAATCGGTGGTGGGTCGCGCCCCCCAGGGCCCGCCCCCACCACCGAGAGGCAACAATGGAGAGAGGGGGAGAGACGGTCGCCGCGCCGCCATGCGTGCGGGGGGGCCGAGGGCCCCCCCTTTTCAGACACTGTTGTGCATCCCAATTAATGAGTCGCAAATTGCGAGTTGCAAATGCGACGCAATTTGCGATTTGCTTATTGGCAGGTCATACATTATATTTGAAACTGATTGAGTTTAATTAATTTAAAGCTGGCATGTGCATTTTAAGGTTTCTTAAACATATTATTTTCTAAGCTGCATTGTTCCCTAAGCCACCTACAATGGTTCTTTGGCATTTCTGCAAATGTTGCTTTAATTGTTCTGTATATCTCATTTTTCATTTGAAGGACATTCTTTTAGAGTTCACTGTGAAATAGTCTGGTGGGGAAATGTACTGTAACCCAATGGCATTGACTGTTTCATTTTATCCTTCTTACCGTTAACACACCGGTGAAGCCCGAAATGTCTGTTCTTTCTCATGATCAGCATGGGAAGGCATGCAGGAATAACTAAAATGTGTTTGGGGATTTCATACATAAACTAATCATGTGATGGGCTGACCACAGTGGAGTGATTCTACATCCCTAATGCATCATAAAGACTATAAAAGAAGTAACCCCAAAGGAGGGGCAGTGGACGCCTAGGTTTTTCTTTCCGTTAGGCGAGAACGGAACTCTTTTCCTGTGATTTTATAAATCCTCTTTTGAACCTTTATTTTGGACTGCCTTTTGCTAATTCTGCTGCCTTGAGCAGTTGGTCTGAAATCCCTTTTTGCTTAACTACTTGATTTAGCCTCATCGCCCTTTTCTGCCCATGCTTGTGGACCTGCCCTTAGTGGACTTTAACTTGATTCCTCTTACCCCTTTGCTTTAGAATCTTTGGATTCTGTTAGATAAATGAACCATCCTTCTGCCTTTAATGGTAGTAGGAATCTGTACCCTTGTATCTGATGTCTGTTTTAAACTATCCTCTTTGGATTTGAATCTCTGACTAGGGGGTCGATTAGGATCACGGACGGACTTGAGTCCGTCCGCAACCCCTGAGGAGGAGGGAACGTCCGCATGGTGTGCGGCGTTCCCTCCGAGCCGATTAGGATGTGACAGCCAGGGTGGCGGTCACATCCTCTATCTTTAACATTGCGGCGTGTGCAGCTTCAAGCTGCACCCGCCGCAATGTTAAAAATGCATGCATCGCATTTGCATGCACAGAGCGGCAGGCACCGCGCGGTGCCTGCTGCTTTGTGCACCCAAATGCAGGGGGGTACCATAGGTACCCCCCATGTGCACCCCCCACCCCCCCTTCACCCAGGGGGCCCGCAACGGGCCCCCGAAGTGAAGGTCCGTATGCTTTTCCACGGCGGAAAAGCTGCAGCGGAAAAGCATGCCTTTTACACCATCCTAATATGGCTGGTGGTGTCTGATAGACACCGCCAGCCATGTTAAAGCTTTTCTGCCGCGGTCGGAAGGCGACCGCGGCGGAAAAGCTGCGGACGGAATGCCAGACCCACCAGCCATCCTAATATGGCGGTGGGTCTTTCGAGGCTCCGCGGCGGTTTTCCTGCATCCTCCGGGCCGGCGGTGGCTTCCGCCGGCCCAGAGGATGCGGGAAAACCGCAATCATAATAGGCCCCTAGATGTGTAGTCTTGTACTACATGCTGTAATGTTCCTGAATGAAATGCTTAAAGATTGCTTTTCTGTATTGATTTTGGAACATTACTACAATAACCAACTATAATAATTGTCTGAGACCATTATTGTGTCCTGATGTTCTATCATTGAACTGTGCTATTTTTCCATTTAGATCTAAATGCATTACAGGGAGAGTCGGAGAACCTTTTCAGCGTATCAAATTCGGCTTCTTTTATTCTGTGTTGCTATAACAGAGCTCCTAGTGTGCATAATTTTAGTTAGACTTAACTTCTTTAGGTGATGGGGTCTTCTCATTGCACTACTTTATTTTTATGGCTTGGTCCTGAGTGGTGTATTTGAACCTTATTTTAAACTTGTGAGTTAGTCACCAAATAATGGTCCTCATTAGGAGGCTAACGTTATGTTTTGGATATGCTAATTCCTGCCTCTGCATTAAGGGTAGTGCTGTGGTCCATCTAACTGTAGAGGGCCCAGTACAGTAAGAGGTATAAATGGGTAAGTAGCAGAAGTAAGAGATAAAATTACATTTATTCTAACACTTCCTCTGGATCACGTGTCCAGGTGATCCCAATGGCTACATATTCAGCGTACTCACAAGCAACTACTCGCCATGGATTCCTTCTGGTACACAATGGTGAAGCAAAACCAACCACTACAGTTGCCAGTGCAGCTATCCCCATACAACTGGCAGGCAAGACCCCTGCAAACCAAGCGGACGCGAAATGCAGGTTACAGAGATCAGTGTCTGGGCAAGTCAGGATTTATTGACTATCAATCCATTTGTCCTAACATGACAGCAGTATTCTCCACAAAGCTTTATTTTCTGCTCCTGTGGTTTTATACATTTACCTCTTCTATGTGCGGAATTGTTTTTGCACAATCTTGAAATGAAGTTCTGCCATTGTAATTCGAGAATGCTTTAAACCAGGCAGTGAATCCAATCCTTGGTCAAAGTCGATGAGAATCATTGTAATTTCTATTCACTGTGGTTTTTGCTATGAAAACACAGTATCCCACTCCTGAGCCGCAGAAGTGTGGGCTAGAGTGTCACTCGCCCTAGTAGCTTGCAGAATTCTTTTATAATCGTGGCTTTAGTATTGGAGCCAATGAGCGTTGTTTTAGCTCAATCTCTTCCTCTTGCTATGCCCCTAAAAGTAAACATGTTTACTGTAAATATTCAAAACCACATTCTAAAATGCACCGCTCCCTTTGTTTGTCTCCCCAACCCTGTTACATCCTGGTTGCTGCAGCCCGGTTTTAACAGGACTGTGCATTACATATGTACATAAGGGATATGTTTCTGTGTACATCCCCACCCCTCCAGCTTGATGCAAAAGTTGTCTGAAATGTGGCTTGTTGTTTTATGGTGTTGGGACAATGCTGTACCAAAATCACAACAAATGCACTTTTAGTTTTCTTTTTTATTTAAAACAATTGGAGGGCGTAGAGGGCTGCAATGGGTTCATTCGCCAGCACTAATAGCACTCAAAATCTGAGGTTCAGTGGAGACATCCTTGAACGACTTAAAGCAGCAGAGGTTGAGAGTGCTCGAGAGTGGATAGATTGTAGAACTGATGGGGGCTAGAAAGCTTTGAAGTGACTTTGAAGTCCAGAAAAAATGGGTCAAAATCATGCATTGGAGAACAGCAATTGAAGAGCAGCTGCACACCCCACACCTTCTATTGTGGGCAGCATTAATTACAACAGAGGATGCTGGGAGTCGATTATATATAATAAATAGCAAAAGAACCACCTTCAAAGCCAATGGGCCTGGTTGTTGATCTGCATGTGACTTGCACATAGGGCTATTAGTGAAAACAGAGACAATTAGTGGTGAATGTTGATATAATTATAACAGAAGCACAGCCAGTGCTGTTAAGTGATTTTTATTGGTATTTATAACGCAGAAAGGGGATAAGCAGCCAAGAATAAGCCTACATTGAGACTGCTATGTTGGGACGGAGGTTGCTCGTGTGGACTGAGGACCTGGATTAAGTTACAGGGATCCCCTTGAGAGGAGAAGGAGAGCCGCGATACTTGTAATAATTAACAATTGAGGAGTGGCTCTGTGGATGTTGTAGTGGGCACTGCGTCCTTCCAGACATAGAGTGAACCAATGGATTGAGTGGCCGTGGTGACCTTTCCCTGTAATTCAGGGATTGGAGAGTGCTGCCCTCACTGCTATAGCAGTGACCCTATACCCTTGTCCTGATAAAACTATAGAAATGATTGGCTGAAACGCGACCGCGACTGCGTCGTCACCTTTGATGAGGAGTCCCTTAAATATTGAGTTGGTCCAAAATAAGATCTAAGCGCCCTTTAAAAATGATTAGTTAGGGGTGTTTCACTTTTGGCGCTGTGAAGACTTCCTCTGAGTGTATTACTTTGAGTTAGGAGTATACACTGTGGGATTTTGTTGCTTACTTAGGGTATGCATATATATATGTTTTTGTTGTATAAAACCTTTTTTGGTTCATGTATGTATTGTAGATGTTTTATATGTGGTGTATATAATGTATTATGTATTGTATATAGACATGAATGTGATTTAGAGTGTTTTGCCTTTGTTTATCCTTTATCAAGTGTATATATACATTTATGTTGATTGGTGCCCTACCCCATCTTTTGACACATATATTTTTTCTTTACTTATGGATATATAGGATATGCAAATATTATATTGAACATCAGGGTAATTTGTTGTACCTTGTATGCAAATAAATGGTTAATCGATCCCTCTGTATTTCTTTTTGTTTATATACATCTTGGATGCCCCTTGCTCATGTATAGGAGGGTGATTTGGGCATAACCTCTTTTTTGAGTTTCTTGTGCTACATTGAGAAACAGTAAATATAAATCTAAACGTTTGATAACTTTATGAAGGAATTGTAGTGTTCACATTAAGGTACATTTGTGTTAGCTGTAGGAAAAAAAACTTTACATGCAAGAGCATGTGGAACCGGGCAGTTGGTATTAAAAATCTGAAGATTAAATTCGATATTGAAATATATTTGCAAAGTTGGGTCACACACGGAAGAGTTAGCAGATGGTCAGGTCTATCACAGAGTCCATCTTGAACTAGGAGTGTGAGTGCCCGTGCGCTGCTGCCACTTGCCCGGTAAGAGTTCTTTGTGTTAGGAAAGCTTACACAGCTGCTGCAAACCCTGTACGTACACGCTTTGCATAATACTGAACCTTGTTGAACACCTTGTCAATATTTAAAGGAACAGCTTGTTTGGAACTCCGAAAGAGGGGGCGCATAGTGTACTGTAAAGGTGTGCGTGGGCACAGGAGGCACTGAGGAACGCATAGTTCAAGGTGGGAGCGGTGAGTGCCAGGAGCAGTGCAGAGTACAGGGAGGAGGGGGTAAAAAAGTTTTAATTTATCATTGGCAGTGATTAGTCGTGAGGTGTTGATGCAACTTAGCCCGGGGCAAAGATTTGTGTGTTTCTTTTTTTTTGCTGCGAATAGTGCACATTGGAAGCAGTACATTTTTACCCCAATTCCACGTAAAACTCACAGAAACTGTCATTGTTGAAGATTGTTTGAAAAAAAATATGCCACTTATCTTCCTGCTTGACTCATACTTGCCTCTGATTAGTTTGATTCATTTTCACTGCCCTCTCCTTCCCTGATAAGGCTTATTTTCATATACTGCTACATATCTTGCTCTTCAACAGCCGAGAAGAGTGCTAATTGCAAAACTGCACAAAGATAACAGATCTACCAAAGAGGTGAAGGGCTCGCTGTGACATGCACACAACACCACTTGAGAAATGCTTCATGAATCATGAAAATAAATAACTTGCTCTGGCCATCGCTATTGCTGAGATCTGTGCAACCACAGTGTTAACTCAAGACTTTTTTGGTTGATCGAAAGTCTTTCTTAAAAGAAACCTCTCAAGCAATCTGGTAGCAACATGATTGAAAAAAAGAATAGAAACAAAGAAAATTTGAGAAGCAGCAGACATGCTTGATTTTAGAGGGCAATATTTGTCTTTTGGGCCCTGTCAATATACTCGGTGTTCTTCCAGGGTGCAGCTTTTGGTACCTGAAGTCCTGGAATGGCCGTCACAATATTATTTTTTGCTTGCTGCCAGCACATTAGATCATCCATTGGCCCTGCATTGGGCAAAGGGAACAATTGTTTCCTCTTTTAGTCCGATTTTTTTTCCCCACATTCAAGTGCTAAACTAATGAATTTATTTAACACTTTGAAGTCTGTCCAACATCTTTTTGGAATGCATATATTTCACGTAGTACTGAATAGACCAAAAAAGGCGACATTTTGAGTTCAGTTGTGGTTTTATGCTAACCTTGATGTAGATCTTCTCAGACGTTTCTGCAGTAGCTGTGAGCAAACATCCATAGAGGAGGTTGAGCGGGAGAAGCTTTTGTTCCCTCACCTGTAACTCTTTTATCACCTTCCCAGACACACCTGTGCAAAATCTTCCTTTGGAGAATCCAGCCATTCTTTTTCTTCACCTGGAAAACATTTCCTAAATATGGTGGTGTTTGGATATTTCTACATTAAACTTTAACCAGTCACGTTGGAGTGGAGAAGTGTGGCTCATTGGTTAGAGGAGGCAGACCCTGATGCAGAGATCAGACCCGGGACCAGGGTTCAATTCCCGACGCGGCAGGGTCCACGGACTCGATAATTCTCACCTCGGTGCCTACTCGAATCATGGGTTCTCACACTCTGCAACTCTGGGCAATAGCTTGCTTAATCTCCACTATGGCCCCACTGCGATGGGATGCCTGGTCTTCACCTTGGGGATGCCCAGTAGGGGTTATCTCGCAGGGAAAGCCAGGACGGGTTCCCAAAGCAAGCGCTAAGAGACCTGTCGGTGATTTGGCGCTATATAAATCGAAATTAACATAACATAACACGTTGCACATATGGCTTTGGCAGCAGGTTACAACTTTGTGAGTGTTTGCTATCGTCCCAGTGGTTTCCTCCTCTGCGACTCCTTGGTGGACACCTAGGTTCTAACCTCTAATCTAAACATACTCTAGTCGGTATGGGTGTAGGGTCTTGATTCTGCGAGTCACGTTCTGGAATTTGTCCCTAGAAGTGGCACATCTGGGTACTTAAGCTCAACCTAAGTACACAAAAGCTTTGTGAATCAGGGCCCATGTGAACAAAGATCTAATTGTTATTATTATACATGTTACATCTCATGTGAAAATAATCCGCTTGTTCTCTCTAAAACAAAGCAATAGTACACTCCTTCTTAATATGAACAAAACTTATCGCAGGGAGTAATCAAATGTAACATTTTATACTTACTATTGTAGCTACTTCCATTTCTGAGCTTCGGCAACAACTGATCTGTGGACATTTTCAGTATCTCAGTGTGGTTGCATGCATTTTACCAATAGTGTACTCAAGCAAAAGTTAACTTTGCATCTCGTTTTCCCACAGGCAAGGGACATGATGCCAAACCCGGGAGCCAATCACAGCAGAGCACAAGGACAGCAAACCAATAGAAGACTGGGGTCCCTGGAGAACCCTAAGAAGTTCAATGAGCAGGACTTTGAGTACCTGAGAGAGTATCACCTTAGGAATGGGCTGCTCTTTGAAGATGACACTTTCCCAGCAGGGGACAGCTCCATTGGTCCAAAATTGATATCCAATCTACTCTCCAATGACAGCCGTCGGGTTATACAATGGAAGAGACCAGGGGTGAGTGGTTCCTCAGTTTGTGCTCGGAATTCAACCTAATGAGTTCTGACGTCCATCGCATGATGTATATGTGGTTTAGGACATGTTCTACGTTCAATCTCCTAATAATTATATGGAGAATAGAGTGTTCTTAAACCGTGGGTCTCAAGTCAACAATGAACCGGTTTCTTTTGCAATCACTGAGTGCAAAATCTAACTAAATACAAGATGAGATTTTCTTGAAATTATGTTTATCTAGATGAAGGTCATGCCTGAGAATAGGAAACCCTTAAGCAATACAAGACCTCTGCAGGGTTAATCCAGAGTGAACTGGAACTGTGAAGCATTTAGTAGAGCGAAGAATCTATCTTCTAAGTGGAAAAACTGGAAACACTTGAAGTTGTGGGCAACCGTGGAAAACAGGATGATTGGTGTGTTTGTAGCTGGAATTACCATCATTCAGGCACCCTAGACGCCGCTACTGTGAAATTGTTCATAAATGTATCTCAAAATAGAGGACAATTAGCCAGCGGGTGATTGGTAAGCTCAACAGGGTAGTTCACGGTTAACTTGGAAGTCTAGCACTGTATCGTTTTCTGCCTTTTCTGTGATTCACAGATTGACATAGTGGACTTCAGGGAAAAATGTGTTTCCTTTTTGTTCTATCAAATAGAAAACATTTGACTAATTATTACATCTCTTCATCTACTCTGATAAAAATGGAGCATTTGCTAAATTTTCGACCACTCACTGCACCTCTTACTCTTACTTGAAATAAGTATTCATTTACAAGTACTTTTTAAAAGAAAATCTTCGTTTATGAGTTTTTTAAAACTTTAAAAAGTTTGTCACACAACTATAGAAATTGTGTCCCACAACGCTGCAAAGCCACACTCATATCTTCATCATAAACCATTTCTTGCTGTTTCTCCCATCACACTGCTACAAACCTAATGATACAAGCTAACCTTGAGAAGAGCATGACTCATGTTAGCAACCATGCAATCCCTTCTCATTGTTACTCTCCAAACACACGTGCCAAAATGGAGTTATCCTCTACTGCACAAGGAGAGCTCTTTCTAAGCTCCATTCAACATGAGGTTGTCACTAGAACAAATGTTACACCCAACAGCTTGTGTACCTCAGACATACCATGCTTAAAATGAGTTAGCAGAAAAATTTAAATCCAGCTGTCACAAATCATATGGAAAGAATTACGCAGGCTCGTCGAAAAAACACAGATCTGCATTGAATAAACATGTTATTGCTGACGATGCAATGCTCTTTGTTTTTTTATCTTGCCCAAGCGCCTCATGCTGATTCCATAGAAAAAGGACCACTTAAGTCACTGATCCTCCCTAAAATCTCCCTGGTGATCTTTTCACTTCACTATGAAAACCACTGAGCCTGCCATAGAGGTGCCCATTGTTTTAAATCTGATGATAGGGAATGTCCCAGTTCAATCATAACTGCTACACCAACATCCTAAAAGTAACCTATAGTTCTATGCTATGCTCGCAACAGACTAGAAGGCAGATTCACTACCAGTGGTGGCTGCTGACATTTGAAAGTGGTGAGGCGTAAACATTCAGGATGAGTGCCCGATGGCAAGCCAGCATAGCGAGCTAGCCTAAACACTATAAGTGTGGTTCTTGTGGTGCCCTGTGTAGTTTCCCCGATAACATTTTGAAAAAAGAGTGGGAAAATGGTGCATTTTCTTTTCAAGCATATTTGAGAAAGCAATGAGGTTAATAAAGTAACTGTGAAAGTGTAGTTAGGACATAAATAAAGAGATGTCATATGATAATGACATAGACTTAGTTAAGATTTATCTTTTTACTTGGTTCTCAGCTCTCCCAACAAACAAGGAACACATTACAGCCAGGTAGTAGAAGGGGTTTGTGTTGAGACCAAGGGATATTTTCCCTTTGGAATTAATTTTATCTTTCTCTCAGTAAAGGAAAGTGTTTTTATTTTTCTAAATGAGACACAATTTGCAGTGCTTCGAAAATGAAAGAAGGAAAATTGGCTTTGTTTCCATCCACCTCTCCAGCCACTGGTGTAATTTCCTAAATGCGAATGGTGATGGTAGCAACAACACACCCCCTTCAAACCTCTAATTTAAGAAAGTGACATAAGGTGGACATAGGCACCTATGGTGAGCCACTGTACAATTAACCTGAAAGAGACTGATTTATTTAGTGAGTGGTTAGCCTGTAAATGTGACATGGAACCACCACCCCTCCCCACGTCCCAGCCTATACTGGACAGCCATGGATGGCCTCGATAACATGGAGAGTAAAAACATGGTAAAAAGAACACACATAATGAGGGATTTCACCCCTGATTCGAAAAAAGACGGATATGCAAACCTTGAAGACGGGCTTTAGAAAATATATCTGAAAATAGCTTCTCCACCCACCTGGGATCCGACCACAAACTCCCTGCAGTTATGCAGCACTTGCAAATTCGGTATCAGGAATACTTTACATTCTTGAAAATATAATATTTCAATATTCAGAGGTGCCTTAGAGCTTGAGGGAAAAGAAGCACTGTCATTTTTATTGGGACTCGGGAAGCTTCCAGATTGTGTTAATAGGTGAATATTTATTTTGACTTCTGTATGAAGATAGATGGAATGTTAGAGCTGATAATAATGCCTGTTATTTTAAGGGCCTGTATATTGACTGGTGTCACAAGGTCTCTCAAATCCCAGTCAGACCTCATATAGCAAAGGGACGATCTGGAAACGTTATTGTTGAGTTTAAGAAGTAAAAGACAAGAAGCTGCCTCCATCACCAAGTGTCAGTTTAAGATGAACTGGTACCAAAAGCCAAACCGAGCTAAGTTGCACAAAGACAACGCTATAAAAAATATGAAGTGAGGGGAATATCTGAGCAAAATATAATAACATAATCAAGTGTTCCAAGCGCATGCTTAATCGCGGAGGTACTGCTCAGCATGGAAATTTATATGATGCTCAAAAGGAAGATCGCAATACAGCGCGGGGGAAAAAGTATACGCAGCAGAGATTGATAAACAATGCGTGTCACAGACGGGGGGCCTCATTTATGAGAAATGACGCATCGCTGCGTGAAAGCAGCGATGCGTCACTTCTCAGTGCGCACTCCTTGCGTCATGATTGATGCATCATATTTACAGTATGACACATCATGTCGCAAGGAGTTACAGATACATCAGTATTTCTGACGTATCTGTAAGCGCAAAAGTCACGCATTGCTGGAATGTGTCACAAAAGTGACGCAACTCCAGCAATGCGTCCTTTCACATGGGGCAAGCCCCATGTGAAAGTGCTTGCGTCAGTCTTACGCCTCCTGTGAGGCAGGCGCAAAATTTTGACGCAACAGCGTCCTAAAAGTGACACAGTGAAATCTCATAGATTTCACTGCGTCACTATTACGAGACTTTTTGCGGGGGAACGCCCCCTCTGCATACATTATACCTGACGCAGGAATAATGTAGCGCAGGGGTTTACAAAGTGACGCATCTGCTTAGATGCGTCACTTTGTAAATAGTGCGCAACAGGAGGCATGTTTTACGCCGCCGATGCGTCACAAAAAGTGACGCATCGGAAGCGCAAAACTGACGCAAGGCCTCATAAATGAGGCCCGGGGTTGTTAAGAGAATGAAATATGTGGTTCGCTGCAAAAACAAATATAATCCTCAAAGTAAAGAAAAGCATGGGTACAAGTGGTTAACAGACAATAAAAAAATGTGGCAGATCGATAACGGAGGAGCATGTTAAAGTTGATCTATAATAACAGTGACAAACGCACACGGTTTAAAGAGCGTGATGGGTCAATGCTAAATGCGCTCTGAGTTGAGGGCGCGAATACATGTGGTGTATTACGTACCTCATATAATGAGAAGCACGCGTAACTGACGCAGGCATTGAAACATGCAGCGAATAGGCCAAACGCTGTGTTAAGGACAAGAATACGTGTGCTTGATTAAAGCACTATTACAAGAAAAGAATATACACAGTGCATTTGCACTGTGACACGAATGAAAAATAAAAAGCCAACACACACGGTGTGTGCCTACACACAGGCACACACGCGCTCACACACACAGTCGCGGTTCGCTGGGGGGGAGGGTGTCGCGGGGGGGGGGGAGGGTGTCACGGGGGAGAAGGGGGGTGTCGTGCGAGGGGGGGTTTATTTAAATACATTTAAAAAAATTTAAATCCTACCTGAATTGAGGTCCTGAGCAGGTCCGCGCCGCCCTGGCTCCTACAGCCCCTCTCAGCCAATCCTGGCGCTGCCAGCAGATGCAAACAAGTCAGAACACAAGTGCGCATGAGTGGGCACGGTGCGAAAATTCGCCCTCCGTCCCCACTCATGCGCACTTGTGTTGTGCTGCTGCCTGTTGCCCCCCACTGGTCTGACAATCATGTCACTCAACATGACGCCAGACCACCCACCTCCTTCAGTCTCTGAAGGGGTGGGCGGTCCGACGTCATGCTGACAGACATGATTGTCAGTTCTCCCTCGGCTCTTTGAACTTAAGTAAACTGAGAGTTTACTTAATTTTAAAGACACCGAGGGAGCTGCGGGCAGGCTGCGGGCAGGGGAGCTATGCCCCCATGCCCCAATGGACGCACCGCGCCTGTTCACTACCACTTATGCCGGGTTTCTAGCACAAAAATGATCCAAACCTTGTGCAAAGTAGTGCATTGGGATTTACTTTCCAACACAAATCTTACTTTTTAATTGTAAGGTAGCCTAATTTAATACTAGTTGTGCCATGCGCTACTTTGTGCTTCTTTGGATGAAGTGGGTGGTATATAGGCATTCCCATGCAACCACCCATGGATTTGGCTACTATGGCCAAATCTACTGAAAAATGAAGACAGATATGTGTGCTAAAATGAAAGCTTCCTTGAAACAGGCGTAAAGATTTACAAAGCTTTCTTTTTTTAAACTTTTACAACTTTGCATGTGTGCTGCTCTGTGCAGTACACTTAAAGAGAGGAAAAGTATTAACCTATCTCTAAGAATAGTTTTTGGAAGGGTACACTTCCAGTGCAAAGTCTATGCTTAACATCACACACACATACTTGCATTATGGCGCCAGGGTGTGTTTGTTGGCTCCAAGCAGTCAAAGATGCACCAGCACAGAAGGTGTTTGCTCTGATTAGGCATTAGTGACAGTTAACATGCTTTTTCATATGTACTGATCCTATTTTAGTGTCCATTCTGAATCCAGTTGTTGGAGTCAGAAACATTTTTCTGACTCCTACAATGGGTTTCAGATTGGAAGCCAAGACCTGTATGGGGGCTTGTTGCAGTCGTCCCTTCCAAATACCAAACTGGTATTGTGAAAAGAAACTAAAGCTGGGTGGTGTTCTTGTGTGTGAGGAAATGGCGCCCACTGAGTATGCGTAAGTTTGAACGTAGCAAATCACAAGGTGTAAAAGGTGAGGTAAAACTTCCTGAGCCCCCTAAATAGACCCTAGGGTCAAACACAATTGTATATACAAGCCTCTGCACACGCTAATTCCATTTCTTCTTTCAGAAGTATATTCAATACAAATTCAAGAGACAGAGTGAATAATAACTGAGAGTAATCCATGTAGTTGACGTTCTCCTGTTCCTTTATTCTGAAACTGCCCAGCCAACACGTGATTCGACGCAGGGAAGTACCCTTCGACTTTCTCAGGGCTGTCAGGCTAGCAAAGGCTAGCAAATTCAATACCAGAGTTCTCTCCTCCGGTTCTACCTCTGTCCCGGCTGGCAGTTTAAATGTGTTGTATCCACCAATGTTCACCGAAATCTCAGTTCTAATATTTACCGTAGTCTCTTCTGTTATTCAAGAGAATTGGAGGTTTCCGCCAATCCCTTCCAAATATCGAGGGTTGAAGTCTCTGCCCGAATTCAGAGTCGCACCCCTTTTTCGGGTACCTCGGCGTGTACGCTGACAATACGGTCGCTGCTCCGTGACTCCCTATGTGACCCGGAACCCACATGTTGGCTGGGCATTTTCAGAATAAAGGAACAGGAGAATGCCAACTACAGTGTATTGTGAATACTTGGCTTATTAGTTGGGGCAGATTGGTATCCACCTCATAAAGTAAAGCCACTATTTTGCTATATCCAGTCAAAGATTTCAGTAATTTAAAACCTCAGCTCAAACCCAGGTAGCTGTGTCACAGAACAGACAGGCAACGGGCTTACCTTAGAGGAAATGTATAAAGCTTTATGAAGTACCAAAACAATTTTTAAAAAACACAATAAAATTCTCACTCCAATTTAGAAAAATAGAGTAAAATACAATGAACTAAGTGATATCAAAATGACAAAAAAATCCAATAAGAGAATCTGATGATATTCATTTTTAAAGATTTAAATGATAGTAGCATCAAAAAGCGCAACGTGCCAGTGGTACTCAATTGTCAGGGTAGCCAGGGACCCACAAGTGATTTGAGCCCAACCATGATGGAGTGTTGATCGGATCCACCAAGTAGATTAGCTTTGCTAGGGCATGGAAGTAGGGAAGATCAAGAAAGTTTCTAAGCCCGAAATCTGAAAAGGACTTTGTCTTTTTTTTAAACAAAAAGTCTTCTCCACACGGAACAAACCTGCTTTCAGGCAACACCCTGGAACTGCTGGCCCAATACTTTTTGCGGTCAGTCCCCCTGAAACTCGAGCAAAAGCTTTTAGCAAGAGCCCAAACTTCTTTTGGCACAAAAACAACCACACAAGTACACTTCAAAGTCCCCCAGGACCTTAGAGGGAGCACTTAGTGACTCTCAGGGTGTCAGGCAACAGCAAAGCCCAGTCTAAGTCCAGTTGCCAGTGGCCATCTGGGATACATCACAGGAATCTCTTCAACAGTTTTTTTTATATTCCTAGAGCATTTCTGGAGATCAGCCTTATATCATTGGTGATATTTCTGTCATTGAATTACAAGTGACAGGGGGTCCAGTCTCAGGTCCTTCTCATAGGTCACAGATGTTAAGAACAGCAGTTTCAGTCCACCTGGTATCCTTTTGCATGTCAGCAGTTTTTTAAGTAAGGCTGATGAGGGTCAACCTGTGGCTGGTGCACCCCTATAACACTTCTAGTTTTCTCTAATCAATGAAGTAAAGGTTCCCAGGCCCTGGCCTAATATATTTACAGTAGCTCTTGCTTGCTTTACTGCGAGCCGGACAAAAAGGCCTTGTGTGAGGGCATATATAAAATGGCAAAAAGGTTTTGGCCACTCTAAACTTGAGCTCTGAGTCATGGGTGTTTGTTTGGGAGTGTACTAGGATACTACTTGTGTCCACATCTAACATTAAAATCCAGTTTGAAGCAGGCTATGTGCCACAACAAACCCAAAAACAGAAGTCTGGTAGGACAAATGCCGAGTTCTTCAGCAATCAGACAGGCGAAACACTGGAATTGTCGTAGCTTACTTTTTGCTCTCTTTGAGAAGTGCAAATCTTTTACATGTACTTCAGTCAGACCTGTAGTGCAGGATTTGACACTGGAGTGTCAATAGAAGGGGCACAGACCCCACCCTGAAAATTCCATTGAGTACAAAGGAGTCATAACCAGTCATCCAGTTCAGCCATTGTGTGCTCCTGGAAAGAATTTCCTTCATACTTCATTTAAGTCTGAGCACTGGCTGAGAGTAGCTGGAGAGCTAATACAAATTAGCCTGCTTAGGGCCGGCTTTGGCACTGGTAGCACCCGGTGTGACAATTTCCGTTGGCGCCCCCCCTCAAAGGACCACCTGTGCCATGCTTTCCCTCACTAACACCTTTTAACAGTGCCCCTCAAGTCATTCATACCAGTGTAGGGTTTCATAGCAGTTTACATCAGACACAGACATTACACGGAGACAATCAATCATATGCATGTATATCAGTGTATAAGCTATGTTACATAGGGCAGAGGACTACACGATGTAGGAGTCATAGGTCATCTATACTGGTAGGCAGTATGATTTAAGTGCTTGGTGTGAAAAAGCTCAAACTCAGTATTTAAAACCCCATGGTTGGGGGTTGTCTTTAATATTAGAAATTGATTTCTATCCAAATTAACCCTTTTTGCAACATTAGGATAATGCAAGACTGGGGGAAAGAATCATAATGCTGTAATCTACACCTTGAAGTTTGCATGCAGCTCTTTGACGAAAGTTGACTTCCATTAGACAAAACTCCGATCTCTCTCTCTCCCTCTCTCTCTCTCTCTCTCTCTCTCTCTCTCTCTCTCTCTCTCTCTCTCTCTCTCTCTCTCTCTCTCTCTGCCTCTGTCTCTGTCTCTGTCTCTGTCTCTGTCTCTGTCTCTGTCTCTCTCTCTCTCTCTCTGTCTCTGTTTCTCTCTCTCTCTCTCCAGGAAGAACATTAATTACCAGAGTTGCCTGAAACCATAAAATACTTACAAACACAATGCCCCTCCCCATAGTCCGCACCCTGAAATGTCATACTGTAGGTTTAAACTCCAGCTGACAGGCTATAATGGTAGGCCTGAAGCCATCCTAGTGGATGGCACAATAAGTGCCGCAGTACTCGGGTGATATTCAACTTTCTGTGCCATGGTGCAATTTCTGAACAACATTCCATGTACTTATAAATAGGCCAATCAGGGATTTGACAATTACTACCTGGTTTAGGGGTCAGAGAACATGCATCTGGTACTGGACAGCAGTACCACAGGGTACAGAACCTAAAAAAACAGAAAAACAATTAATCAAAAATGGGGATGACATTTCAAAAATTTACATTTTCTCACAGGTCTCTTATGTATCAATGTTTAGTGAGGTTTTACTGAAAATTCAAGGGAAGCGGTAACCCATTTACAAAAAAGAAAGAATATCAAGGGGACCCCTTCTCCTTCATGAATGTAAAAAAAATATATATAAAGAGAAAGCAGTGGTCCAAGGAACCACCATAGTTGTGATTATGGCCAACAGGATTGAGTCCCAATTTGCAACATAACTAATGAATATTAATTAGGTATATTGCCGTGCGACCCACTCTAATTCTGCTTTTTAGGAACCCACCTTTTGATACATATATCGGTTCATAATAATATGTAATGACTGTAAAATACTTGTCACAATTTAATTTTTTGCAACCAGTAAACAGTACATATATTGCATTATTTTCTTTATGGTAGATCCAATTATTTTTCATGTTCTGTAAATACTCTCAATTTTGACGTTCTCCCAGCATCTATCAAAATGTATAACATTTATCAAAGATGATTCAGAGGTTTACTGGTGTGGGTGTTGGGTCTGGGTGTGGGTGCGAGTTCAGCCAGCCACCAGTTGGAGTCCCATGGTGAAGTGTTTTTGCCAAAGACCACTACCTCTGTCTCGTCCGTGTTGAGCTTGAGACATTTGTCCTTCATTCAATTAGGGACTTCAGTCATGCAGGCGGTGAACTTGTTTCTTGTGCTGGGGATTTTGTCAAAGAGGGAGAGTATGAGTTGCGTGCAATCTGCTTAGGAGAGGATGTTGATTTTGTGTGCATTGATGACGTTGTTCAGAAGAATCATGAAACCCTTAAAGAGGGTGGGGCTGAGTGATGAATCTTGAGACACAATATAGATGAGTTTGCTGCCTTCTGACAAATAAGGTGACAGGCGGACTGTTTGTGGTCTATCCGTTAAGAAGGAGCAGATCCAGCAGGGAGTGGGTCCACGTATGACATAAATATTACTTCCAAGTTAATAAATATATTAAGTTTAACATATTTCATTTAGGGCTGTGGTTACAACTATGGCTAAGGGTTGGTTAATTGATAACTATTATGAAATATAAATGTAATTGAAAAAAATACTTTCATTTAAAATGACCAATATAGTTTTAGGTTCAATGTAGTAGGGTCATAGTAATACTAAAATCCTTTCATCTATACATAACCATTTAGTGACATAGATGAAATTGTACTATAAGAATACTATTGATGACAAAATGTATTATCAATGTTTGTGAGTACCCACAAACATCCTATGTCTTCTCAACATTCCTGATGGCTGCCCCTTCCCTGTGATTACCTATGACACACCCTATTCTAATCTTACATCGACTGAAAATCCATTCACTCAGCCGGTTTCCACAATTGTGTGTTTTAAGTGCAAGTCACATACCCTGATTCAATAAATTGGCATCAGTCATTTGTCGTCACTGATGACACTTTTTGTACAGCGAAGTGCAACTTTGCTATGCCAAAATATTAAAGAATCAAACTTACATTTTTAAACCATAAGCTATTTTACTTTGGGGTATGCAAAATGCCAGATTCTTTGTTTTTGCTTCTGCAAGGCAGACAGTTCTGCAGAGTTGTGACTTTTTAACTGCAAAAGATGAGTTGTCAATACATTTTTAGGTCGAAGCCTGCGTTGCAGCGCATGTGCTGCTGCAGGCAAAGAGATATTGTGAGGAGGGGATTTTAGTATGGTGTGAAGCCACGCCCATTTTTTCCATTGGCAGGCCTCTCGAAACAGAGGCCTGCCATTGGAAAAAGCTCCTGTTTAGCAGATTTGTCTGCTCTGGATACCGTCTTTCGAGGACTCCATGACCTGCCTTACGGTAGCACGACAATATGAGGCAGGTCAGGGTGTCCTGGAGGGACTTGCTTGTTTTAGGTGAGATTTTACGGGAGGTTGGGCTTGTTTTCTTGTCTGGCTCGGCAGTGTTACAATGCGCATGCTGTCAGCTTACTTGGGTCGTCAGGGACCAGTGGGAAGGAGCGCGGCCATCCTGGAACATCAATGTCAGAGAGGGAAGACCGCGGCGGGGACCTGTCTGCTATCCGCTTCCGGGGACTGAGCAACTGCTGGAGACAGAGAACCATGGCACACCGGCACCAGCCATAGTAAGGGCTTGGATGTTTACCCCCCCCCCCCCCCCGAGAAATAAATGTATTAGGTGCTCGAAATACACCGGGTAGTTGTATAAAAGATAAAGAGATGCTCAGTGAATTTGAACTGCTTATTGTACATAAACGCGTTTGCCAAACAACTTTAGAGAGCACAATATAGGAACATTGAATCACACCTTTTAGTCAATAAAATCCTTTCAAAACAAAAATGAAAACCTTTGAGGCCGATAGCGTTGTGCCAGGCCGTACTATCTGCCAGTGGGTTGCGTACATGGAAGGGAATAGGAGAGTGGCTCATTTAAGACCAGTAACATGTGACCAGTGGTAAGCTACATTTAAAAATGTTACATCGAATTGACTAAAATACAGGTAACCTGAGGTTTGCTACAAAGAAGAGAAGGGACTTAACAGAATCATACTGCTTGCATTAAAGAGACGCCAAGCACGAAACCAAGAGGTTATGTGAACTCAATGCTGTCACTGTTCAGTCTATCCGTCATACTGTAAACGTATAACCCCTTCCTGCTTGGAACAACTCTCTTATTTCCATGTCTTAAAATGAATCTTCCTATCAAATGTCTTTTCTGTTGCTGTTTACTCTCCAGCCAGCTCTGCTGCTTACATACCTATTGCAAAACTTAAATTATGCTACCTACCCACTCCTATAACCTCGCATTGCCTTCCTGCATCCAATTCTTCTACTAATTTAAAAATGTCCTTTTCTCTCTCGCAGAACACTAATCATTCACTCGCTATGTCCTACTTAACTAGCATAAATTGAACAAATCCACCAACACCTTGACTAATGCAACTAGTAGATCACATTAAGAACTCACGAATACCAAACTATTAACTTCAAACACACATGAAAGCATTAAACTAAAACAATCCGCTCGCTGCTAATTTCTGGAATCCCTACTCACTGAGCAAATTTCGTCAACACCACATCAGGGCTTGTTTAATATAGCGCTTGCTACAGTTTTGTCATTTCATAGCACCGCACACATAATGCATTAATATTACAGGGCACAATGTCACTTCATATATCGATTTCAGATGGATTTAAGGTGAGTGAGGCCCGTCGGAATAAAACACATTCTGCTCCGATTCTTCGGGTATGGGGGGTATTAAAGTAAAAGCACATTGGATCGGACTCCGATCCCTTGAATCTTATGTTGTAACACTATAAACCTTCTTTCATACGGGGTCATATTTTGAAGCTTCTGTGCGAGTGCGCCAAGAGGCCCTCTCCGTTGTGAGAGGCTCTAGAAATAAAGGATAACAATACATAGTTGGTTGGTAAATTTGACTCAAATTGTCTGATGGTACAGCCCCTCACGAGTACAAATCGATAACATCTGGAGATGGCGCAATAAGGCCCCCTGAAGCTGCATGTGTGGCAGATAGTGCTTTCTAACATTGCTTACACATTCCTGATGATTCTGCAGTATTCAGGACCAACACACTCCCTGTGCGCACACAGATCCAACACACTCCCTGTGCGCACACAGACCCAACACACTCACTGCCAGCACACAGACCCAACACACTCACTGCCAGCACACAGACCCAACACAGTCACTGCTTGCACACAGACCCAACACACTCACTGCTCGCACACAGACCCAACAGAGTCACTGCTTGCACACAGACCCAACACACCCACTGCTTGCACACAGACCCAACACACTCACTGCCCGCACACAGACCCAACACACTCACTTCCACCCCCCCCCCCCGAACTTGCGACATACAGCGCTTAGAGTGATCTGGCGAGGTATAGAACACCCACCTCTCTCTCCTGAGCAGGGACGGAGGCAATCGGAGCCCCGGAAATGGCTCGCCCCTTTACCCCTGGTCGGGGGCCAAGACCCGCTCTCCTTGTGGTGCGAACACCCATTGATTCTACTCTGCCATGTATTTTATGTCAAGTCATGGGACCCCTGGCGAAGGGAAGCCCGTGGAATATGCAGATCAGTGCACGGAGAGGTATGCTTCCGTTGAGCACACGGCCAGAACCCGCACCCTTGCCCCCCCCTCCACCTCAAGGCACTTCTTAGTCGGGGTCAGCGAAACAACAACCGCCAATATGAATTTCATTTATCCGCATGCGTCATCTCCGCTCGTGGCTTCGGGGTGGAAGTAGGAAAATTACACTTGCGTACCCCCACTTCCCCCTCTAATCTGCAGCTGTAGATACCAGCCCTAGATCCAGTGTACGAGTTCAGGCAAATGTCTGTCCCCACCCCAAGAAGACCTCTGCATTGGTGGGGTGATCTTCTAAGCGTCTTGTTGTTTAATTTGTGAAAACAGCAACTGCGCCTTCCCCTTCTACAGCCTCTCCACCCCTACAAGAAATACAAGCATTGGCATAGCCAATAGGTCTCGCCTTTGGGGCCTTATAAGTGTTTAGTTATCCACCACAATATCCTTGGTGCAACAACATCAACTGTTGCATGGCTAAACACTTATAAGTTCCCAAAGGCGATACCTATTGGCTATACCAATGCTTGTTTAATACTGACTTGAGTATAGATTGAGTCTTGACTAGGGGAAAAGCAATCTGGAGTATGATTCTTAATTTGGCCAATTTCCAGCCTCCTTTTGTTTTATTATTATGATTTGGAACTATCTAAGGTCCCTTTGCTTCAATGGATGTTGAATGTTCATCTTTAAAAAAAAGCCAGGTTGCGCCTGATTTTTGAACTAGCAATCCTCCAGTGTTTCATCAAGTGGCTCTAGGACACATGATAGTATTTTTTACATCTGTTCCCTCTAAACGTGGTTATATTTGAGCGCATGTAGTTTTCTATTATTGCATAATATAAAACTATGACTCACAATAAGACAATATGAGTATGACATTAGTTCTCAGTAGTAAACCATGAATTCTATTAGGACTCTGCTGCATTTGCTTCAGCGTTCTATGGAGCAACAAAGCAATTTCTAATGCTATTTTCAAATGTGTTTAGAAGTCCATGAGAGATTCAGAAATCAGGTGTGCTAACGCCACATGAGATTGGAAATATGTGTTGGCCTTCGAAATATTTGCTCTGCTAGGGAACAATTGCCAAGCAAGAGCCTTTTTACGCCTAGATTACAAATGTGTGCACATCTGGATACTAACATACTATACGCCCCCAACTGTGAAGATCATGCTCTATTATTTTCTGCTAAAATTGTGTTCAAAGTGTTACCAACTTAAAGACTGCTACAAACAGTTTTTGTCTGTACTTTCTTCAACACTAAGAGCTTCATTTAATACACATCACTTTAGTTTAATAAATTATGTGTCCATTTATCTTGTACAGCACACAGACATCTAACTTTACACCTATGTCCTAGGACTTCACAATAAATACAATCTGTTGAAAGGCGCATTTAGGAAGACTAGATTATTAAAGCCTTGGTCTCTAGATTACTAAAGCCTTGGGCACATAGAAATAGAAATATGATTTCCTGACTCAGTGGCAGTCCCCTGACCGCCCTATTACAAGTAGGGCGGTCGGACCGCCGTGGGACCCTGAATGCCAGGAAGTCCATACCATGCAGGGACTGAGCTGAATGCACACAGGGGGTCACAACCTGTGCCGCCCTGCATGAACCCCATGGGGCAGAGGCACAAGGTGTTTCCTCACCGCCACACTATTCATGGCAGTCGCACCACCATGAAAAGTGTGGCTGTGGCGGTTGTGGTGGTCTCAGGGCGCCCGACCAGCCTAGTCATAATAGGGTGCTCAGAAGACCGCCCCCCCCCCTGTAAGTCTGGCACTCTCGTAATAAGCGCCAAAGGCATAATATATTACAGTTTATTCTTGAAACATTCACAACTCTTGTTCTACTTATTGAATTCTTTTCATTTTTGTTGTGCTTTCTTAATTAAATAAAGCTATATTTCTCTAACCTGGTGTGGAATCTTTTTGTGAGTTGCTGTCACTCTTTTACTGTTTGCACTGACTGCTCTGTGCCAAGCTACGAGAGGGTGAACACAGGTTTATTCAGGGTGTGTTTGTGACTTACCCTGACTAGGATTGTGGTTACTGCTTGACCAGGCTTCCACCCCAGTCAACCAGGAACCAAGTTTCTTACAGTGACACCATCCCAGTCAGAATCGCCAGTTAAGGTCCGAAACCATGGCACCATGTGGGACACTGATCTCAGCTTAAATTCCCAAATAAGAAAAGTAGTCACATCCTCTTTCCAGGAACAAACAGTTCTGAAAAAGAAGTCTTACTGTTATCACCTCTGAACACTGTCCTGCTCTAGCTGGTGCACTGGTTAGCTTCCACTAGACAACTGCAGCTCTGTCAACAATGAATGTCCATCCTTTCAAATCAACAGATTCCAGAAAAGAGAAAATACTGTTCAAAGCCTCATTTTCAGACTGGGCAACTTCGAAGATGTAAACCAGCATTCCAGAAACCCCCAATTGATTCCAATGAAAGCCAGTCAACTTCAAGATATACTTCCTCTGCTTTAAATGTCTACAATGCTCAGCAGCAGCATACCTAAGAGACCAAATCAAGACCTGCACCCCTTCTAAATCCTTCTGCTTTAACAAACTCAACCTCTTCACTGTCCTTCAAACTAGACCAGAAGGGATTTCTCTGTTTCTTGGCTGCCGACCAGACGCTGGGTTTCCTGTGCTGCCGTGTTTTCTGAACCTTCCTTTTGCCTCCCTTCACCAGCTGCTCGCGGTACCCGCTGCGCGGGTCCCGCTTCGCCGGAGGTCACCTCTACACAGCGCCACTTGTGAAAATCCTTCTTTGGGTGTTGGGACCTGCAGGGCTGCGAGCGTGTTGTGGGCGCAGGACTTCAAGTCCCAGGAGCGCCCACAACTCCCAATCCTCAACAGCTGGGACGCTCTCCCTGCAGGCTCCTCCCCTGGCTTGTGAACGCGGTAATAACCCGCCTCCTTACCTGCATCGGCGGATTTCTCTGTTTCTTGGCTGCCGACCAGACGCTGGGTTTCCTGTGCTGCCGTGTTTTCTGAACCTTCCTTTTGCCTCCCTTCACCAGCTGCTTGCGGTATCCGCTGCGCGGGTCCCGCTTCGCCGGAGGTCACCTCTACACAGCGCCACTTGTGAAAATCCTTCTTTGGGTGTTGGGACCTGCAGGGCTGCGAGCGTGTTGTGGGCGCAGGACTTCAAGTCCCAGGAGCGCCCACAACTCCCAATCCTCAACAGCTGGGACGCTCTCCCTGCAGGCTCCTCCCCTGGCTTGTGAACGCGGTAATAACCCGCCTCCTTACCTGCATCGGCGGATTTCTCTGTTTCTTGGCTGCCGACCAGATGCTGGGTTTCCTGTGCTGCCGTGTTTTCTGAACCTTCCTTTTGCCTCCCTTCACCAGCTGCTCGCGGTACCCGCTGCGCGGGTCCCGCTTCGCCGGAGGTCACCTCTACACAGCGCCACTTGTGAAAATCCTTCTTTGGGTGTTGGGACCTGCAGGGCTGCGAGCGTGTTGTGGGCGCAGGACTTCAAGTCCCAGGAGCGCCCACAACTCCCAATCCTCAACAGCTGGGACGCTCTCCCTGCAGGCTCCTCCCCTGGCTTGTGAACGCGGTAATAACCCGCCTCCTTACCTCCATCGGCGGATTTCTCTGTTTCTTGGCTGCCGACCAGACGCTGGGTTTCCTGTGCTGCCGTGTTTTCTGAACCTTCCTTTTGCCTCCCTTCACCAGCTGCTCGCGGTACCCGCTGCGCGGGTCCCGCTTCGCCGGAGGTCACCTCTACACAGCGCCACTTGTGAAAATCCTTCTTTGGGTGTTGGGACCTGCAGGGCTGCGAGCGTGTTGTGGGCGCAGGACTTCAAGTCCCAGGAGCGCCCACAACTCCCAATCCTCAACAGCTGGGACGCTCTCCCTGCAGGCTCCTCCCCTTTTTCTTTTCAGTTAGTACATCTTTAACTTGAGTGTCCCGCTGCGCGGGAGCGCGCCGGGAGAAGCCCGGGACAAGGGCGGGACAGTCTTTGACAGTCCTGGACTGGACTGGGCCACCCCCTTTACGCCCGAAAACAAGTAAGAAAGTATTCTATTACAACCTATTTCTTTGTGTGTTTGCTAAGCGGAGCTACTCACCCACTGTCTATGGTTTGCATACTGTTACATTCGAGCCCTGGCTAAGACATCTCTGCTACAAGCTATTTTGTTAATCGAGATTTCAGCTGCCTCCACAGGATTGTGAAGTGTGGGCTTACGTGTATTATTTTCTCTTACACGGGGGAAACATACAGCGAAGCTTTTCGGCATGCCAAAAAACATGTCCACAAAACAGCCTCCACCTAATACAAAGACTATAGACAATTATATGGTCCAAGTGGTCACTAAAATCAACGATAAAAGGAGACAGTCATTGGGTCTAAGCCAGACTTCTAATTTACAGCCATTAAGTCCGACCCAAAGCCCCCACCAGTCATTATCTATAGCACCTGATGTCTCTACTGACTTAATAGACATCACGACTCATTCTAATCAAATTCTAGATGACCAAAACAGCCTTATACTGGACTATCAAGCAGATGTAGAGCCACCAGAATTAGAAATTAATTCCGACCCCGAGCCCGAGATCTTGGCTTATAAATCTGATGAACTTTCATCTCCTGAACATGTAACCCGACCTGATAGAAAACAAAGAAAAGTTCAGCAAAAGCGGGCAGGTTTACGATCAGGAAACAGGAGAAGAAATGCAACACCTATAGGGAAAAATAAGGCAAAACCTACTGAAGATGGAGATAATGATGTCCTCGATAAGAGCTATCAGGATAAAAGCCAAAATGAGGTTGATCTGCTCCAGAAGATAGCAGACATCATTGACTCAAAAATTAAAACCATCGTTAAGCCTTTAGTTGCCAAGATCGACAAACTAAATGCAGAAATAAAAAGAATGAGTGGTCTCCAGTCTAACACTGTAGAAGGGGTTGATAAGCTAACTACTCTGGTGACACAATTGGGGAAGTCATCTGAGACTAAGGCGAGGAACTCTATAGAAAAAGATAGTGGCCCGACACTCTCTGTATGTCCAGCCCAAAATGTGATAAACTCTATAAGTCAGCCCCTGACTAATAACGGCGTACCATTGAAAATAAGTATACCGCCAGTAATATGTCAGGAAACAGACCCCCTCCAATTTATTGAAGAAGCTTCCCCCGTGGTATTGGTGTTGGCTAACGTTCCCCCGTCAACGGATACACAAACGGAATCGCCAGCATCTTTGTCTAGCAAGGCACTGCATTGGTTAACAAGCAACATGCAAATGGGACCAGGAGGTAAACATCAGCTAGCATGTGAGATTAAGTCTGTGAAAAGGGTTGCTTGGATTGGAAATCGACCGAAAAGGTTTAAAGGAGACTGTGTTATAGTGACATTCTGCCACGCAGCGGTTTTACCCAACATCCTGAACCATATCCTTCCCCCACAAAGAAGAGCTGGGTCTGTTGTTCCCCTGACCTTACAATTCTTTTATGGGGAACAACAGAATGTAACATTTCCAAAGACTCCGGGACCTTTGTGGGACACTGTGAGGAACAACAGAGGATTAAGGGCTCCTCTTAATGAATGGGGTATGGTTTTAGGAAACAGATATGAAGCTCTATCAGGGTTAAATGACTGCGATTGACTGGGTAGAAGTAATCTTGACCTTCTTACTCTTACTGGTGAACAAGCAGGGGGGGAACTTGAAGCTCAGTCTATTGCTGTAATAAGCGACCCATCGATACATGTAAGCAACATGCAGGGTGATCCAGGCGATATAAATAATGATTACCATCCTATTGGTCGACCTAATCATGCAGATGAAAATGATTTAAATGTAAACTTATCCCCAAAAATTGGTGAAAGTATAAATAACACAGGAGTTAATGAATCTACCAAGCAACAAAGGGATAGTCAATCTCGTGTCACTGAACCAACCAATGACAATGCTTTTGATAAATATATTTTAATGTCTTGGAATGTTGCAGGTTTGAAAAGTAAAATACCATCACAGGACTGGCAAACCTTCCTGGATTCAAAGGACATAATCCTTTTTCAGGAAACTTGGCAGCTTGAACCAGACCCGGTCCAAGGTTATTTACATTTTTATGTCCCAGCTACGCCAAGTTTAAGGGGAAGGCCTAAAGGCGGCCTGGTGACATGGGTAAAACAGAACAGTGACCATTCAGCTGTTCAATTGGTCACTAATAGTCCTGATATATTGCTGGTTAAGTTACAGCGACCATTTTGTAAGGATCTTTATATTTTCAATATTTATTCAAGGGGTATATCAGGTGGTAAATCCACTGAGGCGGTTGATCAGTTGGATTCCCTTTTAAAACAATATTGCCTAAATGCCAATGTTATTGTTGGCGGTGATTTCAAATGTTGTTTTGAACCATTGGACAACCATGATGTAGATCTCATGATAGAAGAGGACTATATTTGGGATATCCCTCAGCTTTCCTTACCACCCATCAAAAAATGGTCTGAGGCTGCACTACAATTAAAAGTTTTGTGTGTCGAGTACGGGTTGCGGGCCACTAACGGAAGAACGGGCTCGGATAAACAGGGTGCCCCGACCTTCTCTAGTGGCTCATCAAAAAGTCGTATCGACTATATTTTGATTAATAAAGAGAATTGGGTCAGTGTCGTTGACATGTGGATTGAGCCAAGGGTGGAAAGTGACCATGACCCATTAATTTTGACATTCAAACTGTTTGACCTACTGAAAAATGACGAACAGAGGGGGAGTGTTCAAATAAATCTCTCAAATGACTACAGCCGCATTAGATGGTTAACTTGTGCAGCCAACGAGGAAAGTATAATTGCTATGAGGGATTTAACAAACCAGGCCATCAGAGATGTTAGGAGTATAACCATTATGGATTCTCCGATATCTGAAATTAGTAGGATCCACGACGAATTTTTTAATAGGTTAAAATCTTTCTTTGTTAAAATAGTTACTAAGAAACAGCGTAGGCCAGTAAGAAAGGAAGATCAGTGGTACGATAAAAACTGCAGGGGTGCCTATAAGGCATTGTCCGAAGCTGTAAAAATGAAAGATAAAAATAAGATAAGGGATGCCCGTTCTACGTATAAAAAAGTTCAAAATAGTGCAAAAAGGGAATGGGAGGAAGGTTACTGGAGGGATCTCCTCAAAGCTAGTGAGGAAAGATCTATGACACCCTTTTGGAACATTGTAAAATGGGGAAGGGGGGCCATAAGAGGAGAACCCATGAACCATGTGTCACCAGAAGCATGGGTATCCTACTATGAAAACCAGTTTGCTTCCGAGGAGGGGGATAAAGAGGGGAGTGTGGCTCTAGTAGATACTCCGATGATGAACAACTTATTCTTCACCAAAGCAGATGTATTAAAAACCCTAAATAACATACCCAAAGCTAGAGCCCCGGGCCTAGATTCTGTCCCTACAGACTTATTTATGTACGATAAAGATGTATGGGCTACCTATATACAGTTGTTAGCCAATGGTATTGCGAACGGCTCGCCTATCCCTGAGACATGGAAGGGAGCCGAGATTATCCCCATCTATAAAAAGGGGGCATGCTCGGACCCAGGCAATTATAGGCCTATTAGCCTGATCGCTTGTATACAGAAAGTACTGGCAAGACTTTTATTACAGCGAATTCATGGGTGGATAGATGAACATGATATATTGTCACCCCTGCAGGCAGGCTTTCGTAGCCATACTAGTACTATTGACCAGGTTTTTAGATTTGTTTTAATATACTGGCGCATAGTTTTACTTGGGGGGGGATGCTTTTTGCAGCTTTTGTCGACTTAAAATCGGCTTTTGATTTAGTTCCCCGCCACAAGTTGTGGAATATTCTGCAATAACAGGGTATTCCAAATGAAATTTTGTCCCTATTAATCAGAATGCACGAAAATAACTTTGCACAGGTTCGGTGGAACCAACAGGGCAGCGTCACTGATAAATTCCCTATTGAGAAAGGAGTACGACAAGGATGCGTCCTAGCTCCAACGCTCTTTTCGCTATACATCGACAGGGTGACCAGGTACTTCGAACATCAACCTACAGATGCCCCAAAGTTGGCAGGAAGACTGATCCCCCTGCTGATGTTTGCGGATGATACCCTGCTGGTATCTAAGACACAACAGGGACTTCAGAGGGCCATTGGAGCTTTTGAATCATTTTGCGCAGACCATGGCCTTGTAATCAATACAAGTAAAATAAAATGTATGGTTTTGCACAAACGGAGACACATCAGAGGGAAGGTTGTCATGGACGGTGTCCAGCTAGAACAGACCCAGGTCTTTAAGTACCTTGGAATTAATTTGTCCTATAATTTAGACTGGAAACAACACACAAATGAGCTAGCCACAAGACATGCTCAATTAACAGGAGCCCTTACGAAGGAACTATTCTCATCACATACTAAACCAATTAGACCGGTTTTAAAAATCTATAACGCAAAGGTAGGAGCGGCTGTTCTATACGGAGCCGAAATCTGGGGGCTCAGTAATCTCACAAAGTTGACGGTAGCTCAGAATAAATTACTCCGTAATATCACTGGTTTACCGATCTCAACCCCCTTGATACCTTTAAACTATGACCTGGGATTCTATAGTTTTGAGGATATGGCTAGGTATAGACCAGTTGCCTACTGGAGAAGGTTATGGGTAACCCCAGAACTTTCCCAGTACGCCCAAGGCTTCTTAGATGTTAGATCCCTGGATAAAAATTGCAAAATAGTCTGGATGAGAGATGTAAAAACTATATATAGGGCGATGGGATTATCCCAATTGTGGGATGATCCTGTAAGTAATGTATTCCCACCTAAAAAGATACTTCGAGAACTATATTGGAGCATGGTTGAGACCAAGTGTTTTGGAAATCGTATTGATCGATCTTTTACCTATGATTTCCTAGAACTCAAGCATGCACCGGCCCTTGAAACTTATTGGGACTGGATTACAGTACCAGGGGACCGGAAGAGGTATCATCAACTGAGGGTGGGGACTCTACCTTTAAACGCCCTAACTGAGAAATGGTACAAGAGTCAAACCTCAAAGTGCCCCTTTTGCTCTGACCAGAAGGAAAATATAGGTCATGTGTTGTTTGCCTGCCCAGAATATAGTGTTCCTAGACGATCATGGCTAAAACCGATTTGCGTCCAGTTAGGCTTAAGAACTGCAAATGAGGCTGTTAGGATTTTAAGAACAGATACAACTCAGCCTGTTATTATAGCCATGTCAAAATTTCTCCACTGGATGTGGATAATTCGGGCACGCAAAATGAGTATGGAGTAATCATAGGACAGTCATTGTCTGTTGCTATCTAATTTTGCATACTGTATTAATAAGCGATTGACTACTTACATTGTATCAGTAACTGTTATTTTTGTAGTTTTGTATTGATGAATTACCTTTTATTACCTGTTTTCATAACTGTTTTATAATAGCTTTTTTTTTTTATCTAAGAATATGTAAAAATGTAAATAGGATGAGCTAGGGTAATATTTATTTCTTTTCTGTTTAAATCAGAATCAATTCACTGTGGATCTTATACTTCTCTGGGGTGGGGGGTGGGGTAACAAGAAACAACAATTTTTTAATTGTAAATGTCTTTTATGATTGAAAAAATATCGAATAAAGACTATTTTGAATTTGAATTTGACCAGAAGAGATAGATGTTTCTCAGTGGCTGGTCCCTTTTTATGGAGCAACCTACCACTGCTCATCCCCTACTCAAGCAGGGTTATTTGTTTAAATATCGACTACAGAAACATTGTGCTGCCAAAATATCAAAGAAGATAATGTCATATAGTGAAGTATAGATTAACTATTCTTAACCTCACACCTGCGTTCCTTGAAGATATCTACATTAGAAAGGTAGCTATGTAGAGGTAAGTAAGGAACATTTAATTACTTTTAAATACTTCCCTTCACGATGTTTTGGTCCTCGATATTTTGCCTAGGATATTCTGCTAGCTTGATATTCTGGAGTTAATGTTAAGGTAGAACACCCTCCTGGAGACTCCAGGAATTGGGACAAAGCTGTAAATCTACATATTCGAAATCAATGGACTTTTGGCTTCTCTCTCTCACAAAATGTTGCATAGCAAGTGCCTTGAAGCAATCCAGCTCTCTCAAGCACATGGAAGCAGTCCAGGGCCATATTATGGAAAGTGCCCCAGGGGGGTGCAATAGGCAAGTGATTCCGGGGCACTTTGGTGTTACAGAAAGGGTTGCAGACGCTTGTGCTGGCCTTTCTGTAAAATAGATAGCGCTGGTGCACATATAGTGCCAACGCTATCACCAGAGGGGCGCTATTTGCATGGGGGTGTTGTCCAATGCAAATGAGGGAATCCTGTGGTCTCTGCACCTGCGCTATATCATAAACGTAGACGCAGAGGCAAAGAAGCTATCCAGAGGTGGACTGTGTTAGAAATGGGGTTTCTAGTTGGCAAGGGTATGCACCTAAGCCAGGCAGAATCCACCACTCTAGTCAGAGTAAGGGAGTTACACACTCTAGATAACCCTTCTCACCCCCTTGGTAGCTTGGCAGAGCAGTCAGGCTTATCTTGGAGGCAATGTGTAAACCGACGCTGTCATCGCACCCCACCTGCGGGACATCATCAACACCTCCTTCGACACCGCTACCTTCCCGGAGAGCTGGAAGCACGCCGAACTCAGCGCTCTACTAAAGAAACCATCAGCTGACTCCACCGACCTCAAGAACTACCGCCCCATCTCGCTGCTCCCGTTCCCTGCTAAAGTCGTCGAGAAGACCGTCAACAAGCAGCTGGCCGCCTTCCTCGAGACGAACGGATCCCTCGACCTCTCGCAGTCCGGCTTCCGGGCCAACCACAGCACCGAGACCGCCCTGATCGCAGCCACCAATGACATCCGAGCACTGCTTGACAACGGAGAAACAGCAGCCCTCATCCTCCTAGACCTCTCCGCGGCCTTCGACACTGTCTGCCACCGTACACTAGTGCAGCGACTCAGCAACGTCGGAATCCAGGAGAAGGCACTGGAGTGAATCATCTCCTTCCTCGCCGGAAGGACACAGAGAGTCCGCCTCCCCCCTTCAGATCTGAAGCCACCGAAGTCATCTGCGGCGTTCCTCAAGGCTCCTCGCTCAGTCCAACCCTCTTCAACGTCTACATGAGCCCCCTCGCAGACATCGCACGCCAGCACAACCTCAACATCATCTCCTACGCCGACGACACCCAGCTGATTCTCTCCCTCACCAACGACCCCGCCACCGCCAGAGCCAACCTTCACGAAGGGATGAAAGAGGTATTCGAATGGATGAAGAACAGCCGCCTGAAACTGAACTCGGACAAGACAGAAGTCCTCATCCTGGGATCCTTACCCTCCGCCTGGGACGACTCCTGGTGGCCCCCCGCCCTAGGCAGCGCACCCAAACCAACAGACCACGCACGCAACCTAGGCTTCATCCTGGACTCCTCCCTCTCCATGACCAGACAAGTCAACGCCGTCTCCTCGTCGTGCTTCAACATCCTGCGCATGCTACGTAAGATCTTCCGGTGGATCCCCACCGAAACCAGGAAGATGGTCACCCAGGCCCTCGTCACCAGCCGTCTGGACTACGGCAACTCCCTCTACGCCGGAACCACCGCCAAGCTCCAGAAGAAACTCCAGCGGATCCAGAACGCCTCAGCACGTCTCATCCTGGACATCCCCGTCGCAGCCACATCTCCGGACACCTGAGAGACCTGCACTGGCTCCCGGTCAACAAGAGAATCACCTTCCGACTCCTCACCCACGCACACAAAGCCCTACACAACCAAGGCCCAGAATACCTCAATAGCCGCCTCAACTTCTACGCTCCCAAACGCCAGCTTCGATCGACCGGCCACGCCCTCGCCGCCGTCCCCCACATCCGAAGAGCCACCACAGGGGGACGGTCCTTCTCCTACCTCGCCGCCAAGACATGGAACTCCCTCCCGACCCACCTCCGCCTGACCCAGGACCACCTCGCCTTCAGGAAGCAACTCAAGACCTGGCTGTTCGAGCAGTAGCGGACCCCCCTCCCCCAGCGCCTTGAGACCCTCTGGGTGAGTAGTGCGCTATATAAATGCTCTGATTGATTGATTGATTGATTGGTTTGCGCAACACACACACACCAGTGTCACATTAGGCACCCGACAAAAAGAGACTCCACACAAGGTTATGTAAAAATATGCTTTGTATTCGATCTAAAACACATAAACCCCAAACACATACATCAACAATCACTTTGCCAACTAGGCAATCGCCACAAACACAAATGGTGCACGCTGTAACTATCTGTCTCTTCGCATTGGGGCCATACCTCCGCCCGTCACTCTTGGAAAATAAGGATCCTGGGAGCATGGCTGCGGCTCACCAGCATAATGCGTAATGTAGGAGGTGAGGGGCTACTGCACTGTTGTGGGCAAGAACTTTAGGTGTGAGGTGGCTATGTGGTAATGGCTTGTTTATACCTCCATTCTATCTGTATGCGATAGAAGCCTTTTGCGACACCACAGCAGTGTCGACCCCATCCCATAGCTCTGCCATAGCATTATGTGCAAGATTTATAGATCTGTTTGAAGTAGAAGTGGCTTTATTGTTTCAGGGGTTATTCTTTTCAGTGCATTAATTATGTGTTTTTATTTCTTGCTTTCTGTTTATTTTATGATGCTTGGGAATCTTTATCTTGTATTATGAGTAGTCAAAAACTTACATGCTTTGAAAAAAGTCCTTAATTTACTATGTATTTTAAAGATTTATATGGTGCATAACCGTTTATTTCGGACCTGTGTTCTAGGTTTTTTAGTAGCCATTATATGGTAACCCCTATGATTTCGTGAAACATGCACAGCTCTAAGTTCCCCAGACTGACTAAAACACCATCGAGAGACACTCGGGTGTGCCACCAATACAGTTCTGGTGGTAGGCTCGCGCTTCTTGACTGGTTTATAGAACAAAGGAAATAAGGATTAGCAAAACCAATAGTTTTGTCTGAAAGTGTAGACGTTTTCTGAAAAATTCCTGACAAAAAGTTAATTTTACAGAAGTGTAACTGAAAGCATAATATAACAATGAATAACTGGATTGCTTACACAAGTCAAAGTAGATGTATGCTGTTTGGTTTCTATAATATGTAACTGGATGTATGTAGAGATTAAAAACTAGAAAGTATTTGTGAAAATTTGGCATCCGACATAAGGGACAGTTACCACTCGATTCACCTCGTTTTATGCTGAACAACAATACCGGAAGCAGTGCTCAGTGATAAACGTATATTGCCAGCTCCTAAATAGTAATAATCCAGAGATGGAGAGAATGGTCGAGTAAATGTTCCAAGCACATTTGAAGGAGATAGTGTGTGTGCCAACAATGTTTTAAAGCGTTTTTGAGTAAGTGTTTAATACAATATATTTACCAAGAACGATGCAAGAACAATTACATTGTCAAAACTTAAAAACATGAATGAGAAATAGAAAAGGAGCACATACATTTTGAAAAAATCACAAACATACGATTTTTAATCATCATACCAGAAATATGGCAAACAGTGCACCACCATATACTCTGAACAGTTTACTATTAGCCACTGCATAGTGTGCCTTCACCAATGGCATAGGGCACCACCACATGCAACACAGAACAGCACCCCACTACCCGCTGAGCATTCAATCATAACCTGCTTCAAAGTTCAACAACACCCTCAGAACCGCAGACCACCTGCTTCAAAGTCCACCATTACCCACCGAGTAAATGAACTCCAGCAAATGGCATAGTGTACTAAGATACCAAGCACAGTATACTACAACCACAAAATAGTGAATATTAGGCCCAATTTACAGACTGTCCATTTAGTTAGTGGATAGAATGTCACTGTACCCCAGGAAGACTTTCAAGTTAGCTAGAGTTGGAAGCCAGTGGAATTTGTAATATTGTTAACACAATGTAATCTTCTGTAGTTTTTTCCTTACTCTTTTTAGGTCTCGCCGAGCCAGCGCATGCGCTGTCTGCGAGACATTTACTGTGTGGGCTTTTAAAAGTCCCACCACATGCTTTTGGGTGGCATAGGGCGTGCGGTTATGCGCACAATGACAAGCAGAGGTACCATATGGCTTTCCTCTCTCGAATAGTGCACGCACACCACTCGCCAGCCCGCGTGTTTTTTTTAAATTTCCTTTTTGAGCTTGCGGGCACACAACTACTGCCTCTCCCCCTCCCCCACCACATGTCGCGGCTGCTCGCGCGTGGCAAATGCTTGTTGGACCTTGCCATCGACGTATTTAGAGGTTGGATGCATTGCAGGGCAGTATGGACATTGGTTTAATGTTGTTGCATATAGTGTGCATGGTTTAATGCGACAACACCCTTTCCTGCGTGTGCCTTTGCGTAGTAAAGTTGGCAGTCTTTTTTTGTGTTTACTAAACTTCAGCCCTCCGAACATGTTCCAGAGCAGCGTGTTGTAGAGGGGACCAGACGCCAGCCTTGTATGGAAGAAAGTGTAATTTGCATTGTGTTTATTTATGTGCATGGTCGTTCTGGTGACAATGCAAGACCAAATTCAAAGTTGAGACCTCCGCATGCTCACCTGTCTGAATACATATTTCCGTGTTGTGAGCATTTTGACGCTATGGGATAATTTCGCCTTTGTAGATGTCTGGAAGACCAGGCACTGTTATTCCCGGAATAAGCATTGTTTTGGCAAGCGCGAGCTAGCAGGCTGTGACCCACATCGTGATGAGAAAACAAGTTACGCCATTGCCGAGTTGGCCCATCGTTTTAGCACAGTGGCAGACGTTTTGTAAACATTTAAACATGATTCAGCCAAGAACCTGTTGGCGTTTCAGGTGCTAACTTTGCTGCATAATCAAAGCAGTCGAAAGGTCGTAAAGAATTAAATGTTTGCCGGAAAAATCTTTTGGGCGGTGGCGACTTTCCCAGGATCGCACAATATGTCTTTTAGAGGTGGAGGCGAGTCTCAGTCTCTGACTAGCTGGGTAAAACCATTTTATGTTTGTGCAGATTTCAGAATGCGTAAAATGTTGTAGATAATGTGTATTTTGCAACTTGCAAAAAATAAAATTGCGTATAAAGTGTTTCGGATACTACATCGAAGTGAGTGTGTCATTTTTTTATCTCCATATCATGCCATCATCACCCTGTGTGAAGACTTCCATAATAACTGGATTTTCTATTACCCCTTATAGCCAATAGGTCTCGCTTTTGGGACTTTATAAGTATTTAGTTTTGCATCACAATATCCTTGGTGCAACAAAATCAGCTGTTGCATGGCTAAACCTTGTACCTTATAAGTGTTTAGCCATGCAACAATTGATGTTGTTGCACCAAGGATATTGTGCTGCATAACTAAATACTTATAAGGTCCCAAACGCGAGACCTATTGGCAATGCCAATGCTTGTTTAGGAATGGATGTGGTCCATATGGCTTGAGTACCACTTGACAAACAACCCCTATAATTATGTGGTAGTATAGTAAAATCAGGGCCACTGGAATTGTGCAGTTTTGCAGCTGAAGAATTGATTTGTCACATTTGGCCATAATCCATAAAAAATATTGTTTGTAGTTCAAATTGGAAACTGATCAACATTTTCCAAAATAGCAGCAAATTGGGTTGCAGCGAAGTGGAAGGGCCAATGCAAAGGTTGATTGATCTCCTTTTTGTTGCCTATTACTGTATGTGGGAGTTTAACTAGAACTAATGAGATAAAATGTTTTCACAGACAGTGTTAGCATTTGTAACAAGCATTTGCAATGCAATAGGTCTCGCATTAGCGAGTGTTTGAGCTTTTAGCATTGTAAATGACAATGCCTTTTATTTATGTGTTTTGAAAGCCTGCGAGCGGTGCTTAAACACTCACTTCATTCTTATAGTCCTTGTTTATGAGAAGCAATGCTGGCAGTAAAAGAGGCACAGTTACCGCAAGCCTTGCTTCTCATAAGCAGGGACTATAAGTAGAAGGTGCGTGCTTGTGCACCGCTTGCAGGTTTTCAGAACGCCTCAATCAAAGGCATTGCTATTTACAATGCCAACAGCTCAAACTCTATCAAATGTGAGACCTCTTGTGTTGCAAATGCGTGTTCTAACCCTGTTCTAATCCCTGTTGAAAGATATGCATGTAAAAATGTTACATTTGCAACCCCAATGATGAGCTTATGGGACAGACAGCCTTTCAATAATGAAAAATGAAACATACAGTATTTCACTATCAGGACATGTCACACACACCAGTACATATCCTACCTTTCACATACACTGCACCCTCCCTATGGGGTGCCTTGGGCCTACCATATAGGTGCCCTATATGTAAGGAAAGAGTAGGTTTGGGACAGGGATACTCATATGGGTGGCACAACTAGTGCTGCAAGCCCAGTAGTAGCATTTGATTTATAGGGCCTGGCACACAACACATTTTACTAGGGGCTTACCAGTAAATCAAATATGCCAATCATGGATAACAAATCACTGTCATAATTTATACAGAGAGCATATGGACTTTAACACTGATCAGCTGTGGTAAAGTGCCCAAGATCCTATAGCCAACAAAAACAGGGTCAGAAAAATGGGAGGCAAAAGTAAAAGGTTTGGGGATAAAGCTGCCAAGGGCCATGTCTAACACACTGACAGTGCAGCCCCTGATAGCAGCTCTCTGGAGGGGATAAAGGGGGTTCTTATAGGTGGGTGCAGTCACTGACTGCATCTGCCTGCAAGGGAATCTCAAATCCCCCTTAAAAGTGCAAGTGTGTTGCCGCACGCACAGTGAAACACAGAGCAGCTGCTTCAAAGTCACTCCGTATTTTACTTGAATATGCCGCCCCAGGGTAGCACAACTTCACGGCTGCCCTGGGAGCAGCGTATTCAATATAATTTGGTTGCACTCTCTCCTTGTTTGTGCAGGGCGCACCTTTTGAAAGGTGCACCTGGCGCACCATATACTGTAATATGGCACAGGTATGCAGTGTGCACTTTACAAAACATGTGGAATGAAATATTAAAATGAGATGGAGGGTCTATTGGAAACTCTAAATAAAACCCTCTTACTATGAGTTTGGACAATGGCTATCCTGATCGGTTAACTTTAGTTTTGCTTTAAGCATTGGATTTACCCTGGGGCAAGTAGTCAAAGAGTTCATGACATGCTCTCGCCCCTCAGACACTTAAGAAGTAATTTGCAGTCTCCCGTATGGTAGACTGGGGCAAGGTTTAATAATATCAGTGATGAAGTGAAGGTTTCATCTAAGGAGGCAGGGAACCCCTCTGTTGCAAGTCAACTTTTTTATCCCACATTCCAACCTAGTGAAATAAGCTGTTCAGGAGGTGTGTACAGTCCAGGCATCTGAACGGCCAGTGTGCTGCTCCTCCCCTCAAACACCCCTCTTTACTAAAGGTTAAACCACTCACTCGGAAAGTAATGGACATTCCACGAAACTTGAAACATGGAGTTGCTGGCTTGACTAGAGGTAACACCGCCTATGGGAGCTTCAGAGAGCTAAGAGGGGATGCAGATACTAGACCCCATTGCATCAGTGTGCTTGGGATGTATGACGGTACGACGCGGGCCATTACCACGCGTACCGTTACAACGCGTGTTTTACAACGCAAGTCGTTACCACGACTTGCGCTGTAGGGTGCGGACTTAGGAATAGTTTAATTTACTATTCCAACACCAGTCCCCGTGGATAGTAGGGAAGGTGTTGGAATAGTAAATTAACTATTCCTTGTCCTTGAGCGCCCTCCAGCGCAAGTCGTGGTTACGGCTTGCGTTGTAAGAGACGCGTCGTAATGGTAGCGCGTGGTAACGTCCGTGTCGTAAAGGATGTTCCCCGTGTGCTTGTGTACTGCTGTCCTGTGAGACGTCAGTTGCTCGTGGACACTGATACCAAACATTTGTGTAATGTCCTATAAAATATCCGTATTTAAAGATGGCAAGTTAACATCAGCAGCAATATTATGAAACACAAGCTGTTTTGGGGAACACAAATATGTATGTGGAGGGGAGGAGGCAATGTTTGGAAGGAAGCAGGCAAAATAATCAAATATGGCCCCGGTAGTGAACTTTCATATAGGCCCACCACAGAAGGCCAAAAACGGGTCACCCGAATGCAAGCGATATAGAATACTTAACAGGTAAACATTTGATTTTGCCTGAGGTTTGGAAACTACTTGCACTGGGAGCTGCAAATTCTGCAAGTTTTAAAACCAGTCTTGTGACATAATTAAGTCGCCTCAAGGAAAAAATTTGCACACCATTGAAAGTTGAAGAGTTCAATCAGTGTGTTCGTAGCCTGGTTTGCTCATATTTGTTTATTCTCAGAGCTTTTGTGTACCGAAGATGACTAAATATTGTGGGTTGAAATGGTGCAGTTACACCCGAATGAGTCAGCAATAACAAGCCTTAGCTACTGCCTGTAAGAGCTATTCCTGAAACACCGGTGACTGAAGTTAGCATTAGTCGTGAAACTAGTACTTCAAAGAATGCCGCATGTGTATGATGCTGTGCGCAGGCTTCAAATGTTACTTTTACAAAAACTGATTTTTAGAAGTTCTTCTGAAAGTACTTTTATGTAGATATTGATCTCTTGGGTGGTAGGAGTTGGAATGATCTGTGCTTCTTCATGTGACGTCGCCAGAAAGTGGAAATCGTCCTTTTCAGACAATCCATCCATGGTCCTCAGAAGTGGATGAAAAGCATTCCCTCGTTCTTACCTGGTCTCTTCACCATTGTCTGCAAAGTAGATCTCCCCTGTAGACCAACCATGGACGTCAGTACACATTACTTCCAAATCATAACTCATTAAAATTGCCCTTTCCGTTGTCTAGATTTGAGACAAACCTGTAGAACCCGTAGAACCCCTGGAAAATCTGAAGCCAGACAGTCCAAGGTTAGTGCCAGGGTCAGTATCCTACATAAAGCTTTTAACTCAGATGAGGGCACGCCAGGACAAGCTGCTGCTAGCCAAGCAACCAAAGCTGATTGCAGGTGACACCATGCCTCCGATCTCACACGATTCCACTTCAGTTTGCCAACCACCCCAAAGGCCCGAGAGTGTAAAATGCTCGTAAACTAGCAATGGAGGTTAGTCTCGAAGGGTTCACCACAAGATCAGGGGCAAAATTATTAGTACATAAAGCGAACCCACCACATTTTTTTCCAGGATAAGGTAGGTGAATCCCATTTCCCCTCACGGTAGCAGAGATATTTAGACAAAATATTGAGTTCAAAATATCGGGAGACAGAAATATCGGAAAAAATATAGTGATTAAAAAAAACTGTGATGCAAAAATATTGTTGTCAAGAATATTGTTTTTTGGGTAAGTAATATAGTTTTTCAGGGTATTTGTTTTTAACATTGTTTTAAGTAATATAGTTGTAAGAAATTGTTTTTTTAAATATTTAAATGCGCTTTAATTAGTATATGAATTTTCTGTGTTACTATTGTTCGTATACTTGTTTAATTATTTTAAATCTAGTCTGGAACTTTAAGTCATTTAGAAATTGTGTTTAATTGTTAGTAGTAAATCATAGTGTTGTGGCAGGTTGTTGTGTTTGTAGGAGGATAGGGTAGGAAGTTAATGAAATGATTAAGGAATAAACAATTTATTAAGTGTTAATTATGTAATTGATAATTAATTATGCAAGTTGTTTAATACTTATTTATTTCAGTTCTATTTTATGTGTGGGTTGCTGGGTTTGTAGGTTTATTGGGTGGGAAATTAAGTAATAATTATTTAACAATTAATAATTGTTATGAATTTCTTAATTGTTTATTTATTATGAACATTGTTTAAAACTGGTTTATTTAGTTATATTATGTTGAAGGCTGCTGGGTTTGTATGGGTATAGAGAGGAGATGTTAAGTAAAAGTTATTGAACAACTAATTGGTTATTATTTAACTGATTATTAAGTATGTAAATTGTTTAACACTGCTTTATTTTAGTTATATTTTAGGTCCCCGCTGCTAGGTTAGTAGGCATATGAGGTGGGAAGTTATCTAAAAGTAAATTTGTTAAATTAAATTATTAATAATGTTGTCATTGTTCTAATGGTCAGTTTACGTTATTATGGGTTTTAGTATTTATATGTGCATTACACATGTATTTTTCAATATTTTTGGGATGTGGTGTTTGGGAGGAAACTACATTTATATTTGTTAATAGTGTATATTTATTACTAATTTATTAATTTGTAAATAATTATGCATATTGTCTTAATTTATAATTGTTTTACCATTTTTCATTTGTGTCATAGTGTTTGTGAAAGTGTGTGCTATGATAGGTATTTGAATTGTTTTTAATGTATTAATTGAAATTAAATCTATTACTAATGATTGTATCTCTTTTTTGGTTGTTAGCAAAGTTGAAATCAGTATATGCAATTAGATTTTTTCCTTTGCTGCTTTTTTTTAACACATCCTGAATTGAGCCATGGGGACAGGACCCACTGGAGGGTTAAAAATGCCTAAAAGAAACTTCATTCCCCAGCATGCAGTGTTGAAAGTAAATGTGACATCATAAGCACACCGGAGACTAATTGAAATAAAAGAAGCATTGCAGAGGGAGCAAAGTGGCGAAGAACTTTTTCCCCATGCCGGCCTCTGAAGAGATGCACAAAAGCATCGAAACGCATCAGGCCAAAGGATTGAATCACTGGAGGGGAAACAATGTGCTTGAAAAATAAAGACTTGTTACCTATCTTACAGCGGTGTGCGGCTTCAATCTCTGGGCAAATTTTTGGACATGTTTACACGGCCGCTCCGGCCATGGAAGCGACGCACCTCCTATTAAGTGAAGAAAGGACCGGCAAGGGGGGTAACGTCCCCTCTGCATCGGCGCTGAAGGCTCATGAATAAAGCACATTGTACCCCGTCTGGGGCCCACTGGACGGCTATTTTAACACATCCTGAATTGAGGCATGGGGACAGGAGCCACTGGAGGGTTACAAATGCCTAATAGAAACTTGTTTGCCCAGCATGCAGTGTTGAAAGTAAATGTGACATCACAAGCACACCGGAGGCTAATTGAAATAAAAGAAGCATTGCAGAGGGAGCGAAGTGGCGAAGAACTCTTTCCCCATGCCGGCCTCTGAAGAGATGCACAAAAGCATCGAAACGTGTCAAGCCAAAGGATTGAATCACTGGAGGGGAAACAATGCGCTTGAAAAAATAAAGGCTTGTTACCTACCTTACAGCGGTGTGCGGCTTCAATCTCTGGGCAACTTTTTGGACATATATATATATGTATATATATATATATATATATATATATATCAGCAACCAAAGAGATCCCATAGCCATGGGAGCGCGCTCCACAGTGTGTGCTCTGCCAAGGGGTCGGACCCTGACCCAGATAATTGTTTTGAACAAAGGAGGCGGCACAGTCAGAGATCGATTTAAGCCTTATTTATTTCAAGACTTCACCCCACCAACGCGTTTCGGCCACACACGGCCTTGTTCACGGTTGGCTAGTCCCTCTACAGTGTTTATATTTATACTAACCCATTTGTAGCCAATTATGAGGCATTATGGGTGATGTAGTTTTAGTGCAAATAATTTTAAAAAGAAAAGAAAGACTTTGCATCTTTTTTGCACTTAGATAATGATTATAGTTCAAAATCGAGGGTTTAGTACCCATTGTCTTTAATTAGATGTTCCATTTTGGAGTTTGGATTTTAGAGCACATTCGAGCAGTAAAAAATGCCAACATGCAATATGCGACTGCGAAGCACATGAGCACATGCCAAAATGGGGACTGGAGACAAATGCATTTCTTTGGAGTGAAAGTTCTTGACAAAATGGAAAGAGGAGGTGATGTGGTCAGAAGATTGCGACAAATGGAGTCTCGAATGATAATTAGACTCCGAACCAAACACCCGAGGGGGATGAACTTTGGAGAGGATCTGCACGTTCATCTGGAATAGAACCTCAGAACTAAGATGGGTACTATACCCAGAACAACTCCAAAATGGAACATCTAATTAAAGACAATGGGTACTAAACCCTCGATTTTGAACTATAATCATTATCTAAGTGCAAAAAAGATGCAAAGTCTTTCTTTTCTTTTTAAAATTATTTGCACTAAAACTACATCACCCATAATGCCTCATAATTGGCTACAAATGGGTTAGTATAAATATAAACACTGTAGAGGGACTAGCCAACCGTGAACAAGGCCGTGTGTGGCCGAAACGCGTTGGTGGGGTGAAGTCTTGAAATAAATAAGGCTTAAATCGATCTCTGACTGTGCCGCCTCCTTTGTTCAAAACAATATATATATATATATATATATATATATATATATATATATATATATACTAGCAGCCCGTCGCGACGTTGTCCTGGAGCAATCAGGCTTCTGGGCCCCCGCCCGCCCCGACGTTGTCTCAGACTTCAGGGCCCCCGCCCGCCCCGACGTTGTCCGTGGGTCCCCCGGAGCGCACCCGCCACTTTCAAGGCCCCCAATGAGCCACACACGGGCCGCTTCACCTACCTTAGCTGCTGCTCCTCCCCGCCTGTCCGCCGTTCCTCACTGCCTGCCCGCCGCTCCTCACCGCTCCTCCCCTCCTGTCCGCCGCTCCTCCCCGCTCTCATGTCCACCGCTCCTCCTCGCGCTCCTGTACGCCGCTCCTCCCCGCGCTCCTGATGTCAGCACGCACGTCTTTCCGGCGCTACTTCCAAGGGACTACTTTTTTTTAATCGTAAATATTTTAAAGAACGTATATTTTATTTTTTTATATAGCCTATGTCCATCTGCAGACCCTGACAATTACAACGATGTATCGGGTGTTTGGATTGGTGCTGTGGTTCCTGAGTTTACCTGCCTCAAAGGTTCAAAGTTCTCTCTTTATATTTTGTTTCACTTCACAGGACTACGTTGACCAGAAGTCCCGGTGTTGCCAAACTCCACCCACTCAGGGAGGACGACGCTAGCTGCTCAAACTAAGACACGTTTGACTAGCGTGAAGAGAACATGGTGTTGAACTGCGCACAGTCCATGAGGAAGGGGCGTTTGTGGCCCCGAAACGCGTCGGACCCAATTTTAACTTAGGGGAATCTGTGAACATTGCAGAGGAGCCAAATACAGACCGGAGGGTCGGATGAAGCGGTGAGCCCTCCCGAAGCGCTTGCGCAATTTGCTCTACTATTTTTAGGCGGCCAGCCTTGGTCGCGGAAGGAGCTCCACTCTGATGGCGGAACTTGTATCTTGTCCTAAGAGACTGAGGCGAAAACACACACACTCGCCTGTCAGCGCAACATCCATTTGAATAATAACGTGATGCCCGCAGCTTCCCTACCATCCTACTTAAGGATCTTAATGACAGTAATGAAAGTGCAGACACGCCAACCTACTCAAGGTTACTATTTTGTTTCACTTCACAGGACTACGTTGACCAGAAGTCCCGCTGTTGCCAAACTCCACCCACTCAGGGAGGACGACGCCAGCTGCTCAAACTAAGACACGTTTGACTAGCGTGAAGAGAACATGGTGTTGAACTGCGCACAGTCCATGAGGAAGGGGCGTTTGTGCCCCGAAACGCGTCGGACCCAATTTTAACTTAGGGGAATCTGTGAACATTGCAGAGGAGCCAAATACAGACCGGAGGGTCGGATGAAGCGGTGAGCCCTCCCGAAGCGCTTGCGCAATTTGCTCTACTATATATATATATATACGATCCATCACCATCAGCCGCCGCCGAGAGTGAAGAGGCCACAGCAGGAGAACAAGTGGGAACAGCTTTTATTCAACCGCAGCAGGTAAGGATACAGTACACACCCGCTGTCAAGGCGAATGCATTTCGGCTTAGGATTAGCCTTCTTCAGCGCCACGGGTGTAGGTGTGTCAGGCGGCGGCAAATTTATTTAACACAATGTCACGCCCCACCTGATTTGACCCTATATATATTCACTGAAAAAGCCATAGGTTTCTGGCCTTATATAGTTAGGAATTAGCATTTAAGAAACCTTTGAAATTCACTGAAAAAACGATAAGTTTTAGGGGTGTTATAGTTAGCTGGACATTTCACTCATAGAAAACCATTGAAATTGCTCCTATATAGTTAGTTGTACTAACTATATTTCGCGCACCTGCAATCCACTGCTGATGATGTCACATATTACATCATTCATGACATGGTCAGTGACATCACTGATGACATCTCAAATGACATCACTGATGACATCATCCAGTGAATGTGGTTTGCTTCGTTATTTAAATATGCATTATATATATAGCAATTTGCATTGAAGAATGAGTGGATATATAAAAATAAATATTTGGATGGAGGATTTAGTAGCAGTGTAATTGACTGTTTACTTGACCAATTTATAGTGTCTCACTAAATATAGTGGATAGTGACTAAACTGTTTGAATATCTGTATCACTTTGTCAGTTGTTGTGTAAACTGGTTCTCCAGTTGGTTACTAGCTATGTGAAAGTCTGTATTAGTTATTGATTAGTTAACTGAGTAATTGTATGGGAGAGTGAATGTGTGTGTGTTCGGTGGGGGGTGTGTGACTGCCCAAAGATGTGTGAATAGTTGATTCACTAGATATATGAAGTTAAAACCACATGTTCTAGCAGTTGTTTGGGTGAGTGAATATCTTTATGGGTGTGGTGATGAGCAAATATATTTCTCAAAGGTACATGTCCAACAAACTAGAAAAATAAAAGGCAGTGTATGTGTCAGTTGTTGTATATTAATAAGTATACAGAAGACTCAATGATTGTGTGAGTGACTGTATGGATAACTTTATACTTGTAATAATGATTTTATAATTCACTAAGTATGACTTACTATTTAAATGAATAGATGAAGTTGTGTTTGTATAAGTGTGTAGCTAAGTAAATATGTAAGTATGATCCATTGTTTGCATAAGTGAGTAGGATGACTTCATATGTGAATAGGATGTGTGCTGGTGTGTAATGTCGATTTAGGTGTATAAGTATTTTTGATAGTGTTCTATTGTTCATTGACAGCATGTATGAGTGAATCTACAGGTTGTAAAAGGGTGACACTACCAACCAGAATATAAGATCCTTAAGTATTGCCCGGCGGTGTCGCCTCTTGAACCCGCAAGATATTTAACAAATGAAGAGGCAGGCGCTGGAGACTGGAAGGCAGGAAACAAGGTTTTACTCTGTCCGGAGGAGAAACACATCAGTTGGACAGCAGGTATCGTTCTGAGGTGCTCTACCCGCATCTCCGAGGCCTGGCCTCTTATACACAAGTTTATCTCTTTATTGCATGTAACACATTCTCATCAATACTTTGATGTACGGAAAGACATCCTCGGAATCTCCCCTTCAGGCCCGTTCCCACACATAGTTACAGTTGAAGTCCCCACCCCGGTCACAGCAGGTGATGATTATCGCGCAGCTGGATATTCCGCCGATTCACGGAATGTGTGGGGTTCGATCGGATCTCGTAGGGTGGGGGCTTTGATCGACCCGAGGGCCCTTTAATGGGAGGAAACTTCCTACTGTACTGGGGGCAATAAACAGTATCCGCAGAGCCAGGTGGTGGCCTGGGAACAAGGAAGACAAACGGGCACACAGGAAAAGGGGGTTTGTATCAAAGGGCCTGGGACCATGAAAGGAATGAAGGGAGGTGTCGTGCTGGGAACAGGATGGGATTCCGAGGCAGAGCTGCGCTGAAGAGGGGTTTATGATCTGAGGCATGTGAGGGCGAGGGGGTTGTCGGCGTGCGGGGGGATGCCTGCGAGGCTAGGAGAGGGAGAGAGACGCGCTGGCTATCAGCAAGGGGCAGGGAAGCCATGGTGTTCAAAATGGCGGCTGTTTACGTGCACGAAAAGGGTTCGAGAAGAGCAAGAGGGCGCCGATAATGTTGACGGTTCCAGCCTAACTTTCAACAGTCCTCCCTTTTCAACATATCTAGCCAACTTGCTTACTCAATGTCAATTTTCATCAAATTCCTAACCTCGGCATCATACAATGCTCTCATGTGTTCGCTTCCAAAGTCCACAGTTTTGGGGAAAATACAACTTGCACATAAAGAACACAGAGGTGGCAGACATTGAATTCCTAAGCATAGACCACATATTACAACTGCAGGAATCAGGATAATGGTGAGCAGTCTCCAGCCCCAGTTCTTAACGGTGTCCCAGAACCAACCACCAAGCGACCATTCTTCTTGTTCTTGGTGGACTTCTGAAGAGAGTCTGTGAAGATGTTCAATGGCTTTGTACACTGAGGGTGAGTTGTCCGGTATGTATGTACAACAGCTGGACCCAATAATGCGGCATGCTCCTCCACGGTCCGCCAGAACCACATCTAGAACAAGGCGGTTCTGAAGAGCCACCAGACGGACCGCTTGGAGCTCGGCAGTGTTGTTAGCAAAGATACCAGCTGTGATGTTCATGGTTGTCTCAACTGCCTGAGTCAGATGTCGGATGGCACGGCTGTTTGCCATCGGGCCCCAGAGGGGGACGAGTCCTTTCATAGCATCGAGGAACTGCGCTCCTGTTGAGTCGGCTTGCTCAATGTCTTTGGCTCGTTTTTGTCTATGGTGATTCGCTGGGGCCACATAAGTCGGAGGAAGGATGAAGGAGATGAAACAAGTGCCCCCCCAGCCTTTGGGGAGCCAGGTGTAGGCCTTGGTGCCGCAGACGAAATACATGTTTGGGGATGACACAAAGGAAGGTGGATCCGTGGAATCCAAAGTTCTGGTAAAGCGGCAAGCGCTGCGGCCCACCAGCTGTGTCCCAAGTCCTTCTACACACATGTGGCCTGTGACGTTGATGACCGACAGGGCCACAGTCAGAGTGGCAGCCGTTCGTTTCCGCAGATAGGAGAAGGTGGGTCTGGTTGGATTGTTGAACACCTGCATTTCGATTCGTTCTTTAGCCGGGATGTCCATTTGGATTGAGTCGTTGGAGGTCTGCGGGCAGAAGTGTATCTTCGTTTTGTTTCGCCGGACCCCGTGGGAGAAATGCGTTACGGTTCTGCCGGAGGTGGCATTGTCCTTATAGCTTTCTTGCAGGAGGATCAGCCAAGCAAGGCAGGAGCCGTGAACAGAGAAGGGTGAAGGGATGAATGGTATTGAATGTCCAGTGGCATGGGGTAGCAACCCACAGATCCAGCAGTTGGTGGCATTGGTGGCAAGATTGTGTTGGTGAAGCAGCTGCACGAAAGAGTTATTCCAAAATTCCTTTCGCCTCTCTCTTAGTTGAGGAGAGAGCGAAATCAGATAATGTTCCTTCATGGTGGTAGGCTGAGCAGTGGTTAGGAATGTTTCGTGAGCAGGTGCAAGTTCTTCCATAATCCAGAGCGTGGTCATGAGGAGAAAGCAGAAGAGGATTGCGATGAAGAGTGCAATTGTCTTTGAACTATGGAGTCTGTCTGTTCTCGGATCTCTGCAGTGGGTATTTCCTGTTGTCTCCATCGTCTTCTTATTTGGCGCTTCCATCATCTTCTTATCTGGCGCTTCCATCATCTTCGTTTTCAAGGTGCTCGGTAGTGGGCAGAACCACAGACTTAGTTTAGCTTCTCTCCAGGTAACCCTTGGTAGTTTTGGGTCACCGTTCTGAGACCTTTTAACCTAGTCAGTGGCCTACTTAGCCGAAGCTCCCTCCTTTCGACGCAGGAAATACCCTTCTCGAGATGGCACAGTGGGATCAGAATGTTTTGAAAGTTCAAGTGTCTCTGTTTCGGGATAGCAGTTCAATGATGGTCGGTCTTTGTTCAGGAGCTCTTCTTGGGTACTGACGTTGTCTGTTGTGGCCAGGGCTGAGGAGACCTTTTTGCAGTGATGGGCGTGCAGCCAGTGCTTCTTCCCCTCCACTCGAAGAGCTGTCCGAGTGGTGATCAACACTTGCCAGGGGCCAGTCCACCGGGGTTCCAAACTCTTCGACCGCTGAAAATTCCGGATCAGCACGAAATCCCCAGGTTGGATGGCGTGACCCGGACCCCTGGAAGCATCGGGGATGGCCTGCTGCACCTGCTGATGAATGACAGACAGAGTTTCAGTCAATTTATACAGATAATCAGACATTAGGACGTCCGGGACGTCATGAATGGAGGTTGGTTTTGGGGCAGACCAGACACTCATGGGTCGACCGAAGACAACTTCATAAGGAGTTAAGTGATGTCGGGTGGGGGTGGAGCGCATCGATAGCAATGCCAGTGGGAGGGCGTCTGGCCATTTCAGACCCGTGGTAGCCACTATCTTGGCCAGTTTAAGCTTTAGTGTGGCATTGTGTCGCTCAACAAGTCCAGCAGATTGGGGGTGGAAGACTGCGTGAAATTTCTGTTTAATACCCAACCCCTTTAAGATGAGCTGGATAACTTCGGCTATGAAGTGGGGGCCATTATCACTCCATAAAATACGACAGAGGCCGTAACGGGGAAAAATTCCTTTAACAGTACCTTTGCAGTGGCCATAGCGGTGTTGTCACGGGTTGGATATGCTTCCACCCACTTGCTAAATGCGCACACCACAACAAGTACATATTTTAGGCCTTGGCACCTGTCTAGCTGGATGTAGTCCATCTGCAGGACTTCAAATGGGTGGTTTGGGACCCCAAATCCCCCCCCGGGGTACTACAGTTCCTTTCCCGGGGTTGTGTTGCAGGCATATTAAGCATTGTTGGACCAGGCGTTTGGCGGAATCTGGGATTTTATCATTGTGCCAAACTCTGGAGACAAGTTCGATCATGGGGGCTGATCCTATGTGGGCAGGGGAGTGTGCCATGGTCAGTATGGGAATCAGGTATGAATCAGGTAGCAACCATTTGTTTGTGTCTTTTGTCCGCCAGCAGCCTTCCTCGTCTTTTAATCCCACCCGTGTCCATTCAGTCAACTCGTGTTGTGTGCTAGCCGTTTGAATGTCCCTGATAGTGTCTCTAACGTCAGTCCATTTTTCCGCTTGTGACCTGGTCACGTACATATGTGTTGTCGTCCTATTTTCAGCTGTCGTTCGGGCAGTGATGTCGGCTAGTGCATTTCCCTGTCCAATAATGTCTGTCACCTTCTTGTGTGCCTGGCATTTGATGACGGCAAGCTTGTTGGGGAGAAGGACAGCTTCGATCAAGGCGGAGACTAGATCCCCGTGCAAAATGGGTGTGCCGTGTGAGGTCAAGAATCCCCTTTCCCTCCAAAGGAGCCCAAAATGGTGAACCACCCCGAAGGCATACTGGCTGTCGGTGTAAATGTTCGCTGTGGTTCCTGTTGCCAGGATGCAGGCTCGTGTCAAAGCAATCAGTTCCGCTGCCTGGGCAGATCGCTGGGTGATGCGGGCTGTTTCTACTACGGTTCGAGCCGTGGTGACTGCATAGGCAGCGGAAGTGGTACCGTCGGAGAGTTTGATGCAAGAACCGTCCACCCACAGCTCCCCGTCGGGGTCAGGGAAAGCCGTGTCTCTGAGATCAACCCTACTTCTGGTCTGTTCGTCCGTAAGAGTCACGCAGTCATGTACAGGGTGCACATTGAGATCGTTCTCTGGCAAGGGTAACAGAGTTGCCGGGTTCAGTGTGGTGCATCTTTTCAGGGTGATATGGGGCGCAAGCAAAGTCAGTTCGTATCCAGTCAGTCGTGCACTCGTCAGATGTTGCGTCTTGGTTTGGTTCAGGAGGGTATCGACTGCATGGGGTACCAGTACCGTGAGGGAATTCGAGAGTACAATCCCCTCACTCTGTCGGATAGAGATTGCAGCAGCAGCTACAGCTCGAAGGCAGGCAGGCAAGGCTCTGGCGAAAGGGTCAAGAGTGGCAGAGAAGTAAGCGCACGGTCGTTGCCTAGGGCCGATGGCCTGGGTCAGGACAGATAAAGCGCACCCCTCCCTTTCGTGAGTGTAAAGGGAGAAGGGCTTTTTGTAATCAGGGGTACCTAGGACGGGGGCTGAACAAAGGGCATCTCGTAGTTCCGTGAAGGAAGTTTGACACTCAGGGGTCCAAGGGAGTGGGAAAGGGATGTCTTTATTTAGCAGAGAAAGCAGTGGTTTTACAACGAGGCTAAAGTTTGGTAACCACTGTCGGCAGAAGGAGGTGAGGCCTAATAGGGAGCGAACCTGCTTCTGGGTCTTAGGGACAGGAGTATCTAGAATGGTTTGGATTCGATCAGGAGTGAGTTTTCTTCCATCTTTGGACAAAAGGTGACCTAGGTAAGTGACCTGGGGTTGGCAGAATTGCAACTTCTTCTTGGAGACCTTGTGGCCATTTTCCGCAAGGAAGTGCAGGAGTTGAATGGTGGCGGTAACCGCTAATGGGGTAGTGTCGGCTGCCAAAAGGATGTCATCGACATATTGTACTAACACCACTCCGTCGGGTAACTGGACTTGATCTAGTTGTCTTTTGAGGGCCTGGCTGTAGATGCTAGGGCTTTCTGTGTAGCCCTGGGGTGCTCGGCAAAACCTATATGAGCGGGCTTTTAGGGTAAAGCCGAAGAGATATCGGCTGTCTGGGTGGATGGGGATGGAAAAGAATGCATTTTTGAGGTCGATGACGGTGAAGGTGGTGGCAGTAGAAGGAATCAAGGTCAGGATGGTGGTGATGTCTGAGACCACAGGGTACTGGGGTACCACCACTTTGTTGATCTCTCGGAGGTCGATGATAAAACGGTATGCTTTCTCATCTCCCTCTCCCTGTTTCTTGATGATGGGCAAGATAGGGCTGTTGCAAATGTTGCTAACCACTTCCTCTACCACTCCTGCGTCTATCAGTGACTGGATAATCGTTACCAATGCCTTCTCGCCCTCGGGCGATATCCGATATTGTGGGAGTTTTGGGAGTGTTGCGTCTGGTCGGACAGTAATGTGCACTGGGTCAATTAACATACGCCCTACGTCCGAATCCGCTTTGGCCCACAGATACGGAGGCAGAGTGTCAAGCAGGGATGCGTCAGCGTCGGTGATGGAAAACATGTGTTGGGGAGAGCAATGTCTAAGCAGAACGGGGTTGTCGTAAAGAAACACTCGAACTCCATCTTGAGAACATCTGATCGTCGCTCGGAAGTGTTTCAGTAAGTCAAGTCCCATAATGGCGTCAGGGCTATTGGAGGAGAGCAAAAACGTGGTGTCAGTGGTGTTGTTTTCTACGTCAAAGAGGATCGGGGCAGACAAAGGGTTGGTGGAGGGCGTTCCATCGAAACCTGTCGATGTTATGAGTGAGCCAGACAAGGGTGCCCTTGGAATCAGTTGTTTAGATAACGCACTACGTGTTGCGCCAGTGTCTACCAGAAATGGAGACTTGGTACCCAGGACCTTAGCAGTGACGTAAGGGCCCTGCTGGTCAACATAGAGCTCGACTGGATCCCTCCCTTGCCCTTGGCTGTCCTATGCGAAGTTGTGGGCGTCTTCATAGTCGGATTGCTGATATTGGTTCTGCCTGGGTCGATCAAACGTATTTGGTCTGCCTGATCTGTCGTTAGTCGTGTCATTTGGGGGCCCTCGCTGTTGTCCCTTATTTCTCAGTCCATTTGCTATGTCCCTGGGGTCTCTGTTTTTGATTATTTCCAGAAGAACTGGGCACTGGGATTTCCAATGGCCAGTTCCTTTGCAGAAAGCACACTGGTTCTCTCTAAGGTCTGTACGTCCACTGTAGGAAGTCAGAGTGCGGTCCTGGGGAAATGTAGTCTTAGGGACGTTCGTCTGGTAGTTTCCCCGATATTGGTCTCGTCCTATAGTCACCCCTTGCAGTTTGGCAATCATCACCCTCTCTTTCAAGTCCTTCTTCTTTTTCTCTGTTGCCCTATCGTTTTAATTTTTCTGATGTTCATAATATTGGGCCATTTGGAGAATAGCTGTAGGTTTGGAGGCTGCCCAACTACTCTCGCTGGCCTGTAGTTTCTGGGAGATCTCCGATGACAGGCCCTTAACATAATTTTGGACAAACAGATGGTGTCCGGTCGCAGTGGTCATGTCCTGGCCGCTGTAATCGGAGAACACCGTTTCAAACCGGGAGAAGTATTCCGATACATCCTCCTGGGGTTTCTGGCGACAGGCCGTTACTATCGACCAGTCCACTTTCTTTTCTGGAATCAGGGTTTTTAATTTCTCTACGATTTTATCTGGAAGGTCTAGAATGGATTTCAAAGGCTTTTGTCCTGGTCCCCGTTGTTTATCCAGGTCATCGAGTTGTGACCAGGTATGTCCAAACAGCTCAAGGTGGTCGACTTTCCGGATTTGCTTCCACACATCAGCTGGTAGACATAACCCGAAGAACAAGTCGATGTCAGCCAGGGTCATAATCATTGAACCCAGGGCTGTACCCAATTCAGTATAAAAGGCAGTGGGGTTTTTACGTAGGTCGGGCAGAGATTTCCGGAATGTCAGAATCTCTTGCCGGTCCCATGGCTGGTAGACCCAGTTGTACACTACCCTTCCCTTTGCATCTTGGTTGTTTGCATCATCGTGAGTCCCTGTACCTCGGGGAGGAACCCAGTAAGGGGCAGCCTCTCGTATCGGCATCATGGTGTTAGATTGCTGGGTTGGTGGCTCGGTCACTACGGAGGTCGTGGGTTTAGTTCCCGACTCTCGTTCAGTGAGGTGGCGGAAAACCTCAAGCGTACGCGTAAGGAGGTCCGACACATCACACTCGCCCTCATCCCCGATATCGACCTTCCGGTACAGAGTCGTTAGGCTCTCGGGACCTTTGTCTCGATATCGGTCCTCGTATGCGTTCAAGACATGGTAACACAGTCGTACGGTAAAATGTCGTCTGTGACTCCCTGTATACGAGTTAAACATATCCGTGATGTACTCTTCATCTTCCTTCCTTTCTACCAGTGTCCTTGCTATCTTGTCGATCCCTGCTCGCTCATCTTTGCTGAGTCTGCTTGTTCTTGCAGGGCTAGCCCCTCGAGTCTCATGGTCGTCTAATGTTGTCGTTGATGCAGTATTTAATACAAGGGGTTCGGCTGGCACAGAGGCCATGGGGGCCGAAGCTGTGGCGGTACCTTCGTTTGCACCTGGGGGTGGTGCGTGCTGCGCTAAGGGTTGGGAAGGGGCATATGGAGGGGGCATGTAGATGATAGGGGGACCTAACAGCAGGTCATCATTGGCTCGTTGTTTCGAGGGCAAATCAGGGTAGAGCGTGGAGGAGGTTCTAACCGGACACTGGCTCGGTGTTTCCATTTCTAGTTTCTGTTTAGCTTTCTCTCTTTCCTTTATCTCTTTTTCTAGTTTCTGGGCAGCTAGGTGGGCTGCTTTTCGCAGCTCTTTTCCCAACCTACTCTCAGTTTTCTTTTTACGTTGTTCAGTTTCTTTGCGCCACATGCCGAGACTGTCAAGCATAGTGGGTGTTGTCTTGTTTTTACCAAGGGCTGTTTCTAGCGTTTTTATTTTATCATCATCGAAGGATCCTATCAGTGGCCACTGACTTTCTTGATCCTTTTTCGTATATTTATGCCATAGTTTGCTATAGGCTATAGCGATCAATCCATGCTTCATGAACATGTCCTTATTAGGGGTGCCTTCCAGTGGAGCCGGATGGTTCACCTCTAATAAGCGGTCCGGGCTAAACAGGCTACTAATCAGTGGGGAGAAGACAGACATGACGGCTCGTAACGAGGGACAAAAAGTCAGCACTGCCTATCTTATCACTGTGTGCAAAGACTAGACAGAATATTTCTATTCTACGTTGTTTGCAGGCAGTGAATACCTCATGAATCAATAACAAATGACCAATAAATATTCAATGGGGAGAATAAGTAGGCCCGCAAAGGTCTGCGGTACCTACCCCTTTCACTATCTGCAAAAAGGGTGTTCTCTTTCCTGTTTGCAGACAGAGAATCTCCAGAAAACAATAGTTTGCGAACAACAGTTCAGTTTCAAGTAATTATTCAGTGGGGGAGAAAAAAATAGGCACGACGGCTGCCTTACCTATCCTCCACTGCTTGCAAAGAGAGAGCCTGTTGTTTCTCCGTTTGCAGACAGCGAATCTCCAAATAAATAAAAAGAGCAATACTAGTATTTCCTAAACAATCAAGCAATTATTTCGCAACTCGTCGTGTTTACACGACCTTACCCGGACCGCATGGACAGTTTCTTGTCTTCCGAATCCAGCGCCCGATCGTCCTCTTTTCTCCGTTATCTTCGCGGCACTCCTGATGGTTCCCAGTCAGGACCGTAGATCACTCGAGAGAGGTCTGTTCGGAACCAGTGAAGTTCGGATGATCGGCTGTCAGACGAGGGTCTATCGGACAGGCGCGCTCCCGATCGTTGCAGTCGTTCACTCTGTCGTCAGGACCTCTCCCACTGGATCCACGAGTCGCTGATGGGCCCCACGTTGGGCGCCAATTGTAAAAGGGTGACACTACCAACCAGAATATAAGATCCTTAAGTATTGCCCGGCGGTGTCGCCTCTTGAACCCGCAAGATATTTAACAAATGAAGAGGCAGGCGCTGGAGACTGGAAGGCAGGAAACAAGGTTTTATTCTCTCCGGAGGAGAAACACATCAGTTGGACAGCAGGTATCGTTCTGAGGTGCTCTACCCGCATCTCTGAGGCCTGGCCTCTTATACACAAGTTTATCTCTTTATTGCATGTAACACATTCTCATCAATACTTTGATGTACGGAAAGACATCCTCGGAATCTCCCCTTCAGGCCCGTTCCCACACATAGTTACAGTTGAAGTCCCCACCCCGGTCACAGCAGGTGATGATTATCGCGCAGCTGGATATTCCGCCGATTCACGGAATGTGTGGGGTTCGATCGGATCTCGTAGGGTGGGGGCTTTGATCGACCCGAGGGCCCTTTAATGGGAGGAAACTTCCTACTGTACTGGGGGCAATAAACAGTATCCGCAGAGCCAGGTGGTGGCCTGGGAACAAGGAAGACAAACGGGCACACAGGAAAAGGGGGTTTGTATCAAAGGGCCTGGGACCATGAAAGGAATGAAGGGAGGTGTCGTGCTGGGAACAGGATGGGATTCCGAGGCAGAGCTGCGCTGAAGAGGGGTTTATGATCTGAGGCATGTGAGGGCGAGGGGGTTGTCGGCGTGCGGGGGGATGCCTGCGAGGCTAGGAGAGGGAGAGAGACGCGCTGGCTATCAGCAAGGGGCAGGGAAGCCATGGTGTTCAAAATGGCGGCTGTTTACGTGCACGAAAAGGGTTCGAGAAGAGCAAGAGGGCGCCGATAATGTTGACGGTTTCAGCCTAACTTTCAACAAGGTAAGTGATTAGATGTGTGTATACATCTAAAATCACTGAGTGGGTTTTTAGATACTTGTATTGCTGTAACAATGGATTCAAATATGATACTTTATTTTACAAAGAGTGATGAAAGATTTTACTAGTGTATGAAAAGGTGTATGTGATTGTCACGTGGATGATGTCATCAGTGATGTCATTTGAGATGTCATCAGTGATGTCATCAGTGATGTCACTGACCATGTCATGAATGATGTAATATGTGACATCATCAGCAGTGGATTGCGGGTGCCCGAAATATAGTTAGTACAACTAACTATATAGGAGCAATTTCAATGGTTTTGTATGAGTGAAATGTCCAGCTAACTATAACACCCCTAAAACTTATAGTTTTTTTAGTGAATTTTGAAGGTTTTTTAAATGCTAATTCCTAACTATATAAGGCCTGAAACCTATGGTTTTTTTCAGTGAATTTCAAAGGTTTTTTAAATGCGAATTCCTAACTATATAAGGCCAGAAACCTATGGTTTTTTCAGTGAATTTGCAAGGTTTTTTAAATGCTAATTCCTAACTATATAAGGCCTGAAACATATGTTTTTTCAGTGAATTTCAAAGGTGTTTTTAATGCTAATTCCTAACTATATAAGACCTGAAAGCCCACTAGGAATCTCCAGTATGCGCCAGGGGACTGCATTGCAGAGAGGTGTAATGAAGCCACGCCCCTTTTACACCTCTCTGCAACGCAGCCCCCGTGCATGTTTGAAGAGGGGGAACTAATTCCCCTTGCCTACTGGGGGCCCCTGGGGGCCAACTAGCCCACCTTGAACCTCCAGTATGCGCCAGGGGGCTGCATTGCAGAGGTGTAATGAGGCTATGCCCCTTGTTACACCTCTCTGCAACGCAGCCCCCTGGCGCGTTTGCAGAGGGGGAACTAATTCCCCTTGCATACTGGAGGTCCCTGGGGGGCAACTAGCCCACCAGGAGCCTCCAGTATGCGCCAGGGGGCTGCATTGCAGAGAGGTGTAATGAGGCCACACCCTTTTTTACACCTCTGCAACGCAGCCCCCGTGCATGTTTGCAGAGGGGGAACTAATTCCCTTTGCATACTGGGGGCCCCTGGGGGCCTACTAGCCCACCTGGAACCTCCAGTATGCGCCAGGGGGCTGCATTGCACAGAGGTGTAATGAGGCTATGCCTCTTTTTACACCTCTCTGCAACGCAGGCCACTGGCGCGTTTGCAGAGGGGGGACTAATTCCCCTTGCATACTGGGGGTCCCTGGGTCATATCTGCCCAAACGCCGAAATTCCGAACGATTGAAAATGACTTTTCTTGAGAAACATTTGGATTTGGATTATCATGTCCTATACTTTGGAATTTTTGAAAGACTGCCTTTGAGGATGCTATAAATTACTCAAGTCTGCCCGAATTGTGTGGGTAAAATTGATACCTAGTTACTTTGAATAAGAATGTACTTACGTCTCGTCTAACATTTGGAAGAAATATCTAGTTATATGACAACAGGATACCGACATAACTTAAAGGAAATAAGAACGCCCTGAAGAAGTTCTGTTGTACAGAATGAAATGCGTCAGCTGGCTGTGGTACATAAACTTTTTTTTTTTTTTTTTTAAACCTTTATTGTGCATATATAGCTGACAAATACGGGCCTACAACCCAGCGGGCCGGCCACCACATTATAATAGCACCTAGGCCAGGAGAGAAACCCAGCAGGTCTCCGATATTACAGACGCAGCAAAGCGAGGCATAAAGCCACAAGGAAACCACAGTGAATAGGAAAAGTGAAGGTTAATTTTATAATATAATAGGGTGAGTAGCAGGAATATTGCAGTTATTAAGGTCCAAAAGTCCGTGGCGGGGCGTCAGCAGGCAGTGAAACAAACACAGCGAGGTTCAAAAAAGAACAGCTACAGAACAGCAAGGGCAAGACGTGAGTCCCACATCAGCAAACAATACCATCCACTGCCCAACGCCCACCCGTTACTACAAAGATATGCATCAATACATAAACGGAAGTCAGGATTGCAATACAAAGCCATCCACTACATCGACCCAGGGAATAGAAGAAGAAAGGGGAGAAAGGGAAAGGAACATCAGGAAAAAGGGGATGAAAAAACAGGGAGAGGAGGACGCGGCCCCACAGCATGTGCCCCATGGCAAGTAAGGCATACGAAAAAGGGGCAGCCCATGGAACCAAAGGAAACAGGAGTAATGGATGCGCAATGAACATCGGTAACAGGGAGGCCACAGGCCCGCGCTGGCAAAAACACCCCATGAGGCCTACATGCAGACGCAGCGTCCAGAAAAAGAATACACAAGAGCCATAGAACCAAGAACAAAAGAAAAACAAAAATACAGACCCCCCCCCCACCCACCCCACCCTGTACCCCTGCAGAAGGCTATGGCCTACCCCCCCGGCAGCGTGCCTGTCGCCCTAACCGGAAACCCGAAAGATAGAAGAGGCGAAAAGTAAGGAAGAAACCATGTAGGCAAAAAGAGAGGAAGGGGGAGGAAAGAAAAAACTATCGGGAGAGGAGACACAGAAGCAAAACTATCAGCTCCCAACCCTCCCGTCCAAGCACATTCAGAGCCCACTAGAAGACGAGGTCATTTCAAAAATAAACAGACACCAGGAATATGAGGAGGAATCAATCATACAGGTATCGCCGCTGGTCAGTCATCCAGCCACTCCACAAAGTAATAGTCCGGTGGTGCAAGTAGGTCTCAACCTTGTCCTCGTCTGTCCAGTGCCATAGGCACAGAGTGTACAAAGAACCAGAACATGAGGGGCCAGAGGTAAAAAGCAAGGAGTCCAAATGTCGAGCCACTACACAAATTATAACGGCTTCGGACCAGATGAGCAAAAAAGGGCGGCAACAGCAGCAGGCGACTCAAACGCGGCTCCGCAGGCCAAGGGGAAAAATTCGCCCGGGTGAAAAAGTCACAGGATCTCCACTCAGCAGGCCGAAGCAAGAAATCACCGGGGGACCCGGCGAGACAGATCTGGACGGTTCTCGGCGGGGGGCCCTCCAATGCATCCACCACAGGGAGGAACTCCTGACAATACAAGGCAGCAGGCTTCCGGACGTCCAAACAACCGGTGGCCTTGGGATGTTCAATGTCCGGGAAAGGCACCGCGGCACCCTGAAACGGCAAAGCCATACACGCAGGGGACGGCACAACGAGCCCGGAACAAAGGCTACCAGCCAGCTCAGCGACAGGCACAGCCATGGAAGCACGCCAGGAACATAAGGCGGCGAAGACATCGCCAACTGTAGGCTCACCTTTACGGTATTCAGCAAACGTGCCGTGCGGCGAGCCAATGTCGCCGTCCCCAACGAGGCATAGATGTAGGGTGCGGGCCGCCATCTTTGCCGCCCAGCGCGGCCGCGGCAATCTCCGGCCCCAATCCGGCCGCCAACGAAGCTCGATAGGATCAAGCCTGCGACAAGCAATGGACCCCCCAGGGCAGAAAGGCGGGCCACCAGAATATTGAGGCAGCCGGCGCCACCGACCCACGGGCGCCGCCCGCCGAGACCGGGCGGAGGGTTTCAAGATGGCCGAACAGGAGAACAAAGGGGAGACGAGTCGTCTATGCGGTCAACCCCCGTCCGTGAAAGGCAGCGCTCCACCACCAGGTCCCCAGACAGCCAGACCAGGCCCGGTCAGTCACCACCGGCCCAACCGCACAGTGGCCGCTCCGGCCGACCCCGCTCCTCCACCAAGGGGTCGGCCCCGGCGATCCGACCCGCCCGGGCGCCACAGACGAGTCCAGGCCCGCCCGCCCCGGAGGCGGCGAAGCGAACAGGGGCGCAGCTCAGGATCCGCGGCACCTAGGATCATCCGGAGCAGACGGTAAGGGCCAGCAAAATGTCATAAGTCCATATTCCATCAAGTAAGAATTCTCGGGGCAGGATAAGGTGCAGGATAGACAGTTCAGGCAGGAAGGTTGACGGAGCCGAGCTACAACGCGGCCATCACGGTCGCGAGCTTGGCTCCTCCCTCCGTGGTACATAAACTTAAGGAAAATAAAAGCATTTGAATATACACCAAGATTCAGCGCTTCAATAAGGACTCTAAGTGATTTGATTTGATTGGACTTATTGTGCAAGTGGTGCTGTGCCAAACTTTGGAATATTCTCCACTACTCTCTACTACTTACTCTCTACTACTCCACTACTCTCTAATACTCACTCTCTACTACTCATTCTCTACTACTCTACTACCTTCTACTACTCTCTCTTTACTACTCACTCCCTACTACTCACTATCTACTACTCTCTACTACTCACTCTCTACTACTCTCTACTCTCTACTACTCACTCTCTACTACTCTCTCTCTACTACTCACTCTTTACTACTAACTATCTACTACTCTCTACTACTCACTCTCTACTTCTCACTCTACTACTCTCTACTACTCACTCTCTACTACTCTCTCTCTACTACTCACTCTCTACTACTCGCTCTCTACTACTCTCTACTACTCTCTCTCTACTACTCTCTCTCTACTACTCTCTACTACTCACTCTACTACTCACTCTCTACTACTCTCTACTACACACTCTACTACTCACTCTCTACTACTCTCTACTATTCTCTCTCTCTGCTACTCACTCTCTACTACTCTCTATTACTCACTCTGTACTACTCTCTACTACTCACTTTCTCCTGCTCTCTACTACTCACTCTACTACTTACTCTCTACTACTCACTCTCTACTACTCACTCTCTACTACTCTCTACTACTCACTCTACTATTCACTCTACTACTCACTCTCTGCTACTCTCTCTACTGCTCTCTACTACTCACTCTCTACTCTATTACTCACTCTCTTCTCTCTACCTCTCTACCTCTCTCTACTTCTCTCTCTACTAGTCTCTACCTCTACCTCTCTACCTCTACCTCTCTACCTCTACACCTCTACCTCTCTCTACACGCACACATATACACATATATATATGCATATGCATTGATGTATGTGTATATATATATATATACATACATATATAAACATATATAATCTGCATATCTATATAAATACAAATATAAATGCATGCATACATATACATATATGCATACATATGCATGTTATTTACATGAAAGTTTTAAAAACACTAATAAAAGCAAAGCTAAAAAGCCACCTCATTACAAGCAGAATGGCTTTAACTTAAACGAGGGTCAGATCTATTGCATTTTCAATGCTTGTTTACTTTGGTTCCATCAAGAAGGCATTCAGATGTGTCACACATTTGCCATAAATTCAGAATGTTAGCACTCTAGTTGCTCATTGGATCACTGTAGTAAAGCTACTGCTCACCAGGGAAGTCTGCTGCTAATCATACTTTCTATGGCAAAATGAACCCCCTCATTTTGTTCCTTTTTAAATTAAATGTTTTCAGACTTACCACTTCATTCCAATCAAGATGGCTTCTGATGTGCCATACTTTTGTCATAAGTAAGACTGTTAACGCTCTAGTTGTTCTCTAGAACACTCTGGGACATTCTGTCTTCGGGCTATACTTGGGCTCTTTTGTCTCTGGTGGCCATCTTGGGAGACTGCATGTCAGAATGTTTTAATGAAATAGAAGAGGATTTGGGAAGTCACTCAAAATGTGCCCTAATTATTCTTTCTGCAGCACTAATCATACTTTCTATGGCAAAATATACCCCCTCATTTTGTTCCTTTTTAAATTAAATGTTTTAAGAGTTACCACTTTATTCCAATCAAGATGGCTTCAGGTGTGCCATACCTTTGTAATAAGTAGGACTGTTAGCACTCTAGTTGTTCTTTAGAACACTCTAGGAGGCTGCAGTAGAACACAAAGGAATCAACTGACAGTCTCTGTCCTTGTTGGATGTACATGTTTTACTGAGAATGTCAGACTTCATGCTCACATGACTGAGAAAGATAATGTGAATTTACAGAAAATATGCTTTCAGTTTAGCTTATAGATCCCCTTCCAAACCACTGTGGGAAAAGCATGAGATAATAGTTTTCTTTCAAACATGATTCATTATATCCCAGCAGAAGGCTTTTTCACATGGTAAACTCACCTTAGAACGCACCACAATTCCTAAAATGAGTATGGTACCATCAACAAATGATTTATAATGTAACTAAAGTCCTAAAACCCTCTATTAACTACAATGCTTTTTAATGAGGTGCTATCATGTATATTGGTCCCAAGATGGCTGGCAACACTTCTTGGATGAAGTGCTGACAGCCAATCAGATCTCACGATGAGATGTGTGGTTAGGCTCCGCCCAGTTATATATGTGTTTTGGAAGTTAATTTTCATAAAAACCACTGGAGCAATTTTCACCAAATATAGCAAAGGCACTTCTGCGTACCAGTCCCTACAATTTTGCCAAGTTTGGTGTAATTCCGTTCAGCGGTTCGGGCTGTAACCTTGTCAGAAAGTCCTATGGAAATTAACATGGGGAAAACACGTTTTGGGACCCCCCATTTTTTCTCAGCCCCCACTTCACGAATCCCCCCGAAACTTTCAGGGAGGGAGCGCAGCAGAGCTGGCCAAATTTTTTGAAAATTACACGCAAATTCCTCACCCGGCGCCAAAGGTATTCCCAATAGAATGTTGCGGATTTCCTATGGTAGCTAGGTCCTAACTATATATACCTACTGGCTATCGCCAGTAGGTATATATATATATATATATATATATATATATATATATTACCTACTGGCGGTCGCCAGTAGGTATATATAGTTAGGATTGTTTTCCATAGGGAAATCGCAACATTCTATTGGGAATAACTTTGGCGCCGGTTGAGGAATCTGCCTGAATTTTTCAGCAACTTTGCCTCGCGGCTCTCCGCTCCTTCCCTGAAAGTTTGGGGGGATTCGTCAAGCGGGGGCCGAGATAAAAGGGGGGTCCCAAAACGTGTTTTCCCCATGTTAATTTCCATAGGGCGGTCTGTCGCACTTTTAGCTCGAACGGCTGAATGGATTTTCACCAAACTTGGCAAAATTGTCGGGACTGGTAGCCCGATGTGCCTTTGCTATGTCTTATGATATGTGCTCCAAAGGATTTTGAGTAATTTAGGTTCAAAATTTTTGATATATCTATAGAAGCTTACCCGTAAGCTTACCGGTATGCTTACGGTACACGTACGTGCGCGTACGGTACGCGTACCTCTAGTGCGCGAGCTGCATTCCGATTGGCTGCCAATGTCTGTCAACACTCCAAAACAGAAACTGTTGGCAGCCATCTTGTGCCTCAGTAGACTGAGGCAAAGGAAAGCAGAAAAACAAACGTGTAGAACTCAAAAAGGGGGCAGGGTAGAAGCATCCTGACCCCCTAGGCCTGCTCAGGGGGTACCACAAGGACCCCCCAGGCCCAAAAAAAAAAAAAGAATTCGAAAAATCGCGGGGTACGCTTACGGTACGCGTACCGGTACGCGTACCGGTATGCGTACCGGTGCGCGTACCTCGAAAAAAAAAAAGATTTGGGGGCCTTGTAGAAACACTCCGACCCCCCTAGGGCTGTTCAGGTGGTCCCATACGGATATTAACATATATAAATGTTATCCGCTAATAGAATTAGCATTTAAAAAACCTTGCGAGTTCACTGAAAAAAGCAAAGGTTTCAGGCCTTATATAGTTAGGAATTAGCATTTAAAAAACCTTTGAAATTCACTGAAAAAATCATAGGTTTCACACCAGTTATAGTTAGGAATTAGCATTTAAAAAACCTATGAAATTCTCTGAGAAAACCATAAGTTTGACACCAGTTATAGTTAGCTGAACATTTTACTCATACACACAAACAGCCCACACACATACCCCCACATACACACAACCCACACCCACCCCTCCCACACACACCCCCTACACATACCTCACACACCCACACCTCCACCCACACCCAAACACCCCACACACCCACACCCACACACACACCTTACACTCCCACACACACACCTACACCCACACACCCCACACCCCCCCACACACACACACACCTCACAGACATACCCCACATATCCCCCACACACACCTCACCCCTCCCCCCCACACACACACCTCTGACACACACCTCACACACACACACACACCACACACACCTCACACACACACCCACCCACACACACACTCCTCTCACACAGACACACCCACACCCCTCCCCCAAACACACACCCACACACACATCCTACACACACACACCCCACACACATACCCCCCCACACACACACCCCACACCCACCACCCCCAGACACACACACACCACACACACACTCATTATGTTTTTTATTTTTTTGAGGGGGTGCCCCACACACATACCCCCACACACACACACCCCATACCCACCCCCCCACACACACCCCTCACCATACCTCATACACCCACACCCAAACACCCCACACACCCACACCCACACACACACCATACACCCCCACTCCCCCACCTACACCCACACACCCCACACACCCCCACCCACACACACCTCACTCCCCCCACACACACACACCTCACAGACACACCCCACACATCCCCCACACACACTTCACCCCCCCACACACACACACCTCTGACACACCCCCCCCCCCCACACACACACACACACACACACACACCTCACACACACACACCCACACACATATTCCTCACCCCCACACACACACACACACCCACACACACACCCCACACACACACCCACACATCCTACACACACACACCCCACACACATAGCCCCCCACACACACACCTCACACCCACCCCCCCACACACACACACCACACACACTCATTATTTTATATTTTTTTTTTAGGGGGTGCGCGCCCCGGTACACGTATCGGTACACGTACCGGTATGCGTACCCTGGAGAAAAAAAGAAAGACAGAGTTTTTTTAAAATGTAGCATTTTTATATAAATTGGAAGTAGTTCTGAAAAGAACAGTTTTTTTATTCTTGTTGTTGTCCGTGATATCATCAGTGATGTCATTTGAGATGTCATCGGTGATGTCACTGACCATGTCATGAATGATCTAATATGTGACATCATCAGCAGTGGATTGTGGGTGCGCGATATATACTTAGTACAACTAACTATATAGGAGCAATTTCAATGGTTTTGTATGAGTAAAATGTCCAGCTAACTATAACACCACTAAAACTTATAGTTTTTTGAGTGAATTTCAAAGGTTTTGTAAAAGCTAATTCCTAACTATATGACTCCTGAAACCTATGGTTTTTTTCAGTGAATATATATATATATATATATATATATATATATTCCAGCTCCAAAGTACCCAACGTACAAAGGAGCACCCGGACCTCAGCTGCCCACAAGGAGCCTTAAATGGTAAGCACGCCTCCAGCACAGCGATATCCTTTAACTGTTCAAACTGCCTTGGATGCCTGACGCGTTTCGAAGTGTCCCCACTTCTCTTCAGAGGCTTTGGCAGTTATGAAGGAGCGCTTGAGGCACCACAATCCCTTCTTGCTTAGATGCATGCCCTGGATTGGACTTATGGGACTTGTAGTGCCTCACGTCACGCTAATGCTCAGTCGGTAACATTTCAAGCCCACAGATGGGCCTCGCGGTGTGGAATTCGTGCAGAATCCATATGCTGCTGTCCCATGTTCTCGGCCCGTAGTCAAGACCGCATGGCCCCCGGTTCTTTCAGGGTGGTGCTCCTTCCGCGGCATGGGTCGCCGCGTAAATATTCCAGCTCCAAAGTACCCAACGTACAAAGGAGCACCCGGACCTCAGCTGCCCACAAGGAGCCTTAAATGGTAAGCACGTCTCCAGCACAGCGATATCCTTTGACTGTTCAAACTGCCTTGGATGCCTGACGCGTTTCGAAGTGTCCCCACTTCTCTTCAGAGGCTTTGGCAGTTATGAAGGAGCGCTTGAGGCACCACACCCCTTCTTGCTTAGATGCACGCCCTGGATGGGACTTATGGGACTTGTAGTGCCTCACGTCGCGCTAATGTTCAGTCGGTAACATTTCAAGCCCACAGATGGGCCTCGCGGTGTGGAATTCGTGCAGAATCCATATGCTGCTGTCCCATGTTCTCAGCACGTAGTCAAGACCGCATGGCCCCCGGTTCTTTCAGAGTGGTGCTCCTTCCGCGGCATGGGACGCCGCGTAAATATTCCAGCTCCAAAGTACCCAACGTACAAAGGAGCACCCGGACCTCAGCTGCCCACAAGGAGCCTTAAATGGTAAGCACGCCTCCAGCACAGCGATATCCTTTAACTGTTCAAACTGCCTTGGATGCCTGACGCGTTTCGAAGTGTCCCCACTTCTCTTCAGAAGCTTTGACAGTTATGAAGGAGTGCTTGAGGCACCACACCCCTTCTTGCTTAGATGCATGCCCTGGATGGGACTTATGGGACTTGTAGTGCCTCACGTCGCGCTAATGTTCAGTCGGTAACATTTCAAGCCCACAGATGGGCCTCGCGGTGTGGAATTCGTGCAGAATCCATATGCTGCTGTCCCATGTTCTCGGCCCGTAGTCAAGACCGCATGGCCCCCGGTTCTTTCAGGGTGGTGCTCCTTCTGCGGCATGGGTCGCCGCGTAAATATTCCAGCTCCAAAGTACCCAACGTACAAAGGAGCACCCGGACCTCAGCTGCCCACAAGGAGCCTTAAATGGTAAGCACGCCTCCAGCACAGCGATATCCTTTAACTGTTCAAACTGCCTTGGATGCCTGACGCGTTTCGAAGTGTCTCCACTTCTCTTCAGAGGCTTTGGCAGTTATGAAGGAGCGCTTGAGGCACCACACCCCTTCTTGCTTAGATGCACGCCCTGGATGGGACTTATGGGACTTGTAGTGTCTCACGTCGCGCTAATGTTCAGTCGGTAACATTTCAAGCCCACAGATGGGCCTCGCGGTGTGGAATTCGTGCAGAATCCATATGCTGCTGTCCCATGTTCTCGGCCCGTAGTCATATATATATATATATATATATATATATATATATATATATATATATATATATATATATGTAGTTTGTTACTGGAACTCGTAACACTTCTCTCCGCTTAGACGCAGAATAACAAGCGTAGACCTACTGATGTGCCAGCATTATTTTATTTCAGCATATTTGTCACTACGTGTTTCGGCCGTCCAAGCGGCCATGATCACATGACTATGCATAGCGAGTAACCCCATTTTAAAGTGCTAGGGCCTGCGTTCATTAGTCAACATAGAAGAAATATTTTCAGTATCAATACATTTTGTAGGTTTTTAACAAAACAACATCTTTTTCTGAACATATATTTTGTGTGTAAATATTATAGCATATATTGTTTATTATGTATAATTAAATATTCTACATTAATGGGGTTATTCATGTATGTAATGAATTTTAAGTGAATCAGTTTCCCTACTGTTGCATAGACTGGAGTAGGAATACTAAACCTAACCCCTCTGAAATACAACACTTTACCTACTGTTAAACTGACTGATCTAAGAACACTAAATCTAACCCCTCCTAATTACACCATTTACCCTTCTGTTGCGCTGTTTGAAGTGAGAAAGTACATTTAACCCCTTAAATGTTCAGCGCTTTCTCTACTGTGATGCTGACTGGAGTAGGAATAGTAAATTTAATATTATATCTAATACTCCCAAACTCCAATACTTTTCCTAATATTGGTTAAATATATTTTTTTGAATTATTTGTTTATTTTTTATATTTGTTTATTTTTTCTCTATTTTTTCTCTATATAGTTCGTTTTTTAAAATGTTTATAGTAGTCCTAGTACATCTTTTGTTTTTTTAGATTTTTAAATTTAATTTGTGCATCTATTATATATATATATGTATAACGAATTTCGTAGGGCGCCCTGCATCGCATTTTGCGATGCAGGGCACGGAACGAAATTTGTTTTATTAAATTAATTGTTTACTTACCTGCAATCATTCATAATTCGGTGTTTATCTCCTCCCACCCTGCCCCTCACCCGCCCCGCCTGCCTGCCCCACGGAACTCCCTCCACGGGCCACGGCTGCCTTAATGCACAGCCTCTGCCTTTCTCTTCCCCTGCCTCTCAAAAATATCTTAATTAGGCAGAGGAAAAAGAAACTCTGAGATCATGCAGGAGGACACACGCAGCCTTCGCCCTTCCCTCCTTCTGTAGCTCAGTGTCACTAGGGTTTCAGATGGAGTAAATATTCCAGCTCCAAAGTACCCAACGTACAAAGGAGCACCCGGACCTCAGCTGCCCACAAGGAGCCTTAAATGGTATGCACGCCTCCAGCACAGCGATATCCTTTAACTGTTCAAACTGCCTTGGATGCCTGACGCGTTTCGAAGTGTCCCCACTTCTCTTCAGAAGCTGCTCAGCTCCTGGGTCTCCCTGACTTGGATAAGTTACAAAAAGCAGTTCAGCCAAGCCAGGGAGAACCAGGGGCTGACCTCAGCCCCTTTTCACAGCTCTTGCTGTGAATGTTCAAAACCAAACAGCCATAGCCGTGCAAGCTGCTGTTTGCTGTAGAACATTCACCTCAACAGCTGTGAAAAAAAGGCTTCAGAGCCGAGGGGATTTTATTTAGGGGTGGGCGTAGTGGGCATAGTGGGGCTGCAGAACCAATCTCCGCATACTCCGCGTAACTCAGCTACGTGCCACCCGCCTCCCGCACGCACTATTAAAACATTATAAATAAGAATTTAAAACACCTTACCTTATCGGCGGCGTCATCGGGCTTCCCTCCTTCTCCATCGCCATCGCGCCTTCTACCGGAAAGCTGCGCATACATGCATACATGCATATTCCTCGCAAGAAATGCACAGGCATCCGCGCATGCGCAGTTTTCAAGAAGAAGTCGCAATGGAGAAGGCGGGAAGCCCGGGGAAGCCACCGATAAGGTAAGGTGTTTTAAATTTTTATTTATAATATTATAATAGTGCTGGCGGGAAGCGGGCGGCGGGCGGGAGGCAGGCAGGAGGCCAACTCCGCTCCGCCCGAGTGTGCGGAGATTTACCTGTTCCGCCTACTTCGCGGAACAAGCAAAATTCTACACATTCTGTGGGCGGAACAGAGTTGTCCGCCCACCCCTAATTTCAAACCCCTCGGGCTCTTTGAGGGTTTTGTTTTACTAATTAGAACATTCTGCCCTAATTGGGCGGAATGTTGTAAAAGCTTTATAGCCCATCGCAGCTGGGCCATACCAGCCAACAAAGGCCCGCTCCTTTGTTAAAGGCCCTCACCTTCGGCTCAAGCCTTTAATACTGGAGTGGGCCTTTAATGGCTGGTATAGCCCACTACGGCGGGCTATAAACCTACATTTAATAAATATTTGGATGAATCACATATTTAGTTTTGCTCAATAATTGCAGAAATGTCCACAAGGCAACCTAACCAAAGGTAATACCCCAATACAGAAGCATGTTTACGAAGTAGCACTGAATGCACGGGTCAGATGTTCTTTTGCCTTTACTTATGTAGTAATGATCTTTATGTCTCTGATAACGTTGGCATGTTTTTGATGTTTTCATTCATATTTTTTTTTAAGCACACTCAATTACTTTTTTGATTCAAATGATACATCGAAGGTTGAGGAAAGAGAACTAAAATGAGGAAGAATCTTGGTTTTTGTAATTGTCACTTTTACTAAAATAGATACTGGATAACCGTCTAATTTAGGTAGCACACTAAAACGCAGACTCCAACAACACTTTTAGTGATATTGCATTATGTGATAAAGCAAATAATCATAATAATCAAAAACTTTTGACTAAGCCGACCTGACCTCTGCTCCCATGGGATCTGGTCCTCCTTCTAAGAGGCTCAGCATTCCTGTGCCTTAGTACATATAGGGAACATTGTGTGTTATTGTCCTGGGACAGTACTACTGCATGATGCTATGTTAATGACATCAAAACTTGGACTAACCTTCAGTATCAGAGTTTGTACACCACGCAACTGCATTTCTTCTGTCTTTCCAACCAGTTTTCCCCATGCAGATTTCACCAAATACAAATGGTGGAATTTGCATTGGTAGAACAAACTAGGACGCGTGCTATTTTAGTACAACTTGGAATTTGGAAATGGACTCAAACACCATTTGCATCTGATTTGATTTTGAGGTTCATACTCTTCTACTCATCCATTCAATGATAATAAGGATTACAGTTTTCCACTCACTCATTAACTCATAACGATGGCAAAACTCATTCACTCATTTAGTCTGCATCACTTGGAGATGAACAGAGTCGTTTAAAGGTTGGCGAGATTGGGGATGCACTTGAAACCAGCTAGGTCTCCTGCCCCAGCAAACCACTGTTTTGCTTTCCCTATTTAGAGGCAGAGGAACCACAGACTGTGCTCTGTGGGTCCACTGCCAACCCTGATCTGGCATGCAGTCATTGCGGCAACCAAACCATGATAACGCTGCCCTTTCAACTCCATCAGATAACCTTTCCTGTCTAGTACGAGCATCCTGTTTCCATTTCCAAAGGAATGACGTATCTGGGCAGGAGAGTTACAGTGTTTTGCAAAGGGCCTGATTTGTAAAAGAATAAGTGCTGGGACTCAAAGTTTTACTTAGAAGCCCACAGCTAGTGCTATTGAAGGTCACATTTCTGAATACCAAGAATGTGTAGTCTTGATCCCACCTCTTTCCTCTTTTATCCGGATCAATGGCTGAATATCGTAAACAAAAATATCATGTGGACACAATTTAGTGTAAAAAATATTGAGGACCAAAATACCAGGAAGGTAACTGCAAGTAGGTAAGTATAGATTTACTATTCTTAACTACATAATGAAGTAAAATGGAGGTATAGACCCTGTCAAGGTATATATATGTGGAGTTATGAATAGTAAACCTTTGCTTATCTATAGAAATTTGCTTTCACAATATTTTTTTCCTCGAAATTCTTGACACAATATTTTGTCCCACAATATTTTTGTTTCTGATACGCTGTCTAAACACACTTTAATCCACCACCAGACACTGTCTGGCCATTTCTCTCCCTCTGGTGTTTTTTTTTCTATCCCTGATTTCTTTCCTTATCACTTTTTTGTTTTTCTCTTCTTTACTCTCTCCTGCTCTTGTGTTTTTCTCTCTCTTCTACTCTGCATCTAACTCTATTGTGGAAAATAAGTGCCTGTCCCTAAAAATTAGTACAAGTCGGCCCTACCTGCAACCACCAGCTCAAATAAGCCCTGGTTCTATCAAACTAAATATAATGCCACTGGTTACCAAGACATGATGGTCCAGAAACCATTTTGTTTTATTTTTTTAATTGACGTGCAGTATTGATAGCAGCACTTTCAGCAAAACTGTCCTGACAACACAGTGGGAATCTGTAAATATTGCAACCAGTCTGCCCACCATTCTCCAAATAACCCCCAATTTGGAATGTATTGTCTTTTGTTTTGTCTCTTGAGCAATTCTGTATTAGAATTGATTTTTTCTTAATAAAATCTACTGAAATAAAAGAATTGAGTGTCATCTGTACTGTTTGAATGACCAGCAAAATAACCCAATGAATTCCCACTTGGGAAAACATAGAGTACTAATTAGAGAATAAGGGAGAGAGTGCAATTTATTGAACAATACATGAGAGCAGTTACTTGGAAGAGAACCAATCTTTATAGATGATCGCTAAAAAACATCTGTTGCGCAATATGACATCCTACACAATGAAAACTGTGGTGTTTAACCTACACATGGCAGTGGCAACAATTCTAGGAGTACTGAGATAAAAGTGCAGGAGAAAATGATAAAACTGTCAACTTGCGTTAATTAATCGCACACTAACCTATTGAAAAAAGTAAATTCTGTCATGTCAAAGATTATGTTCGATGCATTAGCACAAAGCAACTAATTTCCTATTCGGGTAACACCTAGTTCTCGTGGCTGTTTTTAATTTTGATTTAACCTACTGAATAAACTAACACCTCTGTTCAAATACCGCAGACTGGGATCCCACCCAACCTGCCTATTAATTCCAGGATATCCTGCTTGAGACTTTGCTTCAGGTCAAAACATCAAATCAATTTGTAATTCTTATTTAGTTGGTGTCAGTTTGATAGGGCGTATGCTTTTAAAACATATTATGGATAATTATTTCAAGTTGAGTTGATTAATAATGAATACATTCAGTTCAAATTAAATTGCAAATGTACAAAGCTCTCCTGATTTACATACATAAAATATAACCATAAAGAAAGAGTTGGGCAATAAGGTTAAATTTCTGGCTGTATTCCCTGGCACTACAAACTAAATGTGGCACCTTTCAAAATATCGTGCATAGGGTTCAGATGCGCTGCATTGCTTTAGAATGAGACTTATCAGGTCTTGAAGAATTGAGTGAGGCCCTAGAACTTAATAATTCACTTTCTCTCCTGAGAGTGAAACATTATGCTACAATAATCACTTGTTTAGTGAGTTTGTGAAAAAGAAGCACCTCCATTTCTGTTATCACATTTAATCATTTGAGTATGACATTACTGAATGCTTTCTTTTATCCATGGACCCTTTAGTCTTAAAGACGAGGTAAACATCCTTTACAACGCAACTGTTACAACGAGACCTAGCCTGAATAACTAGACCCATAAGAACATCTATACACAAATATCCAAGGGTCTGAAACTGTAACTCTGAACGTTATAACCTCTAGAACAAGCTTATCTTTTTCATCCAATGCCTTCTTCAAGACCACTACTGTGTTGCTCTCATAGGTCAATTTTAATTCACATATCACCTCATTTTGTGCACTGCATTCTTTTCCCATAGGAACTCAGGGGCATATTATCAAGGGGGTTTATCTCCGCTTTTTTGGCTTTAAAAGCCAAGAAAGCGGAGATAAAATTATCTCCCTATTACCTAGCTGTCGCTAACACCAGTTAGCGACAGCTAGTAGGAGATAGCGACCATCTTGGGCCCCACTTTGCATGTCAGTGATATTTATCACTAATGACATGCAAAGTGGGCGTGCCAAGATGTTAGCGACTGGAAACAGTCGCTAACATCGCTATCTCCTATTACCAAATTTTGGAGATATTCGCGCTAAGCGCGAATATCTCCAAAAACTAACACCTGCCCTGAGCAGTTCTTAGCCATGTTATCCAATGGGAGGTGGATAACATGGCTAAGAGCATTAGCTCGGTAATGCATGAATATCGCTGACTTTTCAGCGATATTCATGCATTGCGGCCGTTTTTTATCGCATTTGCGATAAACCTTGATAATAGCAAGGTTTATCTGCAATAATTTCTGACGATGCTTAGCGTTAAAAAATTCGTTGCTAAGCATCGTTAGCGATAAATATCGCTTAACGTTGGTAATATGCCCCTCAATCGCTCTCATCTGTTAGTTCAGATAGTGACCCTAATAAGACATCCTCGGGCTCCCTCATCCCTCTGATGAGGTTGTAACCCTTAGTGTCACTTATGTGACATCAATGAGGAGACCCAGATGATGAAGCATGTGACCTATTGGTGAGTGATGGGAATCCGTCTACCTGAATACTACTTCTTAGTATAGCAGTCTTCATTAAGGAAGTTGGCGCACACATACAGATTAGTTTGTTCTAGAGGTTATAGCGTTCAGAGTTACAGTTTCAGACCCCTGGATATTTGTGTGTATAACATCCTAACCCATTAACCAAACCCATCGTCTGCACGCCATGCCCTAAATTAGGTCCTAAATCAGCAGGTAAAATCTTTTGCCCAAGACGAACCTGGATGATGTATTTGACCCAAACTCCAATGTCGGCAGAGTCAAATTGCGCCTTGGGCCTGTGCTACTGCATCTATTTACTATCATTAGCACTTTGTACTTCTTGGACTTATTTCTACAAAAAAAATTACAAATTCATATCTCCGGTTCCCCTTTTCGATCTTTCTCATTTTGGAGTCATTTTATTTATTGAAATGTTCTTTATTTTTCAGAATCATTTTGGCGTTTTTATTGATTTGCTTTTCAATTTATTACTGATTTAGTACTGCATAACAACGTTATACACTGCCTTTAAGATAAGCCTGTCTGCCCTGTACCATTGCTGCTAGGGGATTAAGTTCAGGTTTATTTTGTGACTTTAGTGGTTCACCCTAAGAAGGACTGTGATTATTATTTTAAGTGGGTTCTTACCTCCTTCAAATAATAGCCCAATTTCTTACAGGACGGGATAAGGATCACATCCAGATTTTCTGGAGGTGCAATGGAAGGGCTTTCTCCACTGGGGAAAATCATTTACCTGTAGTGACAAAGAAAACCTGTTCTGTTTGCGCAGGATGTGTAATTCTAACTTGTCCTCAATGCTATGCTTTTTAAAATTCTGCAAAGGGAGAATAGAACTCTAAGGGAGATGACCCATGACGCTGCCCGCAGTAAACCTAACCATGGTGCAGCTTGCCAGGACTACCTCTGTGACTATTTGTTCAGAGTGAAATGTAAAAGAAGATTCAGGCATGGAAATAAATCTCCTCCCATACGTTTGTTCTTTTCACAAGTAGGGCCCAATCAGATGTCAGTGGTTTAAACTCTATTTTATCGTCCTTAAACTCATCCATTTCAGAATTCCATCACTGAGTTCAGCAAACATTGAATGGATGTTTTTTTAATAATCTTTTACGGCATACTCAAACTTTTAGAGATGCCTTGGGTAGTTATTAACCCCTTCGCTGCAGGGGTTATTCCCCCGCTGTGCTGGGGGGGAGGGGGTGCGCACAGCGCCTGCATGCTCATGACGAGCTCAGCCCGTCATGAGGCACGGCGCTCCTGTGCTCATGACGAGCTGAACTCGTCGCAGGTGCATTGGCTCCTGTGGAATGTTCAGCACAGCTGGGGAATTCTCCCCGCACCTCAGCGTTCCACGGGCCATGACTAGCTCAGCTCGTCATGAGCACCGGAGCGCCGTGGCTCATGACGAGCTCAGCTCGTCATGAGCATGGGAGGGGTTAACCTTGCCTGCTTTCATCAAAAGTTAATCAAATGGCCAAACATACATTTGAAAAAACATCAGTGAAAAGCAAAATCGCTGTGGGTCCCAAGTCATCAATGCATGATTTCTGATACTGACCCTGGACCATTAATCATTGAAAAAGCAAAAGAATACTTGAGTGTGATTTCTCCATAAAGCTCGTTTCTAAGATATATTCACTGATGAAAAATGGTTACTCAGGTAGAAGAAAAATAGTACATATGTCTAGTGCCGTATAGAGACATTAATTCAGTGACTATAGGCACACATAGCAGTGTAATTTGTGCTACACTAATAGAATTTTTTGTAATCTGGCCTCAAGATTCGACACTTCACATCCAGACGATGATTGTTCAAATGTAAAACTTGACCTGCATATTCAACTGAAGTGAGAATGTTTTGTGGCAGAAACTTTTCAGAGGGCCACGGGACAATCAGGATCTACTGGTCCCCACTGTGGTGGTTGAGGCCTTTTACTCCTAATGTCCATGGGCCCAACCTAGTACAGGTTCTGAGCAACTGGGCCCAGTACCCTTTCAGCACTTGACTCTTAGTGGTAATGTAGGTCAATCAGTCCAAGACGTCTTGGAGGGGAGTAGTTGGTGCAAGGTTTACACAGGCACAAGACTCAAAACATACTCAACAACCCCAATAAATAATACAAATAATAATATACACAGTCTTCGTAAAGCGGGCACCGTAGTGTTGTTTGGGTAAGTTCCTGAGTCCCACTTCCCTGTCCATGGATAGTGGCTATTCTCCATTTATGTGAGGCAACATTCAGCTAGGCCTGCTAGTGAGCACAAGTCTTAGAAGGTCCACAATGCCGTTTGAAAAGTTAAAGTATCTCAGCACTGTAGCACTTCAGTCAAGGCTCTTACTAGAATTTCAATATGGAAGTCTCAGGCACGTGCCAGTGGCCCAGCACTGAGTGAAAGTCTGGCTGATGATGGTGAGGTGACAGGTGTCCACTGAGCTCATCCGGTCATGTGGTAAGTCTTCCTGAGTTTGGTGACCAGTGTTTCTGCGTTTTGGTGATTGAGTCGATACTTCCATGGGTCACAACCTGATACGCTTCACTGTTGCTCACTGCTCCAGGGCAATGGACCTTTCTCTTTACCATGGCACCATTTGGTATATGCAGTTGTGAACTCTGCACACAGGGCAATAGCCGTTTAGGGTCACAACATTGCTCAGGCCGATAACTCTGTTCAGCCACAGCAATGCACTAGGACAATGACTCTTACTCTTCAGTGGCCCCCATCGGGAATACGGGAGTCGCAAACAACAGCACATAGGGGCCACATGTGATGGGATACAGCAATGCAGAGTGTGACAGCCCTCTTCAGACACAGTAAGGCACCAATGGGATATCCCTTTCTCTTCTGCATTGCCACCACCTGACATACAAGGGGCACAAATGACAGCACCTGATTGGGGTGTTGGTCCCTCCGTGGGCCAAAGTCTCACTCTGCCTCAGGGATCCACTCCACAGGATCTCTACTGGAACTCTCTCCATCCAGGCAATTTCGTCTTCCTCACAGGATCCTTGATCTACACGGACAGGCATAGGCAGGTGCTCCAGGGCCAGTGGTCTTTATTCTCCTGGGTGAAGTCTCCTCACCCAGCAGGAACACTATCAGAACAAGGTCTCCAGTCCTGGTCACAGACGTGCTGAGCTTTTTGATGCTTATATGTAGCTACAGTTTGACAATTTTGGGACGCTCAAGTTCCTGTTTCTATAATCCATTTCAACACAAAGAAGAGATTTAGGTCCAGATTTAGGGTTTGACAGATGGGTTACTCTGTCACAAATGTGCTATAGGTTATATGGATGTGTAATATGGCGGGTGGGATATCCAACACATTTGTGACAGAGTAACCCATCCACCAAGCTCTAAATCAGGCCTTTAGTCTCTTAGTCCTTGAAATTCATGATGCAGGGGTTGCCCACTTTGAAGTGCCCACTCCTCTGTCCTTGCCTTTGTCCAGGAAGTAGTCTGAACTTGAAAGTTCCAAAACACAGGCCATGGGAGTGACTAGAGAACCACACTTGGTTGTCAGCCACACTGTTAAATACCTATCAAAATGTTTCAAAGGCCCTTAGTCCTACTATTTATGATTCTCTTATCAGCCCCATCTCCTTCCTAAGATGTGGCCAGACCCCAATGACTAGTGATCTTTTCAAAATCAAATCACTCTTTTGAAGTGCACAAGAGAGCCTGGCTCTCCATTCCTCCAGTATGTGTATTCTACCCAGTTCTCAGGAATGCAGGCAATCCACAAATCTGCCTATCATTGCTTTTCCACTTCCAAATGCCTTTCCAAGGACCTGGGCTTCCAATATGGAACACACAGGCCTCCATGTACTGTAAAACACATAGGGACACATACACTACATTATGCACACGCAATCATCTTCACACTGCACAGCGCTACACACTAACATGATGTGGAGCGAGTGTGATTTAGGCAAACGCAGCAACAGAACTTTACATGAGTGGGCAGTTAGGCCTCGCTCAAGTGACACAGTAAAAAGGCCTTTTCCTCTTACTGATCACTATTGCAAAAACTGTATGCTACCACCATGGCACTATGGTGTTCATAACTGTACCTACACTACTTTAAAGTGAAAATCCCAACCTAATGAAAGTTTCAGCAGAGAGGGGAAAAAGAAAAGGTGTCAACCGTAGGAACCCTCCTAAGAAGTACTCCAATCTGGGCCATGTGGTATCAAGCCACAAAGCCAAAGATGAGATCTGTACCTCAAGGCGTCCTAAAGCAGTAGTGTCAGCTGTCCCTAACTACATTATGACATAAGAAATCGGCTAAATTAAGGCACCTCCCATAGTGTTACTGATATATTTCCATTATTCCAGTATCCACCTGCTTCCACTCTCTGCCAATATGTACACTCGTTGGGGTGTGGAAATGTGCCTTTTAATGAGCACACCGATGCAGGGCCCCCCCTTCTCTGTTCACTGGTCCAAAAACCAACAAAGTAGAGATCAGCACTGGAGTAGGTGGATAAATAACAAGTTTATTAATCACTCGTGGGACCACATCCACACAGCACTCTCAAGTGCTGCCTGAGGTAGTACATTGAATACACAGACATTGGTGCTTATATACACACTTTGTTGCAGAGTAAGCATGTAGATACAAATAGAAGGTACAGGCCTACACAGGAATAGTTACCGACAAACATGGGCAGATGGAAGATCACGTAGTCAGCAAAGTGGGCGGGGGAACATAACTGTTTACAACAGCAGAAAATAGTTGACAGTTACATCTTTAACCAGGTGCATTTCAGCAGCTACAGGCCTTTGCTCAGCACATACATTGCTTTGGCCCAGTACAGAAGGAGTTAACTAAAGCTGATGACTCAAGCAGAATAGAAGGGCAAGCAACAGTAAAGGCGGAAGAATTACATAGCTAACAAAATAGAGGCCACAACCAAAATGGCTTCAGCTTATGCTAAATAAAATATTACACGTTTTCCACAGGGGTATTTCATACGTCCTTGGTGCCATCTCAAGCTTCTACGAGAACCAGTCCCCATCCCTTATCGCATTTCGTCTTCATCTCAGGCCTCTCTATCTAATAGGAACAATAACTCTCTCTCTCAGCTAATGAAGCCTTGTTCACCTGCAGTGGGAACACAAGATAAATGCAACATTTCACAGTGAAATCAAAATGCGAATTCAAACGTTAGCTGCAAAATACAGTGAAAATACATTTCAGACATCCAATTAGGCTAAATTAACAATGCACAGATTACATCATGTGCGCTTTATCTTTCATAGTATACTTCACCAGTCATAAATGGCAAACTCCTTAAGCATTAGTGTCATGAGTAAAATATTAAACAAATCAGCAAACACATTTAGTTTGTTATCTCTTAAAAAGTGTTCATGCACACTTTTGTCAGTTACATCTCTAAAGTACACATAAGATTTGTGTTAATCATGAGGATACTTAAACATCTTGTATTCCTCTTTCTTGTTTCCATATATTAGTCACACAATATATGTATGCGAGTGCAGACTAACCGTGATTATAACACACTCCTACTGTCAATTCAAGAAGGGGCTCAAACTACTCTCCTTCAGTTCTTTTAGCAGTTGCTGCAGGAAGATATTGGTATGCTATGTGTACATGATGGTGCACTTCCTGAAACAAAGAAGCCTGGGTGGAGTTAACGCAATAAAAGGAATTTAGTTTACTTTAGTTCAATATGTTCTTTCTCAATCCGAAATTAAACACCAGCTAAAAAAGCGTTGCCAAAAGTGAAACGGTTATGGCGTGCAAGAAGTTCACCTTATGTAAAGGCACAGCCAAGAACCAGAGATTAAACGTATTACGCTTCAATGACTATCAGACTTTTAGTGCAAATAATGTCCTATTGAAACATGAGCGCTAATTAAACAGTCGTACCACAGCCAAATAATACATGCAAGGTAACCAGCTCCGACTCTCTCCCACAGTGCTTCACCTTGGCATATTTTTAGATTACATTTATGTATTTGAAGACTTCTCACTCGATTGTCCTCAATGTTTTTCCAACTGAGAAAGCAGAAAAAAGCCTAAAGTACTCCAAGCTCCACCATATGTTGAGGATAATCTATTTTATAGGTGATGTTTCTACTGCACAGTCTAATACCATACAAAATTCAAATTGGTGTAACTTCTGTGCATTACTGCATGGATTCCATCTTTGTTAGAAAGTAGTGGAAGAGGTGTGGCGCAGCAGCCAGGGTGCCTGACTCCAAACCACAGGGTTCATGGTTCGATACCTGGCTCCGGTGGCAGGATAGCCCATGTGACTCCGGGCAATAGCTTGCTTAATCTTCCTGATGGCCCCCAGTGCCGGGACACCTCTCCAGAGGTAGCTGTGTTCTTTACAAATGCTGGCATTTACATTTACTTATCGTAATTTCTAAGGCACAGTTAGATAATGCCATCCTGCTGATGGCTGCTACATGAGCACAGAACTGCTTCACAGCAAATAATTTGCCAGAAAATCTGAGGAGGATCCTCGGTTATCATTTAGGTTAAAGTCAACCTATTTCTTGATCTTGCAAGGAATGCATGCAGATGCATAACTCCTGCTCAGTATAGGTTAGGAGTACAAGGGTCTTAGAAGTTGGGAATGAAATCTTGCTTCTTGTGAAGCAGATGGAACATGTCGACCTAAAATAGACACACTGACACAGTAAATTCCTCTTTGTGTCATGTAATGTTTTTACCATGTGACAGGGCCCCACTTGCTAAAGTATTGGGTTGTGGTTCTCTGCAGATATTTCTAAAAATGTCTGTACTAAGATCCCACTAAGAACACAGAGAATATCAAAGTGCTCCCTCCCACTGCAAGTTTGAGCCCACCTAGTTGTGAATACCTCAGTAACCGTGTCAGCGTTTGTGAGTTCCGGGATTGGACCTTGGTTGGGATTTATTGCTTACCGCGGTGCGGTTGGCAGGGCCCAGGGGACCAGTCTAAATATAGCTCTGTTGCATACCTTATCCATGCTTCCTCCGAAACTCAATTTTCCCGTGTAACTTTTCTGATTTTTAGGTTGTTAATATGTTCCCAAAAACTAGCCTGATTTTGTTCTTTAAGTAACTGGAAGATGTTAAACCTTTCCTTTTGGTTCATAGCATTCTTATGCTCACACACAGTTTTTTTTAATAGCATTCATGCATGCTTAACCGCTGCAACAGACCTTGCTGTGGGATTTTGTTTATATGATTGCTAAACCATATGTAGAGTTCTTCTGATGGAGACAATGTTTTTATTATAAATAATTTGTGGCAGTCCTTAGCTCCCGCTCGTTGGATGGATCTACTTGATGTCATGATCTTCCACATGAGCTCTTAGATCCTCTATGAGATTGTCCCAAGCCTGATGCACGGATGATAAGCATTAATAGATTTCCTTGATATCTGAGTGTCTGTTGGATGTGTTCCGGTCTCCACTTGATTCTCCTCACGAAGTTCACAGATTCCTCCCCGGTTGAGGAGCCCACATGATTACTTCTGTCTGCTATGGGTGATGTTAAGTCCAAAGTGAACCTCAGTGGGTTATGGTCGCTTTCTGATCTGTTGTCTATCTCAAAATGTATGAGCTGCTCTGCTAGAAGTTCTGACAGGAAGACATAGTCGATTGTTGAGATTCCTTTGCAGGTATGGGGAAACAGCTGTTGAATTGCTTGTGCCGCTTTCTGTTGTTGAGCTGAAATCAATTTGTAATTTGTCATGAAGTTTTGCATACTTTTCCCCTCTTTGGATTGAGGGATAGGTTCCTTTGTGTTCTTCAGCTCATGCATATTAAACTCGCCCACAAGCAGAAATTCATGACTTGAGAAATCCAAGACATAGATCTTCGACCATAGTCACCGTAACATTTTTGGGAGCACTGAAGTAACCGTTGACTAGCAACAAGGCAATTGGTTTTTGATTGCTTTTCATGTCTGTGAGGGAGGCTACCTGTAAAGTTGGGGTGCTGAAATTAATTGAAATGGCCTCTAACGTGCTAGTGTGTTTAATAAAAATGGATAGACCTCCTGAGGGGCACCCAAAGAGGCAGAGTCAGGATGCTGGCTTAAAGATGTCATAAAACCAGTGCAAGGTCAACTGGGTAAGGACCCAGGTCTCCTGGAGGCACACAATATCATTCTTCTCCAGTTAGGCTATTGCTTGATTTCTTGCTCTACTGCTTTTGATACCAGCCACGTTCCATGATTCAAGGAAATACTTGATGCAGAGTTTATTCTCAAGGATTGATGTCAGTGGTCTGTAGCGGGACTAGGTATAACACTTCAGTCTCACCTTTGCGATTTTCTCTTGACACCTCCGCTCACGGAGCTCACTGGTTGTTCAATCGTAGTGCACCTCCCTTTGATTGTGTGATGATATTGTTAGGGATGGTGCTTTCTTATCTACTGCTGTAGTCAAGCCGTGGGTTTTCCCTGTTGTGCCCCTTAATACACTCGTAGTAGTTTGTCTTGGGGCCTGATATAGAAGGATTTACTAGCATTTCAGTGGCAGGGACTATAATAGTTTGATTCCACCATTCATCGAATACTTTCTTTTCTACCAGGATAGCATCTCTGTGGCCCTCCCTCTTCCAGACGTCCAATTGCTATGACTCCTGAGTACTGGATCCCTTTAGAAACTCTGACAGGTGTGTGGTTTCCTTTAATGTTTTAAGAGCTGGAAATAGAGAGTAATGAGATGGTGGTAGTTGCTTTTAGGCAGAGGTAAATCCACCCCTACTGGCAGCTTGAAAAGAACATGCCCAACGAAGAGGCAACGTAGTTACTGGTTTGTAGAGGACGTAACAGTCTCAGCAATGCTTAATTTGTAAAAAAAAAAAAGTAGTTCTGGGGCCCTCGACAGGAGACACTAGATCTTACACCATCCGTTGAGCCTGGCAGAACTGCCAATGTCGGCACCAACACACTACTAGTCATCACACTCTTACAACTGTGACAATTCATACTGTTACAGGCCCCCAATGCTCTAAGAATGGCTTTAGAGACAAATACTAATACTTGGAAATGTAAATTGAAATAGTAAACAGACGTTGTTGTGCTCGTACCTAAATTGGCAGACACCACTACCATGTGGCAAACAGTCATAAGCCCCGGTGCTGGCAATTAAGTGCCGGTGCTGAGCACCGGCAAGCATCAGCACAAGTTAAGCACTCAGTCTTGACCATGATGCCAGCCTGCAGGAAAAGCCAATATTGAGCTGCAGTATGCAGTTTAGCCAGACAGCACTCAGCTATGCTTGTATGCAGGACATTGCCACTATCAGAGTGATTGAGAACAAGGGGTTTGTCTGGTGGTGTTAAATCTGCTAAATGGAAGTGCAGTTTTATTTCCTTGAGGGGGGCATCATGCTAACTGTTCTTTTTTTCTGAGAAGTGTTCTGATGGAGAGGTAATGAACGCAAGTGATTATGTGTTGTCACCTAGTTATGGAATGGATCTGTACTAGTCATTAACAATGGGCCATTCTGGATCTGAACTTCTTGGGGCTACTGAGGATGATCATGAACTCGACCTTAGTACCCTTCTATTTCTTAACTATAGCTAGGGAGTGGTTAACTATAGCTAGAGAGTGGATATTACTAAAACCCCCATCAGTTATGGATTGGTGGCTGTTAGTAAGGCAAACATACGACATGGAACAGGCACTGGCCAAGCAAGAGGTATCCGCTCAATAGCTAATTAGCTGGCAGAATAAATGTTTTGCGTTTAATTGTATAACTGCTGAATTAGGTAATGTTATCTGTATATTTTCAATATTGTGTATATTATTTTGTATTTGTGTATTAACTTCCAGTTGACAAATAAAACATTTTTTTTAAAAGTACCCTTCACTTTTAAACATGTTCTGAGCATTCAGGCTTCAATGACAGTGAGGTGGCCTTTGAGCCAGTTGAGGTTGCTGCTTAAAGTGCCTTTCTCTGGATTTGATGCCACTATCAGTATATCAGTTGAGTCAAACCCCTTAACAATTAATCCCGCGGCTTTTGGGCTTCTGATTCACAGGGATAGCTGGAAAATGATCCTCTCTCATTGGGTCAGTTGGAAGAGGAAACCTGTTTTTGCTATTATCATATACTTTCAATAATAAAGGTTAGACATAGCTTATTTTATTTATGCAATTTTATATAGCGCGAACTTTACCCGAAGGTGTCAGAGCGCTTTACATAGGACCCAGTTACAACCATAAGGACTGAAGGTTACATTCGGAAAAACAAAATTGCAAATTTTTGACTAACATAAGAACCAGTTGAAAACATACGGACTTAGGATTAGATGCGTTATAAAAAGGTACAAACAGAAAAAATTTCAAATGTACAAGAGATAAAGCCACACAAAGAGGAGATACAAATGGAAAAACTCTAGGCATATACTAGTGATATCTCTATCTACTTAGGGAGGGGAAACACATGGATATACTCTAAGAGTCACATAGGAATGGTAGAGAGCAAAGCGGACTCCTGCATAAACTAGTGATTAGAGTTATGTCTATATACATAGGGAAGGGGTAAGACTGGATATACTCTAAAAGTCACATAGGAATGGAAGAGAGCAAAGCGGACTACTGCATGCATAAACTAGTGATTAGAGTTATGTCTATATACAGAGGGAAGGGATACACATGGATATACTCTAAAAGTCCCATAGGAGACTAGTCATTAGAGTTATCTCTATATACATAGGCAGGGATAAGACCGGATATACTCTAATGGTCACATAGGAATGGTAGAGAGTACAAAGGTCTACTGCATACACTAGTGATTAGAGTTATCTCTATATACATAGGGAGGGATAAGACCGGATATACTCTAATGGTCACATAGGAATGGTAGAGAGTACAAAGGTCTACTGCATACACTAGTGAATAGAGTTATCTCTATATACATAGCTTCAACTTCTTATTCTACATAACTATATAGAACGTCTTACTTGCCTTCAGTGTCAGACTCTAAGGCTGTCTATCATTACATTCGACCTCTAGCTAGGATTGTTTGACTATATTACTTTGCTTTTCCTTATGATATATTGGCAACTTCCGGGATTAAATGCATTAGGTACTGTTATTCTGCTCAGTATGAGACAGATTTTTATACTTGTATATTGTATATACTGTTTTTTGCTCGTCGCTGTTTTTTGGTTCATTACCTCGATCTATTTACTCCAGCAAATAAATGCAATGCTACACAATGAAATATTTACAAATAGATTAAAGAATGCTATTGACTAAATAACTTTGTCTTTTTTAGATCATTCTTTCTTATCTCATTCTAAGGGAGACTTTTTAAAAGGTTCATTGTAATGTTCACTTGTTTGCCCAAAGTAAGGCATTTACAGGCTATTACTCGTAAGTAGCCTGTAATTAATCTTATCTCTATCGCAGCAAGATAACCTTTGCCATTCAGTTGTTTTTCAAAGACTTGTGTCTGCGTCTCTTCACCAAGTAGTGCAGCAGTCTGTTTGAAGCCCTGTCTAGGCTTGTTCATGACAACTGTCTGCCCTGATAAGAGGGGACATCATCCTCTTTCTTCATTTAAAGCATTCTGCAGAGTAGCAAAAGTGCCGTCTTGCAATGATTGCCATTTAAAGAAGGTCTATTTCCAGATGCACAAACGTGTGTTGAGCCTCATGTGTGTGCTATGTGTCACTTTCATGCATGCAAGTATATGTGCCCTCAAGACCATCATTCTTATCAGAATCAAGTGTGTGACTTAATGAGAGGGCTGCTACTACCAAACTAACTATAAAGTGCTAGGCAGGAGCTTGGCCGTCATTGTTATCCAGATATGAGCAATGTTATTATAGTAAGCCACTAAGAATGCTTTAAAAATAATACCAAATGCCATCCGTCTCTGTAATTTTCTGTATGCCGTTTTTGGGTCGAGCCTCCCAAGCAGCTGCCAGGTTGTAAAAGACCTATGCGGTCCAGCTCCCTCCCCTTGCATTTCCCCAGGCCCCTCGCAGGCCTACTACCCTTTATTTAAAAGATAAAAATGGAGGGCCAGCAGCTCTTATTTGTGGTTGGGCTGCTCTGTAGTGCACTAAGCCTTTTTGTTCAAAAATATATTTTTTCTATGTACCAAACAATTTAGCAACTGGCATCTTAGATCCACAAACTTAAAATAAATTCCCTGAAAACTGGCACCTGATGTATGCAAGGTGCTGTAGGCGCACATACATGATTACACTTACGCCAGAGTCATGCTTGGGTCAGCCCTTGCTTTATTTATTTATTTATTTATTTTTTATTATTTCCATCAATGCTGCTCAGCATCAGCAAAATAATTTTGATTTTTTCACATACTGGATTCTTATGTGGGTTCTTGTATAGCTTATTTTCCCTTGAAATTGCCCTTTGGACCTAAAATCGTTTCCTTGCTCTGTCACATGCGAAGAAATTGCAAGCTATTGAGAGCCATGCAAAAGCATAACTTGTTGGTATACTGACAATCGGATGTGAACAAAAGTGGGGGAGAGAAAATAGTTTAAAGTAGAGAAGTAAGGGAGCTGTTTTGTGCGTTCTACAAGGAAAAACTCAAAGTTTTCTCATCAAAATGCGGTTTATTATTACTAGAGTAAAACAGCAATTAAAGGCAGAATATTATGAGCTCTTCTCAGTTCACATTATCCTGCATCTAGTGAAGAAGCATTACTGCACCTGATCGCCCTTTTACTGCAGAACATTCACTTTTCAGCAGGGTGACTGCAAAGTCCATCAGCAGGAGCATGTTAATCCAGGTGAAGAAACAGGCATTGGCAAAGCCAGATGGTCTTCATTTGGTTTAGCTAATATTTTTAGCACTTCTGTACATCATCATGATGGCTTAAAAAAGTGATGACACTAACCCCACGGCCTTTGTAGGCAAGTGCATGCTATCAGTATGCATGCATGTGCTAAAAGCAGCATGACAACATTATTGTAAACGTAGTGCGAGAGCGCATTTCTAAATAACTACAATGTTAATGGATGAGATTTGTCATGTGATGCATGCCATAGCGGGTCAGATCACAGCCCCTACTGTAATACCACTGTAGAAGCAAATATTTTATTAGAAAATAGTGCTTAATATCGGTTTGGTTTGATTAGCTGAATAAGGAAAGAGTGCCTGCTTGTCACGTTGCAGAAAAACATGTTTTATGTTGTGCCCGACCTACACGTGTTCATGTGCCTGAGTTGTTTTTATACAATGATCGGTATTCGGGTTCAAAGCATGATCTCTGCTCTTGTGTGCAAATGCAACGTATCTTTGGCTTCCTGGGGAAGGGATTTACTAGCATTGTAACATTCCTACAAGAGTGTTCTGATAGACGTTGCTGCTTCTTGTTTAGAAGGAATCCGATGCTCGGGGTACTTCTGCATTCTCCCTTTAGTATTATTAATTTGATTTTGATTAGGAGATGTGCCGTGCTTGCTTCATTTTCTAAAGATACATGTCAATTCATTAGGATTTTGGTTTTATGCAAATTCTCTTGATTGGCTAACTTTTGCTTTCTGTAATGATATGATTATTTGAAGAGGTGCAAAGCACCAAATATGCTTTTTCACTGCCGAGCACCGCATAAAGGGCCATATGTATCAAGCTAATTAGCATTCGCAAAGGCCGAAATTCTGCGAATTTCGGCCTTTGCGAATGCTAATTAGACAAATGGTATGTATCAAACATGTTTGATGCAAAATAAGGAATAGCAAAATTTGCAATTCCATATTTTGCGATTGCACTTAAGGAATCGCACATTTTGTGATTCCTTAAATGCAATGTATCAAACAAAAAATATTCAAAAAATGCCATTAAGGATTTGCAAATTACCACCAACTTCTAGTTGGTGGTAATTTGCGAATTCTTTTCAAAAAGCTTTTTTCCAAAAAACAAAAGGTGCCATATGACGCCCATACATGCCCTTAGGGCATGTATGTGCGCCATATGCCCCCAAATGTCTTTTCAGGGGTGCAGCAGGGTGTTCTTGAGACACCCCTGCACCCTTGAAGAAATTCCTAATTTGCGATTAGCTAATTGCTAATCGCAAATTTCACCTTCATTCCTATGGGCCTCCTGGCCCATAGAAATGAATGGGTAATTTGCGATTAGCAATTTGCTAATCGCAAATTAGGAATGGTAAAGAATCGCTATTTAATAGCGATTTTGTACATACATACCGTTTTGCAAATTCCAAATAGCGATTCCTTCAAATTCGCTATTTGGAATTCGCAAAACAGCAGTATGATACATATGGCCCCTAATTCCGGATTGCTTTTAGTACCTGCCTCCAAGTCTGGCATGCAGTGGGGAAAGATGGAACTTATTTGATCCAATCATAAAACTGTGAGAATGCAATGATCCGGGGCAGGTCAAACACAAGAATAGGAAGGAAAGCTTTCCACTCAAGAGCAGAGAAGTGAGACGGACAACAAAGTCATCCAATCATAAACCCGGCTCTATGCTATGTATGGGAAGCAATAGGTCTGTGCGTTCAGTCAGCGTAGACTCTCTGCAGACGAGACCTAAAAAAAGAGCTCCTCCGTTTGCTATAGCACTAAAATGTAAATTAAAAAGCCTAGGCCCTGAACTATCAATACATTTCCCCATTTACAGAAAATGGGTAAGACCAATTGATATATTAGGGCAATAGGTAAAAAAAGTATAAAGGAAAAAAGAAAAAATAGGTCTTCTGAAGTTATGTCAACCTGATAATAATAATTTGGTAGCAAGCAGAAGTTAGATTTGTGTACAAACTGTCTGATTACAATGTTTCCTTCACATATTACTGACCAGCTACAAAAAGGTCTATACACATCCTAACCTCCTTGTAATGTGACCATGTGTTTATGTGATGCTTTGCATTACAACAACACTACTACACAGGCGAGCGTTTCGGTTTGTGTTATTGTGCTACTTAACATCTATGGTTAATGTACTTCTGTACAAACAAAGTCAACGTAGTGGTTTATGTGGGTCCAGGCCACGTTTCCTCGTGATCTTCATTTTTCTTCACCCTCTATTCCAAATTAATCCAATTCAAAGATAGGCATTTTTGCTTTTCCTGGACTGTTCTTTTCATCCCTGTTGCCTTAGGCTGCCCTTCTCAGATAGTTCTTCTCATTTTCAGCCCCTCCCCCTTCCTTTTATTTTCTTCTTGCACTGCATTTGTTGACAGTAAACTCTGTCTCCAGGTGTTCACCCTCAGTGTTAAAATTGGAACAAAACCAACAATGTCTGACGTCTCCTGACAACCCTGTTCTACAAACACAAGCAGAATTTAATCATTTGATATGTGCTGCAAACAAATGTGCATTGTACTATAATTTTTGCAGAACATCAGGGATTTTTCTCATAATCACAAAGGAAGCAAAGAATCATTGTGTGGGCTTTTGTTGTCTAGGGTATTGTATTCAGCATTTGTAACTCGGCTAACAACTCACCCTGGCATAATGTTTCATTGGTCTTTTGTAACATCTTCACTTGAAGTCTTGAGCCGGAGCCATATCCCTTAAGCTGTATACAAAAGTTAACACGCATACTGTTGGTCTCCATCAAGCCAGCCTTAATAACTTTCAAGTGTATTTCTTTCTTTAATAGCCCTTTATGTCCCTTTACATTGTGGAAGTTTATTTTGCAGTTAATGTGCTACATTACAGTTTCATTCAGTCTTTGACTTAATAAGTCAATATGTATTTTGGTCATTTAGTTTTTTTATGTGATAAACATTTCCTTATATTTTCATTAAGTTCAATCCCTGATACACATTTCACTACAATAATTAGTGCACCACTGTATGCTTGAAACCAGTTAAGAATTCGCCACGTACTTCCACTTGTTATCAGATTAATGTTTTTCTGTCAGGGAACATCTCCACTATTGTGTCGCTACTGGCCACTAGAAAGACCTAGTTGAAATCCCAAAACATAAAAATAACAAATCGTCCCTTAAGTGTTAACACCTTAACACCATTTAACTGTTTTTCTTGGCTGCAATAGCCCTTCCTCTCTTTATCATCTGCGATTGTACGGTGGACTTTGCAGTTGTATATTTTGAAGTTAAATGATCTCATTTCAATAGGATTGGCTTAATATTATATATTCTTAAATCCCTATCCATTATGCTTTTTGCAGCTGTTTAATGTAATCCGCAGCAGCTCGTCTTCTAATGCGGAAGAGCGTCGCCCCACCTAACAGCAGCCAGAAAAAAAACGCCTGTGTATTATCATTTTATTTTTCTCTCGAGCCGAGGCTTGGGTTCTGGGACAGGGTGGTAACAGGCTGGAGGGGGAGTGTTGGGCACCACCTTCACTGCGCATGTGGGTTTAGCCAGCTGTCTCAGGCTGTCCAAATTTATATGCACAGTGAAGCTCTCTCCAACCCTAGTTGCATTGCTTGGTTAGAGCGAGCAGGCACAGGCTCCCAGTCTATGTGGGAGCACAAATCATCGGTGCTCAAGCCAATCCTATCGCTACTTTCAGCAGCATGAAAGCAGTATCCGGATCGGCCACAGTGCACTCTGGGAGCCTGTGCCTGGAGAAGCGAGGAGCGCGATGCAGCGAGCAGTTAAGTGTTTTTTAAAACTTTCTTTTAAAAACAATTGTCTCACCCCTACCCTGAGTCAACGTTCCCCACCCCTCCCCCTTTGCCACTCTGTCAACTCGCCTTGAATGTAATGATGTAATGCCATTCATTGTACTCCTCGTGCAATTCTATGTAGAGCACTTTCCTGAAAGACATACTGTGAGAAAGTGAGTTCCTGTTCAGTACACCCCCACTTTTTGCCTGATACCTGCTGCACTTTTCCTAGGTGTGCCCTAGGTCCCTGCCAATCAGGTACCCAGGGCCTGTGTTCCTTCCCTAAAAACTATACTAAAGCCTAAACCCAATTGGCATCTCTGGCCACATATCAGCCCTTAGTAAATGGTACCCTAGGTACCCAGGGCATTGTGACCAGAGAAGATCCTAAGGGCTGCAGCACTCATTGTACCACCCTTAGGGGCCCTGTACCTTGACACCCACACACTGCCTTTGCAGGCTGAGTGTCTATGTGCAGAACTAAACAAAGAGTCGACATGGCACACATGCTTGTGTGCCATGCCCACAACCCCACTGCCCTGGCATACATTAGCCACCCCTCTAGCTGGGTGCCCTATGCCAGTGGTGTGGGCACAGGTACCTGAGCCCTGAGCCCCTACAGTACCCAGGGCCATTCCTGGGCACTGTAAGTACAGTGATGCCATTAAGAGTATATGGTGCTGGGAGGTTGTCATTACGAACTCCACAGCACCATAATGGCTACACTGAACACTGACGAGTTTGATATCAAACTTCTCAGCACATTAAACCCACACTAATGCCAGTGTGGGACTTAATGTAAAATGCACTACAGAGGGCATCTTAGAGATGCCCCCTGAAACCTAACCTACAATCCACGTCTGGGCTGAGTGGCTGCAGAGGCTGCCACACAGCAGACATGTTGCTGGACCCCTGGGTGGAGAGCCCCCGCTCTCATAGGCCTGCAACAATGCACATCCTGGGTGAGGTGCTAGGTCTCCTCCCCCAGGATGGGCAGGGGGAAGCTTCACAGGCATACCGCCTCTGTGAGCTTCTCCAGACCATTTGCTGTACCCAGCAACTGGCCCCCACCAGTCCTGACCCCCACTCTGGTGGGAAGACTTGTGGGAAAAACTACGTCAGGAAGGGGGGTGTGCCAGCCTGTGCCAACCCCACCCCTCAGGTGGGGGAGACGAGGTGAAGCACGACCCTAGGCTCCGGCCATCTTCAAGATGAGGAGCCCTGCCCAATCACAGCTAGGCTCCTGCCCCCTCCCACAGGAGAGGAGCAGGCTAGGGGGTGTACCCACCCCAGGAGAGGGACCTATTGGTTCCTGTCCTTGCCCTACCTGTAACACCCCTAAATTCAGTATTTAGGGGCTCCCTGAACCTTCCTTCCTTAGATCCAGATACCAAAACAAGAAAGAAGAACAAGAAACAAGAAGACCTACCGTGCAGCTGCTAAGAAGAGGAAGACACCAACTGAGTTGGCCCCAGCCCTACCGGCCTGTCGACCCTCGAACCTGCTCCTGCTAAACCCCAGCGTCTCCAGTGGTCAGCAACCTCAAAAATCCCGGAGGACTTGACTGCCTTGTGACTCTGACTACCTGGGTCTCGAACGAGCAGTGGTACTGCTCAAAGCAAGTGACAAGCCCTGGCATCAGCCCGGAACCGCAAACCCTGCACACTCTGCACCCGCCAAGCGTGGCCTGTGCTGGGGTGAACCTAGACCCTGAGGACATCCCCCCGGCAATTCTGACTCAGATTCCAGTGCCCAAGGACCCTCCTCGACGACCCAGACGACGCCTGCAGCCTCAGGACAAAGGACCCCTCTGACCGCGACCAGCAGGGGGGAAGATTTCCCGACCTCAAAAGACACTCCTGCACCCAGCGCCCCACGGCCCCCTGTGCCCAACTCCTGGGTGCCTACCTATCCTCCAAGATTCCAACTTACCCCTCGAAGTGTTGGTCGCTCCTGAAGATCCACCGTCCCCGAGCCTGCAGCCTTTGTTCCCTTTTCAAGATCCTGATTGGATAACATTGAGCGCCCGACGGCTCAAAAGCACTCTACACCCAGCCGCCCGAGTGCTCCTGGCAGTGCAACCTGTACCCTATTCTACTTCCCCATTTGCCCTGAGCAAGTGACCAGGAGCCCAGCTCCCACAGCCGCGTGGCCTGCTAGCTAGCAGCCACCAACCGAAGGCCCCCTGCCTCTCATTGGATAACATTGGGCCTAACCACCTCTGCACCCGGCCGCCTGAGGGTGTACTAACTGTACCTACCTGATCCTGGGGGACCCCTGAGTCTATGCCCAGAACCTTAACTTCACCAGTCGAGTACTCACCTGAAAACCGATTACTCACTTTCCTGCCATAGGATAACATTGACTGGTTTGACTCGAAAAATCTTCTAAGTGTGAAGTTTTGAAACTTTAAAATATTCATCTAAAATCAGCCGAATAACGAATTTCAAATTACCCACCTGTGATCAGGAGAGAAGCCAGTACTGTGCCTTGTAGCCCAGTACTGAACTGCAAAAGTAATCACAACCGTGTTTGCTAGTAATCTAAATTTCTGCAATAGGAAAACATTCACTGTTTTTCTGTGAAATTTCTTCGAAGTGTCTACTTTTGAAAATTACAAATATTCCTTAAAAATCGTACCTACTACTGAAACGTAATTGCTTACCTGTTTTAAGTAGAGAACCCAGTGCTGAACTTAGGAGCCCAGTCCTGGATTACCAAAGTAACAAGAACGTACTTTAACTGCAACTTGATTTTCCTTTCAATGGATAACATTGCCAGATTTTCATTGAAAAGTTTTTGTGTGAACTTTTGAAATAGCTTTATATTTCTTAAAAATCATAGCAATAGCCAAATCGTTTTTGCTAAACTGTTTCCAGCTTAGACCCCAAGACTGACTCTATGATCCAGTCCTGGGACTACAAAAGTAATCGATAAAGTAACTAGCTGCATTTACGTAGAAAACCCATTGAGCTCATTGTTAAATTGTGTTTAATAATAATAATAATAATATAACCATTTATAAAGCGCCTGGTTACCCAAAAACAGTGTGTCCCCGCGCTGAATACTGCAAAATAACTTAGAGGAAGGGACAGGGGTGGATCAGAAGGGAACAAAAAAGGAACAAAGGTTACGGCCGGGGAAAGAGAAAAGTTTTAAGTTTTCTCCGGAACATATTCTCAGTGGGCTCCATCCGGAGACCGAGCGGAAGTTCGTTCCAGCACTTGGCAGCTAAAAATCTGAACGAACGTCCGCCCATCCTGGCTCTGGTGATTTTGGGAAGTTTAAACATCATCGTACCGGCTGATCTCAGATCTCTAATGGGGCGATGTATCGTGAGAAGGTTTTTAAGATAGTCCGGACCTATGCCCTGAGCGATACGATGGGCGAAGCAGAGGGACTTAAATTTAATTCGCTCCTTTATAGGGAGCCAGTGAAGTTTGGACAAAGCGGATTTCCCTGATGCTCTGCGGGGTAGTTTGAGTACAAGGCGAGCTGCGGCATTCTGAGCACACTGGAGTTGGTGTAGTCCTTTTTGGCTCAGACCTAAAAGCAGGGCATTACCGTAATCAAGGTGGGGGGTAACCAGGGCATGGACTATGGTCTTTCTAGAGTCGATGGGTAGGAGGTCTAGAACCTTACGGAGAGCTTTCAGTATGCCGAAGCACCTGGCTGTTACTTTGTTGACATGGGATTTGTAGGAGAGATCAGAGTCAAGGGTTATGCCCAAATTACGCACCGACTCCACAGGACAAGGTGGACTGCCCAGTTCCGTAGGCCACCACATATGCGACCATGCCAAAGCTGATTTCCCTACTACCAGCAACTCGGTTTTATCGCCATTAAGGCGTAGACAGTTGCGGTTCATCCAAGCTGCTTCCGATGAAAGACAGTTCGAGAAATTGGTGGCGTCTTCTCTGTGGTCGGGCGTGAGCTTAAACATCAGTTGTGTGTCATCGGCGTAACTGACAATGCCCACCCCAAATGTCTCAACTATTCGGGCCAGGGGTGCCATATAGATATTGAACAAAGTAGGGCTCAAACTCGAGCCCTGTGGAACCCCGTGGCTTACGTTTCTGCGAGAAGATTTAAAGGGGGGCAGTGCATCTGGAAGCTCCTGTTGGTCAAGAAGGACTCTATCCAGGCTAGGGCCCGTCCCTTCACTCCCATGTCAGACAGCGGAGACAGCAGCGTTGAGTGCAGCACGGTGTCAAAAGCTGCACTGAGATCTAATAAAACCAACGCTGCTGTCTCTCCATCATCCACTATGCTCCTTAGGCCCTCGGTGGAAAAAAGTAGGGCTGATTCTGTGGAGTGTCCTGCTCTGAAGCACGATTGAGTGGGATGCAAGAGAGAGTGTTCCTCCAAATAACTCATGAGTTGCTTATTCATCACCTTTTCTAGAATTGTGTTTCCTACTGCAACCATTGTACCTATTGTGTTTACACAGTTTATTGCTTCTTTGCAAAGTAATTATATGAGAGTACTCATATCGAGAAAAGTACATTTTTATACCTGTTGGTTCTAAAAATAAAACAACTATATCTTTTGATATAAAAACAATTGGCCTAGAGTTCAGTCCTTGAGTGTGTGAAACCTTTTGCTGACTGAGTGTGTACAACAAATGCTTTACACTGTCCTCTGGTGCTGCCTTACTGCTCGACCAAGCTACCACTTTAGAGAGTAAGGTCACACCTGGCTTTAACCTCTGTTATACCTCTGGGGTTTGTGGACTCATACACACTGTACCTTATTCTGGTCCAGTATATATAGAGCCACTTTCTCACACATACCCATAAACACAACTTCACTACAACAACACCTTTGGTTGGGCTCCCGTACTGTAGATTACAGACAGCAGCAGGACAAAAGAGGAGAGAGACAGAAATATCTATGCCATTGTAGAAATGGTGTAGAAAGTCCTCAGATCGTCCAGCTCAGACATTCGAGGATCACGATGTTTCATGAAATAGAAACAACAATGCTACTACTTTTCCGGGTAGACTTCGGAATGTACGCTAAGGAAAGGAAAATATACCAGCCATCTACAAGTCCACAATAACTTGGCTTCCTTCGTGAGATGTTGCTTGAAACAGTATTGGCTCTTCATACCCTGTTAGGCATTCACAATAAAAAGGGTTCTTAAAAAATGCAAGTGTAGGCCAGTGAAAGCTGTTCTTGGCAGCTGAGATGTTTCCATTCTTAGGTCCAGCTGAAGCGGCCTTTACCTCTGTGTATTTAGTGAAAAACAAATCGTTCACTGTGCAAATGCATATGTAAACATTCATTCTGTGCTTCAGGCTGGAGGCACTCACGCGCTGCTCATCACTCAGTGTGGATTACAGTGAATGGGTGTGAACCATCATGTGCAGAGGGAGGAGCTGATGGGAAACTGGATGCAGCTCCAAAGTGCACTTCAAGTCAACGCTGTCCTCTATATCAATCTTCATCTCCTGTGATTTATGTTTGTGTGGTGGGCACCCTCTTATTACAGTGATGTCTAACTTAGGATACTCACAGTGCCTATATTTGTACCTAGATCCCTCAACAGTCTGGGTAACAGGCTGTCTATGCAGAGGATAGACTTCCCACAGTAACAGGTGTTTGCTTTCCCAATGATTTTTAAATAAAATCCACAGTCCCCGCCCCTGAAATGGATTTAATTTATACCTCTGCCTTTGGATTTTGTTGTGCGCATGAGTTTCAAATAATTAGATTCATGTTTGCATTTTCAATAATTTGCATGTTTAGTCATTATAATGTAGGTTTTTTAGTCAAACCATTCTCAACAAGCCTCGGCACCCTCTAGAAATACACATTCTTGATTTTGTTTTGTATTGTAGTTTGTTGAGATGTGATTGTCCCCTGCATGGTGTACAGTCATGTGCACAACAGTGGTGTGGCCTCAGGGCAATGACCCTAATGCAAGAAATGAAACTAGACATTCCTTCTCTCCTCCCTATCCACACCCCACTCTCCTCTCATCTCCTTCATATAATGCTCTCCTCTATCCACTTCCTCAGTCTTCACCTCTTCTGTCTCTCACTCATTCTCTCCTGCTTTACCCTTCTCTCCCAATTTCTCTTCATTTTCCCCTGCCCACTTTGCATGACCTTATCTCCTTTTTCTTTGTCTCTCAATCTTATTTCCTTCTCCCGTTCTGTCACCTTTTCCTGCCCTGCTCCCCGTTCTTTCACCCTCTCCTTTCCCTTCAAACCTCTTCTCTCTCCTCTTTATTGTTCCCTTCTCCTCTGTGTCTTAAAAAAAAATCTTAACGGGCAGCCTCTGAAATGGCATCACCTGGTGCAGGACAAACAAGGCCCCCTCCCACCTGTGGGAACCGATCCACTGCACCGTCTGCACCAGTTGTAGCCATACCCCTGATGTCTAGCTGCAAGTATCACCTGTTTTGGTTTTTATTTTGAGTTCTGACTCACATTACTCTAGTGTGTACGTGAAGGCCGAGTCCTGTTTCTTGAAATGAGTGACACCCTGGCTGGACTTGGGCGCTGGGGGGATACTTAGTGTGACTTCATTTGTTGCATAGTTAACTACCATCCCTGTAGTGTTTTTATCATATAGAATGGTCGTAACACCATATTGTGTTTTGTGAATCACTAGTTACCAGAGCGTTTTTATCTGTATCATGGAAGGTTAGTTCTGCTTCTAGGTCTTAACGGGAAACATCCGGTGTTAACATCCCAGTGCATGTAAAGATTTTGTATGTGTGTGTGTGTACACTGTGTGTGTGGTGCATGCATTCTATTTTAGTGAACCATAGTAATGGAGTCCTGTAGGTTCAATTTTGAAAGTCCCTGGCCTGTCCATGTGCACAAGATAGGGCTGAGGTTGTTTACACATAGTAGTGTATACAATTATATTTTCTGAGTGTATTAAAGTATGTATTTTAAAGTCAGATGCTGGGATTGACTATCAACCATGGTGGAGCTGCTGGGTGACTATTGATTTCTGAGCTTGAAACAACGCCACAGTTCCTTCCTGGGAGTGCTCTGGCTACTCACCCATCATTGCTGTGACTGAGAGTCAAGTTCTGAAGTGGTGCAACCTGGCCCAGTTTGCAAAGCCATAGCAGGAAGGCCACAAGGCATCAGAGGCACACAAACCCAGTCACAAATTCTGAGGCCCATTAGTCCCTGCTTGTCCTGTGACTTTTGACTGAGGGTCTGACATGTATCTTTGAAGGACATGTGCTCTGTAAATGTTGGTGAGTGTGATTACAAGTGAGCGGCACCCACCTGATTGTCATCTAATCAAATCAAAACCTGCTTCGATGCTTATAACTTCTGTAATTCGGTCTTCCCAACAGTTTGAAAGATGATGCTGAAATACTTTGTAAAGCTTGATGAGCTCACAGGAGACATAACAACAGAGGCCCTGGTTAATAAAAAGCAGTTCATTTACATCTCGAGGTTTACACTGTTGCAAGGCTGCATATTTACTCATTTTGAGAATTCAGAGGTTCCTGGGTCACACATGGAAACCTGCACAGGTCACAGGTGTCCAGACATTTTTGTAAAACAATCTCGATAGGATTTCTTTTTATCATCCCTATCTTGGGAGATCTTCCTTTACAGTCCTTGGTGATATGAACTTCCACTTAGATGATCGGTTATCCTTGGAGACATGCTCTTTGGTTAATGCCCTGGACGCAGGTGAGCTGGTCCAAAGGGTGTCCTTCCCGACGCACAAGGCGGGTCACACCCTTGACGGTGTGTTCTCTAATGACTCCAGGCTAACGGTCGGCATTCCTTTGCCGATAGTCTGGTCTGATCATCTGGCAGTACCACTATATCTGAATATGCCCAATATGGAAGGTAACTTGGTTATCACTAAGAAATGCCTTAAAAGAAATTTTGGAAACATTACGAATGAGGGACTTGTACCTTTTGTCCCGACTGTAAATAGGACATCCCTGATGAAAGTAGATGATGCAGCTCAAGAGCTGGCTGACTCTCTCTCCACAGCGGTGGATGAGCTAGCCCCTGCCTCTCTCAAGTATGTTGCGCGACAAAAACACACTGCCCCCTGGTTTACGGAAACTCTGAGGCTACTCAGACAGAAATGTAGAAGGAAGAAAAGGTGTTGGCGTAAATCCTGGGATCCAACTGACCAGGAAGTATACAGGCGCCTGATACGAGAGTACAAAAGTAGAGTCATCAAGGAGAAACAGGATTATTTTACCAACTTAATTCGTTCTCCCACTTCTTCTAAAGAGCTCTTTAAGTTCGTGAGCTCTCTCTGCTCTCTTCAGGCCCCTGACCCCGTGGTAGTCACACAGGAGCTTTGCAACAACATCTCGGACTTCTTTTTAAAAAAAATAGATGATATCTATTTGGCACTGCAAACTCAGAGGAGTGTCCTGAGTGAAGAGGACACCGCTCGAGTTAGACATCTTGAAGCTGCGGTCGATAACCCTTCCCAGGTGTTTAACCACTTCCCGGAGCTCTCTCTGGAGGGGTTGAACTGCCTGCTGGATGGAATTAAATCTGCCTCTCCCTTAGATCCGGTCCCTCTGAAAGTGCTTAAGGCCTACAGGGATACTATTCTTCCTCCCATGTTGAAAATCATGAATAATGCGATGGAACATGGCATTTTCCCCGCAGCTTGGAAGAAAGCCATAGTAAAACCCCTGCTCAAGAAACCTACCCTGGACCCGGGAGTGTTACAGAATTTTAGACCCATATCTCTTCTGCCGGCTCCTGCTAAGATGCTTGAAGCCCACCTAAATCGACATCTCTCTCGCTTTTTGGATGGCTCGGGATTCTTGGATGGGTCTCAGCATGGTTTTAGAAAGCTGCATAGCACTGAGTCTGCCCTGACTATGGTTACGGACAACATACGTAGGAAAGTAGACTTGGGCCATACCACCGTGCTAGTATTGTTAGATCTAACAGCAGCTTTCGATACCCTGTCTCCCATTATATTAACATCTAGGTTAAGGGAGGCAGGAGTAACAGGACCTGCCCTTAGTATCCTGAGCTCCTTCTTACTGCAAAGAGAGCAGCGTGTGATGCTGGGTGATCTCCTCTCCCCTGCTAAGCTCTTGCAATGTGGGGTGCCACAGGGGTCGGCACTGAGTCCGACCCTGTTTAATATCTACGTGGCCCCCCTTGCTAGACTTGTAAGATCTCAGGGGATGGTGGTAGTATCGTACGCTGATGACACGCAGATCATGGTCTCCCTGACCCACTCTGTGACTGTCACCGCTTCTAACTTTAGGTCCTGTATGCAACTTGTTGCAGAGTGGATGATTCTCAACTCCCTAAAGTTGAACGGTGACAAAACAGAGGTCCTGGTCTTTGGTAAAGACCAGGACATATGGTCTGGTGCCTGGTGGCCTCCATCTTTAGGCAATTGCCCTACTCCCACTCAATCGGCGAGGAACCTTGGGGTCATCTTTGATACTCGGCTTTCTATGGAAGCCCAGGTCAACAAAACTGTGGCCACCTGTTGGGGTGTTATTAGGACTCTGAAGAGGATCCTTCACTATCTCCCCCTACAGGCACATAAGCAGGTTGTGGTTGCCCTTGTTGGCTCAAGGCTTGACTACTGTAACTCCCTCTATGCCGGAGCTAACAAGGGCCTCCTACAGCGCCTACAGGTCGTACAGAATGCGGCGGCACGGTTTGTTTTGGCCTTGCCCTGGATGTCGTCTGTGACCATGGCAAGGAAGAGTCTTCATTGGCTCCCTATCACCTCGAGAGTATCCTTTAAACTTCTGTGCCTTACATATCGTGCTCTCATGGCTGGTCCTACTGATGCTCTGGGATCTCGGCTCACTCGATATGTTCCGAGTAGGTGCCTACGCTCTTCTGAGCTTAATCACCTGGTAGTTCCTCGTTCTATGAGGGTTAGATGGGGGAGCAAGGCCTTTTCCATCTTGGCACCCCAAGTATGGAACTCACTTCCCTTTGAGATTAAGTCACAACCCTCATTGGATCTCTTTAGGAAGGCTCTAAAAACTTGGTTTTTTGTTGATGCATATCAGTAAGCTCTTTACATCCGTCGACTCAGCTAGATTATTGGTAGGCGCCTTGACGCCCATGGGGCTAAATTGCGCATGTGTAAATCCCACTTCATTCATTCATTCATCTCGGTTGGCCGTACTCCAAGAGGTAAACAAAAAACAATAAGAAGGCTATGCGAGGTTCAGGTTTGTACTGGTGTCATGACAAAAACATTCAACAAGCATTTGCAATGCAATCGATCTCGCCTTAGAGACCTTATAATTTTTTATCCATGCAGCACATTTTCCGGGTGCTGCAAACCAGACAGAGGGGGTCGAGGGAGGGTTGACAAGGTTTAAAGCGCTTCCGCCGAGTAAACAGTTTCTGTGAGCTCACGCTGGTCACACCAAAGCGCCTTCCATAGTAGAGCACATTATTTTAAAAATTAAGCACTGCTTTGCAGACACCTGCCCAGCAGCACCCAGTGTCCAGGGGTCTAGCGGGAAACACTTGTCACGCAGCTTGTCCGGTGCCTCTGAGACCCCCAGGTCCTGGAGAACTTGACTGACATGGCTCCTTAGTGTGATAGGTTTGTGCAACTGATTCATACATGCCAGCAGATCCGATTAAGACGGGAGAGCGACTCCCAGTTTTTTAAGCCAAAAATTGCTTCTGCTTCAATAGAAGTCAGTGGGGAAAATACATTCCCCAAATTTTTTTAAATCTCATACTTTCCTGTTCTGAACTGTTGGCATACATGGTGTATGTTTGTCATTTTAACTTTTTTGGCAATCATTACATTATGAGTAATTTCATGCTTTCACTTTCATTCCCAATAGAGTGTTAAATTCAAGCCCTAACACCAATCAAGAATAGTCTGGAAGGTATAGTTTGTGAAAGAGACATGTTCTGCTTAAAGAGAGTTCAATGTATTTATTATTTGATAGTTTTAACGTTTATTGTGCAATGTCTAAATGGTTTTTTCTTCAACCTATCAAACTACAGCAGTGTAGAAAGCACCGTAAATTGCATAACAGTGTCCAAAAACATTGAGATCTCCTAGAATTTATTCAGTATAACGAGACAGTGTTTCAGTTTTGTCAAAGCCAACAGGTCTCGCCTTTGTACTTTGCCAATGGATTTTAGCAATGAGTCACCATTTAGCGATGCTGTACAGCTATGACACGTCTGCCTGCCTTACTTTTTTAGCACGATATCGATCTTCTATTTACTGACTCTAGCAAATACATCACGATGGACTGCGGAACTCCCAGTACATGGGATGCATGGAGAAGAGAAGGTTGGCACGGTGATGAGGCATCTGCAGCGTGCACAGAGGCAGCCAAGTAAGGGAGAAACAAAGAGGGCATTGGATAAAAAATAAACCAGAACATGGAAGAGAGGAATGGAGTTGAGACACACATATGGGAAATGAACATGCGAGCTGGATTGTAAAGTGCAGAAAAGAGCCCTTAAATAATAGATAGATGGATGTATGGGTGGACGGATGGACAGACGGAGACATCAGTATGTGAGAAAAATACAGTTATGGGCGTATATGTGTGTAGGCAAAGAAAACTCTACATTGTGCTTATGACTAAACTTTGTCCTTCATCAAATCCATTGCGGATTCCAAAGCCTGAATATTGTTTTCCCAACAGACTATACATAGCAATATAAATCCTCATCGATTACTTTTTCTATACCTCGATTCTCACTCGGCCTCTTCCAGAAACGTGGCCTCTAATTCCAGGCAGCCAGGGATTTGTTAGCACAAACACATGACGCTCAGCAGCATTATATATTATGTAACGTATTATTTCTGTAGGCACACATGCATAGGGAATGTATCCAGATAAAGGACCACTTTGAGCCACTCTTCAGTCTCCTCCACCTCTCAGCGCCCTCACACCTCACTGTCTGCATCTTCCAGTGCCTGTCCCCAATGGCCCCTCGCTTCAATTGTTGGCTTTGATGCCTACAGCCGCAGGTGAAGGTCAAAGGAGAGGCCAGGGCCCCCTAGAAAAGGCAACTGATTCAAGGCCCTGATTGGGGAAAAGAGTCAGTCAACAAGAACCACAGGAAACCAAGACGTTGATTAGAAGAGGGTCATCATTATTTCTCAAACCACATATGTGCTCCTGTTTCAACGAGTCTTGGCGGCGAGCACCATCCTGTGATTCTGGGCAAATCACTTACTCCCCCTGTACCCACAAAAAAAACAGACTGGAGGAGGGCCCATCGCGCGCTGTGCTAGGAGGTAGCATGTGCTGTGCTAGGAGGTGGCATGTGATGGGCAACAAAAACAAGGAAACGAAAAACCAGATGGGAGAAGAAGCCAATGCACGCTGTGAGAGGAGGAAGCATGCTATGGCCAACAAAAACAATCACTAGGTAAAATCGCCTCCCTGAATCGAGCACCTAAAGGTGGGAAAAATGAAAGAAATGGAGCTATAGAAAGCCAGCATTTTCGATTACGACAAGAAAGAACCAATGACAATCGATGGACATAGTTAAAGCCCCTATTGTACATAAATCGAGCCTTGTAGACAGCGTATGCGCGCTAGCTAGGCTCAACCTAAAAATGTCTGGTGCAGTAATTAAAAGAGCGCCGGCTGCCTGACCCCGGAATGGCCGCCAAACTCAGACGCTCGACCAGAAGCTGGCAACTCTAGTCCACGAGAATTCCTCTGGTCGCCCGAAGCCCCTTACAGTGGGGCATCTGAGACCCCAGATGACAAGAAGGCCGCACTGAATCGAAAGTTAAGCTCCAGAGACGCAGCACTTTGGGAGCCTCTGATACCTGACCCCTCAATGGCCGCCAATCTCTGTTTCACCATAGGAATGCAGACAGCTTTTTAGACACCTAAGTCCCCCAGCAGCCTGGACCCTCCTATCATTGGAAGTAGTGTCTTTTGCATCTCCCAATATCAACTAGGCTGCACGGAGGAGGGAGAGGAACCCTGAGACCTGACACCCCCTAAGCCTTCGCTGCCTGACTCAGCAACAACTAACAGGAATTTCACCCTCGGCTGATCCCATTAATCTCTCACGACTAACTCGGGGAATCCTCAAAGATATCGCCTATGTCCGATCGCTTGAGGGCTCTGATACAAAACCCCGCCAAAGTGCGAAACACCGCAACAAAGACTCTCAGATTAGTGTAATCAGCCTGCAAGATACCAGACTACTGCCGTCGCCCCAACCGGGTCCTCGGAGAAGCCCTACTCCACCTGATCCTCCCTCCCCCTCTGGCCTCCCCCTTCGGAGGGTATCTCTTCGAGCTCCACATCCCCCTCCTCCTACCTGGTCTCTTCACACTAGAAGCCTACCCTTGAGCTCTTCAACTCCCCCAGACTAGTTAGCACTCTTGCCTTCACTCCCCCTCACCCTCCCCTTCACTCAACAGTCTCTCCTTCACACCTTTGAAAGTTCCCCCCCCCCCTCTTAACCTTGACATAATGCCACCAGCCTCGCATATGGCTATCGCCCTCCGATCACCAAAGCATCTTACACCTCATGGTCCGAACTCATTCGCGATCTCCTTCCCCCCTTACCTCTCTGGCAAAGCAAAGAGACACTTCAAACATAGACTGATCAGACAGCACCCTGAAACACTTTTCGTAGACTCCTTCCACTGCTCATCTAGAGGGCAGATCAAAACGGACCTCATTTTCCACACTGAAAGACCTGACACCTGGTTCAGCATCCTCAACACACATCTTCACATCACCAAAACCACCATCACACCCCATAGTCGCAAACTGACGTCCTCTCTCACGAATCACCAGACGCTGAATAGCAATATCTCCTTAACCATTTACTCAAATGGCACAGTCCTGATACAAGCTAACAATGACAACCTCGAGGCTTTTGACGCCCCCTTCCTATCATTAAAAAAGGCTACCGTGCACAACATGTGATCGGACCTGTCCCCCCCTCCCTTCCAGCGAGTCCTCCACGGCAGAGGAGAAACCAGAACCGTCCCACCCCCCCCCTGAGATCCCCAGAGAAGCGTGGCTCAATGGTTAGAGCGGCAGACCCTGATGCAGAGGTCTGGTCCGGGACCAGGGTTCAATTCCCGCCTCGGCGTCTCTTGGACACAATTTCCCCGGACCTGATAATTCTCGCCTCGGTGCCTAGTCTAATCATGGGTCCCACTCTGTGACTCTGGGCAATAGCTTGCTTAATCTCCACAACGGCCCCAGCAGCGCTTGGATGCCTGGCTTCAACTTGGGGGTGCCCAGGAGTGGACATTTCACAGGAAAGCCAAGAAGGGTTCCACAGCGGTATGAATACAGCGCTACGAGACCTCAGGGTAGAAGGCGCTATATAAATACAAACGCATTTACAAACACATATCCCCGCCCCCCTGAGACACCTCCCACAATGCTACACCACCGATCCTAAATCCCCTCCCCATGGGAAGACGACACCCCCACCCCTACCCGCCGCGGATCCCAACCTGCCAACCAGGAGCGAGCCGCACCCCCAAGCCCAATCTCCCTCCAGCTCCCCCATGCCCCCAGGCCAATGGAGGCCTAACCCCCATCATGAGCCAGTGCTACCCCAGCTCAGGACTCCTTCCAGATTCATCCCAGACACCTCCCACCCAATAGCCAGCATGTTTGCAACCCTCTCCCCTCGCCCCCCAGCAACGCTGCCTCAGTCTCCCCTCCTCCCTCCGTAGTTATCACGAATCCGCGCCTAAACCTCCTGGAAACTCAGCTCAAAACCGCCATCCAAGGCCTGAACGAAACCTTATCCAACCTGGCCGTGATTCGAAAGCCCACCCAGCCACCCATAGCACCCCCTACTCCCACCCATCCTAAGCACGCCAAGGCTTTGTCCTCTAATGGGGCCCCTGTCCCGCCCTGGCCTCCGACCAACAGTTCGGTCACAGAAATTCACTCTGATCGACTCCAAAGAGCAAAAACCGCACTACCCTTTTGAGAAGCGGCTCACCTAGCCTCAACCTATGACTCTCCACCTAACTCCTCCCCAAATGCTCGATCCAAGTAATCACGGGAGTCAGAAGAGATCACCTTCCTCCAAAAATTCCTAGACTTCCAGCCCACCTAACCTCTCTTCCCATAGCCCCGTCTAATAAGAATCTGAACATAGAAGGATCCCCCATTAACTGCATGCTCCTAAACTGCTGATCGGCCTCCAAACACGCAACCGAAGTAGCAGAAGCCATCCTCTCGCATGATATAGACATTGCATTAATCACAGAGACCTGGCTCGACAATTCTTGCCCCATCATGGGCATGCTGGTACCTCCGGGATTCCCTATGCTCAACAAAGACCGACTAGAACAAAGCGGAGGGGGTATAGCTATCATTCACAAGAACACCATCTCCATCTCAGAAATTACATCCTGCCTATATAGCACTTTTGAGTGCATCTCAGTCAATATCAAGACATGTGAAAACAGGCCACTAATCTGCCATCTCCTTTACCACCCCCCTGGCAATTCCTCTAAATTCGGGGAACACCTCTCTGACTTAATTGCACATTGTGCTCTCGGTAACTCAAATAATATAATTTTAGATGACCTCAATCTAAGATGGAACAAATCGAAAAACCCACTCATTCAATCCCTGAATAACCTCCTACTAGAAAACAATTTGAGCCAACACAGCTCAGAAGAAACTCACCCTAGACAGCCTTGCGTCTCTGAAACTAAAAAAAATCCAGGAGCATTCCATCCAGATCATGGTTCTCCACTGACATCAATGAAGAAAGAAGACATCTAAGAGCCTCAGAAAGAATCTGGAGGAATAATCCCACCGCCCTTCATCGCGACCAACTCCAAGCAGTCCGCAGGAACTACAAAAGGCACATTAAGAACAAAAATACATCTTTCTTCTGCTCTGCACTAGACACCGCATAAAAACGACCCAAAGAACTCTTCAATATCATCAGGACTCAAACCTCTAAGCCAGCGACATCCTCAATTAAGGCACTGTTGAACGTTGTGAAAACTTTGCCATCTTTTTCAACCACAAAATTGCCAAGATCGACCTCACGTTTGGCCCAAATCTCATCCCCTCCGCCATGACCCAGGTGTCTGAATCGAACAACGGCGCCTCCTTAAACCCCCCAAAACAATGGTCCTCCTTCATTCCCATTCAGGAAGCGGAGATTATCAACCTAATCTCCAATGCTAAACCCGCATCCCACGCCCTGGATCAACTTCACCCTCAAGTGACCAAGGACATGAAGCTCGTCCTAGCTCCGCTATGGTGCAAGATCATCAACAGCTCACTGAGCTCAGGAGTCATTCCGGATTGCCTCAAAGTTGACCAAGTCACCCCGCTGTTGAAAAAGACTGGGCTAGACAATGATGATCTTCACAACTTTAGACCGGTATCAAACTTACCCCTTCTGACCAAAATCCTGTAAAGATGTGTACTCCCTCAGCTAACCCAACACCTGGACAACATCAATCTCCTAGACCCCCACCAATCTGGCTTCACAAAGGGTTGCAGCACTGAAACTGCAATCCTTACTGTCATAGACGTTCTTCCCAAATCACTGGTCTCGGACCAGTGCTGCCTTCTCATCCTCCTAGACCTATCAGCTGCATTCGATACAGTCGATCACAAACAGCTCATTAAGACTCTACAAGAAAGGGCAGGTTTAGAAAAGACAGTACTCCACTGGTTCTCTTCTTTTCTCCACAACCGCTCACAAAGATTAAAAATTCAAAACTTCGAGTCCGACCTCCACCCCGTTAACAGGATTGTTCCACAAGGATCAGTGCTCTCCCCTCATCTTTCCAACATCTACATCGAACCCCTTACCTCCCTACTCAGGAATTCTAACATCCCTTTCCACCTATATGCGGATGACACACAACTCTACCTGGAAACCTCCTCCATTGCTGACATCCAGAGACTCAACGTCACGCTCAGGGAGGTATAAGACTGGCTCTCAAATAATCACCTAAAACTCAATCAAGAGAAAACGGAAATACTCATCGCCAATAAAGACGAAAACCCACAAATCGCGGAATGGCTCAAAGCTATCGATGCCCTCAATGGCAACCTCATCCTGGCGGAGTCGGTAAAATCTCTAGGTATTATCTTAGACCCGAAACTAAACATGAAAAAGCATATCTCAAAATCCGCTTAAAGTGCCTTCCTCAATCTGAAATTACTGTACAAAATCAAACCCTTCCCTTCCTCCCACCCAAAGACCTGCAACAAGCCACCCAAGCACTAGTGCTCTCCAGAATTGATTATGGGGTTGCAGCCCTGACTGAGACTTCAAAATCGCACCTCGCCCCCCTGAAAACAACGTTAAATGCAGCAGCCGGAATGGTCACTGGTACTAAGAAATTTTATCACATCTCCCCTGTACTCAAAGAACTCAAATGGGTCCCAATTGAATTGGGAGCCAGCTTCAGAACAGCCTGACTCACCCACAAAGCCCTGCACACAGGCAAACCAGAATACCTGGCTGCAAAACTCAAAAAGGCCGGCCAGTCGAGAAACCTCAGGAGCTCCAACACTCTGCTACTCATCCCACTGAAATCTCGTAAGCAGAAAACTGAGACAAAGTTGTTTGCCGGAAATGCTCCCAAAATCTGGAACTCCACCCCCCCACATCAGAACGATACCCTCATTTCCCAAGTTCAAAAATCTGCTCAAAATCCTCTTCCTTGACCGCTCTCGAATGAACCAATAGAAGCCAAGGATGCACTCCCGCCTGCACTCTTTCTATCCTTATATTTTGACCAGTGACACCGACTCGGATCAAGAAAATCTTTCTGGACTCGCGTCCGGTGTGAACAAAGCAACCTTTCGGGGGCTCCCTGTTTGAACTGCATCCTCCTTGCCCGCCCGCGCAACTGCGCCTTTGTTCATCCTATTCTCGGCTTGATCCACATGTTTGACTATACCCTGTACTGCATACTTGCTCATAATTTACTAGCTGTAAAGCGCTCTTATACCCTCGGGTCCAGCGAGCGCTATATAAAACTCCTAAATAAAATAAAATACATTTATGAGATAAATAATTGAGTGTGGCAAACCTGTGATTATGAATAAATCTTTATATAGTCCCTCATTTATTGAAATACAATCACTCATTCATCCCTGGCTCTATCTGCAGCCAGAAGCCTGACGTAAAATGAAGAATACAAAGATGAGAATAGGAAAACGTACTAAAAATAATATAGATATACATTTGACTATAAAATGTAGTAATGTGTCAATTTTAAGCTACCTACAAAGTAAAAAAGTATGCTTTCCAAAATCGCTTTCTTATTAGTAGCCATTCTCTGATTCTCTCATTTCCAATTGTAGCTCCTTAAATAATAAAGTAAAGTAGCATAGTGGTCTGAAGTTCTTGTTTCAGAGATTCCAGCACAACTTGCATGTCACATGTTTACAACTCAGAAGAGATGGCACGCTTTCCTGTTGGAGCTGGCCCTTTTTGCTGGCTTATCCCCAAACCTGCCTTCCGCCTCCTATTTTTAGGTGGAGCTTGGGCAGCACACATGCACTGTCTACAAGACCAACTGTATTCAATACAAATAACTTTTTTCCTGCTTGCCATGCTTGACTGCAGAGTCACTCTTCTCGGCTGCCTCCTAACTCATTCGCTCAGCCAATACCGCACTTCTGTTTAAGGCTGAGGAGCACCGGTCGCATACAGGTTCCTTCCACTTGCATTCCTTATCTGTCCTTTGGGAGAACTCTTTTAAAAAAAAAAAAAAATCTTGCTTTCTGCCTCTTGCAGACTTCATCGGCAATGCCACCCCATCAGATTTTTAATTGTTACTTTCCGCCCATCACTTTCTACCGTGTTTATGTACCCATCCCCTTGCTGGAGCCGCAGAAAAGAACTTTCCCTTTTCGTGTTCGTCTTCTAAGCATTTTGTCATCTGAGATGGCGCTGCTTGTTGGCTTCATGCCACATCTACACTAATGTAGAGAGCAACACACTACACATCTAAACATATAGAAACCGTCTGGTTTACTTCTTGAGGAGGTATTTATTAATTTGTATACATTTTTTAATAGCACTTTGCTTCACCTTGTGGATACTCCACAGAGCCGTATAGTTCGAGTTAATGCCCAGGTTTGTTAAATTGCAGGAGTCTCGTTGTCTCTAAGGTGTTAATTGTTGGAGCTGCACAGAATAACAAAGCCTCACACTTTCCCCTTTCTTGTTCATCTTTAAAAAAAAAGAAAATTGCTTTTTTGAAAAATATATTGTTTTTCGCCCATTGCAGACTTCTATCTGCACTGCCACCCGTCTGCTTTTTAATTGATACTTTCCGCCCGTCGCTTCCTGCTTTGCTTATGTACCTGTTCCCTCGTCGGACCTGCACAAAAGAACAGAGCCTTGCTCTTTCACCTTTCGTGTTTGTCTTATGGGTATTTTGTCTCCACATATCTGCTCTCAATTATGGGTTCAGCACAGCTTTAGCCTTCCCACTCCTAGTCACAGCCTCTATGCTTTTACCACTGAAAGCCTATACTCCTTTTTGAAGTTGGGAACTAGAAACTCTTGTTTAAGCCAGACACATGCAGTCAATAACGTGTGAGCAGACCACAAATAATTACTCTGCTAAATGTTTTTCCACACCCCAGGCTGCTAGAGTCTTTTTATCACCTACCCCTTCTGTTGGAGCACAGATCAACTGATGGCAGCAGCCCTGCAGCATTGGGCTCAGGATTAATACATAGGGGAATGAATAGCTCTATTGTTAAGATTTTCTAAAGAGAGAATATGTTACTCTTGCCTCTTAGAAAATGAAATAAACAATGTAAAGAAACAATAATGCTAAAAAAGGTTTCTTTTTCCAAACTCTTATTTTCATATACACTTAAGTAACTTAAAAGACCACAATACCCATTATTACACCTTTTGTGTTCAGGAAATATCTGAATTACTTTCACTAGTACATACAGTTTAGGCGCAGCAGAGGCAACATCAGTGCAAAGCTTCTTTACAGCCAATGTCAGAACAATGTTAAGGCCATTGCAGGTCATATTGAGGCCAACTTTTAGGCCATTTCGAAAGAAAGAGTGGGTTCTTGATCAGCTCATTTGTTTAGTTTGGTGCAGCAAATTCAGCAGTTGTGGAAGGTGCTTTCACTCCAGTGCTCTCTCAATCCACACCACACAATTCTGCATCACACCACTAAAATAAACAGCACACCACATATTTAAACTCCATTACATAACACTCCACCATAATAGCATACCACATAATTACTCTCTGTAACACACACTCCCATCCCACATAATGCCTATTCACTAAATGCCACATAATTTAACTGCACAACATAGCACATAATTCCACTACAGCCCACATAAGTAAAAAACATTCACATTTACAATGACAATACCTCCAGCTCTAGCAAATGTCAGACATATTGCATTGCAAATGCTTGTTCTGACCTTCTTTTTGTTGCCTTTAAGACTCTGGGCCCTTTACCACACCTGATCAGTGTTAAAAACTATGTGCTCTCTTGTTTATTCATGGTATGATTTGTTTACACCTGTTTGGAATTCTTGATTTACTTGTAAATCCCTTGTAAAGTGATAGCCCATGGGGAACATCGTTTACAACGGGTGAAAACACCGCGTTGCCTTTACAACGATGCCATTACAACGCAAGTCGTTACTACGACTTGCGCTGGATGGCGCTGTTGTATAAGGAATATTGCAATTTTATATTCCAACACCTTCCCTACTGTTACGTGGACTGGTGTTGGAATTTAAAATTATAATATTCCATAATCCACGCCCTACAACACAAGTCGTTATGGCAGCGTTGTCATGTACCGCGATCTAAAAGATCGCGTTGTACTGACATACATCCTAGCCCATATGCCCAGGGCCTGTAAATTATAAGTACTAGTGGGCCTGCAGCACTGCTTGTGACACCCACAAACATAGCCTTCCAAACCCATCTCAGGCCTGCGACTGTAGGGCCTGATTGCGCAGTTTACTGCCACTTTAACTTGCCATTTATGATTACTTGTCAAGTCTTAAGCTCCTAGGCTGGTCCTAGGTAGCCCTATAGGCACAGTGCTGTGTAAGTAAAAGGTAGGATATGTGCCTTTATGTGTGGCATGTCCTGGTAGTGACAAACAGCCTATTTTGTTTCTCACTACTTTGAGGCCTACTCCTCTCATAGGTTAGCATTGGGGATTCCCTTCTATATATTTTCCGAAGGGAATAGTGTTGCCATGTTTGGTATGTTTGTAATAGTGGTGACAAATCCTGCTTACTGGTGTAGTTAGATTTTTCATTACTGTTGGACGTTTTGCAGGGTCACCCTGAACTTAGTGCGTTCCTCCTGGTATTTTGTTTTGACCTGGTGTTGGTGGTTTAGGACTCTGGTCACTTTATCACTGCTGTTCAGTGTAAAGTGCATGTGCTCTCTATGGTAAAATGTGGTAAGATTGGTCTTCACCTGCTTGGCTAATTTAATTTACCTATCAGTTCCTTGTAAAGTGGTATCTCAGGTACCCAGGGCCAGTAAATTAAATGCTACTAGTGGGCTTGCAGCGCTGCTTGTGCCACCCACCAAAGTAGCCTTTCAAACCTGTCTCAGGCCTCTACCATCGCTCCGCATTCTTGTGTCGCAAAAGCAGAAAGTCCGGTGTTGGTTCCTTCCAACTCTGCCCATACAAAGCAGGAGCGACGATTACCCGATCCACTACCCTTGCCCGTAAGCGACCCACCAAATATATACCACAATGAGTCAGCAGAGGGGCAACGGACAGGGGGCGGGAAAAGGGTGTTGACGAATAAGGGGTCCCAGGATTTCTTTCTAGGAATTACTGCAAAGACCAGTGTTCTATCTCCACACAACTGCACCTATAGGAACAGAATTTGGTTACAGTCTACCACACATGGTATTACATAAACAACATAGTGCCTCTTAATATGACCATGCCCTGCAAAACCCCCACACCTCCTTACCAACAAGCACTGTTTCCGATGACTTGTGGAGATCTCCAGTGTATGGGGTTAAAACGGTCAAAGCAGGGAACTGGGAGGGGGTACAACCTGGGAAATGCTCGAGCTATAAAAGAGCCAGCAAATTTGGAGGAAAAAGTCGTTATAACGACTAAAAAAACCTCCTTCTGGGAATAAAGGTGATCCTTGGGTAATACAGGGACAAAAAGCAGGGGAGAAGACGCTGTATGTCGCCGGCTTCCACCGCGACTCCCACTGGACCCGGAAGCGCCTGAAACTGCACTCCGCCTCCACACAACGATGTGGCCAAGATGGAAAAGAACGCGGGAGTGCGTGTACCGCGAGCCCCACAGTACAACGAGTATTCGTGATGATGATCCAGCCGGACCACCATCAATCACTCAGAGGAGCGCCGGAGCCCCAGCAACTCTCTCTACCCAGCCGGGTTAAAAGGCTCGAACTGCACAACACACAATGAGAGGACAACAAGGTAAGAGGACAAGACACCGTTCCAGGAAAACAAACAGCAATAACAGGATAGGGCAGAAGGGCAGGGAGGACAAACAGGAGCCAAAGAGATGTGTAACCTAGATCACGAGCCCGTGAACTGTAGCACAGAGTCCCAAATAACAAAACACAGCCCCTAGCCCAAGATCAGGAACCAAACGACTAGATATCAAGCACAGGGGGCAGGGAGAAGGCAGCTTATATCTCCGCCCCAGCAGGTCACATGGGCTCACAAACATGGTCATAAAAAGAGGACTACGTACAGATCCTAACAGTACCCCCCCCCCTATAACCCTCCCCACTGGGCGTGGCTTGGAAGGATGCTGGCGATGGAACAAACTAACCAACCTAGGCGAATGAACCCCCCCAGCCGGTTCCCAGGTACGGTCCTCAGGGGCATAACCTTTCCAGTCGACCAAATATAATAAACGGCCCCTCCTCCAGCACATAACGAGGCATCTGTCTCCACAAAGAATGGCAGGGCAGGATCAGGATGTACCAATACAGGCGCTGACGTAAATTTCTCCAGCAACCGCTGAAAGGCCTCCTGAGCCTCAGAGGACCAAACAAAAGGAATCCCCTTCCTCAACAACCGAGTCAAGGGGCCACAATATCAGAGAAATGGGAAATAAAACGCCTATAAAAATTGGCGAATCCCAACAGAACCTGTATATGTTTAACCGATGTTGGAACAGGCCAGGTAAGAATGGCCTCGATCTTTCTAGGATCCATCCGGACACCTCCTGCCGACACAACAAACCCCAAGAACTCCACCTCAGGGGTGCTGAACTGACACTTTGCTAGTTTTGTGTATAAATGATGTTCCCGCAATTTCTGCAAAACTTGTGTCACGTGTCGTTGATGTTCAGCCACGGTCTCTGTGAAAAGATTAAGATATCATCCAGATATACAATCACACTCCTATCCAGAAACTCCCGAAGCACCTCATTAATAAAAAACTGGAAGGCCGCCGGCGCATTGCATAACCCAAACGGCATTACGCAATATTCATACAGGCCATGTTTGGTCTTAAACGCCGTCTTCCACTCATCCCCGGAGCGGACACGCACTAGGTGGTAAGCACCCCGCAAGTCCAACTTGGTGAATACTGTCGCCCTGCGGAGTTGGTCCAACAACACGGGAATGAGTGGAAGCGGGTATCTGTTTTTTACTGTGGCTTTGTTTAAGGTTCTATAGTCCACACATGCCCGCAATGTGCCTTCCTTTTTTGGAATGAAAAAGATCGCCGATGATACTGGCGAACAGGAGGGACGAATGAATCCCATTCTTAACATCTCATCAAGATATTCCTTGAGATGCAAATCCTCGGGTTCTTAAAGAGCATACACCCGACTACAGGGGAGAGGAGCACCTGGTATCAAATCTATCTTACAGTCAAAAGACCTATGAGGGGGTAGTTCTTGCGACTGATCTACATCAAACACTTCTTTATACGCCTGGTACTGTAATGGTACCGCACTCACGTCAGTAGTGGCACAGGACAATGAAAACTCCTTTTCACCTGCCTCTTGATAGCAATGCTTCAAGCAATGCGATGAATCTAGAGACACTAACCGTTGCACCCAATCGATCCTAGGATTGTGTTCCTGAAACCAAGGCACACCCAACACCAAACCAAAGGAAGGGGCATCTATTAGGTCAAAACACACCATCTCTGAGTGACCATTTTCACACACCAAGCACAAAGGCACAGTCCGCTTAGTGATAGACCCAGATGTTAATTCGGTAACATCTATCGCCCTCACAGGTTCTGGCTGGTCCTTCACACAACAGGGAATCCTCAGTTTCTCGGCAAGCGCGATGTCAAGGAAGTTACCTGTAGCCCCGGAATCCAATAACACCGATACTGACACTCTATTGTCCCCCAAGAGTAACAAATGGGCATTTATAATAAAGTGCCTCGGTGCCCTATCCATGGCTCCAAGTACCTCGTACTGTCGCTCTTTGCTCTCAAACCCTCTCTCATGGTACAGACAGGCTATCTTCTTACTATTTGCGGCGCCAGAGGGTTTCACTGGGCATTCCCTGGCAAAGTGTCCACCCTGACCGCAATACAAACACAGGTTCAATTCTCTGCGTCGTTTCTTTTCATCACTAGACAACGGACCTCTCACACCACCGATTTCCATAGGTTCATGCATCGTCTTCGTCTCTCCGGCTCCAGCTGTCTTATTGTCTGATTTCACATACCCCCCCGAGACGCCTGAAAGCGGCTTTTTTCCCCCGTCTCTCTGATAGACGATGGTTTAACTTAACCACAAGATCTATAAACGCCGCACACTCGACCGGGGGATCCACCACTTGTGAAACCACATCCTTAAGATCCTCGGAAAGACCCTGATAAAACAATGAGGTCCTTTTATCCTCAGGCCAATTGGTTTCGGACACAAGACGATTAAAGGTAGAAATATACGACAGCAAATCCTGTCTGCCCTGCCTCAACTTCAAGAGTTCTGCATCGCTGGCCTGCATGAAAGCATGTTTCGCAAACAATCCATGCATTAATTCCTTAAATGCAGGGTAGTCGGTCAACACCTGATCGTCCCTCTCTACCAAAGGTATAGCCCATTGGGCAGCAGTACCAGCCAAATATGATATCGTAAAAGCTACTTTGGCCGAATCATTAGGGAAAGCAGTGGGTTTACACAGAAAATGTAATTGGCACTGATTCATTAAAGTGCCAAACTTGTCGCTATCCCCAGCAAATCTCTCTGGCGGAGCCAAAGGTACGGGAACAGGTGTATTCACTGTAACTGCTACAGGCACCCCGCTACCAGAGCTCTGACCCATCACGCCACCATATTGAAAGGTTGCAGGCTGCAAGACTGGACCCTGAACCCTATGCTGTCCTTTCTCCCTACCAATCAGCGCCCCGACTTCCTGTTTCAAAGCTACGTTTTCCTGCCGTAAATCATGTATTTGATCCTGTAGGGCAGCTAACGCGCCCATCACATCCTGTAAAGTAGGAACCACAGCCGTTCCACCCACAGCCCCTGCTGACTCATCCATCGTCGCTCAGGCAATGTAAATATAACGTGGGCTTGATATTCTGTTGGTTCCTTCCAACTCTGCCCATACAAAGCAGGAGCGACGATTACCCGATCCACTACCCTTGCCCGTAAGCGACCCACCGAATATATACCACAATGAGTCAGCAGAGGGGCAACGGACAGGGGGCGGGAAAAGGGTGTTGACGAATAAGGGGTCCCAGGATTTCTTTCTAGGAATTACTGCAAAGACCAGTGTTCTATCTCCACACAACTGCACCTATAGGAACAGAATTTGGTTACGGTCTACCACACATGGTATTGCATAAACAACATAGTGCCTCTTAATATGACCATGCCCTGCAAAACCCCCACACCTCCTTACCAACAAGCACTGTTTCCGATGACTTGTGGAGATCTCCAGCGTAGTGGGGTTAAAACGGTCAAAGCAGGGAACTGGGAGGGGGTGCAACCTGGGAAATGCTCGAGCTATAACAGAGCCAGCAAATTTGGAGGAAAAAGTCGTTATAACGACTAAAAAAACCTCCTTCTGGGAATAAAGGTGATCCTTGGGTAATACAGGGACAAAAAGCAGGGGAGAAGACGCTGTATGTCGCCGGCTTCCACCGCGACTCCCACTGGACCCGGAAGCGCCTGAAACTGCACTCCGCCTCCACACAACGATGTGGCCAAGATGGAAAAGAACGCGGAAGTGCGTGTACCGCGAGCCCCACAGTACAACGAGTATTCGTGATGATGATCCAGCCGGACCACCATCAATCACTCAGAGGAGCGCCGGAGCCCCAGCAACTCTCTCTACCCAGCCGGGTTAAAAGGCTCGAACTGCACAACACACAATGAGAGGACAACAAGGTAAGAGGACAAGACACCGTTCCAGGAAAACAAACAGCAATAACAGGATAGGGCAGAAGGGCAGGGAGGACAAACAGGAGCCAAAGAGATGTGTAACCTAGATCACAAGCCCGTGAACTGTAGCACAGAGTCCCAAATAACAAAACACAGCCCCTAGCCCAAGATCAGGAACCAAACGACTAGATATCAAGCACAGGGGGCAGGGAGAAGGCAGCTTATATCTCCGCCCCAGCAGGTCACATGGGCTCACAAACATGGTCATAAAAAGAGGACTACGTACAGATCCTAACAGTACCCCCCCCTATAACCCTCCCCACTGGGCGTGGCTTGGAAGGATGCTGGCGATGGAACAAACTAACCAACCTAGGCGAATGAACCCCCCCAGCCGGTTCCCAGGTACGGTCCTCAGGGGCATAACCTTTCCAGTCGACCAAATATAATAAACGGCCCCTCCTCCAGCACATAACGAGGCATCTGTCTCCACAAAGAATGGCAGGGCAGGATCAGGATGTACCAATACAGGCGCTGACGTAAATTTCTCCAGCAACCGCTGAAAGGCCTCCTGAGCCTCAGAGGACCAAACAAAAGGAATCCCCTTCCTCAACAACCGAGTCAAGGGGCCACAATATCAGAGAAATGGGAAATAAAACGCCTATAAAAATTGGCGAATCCCAACAGAACCTGTATATGTTTAACCGATGTTGGAACAGGCCAGGTAAGAATGGCCTCGATCTTTCTAGGATCCATCCGGACACCTCCTGCCGACACAACAAACCCCAAGAACTCCACCTCAGGGGTGCTGAACTGACACTTTGCTAGTTTTGTGTATAAATGATGTTCCCGCAATTTCTGCAAAACTTGTGTCACGTGTCGTTGATGTTCAGCCACGGTCTCTGTGAAAAGATTAAGATATCATCCAGATATACAATCACACTCCTATCCAGAAACTCCCGAAGCACCTCATTAATAAAAAACTGGAAGGCCGCCGGCGCATTGCATAACCCAAACGGCATTACGCAATATTCATACAGGCCATATTTGGTCTTAAACGCCGTCTTCCACTCATCCCCGGAGCGGACACGCACTAGGTGGTAAGCACCCCGCAAGTCCAACTTGGTGAATACTGTCGCCCTGCGGAGTTGGTCCAACAACACGGGAATGAGTGGAAGCGGGTATCTGTTTTTTACTGTGGCTTTGTTTAAGGTTCTATAGTCCACACATGCCCGCAATGTGCCTTCCTTTTTTGGAATGAAAAAGATCGCCGATGATACTGGCGAACAGGAGGGACGAATGAATCCCATTCTTAACATCTCATCAAGATATTCCTTGAGATGCAAATCCTCGGGTTCTGAAAGAGCATACACCCGACTACAGGGGAGAGGAGCACCTGGTATCAAATCTATCTTACAGTCAAAAGACCTATGAGGGGGTAGTTCTTGCGACTGATCTACATCAAACACTTCTTTATACGCCTGGTACTGTAATGGTACCGCACTCACGTCAGTAGTGGCACAGGACAATGAAAACTCCTTTTCACCTGCCTCTTGATAGCAATGCTTCAAGCAATGCGATGAATCTAGAGACACTAACCGTTGCACCCAATCGATCCTAGGATTGTGTTCCTGAAACCAAGGCACACCCAACACCAAACCAAAGGAAGAGGCATCTATTAGGTCAAAACACACCATCTCTGAGTGACCATTTTCACACACCAAGCACAAAGGCACAGTCCGCTTAGTGATAGACCCAGATGTTAATTCGGTACCATCTATCGCCCTCACAGGTTCTGGCTGGTCCTTCACACAACAGGGAATCCTCAGTTTCTCTGCAAGCGCGATGTCAAGGAAGTTACCTGTAGCCCCGGAATCCAATAACACCGATACTGACACTCTATTGTCCCCCAAGAGTAACAAATGGGCATTTATAATAAAGTGCCTCGGTGCCCTATCCATGGCTCCAAGTACCTCGTACTGTCGCTCTTTGCTCTCAAACCCTCTCTCATGTTACAGACAGGCTATCTTCTTACTATTTGCGGCGCCGGAGGGTTTCACTGGGCATTCCCTGGCAAAGTGTCCACCCTGACCGCAATACAAACACAGGTTCAATTCTCTGCGTCGTTTCTTTTCATCACTAGACAACGGACCTCTCACACCACCGATTTCCATAGGTTCATGCATCGTCTTCGTCTCTCCGGCTCCAGCTGTCTTATTGTCTGATTTCACATACCCCCCGAGACGCCTGAAAGCGGCTTTTTTCCCCCGTCTCTCTGATAGACGATGGTTTAACTTAACCACAAGATCTATAAACGCCGCACACTCGACCGGGGGATCCACCACTTGTGAAACCACATCCTTAAGATCCTCGGAAAGACCCTGATTAAACAATGAGGTCCTTTTATCCTCAGGCCAATTGGTTTCGGACACAAGACGATTAAAGGTAGAAATATATGACAGCAAATCCTGTCTGCCCTGCCTCAACTTCAAGAGTTCTGCATCGCTGGCCTGCATGAAAGCATGTTTCGCAAACAATCCATGCATTAATTCCTTAAATTCAGGGTAGTCGGTCAACACCTGATCGTCCCTCTCTACCAAAGGTATAGCCCATTGGGCAGCAGTACCAACCAAATATGATATCGTAAAAGCTACTTTGGCCGAATCATTAGGGAAAGCAGTGGGTTTACACAGAAAATGTAATTGGCACTGATTCATGAAAGTGCCAAACTTGTCGCTATCCCCAGCAAATCTCTCTGCCGGAGCCAAAGGTACGGGAACAGGTGTATTCACTGTAACTGCTACAGGCACCCCGCTACCAGAGCTCTGACCCATCACGCCACCATATTGAAAGGTTGCAGGCTGCAAGACTGGACCCTGAACCCTATGCTGTCCTTTCTCCCTACCAATCAGCGCCCCGACTTCCTGTTTCAAAGCTACGTTTTCCTGCCGTAAATCATGTATTTGATCCTGTAGGGCAGCTAACGCGCCCATCACATCCTGTAAAGTAGGAACCACAGCCGTTCCACCCACAGCCCCTGCTGACTCATCCATCGTCGCTCAGGCAATGTAAATATAACGTGGGCTTGATATTCTGTTGGTTCCTTCCAACTCTGCCCATACAAAGCAGGAGCGACGATTACCCGATCCACTACCCTTGCCCGTAAGCGACCCACCGAATATATACCACAATGAGTCAGCAGAGGGGCAACGGACAGGGGGCGGGAAAAGGGTGTTGACGAATAAGGGGTCCCAGGATTTCTTTCTAGGAATTACTGCAAAGACCAGTGTTCTATCTCCACACAACTGCACCTATAGGAACAGAATTTGGTTACGGTCTACCACACATGGTATTGCATAAACAACATAGTGCCTCTTAATATGACCATGCCCTGCAAAACCCCCACACCTCCTTACCAACAAGCACTGTTTCCGATGACTTGTGGAGATCTCCAGCGTAGTGGGGTTAAAACGGTCAAAGCAGGGAACTGGGAGGGGGTGCAACCTGGGAAATGCTCGAGCTATAACAGAGCCAGCAAATTTGGAGGAAAAAGTCGTTATAACGACTAAAAAAACCTCCTTCTGGGAATAAAGGTGATCCTTGGGTAATACAGGGACAAAAAGCAGGGGAGAAGACGCTGTATGTCGCCGGCTTCCACCGCGACTCCCACTGGACCCGGAAGCGCCTGAAACTGCTCTCCGCCTCCACACAACGATGTGGCCAAGATGGAAAAGAACGCGGAAGTGCGTGTACCGCGAGCCCCACAGTACAACGAGTATTCGTGATGATGATCCAGCCGGACCACCATCAATCACTCAGAGGAGCGCCGGAGCCCCAGCAACTCTCTCTACCCAGCCGGGTTAAAAGGCTCGAACTGCACAACACACAATGAGAGGACAACAAGGTAAGAGGACAAGACACCGTTCCAGGAAAACAAACAGCAATAACAGGATAGGGCAGAAGGGCAGGGAGGACAAACAGGAGCCAAAGAGATGTGTAACCTAGATCACAAGCCCGTGAACTGTAGCACAGAGTCCCAAATAACAAAACACAGCCCCTAGCCCAAGATCAGGAACCAAACGACTAGATATCAAGCACAGGGGGCAGGGAGAAGGCAGCTTATATCTCCGCCCCAGCAGGTCACATGGGCTCACAAACATGGTCATAAAAAGAGGACTACGTACAGATCCTAACAGTACCCCCCCCTATAACCCGCCCCACTGGGCGTGGCTTGGAAGGATGCTGGCGATGGAACAAACTAACCAACCTAGGCGAATGAACCCCCCCAGCCGGTTCCCAGGTACGGTCCTCAGGGGCATAACCTTTCCAGTCGACCAAATATAATAAACGGCCCCTCCTCCAGCACATAACGAGGCATCTGTCTCCACAAAGAATGGCAGGGCAGGATCAGGATGTACCAATACAGGCGCTGACGTAAATTTCTCCAGCAACCGCTGAAAGGCCTCCTGAGCCTCAGAGGACCAAACAAAAGGAATCCCCTTCCTCAACAACCGAGTCAAGGGGCCACAATATCAGAGAAATGGGAAATAAAACGCCTATGAAAATTGGCGAATCCCAACAGAACCTGTATATGTTTAACCGATGTTGGAACAGGCCAGGTAAGAATGGCCTCGATCTTTCTAGGATCCATCCGGACACCTCCTGCCGACACAACAAACCCCAAGAACTCCACCTCAGGGGTGCTGAACTGACACTTTGCTAGTTTTGTGTATAAATGATGTTCCCGCAATTTCTGCAAAACTTGTGTCACGTGTCGTTGATGTTCAGCCACGGTCTCTGTGAAAAGATTAAGATATCATCCAGATATACAATCACACTCCTATCCAGAAACTCCCGAAGCACCTCATTAATAAAAAACTGGAAGGCCGCCGGCGCATTGCATAACCCAAACGGCATTACGCAATATTCATACAGGCCATGTTTGGTCTTAAACGCCGTCTTCCACTCATCCCCGCAGCGGACACGCACTAGGTGGTAAGCACCCCGCAAGTCCAACTTGGTGAATACTGTCGCCCTGCGGAGTTGGTCCAACAACACGGGAATGAGTGGAAGCGGGTATCTGTTTTTTACTGTGGCTTTGTTTAAGGTTCTATAGTCCACACATGCCCGCAATGTGCCTTCCTTTTTTGGAATGAAAAAGATCGCCGATGATACTGGCGAACAGGAGGGACGAATGAATCCCATTCTTAACATCTCATCAAGATATTCCTTGAGATGCAAATCCTCGGGTTCTGAAAGAGCATACACCCGACTACAGGGGAGAGGAGCACCTGGTATCAAATCTATCTTACAGTCAAAAGACCTATGAGGGGGTAGTTCTTGCGACTGATCTACATCAAACACTTCTTTATACGCCTGGTACTGTAATGGTACCGCACTCACGTCAGTAGTGGCACAGGACAATGAAAACTCCTTTTCACCTGCCTCTTGATAGCAATGCTTCAAGCAATGCGATGAATCTAGAGACACTAACCGTTGCACCCAATAGATCCTAGGATTGTGTTCCTAAAACCAAGGCACACCCAACACCAAACCAAAGGAAGGGGCATCTATTAGGTCAAAACACACCATCTCTGAGTGACCATTTTCACACACCAAGCACAAAGGCACAGTCCGCTTAGTGATAGACCCAGATGTTAATTCGGTACCATCTATCGCCCTCACAGGTTCTGGCTGGTCCTTCACACAACAGGGAATCCTCAGTTTCTCGGCAAGCGCGATGTCAAGGAAGTTACCTGTAGCCCCGGAATCCAATAACACCGATACTGACACTCTATTGTCCCCCAAGAGTAACAAATGGGCATTTATAATAAAGTGCCTCGGTGCCCTATCCATGGCTCCAAGTACCTCGTACTGTCGCTCTTTGCTCTCAAACCCTCTCTCATGGTACAGACAGGCTATCTTCTTACTATTTGCGGCGCCGGAGGGTTTCACTGGGCATTCCCTGGCAAAGTGTCCACCCTGACCGCAATACAAACACAGGTTCAATTCTCTGCGTCGTTTCTTTTCATCACTAGACAACGGACCTCTCACACCACCGATTTCCATAGGTTCATGCATCGTCTTCGTCTCTCCGTCTCCAGCTGTCTTATTGTCTGATTTCACATACCCCCCCGAGACGCCTGAAAGCGGCTTTTTTCCCCCGTCTCTCTGATAGACGATGGTTTAACTTAACCACAAGATCTATAAACGCCGCACACTCGACCGGGGGATCCACCACTTGTGAAACCACATCCTTAAGATCCTCGGAAAGACCCTGATAAAACAATGAGGTCCTTTTATCCTCAGGCCAATTGGTTTCGGACACAAGACGATTAAAGGTAGAAATATACGACAGCAAATCCTGTCTGCCCTGCCTCAACTTCAAGAGTTCTGCATCGCTGGCCTGCATGAAAGCATGTTTCGCAAACAATCCATGCATTAATTCCTTAAATGCAGGGTAGTCGGTCAACACCTGATCGTCCCTCTCTACCAAAGGTATAGCCCATTGGGCAGCAGTACCAGCCAAATATGATATCGTAAAAGCTACTTTGGCCGAATCATTAGGGAAAGCAGTGGGTTTACACAGAAAATGTAATTGGCACTGATTCATGAAAGTGCCAAACTTGTCGCTATCCCCAGCAAATCTCTCTGGCGGAGCCAAAGGTACGGGAACAGGTGTATTCACTGTAACTGCTACAGGCACCCCGCTACCAGAGCTCTGACCCATCACGCCACCATATTGAAAGGTTGCAGGCTGCAAGACTGGACCCTGAACCCTATGCTGTCCTTTCTCCCTACCAATCAGCGCCCCGACTTCCTGTTTCAAAGCTACGTTTTCCTGCCGTAAATCATGTATTTGATCCTGTAGGGCAGCTAACGCGCCCATCACATCCTGTAAAGTAGGAACCACAGCCGTTCCACCCACAGCCCCTGATGACTCATCCATCGTCGCTCAGGCAATGTAAATATAACACGGGCTTGATATTCTGTTGGTTCCTTCCAACTCTGCCCATACAAAGCAGGAGCGACGATTACCCGATCCACTACCCTTGCCCGTAAGCGACCCACCGAATATATACCACAATGAGTCAGCAGAGGGGCAACGGACAGGGGGCGGGAAAAGGGTGTTGACGAATAAGGGGTCCCAGGATTTCTTTCTAGGAATTACTGCAAAGACCAGTGTTCTATCTCCACACAACTGCACCTATAGGAACAGAATTTGGTTACGGTCTACCACACATGGTATTGCATAAACAACATAGTGCCTCTTAATATGACCATGCCCTGCAAAACCCCCACACCTCCTTACCAACAAGCACTGTTTCCGATGACTTGTGGAGATCTCCAGCGTAGTGGGGTTAAAACGGTCAAAGCAGGGAACTGGGAGGGGGTGCAACCTGGGAAATGCTCGAGCTATAACAGAGCCAGCAAATTTGGAGGAAAAAGTCGTTATAACGACTAAAAAAACCTCCTTCTGGGAATAAAGGTGATCCTTGGGTAATACAGGGACAAAAAGCAGGGGAGAAGACGCTGTATGTCGCCGGCTTCCACCGCGACTCCCACTGGACCCGGAAGCGCCTGAAACTGCACTCCGCCTCCACACAACGATGTGGCCAAGATGGAAAAGAACGCGGAAGTGCGTGTACCGCGAGCCCCACAGTACAACGAGTATTCGTGATGATGATCCAGCCGGACCACCATCAATCACTCAGAGGAGCGCCGGAGCCCCAGCAACTCTCTCTACCCAGCCGGGTTAAAAGGCTCGAACTGCACAACACACAATGAGAGGACAACAAGGTAAGAGGACAAGACACCGTTCCAGGAAAACAAACAGCAATAACAGGATAGGGCAGAAGGGCAGGGAGGACAAACAGGAGCCAAAGAGATGTGTAACCTAGATCACAAGCCCGTGAACTGTAGCACAGAGTCCCAAATAACAAAACACAGCCCCTAGCCCAAGATCAGGAACCAAACGACTAGATATCAAGCACAGGGGGCAGGGAGAAGGCAGCTTATATCTCCGCCCCAGCAGGTCACATGGGCTCACAAACATGGTCATAAAAAGAGGACTACGTACAGATCCTAACAGTACCCCCCCCCTATAACCCTCCCCACTGGGCGTGGCTTGGAAGGATGCTGGCGATGGAACAAACTAACCAACCTAGGCGAATGAACCCCCCCAGCCGGTTCCCAGGTACGGTCCTCAGGGGCATAACCTTTCCAGTCGACCAAATATAATAAACGGCCCCTCCTCCAGCACATAACGAGGCATCTGTCTCCACAAAGAATGGCAGGGCAGGATCAGGATGTACCAATACAGGCGCTGACGTAAATTTCTCCAGCAACCGCTGAAAGGCCTCCTGAGCCTCAGAGGACCAAACAAAAGGAATCCCCTTCCTCAACAACCGAGTCAAGGGGCCACAATATCAGAGAAATGGGAAATAAAACGCCTATAAAAATTGGCGAATCCCAACAGAACCTGTATATGTTTAACCGATGTTGGAACAGGCCAGGTAAGAATGGCCTCGATCTTTCTAGGATCCATCCGGACACCTCCTGCCGACACAACAAACCCCAAGAACTCCACCTCAGGGGTGCTGAACTGACACTTTGCTAGTTTTGTGTATAAATGATGTTCCCGCAATTTCTGCAAAACTTGTGTCACGTGTCGTTGATGTTCAGCCACGGTCTCTGTGAAAAGATTAAGATATCATCCAGATATACAATCACACTCCTATCCAGAAACTCCCGAAGCACCTCATTAATAAAAAACTGGAAGGCCGCCGGCGCATTGCATAACCCAAACGGCATTACGCAATATTCATACAGGCCATGTTTGGTCTTAAACGCCGTCTTCCACTCATCCCCGGAGCGGACACGCACTAGGTGGTAAGCACCCCGCAAGTCCAACTTGGTGAATACTCTCGCCCTGCGGAGTTGGTCCAACAACACGGGAATGAGTGGAAGCGGGTATCTGTTTTTTACTGTGGCTTTGTTTAAGGTTCTATAGTCCACACATGCCCGCAATGTGCCTTCCTTTTTTGGAATGAAAAAGATCGCCGATGATACTGGCGAACAGGAGGGACGAATGAATCCCATTCTTAACATCTCATCAAGATATTCCTTGAGATGCAAATCCTCGGGTTCTGAAAGAGCATACACCCGACTACAGGGGAGAGGAGCACCTGGTATCAAATCTATCTTACAGTCAAAAGACCTATGAGGGGGTAGTTCTCTCGACTGATCTACATCAAACACTTCTTTATACGCCTGGTACTGTAATGGTACCGCACTCACGTCAGTAGTGGCACAGGACAATGAAAACTCCTTTTCACCTGCCTCTTGATAGCAATGCTTCAAGCAATGCGATGAATCTAGAGACACTAACCGTTGCACCCAATCGATCCTAGGATTGTGTTCCTGAAACCAAGGCACACCCAACACCAAACCAAAGGAAGGGGCATCTATTAGGTCAAAACACACCATCTCTGAGTGACCATTTTCACACACCAAGCACAAAGGCACAGTCCGCTTAGTGATAGACCCAGATGTTAATTCGGTACCATCTATCGCCCTCAGAGGTTCTGGCTGGTCCTTCACACAACAGGGAATCCTCAGTTTCTCTGCAAGCGCGATGTCAAGGAAGTTACCTGTAGCCCCGGAATCCAATAACACCGATACTGACACTCTATTGTCCCCCAAGAGTAACAAATGGGCATTTATAATAAAGTGCCTCGGTGCCCTATCCATGGCTCCAAGTACCTCGTACTGTCGCTCTTTGCTCTCAAACCCTCTCTCATGGTACAGACAGGCTATCTTCTTACTATTTGCGGCGCCGGAGGGTTTCACTGGGCATTCCCTGGCAAAGTGTCCACCCTGACCGCAATACAAACACAGGTTCAATTGTCTGCGTCGTTTCTTTTCATCACTAGACAACGGACCTCTCACACCACCGATTTCCATAGGTTCATGCATCGTCTTCGTCTCTCCGGCTCCAGCTGTCTTATTGTCTGATTTCACATACCCCCCGAGACGCCTGAAAGCGGCTTTTTTCCCCCGTCTCTCTGATAGACGATGGTTTAACTTAACCACAAGATCTATAAACGCCGCACACTCGACCGGGGGATCCACCACTTGTGAAACCACATCCTTAAGATCCTCGGAAAGACCCTGATAAAACAATGAGGTCCTTTTATCCTCAGGCCAATTGGTTTCGGACACAAGACGATTAAAGGTAGAAATATATGACAGCAAATCCTGTCTGCCCTGCCTCAACTTCAAGAGTTCTGCATCGCTGGCCTGCATGAAAGCATGTTTCGCAAACAATCCATGCATTAATTCCTTAAATGCAGGGTAGTCGGTCAACACCTGATCGTCCCTCTCTACCAAAGGTATAGCCCATTGGGCAGCAGTACCAACCAAATATGATATTGTAAAAGCTACTTTGGCCGAATCATTAGGGAAAGCAGTGGGTTTACACAGAAAATGTAATTGGCACTGATTCATGAAAGTGCCAAACTTGTCGCTATCCCCAGCAAATCTCTCTGCCGGAGCCAAAGGTACGGGAACAGGTGTATTCACTGTAACTGCTACAGGCACCCCGCTACCAGAGCTCTGACCCATCACACCACCATATTGAATGGTTGCAGGCTGCAAGACTGGACCCTGAACCCTATGCTGTCCTTTCTCCCTACCAATCAGCGCCCCGACTTCCTGTTTCAAAGCTACGTTTTCCTGCCGTAAATCATGTATTTGATCCTGTAGGGCAGCTAACGCGCCCATCACATCCTGTAAAGTATGAACCACAGCCGTTCCACCCACAGCCCCTGCTGACTCATCCATCGTCGCTCAGGCAATGTAAATATAACGTGGGCTTGATATTCTGTTGGTTCCTTCCAACTCTGCCCATACAAAGCAGGAGCGACGATTACCCGATCCACTACCCTTGCCCGTAAGCGACCCACCGAATATATACCACAATGAGTCAGCAGAGGGGCAACGGACAGGGGGCGGGAAAAGGGTGTTGACGAATAAGGGGTCCCAGGATTTCTTTCTAGGAATTACTGCAAAGACCAGTGTTCTATCTCCACACAACTGCACCTATAGGAACAGAATTTGGTTACGGTCTACCACACATGGTATTGCATAAACAACATAGTGCCTCTTAATATGACCATGCCCTGCAAAACCCCCACACCTCCTTACCAACAAGCACTGTTTCCGATGACTTGTGGAGATCTCCAGCGTAGTGGGGTTAAAACGGTCAAAGCAGGGAACTGGGAGGGGGTGCAACCTGGGAAATGCTCGAGCTATAACAGAGCCAGCAAATTTGGAGGAAAAAGTCGTTATAACGACTAAAAAAACCTCCTTCTGGGAATAAAGGTGATCCTTGGGTAATACAGGGACAAAAAGCAGGGGAGAAGACGCTGTATGTCGCCGGCTTCCACCGCGACTCCCACTGGACCCGGAAGCGCCTGAAACTGCACTCCGCCTCCACACAACGATGTGGCCAAGATGGAAAAGAACGCGGAAGTGCGTGTACCGCGAGCCCCACAGTACAACGAGTATTCGTGATGATGATCCAGCCGGACCACCATCAATCACTCAGAGGAGCGCCGGAGCCCCAGCAACTCTCTCTACCCAGCCGGGTTAAAAGGCTCGAACTGCACAACACACAATGAGAGGACAACAAGGTAAGAGGACAAGACACCGTTCCAGGAAAACAAACAGCAATAACAGGATAGGGCAGAAGGGCAGGGAGGACAAACAGGAGCCAAAGAGATGTGTAACCTAGATCACGAGCCCGTGAACTGTAGCACAGAGTCCCAAATAACAAAACACAGCCCCTAGCCCAAGATCAGGAACCAAACGACTAGATATCAAGCACAGGGGGCAGGGAGAAGGCAGCTTATATCTCCGCCCCAGCAGGTCACATGGGCTCACAAACATGGTCATAAAAAGAGGACTACGTACAGATCCTAACATCCGGCATCGCCTGGTTGTGGGCAGAGCTTGCAGCGAAGAGAGGCACTCCAAGAAGCAAGGCGCTCTCTGCGGCGGAGCAGCCGGGGCTCTGCCACTTGGCCCGAGTTGCCCAACAGAGTGAGGAGAACGAGGATTACCAGTTCGGGATATCCTCTGCAGCAGAAGGAGTACTGTCATCATTGTGGGTGGTGCCCGCGAGCAGATACAGATGGAAGCCAGGCAAAGGCTAAGTCTGGCTGGGGGCGGGGCTCCTGTGCTCAAGGAGAGCTCCGCAGGCTTGCTGCAGAGGCTGGAGGACAGCACCGAGAAGCAAGGTTGGTGCACAGCAGCCTCAGGTGGACACAGGGAGCTGACGTCTTTCTCCCTGGGCGCAACGGGTCCGATGGGGCTGCCCGTGATCCTCGAGGAGATCAGGGTGAGTGGGGCCTACAGGGGAGCACTAACGTAAATTCCCTGTGAGAGGGGCTCCCAAGGCACAGCGCCAGGAGGAACTGTGTTTATATGTGATTGCATTCTAATGTGTTTATGAGTAATACAAAGGCAATTTTTTTTATATAACCTTGCGTGGAGTTTCTTTGGTGGAGTGCCATGTGTTTCGCTGCTGTGTGAGTGTGTTGTGCGAACACTTTACACATTTCCTCTGGGATAAGCCTGAATGCTCGTGCCAAGCTACCAAGGGGATGAGCAGGGGTTATCTTAAGTGTGTAACTCCCTTGCCCTGACTAGAGTGGTGGTTTCTGACTGGCTTAGGGCGCTTACCCTTGCCAACCAGAAATCCCATTTCTAACAAATACTATTTTAGAAATGCCTCTTTTAGAAAGTTGTAATTTCTCTGTACATATAACACTTTATGCTTTGCAGCCTGACTCCAATCCATGTCTGACCTGGGCGACAGCTACACTTTGTGCATAATTTCCAGAGAGCCACAACACAGGAAGGGCTGGGTGTGATGGGGATACATAGGTATTGATCTGCATACTGATGGTCTTCCTGGGCTTTGAGAGGTAGAGGACATTCACACTTTTGACATTTGTACAGGTTTTGTACTGCACTCACACAAAAGGCTGATTTACCCCCTACTGATGTCTTGAGCCAGGGCTGAGTTGAAAGGCATTGTTCTGCACTTCTAAAGGTTCTTTTGAAGTTCCCCTTAAACAAAGACAATTTTGGGAATAAGTACAAGGGCTTTGACCCCATGATTTTATACACTAGTTGGACTTGCAACTTGATGCTGCTGGCTCTGCAGACTGCACAATGCCAGAGGACTGCTGTGCTACGAGGAGAAATAGAGTGCTAATTTAGTGAATTAAAATGTTGCTATTTGAATGAATGTGACAGTGTCTGTAACTTTACAGCTTTTTTCTTTTTTTCCCAAAATTGAGATTTTCTTGTGATGCTAGTTGTTGAAAATATAATTCTAGTAAGTAAACCATTATGTTTTCAATATGTTGCTAAACCTTTTTTATTTAAACTATAAAATGCCTTATTTTATTTTCTTAAGGAAAAGCAGAGAGATCCCCATTTGCTAGTCGATGGAGCTAGTATATTTGACATTCGCCAAGGAGAGTTAGGTAAGTTGTTTTTCTTTTCCCACCTCTGCATTTGGAATAATGAGAAAATATCAGATCCCTAAAGCAGCAATAAGAATCATATTTTTTTTCCATATTTCTATTTTGTTCTCATTTTCAACTTGGATCTGCTTTCCCAGACAAATCTTATAGAGGAGTTTTAACACAATTTCCCGTGTCCTTTCATGCTAACATAATATTTAAAATGTCATAGCATACACCTTAAACATTTTTTTAAATTGCAGTAATGAGTGTATACACAATGAAAATCTAGAAATTCATTATGACCTTGACTGAACAGTCCATCTTTGCAGATGACATCATATGTGAAAAGAGTTGTTTTCTATAATTAACTTTAAATCGGTGCTTCTAACGGTACCCTTAGGACTTAATTGCTGGGGTGGCTCAGTACACTGTGGTCACCCACACGCCCGTTTGATGGGGATTTGTTGCCAACAGTGGTGATGCCTCTGATGTGCTGAGACTTTTCTCTCACCACATAGGAAACATTCTTAGTTTTTATGTTCACGCTGAACATTGCAATGCCCAGCAGGATAAAAAAACATTGTCAATCATAGCCAATAGGTCTCACCTATGCAAAAGCTAATGCCTTTTCCATTGTGTTTTAGCTATGTACACCAGTGTGGCTGCTTTTCAGTATGGCTAAAAGTTAGTAGCGAAGAGTGGAGTGGCGAAGAATGGTGTGGCGGAGAGTGGCGTGAAGTGGAGTGGCGAAGAGTGGAGTGGAGTGGAGTAGAGTAGTCTAAATTGGAGGGGTGGAGAATGGAGTGGCGTTAGGTGAAATAGAGTGCCGCAGAGTGGAGTGTCACTAAGTGGAGTGTCGCAGAGTGAAGTGTCGCAGAGTGGAGTGACATAGAATGAGGTCATGTAAAGTGGAAGGGTGTAGTGTAGAGTGGAGTAAAGAGCCAAAGAGTAGAGTAGAGTGTCGTGGCATGGAGTGGCATAGAGTAGAGTAAAGTGTCAAAAAGTAGAGTAGAGTGTCGTGGCATGGAGTGGCACAGAGTGGAGTAAAGTGTCAAAGAGTAGAGTAGAGGGTCGTGGCATGGAGTGGCATAGAGTGGAGTAAAGTGTCAAAGAGTAGAGTAGAGTGGCATGGCATGGAGTGGCATAGAGTGGAGTAAAGTGTTGTGGAGTGAAATGATTCACAATGGAGGTCTAGGATATAATACTGCACCTATTTAAATTTCGTGAATATTGTTAACATATGGTGTGATGATGAAAGGAAACAAGACCCCCTAGTTTCCTAATGAGTGAAAAGAACTTTCACAACAAAACAATTACACGAATAATTTGACCCGCACACATTAAAAGTAAAGAAATAGTTCCACCAAATGTTGTGTTTCACACATTCCTTTATTCTTTAAATGTTGTTCTCCTTTCTTCACAGAGTCCTATTTACGAACTTCTTCAGGGCTCATCAGTTGTCCATTGAATAGTTTCCTTCTTTTCAAATAAAATCCTCCTCAAAATACCTTATCTGTATCTCTAGGATATTAAAATCACCAATTGTGTTTGTAATCCGAAGTTGGGATGATATTTAAACAGTATCGCTCCTTAGGTAAAATAAGGTCATTGTTGACTTGTAAATCATTAGATGTATTCCGGGCAAAGTGTCCCTCTATCTGCGTCCTGCGTCCAATGGTGTTGGATGCAGATAGAGGGACACTTTGCCCGGAATACATCTAATGATTTACGAGTCAACAATGACCTTATTTTACCTAAAGAGCGATACTGTTTAAATATCATCCCACCTTCGGATTACAAACACAGAAGCACAGCTTTTGATGCTGCCACCTCTCCGAATAAGAAACACAGAAGGAGACATTAGGACACACGCTATCCAACTGTGGATTTCAATATCCTAGAGATACAGAAAAGGTATTGCGAGGTGGATTTTTTTTGAGAAGAAGGAAAACGCATCCTGTTTTCCTTGAGGAAAACGTGTTGCATTAAAAAAAAAAATCTTTATTGAAAAGCAATCACAGGCAGCGTTGTCTGCTGAACCCAGCAGGCCACCATCCCTGTGATTTTTGCGATTCCCAATGGGTCGCATACCAATACCTACCTCATGAGTATTAAAGAGGTAGGTCTATTTGCGACCCAATCGCAAAATGTGTTAAATACACATTTGTACATGGGTTTTCGCAATTACCAAATAGTGAATAGTGTTGTGGAATGAAGTAGAGTGGAATGGCATAGAGTGGAGTAAAGGGGCATGGAGTGACATAGAGGGAATTGTCGAAGAGTGGAGTAGAGTGGCGTAGAGTGGCATAGAGTGGATTAGCATGTCATAAAGTGGAGGGTTGTAGAGTGGAAGCTCGTAGAGTGGAGTAAAGTGGGTCAGAGTGGAGTGGCATAGAGTGAAGAGACATAGTGTCATAGAGTAGAGTGGAGTAAAATGGAGTAAAGTGGAGGGGCATAGAGTGTCGTAGGGTGGAGAAGCATAGAGTGGAGAGGTGTAGGGTTGAGGGGTGTAGAGGAGAGTGTCGGGAGGAAGGTAGAGTATAGTGTCAGTCGAGTAGCATTGAGTGTAGTACTGTCAAGTGGAGTGTAGTAGAGCTTGTAGTGAAATAAAGTGTTACAGAGTGGAGTGGTGTAGAACGGAGTAAAGTGGCATGGAGTGTCATAGAGTGGAGTAACATGGAGTGTCCTAGAGTGCCATAGAGTAAACTGTCATAGAGTGAAGTGGCGTAGAGTGTCGTGGAGTGTCTTAGAGTGGAGTTGCATAGATTGACATGGCATAGAGTGGAGTAGAGTGGCATGGAGTGGATTGTCATGTCATGGAGTGCAGTGCCGTACAGTGGACTGGGAAAAAGTGAAGTGGCGTGGAGAGTCAGAGTGTCAAAGAGTTGACTGGCTAAAATTGGCGTAGAGTGAAGTGGCATAGAGTGGAGTGGGGTAAAGTGGAGTATGCATGGTGTCGTAGTGAACTGACATTACAGACAACACATTTTCAATTGAGATCACCATTACATTTACAAACCTAGTTTTAATGATAAAAATATACTTTGCACAATCAATTACTGTATTGATTTGTTTTGATCGTATTCAAATATCTGTAAGGAAGAGTGAAATTCATTGGGTTATAACACTTTGCAATATTATAAGTGGATTATTTTTCAGTACCCAAAATTTCCTGCCCTGAAAACACCTGATCTGGGTTTACTCGGTGTGAGTACACATGCATTGGAACCTTGGCTGGAGAGAAGCTGAGTGCTACAGGCACTGGCATAGGCCTAGCATCTGCCTGGCCCTTCCAGGCACCATCGAAGGAGCAGACAACACTTGTAAGAAAATGGGTTATTGCTTGATGGGGTAGAGTGAAACTCCAAGCAGGTGATAACCACAATTCTTATCAGGGTGATCCACAAAAGTCACTAAATAAACCTGAGCTTAACCCTCTGGTAGCTTGGCACAAAATCAGTCAGGATTAACTTGGAGACAAAAAATAGAGTAGATTTTAATAAATAAAATTACATCGGAACAACAAAAATCCAATCAGTATAATAGGAGGTATTGCATTACAAAGTTTTAGATAAAAATAGCACGAAAAGCACAAAGCTCCTACTGTGGGTATCTGGTCGTATTGGACCATGACACAGTCACAAATCAAGCCTACTGATATGAAGTGCGGGCCTGGACAGGGACCAGGTTAGTCTAGAGTTGTATCTTATATTTTTGATGTGAGTCTTTGCGTTGCGCTGCGTCGGTTTCTATCAGGAACTGCAACGGCTGCGATGCGAGGTTCTGCTTCAAATTGCGTTGTACTGCATCAGTTCTTATGAGGCCACTGATCAGGAGCTGCAATGGACTGCAATGTGAAGTCCTGTGTGAAGTTGTGTCAGCCTATGTTGATTGGATGGAACTCATAGTTAGGGAAGGAGGAGTAAACTCACTTATGAGCCAAGAGTCGAGGACCTGGGGTGCACCTCTTGGGGATAAGGACTCACTCCAGGCAGAGGCCAGCAGCTGAACAAATGATGATCAGCACTCACCATACATTTTTCAAAATAGACAAAAGTTTCATATAATCTAAGTTACATAGTGTACAGACTCCATCCAAGTTTGTTTGTATAAAAACAAATTCCTTTATTCATATTCTTATTATGCTTATTTCTACACACTTTTCTCCAATGTGTTTCGTCTATCTGCAGAGACTTCTTCAGGGCTTTGTGATGTATATGACCCATATTTGCTATGTGTACAGAAATTTCTAGTATTACGGCACACAGGCTCACCTTATCCTTATCTGTATTTGAGTTAATGCTATGCGCTAATTAACAGAGCTGTCATCAACAAGTCATGTCCAAGCCCATGTTGCATCAAAACCAACGGTTGCTATTGCCCGCAAACAATGTGGTGCAACATACGCCATGTTCTAAAATGATTTCAGAACTTGGTGTCTGTCGCACAATGTTATGGGCAGATAGGGTGTCTCAGTTGGGCTGGGAGGCATTATCAACAACCGCAGCATGTTGTGAACACTAGATAGCAAGGGTGTTCTGCCTCTGTGCAGTTCTCGCTCGGGTGCACGCACAGAGGAAGGCAGGCTCAGTTGTATCTTAGCAGTGAAATCTTGCTAGAAGAGATTCTCATTGCTAATATACAGGACTAGATTTGAAACGCCTATGCATTGCCCTTGCATCACACAAGACGATGCAAGAAAATGCTGGGCTTAAGTGAGATTTACAAAGTCAAGAAAAGCCTCTATGTATGGCTCTGTGTGGCTTCAAAAATTAAGAGTAACATAAGATCGCACAAATCGCTGCCTTGCTTTACATTGGGAAGGCGTTCCATGGGTGAAGCATGAGCACCCCCATGCATCCACCCATACATTTTAGTGCATTCCCAGATTTACAAAGACTTGTAAACCTGGGAATACTGCAAAATGGTGCGCCTACTCAACAGAGCCATGAGGAGGAGAAATATCTTTATTTTTCTTCTTTATTTCCTCTTTCTACATGTGCTGCATTTTGCAGCACACGTGAAAAGAGGAACATGATTGTTTATGGGCAGGTAATTGTCTGTTCCTGCACAAACAAAACTCCCCTTAATGCAGGCACTCTTGCACCTTGGCACAAAGGTGTCTGTATTGGCGCTAGGCAGCACTCAGTGAGCCAGCGCAGAGATAGATATGGCAAATTCCTGTTCTCTCGCTGTCACTCAGCGCAGGGTTGTTAGTTGTCTTGCTGCATTGCATTGTGTGACTTTATGATACTTCTGTCCCTACTAGCTGTTTCTTAAGCATAATGGAGTCTGAAAAGTTGGCAGAGAAGAGCCATAATGTATCCTCAGAGGAAGAACAACAAGAAGATGAGATGCTTACTATCAGCAGGTCTGAATTACAGGTCATGATTGCTGATGCTGTATGTTCAACCTTAGTGGAACCTGCCTCAAAGAAACCAAAGAGTGATGCAGATGAGGATCAGGAATGAAGCACCAGGTGGAAATGGAAATATGTCCAAGGTACACAATTGGGAGGTGTTAGGTTTTCCATCCATGGGGAGAAACAAGAGGTTTGTGTTGTCCACTACAATATTCCATTACCGATTGACTTGAGATTTCATGATGTTATCATGGGTGTGTGGCTTAAGGAACGGAAAATATCAGTGAATCTATCTTTTCACATTTTTTGTTTAGATGATATCCATTGAAAGATTTTGAAACAAACCTCCACTAGATGTAGTAAGGGAATTCAATGTTGACAAGCATGGTGTGTTCCTCCTTCTGGGCATCTGAGTATTCTTCCTTGCGAGATGCAATAGGCAGAAAAGTGGAGGGGACATTGAAAAGGTCATATACAGCTTCAAGCATTCCTCTGAGGGTGGTAATGTGCAGCATATGTCTCTCAACCCTTATTGACAGACTTTCAGTTGTTTTTTGACTGTGTCCAGAAGGGAAATGACCCTGCTATAATTTAGGGGAATTTGGAGCTGTTGTCCCAATTCCTTTCAGATGTAACCTTTGATATGTTGTGGTCTTCTAATTCAGCACAGGAAAAGATGTCTCAAAGTTTTAGATCTTTCCCTCGAAGACGTCTCTTGTTCAAAATAAATCAGCACAAGGTTTACGGAAGGGAAGTCGTTCCTCCTATGGCCATGCTTAAGGTCAGGTGCCACATTGTATGAGAAGTCTTGACCACAGACCCCTAAAAACCAAGATACGATCCTAAAATCCTGACTACCAGCGCGTTATGGTGGGGGGAAGAATAAAATGCTTTTTTCCACCAGGAGAAAGTACGTGTGAGAGACAAGTGGGTCCTGTCCATAGTCAAGGAGGAGTATAATATAGAATTCAGCCAACCTCTAGAATTGTGGATGGTGAGAACTCTGTTATGAAAAGCAGAGCACAAGCTGTCTGCAAGTTATGGTAGTAGAGAAAAAAAAGATTTGCTGTACAAGGGAGCAATAGAAACGGTACCAGAGGCAGACTGGTATCAAGATTTCTGTTTGATTCTTTACCTGGTCGGAAAAATAAATGGGAAACATTGACCAGTTTTGGATTTGAATACATACATACATACATTTGAAGGCACTGTACAGGGTACCGCGTTGTTACAACGAAACCCTAACAACGCAGTACCATTACAACGCAGGTTTTAGAACGAAAGTCGTTACAACGACTTTTGCTGGAGGGCGCTCTAGGATAGGGAATAGTTTAATTTACTATCCTACACCTTCCCTAATATCCACGGGGACTGGAGTTGGAATAGTAAATTAAACTATTCACTATCCAGCGCCCCCCAACGCAAGTCGTTGTAACGACTTGCGTTGAAAAACCTGCGTTGTAACAGTACGCGTGGTAATACCACGCGTCGTACCGTCATACATCCCTGTACAGTACATTCCTTTCAAATTGTGACCCTACAGACAGTCATTCCATAAATTTCAAAAGGAGACTTTCTATTATCCATAAACGTAGAGGATGCTTACATCCATATGCCACTACGGCATAGCGATCAGCCTGAAACGTTGACTTTGTCCTGGTCTAGCGTGAACAGTTGTCCCAATAGTTGCTATAGGTTTCTATGTGCTATATAGTGTTAAATCTTTAAAAATGCATATCTCCGATTCTCTGCATTGGATTTGTTTTGTTTTGTTGTCATTTTAAAGATACTATCTCCTATTTTATAAATTAGTGTTGGATTTGTATTATGTCTTGTGTCTTAATTACTTACTGACTTGGTGTTTTTAAATGCTTTTCATACCTGTCTCTTAAGTTAAGCCTGCCTGCTCTCAGGCAAGCTACCAAGGGTTGAGCATGGGAATAATTTTCTGAGACATATTCTGAACCATATGTTGTGTTGGGTGCCTTATTGCCAGTATTAGATATATATTTACTGTTAGAACTGGGGGTCTCCAGTTGGCAGAGGTAGGTACCACTGTCCAAATAGGGACCCTTGCTTCTAGTGAGGGTAAGGAGGAAACTCTTTAGATAACCTCTGCTCACCCCCTTGGTAGCTTGGCATGAGCAGTCAAGGCTTATCAAAGGCAATGTGTAAAGTATTTGTACCAAACCTCACAGTAACACAGTGAAAACACCACAAACTGACTCCACAACAGTTTAGAAAAATAAAGTTTAATCTAAACTAAACGAGACCAAAGCGACAAAAATCCAACATACGCAGTTCAAGAATATGGTTGCAAAAGAGTTCTTAGGGTTAGTGTTAAAATAATCCACAGTTTGTGTCACGTTTTGCCAACAGTACCTTTCAATGCGACAAAAGTTCCAAAACAGAAGCTGGTGTGATGGAAAACCAGCAATGCGTCACTCCTGAGACCTTGCGGAGGCGATGCGACAACTCAGCTGGACTTAGCGGGCGTGTTGCGATGAATCCGGACTGTATGGGGAGGGAGGCGATACCTTGCATGGATTCCGGTGCGGAGGTTCCGTAGGATAACGCTCGCAAAAGCACGATGCAACGATCTTTAGGGACTGCGATGATCTCTGAGGCGACGATGCGCGGCTCAGCGGCGATCTTTCACTCGCAGTTCCTTGATGCAATGGCTCTGCAACGATTCTTGCAGCGACGTGATGCGGTGATCTCACCCAGCGGCGACAGGCTCTGCAAAGAAGTTTGCAGTGATGGAAATCTTCCCGTAAACGAAGGATGCGACGTCTTCAGGCAGCCGCGACAGGCAGCGGCGACAGGCGCTGCGACGATCTCGGTCCTCGTAGCAGCGGGAATTTTCTCGCTCTGCCGGGGATGCGATAAAACTTGCAGAAAGTTCCTTAAAAGCTTGGTTTCCAGCTTCCCAACACAGGTACAACTTCTAGAGGCACCACACATGGGCCAAGCACTCCAGGAAGGACAGAACTCTCTCAGTAGAGTTCAGGGAAGCTGATGGTGAAGTCCTTTTGTTCCTGGGACTTCATAACAGGGAGCCAGCTCTCTCTCAGGCCCTTGGAGATTCCTTCAAGCAAGGGGACACAGCACAAAGCAAAGTCCTTCCTCTCTCCTTGGCAGCAAAGCAACAGCAGGTCAGTCCAGCAGAGCAACAGCAGGACAGTCTTCCTTCTTCAGTTTCAGCTTTCTCCTTGGCAGAGGTTCCTTCTTGATTCCAGAATGATCTAATTTTCTGTAGTCAGGGGTCCTGTACATATACCCCTAAAAGTTTGTTTTCCCTTTGTGTAGGAGGGCTCTGAGCCCGGTCTGAACCAGTTCTGGGTGTTCCTTGAGCACTTTGTTTTCCTGGCTTCTCCTTTCCTTTCAGAGTGAGGGGCAGGGTCGTCAGCCACCCAGCAGGAGGTGGAGCCAGCATTGGGGAAGGCAGGCACAGCCCTATTCAGGCCCAGGTGCTATCCCCTCCCACCACTCAAGATGCAGATGCAGTCATTCAGACTAGGGCTGACTCAGCCAGCCTCCTGGGGGCTCCCCAGCCTCTGTCACTCTCAAACCAGACAGCCAATTCACAAACAGGTGAAGGCACACAGAAAGGTCAGACAAGAGAACAACAACTTTCTAAAAGTCCTGTTCTCAAACACAGGATTTAAAAAACAACTTTCCTAAAAGATGTGTTATTAAATTCTGAGTTCAGGGATACCAGACTTTTATGTCCTATATTGCTCCTATGGGAAGATATGCTGGTAGCCACTGTAGCCAGCATCCCCCCTGATAGCCTATGGGGCAAGATAGCCTTACAATAGTGAAACATGAAAATGGCTGTAATTCACTACCAGAGCATGTCACCTGCACAAGTACATGCTCTACCTTTCACATACACAGCACCCTGCCCAGGGGGGTACCTTGGGCCTTCCATAGGGGTGACCAATGTGCACAGAAAGGGAAGGGTTAGACCTGGCCATCATGGCAGTTCACAGACTGCACACGGGCACTGTGGTGGCAGGCCTGAGACACCATTTTAGGGCTACTCGTGTGGGTGGCACAATCAGTGCTGCAGGCCCACTAGTAGCATTTGTTACCCACAGCCCTGGCACACTGAGTGCACTTTACTAGCTTCTTGGTGACACAAATATTCCAATCATTGATAGCCAATTACAATCACAATTTACACAGAGAGCATATGCACTTTAGCACTCATCAGCAGTGGTAAAGTGCACAGAGTCCTCTTGCCAACATCCACAGGTCAGAAAAAATAAGGGAGGAAGAAGCAAAAAGTTTGGGGTTAACCCTGCAAAAAGGGCCATTTCCAACATTTACCACTACTAATAATCCACTTTCCTACACTTAACCGTCTCAATATCCTTGATATTTTTGACATGATATTCTTTGTTGTATTTACTTTATTTCAATGTCTTGTCATGAAAGTTCTGATACGACAATTAAATACATGCATTAATCACAATCCTCAATAAAAGGTCGCCAATAGTATTGGTTGAGGTAGTGGCCATACATAGTATATTCATTCATACAATAAAATATTTACAATAAACATGTTGGGTTTATCCCTTATCAACCTCCACTCCTCAATGCCACCCATTAGTGTTACTTGATGGTAGTAAATAATATTTTCTACAAAAAGGGCTAGGGCAATATGCATTCAATAAAGCTGTGCAAGCAATCTTCCTTGGATACAAAAGGTCTTTAAACCAATTAAAATAATTATTTAAAATCAGTTATCATTCACCCATTGGGCCCTACTTCTAGTTGCCCACATTTGGCCCGAGAACTCTGCCATCACACAGGCAAACAATGACCTGGCATCAGACTTCAGGATTCTTAATGCAGTCCTGTGGTTGCCAGTTCTTAACTTCTTACAAATCGGGGTCAGGCAGTTTTTCCTAGGTGAGATACACAGTGGACAAGCAAACATTACATTGGCTAGAGTCTCTTGGTGGTTTTCACAACCAGGGCATCTGCTTGTGGGCTCAGAGCCGCTGTCCCATTTTCCAGTGAAGTAATGTAGGAGCAAGGTACCAAACCTAAACTGTAGGTATAGCGTCCTGTCCCTAGGATGTTCTATAAGATCTAAATAGCCTTCCAGGGAACGATCCAATTTATGGGCCATAAAGTCTAGAGGAAGCTTCCCCCATGCCCTACTGATAAATTCCCCTGGATTACCCACTCCCAAAAGGCGTCCTTTACTTCACTTTTCCGGGGGAGGAAAGAGGGTTCATTGGCTTCTCAAATATTGTCCAACCCAATGGCTATGAGCAAGTTCTTAATGCCTCTTAGCCAGCTGATTTTATTAACAGTGTCCCTGCATTTTACATCCTCCAGGGCACGGGCATACGGCAATAGTTTGGGGGTCAAATTAATCCATAGCCAGAACAGCAAGGGGTGCAGTCTTGCTTAAGAGGTGAAAGAATGTCTACCCATGTCTAACATAAGGAGATGTAGAGGGGTACTCTGTCTGGGGTGACCTTCCTAAGCTCCTAAGGAATTTGTTATCTGAGCTACTAAGCTCCTCTATGTGCTCCAAGCCCTACAGTTCTGTTCTGCTCCGTACATCACAGAACTCACCAGTTTGGTGTCATATACTTGCAAGGCCAGCTCTATCGGCTTAGTGTGGGATAAACAATGTTCTTTCCCCAAGAACCCAATCAGCTGCTTTTGTTTCAAAACCATCTTTCAGATATGGGGTTTCCATGACAGGTTGTCTGTCAGCTTTATGCCTAGATAATTGAAGTTACTAACTCTCTCAAGCTGCATTCCTCCAAGGTAAGGACAGTCCCGGTAAGAATTGTGTGGGTTTAGGGCCATGAACTTGGTTTTAGTTGTGTTTATTACCAAACCCTTGACATCACAGAATTCTTAAAAATGATTGAGAAGCCGCTGTAACCCACCCGGTGTTTAAGACACCAGCAATGTGTCATCTGCAAAGAGAAGAATTACGAATCCCCCCCCCCCCTCCCCCCCACACAGCATAGGTGCATCAGTCAGATTTGCTGTGAGGAATTGTACAACATTGTTAATAAATAGAGAGAACATTGTTAGAGCCAAGACACAACCCTGGCGCATGCCCCTGTCTACAAGGATTGGGTCAGTGAGCTGGCCTTGAGAGCCCCAACGTGCCCTGGCAAAGTTTCGCTCATGCAGAGGAATCACCAAATTTACAATTCCCTCCTGCATATCTACATCCTTAAGGGCTCGCCACAGATTCTGCCGAGGAGCAAGGTCGAATGCCATCTTAAGATCTTAAGAAAAGTAATGTACAAACTACCATTCCCAATTATTACTGCATTCCAACAAAGTAAAAGGAAGCGGAATACCTGAACAACGGTGCCTGTTTTCTCTCTAAAACCTGCTTGACATTGGGACAGGGTTTCATTTTCAGTAGACCAAGTCTAAATCTTGTCCAAGAGTGCCCTACTAAGGGGGGCGTGGCCAACAGCATGCCGTGCTAGACGTGTAGCCCGGGAGCTCCCGGCCGACTAAGACAATATCCGACTTCTACTACTGCCACGGTCCACCAAAGTAACGGGTAACGTGTAGCAGACTCCCTGGAGCCGACTGTGCAGGGCGGACGGAGGTGTCAGCGACCCCGGAGCCTGAACGCGGGAGTTTGGCCCGGCGGCTGTACGGAGACCTAGTGAGGCAACATGGCGGCCACGGGCGGTGAATGGCGTTCGTGAAGCTGTAGAGAGGGGGACACCAAACAGCGTGAACGTTTACTCCTGGGCAGTACCGGACCGGGGGCATAGAGACAACGTGACACGGAGCGGAGGCGCGGCGATCCCCCGAAAGGGCAAGGAACCGGAGCCCGGCGGCATTCACACATGATGGCGGACTGACCTGGAGACCGGACTCGGCAGACCGGAGGACGCTGGAGGTATCGACTGCCGACACGGAGCCGGACACCAGTAAGCGGAGCGCCGGGGTTGAGCATTGGGGGTAAATCGAGCAGGATTGCAGATCCCCAGAGGAGCGCAGTCCCCCTCATCGAGCACCGGCAGCCGGGAGTACTTTACCAAGATGGCGGACTGACCCGGGGACGGCGATAAACGAAGGGAGAGGCCATGGAAGTGGCAAACTGAGGTACAGCTGCAGCATTACCGGAGAGAGACGCCCGCCTTGACCCTTACATTACCAGCGACAGTGGATGAGGAGCCCCCCCCAACCCCCCCCCGGCAGCCCAGGCGAACACTGCACGAAGATGGCGGCCGTGGCGCTCCGCCGATAACCAGACAAGCGTGAAGGGAGGGTCTGGCCGGACTACATACAGCACGACCCAGAGCAGCAGGAGCCGAGGCGACGCATAGCCGACCCCCACGCACATAACCACCGCTATTGTGAGTGCACGTGGAGGCGGAAGGCGGTGTACAACAGGAGCGCCTTCCAAACGGCTCTGTTAGATCCTGGTCACGAGGCCAGATGAGACCAGGAGATGGCACCACCAGGGTGGGAGACACAGTGATTGGGGGCCACTGAGTGAGAGGGTAGGGGCCCAGAGGGTCCTCCCCACACACCCGGAGAGGCATAGAGGACACAACGAACGTACCAGAGCTCATGCCGCACACTGTGGACGGCTTAATTGGCCAGAAGTCAGGCCCCTAAGTGACGGGGCATAAGCATCAAAAGATTGGGTGGCGGCCCTGGATTCCGGCGGCTCCACGGGGGGATGCACTCGGGACCACTGCACAAAGGGTCCTGTTGAGGCGTCGCCGCGCCACCACGCATCCTCGAGAGGCAGTCGCTGGAACACAGACATCTAATGGTCGGGATCCACGATCAGCTGGAGAACGACGGGAGCGGCAGCGACCATTGAAGAGAGGCACGAAGCGACACCACCCCTTAACAGGTACCTGCGGGGCAATCAGACCTGTAGCAGACGGAGACGACTGGGCCTCCGGCGGCGGCGGCGGGAGCTCGCGTGGGGGTATCGTCGAGCGCTGGCACAGGAAGGCACGCACAGGGGCAGGAAACCGGAGGAAGCACCGGGCACACCCAGGGGCCGGGGGGACCGGACAGGGGATCTCCACGACGGCACTAACAGTGTGAGACACACACGGCTGCAGCCTGGTGACACAGATCCACAACAGCGACCATGGGGAAAAATAATCCGCTGCCCAGACCACCGAAACAGGGTCCTATGGACAATTTCGCAGCGCCACGACAGGCCAAGGGGAACCCAGACCCAACGTCGGAAGGGCACATAGACACAGGAACACTGCTTGCAGCAATCCAGGCGTCGAGAACAGACATTCAAGAATCCCGGGCGGCACTGGAGGTGAAAATCGGCGAAGTGGGATCCGAGGTCACCCTTCTGCACCAGGATTTCAGGAACCTCTCAGCCAGAGTAACGGAGACGGAATCACGCATCGGGGAAACGGAGGACTCGATCGCAACGATCCGAAAAGACATGGCAGAACTCCAAGCTTCACACAGACAGCTGTTATGGAAGATTGATGATGCCGAAAACAGGGCACGTCGCAACAACCTACGGTTTGTAGGATTTAGAGAAGGGATCGAAGGGAACAACATGGCGGCGTTCCTACACACATGGCTCAAGGAAACCTTCCCAGGGGCACAATTCTCGACGTGCTTTGTAATTGAAAGAGCCCACAGAGCATTGCTGGCGAAACCTCCGGAGGGCGCGAGACCGAGGCCGGTGATCGCACGTTTCCTCAATTTTGCTGACAGAGACTTGATACTACGGGAAGCACGAAAGCTAGGTGACATTCAGCTGGAAAACGCCAATATCATGATCTTCCCGGACTATAGTCAGGAGGTACAGAAGCAGAGAAGGTCCTTTGATTCGGTGAAAACTAAACTCAGATCCATGCACATCACCTACATGTTGCTCTTCCCGGCAAAACTTAAAGTCATCTATAAAGAAAAAGCAATTTTCTTCAATCACCCGGAGGATGCCTGGCAGTGGCTCGAGGAGAGACCGATCTTAAATGGCAGGGAAGCAGCAGGTCGCGAGGAATTGGAGAGAACAGTGAGAGAAAAGACACAATGGGGCCTGCCGAAACAGCAAAGACGGACATCCAGAAGGATAGGCGCTCGTACCACGGGAACCCCCTATCGGGCCCGCGCAGCGGCGGGAGGTAGGAGGGGGATATCGGAGTCACCCGGGGCCTCTGGCACAGCGGACCCACAACTAAGGGGGGCGCACAAACAGACTTGCTCAGAAGGTGAGGGCGAAGAAGAGGCAGAACTTAGAGACTCGGAAGCTGAGGAGGATGAAACGGACGACCCTCAGAGCTCCGTCCACCCCTTAGTGAATGTGATACGTGACATGGAGCAAGAGAACTCCGACAAGAATAGTGGGACAGAAACAGCTACACAAGACTCCCACTCTTGAGCATTGTTGATGTGGACCAGATGAGACGTCAGCCGGGACGACCGGCAGCACGCAAGTTGTCAACACCCCTTTGTTTTGCTTTTATTCTTTCGTTCTTATTTTTTGGGACTCTGTAGACAGTTTTAAGTCTTCTTCAAGTTTCATAGTTTGGTTGAAGTTGCGCTTGGGAGTACAACCCGGCTACACTGTTATACCATATCCTGCCGAGGCGGGAACAGTGCGTCATAACTGAATAGTGGGCGGGAGAGGGCGGGCGACAGACCGACTCCTACTGAAAGCTCGGTCCTCTGTGGGGATGAGTCTGGAAGGGGAGGGAGGTGGGGAGGGGGTGGGGTCGCCGGGGGGCAAAGTTCTACAAGTTGGGGTAGGGGGGGAGGCGGGGGGGGGGACAGCCACAATCAGACGAGTTGCAGCACCACTACAGGCACCTATCTCAGAAGCCAACAGAACATGTGAACCACTCTACACCATGGCAGGTACACTAACTGAACCACGGCAGGAAGACAAGGGGGTATCAATCCTCCGTGGAATGTAAACGGCCTGGGATCCAGAATAAAGAGGGGACTAGTGAACGCATACATCAAGAGGGTGGCCCCGGATTTTGTCCTCCTGCAGGAGACACACCTGAGAGGGGAACACTGTACATTTATAGCAAGAGGGAGATATGCGGTCCTGGCGCATGCGGGGTATACGCAAGATTCTAGAGGAGTAGCTGTACTGATAAACAAAGCATTTCCGTTTATCACGACACGTACATGGAATGACCCGCAGGGCACATATGCAGGTGTGCAGGGGGTGTGGAGGAGGCAAACATACACAGTAATCTCGGTTTATGCTCCACCGAAACTTCAGGCACGCACACACAAGGCGATTGCCTCCATCCTCCTAGAAACGGCAGACACAATACAAATAGTGGGGGGGGACTTTAACGACGTTATGTCGGAGGAGCTAAACCGCACAGGGCCAACACGTAGGGGAGGGGCGAGAACAGCGCTGTCACAACACATGGCCAACCTGGGCCTCACAGATATATGGCGATGGCGACACCCTACCCGAGAGGCATACTCCTTCTACTCCGGTGCACATAGAGTATTCTCAAGACTTGATTACGTCTTCATAGCCAGACAATACCTCACGGCGGGGGACGAGGTGACTTATAAAGCGAGGGGAATCTCGGATCACTCGCCGCTCTATGCAAAGGTGGGGGCAGACAGAGGGAAGAAAGGTTCGGAATGGCGCCTGGCAGCATGGGATCTCCAGAAGCCAGAGATCATGAGACGAATTAGGGCTGACGTTAAAGTGTACGTGGTGGAGAACGAAGGGACGGTCGACTCCGGGATGACTTTTTGGAAGGCAATGAAACAAGTTCTGCGGGATAGGGCACAGAGTAGATTAAGGGACGAACGTAGGAAACAACAGGCTGTGATAGCGGATTTGGAAGCCAAAATCCTACGCTTAGAAGAGGAATATCAGACACGCAAGGAAGAGGGGCTTCTAAGGAACTTGCTAGACAAGCAGCGGGAATTTAGAGAGATTGTCTCTAACGAAGCACGGACACAAGCACTGGCGACCCTCCATCGTCTATACGATGTGGGCGACAAATCAGGTAAGCTCCTAGCCTGGTTGAGCAGGAAGGAGAGGGCAGCGAGATGGGTGGAACAGATTAGACGGTTAGATGGCGACCTGGTGTGCACCGAACAGGAGATAGCCGACGCCTTTGCGTCTCATTATGAATGCTTCTATGCGGCGAGAGACCTCGGGACGGAAGAGGAGGCACTACGATACATGGGAGGGGTGGATTTACCCACATTAGCCACTGAATCTAGCTTGGCACTGGAGGCAGACATCACACTCGATGAGATCTCTGAGGCCGTGAATAAACTGAAAACAGGGAAGACACCGGGGCCCAACGGATTCCCAGCGGAATTCTTTAAACGAACAGCGGATCTGTTGACGCGCCACCTCAAAGCCCTGTATACCGAGTCCTACCAGGAAGGACGCCTCCCGCCAGACCTCGCTCGGGCCACCATTGTCCCGATTCACAAAAAGGGCAAGCCCACAGATGAATGTGCCTCGTATCGCCCCATTTCACTCCTTAACATTGAGGTGAAGATATTGGCAACGGTATTGGCGACCCGCTTGAGGTCGGTGATTCCAGATCTCATACATGCGGACCAATCCGGATTTTTGCCAGACAGAGTGACTAAGCTAAACCTGAGACGCACACACAATTGGCTACAAGAAGTCCAAGACAGGGAGGAACCCCACTGGTTTCTATCCTGAGACGCGGAAAAAGCGTTTGATGCAGTGCACTGGCCCTTTCTTATGGCGGCGCTCCAACGGTTCGGCCTGGGCCTGAAATTCCAGGGATGGGTAGAGCTACTGTATACGGCACCGACAACCCGCGTACGAGTGAATGGCAGGCTGTCACGAGAATTCCGGGTCTCCAGAGGCACGAGACAGGGGTGCGCACTGTCTCCCTTACTATTCACACTCACGATTGAGGTACTGGCGGCCAAGATTAGACAGAACCCAGACATCCACAGCTTCGCATGGGGGGAGCCCGGGGGAACGCAGGAAAAAATTCAGGGAATTGGAAGGCTTTGGCGCAAGAGCGGGTCACACCATCAACTGGAACAAATCAGTCCTCTATGATACACGAGGGGCCGACCTTTGGGGGATCTTGCCTGAACAACTACTCACCACTACTGAGGGGTTTCAATACCTGGGGGTGTATGTCACACTGGACAGGGCGCTCTCATTCCGCAGAAATGTGGAAAGAGTCATGACCGAAGCAATAGAGGACATGACAAGATGGAGGCACCTGCCGCTCACCATGTTAGTCAGGGCGGCGATGTATAAAATGATTACACTCCCCAAGTTCCTCTATGCACTCCAAAATGAGTATTAGCCACTCCCGGCCAACGCGCTAACCAAAATCCATGCAGACTTACGTTCCTTCCTGTGGTTGGGGAAACAACCACGTATTGCCCTCCAGACGCTCCAACGGCACCAGTACAATGGGGGGATTTCTCTGCCCAATCTAGAGGCGTACTACTGGGCGGAACACCTGATGCCCATAAACGACTGGATTCATGCCCCGGCCGACCACCCGACGTACGCGCTGGAATGGCAAAAGTTGTCACCACGTAATGTACTCCACTACTTATATGGGGGAAAGGTGCAGAGGTCGCTCTTACCGGCGACAATGATCACATTGCGGGCGTGGACACGAGCTACAAAACGTATGGGGTGGGAGAAGAGACCGACAAGACAGACGCCGTTGTGGCATTGCCATTGATTGACGGAATTAAACAAACTGAAGGGGTTCCAAAGATGGGACGACATCGGCATCTCACATATAGGGGATGTCATATACAAGGGTGAACTGAAATCGTTCAACATGCTACAGGTGGAGTATGGTCTACACCACTCACAACTTTTCAAACATACGCAATTGGCGCATGCATGGAGAGCCCAAAACATCACACTCACGGACTTGCCAGAATACGCGCCACTGGAGGGCAGACTCCTGCAGGAACAGGTAACACACCAGGCGGTCTCACTCACATACAAGACACTAACGAATAATATGCTAGGAGACTTAACAAAACTAAGAGGATTATGGGAGGCGGAAGTGGGGGAGATGGAAGATTTAGATTGGGAGATAGTCCTGATGCACCCACGCGAGGTAGCGATTAAGTCAAGGCTGAGGCTCATTCAGTTGAACGTGCTCCACAGGACATACTTTGATAGGGTGCGTCTCCTCAAAACAGGGAAAATAACTGACCCCACGTGTCTCAGATGTCAACAACAGATAGGGGACTTTTACCACACTATATGGTCTTGCGTTAACATACAAAGATACTGGACACACATCTTCATGGAACTGGGGGAAGTCCTAGGGGTAGATTTAGCTCGAGATCCAAAACTGGCGTTGTTGGGCATGACGAACTAAGTGGACCTGCCGCGCGACCAACTCATATTTCTGGTACTAGCGCTAGTGGTGGCCAAGAGAGACATAGCGAAACACTGGGGGGCCGCAGTGACACCAGACATAGAGGAATGGCGAAGGGGTCTAGATCTCTGCATGGTGGCAGAAAGGGTAACGTATAAGGCGAGAGGGTGCCCCAAAAAGTTCCGGAGAGTCTGGGCAAAGTGGAGACAATATCATGGACTTGAGGGAGGGCAATGAGGTGCGATAGGCCGAGTAGGAAGGGCAATCGACTGGTTTGAGACCAAATACGACCCGGTAAAGACATAGAGGGGAGAGGTATGTAGCCTCACTGAGAAACTAAACGGAAAGGACGGGAAATGCAATATTCGGTGGGGAAATGTCGGGAGGGGGGAGGTGGTGTTGTGTGAGACTCCGACTGTCGGATGGAAGTAGCAAAATTGTGGTGCTAACAGGGTAGGATGTGGCAATTTATATGTTGGGGAATGTTATCTCAGTTACACTGGGCACAGTTGGGGGGAGGGGGGGTCCTAAATAATAAAATGCAGGATACCGACTTGTCATGGAAAGCCCGACATGATAACCATATCAAACGGTCAATTGATTGATCAACGTGGCGCCGCCCAGCCTCCGGGATGTCGGCTGATGGGCCGTGATAACAGTTATGACTTATGTAAGTGTATACTACGCGGACTGGAAGTATAATTCTTGGGCTGGTGATATCCGTGCTTTTCCTGCTACAAAAATAACATTTAAAAAAAAAAAAAAAAAGAATGCCCTACTAAAAACTTTCTGAATCGAGTCAAAAAGACTGGTTGGCCTATAATTGCAATGAAGAAACCTATCACCTTTCTTAAACAATGGCACAACTTATGCTCCTCTCCATGATCCTGGGATAGGGGCACCATCGACAATGGCATTAAATAGTACATACATGTATTGAGTCCAGCCCGGGGTGTCCCAAAGAAAAAGATCACCTGGTATCCCTTCGGGGCCTGGTGCTTCTGGACTGGACTATTGTGCTAAAGACAATAGATATGTCCTACAGAGTGAAAAAATCCCCGTTGGTTTTGGAATGCCTTCTAGATAGTACTGCCAGAGAGTTTAGGGCTTCTTGGTCGGTATACAATGTAGAAAAGTGGGTATACCAATCAGAGGGGAAATATGATTTTCTAAATCTAAAGGACCTGATTGGTTGTCCCACACCACCAGAGACCAGAACTTCTTACTTTCCCTAGCTTGGTATATGTCCTTAACCCCTTCCATGCTGGTGACGAACCCCAGCCGTCACGCTCCACAGTGCTTGTGTGCTGATGACGGCTGGGGTTTGTCACGGCCCCGCCCTGTTCGTTCGGCGGCCGAACACGGGGGGAATCGCGGCCGCACGGAAGGGGTTAAGGGACTGCCACCTGCCTTCGGCCCAGTCCTGCTGGGCTTTCCACAGTTCTAACTTGTATGTTTTTTTCTAGAATTTTTACTTGTACTAATAACTGCTTGTATTAATAGGGATCTAGAATTCCTGCAAGCCTTGTTGTACCTTGTGTGTGTTCTTTTTTTAGTGGGCCATGAATTCTTAGTAGGGTTTGCAACTGTAAGTAGGAGCCAAGATGCTCGAAGAAACGGCAATGTGCGTTCGTTACTTACAACCTCCCTACCACAGATGCCTCTAGAGCTGCGGCTTCTGCTGTGAAAGCCAACAACTCATTCTGTATACTCTTAAGTTTATCTTGATTGGCAGCTAATTTATGCCACTTAAGACGATGCATGTAATTAGCTGGCAGAACCTATTTAGTTGCCAACCACTGAGTCTTTGGCAGTACAGGTGCTTCCCCCCATAATGATTGTATTGTTAGGCAGAGTGCCTTTGACCATCCCGTCGATTTAAGGTATTTGAACCCAACTTATTGAATTTGGCCCTACCATTTGCTGCCCTGAGACTAAACTCCTTAGTCATAGCTTGAGACGACTTCTTTACCGGTTTATGGTCCAATAAAGAGACAATCCACTTCTTCTCTTCCTCTTGCACTTCAACCATCCCTTCCCTATCAAGCGGTTCATATGTAACAATAAAATCCCCTGCTATTATTAGGGATAGAATGTGCTTCCTCTTCCCCAGGAGTTCCTCCAGTTTTGTAATAGTCACTGAGGGTCTACCCCCGCTCCCCCCGCCGTACCTCTCACGTAGACGTTATAGATGTCAATGGTGTTACCTACATAGCCCTTAAGGTAGTTTCCCATGATATCTGGGTTGCAAGGGTAGTTGCGATATATTGCTATATTCTATCCACACAATTCTTTTGTTTCTGATAATCTGTCAGTGATCCGAATTTATGTTGTGTTGATTTTTGATCTCTTTGTTAAATGTATCATAATTTTACTATAATTGAAATTACAAGATTTTGGTCCCAGGGCTGACTCCAGAAGTATGGTGTAGACTTGCTTTATCTACTCTGTATGTTTGGCCACATGCTCACTAATATTCTTCGGTAAAAACATTTCCCCCAAACAAATCATCGCCCCGATGGTGCGGTGCTATGTTTCTTTAGGATGATTGCGTGTTATGTGGTTCGTCATCAGCAGCCCTTTATGCTTGCTTTTCCTTGTCTCTATTTTAATATGATATGCATTCCCAGTTTACTATATGTTGATTTATTTTATAATTAATTTTTTCGGCTACACATTTTTATTTTTTTATTTTACAATACAATGTCGCTGTCCAGGATTAGTTATTTGTCCTTATTACATATTATAAACATAGTTCTAGAAAAACGTGCAGTGTTACACATCTCATCTCACCCTTAATGCAAGACAGTGGGTACAACAAACTATCTAAATCCAAGTGTTATTTCAAACATGATTTTAAATAAACTAACGTCTTTTTATTAGCCAGATATTTATTTATTGCTTAAATGGAAAATGTCAGTGCTATAAACACAAGCATTTTTTGGCATGATACTCACGCGCTTTGTTCTGCTTGTCACAGGGGATTGCTGGGTTTTGTCCGTGATAGGCGCTATGACAATACGCCCCCACTTTCTGGAGAATGTGATTCCGACAAACCAAGGATTTCATCACAAATATGCAGGAATCTTTCACTTCAGGGTATGTAATGTGCTTGCAATTTCCATTTCCTTGGGCCAAAACTGTTCTGCGAAGAACTACTATTGTTGCTGAAAATTGAAAATATAAACATATAGGCTGGCATGCATACTATACAATGCTTATATACACCCTGAATGACAAAACATTAGGGAACTTAATTAACGGATTACTCCATGACCTTCAAACAAACAGCACATGTTTTTGATTAACGATTTGTGTTTTTGCATTTAATTTTCTTGACAACATTTCGATATGCCTCATTCAATCTTTGTGCAGAATAATGTACTCCCAATGGTATGGTACGGTACGTGGTCACTGTGCTCTGTAAAGTAAAAGACCACAGGCCCTATTCTTCACACAGACAAGCCAACTATTCCATACACATTTGTGAAATGCTATTTTGGTGGCTGTGTTGCAGTATTATAATACTTCACACAGACAAGCCAACTATTCCGTACACATTTGTGAAATGCTATTTTGGTGGCTGTGTTGCAGTATTATAATACTTCACACAGACAAGCCAACTATTCCATACACATTTGTGAAATGCTATTTTGGTGGCTGTGTTGCAGTATTATAATACTTCACACAGACAAGCCAACTATTCCATACACATTTGTGAAATGCTATTTTGGTGGCTGTGTTGCAGTATTATAATACAGTCACAGTGAAGTATTACTTTTTCCAAATGTTTACTGTGTAGACTGCTATTCTCACAAAGCCAGTTTTAGGTACGTACAGTAATACTTACTCCTTTAGTACCCTTTTGTGTACTCTTACAAAGCCAGTTTCACGTACGTACAGTAGTACTCCTCCTGTACCCTTTTGTGTGCTCCTACATGCCTATTAAATTCGCCTCAAAATATCTAAAATGGGAAAAAAATGGCAAAATTAATCTACAATTTTTACAAATAGAAGGGAATGAACCCTCTTGGCAACCTTAGGGAGCTAGAAATTTCTACTCAATTCACAAAGACAAACAAGGGTATGTATGCAGGGGTATTGATTCCCATACTGGTCAATGCTTTGGTGAATAAACCCCATTGCCTGTTTTGTTATCACTGTTGGTTCTGCCAGTGGTTTTACAAATGTAACTTTTGTATTGATTTTCTATCAGATAGCCTTGAAGTTGAAGTTGCATGGTTTTCCTTTGTTCAGTTACAGGTGTCCTCACTGGAAGCTTTGTCAAAGCTAGAGGGCAAAACAGTGATGAGCAAATGAGTCACATGTCTTAATTTAGGTGCTCTTAGGCTAGTATCTTCCTTGCGCACAAAGAAATTGTTTCCAGTAATGAGCCTGAAAATCACATGAAGTGATCATTGTAGTAGTCAAGCAAAGTAATAAGATCTTATCTCGATAGGGTACCCAGGCGCTTGCAGGCCCTGGAGGCTTATTTGAACAGCCAGATCTTGAGGGCCATTCAGAATTCCGGGATTGAGGTGATGGTCCGGACGTGCGTGTTCCAACATCTTGTTTTGATAACCTAGTTTGAGTTTGTTGTGATTGTACTTTGTTAGTCTTGACTTTGAACAATATGTGGTCCAAATTATGCATGCGTTCTTGCATGATGCCTATGTAAGGGCTTGAATATACTGCAAGGACGTGTTGTTGTATTGGGATATTCACCGGATGTATGACGTTACCACGCGGTACATCACAACACTGTACATCACAACGCAGCTTTTACAACGCAAGTCGTTACCACAACTTGCGCTGTAGGGTGCTGGACTTAGGCATAGTATGATTTACTATTCCAACTCCAGCCTACGTACAGTAGGGAAGGTGTTGGAATAGTAAATCACACTATTCCTTAGTCTAGAGCGCCCTCCAGTGCAAGTCCTGGTAACGACTTACGTTGTAAAATCTGCGTTGTGATGGCACTGCGGTGTTTTGACCGCGTAGTAAAGGTTGTTTCCCTATTCACCATTCTTAATCATGCAATGCATCAAATATGATAATAATACCTTATGTAACAGTATCCCAATGTTTGTAACATGTTTCTTCACTTGTGTCCATAAGAACTTTGTAGTATACCTTCATGTACAGCATCCAGCATCCTTTTAGTTTCATAAAGCATTACACTCTAGATGTGCGCCATCTTAGATACAAAACATCCGATCAGGAAGCTCTTTTAACCATTAGATTTAGGATGAGCTAATTTGTTGCAGATGATTCTGAGACAAAGTTGTGCAGAACTGTGTACACCACTTTTGAAATGATTATGTAATTATGGTTGTGTAGACTGAAAAAGATAAGATAACAAGGTTATCATGGCCAGGATGATTGAGCTCAGTGAAAAAACACAATTGATCCCTTGTTGACTATACTTTATGAGGACTCATAATTAGATGTCTGCTCGTGTGGACAGATTCAGAGGGCCCTGAATCACCAAATATCCATACAGTGACTACTCATTTAGGAGTAAATCCAAGTCAGACATCAATGTTTTGCATTGTACCGAATTTTCAGATTCGTTCTTTCTTCATTTACATTTTGGGAGTGCCATCAAGTAGAGGAGAATGACCCTAGCCGAGTAGCTGCATCACTGAAACATACCAAGATAAACTCTACTCAGGATCTCTGGTAGGACATCAGAAAGTACTGGGAACACCCAGAGTTTCCTGGAAACTCCATCACAAATACAACTAATCATGTCACTCTTTTCATGGAACTGGATCCCACACACATGACAGGACAAACTAACACTTAGGGATAAATGCAGTGGATTTCCATTGATTAGACCAACTGATCATGATGCAAGCTGGTGCAGCCTGTAAATGCTATACAAGCGCGGCACTGCAGATGTTTACTCCAGTGGTCTCATAATGGGAAGAGAGAGGCCTACAAAAAACTGAATAAAATATGTGCCCTCAAAATCGGTCCATAATAACTCTACTATCAAGGCCCTGTCCAACAGTCTGCTAGTACATAGCATTCTGAATATCTTGTGTCATAGACAATGTTTTATGTTCACTGCCAACATCATAACCACCACCTCCTAATTTTCCTACTTTACCTGTGCAATGTCCTTAACTGTTGTGCATTAACATTAATCTCTCTGAGCATATTAAGATTTATAAAATGCTTCCCTCTCCTGTTGTATTTTATTCACTACTGATTTTTGATCTTGCTGGGTGTGTTGCAGTAACTGTGCCATGCACCTGCTATAGCTTTGCCATGCAAGTTATTCCTGTCCTCCATCAGTCTCCATGTAATTATCCATCCAGGGGTTTGTCAGTCTCTACGTGTGCTCTGTATTTCCGAGGCAAAGTACCAGATGTTCCTGTTTCCTGTCCTTCACCATCTCTCTGTGAGAACACTTGGATATGCAACCATTCTCACTGGTCCTGCCAGCCCACATTTCTAGCCATTATCCTCCCAACAGCCTCAATGAGGTCTCAGCATGCATGGTCATTTTTCTAGTCTGTCGAATTCTGTCCACCCTTACTCTACTAAGTCTTGTGGTTGGTGACACATTTAATATTTGTGTGATGACATCGATCTTGATTCCTATTTGTGGTGATAAGGAAACCATAGAGAGGGCAACAAACATGTGGGTCCGAGGCACCATTGTGTGTCTTCTGAGGGAGGATTTTCAGGTTCAGTTTTGTGGGACAAAATGTTAGAAATGCCAAAGACAGTCATTGAATTCTGCTGAGATCCTGTTATCGAATAAATGTTGCTGGTGGGGCATAATGGCATAATGAAACGCAGCAATTTGATTCCACATTCTGATCATTGAGATAAACAACATCATCAGGTCACCGCTTCTAAACCACAATAGGAAGTGATTAGAATAGAGGATATATGTGGAGCTATTTCACCACTACAGTCTTTCATAAGTGGGATTTCTCAGTAATAGTACATGAGTATTTCAGTTAAGGTGTAGTCAGTCAACCAGTGATCACGGCTGAAGAGCTTGTATCACTGGTGGTATCCTTGTGGCCTGTGTAGATTAGAGCTTGCTCATAACATCTGTTGAAGCGCCTTCCAGAGGCTAAGGTTTTAGAATATTTGGGTCACTGTTGGAACTAGAGGTTTACGGCTTGTATAGATACTTGCTTTTCTTACTTTGGGTGACAATGGCACTAATGGCGTAACACAAAATTAAAGGGCCCACTTGCAGAATGTGATGAGAGGCCCTTAGTCTCCCAAATGGACAAGGTATTCTTTGGTCTGGGTTAAATGGGGACCCCCTAAACAGTTGGTAGTCCCCAAAGTGTTGGGACCCCCCTGCACTGCAGGAGCCTGTGCTACTGCCCTAGATTGCTGCACAGGACATTCTAACAGTATTGTACCTATGTAAACTGCCTTCTGATTTTTTAATAGTTTCACATTTTCAGTTGCAGGAGTTTCCTATCTTTGTTTTTCTTCTCTCCAGTCCGATAAAATGCTACAGAGTAAGCACGCCATCCCTGGCATCCATGAATTGATCAATTTTAGGCTTCCATAAAATGATCTCCCCTCAAGGTGTAACACCTACTCTATAACAAGCATTGGCAAAGCCAATAGGTCTTGTCTATACAAACACTATTGGCTTTACCAATGTGTTTAGTCATGTAGTACACCAGCGTGGCTGCTCTTCGGCATGGCTAAAGGTTTGTGGTATAGAGTGGAGTAGTAAGTGGAGTGGCATAGGCGGAGTGGAGTGGTGTAGAGTAGATTAAAGTTGCTTAGAGTTGAGTGGCACAGTGTCATAGAGTGGCATAGATTGGAGTGTCAAGGGGTGTTGTATAGTGGCATAGAGTGCTGGCGAGTGGAGCATCCTAGAGTGGAATGTTGTATAGTGGAGTTTCATGTATTAGAGTGCAGTGTCATGGATTAGAGTGGTGGTGTGGATTAGAGTGAATTGGAGTGGAGAGTCATAGATTCAAGTGTAGAGGAGTGTCATGGAGTACAGTAGAGTGGTGTGGTGGAGAGTGGAGTGGTGTAGAGTGGAATGATGTGGAGTCAGGGCATAGAGTGGCTGGGCGTAGCATGGAGTGGTGAAGCATATAGGGGCGTAGCATGAAGGGTCATAGAGTGGAGTAGACTGGGCTAGAGTGTCATGGCACAGAGTGCAGTAGATTGGAGTAGAGTGTGGTGGAGGGACGTGTAGTGGGGTAGCATGGAGTAAAGTAAATTCTCATTGAATGGAGTAGCATGGAGATGATTAAAGTGCCGTAGAGTGGAGTTAAGTGCTGTAGAGTGGGGTAGCGTGTCGTTGAGTGGCATAGAGTGGAGCAGAGCGACATAGAGTAGTTATGGTTTGGAGTAGGGTAGAGTTGCGTAGAGTGGACATAAAGAGTGTTCTAATTGCACTCAAATGTGCCCACATTTTCCAGTGGATCACTTTAATCTTATCCATTGTAGGTTCAATATTAGAAACAAGCCAAATACAAATATTGGCATTTTTGTGCTTCTCTTGTTTCAGTGTGTAATTTCAGGGTGGAGTTGTAAGTCAAGTCAAACGAGTATTTTTGAATGTTAGTTTAACAGAATTTGGTTTATTGGCCCATGCATTTAGTCATCAAACAATGACGATTTACTCTGGGTATGGCACATTTGATGGATTATTCAAAGCATTCTCAATGCTTGGATAGACAAATATAATTATGCTGGACATAGACCAAACTTTTCCAAATTCTTGTGTCATTAACTTTTGTTCAAAAAGTTGATCATTACAAATGTTCTCTATGCATGAAGCCAAGGACTTGGCATACTGGATCAAAATAAACATGAATAAGCCTGTGCTGTGCAAGCATGTATTTGTTATGGATTAGACACTCCGACCCCAGTATTTAACATCACAGCTTCATGCATAGTTGCAACTGTGGTGTCATAGACAATATAAATGCTGGAGAGGTGAACTTGCTAAATAAACAGTTTCTTTCTACCATCCTTTGAAAGATATGGTCCAGCAGTGTGTTGAGGGAGGCCAGACCTTTAGACAGGATCTGCATACTTGTCTAATGGAATCATTCATGAGGAAGGAGCTAAGGGCCAGATGTACAAACAATTTCATGGCTGAAAATGGGCTAAGTCACAGAATCAGCCCTTTTGTGAACGCAAAAAAGCATTTTGGTATATATGAATCCCAAATTGCAATTCGGGAGCATGTTTCTGAATCACAATTTGGAATTGCGAATACATACAGATTTGGTTTTTGGAAAGGGGCGTGTTATGGGTGTTTCTTCTAAATACAGAATCTGGCTGGGATATTTTAATATTTTGCAACCAAATTCCGGTCCCAAAACATTATTATTTTACCGCCACCTCGGAAGAGGTGGGAACCCATTTGCAAATGAGAAGGTTTCCCCATGTGACCCCTTTCCATTTGAGAATGTTAAAAAAAATGTTTTTTAAGAGGAGGCAGTGGCCTAACAGGCCAGTGCATGCTCTTAAAAAATGAAACTTAAACGTTACATGTACTTTTTGAAAAGCATCACGTTTTTCTTAAAAGAAAATGGGCTACATTTTTACAAAAATATTGCTTTATTGTAAAGCAATCACAGACATGGGGGTTTGCTGACCATAGCAGGTGGCCATCCTTGTGATGACCATCATTCCTAATAGGTCTCAAAGGGAACCTACCTGATTAATATTCATGAGGTAGATCGATTTGTAACCCACTAGGAACCGCTACTCAATAGTTGTAAGTTTTCCTACATTAGGAATTGCGACTTCCAAATTGTGATTCAGTAAAGATCGAAATTAGGAAATCACTATTTTTACTATTTGTACATATGGTCCTAAGAAGGTTTGCTGTGAACCACCTACAATTACACTGATATCATACAGCAGAAATGCTCTACATCAATTTTTTCTTCAGATTCAACATGTGCTCCAGAAATTGCATTATGTGTTATTTCGACCCAATGAAAAATCTAGGGTTATATGTTCCTGGATTAGGAATAGCGATTTTCTAATTGCAATATTCTGCTGATCCCAATTAGGAAATCACTATTTCTAAGGTATGAAACTTGTTGAGTTTCAGTTAGTGATTTCTAGCGGGTCACAAATCCACCTACTTGATAAATTTTAATGAGGTAGGTTGCAGTTTGCAACTCATTAGGAATGACAACCATCACAGGGATGGTGGCCTGCCGTGGTCAACATACAACAATGTGGTCCTACAAGTAAAACACAATGCGTTTCAAAAGAAAAAAATTGACACATATAAAATTTATTTTTTAAGGGTAGGAAGTGGTCTGTGGGACTATGGCCTGCTCTTAAAACATATTTTATTTACATTCTCAAAGGGGAAGGGGTCCAATGTGGTCCCTGTTCCCATTTGCAAATGGATTACCACCAACTTTCAGTTAGTTGGTGGTAAAAATGTATGTTTTGCAACTGGAATTCGGTCTCAAAACATCAATGCATACAACTGCGAATCAGTATTTGGAAGAAACGTCCTAAACAAGCCTTTTCCACATACCGAATTGAAAACACAAATTGCAATTAGGTAACAATTTATCAAATCGCAGTTTGCTTTTTGTCCATTTCAAAAAGCATTTTTACGGTCGCACACTGCCTGATTCTGTGAATCGTTTGTTTGCTACCTCAAAAAGGCATTGTACATCTGACCCCAGATCTTATATAGAAATGTCCAATCCAGAAAGCTTTTCCAGTAGCATTGCAATGCTCTTGTGTCCTTCTTGGAGTCAAACATTTCCAAGATCTGTGAAACCATCAGCAAGTACTACTCTCAGCCTTCACCTTTTCCTAGCATAGTTTTTAAGTAGTGGCTTAGCACAGTGTCATCCACGCCAACCCCAAAAAGCAACAAAACCTTTTGCCTTTTTGCAGAAAAGTACTAAAGCATAAGATTAGCTAGTGATATCCTTGTTGTTGGACTTGGCCCTTATTGCAGGGTCATCCCTGAATTTTTTGCCTTCCTCCTCTTTTTTCTGACCTGTTGCTGGTTGTTTTATAAAAAATAATAATAATAAAGAGCTTGTAAAGCGCACAGTAATGCCATCACGGCATGTCCCCGCGCTAAGCTAGCAGTGAACCAGCAAGAGAGAGAATCCAGAGGTCTATGCTGTGTATAAGTGAGTTTTCAGCAAGGCCCTAAACCGCGCTTCACTGCTCTCAAGTCTCAAGGCCAAGGGAAGTTTGTTCCATTGTTGAGCTGCATGGAGCGCAAAAGAGCGACCACCTATTCTGGCCTTCCTCGTCCTGGGGACTGTCAGCAGTCCGGTCCCCTCCGAACGAAGGGTCCTGGAGGGTTCATATGACTCTGGACACTTTACTACTGCTGATCAGTGTTAAAGTGCATATGCTCTCCCTATTGTAAATTGATGTATGGATTCATGATTTCATGATTGGCTGGTTTGGTTTACTTGTCAGACCCTAGTACAGTGCACCAGGAGTGCCCAGGGCTGATAATCCAAAGGCTGCTATTGGGCTTGCAGCACTGGTTGTGCCACCCACAGGCAGCCTGTAAAAGTGTGTCTCAGGTCTGCCATTGCAGAGAATGTGTGCAGTCTGGTACTGCAATGCTGACTGGGCAAGTGCACCTCCTTGCCAGTCCCTAAACCATCCCTTTTCTTCATGTCAGACACCCCTATGGTAGGCCCAAGGGCAGGGTGCATTGTAAGTATAAGGTAGGACATGCCCTGGTGTGTGTGGCATGTCCTAATAGTGAATTCCAGCCATTTTCGTTTTTCACTATTGCAAGGCTACCTGTTCTCCATAGACCAGAATGGGCAGTTAGATTATTACATTTTATAATCCAACTGACTCAGGGAACATGTTAGAAATTCGAGTTTAATATGCCTGGACTCAGAATGATAAAATACATTTTTCAGTGAAGTTGATTTTAACATTCTGTGTTTGAAAATACCACTTTTAGAAAGTAGGTATTTTCTTGTCTAACTATCCAGGCTTGCGTCTGCTAGGTTGTGTATTCCTTGTCCGGACTTTGAGTGACAGGGCTGGGGGATTCCAGAAGACAGAATTAGTCAGCCCAGTGGTGAATAGAGAGATCTGCATCTAGATGGGAGGGAGGAATTGCACCTGGGACCTGAATAGGACAGTGCCTGCCCCCACAGTGCTAGCTCCACCCCCTGTGGTGCGTCTGATGTCTCTGCCCTGCTTTGTAAAAGGAGAGAAGGAATCATGTCAACAAAGTGCTCCAGGACTGTGCTTTCCCTCCACAATGATGGCTCCACCTCCTGTGGGTGGTCTGATGTTTCTACCCTGCACTGTGAAAGGAAAGAAAGAATCATGTAAACAGGGTGCTCCAGAACTGGTTTGGACTGGGCAAAAGCCCTTCTGCCCTCAGAGGAAAAAGGATTTTGGGGTATAAATATTGGGACCCTGATCCCAAGAAATTAGATCACTTTTGGACTACAAGAAGAAACCTTTGCTGAGGAGAGGAACCTGAAGAAACTGAGGAGAGACTATCCCTAAGCTGAAGTACTGCTTGGGGGATTGGCCTGCAGTGGTTGCCTGACTGCCAAAGAAAAGAGAAATAACTTTGTGTGCTTTATTTTCAACTTGTGAAGGATCTCCAAGGCCTTGGAGCAGAGCTTGCCCCCTGCTGAAGTCTCAGGGACAACAGACTTCTACCCCCAGCTCCCCAGAGTTCCTTGGGAAGTGCCTGATGCTGTTTTGGGCCTTCTGAGGGACTGTGTATCACAAGGAGCTGGAAGCGTGATTCAAGAGGAAGAAGCGTGTCGGTGTCGCAGCCGCTGCCATTGCGTCTCTGAACAAGGGTGTTGCCGCTGTAGCTGACGCATTGCACCACATTGAGAGAAGCGTCACGCACCGAAGAAGAAGCATGTCGCCGTCGCAATCGCTGCAGTTGCATTTCTGAACAGGGATGTCACCGCTGTAGCTGACGCATTGCACCGCATCCAGAGAAGTGTCTTGCACCGAGTAAGAAGCATGTCGCCTTCCCTGCTGCTGCCGTCGCATTGTGGATGTCGCCACTGTAGCTGTCGCATTGCACCGCATCAAGAAAAGCGCCTCGCATCCACGGAGAAGTATGCCGCCATCAGAGCTGCTGCCGTCGCATCTTGGATGTCGCCGCTGTAGTTGTCGCATTGTGCGGAAGCCTCACGCAACAACACAGAAGAGTGTCGCAGCCGAGGCTGTTGCCGTCGCATCACTGAACAAGGGTGTCCCCACTGCAGCTGATGCATAGAATCGAGACGTCTAGTATCAGTGGAGACGCGTGCCGCATCAGGAAGATCTTCACGTCTTTATTCCGTTGCACCAAAACTTTGCCGCATTTCCATCGCTGCAACACTGTTTGTTGTGAAACGTCCCGCATCGAAAGGTACATTGAATTAAAATGTCGCATTTTAAGAACTGAACAGAACTAAGCTAAAACTACCATTCTAAGTATAGTATTGTGGATTTTTGTCACTTGTGGTCTTGTGTTAAGTCTATATAAAGAATACTTTTTTTAATATACAACTGTGTGGTGTCAATTTGTAGTGTTGTCACTTGATTACTATATGTGTTCACAAATGCTTTACACACTGCCTGTGCGGTAAGCCTGTCTGCTCATGCCAAGCTACCAAGGGGGTGAGCAGGAATTATTTTAGGAGTGTACCCCCTTACCCTGACTAGAGACAAGGGTCCCTATTTGTCACAAGTACCTACCTGTGCCAACTAGAGATCCCCAACTCTAACATTGGTGATCAGCGGTGAGGATTCTGGACTTGCATTTGTGACTCATATACAGTGATTGGTGAACACTACTTAGTGAGTGCAGACCATAACGCATCCACGTACTATTTTTCCCTGTTTCCCTTAGGAATTTGGTTTTTTGAACTCTGGTTAGTTGTTGCACCTGTTGGACCTTGTCAAAATGGAAGTCAACTTTTCTCACATGTACATCTACAAGACAAGGGAGCTAAAAGTGATTTGCTAGGAGAGGGGGCTGCCTGTGAAGAAGAGCTCCACAAGGTAGGATCTTAAGGTAGTCCTGTATCGCTATGAGGTGCGACGCTGGGAAGCAACACTAACAGATGACTCTGAGGAGGAATCTGAGGAGGAAGTTCCCTAGCCTGAGGAGGAAACATTTTGGGAAATGTTGGCTTGTGAAGAGGAGAATCGGATTCATGCTCGTGACCGAAGGCTGAGGCAGCTAGACCGGTAATGCAAGGAAATTGAGAGAGCCTTAGCTAAAAAGAAAGTGTGTAGCTCAGGAAGTGAGCTTTGCTGAGTTGGGGGTGGATTCCAGCTCAGATGGAGGCAGCAAAAGTGAGTTATCTAGTGCTGAGGGAGTAGTGCACACACCTAGAAATTTGGCACCTGATTTGGAGGGGGTTAACATACACCAGGAGGTACAAGGACATGAGGTAGCTCCAGTAGTGTGCAGTGTCCCTGAGGAGAATGGGGAAACTGACGCAGGGGTTCATGGTCCTAGTAGTGGGAGGGACACGCAACTGACTCTAGATGAGAGGTGCAGAGAGAGGGGTTCCCCCAAGGTTGAAGTCCTGGTATTTGAGTGTGAATACCACCGAGAAGAGTGTGGGTTGAATGACAGAGACAGTCAGATACTGTCTTGCCAATCTCAGGAGAGTGGTGTGGAGTATGTGTGTGAGGTACTGGATGGTGAGGTGAAGGATAGTTTGGTTAACCCCTGTAGGGGGCTGTGTGATCCAATTGTGGGAGAGAATATTGTAAGTCCCTGTTTTCCACAGCTATGCCGACACCTGTTGGAGAGTGAGTTCTCTGACCCCGGGGAGCTCACATTGGAGGCAGACCTTTTGGTGGATTCCAGAGGGTCTGGAGAGGCATTGAGGAGTGACCCTGAGGGGAGTGGCTCAGATATCTTCCAACCCAGAGTGGTGGAAGTGGTTCAGAGTAGCCCAGCTAGGTCCCATTGTAGTGGGAAGGGTGGAGGGACTTGCATCCTTTTTCAGAGGAGAAGGAGTGAGTGTGGTGCTGCGTGTCCCCACGTGCCCGGTTCTTTAAGGGAACACCAGGTGGGGAGCCTAGGCTGTCCTGATGGGCTGCCCATTGAGGGGGATCCACTAGTGTCTGGTGAACTGGGATTGTCTGTAAGCAGGCCTACATTAGTTCTGGTGTCTGGCAGTGCCGCACCTAAGTGGAGTGTACAGAAGTCCAGACTGAGGGATGAGAGGGGGAAAGAGTCCCCAGTGGAGGAACCAGTGGGCCAGGGGCCAGCCAGAAGGGCTGCGTCATCAGTGAATGACCATGGTGACACCACTTCTGTCCTGGGGGGTCTTCGCACACTGTCAGATGGACAGGGGTCAGGAGATCTGCGCCAGGCAGACTGTCCCACGACACATGAGTTATGTGTCACCCTCGGGGGGAGCATATGTGCTCCCAAGGAAATCCTGGGTTGCCAGGCAAGTGTTCAACTGCATGGTTTGGTCCCTGGGTTGGGAAGCCAGGTCCAGGTGTTGTCTGAACTGGAGGAAGGGGCAACTGTAATCAGTGTCCTGACCAAGGTAGCTTCTAGGGGTACCTCTCCAGTTGGGAGGGTGCAGTGCTCTGGAAGGGGGTGCAGAGGGAGGGATTCCTCTCCTCTGACCCCGGACCAACTGGAGGGTTTAGACCCTAGGTTGGAGGGCCAGGCTCAGGGTGTCCCCCCTGACCTGGATGCCCAGTTGCAGGATAGAACCACTGAACAGGTGGGCGAATTGTGCAGGACACCTGTTACAGGCACCCTGACAATTCTGGAAGGGGGTACTGCTCCAGGTGGGAGGGTACAGAGCCCCCAGGAGGAGGACCGGGTGTGGGAGAGCCCACCCCAGTCTCTGGTCCAGCCACCAGGTCTGGTGGGTCAGTGTCAGGATGTCATACCTGACCTGACAAGAGGGAGAGTGGACAAGGGTGCCAAGCACCTGGGGCTACTGCCCCCCGCTTTCGGATGCCACAGAGTTTTGAGAGCCATGAGAGGCATAAGGGCTGGGTCTCATCACTGACTACTGTCAGTGACCACTGTGGCTTACTGTCTGTCTGTTGGGACACACCTGTGAGCAAGTTGAGGTTAGATGCCACAGGTGAGGAGAAGGGTTCCCCATGGGTTAGCTTGGTGGGCCCTGAGAGTATGGAAAGAGGAATTGAAATAGGTTCAGATTGGCGTAGAACTGAAATATGCCCCTGCTGTTGCAGGCCAGGTCCACGTTCTATCGCCCAAATCAGGGAAGCCCATCAAGGTAGTGATTGGTCTACCCTGCGTTTTGGCTGGAAGGGGTTTGTGTTGGACTTGGTCCTTTGTGCAGGGTCATCCCTGAACTTTTTGCCTCCCTCTTCTATTTTTTCCGACCTGTTGTTGCCTGTTTTATGACTCTGGACACTACACCACTGCTGATCAGTGCTAAAGTGCATATGCTCTCCCTATTGTAAATTGATGGATGGATTCGTGATTCCATGATTGGCTGGTTTGTTTTACTTGTAAGACCCTAGTACAGTGCACCAGGAGTGCAAAGGGCTGGTAATCCAAAGGCTGCTAGTGGGCATGCGGCACTGGTTGTGCCTCCCACAGAAGCAGCCTGAAAAGGTGTGTCTCAGGGCTGCCATTGCAGAGTCTGTGTGCAGTCTGGTACTGCCATGCTGACTGGGCAAGTGCACCCACTTGCCAGTCCCTAAACCATCCCTTTTCTTCATGTCAGACACCCCTATAATAGGCACAAGGGCTGGGTGCATTGTAACTATAAGGTAGAACATGGCCTGGTGTGTGTGGCATGTCCTAATAGTGAATTACAGCCATTTTCGTTTTTCACTATTGCAAGCCTACCTGTTCTCCATAGACCAGAATGGGCAGTTAGATTATTACATTTTATAATCCTAACTGACTCAGGGAACATGGTAGAAATTCGAGTTTCGTATGCCTGGACTCAGAATGATAAAATACATCTTTTAGTGAAGTTGGTTTTAATATACTGTGTTTGAAAATACCACTTTTAGAAAGTAGGTATTTTCTTTTCTAACTATCCAGGCCTGCCTCTGCTAGGTTGTGTATTCCTTGACTGGAGTTTTAGTGACAGGGCTGGGGATTCCAGGAGACAGAATGAGTCAGCCCAGTGGTGAATAGAGAGATCTGCATCTAGATGTGAGGGAGGAGTTGCACCTGGGACCCGAATCGGACAGTGGCTGCCCCCCACAGTGCTCGCTCCACCCCCTGTGGTGCATCTGATGTCTCTGCCCTGCACTGTGAAAGGAGAGAAGGAATCATGTCAACAAAGTGCTCCAGGGCTGTGCTTTCCCTCCACAATGCTGGCTCCACCTCCTGTGGGGCGTCTGATGTTTCTGCCCTGCACTGTGAAAGGAAAGAAGGAGTCATGTAAACAGAGTGCTCCAGAACTGGTTTGGACTGGGCAAAGGCCCCTCTGCCCTCTGAGGACAAAGGATTTTGGGGTATAAATATTGGGACCCTGATCCCAAGAAATTAGATCACTTTTGGACTACAAGAAGAAACCATTGCTGAGGAGAGGAACCCCAAGAAACTGAGGAGAGACTATCCCTAAGCTGAAGTGCTGCTTGGGGAATTGGCCTGCAGCAGTTGCCTGACTGCCAAAGAAAGGAGAAAGAACTTTGTGTGCTTTATTTACAACTTGTGAAGGATCTCCAAGGGCTTGGAACAGAGCTTGCCTCCTGCTGAAGTCTCAGGGACAACAGACTTCAACCCCCAGCTCCCCAGAGTTCCTTGGGAAGTGCCTGCTGCTGTTTTGGGCCTTCTGAGGGACTGCGTATCACAAGGAGCTGGACGTGCGACTCAAGAGGTAGAAGTGTTTCGCCGTTGCAGCCGCTGCATCTCTGAACAAGGGTGTTGTCGCTGTAGCTGACGCATTGCACCACATTGAGAGAAGCACCTCGCACCGAAGAAGAAGCATGTCGTCGTCGCAGCCGCTGCATTTCTGAACAAGGATGTCGTCTCTGTAGCTGACGCATTGCACCGCATCCACAGAAGCGTCTCGCACCGAAGAAGAAGCATGTCGCCGTCGCAGCCGCTGCATTTCTGAACAAGGATGTCGTCGCTGTAGCTGACGCATTGCACCGCATCCAGAGAAGTGTCTCGCACCGAGGAAGAAGCATGTCGTTGTCGCTGCTGCTGCCGGCGCATCGCTGAACCAGGGTGTTGCCGCTGCAGCTGACGCATCTGGAAGATCTTCACGTCTTTATTTCTTTGCACCGAAACTTTGCCGCATTTCCATCGTTGTTAGTTGTGAAAGCATCCCGCATTGAAATGTACCTTGACTTAAAGTGTTCGCATTTTAAGAACTGAACAGAACTAGGCTAAAATTACCATTCTAAGTATAGTATTGTGGATGTTTGTCGTTTGTGGTCTTGTGTTAAGTCTATATAAAAAATTCTTATTTTTAATATACAACTGTGTGGTGTCCATTTGTAGTGTTGTCACTTGATTACTGTGTGTGTTCACAAAGGCTTTACACACTGCCTCTGAGATAAGCCTGTCTGCTCATGCCAAGCTACCAAGGGGCTGAGCAGGGGTTATTTTAGGAGTGTACCCCATTACCCTGACTAGAGGCAAGGATCCCTATTTGTTACAAGTACCTACCTGTGCCAACTAGAGACCCCCAAATCTACCACTTGTCAAGCTGAAACATGACAAAACCTTTGTACCATTCAAGGTACTGAATTACATCTCTGGAATGACAAAATGTCACCCAAGCCAACATTGAATGAATAAGAGCAGCCCCAACACAGGTTTTGCTCTTTTTAGAGCAAGACAGAGAAGGATATCGTTCTCTAAACCCAATGGAGCACCCTGTATAACAAACAATGCGCTTTCAATATCTATTTCTTGATAACAATCAAACCTTAAAGCAACATTATGGTTAATTTTGGTTAAAACACCCCAGCTAATGTTTTTTTAAAAATGTTGAAATTCATCTGCAAAACAGCAGTTAAAGTGCAGCTATGGGCATGAATTAAAACTAAAAAGAACTGAAATTGTCAAGTTAAGGTTAGGAGCACAATCAAGGTTAGGAGCACAATCTATAGCTCATGCAGTAGCCATGCAAATCATAACATGCACACTAAATGAAATGGTCATGGCTTTAACCTTAGTGAAACAGATTTCTGTGACAAGGCCCTGTGCCTAAATCTCCATGGATGCACAGCTTTGTCCTTTTATAGGATGGAAACAAACTACAGTGCATGGCCTTCACCAATACACCCAACACTCTCTGTATAGACAACCCACTGCACATAGCTGTGTTCTGCAGGGTTGACAACAAGAACCTATCTTCCTGGCCATCAGCCATGTGCAATGTGGTTGGCCGCACGGCCCAGATTTCGGCAAGCCTTTACTCTGAGCCCTCTGTGGTTGGCTAACACCTGCAGCAAAAAGCCTGTGTGCATGGACAACAGTGACAGGCCTCTGGTCATTGCCTGCACCCAACACTCTACTGGTGGTTAAACCCCGCTGTGCAAAGCCTACATCAATGTCGAATGGAGACATTGGACATAGACCCTGTCCTTGTGTCCAGCTTGGGCACCAAATTCTCTTTTGACAGCAAACACCAGGCAGGCTCAGAAGAGGTGTGCTGCACAGCCTTGTCCTTTGCCAGCTTTTGCTCCCAAAACCCTGTCAGTTGTCAGCCTCAGCTGCACACAGCATTTAACATTGTGCAGTAGAGGATTGGCTGCGGGGCCTGCCTGACCTCCAGTAAGACCCTGCTGCCAACCCTCCATGAGTGGCCAACACCCACAGCAAAGATCTTGGGCAAACTCCTTCCAAGCCATGTATCTAATCCACTGCGGGCAGCCAATTCCTTTTGCGCACAGCCTTCAGCTGTGTAAAGTTGGGTTAGCTGCAGGGACTTGTCTCTGGCCAGCCAATCTCACCCAACCCAAGATGGCAGCCAACCAACCTGGGGTTCAGGAGAGATCAAAGGACCCAGGAATGTTAAAGAATTAAGAAATCCTATGATAAAAAAACACTATCATGTGTTCCTTTTGGGGCCCCCTCATGAGCTTCATATTAGATTGTATTCACCCTGTCCTCTTATTCCCTCCTTTTCTTTTTCCCACTACATTGTTCGATGTGTGTACCAAGTTGGAGTAGTGTAGTTAAAATATATTTTTCTTTGATGATCAACAAATCAGAATGAGGCAGAGCTGGATTCACGAATCTGCAGAGATTGACAGGAAAAATTCTCCCATTTCCAGTAATGTACCTATAGTTTTGGAAGTGGTTTCACAAATCCTTCCTGAGTTTGCGAATCCATGAGGATCCACCAATTAGCAGGTGAAGATATCTCTACAATGTACCCTCTTCATGACCAACCTGAACACCTTTTAAATGTTAATTTCTCAAAAACATCTGAGGAGAAAGAGGACAAAACACAGCAGTAGGAAAAACACATGGTGTGAGATGTGATTTTGAGCTTTCATTCGACTACTCTGACTTCAGCTCCCAATCAACATTATTTTCCTTGTCTTTTTTTAATAATCTTTATTGAAAATTTTCACCCGTTTTATGCACAAGTACAGCTTTTAAATTCGCTAAATCACATAATACAATGCCAAATCATAGAGACACATATAAAATGCAGTAATAAGAATAATACAGTAGATGATAAAGAAGAGAGACTAAGCAGCCTAGTCTTTAAACCAATCCGTAACTGGTGCCCATATCTTCATACCCATAGCCCTTTTTTTTTTTACCTTTCGTCCTATATATAGCAATTTCCATATTATACGTAGCTAATAGGCGGGCACGCCATGTCTCAAAGGAAGGAGGCGCTGGGCTAATCCAATCATACGTAATACAAGCGCGTATTAATGCCATACAGATAAATAAAAAGCTTTTCCTCTCTTCAGGAAGTATATCCGAAGTTACGCCAATTAATACCAATTCCCCCGTTAAAGTAACCGTTGAACCCAAGAGTGCAAGCAAGAAATTCTCAATAGAAGAAAACCAGTTTGGCAGCTGTGGGCATGAAAAAAACATATGTAATGCATCAGCTGCAAATTCCCCACATCTGCTACACGAGGTGCCCACCGTCGTCCCCCATTTCGATATCTTAGAGGGAGTGTAATAGAGGTCGTATAAGGCCATAAAATGCTGTGAGCGTGATCTCCCTGTAATCAAGATTTTATTTGCTAAGCTAATGGATTCCTCTATATTGATTACCTCCCTGCCTAACTTTGTTGCCCATTTATTTTGGTATATCTCTATATCATCTGGACATGATAAAAGAATCAATTTATAGTAATGTCCTATCAATGTTTTACTAAACATACTATCAATCAGGGGGATTCTCTTCAGTTGAGATTCCGCTTGCACACCCAAGGAGTTAAAGTAACTGTGGATCTGCAAGTACTTAAAAAAATCATTTCCTGGCAATTTAAACTTATCTTGTAATTCAGAGAAAGAAACGAGATGACCATTATTCAAACCATCGCCCAAAAACTGGATTCCACTCATATGCCATCTATTCATTACAGAATCCGGAAAAATTGGGGGAAGGATTCTTGGAGCAGCAAATGGTACATAAGGATTTATTTTCCCTATACCTAGTTGTCGCTTAATTATTCTCCAGACAGTATAAGCTGATTTCAATATCTTGAATTTGTTTTTTTTTAAATAACTAGGTTCTATTACCTTAACCAAACATCCGCAACAATCCTCCCCCAATGCAAACTCGTAGATAGAGGGAGAATGACACAATGCAATCCGTGCCCATTCGCTGATTACCAACGGAATGATAAACTGTAAAACAGAAGCCAAATAATAAAAGAGAAAGTGTGGTATACCCCAGCCTCCCCTATCCTTAGGCAGTATCATATTTTTATGTGCCCTTCTCTGGAGGCGATAACCCTATAAAAATCTTGCTGACATCCTTTCCAGCTTTTGAAAAGAACTAGAGGGAAATTTCAAAGGAATAGCACGAAACATATACAAAAACTTAGGAAGTACCAGCATTTTTAAGACATTGGCCCGTCTGAGTAAGGAAAGATGAAAATGATCTATTCTCTCCAACGAGGAGTTCACTTTTTTTAAAGCCATATTTAAATTTAGTTCTGGAATTATAGAGACTGGTGGTGTATTTTTAATACCCAAATATATAGCTTCTGTCACAGTTTTTATTTGAGCGGGAGGATCCTGTCCTACACATAGTATTTGTGTTTTAGAGATATTTAGCTCATATCCAGAAAAGGATCCAAACTGAGTTGCTAGATCCTCTATTATTGGAACTGCCCTCTGAATGTCTGTCGTTACTACGACGATGTCGTCCGCATACGCGAGTGTCCTATAATTCATACGAGAGACTTGTACTGGTGAGATATCTTCAGCACGATTTAGCTTATTTAAAAATATATCGATATATAGGGCAAATAATAACGGGGAACATGGACAACCCTGCCGTGTTCCTCGAAAGATGGACAATAAAGCAGATTCCTGCCCAGCTAGTTTGACGGAAGCTACTGGGGAAACATAAAGGGCCTTCAACGCGGAAATAATCCTTGGTCCGAATCCCTTCTGTGAAAGCAGATCCCATAAATACGGCCAGGCTACCCTACCGAATACCTTTTCGGCATCCAACAGGTAATTCCCATTGCAGTCTTGGTCGCCCGAGCCCAGTCCTTTAAAGCGATCAAGCGACGGATATGATCGGTAGTATCCCGATTGGGGATAAAGCCATGCTGAGAGCAAGAAACAATAGATGAAATTATGCCTGAAATTCGAGACGCTACAATCTTTGAATAGATCTTGCTGTCAGCATTAATTAAAGATATGGGTCTATAAGAGGCCGGAAGGGAGGGTGGTTTATCTTTCTTCAGAAAGGCCTTAATTATTGAATGCCACCAGGATTCCGCTGCATTGCCTTTTTGCGCTTCTTGAAAAGTCTTCCTTTAACAGTTGACGAAATATCCTAAAAAAATTCCAGTGGAATGCCATCCGGCCCCACAACTTTTCCTAAAGCAAGAGAAAAAATAGCAGCTTCTATTTCTTCCCATGTTATGTCTTTCTCTAAGAGCAGAGCCTGTTCCATAGTTATTTTATGTATTCTCACATTACTGCTGAAATTCAAAATGCAATCTGATGAATAAGCTATTATTTCATTCTTAAACAATTTACTGTAATATTGTCGAAACACCTCTGATTTTCCGTGGCTTTGACCTGTGTCATCTTGAATGCTATCAATACAATTACTAACCGTTTTTTGCTGAATCTTTTTGGACAAAATGTGACCTGCACTTTCCCCTACCTCATAAATTTGTGTGCGATAAACTGCTATCTGTTCCGCTAATTTCTTAGCAAAGATCTCATAAAGCCTCGATTTATATATGGCCAAGTCTGACATTATTTGTTCCATGTCTTGAGATAACCTGAGAGCTATTGCAAGTTTAGATTCACATTCCTTTAATTTCTCAAAATGAGCTGCTAATCGATCGCGATATTTTCTTTGGTTGTTAATTGAATAAGATAGCGTCTCCCCGCGCACCCCTGATTTAAAAGCATCCCAGACCATTTGGACTGATGTGGATCCCCGATTAAACTCCAAAAATTCAGTTATCCACTTTCCCATATGTTCAATATATAGCGGCTCACTGATAATTTTCGTTCAAACGACCATGAATTTCCTTTAGGGGTATAATTACGTTCCAATTTTATCTCCAATAAGATAGGATTATGATCAGAGATTATTTTAGGAAAAATCTCGTACCTCTCATTCTTAAGCAGCCTAGAGGTAATGAAAAAATAATCCAGACAAACAAACTTCTGGTGAGGAGCTGAAAAAAACGTATAGCCAGGGCCAGCCATACCTTTAGCATAACCCACATCCGATAACCCAAATTCCTGCACTAGCCCACACACAGCTTTATATACCTTCTTTTTTTTCCCTAGATATACCTAATCGCTGGTTATATAAAACTGCCTCTCAAGGTGAATATTAAAATCTCCACATAATATTAAAGGAGCAGGCCATCCAGCAAGCTCAATGCTAAGGTAGTTTAAAATTTCTGGATGGTCCAGATTAGAGCCATAAATAGAACAAATAGTCCATAGAGAGCCTCCTATACAGATTTCACATATCACCCATCTTCCATAGGCGTCAGTTTTTACCCGTGTACAGCTCCCCGCCCCCCGTTTTTTCAAGATTGCTACCCCTCTTGTAGTGGTCCCTTGCCTAGTACAACCCACTATGCCCATGCCCATATCATTAAGCCAATGTCTATTATTCCACATTAAATGTGTTTCTTGTAAACACAAAATGTCGATTCTAATACCCTGAAGAATCTGTGATGCTATTCCTCTTTTCTTTTTATCATTCATCCCACAGATATTCCAGGAGCAAATTCTTAGTTTAGCCATCATCATAACTCAGAATATTTCTTAATAGTGAAACGACAAATACAGTTTTCTCTCTTACAAAAAGAACGTAAGCCTCCACAGTAGAGAAATGTTTACTTGACAAATTGCAGCAGTTTCTTATATTTAGAAAAACTGTTCTGCTCTTACTTGCCCCACCACCTACCCACCCCACACCCCCTCCTGTGCCCGCCCTCAACCCTCCCATTCCCACCCTGAATCCCACTCAAAGAAGGCAAAGGGACTGTAAAGTCCCTCTTGGTGATGGAAAGAGAAGCATGATGCGTCTCGCCATTCGCACCCAACCCCCTGACGATACCAAAGCAATAGTCACAAGGTAAAAAACACTTTTGCAGTAAAGCAGTAAAAAAAAAGAAGAAGAGGGAAAGAAAAAGGCAATCTATATAATTTTGTTACACAAGCATCTCACACACATTTTACTAAATAGGATCCAATAACTCTTTAGCAGTTTTCTTTGAGAGCATGTAATGTGTTTTCTCCTTGTGTATTATCTTGAGCTTGGAGGGATTCAGAAGGTATGCCTGTGCCCCTTTAGCCTGGAAGAGGGGTATAAGCTGACGCAGTTGCTATCTCTGCTGGACCGTTGCCTGGCAATAGTCAGGACGAACAAAAAAATGTAAGCCCTTTCCCCTTTCGTTTGCGGTCAGGCCAGGTTAAGTCATACAGAGCTTCTCGTGCAAGAAAATCATTCAAACAAATTAATATAGCTCTTGGCTTGACATTTGTAACCCCTCTGAAATTCCAGGGGAATCGGTAAGCCCTTTGTAATTCTATGTCCCACTGTCACTGGGTTAGTTCGGGAAAGGCTTCTTTAAAAAGTTCCGTAATGTATTGTCGGATATTAGTTCCCTCACTCCCTTCCGGAATATTTTCTAGATCTACTAAATTACAGTTAACATCATCGCGTAATGTCTCTAAGGAGGAAATCTGAGTTTTATATTGAACCATCTCATCTTCAATTGCAGAGATCCTTCCTTCTGCCTCTACTACCCTGCTCACGATCTCATTACAAGTCTTAACCACTCGACGAACATTATTTTGAAGCCTTCGCACCACTCCTTGCGTGCGAAGATTCTCCGCTTTCGTTTCTTCGCTATGCTGTATCACTGCCTCATCAGATACAGCAAAATGGTCTAATATTGGTGAGCCTTGATTTTCTGCTTCTTCCCTGACCCCCAGAGGGAGCCTGCCATCGCTCTCTGCAACTTTGCGTAACGTACTTGCCTCAGCCCCCCATTCTTCCCTCCTGGCTGGGGAGACGTCCTCCTCCTCATCCTCCAGCTGTGCAGAGCTCATTGAATTAGTCACACTCCTATCCTCCCTCCACTCCCCGTCCAGGCTCTCAGAATCCAGAGCATTTGATAAGTCTGACATTGAGTAAAAATTGCCAGCGGAGTCAATAGATTCTGTATCTCCAATCACTTCCAGCGACTCAGTAAGTTCAGCCACTATAATTGCCAAGCCTTCCAAACTTTCTGCATCTCCGCGTCTTTTAGAGGTTATACTAGGTTGTACCAATCCTGGGTGGCCCTCTCCGACCTCCCTTAATGATATTTCAGCTCCTGACTGACTTTCTGGGTTCACAACAGTCACAGTGTTAACAGCGGTTAAATTTTCATTAGTGCACTGAAGAGCGGGCAAAGCCTCTGTAGATTGGGGCCTACCTTTAGCTGTGTTTAAATTTTTATTTTTAAACATTCCCGGGATTCTGGGCGTGCCTCCCGCCGCTCCGGTACCGCTGGTTTAATCTGTTGCTGCAGCCGCTACTGGAACTGCTGACGGTTCCGATATCGAAGTGAGTCAATATCAGCAATCTCAGCGTTCGTGGCGCTCTCCTGTACCACCAAAGTCTCAGGGTTCCCCTCCAAAGCGGCGGTCGTCGAGCGCGTCTTTGGCTTTGGTCCCTTGGGTGGGTTATTAGCATTTTTAGGCGCCATTCCGTTTCGGCGTTCGCGGCACCTCCGAGCAGCCCGTGTTGTTGCTCTGTGAGAGCCAAGGGCCGCCTCCAAACCAAGCGAGCCGAGCACAGCCCAGCGTTGCCCGCTGACCCAACTTACGGACCGTTCGGTTGTGAGACGCTGGAAACGCCAAGCAATATGGGGAGCCCGGCGATAATACCGGCACAAATCCAGAAGCATTCCCGAGGGCACAGCAGTTATCCAGATATCAGACGTGCCTCACATTGAATCGAGGAACCGCCAGGTGAGAGTGGGAGCGAACGTCAGCGAGAAAGCATCCCACGCTGCTCACTCAGATGCAGATGCATCCGCCATCTTGCCTCATCAACATTATTTTCCAATGTAGAACCTAAATCACTCGTCAGCATATTTATTCACCAATTTCTTTGATCCTGGAAAAATGTCTTCCAATTTCTGGATATATTAACATTAGTGAGGTCACATATATAGATTAATTTATAGAAGGTATACATATTATACTAAGGCAGAGGTGAAAGGAAGATTGTGCCATTAGCTACCTCTTTTTTTCAGTGACACTCACATGACTTGCTCTTAAGTGGAACCCTGGTAAATGTTATGACATTCTTGAGCAAAGTGACACATTTCTCTGGACTCTTTTCCAAAGGAATGAGAATTTCATTGTGCAACAAGATGAAGGCCCTGCTATTGTTAGCTTGACTGTCCTCTGCCCCAAACTGACCATTGTATGGAAATAGCAAGAGCCCTTGTCATGTCTTTCCTGATCTATTGAGACAACATCTTAACAGGCCACATCCACTTCAAAGTTCCCATTGCTAGGTTGTAAAGACTCCAAAGCCAGGCAAAATATCACTTCTGATCTGAGCAAAGCCTGTTCTAAAACTCTTTCACCGACTACCTGTCAACGCCAGGATCAATGCCAAGGTATTCTCCACTGTTCACACGGTTGTCTTAGAGAAAACATCCTAAAATACCTCCAGAAACCAGCATTATGCCAGACTCCATCGAGAAATCAGAGATCACAACCATCTGTGCTTAACGAAGTTCCTAAAAATGGAACTGTACAGAATCTTGTTCTGAGTGAAATACCATACTGGAAGGTGCCATGAACACAGAATATCAGGCAGCGGGTCCTGTTGTACCTGAATGTGCGCATGTCCCCCATCACCGCTTTTCTTTTAAATAAAACTTGCTGTCTGCTGATGTTTTGCTCCGAAGTAAGTGAAAGGCTGCACACAGCACTATAGAACTCCAAAGAAAGCCTGTTAAATTGAGGAATCCTTTTTGTCAGAAAGTCAGATTTGCCCAGGTGGACTCTTTCAATTAGCTGGGTGTCCTGTTTGAAGACAAATCTTCCTAGGGTTCTCCCTGTTATTCCAAGAAGTCTGCTTTTACCAGGCTGTGTGGAGCAGTAATGGATTTCAGCTCACGGGTGGGTAGGAAACCCGCGAATGCCCTGATCCTTGTGCGACTCAGTGGTTAGTTATGGTAGTGACCTCTGGGGTATCTGGATTGTGACCTGATACAGCGGGAACAGAAAAAGTTCCTCAGGTGGCTGCTAGGTGTTCACCGGGATCTTCCACATCTGTGGTCCATGAGGGAGGTATTTAGCATTAGTTATATCTCAGACCTTCTCAAACTTCAGCCTTTATTAAGTTGGATTTCTATCTTGTATAAGAATGAACCCATATTGAATAGAATGATCATTTAGGATTGCTTTTCCTTAGACAGCCATAAGGCTATCCAATGGCTGAATTATATAAAGCCTGACATCTTAGCCTTAGGTCTCCCAACCTTTTTACGCACCTGAAGGGTTCGCTAAAGAAAACTACCAGTAGGTTAAACAAAAGTTTCTTATGTGGTTATTGGCTAGCCGGGAGCGCATTTAGGGGCTTATTATGATGGTGGCCAGACGAGTGTCTGACCGCTATTGTTGTGGGAACAGGACTGGCCGACAGGTAGTCTTTGCACTAAGGTTTGTGCTGCCACTTGGAATAGGGCAGCCGCACAAGCCCCTATGCCAAAAGGCATGTTTGTAAACATCCCTGCACTCTGTGGCAGGAACCATACGTGCCTGTCACACAATGCAGGGCTATTTTTATGGGGCCCATAGCAGAGGGCAACAGGGGCCCTGCTCGGGGCCCCAAAAAAGCCTTTCTGCCATGCTTTTTATGTCAGAAGAACCAAGGTAAAATGGCTTGTGGAAATGTGGATTGTAATGCCCACAGCAATGCCTAAGAAGGCACCGTCTCCATTGTGGGGGATGCGATCTGTCCGACTGGCTCCTCGAGCCCATCAGAAGCTGTCAGTCAGTCCTTGGGGCAATGCAGTCTGACCCTCCATATTGCAGCAGTCTGACCGCGTTATGGATGTTGGTGGGACTGACACCGACAGCATATCGGTGTTGGTCCCACCGACATCGTAATCAGCCCCTAAGTCTTGTAAACCTTATTGCCTGATCCAGACAGTTAGCTCTCAGGAGCTTTACCTAACCTGGGTGAACAACATTTATCACTGACATCTTTTACCCAGGTAGAGGATGAATGTGTTACTCCCACTGGTTAGTTTTCCTAAAGGGTTGTGGGGCAGGTGGCTGTTTAGGCCCCTCTGGGTGTGATGGTTCCTCAGGGCAGTCGTTTACTTAAGTGAGACCAGCTATGCTTTTCCTTTCAAGGACGGGGTATGTTTGCTCATGTGTATGTATGGGTTACTTTTTGAGCAGTGTGGTAAAAATTTAAGGTGCCTTACCATAATGCTTCCAGTGTTTTTATTTATTTTAATTGAAATCTGTATACATTGGTCTATCTGCTTCGTGCCAACAGGTTGACTCGCTTTATTCTTATTTTTTATATATATCTATTGTGTAATGTAAAATGTTTTTTGTTGATAGCTTGACTTTCTATTTATATATTTTGAATTGTTTACATTTTTGTATCGATTTTTACTCTGTTTTTATCATGTTTTATTTCATGCTTAGGGAATTACTCATATAGCCAATTTCCCATTATAAGACATGCTCTGCATTTCCCCATTTTTTGAAGCATAGCTATTCCCTGCCTCCTTCTCAGGGATTCACCCATTATTATTCTATATATGTATTCAAACAATGGTGTTGAATGTCTTTCTAAAAATTATTTCATTATTAAAACGTATTAAAACCAGATCTGTAAAGCTTGTTCCAGGGAGTCTTCATTAGGAGTATTCATGTAAACTGTATATAACCATAAAGTGTAGAGACTTCATACACGTTACTCAGGCTCTTGGTGCAAGCTAAGCTCTTCACAGTAGAAGATGACTCCACCAAAGCTGATTTTTAGGTTGAGCATTCAGACCTCTTGTATATACTTCAGTATTTACTTATACGTGTATGTGCTTTGTGGGCGTCCTGAGAACAGCCCTAGAACTTTTCTTCTTCTGCTTAGGGACTTTTCTTTCCTGTTTACCTGTCTTGATAGAAAACGACCAGTAGAGGTCTGTAAAATACCAGAATTCATCGCTGCTTATTCAACTGCCTCTGTTTAACTTTCTTGATAGAAAACGACCAGCAAAGGTCAGTAAAATACCAGAATCACTTTAGCATTCTCTAGATTCCAGTCCATAGAAAATGTCTTCAATGATCGCCCGTAGACAATAATATTGTTTTCAAATCTTGTATTTTCAGTGATATGACCACCGAAGGGCCTGATTTATATTAAAGACAGAGCTGTGGACTATACCATTTCCTGTTGAAATGCAATATTTCTCTCAATGTGTTCCGATACCTGGCATGTCACGCAGTTTGGTGCTTACTTTCCCTCCATGTTAAAAAACAGAAGATGTTTCAGCACCCAGGCTAATGTGCTGCATAGATAAATACATACAAGGTAGCAAAGGCGAGACCGATTGCATTGCAAATACTTGTTTTTTTTATAGTCAATGTAGTAAACCCTCCACAATCAATAACCATTACAAATACTGACTAATAAAATGGGGTCTTTTGGGGTTTTTGTCTCGCTGGCTCATATTTATGACATTATGTTTGTATTAATCTATGGCTATTTTCGGTAAATTAAGAGTAGATCTCTGTCATCTCTTTTATTATTTACAGTGGAAATCCCCTTCCTTCTACCTCTTTTCCCTTTATCAAAATGTTTCCCTTAACCTCTTTTACATTATACCTATAATATTTACATCTGTCCGTTCGGATATGTAATTTTTATTTACCACTTAAACCTTCATTCTCCCCTCTCCTTTAAATTTCATGCTTCCTGTTACCTTGAAGTGTAAACCTTTCCCTTACGCTGTAAATGATGCTTACCAGCATTTGTTAATTGCCCATAAAAACATGTCAACCTAAAATCGGTTTCAGATCCGCCTCCTGACACTGAGAGCCTGATTTTTGGCCTGATTATGAGTCTGGTGGCCCCAGGACCACCAGACTCACGGGCAGTCCAGCCACTTCTGCACTGGCGGTCAGACCACTATATTGCAACTTTGGTGGTGCTGCTGCAACAGTGTTCCCTGGTGGTCAGGGGCTCACAATATGCTGGTGGTGCTGCTGCGGCACCGGCGTGCATATTACGAGTTTCAGGACCGCCAGCTGTGTCATCGAGGTTCTTCCTTCATGAAACTGCTGACGGTTATGAAACGGCCCCCTTGTGCCCAATGCAAGGGGATACATGCAGCGGGCACATGTTTTTCCCCCGTGTGCTTGCACTCCCAGATCCAGCACAGCATGGACTTCACAATCAACGCTGTGCTGGAACCGCGCAGTGGTAGTCCTGCGGCGGTGCCTTTGAAAGGCATACATAAGTGGCTTTGAAAGGCACTACCGCTGGACCACCACAACGTCCACCCGCCAGACCATGAATAACTCATCTTGCAGGTGGGTGGTGGCCCTGTTTGGCGGTCCTGAGGCGGTGGTGTGGCGGCCTGCTCCAGAACCGCCAAACTCTTAGTCGGGCCATTAGATCTTGGCAGACGGTTTACTCCATCACAATGGTGATGGATATCCCATCCGTCAAAATATAAATCCTATTATATCCTATGGGATTTATATTTCGGCTTACGGGATATCTGTCACCATTGTGAGGCCGCAACCCATCTAACAAGATCTAAATTTGGCCCTGAAGTTGACTGGATGCTTGAATATAAGGCTCACTGTATCAATGCAGCTATTACTCCTGCACCACACAGCCCTCTCATCTGACCCCGACTCTGCTGACATGAAAGTGGCCATCGGTCCACCACAGACCATGCTTTTAGGCTCCTGTGGAAATGTTTGTTGGTAGCCACGCACTAGAATATAAAAAATGCAGACCAATGGTGCAACAAAACTTGAGGACTGCACCTGCAAAGTACATGGGGGTGGCCATGCTTCAGACCCAGTCAGGATCTCTCAGGCCAAGGGTCCGCCAGCAGTGCACAGTGCTGGAAGGGGCCCCTGAAGTCTGGGGGACAACCGCACTGCGGGACTTGCGGAGGTTATTGTTCACCACTGATGCAGACACAGAGAGGGTGTTTGCTTAGTATACAGAATGAGGAAGTTGCATATTCTTGTATATTGTGGTCCACTCGAGAAGCCTTCACCTTTGTGCTTGCGGAAAGAGCAGCCATTGTCACGATTATAGCCTGCAGGGCGGCCCGCATGCCCCTTAACTGTTAAATGTGCTAAACCTGTGCTCCGGGGAAAGGAAGCCAAGCAAGCCAAGCTCAGTCCACACTTGCTCATGAATTCTGTGCTGCCTACAGGGAAAGTCTACAGCGCTCCGCTTGTGTTCTTTCACCCTACTGCTGAATGTGGGCTACGTGCTCCATGCACTCGTGGTGTCAGATGCCATGTTTGTGAATAATGCACTCTTTAGGCTTTGACTGTAGCTCCTTACAGCATGTTTTAAAATAACCTATGAATTTCACTTAAAAATTACAGGTAAAGTGCACTTATGAGATCAAATCAAAAACCTAAATTCCCCAGTTATGATCAGCTCTGAAACCATAGCTTGAGCACCTGCCATGCACAACAAACCATAATTCGTACCACATACGGAGTTCATGACCCCATGCTTGATGTAACTGATGACCTCACGAATGAACAATCTCACTGGTGATGTGACCTATGAATCAACCATTAACTTTATGAATGCCATGACTATGGCGAGAGTAGGATCTCTTTGTGTCTGTGTTGTAATTTAAAGGTGTGTGCAGTCAGCTTGTCTTTGTTATAAATACAGTTCCAGCACAGCTTGCACTAGATTATAGCTGGAGAAAACGATGCAGGCAACAAACCGTGGAGCGCACAATTTCTGTACTCGTTCAGGCGGTAGGAAAAGTTCAACTACGATGCAAAGTTCTGTCTGGTTAGCTTAGTAGATCAGCTTTTCCTCAAAAACTATGGGTGTACTGTAAATCCCTAGTAAAGCCCCAACGCATTGCAAAACGAACCCATTATATCTTTATACAGACAAGCAACTATACATGGAATCTTGACTACATCAAAAAGGTTGCCACGTCCAGTGTCAGATAACTGACCTCTGCTCACAAACTGCTTGAATAATGCTTGCTTGAGTATTTGTGATGCACGAGGACGCACTACATACAGTTACTATTTCAATACTTTCTCATGTAATTTTTTCACATTACTTTACTGACCAATTGTTCCTGTTTTCCAGTTCTGGCAGTACGGAGACTGGGTGGACGTAGTTATCGACGACAAACTCCCTTTTGTGAATGGCAGCTACATGTCAGTTCAACCTCGAAGCAACAATGAATTCTGGCCATCCCTGCTAGAAAAGGCATACGCCAAGTAAGTACATGTAATCAAATGGCTCTGTTGTGTTATGCTCTATCACTTTGTGTTTAGAATGTACTTTAAAACATAGTCTACATTTATTCCATCTTCTTAATCATTAAAAATGTTTCAATGTGCAAATAACGAGTGGCTTCCCTTTTTTAAGGCCCTGATGCTAACTTTCACAGAATTATGGTGCATGATTACAGCCAGGGAAATAATGGAGGTGCGCTGTGGTAGTTTCCTGGGAGTAATATTAGGAGTAATAATACGACTTTGTGTAAAGTACCTATTCTTCATAGATTTTCGTTCTTACCGACTTCTTTTGCTCACACAAATCCCCCACTCCAGATTATACCTGAAGCAATCTGTGTGATGGAAAAAATACCCTGGGCCACATTTATCAAAGACTAGCAGCCCGTCCCGACGTTGTCTGGGTATGAAATAGAATGTGTGCAATGTGTGTAATAGGCAAGGGAAATTTATTTTAAAATATCGCGGTAGAGAACTTTTTTAGCATGAAGTGTCACAATCGTTAGGCATGTGTGTGCAGATACTGTGTGTACCTCAGAGTAAGAAGAATTAGCAGATGTCTCTAGTGTGTATGTACTCCACTTCCGTAGGTAAGCGGGTGTGAAAGTGCATTCAGTTGTAAATTTCGTGTCCCCGCAGGTACGCTGAATCGCGTCATACCGCGCTTGAGGCCCGGCTCCAGTTTTGTTTGATGTTGTGCTTGTGGTGTAAAGTCGTTGATGCAGAGAGTTGAGTGGGTGACAGTGCGCACTGGAGACGCTGCGCGTGTGGGAAAGTGCAGTCAGTTCAAAGGTTAGTGTCCCAGCAGGCGCGCTTAGTTGCGTCATCCGCCGCCTGAGCCCGGCTCCAGCCCTGGTTGATGTTGTGCGCCTGGTGTCAATTCGTTTATGCAGAGAGTTGAGTGTGTGACAGCGCGCAGGAGACGCTGCAGTTAGTGTCCCCGCAGGCACGGTCCTTTATGCAGAGAGTTGACTGGCTGACAGCGCGCAGGATACTGTGCAGTTATTGTCCCCGCAGGCACGATCAGTCGCGTCTGCCCCCGCCTAAGCCCCGGGAATTGCTGCGCCCATTGGCCACGCCCCTTGCTCCCGCGCAATTGCCGCACCCATTGGCCTTTGCCACGCCCCTGGCCCAACGCACACGTTTGTTTTCCACACGCCCTCAAGGTACGCTATTTTTGGGGGGGGGGGTGCCGCGCGATTGTTGCCGGTTTTCGCGCCCATTGGCCACACCCCTTGCTGCCGCGCAATTGCAATTGCCGCTCCCATTGGCCTTGTTCACGCCCCCAGAACACGCCCCCAGCACAACGCACACGTTTAAGGAACGCTTTTCTTTTGTCGTCATGCCGCGCCCCGCCCGCGCCCACGCCCACAAGGGACTACTTTGCTGGTAAGGTTCTTTTACCTTTCAAATGTATATGGTGGGCATCTGTATAGCCTATGTCCTTCTGCTGCAACTGCCCTTTCCAATGCTGTATTGGGTGTTGTGATTGGTGCTGTGGTTCCTGAGATTACCCGCCTCAAATGTTTGGGCTCTCTCTTTACAATATTAGTATAGATTCATGCAGCAAAGTGCAGCAAGACACATTGCTGCACTGTGAAAGAGCAAGAATACGGCACATTCCTGTCCTTTCCTGGCACTGGCCCCCTTTTGACTCCATAGAGCCAACACAGGCACTCTTGGCCCGCTTTCTAGGCAGGATTGTTTTTTTGCAGGAGCGACCACCTTTCTGATCAAAAATAATCCTCAGAAGCATTTGCTTTTTCTAAGTGCGATGCAGAATGCAGCACACTTAGAAAAAGGAAACAACGAAAGCCATTTCTCTTTGTGGCGCCTCTCCTGCAAAGGAGTAGCTTTTTAACACATTCCCAGGTTTACCAGTGTTGGTAAATCTGGGAATACGCCAAAATCCATGGATGTATGCGTGGGAACAGCCAAGCTCCAATCATGGGATGCCTCCCAGGGGCAGAGTAACGCCAGGCAGGGGTTTGCACTGCCATGCGTTACTCCATATTTATCAAGTCACTCAAGATGTCTCACTTAGGTTTTGCGTCCCCCTTGCGCTCCCTTGTGTGGTGCATGAGTGACGCAAAACCTTGATAAATATGCCCCCAAGGAATAGAATATTTTGGACAAGTCAAAATTAAAGATGCGCCAAATATTAGAGCTATTTCCAGTTTACAGGACTCGTAAGGTGTGCTTTTGAAACTGCCCTTCCCATTTGTGTATGATGTTCGCAACCTCGAGGAGATGGATGTAGGGAGAGGTCCAAGGGACTACTTCCAGGTCCCACCGAAGTGTTCCCAAAATGTAAACTTATTTTCATGGGTTCCACTAATACACATAGGCTGCTTTAAAAATAAAAAAACATACACACACAGGCATGGTGTTCTTCTGTTCAGTGCAAGCCACCATCCTTGTATTTCTAGGGAATAACAGGGCCCTGCCAATAGCGAACTGCCTAACCCATGTTAATGGACATTTTGCAATAAAATGGATTGCATTACTGAACATCTAGAGATTCCTGAGGCGGAAAGCCGGGAATCAGAGGAACGCTATTTTAACTGTGTGAGAACGCTTTTCTTCATTGTGTTATTCTTTTTAAAAAAAACACTTCTTTCCTTACCTGCTGCACTCGCATTCCCCGGGGTTTTTCGCATTTCCAGGTGGTTGATTTAGGGCTGACTTGGTACGCGGGATCTCTTACTCGGGCGCATTTCTACGGGCGCCATCTTTGGGGGAGTGGAGGTTGGCGGGCTAGTGCTGCGGGCCATAGACTACATATAGAGCTTGAAACGCCAGCACTCATCGCTAGAGATTCCTGAGGCGAAAAGCCGGGAATCAGAGGAACGCTATTTTAACTGTGTGAGAACGCTTTTCTTCATTGTGTAAATCTTTTTAAAAAACCCACTTCTTTCCTTACCTGCTGCACTCGCTTTCCCCAAGGGTTTTCGCATTTCCAGGCGGCCGATTTAGGGCTGGCTTGGGACGCGGGATCTCTTACTCGTGCGCATTTCCACGAGTGCCATCTTTGGGGGAGTGGAGGTCGGCGGGCTAGTGCTGCGGGCCATAGACTACATATAGAGCCTGAAACGCCAGCACTCATCGCTAGAGATTCCTGAGGCGGAAAGCCGTGAATCAGAGGAACGCTATTTTAACTGTGTGAGAACGCTTTTTTTCATTGTGTTATTCTTTTTTAAAAAAACACTTCTTTCCTTACCTGCTGCACTCGCTTTCCCCAAGGGTTTTCGCATTTCCAGGCGGCCGATTTAGGGCTGACTTGGGACGCGGGATCTCTTACTCGGGCGCATTTCCACGAGTGCCATCTTTGGGGGAGTGGAGGTCGGCGGGCTAGTGCTGCGGGCCATAGACTACATATAGAGCCAGAAACGCCAGCACTCATCGCCAGAGATTCCTGAGGCGGAAAGCCGTGAATCAGAGGAAAGCTATTTTAACTGTGTGAGAACGCTTTTCTTCATTGCGTTATTCTTTTTAAAAAACCCACTTCTTTCCTTACCTGCTGCACTCGCTTTCCCCGGAGGTTTTCGCATTTCCAGGCGGCCGATTTAGGGCTGACTTGGGAAGCGGGATCTCTTACTCGGGTGCATTTCGACGGGCGCCATCTTTGGGAGATTGGAAGTCGGCGGGCTAGTGCTGCACTCGCTTTCCCCAAGGGTTTTCGCATTTCCAGGCGGCCGATTTAGGGTTGACTTGGGACGCGGGATCTCTTACTCGGGCGCATTTCCACGAGTGCCATCTTTGGGGGAGTGGAGGTCGGCGGGCTAGTGCTGCGGGCCATAGACTACATATAGAGCCTGAAACGCCAGCACTCATCGCTAGAGATTCCTGAGGCGGAAAGCCGTGAATCAGAGGAAAGCTATTTTCACTGTGTGAGAACGCTTTTCTTCATTGCGTTATTCTTTTTAAAAAACCCACTTCTTTCCTTACCTGCTGCACTCACTTTCCCCGGAGGTTTTCGCATTTCCAGGCGGCCGATTTAGGGCTGACTTGGGAAGCAGGATCTCTTACTCGGGTGCATTTCCACGGGCGCCATCTTTGGGAGAGTGGAAGTCGGCGGGCTAGTGCTGCGGGCCATAGACTACAAAATTAACTACATAACGTGTACGCGCGCAGCGGGCGCGCCGATGGCGCGCCAGAGGCAAGCCCGTCTGCACCCGTCCGCGGCCGGACAGGGCCAGGGGCTATAACCCGTGCTCAAATCTACTACGGTCCTCTCAAATACTCCTGTGAGGCCCTCCTATCCCTCCGCTACAGCGATTTCATCCTCGACACCCCCCTAAATTGTGATCTTAGCCCGTTCCACTGCCATAGCTGTGGCTTCCCCCTCTCACCTTCTTCACCTAATACAAAAAAGGGCGTTGTGGACCCTGCACTAATCTCCCATCTGAATAAAAACATGATAAAACTCTCAGAATATACCTTCTTTAGCATAAACTGTAGATCACTTCCTAGACACAAAAGGGATATTTATGACTTACTCTCGGGCTCTCATCCTGAGGCCGTCTTCCTTACTGAGACATGGCTAAACGATAGCTCTGGTCCAGATATCGTGAGTGCTCTCCCCCCAAATTACACCTTTTTGGGTAGAGCCCGTGTTGGCAAACAAGGTGGAGGAATAGCAATTATTTTTAAAAACAATTACAAATGCAAATGGGATGACCTTGACTTCCTTGACTGCGAAGCCGGCCTTTTTAAAATATCACTCTCACCTAATTTTACTCTCTCAGGTGTTTTGATCTATCGCCCCCCAGGACCAATCAATTCCTGGGCAGCCTCTTTCCCCGATTGTATTGCCCAGCTCCTGCTTCAGGCTACTAATTTCGTGATCGTGGGTGATCTTAATATACACCTTAACGATATCTCTCAATCGACTAGTGTTAATCTTATTGCGGATTTAGCTGCTATGAACATCTTCCTTCATAATTCTGGTCCCACGCATAAAGCAGGTAATCTGCTGGACCCTATCTTTTCTAATCTTACTACAGTTCTATGTAAACCGGCCACCCCCATTCTTTGGTCCGACCATTTCCTGGTCGAATTCCAAATTAAATGCGAGCAACCCCCGAAAAATCTTCCATCTCCATCTGGGTCTATAAAAGGCAGAAACTGGAAAAACCTGGATGTAAATAAATTGAACTTTCTTCTTGAAAACACCAGACCGGTAGCCTCTATTAGCACTCTGGAGGAAGAAGCGGTCATCCATCATTGGTTTAGTTCATCTATTGATTCATGCCTTCCCTTGTCTAAAAAGAAATATAATAACCACTACCCTCCCGCCCCGTGGTTCTCTGAAGCCCTCAAACAAGAAAAAAACAAATGTAAAAACGTAGAGAGACATTGTCGCAAATATTAGAATCCTAGGATTAAATCACTGTACAAATCAGCCCTTAGCAATTACCACCTACTATGTTACAACGCTCGGGCAGAGCACGCCAATCTAACTATTTTAGAAGCACAAAATCGTCCTAAAGTACTTTTTAAAGTGGTCAAAGAACTCTCAGGGGCTTCTTATCAGCCTAAACCCCCCTGCCTTGATTCCAAACAATGCGATGATCTAGCTGATTTTTTTGTTACTAAAATTGCCACTATTTATGCTGATTTCGATAAACAGCCATCTATCACAACAATTCCCCCTCATCAATCTTCCTTTCAGGAAACCGCTCCACCGAACAATGATACCGACCTAAAGAAATGGACTCTACTGGACATCACCTCATTTCGTAACATCCTTAGCCGTATTAATTCTGGATCCCCCAATGATCCATTCCCTCCTTCAGTTTTTCAAACCTTGAATCTCTCCACACTTAATTTAATTATGGAGTTATTGAACACTTCCTTACTGGAAGCCAAAGTCCCTGCATCTTAGAAACACGCTATGATTGTGCCCCTTGAAGAAAGCTCATTCGGACCCAGAAGTACCATCTAATTTCCGACCCATCTCTCTTCTCCTTATCTTTTCGAAAATCCTAAAGAAGCACATTAATGTCCAGCTCACCAACTTACGGAGATGCATAATTCCCTTCACACCTCCCAGTCCGGTTTTAGGGCAGGCTTTTCCACTGAGTCCACATTACTGGGTGTCACTGAAAACATCCGCCTTCAGGTCGATAAAGGTGAAACTGTGGCCCTTATTCTCCTTGATTTAAGTGCCGCGTTCGACACTGTCTCTCATACCATCCTTTTAAATACCCTTCAATCATGTGGCATCACTGGCTCTGCACTTGAGTGGCTATCCAGCTTTCTATTGAAAAGGACTTTCTAGGTCTTTTCCTCTATCTCGAACTCGAAAGTTCATGTTGCTCAGTATGGAGTTCCTCAGGGTTCCATACTGAGCCCTTTGCTCTTCAATATATATGTCAGTCCTTTAGCTAGAATAGCTGAACAAGCCGGGCTCACGGTATACTCTTATGCCGATGACACCCAGCTCCTTTTTTCACTCTCGGCTAAATCTAACAACAACATCTCTCTGCTCCGATCTGGGTTGAGAAACATCGCAGACTGGATGCACGCCAACAAACTAAAACTTAACGGTGGAAAAACCGAGCTCCTCCTCTTCGGTAATAATAAAAACCCTCTGGGGCCCTCAACATTGACCGTCAGAGATGGGATCTCCCCCGTCTCCTGTGCAATCCGCCCGGAATCTTGGCTTCATTGTCGATAACCAACTGACAATGAGGCAACATGCTGGCAAGGTAGCTTCTACCTGCTTTGTCATCCTGAAATGGCTGAGAAAAATCCTGTGGATTCTTCCCTCGCCCACCCAAAAAACTGTAATCCATGCTCTTATAACATCACGACTGGATTATGGAAATGTTTTGTATTTGGGTGCAAGTAAGGAAGTGCTGCACACGTATAGTTGGTACAGAACTCCGCCGCTAGATTGCTTTGCAATCTTCCCAACAGAACTCCCATTTCAGCCTCACTACGTGATCTCCACTGGCTTAGGATTGAAAATCGTGCCAAATTCAAAGCTCTGTGTTACATGCATAAGATCAATTCTGATGAAGCACCACATTATTTAAAGGCCTTAGTACATCAATATTGCCCTTCCCGCCTTCTTCGATCCTTCAATCAGCACAAATTCCAAACCCCTAGGATCAAAAGAGTCAAAATGGGTGGACGCTCTTTCTCCCATCTGGCCCCGTCACTCTGGAACTCCCTCCCTTATCATCTACGCATTGAACAACACTATTCTAAATTTCGTAGAGACTTAAAAACTGGGCTCTTCAATCAATAGTCCATTTCTCTGACTGCTCAATTTCTTTCTCACTTGCCTGCGTTCCTAGCGCCGGGAAACCTTCGGGTAGCTGTCGCGTTGTATAAATGCAATAAATAAATAAATAAATAAAACATCGATAACAAAAAAAAAAAATATATATATATATATATTTTTTTCCTTCAAATGAAGCGGCACACAGGTAGAATATTTTATAACAGTTTTATTCACTCGTACTTGGACCAACACGTTTCAGCCTCAACAGGCTTTGTTCACCGTGAACAAAGCCTGTTGAGGCTGAAACGCGTTGGTCCAAGTATGAGTGAATAAAACTTTGTTATAAAATATTCTACCTGTGTGCCGCTTCATTTGAAGGAAAATTGTGACATGGGCCAGGATCCGGCCCCTAAGCAGAGCACCCACAGGAGAGCGCAGCGCGGTGGAGGGTCATTTTTGTGAGGATATATATATATATATATATATATATATATATATATTACCTACTGGCGGTCGCCAGTAGGTAGTTATAGTTAGGATTGATTTCCATAGGGAAATCGCAACATTCTATTGGGAATAACTTTGGCGCCGGTTGAGGAATCTGTCTGAATTTTTCAGCAACTTTGCCTCGCGGCGCTCCGCTCCTTCTTTGAAAGTTTGGGGGGGATTCGTCAAGTGGGGGCTGAGAGAAAAGGGGGTCCCAAAACGTGTTTTCCCCATGTTAATTTCCATAGGGCGGTCGGTCGCACTTTTAGCTCGAACGGCTGAATGGATTTTCACCAAACTTGGCAAAATTGTAGGGACTGGTAGCCCGATGTGCCTTTGCTATGTCTCACGATATGTGCTCCAGAGGATTTTGAGTAATTTAGGTTAAAAAAAAATTATATATCTATAGCAGCGCCCCGGTACGCCTACCGGGGAGCGTTCCGGGCGCGCTACGCGTCTTGCGCACGGCAAGCTGATTGGTTCTCGGGTGTCTGTAAACATTCGAAACAGTCCGCAGCGGCCGCCATCTTGTGTCTCGGTAGGATCGAGACACAAGAGGGGGCAAAAAACAAGGGGGGAAATGACCAAAAGGGGGTGGGGTAGTCCCCCCATCACCCCGTAGGTTTGATGTGGGGGCCATAAAAGGGTCCCTCGGGTAAAAAAAAAAAAAAAAAATTCTATTTTCGCGGGGGGAGCGCCCGGTACACGCACCGGAGAGCGTACCAGGGAGCGTACCATGGAGATAAAAGAATGACAGAGTTTTTAAAAAAATGTAGCATTTTTTTATAAATTGGAGGTAGTTCTGAAAAGAACTTTTTTTTTCTTTTTGTTGTTTTATATTTTGTTATACTTTTTTAAAACGATTTAATGTTTTTTTTGGATTTTTTTCAGGGGAAAAACAAAAACAGGGATTCCAAAACTGCTCAACAGGAGCAAAAAAATTTGAAAAATTAGGGACGGGGAGGGCAGCGGTGTTCCTGTCTCTTTATAGCAATGAGTTCAACACTCTGCTCCCCATAACAGAGCAGTTCCTCACATTCCACGCACAGAAAATTTATGCCTGCAAACACCGGCTGTATGTTAGGGACCATTCTTCCACGTGGTGTTCCTGAAGGTGTTGCTCCACCAGTGGAGGTGCTGCTGCCATCTCTTGGTAAATTCCGTGCCAGGTCCCTGACACTCTCCCTGGAATAGTTATTTGGGTGTCTTCTCTTGACATGCCTAATTAAATTGGCATTTCCAAAGCTATATTTTTTATTAGGATTGCCTCTGGATAAAATACTGCCACATATCTTGCAGGTTACTTTAGCAGCATTAACTTTTTTTTTCCTTCAGGGATGTCAAAAAACTTCCAAATTAAGTGGTCCTTTGTTTTGTGGTGAGGAGGGTCCTCAGGCAAAAAAACATCAGAATCACTGCTGGATGAGTCCATTGCAGCCATTGCTGTAGATCAGGAAACTTTAAGAAGAAGATAATGCACAGAACACCTCTTGCTCTCTCCAAGTACAAAGCAATAGTGAGAGAAATGGGTGGGTTTCTCAATATTTTGAAAAAAAAATGTTCTGAACCAATGAAAAGTGTTATTTTCAGGTCACATGACCCGACGCTCTTACGCTGTGCGCCCCGGGGCGCGCCCGAAGAAGCGCTCCGGGGCGCGCCCGGGGGTGCGTAGCGTAAGCGCGTCAGGACGTTGCGCGATCGTATGCGCTCGCGTGCTTCCGGGTGTGCTTACGCAGTGCGTCATATGACGCATTACGCGGTTACGCGAAACGTCACGATGTTGTTTTCGTTCGCGTGCATAGCGCTCCCGGGATGCTCCACGGGGCGCACATATGCTGTCTTCAAAACACATACAAAGAGAGAGTCAGTCATTCATGCCTCTATGTGCTAAGTAATACCCCCACCAAACCACACAAACACTCATACTGATACTAAGAAAAACATCTAATAACCCATATACATACACATGTAGCTACTCACCAACCCATGCAGCCACTTATACACAAAGTGAAACACTAATACATATATTTAAATATTTAAACATTACTCACTAATATATGTATTCACTAAGATAAACTTAATAAGCCAGTTAACCAATCAATTTTTTTTTTTAAAACATCCATGTAAACACTTATTTAAACATTTATTCTTCCATCAACTTTTACATATACATATATAACACATATTTATTTTTCAGAAAGACACACATTCACTGGATGGTGTCATCAGTGATGTCATGAGTGATGTCACTGACCATGTCATGAGTGATGTAATATGTGACGTCATCAGCAGTGCATTGCACGCGCAAGTTATAGTGAGTCCAACTAACTATAACGTGGGAATTTCAATGATTTTATGCGAGTAAAACTTTCAGCTAACTATAACTGGTGTAAAACCTATGGTTTTTTCAGTGAATATATATATATATATATATTACCTACTGGCGATAGCCAGTAGGTATATATAGTTAGGATTGTACCATAGGAAATCCGCAACATTCTATTGGGAATAACTTTGGCGCCGGTTGAGGGATCTGCCTCTAATTTTCCTTAAAATGGTCTCGCTGCGTTGCGCTCCTTCCCTGAAAGTTTCGGGGGGATTCGTGAAGTGAGGGCTGAGAAAAAAGGGGGGTCCCAAAACATGTTTTCCCCATGTTAATTTCCATAGGACGGTCTGACAAGTCTACAGCCCGAACCGCTGAACGGAATTACGCCAAACTTGGCAAAATTGTAGGGACTGGTACGCAGATGTGCCTTTGCTATGGTTGGTGAAAATTGCTCCAGTGGTTTTTAAGAAAATTAACTTCAAAAACACATATATATCTATAGCAGCTCACCCTAAGCTTACCCCTAAGCTTACCCGTACACGTGGATGATGTCATCAGTGATGTCATCAGTGATGTCATTTGAGATGTCATCAGTGATGTCACTGACCATGTCATGAATGATCTAATATGTGACATCATCAGCAGTGGATTGCGGGTGCGCGAAATATAGTTAGTACAACTAACTATATAGGAGCAATTTCAATGGTTTTGTATGAGTGAAATGTCCAGCTAACTATAACACCCCTAAAACTTATAGTTTTTTGAGTGAATTTCAAAGGTTTTTTAAAAGCTAATTCCTAACAATATAACTCCTGAAACCTATGGTTTTTTCAGTGAAATTCAAAGGTTTTTTAAATGCTAATTCCTAACTCTATAAGGCCTGAAACCTATGGTTTTTTCAGTGAATTTCAAAGGTTTTTTAAATGCTAATTCCTAACTATATAAGGCCTGAAACCTATGTTTTTTTCAGTGAATATATATATATATAAACATCCAAGACAAAATTTTGACACCCAAAATATCGGCATCCCTACATTTATAATTAATATTACCAAATATTAAATTCAAAATATAGCTATATAAGAATATTTCAAGTTAAATAGCATTTGAAACCCAAAATATAGGTAATATAGACTTTTAAAATTAACAAAAATATAGAAACTCAAAGTATAGATGTAAAAAATGCTATATTTTATACTTTATAATAGTAGGTATATTTTGTTATAAATAATGTTAAACTTTAAAAACTTACAGAAATGTGAATATGTTAAAATGTTATTGAAAAACTAAGATAAATCACTATTATAATTGGTATTTTATTTGAATATTGCAAATCAAATAAGCGCAAACATGTAAGCATTTTTGCACAAAAATTGACTAATTTCAAAATTAAATACGTTTAGAAGTTATTTCCTGCATGTTAATGTATTTTTAAATATTTACAAATTCATTCGAATTTTTAAATATTTATTTATTTATTGATATACGATATTTGCACATTTAAGGAATGTATTTATGAAGTCCTAGAATGTTCAATAACATCTATGATCCACAATGACAGTAATAGAAAAGGTGTTCTTACGGAGGGTACATGCCGAAAGCATTTTCTCTTTGTTCATTAACATGTGTCACGGAGGAAGGGGGTTGTGTACAATGCATTTAAAAAGAGTATGGCGGACTGCGCTCTGTATGTGAACAGGGGCACTTGTTGCTCGAAACCTGACTGAGTGAGGAGAGAGAAGGAATAAAATTTTTGCGATCCTGAAAGCTGTGTGAACATCTTGGGCGCTGAAGAAGGCAAAACAAGCCGAAATGCATTCTCTATAAAATGCTATTAAAGCTGCTTCCAAGAACTTCCCCCGATGTGGCCTCTCCTCTTTTGTTGTGAATGAGGTTTGCAGTCATTTACTTCTGCATTGGTCAGAGACGCAGTACAGAGGTCCCCGCTTCACAAGAGGCCCGGAGAACACTGGTTCTGTTTCAGCAGTTTTTTCTACATTCCAAGTGATTGGATGCTCCGGAGCCCGCCACGACTTTTGGGAAGAAACAGAGCGGCTGTTAGGTATTCTACCTGACTTTGGGCGATGTGTATTGCCATACCTGCCCCCGCTGGAATTTGGTCCCTTAAACATAGGCGGAGGCGGTGTGGGGACTCGAGGGAGAACTTTATTTGCCTTTCAAGGGATCACTTTGGGCTTTCAAAACAGCAAGTCCCTCTTTCCGCCCGTCTCACTGAGAACTATATTTACTCTTAACGCTACCTACCTGGAATCCGGACATTGCATTCTGGGCGTTGCAGTTCAGCACCACTCGGTAAAGCTGCAACAGGTGGTGTGTTTTCGTCATATGGGCGGAGCCGTACTGCTTCTACAAAGTCGGCAGCAGGACTGAACATTTTTGCGATCCTGAAAGCTGTGTGAACATCTTGGGCGCTGAAGAAGGCAAAACAAGCCGAAATGCATTCGCCATAAAATGCTATTAAAGCTGCTTCCAAGAAATTCCCCCGATGTGGCCTCTGCTCTTTTCTTGTGAAGGAGGTTTGAAGTTTTATTTATATATATATATATATATATATATATATATATATATATATATATATATATATATATATATATATATATATATATATATATATATATATATACAATGCTCACGTCCTCCACAAAACCGCCGGGACACCGAGACAGCGGTGCATCACGGGGGCAGAGGTAACCCTGTTCCTCTATTCAGTTTCACGACGCGCAGCCAAAACTGCGCAGATGCACTCTGCTCTGAAAGTATAAAGATCACTCCAATCACCAATGCACAGTCCAAGGAAGGTTTATTAATTCATTGCAGCATGTGAAAAAACGGGCAATGGAGTAAAAAACCCCAACGCGTTTCGGCGAAAAACTCGCCTTGGTCACGGCTATTTTTACAATGATACTAGACAGTAAATAAAGTTTTTTTGAAAGAGCAAATCTCGTGTGAACACAAATGTGAGAAGTAAAGAAATAAAGAAAGGACTCTGGGGCCCGTTATATAGCGGCCATCTTGTAGTGGTGTATCATTGACAAAACATCAAAGAAATGGCTTAATTCAATGCATATGCAATATATAAGTAAGGCAAACAGTATCAATCATTAGTTGCTGGTCATAAGTATAAACGGTAACCACAATTCTGACAAGTAATTACTAAGCATGTGCCTAATCCGCTTAAAATAAGGGGACTAAGTATTATTAATGCGTATTCCTGTATGTGTGTCTTCCAACAATATACGTGAACTAATAACACATAAAGTCCGTAATCGACATCCCCAGTGGGCAAAGACAGTGGACATGACATGATTACTATATACAGGTATTTCAGTCAGATAAACAAAATTATTAGGACACAACACATTCTTCCCAAGTGGGAATTTTTAAACTGCGAAGTCCAAGCAGAATGATGGTTCTTAACTCAACCCCAGTGGGTACTCATATCCGATGACCAGCTACTCCACACATGCCTGAACATAAGAAAAAAGGAAAAAAAAGGGGGAAAGCCAGTCAAACTCAAGATATCCAAAAACCTTTCATCTATCACAAGAGGCCAACACGGGCCAAGGTCCTCAACAGTTCAAAAATTTAAAATCAATAAGTGTGCGTGATTTAAAAACAACAACAAAAGAAGTTTGGGAGGAAACTCGGGTCATCAAGTACACATCATATCATTAAAACATGGGAAAAGTGAGTGCAACAGCATCTGCAACATCATCTGGATTTGGAAGGCAAAAATACACCTTTAAGCCATAATGACATGTTATTCCCCCAAATGCCATTTCATTTCTTCTTCCGAATTTAGGCCATTGGGCATCAGGGTATCTAAATTTAGAATGTATCGATTCTCCATTTGTCTCAGCTGCCGAATCTTATCTCCCCCTCTGCTCATAGTTGGGAGTTTGTCAATTACGAAGAACTTCAAAAGATTACGGTTGCCATTATGAAGTTCCTCGAAATGGCGGGCAACTGGTGATGTCTGGTCTTTATTTTGGATAGCCCGCATATGCTCCAACACACGTTTCTACGTATTTTTTAGAGCAAGGGCACACCAAAATGTATACACAATATTCAGATAAACAAGTCAGGTGTTTACCAATAGTTTTTTCCACAGCTTCTACTGGAAAAAAGACCCTTTTGACATTGTTAATATACCTGCACGCTTTACACTTCATGCAGGTATAGAAACCCTGTATGCCATTAGTCCTCGATATGGTGGTACTCACTTCGTTTTTGCTCAACTTATCCCTAAGTGAGTTGGCCTTCCGATATGTTATGTTGGGAATATCCCCCAAAACGTCCACCAGAGTAGGCTCCGTCTTGAGTACATTCCAGTGTCTTTTGAGACTGCTTTGTACCTGCCATGAATTAGAATGGAAGGTAGAAATAAATCTCACCTTATCATTGTCAGGAGATTCCTGTTTCTCATGGGGAACCAACAGAGTGGAGTGACTAATCTTGCTGGCTTTCACATATGATTCTTCTATGACTTTGGGATGGTAACCTCTTTCCATAAAACGCTGTTTCATGCATTCACCCTCCGCAGAAATGCCTTGAAAATATAATAAAATTGGATTTCAACTCACCGCGATGTGTGCGACTCGTGCTTTCCCCATGGGAGAGGATTTCTGCAATACAATGTGGCTTGGTCCCGCCACGGAATAACGCACCACTACGCAAGTGCGCCCTAACTGCCCGCAATGGACCCTCTTTGTGTTTGCCCGAAAGGAATCAGGGCAGCGGCGGCCACCAGGCACAAAAATGGCCTGCAGGGAATCGCGGTTGAAAATCAGTTGTGGAATCCAATTAGCATCGTCCACCGAAGGAAAAGAACTGGAATGCTGTAATCTGACTACGAGGACCAGAAGGCTCCATACCGCAGTCCACCGCGGCACCCACATGAGGGAAATCACTGGGAGAAATAACTAAAGAGCAATAGGTTGGTCCGAGCATGTTAGCAGAGCCTCCAGATGCGTAGCTCCTCCTCTGAAGAAGGCCATAGACTGGCAGAAATGCATTAGGAAAACGGAGCCTTGAAAATATAATAAAATTGGATTTCAACTCACCGCGATGTGTGGATTTCTGCAATATATATATATATATATATATATATATATATATATATATATATATATATATATATATATATATATATATATATATATACAAGTATACAAACAGGTCAGAAGTGTTGCCATGGGAGCCTACTTCTCCCTCAGCTATGCGTGTTTGCATGTAGGTTGGTGGGAGGAGCAGGCTCTCAATGGGATCCACAAAAACATTGTTGATGCTCATGTAGCAAATTAGTTCTGCTATATAGACGATGTCTTTATAGTATGCAAAGGTGACAGCAAAAGTGCAGAAATGTTTATATCAGACATCAACACCAATGAAATGAATCTAAAATTCACATCACCCATGAGTAATGTTAGTGTTGATTTTTTGGATACTACTGTTTATGTGGTTGAGGATAAATTGCACATAACCTTACATAGGAAGCCTACATCAAGCAATTCTACGCTGCATGCCACAAGATCACATCCAAAGAGAATGCAGTACATTGAAGTGCAAGATATGCAAAGATCTGTACATGTTCATGAACGGTGCCATCACAATAACATGTGTACCAGCTTATATTCTTAATAAACTGCGGCCGTTCTTACACCACAAAGGTCTTGGTGTCCATGATTGATGAGAGAGAGTAAACAATGGGAGGCCCTGTAGAAGGCTCACGCAGCTGGGGGGTGGGGGGGGGGGGGTCTTGCCATACCAGGAGGTGTAGCCCACCCTAAAGGGACAGCTTCTAACCCCCCACACTCCCAGTGGGCAGCAACAAAGATCATGGCAGCACCAGGAAGCGTATGCATGCCAAAACCAGTATACGTTTCAATGGCCCAATTAGAGGAAAGGGGAGTGACCACAAATACAGCCAAAAGAGGACTGGGACAAGCAGTCCCCAGCATTGTTGCTGGAGAAAGTGATCCCACCCACACAAAATATTGCAGGTTTTGCAGCCGCAAGGAGAAGAAGAGGCGGGGAGTTGCAAGGATTTAAGAATAAATGTCTTCACACAAGGACATAAAAGGACAATTGCCTGAATCAGGTCCTTGGAATGCCTCACAGCAGGGACCCTTGAGGGTAACCAAAGGGGCAAGAAATGGTCAGCACAGGCTGGACACAGCACTTGCAGACCAGGAATGGCCACAGAGCCACGAATGCCAGACATTCGGTAGCAAGGGAAGCCTCTCCCTGACCTGCTGTACCAAATAATCGATATAAGAAGAGCTGTCACAGCAGTTGATAAAAGTAACTTATGCCAACCAATAAAGAGACGTTAGGACTGTAAGGAAGATGCATTGCAAGTTATGCAAGTTACAGTTATTAATAGGCAATGATTTTCTTGTTTTTTAAATGTATTTCTTTTTTAACTGCGTCACACATGGCCAGCGTACAACAATGATCAATGTCCATAATTCTCATCATATTATCAGTCCCAGCACCCTCATGACCTTCCCCACAAAACCATTATCCTTTTACAATGTTAATACAGTACCCCCCATTCAAGTGTCACAGGGCCGGATCTGTATTCCCATCTCAGTTCTTGATTCCTCATGGGGAGCCCATCGGACCCTCCCCAACAGGATCCCCTTCCGCGTCAGTCTCTGGAATCTGCAACGCTATCACTAGTGCCTCCCACGCCCTTGCTGCTTCCATCGCCTTCTCATTATTAGTGCGTATAGCCCGCTGCTATCTAACTGTGCCCTCACTCCTAGCCCACGCAATTAGTTCTGATTTCCACTTCCCTATACTAGGCCCTCGCTGTGACTTCCATTGGGCCGTGATCTCTCTCTTAGCTAGCAGCAGACCTAGATCTTTAAACTTTCTCGTGATTTTCATTTTTGGAGTATGAGGAAACTAACGCAAAATATAAGTGCCTATGTCGGCTTCTATCTGTCGTTCCATGACGCCACATAACAGGCCAACCACCCCCTGCCAATACATTCCTAACTGTCCGCAGCTCCACAACATATGGTGCAGCTCTGCCCCCTCTAGGTTACAGCACGGGCATTGGGCCGTGTCTATCAGGAAGTACTGATTAATCTTGGCCGGAGTCAAATAGGCCCTATTCAGTATAAATAAATGTATCAATTGAAACCTGGCATTTCTAGAACTTTTCCAAGCCCTCTGGGTCAACTGCACCCACATAGCATCCGGTACTTTCTTCCCAAGATCAATCTCCCACTTTCTCTGCAGGTCTTGCAAAGGCTGCATGCCTTCAGTAACCAATCGCCTGTAAATACAAGTGACCGCCTTAAACGTTCCCGCCACCATCACTACATACTGACAGGCCATAGTAGTCTGTAGCTCCAACAGCCCTCCCTTCCAGTGGCATTGTATCGCTGAAACCAGGGCTGCATGCACTAAATAGTCCCCACACGGCAGGTCGTACCTTTCTTGTAGCATCTGAAAAGGCAATAACACCCCATCATCATACAAATCCCCCATTACCTGGACCCCCATCGTTTCCCAGTCTGCCAGTGCCGACCAATCCCCTCCATGCGGTAGGGCAGTACACATGCCCAGGGGTATCTCCGGAGCGCACGGGCGACTAATGCCCGCTCTATGCTGGCTCCGGTTCCAACACTGTCTCAGCATCCGCTCCTCCGCAGTTAGTGACCCGACATGCAGCCCCTGCTGCAATATTGTAATTGACAACACGTGGCACTGTATCCACCGGCCCTCAGGGCCGTCAGGTCCCCTGAACTCCAGAGACACCGCCTGAGTAAGCCATTGCAGCTGAGCCGCCAAGTAATAAAATTCAAAGTCCGGCACCGCTAACACCCATCCGATCGCGGCCTCATCATTGTAGGCAAAGTCACCCGCCGTCCCCCGTGTCACCATAGGAAGCCACTAACCATGGATCTGATTTGCTTGAAGATGGCCCCAGGTATCCACAACGGCAATGTCCTAAAATAATATAGAAAGCGGGAGAGCGCCACCGTCTTCAGGAGTGCCACCCTGTCAGCCACAGATAGTGGGAGAGTGCTCCAAAAGGCCAGGTTACCTCCAGTCCCCGCAAAGCCCGCCCCACGTTCCCATCCAGTAAATCGGAAGGTGCATGATATATATTTGTCCCCCAGATAGGGTAAGCAGCTTGGATCCCACCGAATACCTGCTACCGGGACCAAACCTACTATTGAAGGGAGCACCGGAAAAAGACAAGTCTTCCCCAGTTGACTCTCAGTCAGCCCCGAAATCCCCCCGAATGTCCTCAACAGGCTTGACACCCCCTCCAGTGCCTCTCTAGTGTCAGCCAAGAAGATAAGTAGATCGTCAGCATACAGAGATATATACTGTTCCTCGCCTCGTACGGACAGGCCCCTATAGTATCGCCCCCTCCTTGCGTGCTCAGCCAATGGTTCAATGGCCAATGAAAACAGAAGTGGCGACAACGGGCAACCCTGCCGTGTTCCTCGTTCCACTGAGCAGGGGGAGGATATCACCATCCCCGTCCGCACCCTAGCGGAAGCCGTCCTATACAATAGTCCCATCCATCCCACAAATGCCTTCCCCAGGCCGAATGCATGCATTACTCGGTACAAATAAGGCCACTCCAGGCCATCAAATGCCTTCCTTATGTCCACTGACAATACAGCAGCATTTGGAGCCTCCCTATGATCTGCGTCTAGTATACGAAGTAAGCGTTGCACATTAATGGCCGTATTCCGGGTCGGGATAAAGCCGGCCTGGTCACAGTGGACCAGTTGGACCATGTAGGGTAAAAGCAGAGATGCCAGAATTCTGCTTAATGTCTTGTAATCAGATGTCAGCATAGATAACGGGCGATACGACGATCTATCTAATGGGTCCCTTCCTGGTTTCAGAAGTGGGACAACGATGGCCTCTCTCATGAATGCTGGGAGCCTCCCCTCTGCCCGAGCCTCTTTATAAACTGCCACCAATTGCGGCAAACCACCAGTACCCGGCATTTTATTACGCACCATGTGTTTAATAGCACTTCGTATTTCCCCCAGAGTAATGTCTTGCCCCAACGATTTTGCTTGTTCCTCTTCCCGCCGGGGCAAGGTTATATCAGCCATGAAGTCTTCCAGGACCTCGTCAGTGCCCTCTAACGGACTCCTATATAGGCCCTCGTAATACTCTAAGAACAAATCGTTAATCCCTCTCTGGGTATAGACCGGTGTTCCCCACGATGAATTCAACGCCAAGATAGGCGTGCCCCGAGGTGCCGGATTAGCCAACCAAGCTAGCAACGTGCTTGCCTTGTCCTGCTCCGCATGCGCCCGTGCCAGATAGGCCCTGTGATCATAACATCGTAGTCGCCACCTCCTCCCTGGCTCCCACCATTTCTTCCTGCTGCCTGGGGTGCTCAGGCCTCTCCCTCTCAACTCCGCACAATCTGTTTTCTGCTGCCTCCACCTCATTTAGCAGCGTCCTCCGGACTCCCGCTGATTTAGCAATGCACAATCCTCTCGTCACCACCTTGAAGACATCCCAATCCATAGCTATATTAGATGCCGTCCCCCCATTTTCTGAGAAATACTGTTCAATGCTCGCTTCTATATACTTACGGAAGGCCGCGTCCTCCAACATCTCTGGGCGTCGTCAACAGAGTAGTATCGCAGGTCTCTCCCGAACCCAGCTAATCGTTCTCGCCAAATACTCATTGGTAAGAACTATTGCATGTACATCCGGTGTGCACAATATTGCATCCAGGTGCACATGCAATTCATGCAGGGCTGAGAAAAAAGAATAGTCACGGTTGGTCAGGTGTTGTATTCGTCATGTGTCTACAAGCCCCCACTTCTCCTGCCAATCCCTTCTGGCCCTAGCAATCCTGTGTATCGAAGCCTCTGGCAATGGTGGGTGTGACCGATCCATAACAACATCAGCTATCAAATTAAAGTCCCCTCCCAGTATCACAGATCCAGTCAGGTAAGGCGCCAGTTTTCCCGACAACGGTTCAAAAAAGGCCACCTGCTCAACATTAGGGGTGTATATGCTACATAACGTTACATCCAGGCCATTCAGCCCCCCTCCCCCACCACCACAAACCTCCCTTGCGGGTCAACAAATTGGCGGGTCATCTGGAAGGGGACTCCCGACCTAACCCATATGAGCGACCCCCGTGCAAACGCAGAATATGTTGTACAATAAACTAGCCCCCGCCATCTACGTTGCAACGCGCTGCCCTCTGCTTTATTAATGTGGGTTTCCTGTAGAAAGACCACCTGCACTCCTCTCCGTATCAAATAAGCGTGTACCCTGTGGCGCTTTCTCATCGTATGCATCCATGTCAGGCATTTAAAATCAAGTATCGTCCCCATGTTGATCTGTTATCCCTCGGTACCTCTGCAATTTCCCCACAGACACACCGGCAGCCCCTACAACTCCAAACAAACCATTTAACAATCCCCAACAGCCCCACCTCAGAGCAGGTCCCAACAAAGCAGCACGCATCCAAACTCCAAACTAAACAGTTTCCCCCGGCAGCTACCAGGGATCTCTACTCACAATAGGGGGGAGGTGGCCAAGTTCCAGATGGTCCTGATAATGCTACAGCACCACTGTCACACCCCGAATTAAGGGAACTCCTCCCCAATTCCACCCTATCCACACCCCCTCACCCCCATCACATCTTATAGTATAACCACAAAAAAGAAAGAGAAAGAATGTTTCCAACCAACAACACCCTCCAGTCCCGGAGAAAGTCTTACTGTACTATGCATCCGCAATCTCATCCGCAGTCCCTGGAGTGACGTGAGGCATAGTAACACTCGCCAAGTCACATTCTTCAGACGCCGTCCCGGCCGATCCCTTCTCGGAGTCAGTCTCTCCCCTCCGTTCAGGCTCCTGTTCGTGAGATATCTCGGTCACTGCCTTCAACGGTGCCAAGCATTCTGTCTCCGTCTGAGAGACCGTCGGCTTCCGGGATCGGAGCCTCCGCCTACCAGTTTGCCTTGGTCGGGGAGGGCGCGGGTCCCCCCAGCCTCCTCCGAGCTGCGGCCAGCCTCGCCCTGTCCTGCCCTATAGGATTCCAGCCAGTCCCATGCTTCCTCAGGGGTGCTAAAGAAAAAGGTCTTGTTATCCATGGCCATCCTCAGTCGCGCTGGAAACATCAGGGAATATTGTAACCCTTCTGTGCGGAGTGCCTTCTTTCTTCCAGAAAGGAGGCCCGCTGTCACTGCACCTCGAAAGTATAGTCAGTAAATGACGTCACATTGCCATTTTCAACCCTGAAGGGGCCCACGGTGCGTGCTCTTTTCAGTAGCTGGTCTCTGTCTCTGTAGTGTAATAGGCGTGCTACTACAGGTCTGGGAGGCCTCCCAGGGGTCAATGGGCACCCCGGCACCTATGCGCCCTCTCCAGGGCGAAGAAAGAGGACAATCCCTCTGGCGCCACTTCCGTCTTCAACCAGGCCTTCAGGTAGTCTACCATATTGTCTCCTTCTACTCCTTCAGGCAGGCCCACCATGCGTACATTATTCCTTCTGTTCCGCCCCTCAGCATCCTCTGCCCTCTTCTCCAAAGCCTTCAGGCGTCGGCCATCTGTGTCACAAGAGCTTTGTGCGCTGGCTCCAGATCTCCCAGCGTGGCTTCGGTTATCTTTACCCGGTCTGCCAGTTTTGTGTGATCAGCACGGAGATTACCCAGCCCCATGGAAACCTAAAATGTAAATGTAAATTGATACTTGTATAGCACACTACTCACCCGCAAGGGTCTCAAGGCGCTTGTACGAATACCGCTGTGGAACCCATCCTGGCTTTCCCTGTGAGGTGTCCACTCCTGGGCACCCCCAAGGTGGAGGTCAGGCATCCTTAGCGTTGTGGGGGCCGTTGTGGAGATTAAGCAAGCTATTGCCCAGAGTTGCAGAGTGGGACTCCATGAATGGAATAGGCACCGGGGCGAGAATTATCAGGTCCGTGGAATTTTTAGCCCAAGACCCGCCGAGGCAGGGAATTGAACCCTGGTCCCAGGCTAGACCTCTGCATCAGGGTCTGCCGCTCTAATCATTGAGCCACACTTCTCCACCTGTGCTATATCCTTCTGAAGTGCATCTCTAGTGTCCGCAATGGCTTTAAGTATCACCTCCACTTGTTGCTGCATCATCCCCTCTGGGTGCGACTCCGATGCCTCTGTTTTCCGGTGATCCACTACCTCTTTCTCTTGCTCCGGGTGCACGCCCCTGCCGTTTGCCCCATGGCTTTCCCATGGTCATCGTCCCTGCGGGTCTAAAAACTCCCAGCCATAGCCATTCTTCGTCGTCCCCCGTCCTCCGTCGCCACCGGGTCTTCGCAATGATTCTCGCCTCGAAGCCCCCCGCTCGTCCTCCGCCAAAGAGGGATAGGCACCACTCAGACCCCAATATGCCCAGGACTCTCCCCTGGTTGCTCCTCTCAGCTCGTTGCCCTATACAGTATGGCGCTCAACTCTCCTCTTGGTCCCCTAGACCGTCACCTTCCTGAGTGTACAGCAACATGGTCCCGGTACCAGCCCAATTGTCTCCAGCAGCCCCACCTCAAATCCTGGGCACATGGCCAGCAACCATAAGCATGCCCGCCGCCATCTTGGCGCACGCCGTCGCCCAGAGCACAGTTCCTGCTGGCCGTGCTGTTCCCACAGATTTTGGCCTCCTTGCCACAACATCAGTGGTAGCCCAACTATGTGCTCCCTCTCGCCATCAGGTGCAGGTCGGAAACACTAGGGCACTCGGGTAACCTCCAGTCATAGCATTCCACTGCCCCAGGTCATCTCAGACAATCAATCCGGGTAGCACCCACAGGGTTCCGCCGCTTCTTTGCACCCTCTCAGTCGCCAAATCAGCAGCTCAACTAGCCATCACCCCAGGTTTCTCAATGAGTCTCCATGCGAGTCCCATCCCATGTCAGGGTCTATACCGGACAGTATTCACCCACAGGGGGTTCGCCCCCTACGTTCAGGCCTCCAGGGCAAGCGCCAACCTCACATCTGTCAACTGGCCCTCAATATTGTCCCAATGCTGTATTCATTCAATGGTTGCTGCACGCTCACCATAAACTATCAGCACCCACCTCCACTCCTGGTCCATATATGCTGCAGCGCTACCTCATAGGGCGTCCCTGCCCTCCTGCACTCCGCAGCTCTATACCTCATTCCTTTCAGCCACTCTATCCTCCCTAGTTGTTCCAGGAGAACAGTCCATTAGAACAACAAGCAAACCTCTGGACTGAGCCTGGTAAATAAAAAAATGAAGGGCTGATTTAGTGGCTTTGCTGCTTGTATTCCAGGTGATCCTTCCATTGCAGTCGCACTTTGTCAGGTTGTGTCTGCCTTTTTTTTCCCCCTTTTGTTTTTCTTTTTTTTTCTTTTTTTTATATTGGGAACCTCCCAGTCCCCAGGCGTTGCAGTGCTACCTCACTGGGCGTCTCTGCCCTTCTGCGCTCCTCCGCACTGTCTTTCCTTCTTCACAGTCGCTCTGGCCTCCCCACGCTGCTCCAGAGGGACGAAGGCCAAAGGGGGGCGGGGGGGAAGGGGAGAGCTCCTCACTCTGCGGCAGCTGCCGACGCCCCGCACCTTCGCTAGCGCCAGCTGCCGGGACCACTCCTCAGGCTCCCCCACCCGGTAGGAAGCCTACAGCAGTCCGTCTCTCCCTCTTGCCAGCTGCTGCCACTCCACGTCGGCTCAGCGCTCCGCCTTGACCGCCTCTGCCATCTTGTGAACTCGGGATCCCGGCACTAGTTCACCTCCGGTTTACTTCTGCGGCAATCTCGTCCCCAGTAGGCTCCGCCGCGAGTCCCAGGGCGGCTCAGCACACCGCCAGCCGTTTTTGGAAGGTATGCAGCATTTAGAACGCAAGCATTACCAAGGAATACCTTTACAACGCGGGCGTAACAACGAAAGTTGTTACCACGCATTGCACTGGGGGGGCTCAAGGATAGTAAATTATTTAATTTACTATCCCAACACCTTCCCTACTATCCACGGGGACTGGTGTTGGAATAGTAAATTAAATTAATCAATTTTGCGCCCCCAGGGCAATGCGTGGTAACAACTTTCGTTGTTACGAACGCGTTGTAAAGGTACGCGTTGTCAATGTATGCGTTCTAATGTCATACATTCTTTTTGCAAGGACAGAGTCAGTCCCTATGCAGGAGAAATGCCGGGGTTGGCGCGGAGCTCTTAGCTCACGCGTCCAACCACATCGGCCCTTAAGCCACGCCCCCCATTAATAGGCAATGAAGATAAAGATTTCTACTGTTTGACGAATTATTTTTTTTTTTTTTTTTTTTTTTTTTTAAAAACCTTTATTTGAGCAAGCAGAAATGTACAAGGATGGGCCTACAACCACACGGGCCAGCCGCTAAAAAGGAGTAGATACATATCACATATGCCCGCAGAGGTAACCGTCAATCAACAATGCAATACTCCACATTATATACAGGACCAAAACAGGTTTTATATATATGAAAGAACAAACATATAGAAAGGCGAGAGTGTGTCACTGAAGGTCAGCCCAAGGGACGCGAGGGGGGAACAGCAGCGGAGGTGCAGTAGTAATAACCTAAGCACTAAGGAGTATGGAGTGGGGGGGGGGGAGGGGGGCAGAGATCAGGAAGAAGAAGGGGGGAAGAGCCGGAGACACCAGCTCAGTCCCCATATGAAGTTTCCGGGAACGCTAGCCTAAGGAGATAGGGTAACCTCGATAGTGTCCACAAGGGGAGGAGTACAAATGTCGCCACGGTGTTCGTTCCATTGACCCCACACCTTCACCCATGCCCTGGGTCTACCCCTGGCCACATAGACAGTTTTCTCACGGAACATGGACCAATCCATATTATCCTCCCATTGCGAGAGGGCAGGGGGCCTGGAGGCCCCCCAGAGTTGCGCCACATCTCGCTTCGCAATCATATAGCCCAGGGTGGCCCATCTAGTCTGTGCCACCGAATAGTCCGTGGGCTCCCAAACATTCAAAAGACAGCGACGGGGTTCCGGTCGCAAGGAAATCCCCGTCACCACAGTCATCAGATCAAGCACGGCTACCCAATAAGCAGCCACCATCGGGCACTCCCAAAGAATATGCAGGAAAGTAGCACGCAAACCACACCCACGCTTACACAGTCCATCGGAGGAAAAGCCCATCACCATCAGTCGCGGTCCCGTCACGTACACCCGATGAAGGATCTTCAATTGGACCAGACGGAGTCGAGCCGGTATAGCCACCTCCTTCGGAGAGGAGAGGGCCGATTGCCAATCCTCGTCATCAAGTTCCAACCCGTCTCCCAGCCACTGTTCCCGAAGTCGGGCCAATAAGTCAGTCCGATTGTTAATCAACTTTTTATAGATCAGGGAGATAGTGCTATCAGGAAGATGTTCGTCAAGGATACGGTCCTCAAGTGGGGAAGAGTCAGGCGGAATCTCACCAGGAGCAAACACCGAAACCAAAGCGTGCCTGACCTGTAAATAACGAAAGAATTCCCGACTACTCAGGCCGTAGTCAGCCTGGAGGGCCTGAAACGGGTGCACAGAACCCTTAGAATATACATCCCCCACTTTAGAGATCCCAATCAAGTCCCAACGGTCAAAACCCTTGGAAGACCAAAGACCGCCCAGACGTTCCGAAGCATAAAGCGGCGTCGCCAACGTCAAGCGATCCTCCCAGCCCAGGCTCACATTCGCAGCACGCCACACCGTCAAGGCAGTCAAAGTAGGTCCCACAAGATGGCGTCCAGCGGAGCGAGAATAGAGCACTCTATTAAAGTCCCCTCCCGGAAGCTGAAGTTTATCCATCTCAAACGCCGGATTACGACCCGGAGAGAACATAGCGTGATTAATAGCGGACAGATGGGAAGCCCAGTAGTATCTCTTAATATCGGGGAGCGCCATGCCCCCATCGTACCACGGGATGGAAAGTTTCGCGAGAGCAATGCGCGGTCGCCCATCCCAAATAAGTTGCCTCTGAAGGCTCTCAATCTCCCGAAAATAAGTCTTGGGGACAGGATCATAATAATTCTGGAGAGCGTAGAGAAACCGCGGTAGTGACATCATCTTAAACAGGGCCGCCCGACCCAGTGGAGACAGGGGAAGTTTGCGCCAGCGGGCAACGTCCAAACGGAGCCTAAGCAACGGGGGAAGGAGATTACGATCAAAACGAAGGGACGGATCCAAGGTAACGAAAACCCCCAAGTATTTGAAACCATCCCGGACCACCTGAAGAGGAAGTCTACTCGGCAACGGAGGCAAGATACCAGATAAAACGTATACACAGGATTTAGACCAGTTGATGACGAGACCTGAGTTCGCGCCAAAGGACGCAAGAACGTCAAATAAAACAGATAAAGACTTGCGAGGAGAAGTAAGATACAAGAGGATGTCGTCCGCATAAAGCGAGACGCGGTCTTCGAAGTCCGGGGCCCAACGAATACCTTTAAGGGACGGTTCCCAACGGAGCCAGGCCGCCAACGGTTCAAGAGCGAGCGCGAACAAAAGAGGGGACAAGGGGCAACCCTGACGGGTACCCCTGCCCAAGGAGAAGGGGGCCGACACTCTACCGTTCACAACAACTTGCGCCAGAGGTTCCGCGTACAACAGCCTAACCCAGCTAATAAACTCGCACCCGAATCCAAATTTCTCAAGTGTTGCCCATAAATAGGGCCACTCCACAGTATCAAAGGCCATCGAGGCATCCAGGGACGCCAAGATGGCCGGTTCAGTCAAAAGCCCCGCCCTCGCCAGCGCGCCGTGAAGGCGACGTAAATTCAGAGCAGTGTTGCGATGCGGGATAAAGCCAGATTGATCCGGATGGACCAACTCCCCAAGAACCGAAAGGAGACGGGTCGCCAAAAGTTTAGCCAACACCTTAGGTTCAACATTTAATAGGGATATGGGCCTATACGAGGAACAGAGGTCACGCGGTTTACCCTCTTTGGGAATGACGACAATTGTCGCCAGACGCTGATCATAAGGAAGTATGTTCCGCTCACGAGATTCTAGAAACATGGCGCGGAGATACGGCGCCACCTTATCGGGGCGTAATTTGTACAACTCAATAGGCAAACCGTTCGGGCCCAGTGCTTTGCCCGAACGGAGCGATCGAAGTGCATTGGCTATCTCATCATTCGTAAAAGGGGAGTCCAAAGCAATACGGTCCAAGTCGGTGACACAGGGCAAAGAGATATCACGCAGAAGAAGGCGGGAGTCAGCAACATCCCTCACAGACACGGGAGCATATACCACACGGAAATATTCCGCGAAACGATCAACAATGGCGGTCGGGTCAATCACATTCTCACCACTCGCAGACTGAATCACAGGCACTACACGATTAACTCTTTCTTTCTTGTCCAACCACGCCAGGAGTTTGCCCGCCTTGTCACCCACATCGTACAGTCTGCCCTGCTGTTCACGAAACATCACCTTTGCAGCGTCAGTGACCAGAGATTTATATGCAAACTGTTTTAGACCCAGGGCATGGAGTTTCTCAGGCGTGACACCAGATTCCAACTCGTCCTCCAAAGCAGAGATCTCCCCCTCAAGGTCCACCACCTCCTTCCTCCCTGCCCTCTTAGCTTCAACAATCAAGGAAAGGGCCTGACCACGGATCACAGTTTTAAAAGCTTCCCACAGGGACACAGCCGAAGAGACCGACCCCTCATTTTCCAGGAAATATGCATCCATAGACTTGAGCAAGAGGGTACGAGTCCCAGGGGAGGAAAGATACCAAGGGTTAATGGGAGCAACTCGGCCCGCCGCCTCTACCCCAACCTCAAAACGAAGCCAGAGCGGCGAGTGATCAGAAATACCCCTCGGCAAATGTAAGATCTCGCGAACCGCCGATGATTGGGCTGCGGGCATCAGGAAATAATCCAGCCGGGACAGACTGCCATGGGCCCCAGAATGGAAGGTGTATTGGAGCTGAGTAGGATGCAACAGTCGCCAGCAGTCCACAAGGCCAAAGGTATCTAAAAACCCACCCAACCACTGCTGAGCCTGCGGGGTATCTCTAGGGGGATGGCGATCGTGAAGGCCAGAAAGCACCGAATTAAAATCACCGGCAAGGAAGAGAGTGCTATCAGGGAGATCTAACAAAACACGGCCCAGGTCAGTAAAAGTAGAGGCTTGCAAACCCGGGGGAACATAAACATTGAAGAGAGATAGGGTGCGGCCTTCATATCTACCCACCAGGACAGTATATCTCCCACGGTCATCATGAATCACCTCATCGATAGCCAGGGGGAGGGAAGTTCGAACAAGAATACCCACACCCCTAGATCCGGAGGTAAACCCCGAGTGCGCCACAAGGCGGCAGCCCCATCTATTCATTGCATAACAAACATTACCAATCAAATGGGTTTCTTGCATGAAAACAATGTCCGGTGACAAACGTCGTATACATTTTAAGACCACACTGCGCTTAATACGATCTCCTAGGCCATTAACGTTCCAGGAAAGAAATTTCAACCCTCTACCCCCCATCCCAACCGCCCGAGCCAAGATCCCTCGTCCATGAGCTAGACATCAGAAACAGCAGCAAATACAGGAGCAACTCGCCTTGAAAACAACACACAGAAAAGAAAAAACTTCCCAACCCCCCACCCCCAAACTGAAGAGAAACACCCCCCACCCTGCACCCCTGCAAAAAGCTAAAAAGCCACCCCAACCTGCAGTGTGCCTGTCGCCCAAGAACCCCTATTCTACACAAAGACCCCGGAGGAGGAAAGGTCTCCGTTCCATCCACCCCCCGACCTCAGCAAGAACAAAAATAACAAGCGAAAGACAGTGCGATCACATTGTAGAGGGACGCCGGCCAACACTCCTGAGAATGTATTCAAAAGAAGACGTAAGAGCCGAACAGTTAGATCTCCACACCGCCTTCGGCACCACCAGGGTGAGCGGCGGAGTCTGTCTCAGGAGGACGATCAGGCAATGAGTCCAGCCAGTCATTAACAGCATCTGGCCGATCAAAGAAAAGGGTACGTTCATTGTATTCAACCCGGAGTCTAGTGGGAAAGAGCATGGCGTAACGTAGACCCCGATCCCGGAGACGTTTCTTGGCACCACGAAACTCCATACGTTGTCTCTGAACCTGTTGGGAAAAGTCCGGGTAAAAGTTCACCGTAGCATTCTCAAAGGCCACCGGGCCCTTCACCCGCGAGGCCTGCAGGATAGCGTCCCGGTCCCTATAATGAAAAAGCTTCGCTACAATAGGTCTCGGCGGGGCTCCCGGCTTGACTTTGCCCCCTGGAACACGATGTGCACGTTCCACCGTGAAAAATTTTGTGAGACCAGAAGGGGCCAAGTGATTCAAGACCAGATCCTCAACCAGGAGATCCACCGAGTGGGGTTCAGGGTTTTCCGGTACACCAACCAAACGAACATTGCAGCGACGCGCCCTATTTTCAAAGTCCTCCAGGCGACGGGTCATGAAGTCGTTCCCCCGACGGAGATTTCCAATCTCTGTTTGGAGCTCCGAGACATCATTCGTAAGGCTAGAGGATTTAATATCCAGTGATTGTACCCTCTCATTCGTCCTGCCAAGATCAGCACGAATCAGATTCACCTCAATAGCCACGGTGTCAAGTTTGTGGGCCAAGGCCTCGTACTGCAGGCCGATGGATTCCCTCACGCCCGAGATGGCGCCCATGATATCCTGTAGGGAGGGCTCCGCCGACTCTTCCAAAATTCGTTCGGACGCTATACTAGAACCAGGCAGGGCAGCTCCGGGGGACCCCTTAGAATGGGTATAACGGTCCATGACATTTGATTGAACTGGAGCTCCGCGCAGAGGTGTTTTTGTCTTGCGCGTCTCTCTGTCCCCTCTGCCCGCCATTTTGAAGATGCGTCACGGGACAAGCCACCAGGGTCGACGGGCCCGACACCCAAAGCACAGGATCAAAAGTACATAAAAAGGGGGCACAACTCGGGTAGAGGTCGCCAGGCCAGCAAATAGGTCACACGAAAGCCCAACAGCCAATCTGCCTCCAAGTCTCAGTCGCAACACGACATCCACGTCCGTGGCCCAAGTCGGAACAGAATCGAAACCGAAACTTAGGAAGGGGGGACCCACAAGGCCAGATCTCCTGCCGTTGTTGTTCAATTGCAGGACGGCTACAGTACCGCACCCCGTCCCGGGCGCACCTCAAGGGCGGAGCCCAAAAGTTCAGAGCACCATATCTCAGGAATACGAGATCCAAATCGATTTCAGAAAAGTGCCAGGGTAATCAGCCAAACGTCCCCTACACGAATTCTTGCAAGAAATCAGGATTCAGCCAGGATAAAATGTCGGGAGCGGCGAGGGTCCGGAGAGCGCTGTGCTCAAGCGGCCATCTCGGATGCCCGCCAAGCTCCTCCTGTTTGACGAATTATTAACCACTTCGGCGCTGATGACGAGCTCAGCTTGTCTTGAGTTGCGACGCTCGCACGCTGATGACAAGCTGAGCTCGTCATGTAACGCAGCTTTTTTTAAAACGCAGCGCGCAGCGGGAAAACCGCTAGCGCGCATGTGGTTAACAGAATGCAGTACATTGAAGTGCAAGATATGCAAAGAGCTGTGCATGTTAATGACTGATGCCATTGTAATAACATATGTTCCAACTTATAATGTTAAAAATCTGGGGTCATTCTCACACCACAAAGGTCTTGGTGTCCATGATTGATGGGAGAGTGTGCAAAGCAAGACAGCCAGTTGGAAGCTCGCACAGCTGGGGTGGGGGGGAGCGGTTTGGAAATATGAAGAAGCAAGTATTGCCCAGTATGTCTGAGTGAACGCTGCTGTGTACGGCCCATTCACTAAATAGGAAGAATTTTACAGTTAATGCATGCAATGAAGACAAAAAAGATAAATAAACAGAGACCCCCTTCAGCATTTGCATGGCTCAGAGAACGGGATCATGATACTCTCCTAGGCAGAGATTCAAACCCAGTTTGCTCAAACTGAAGTTATACGGCTGTCGAGTCACAGGCGTGTTTATGACAAGAAAAGTATTTATAAGCACAAGAACTAGGACAACAGGAGCACCCTAACAGTTTGAAAGGTACACCTCCCTATTAGAGAGTATGGAGGGCAGAGTCCTTTCTGTTTGTAACAACTGTATATGAATAGTCCTTGTATAGTCCTATTATTCCAATTTTAGATATTTTGGAGCCAATTAAAAACTACATGTAAGATAATTAATGTTCAGGGCTACTACTTTACTTACTCCAAACGGCCATGGTGAATAGGCCCATTAGTTTAATTTTTTAATTTTTTTTAAAAAAATGTTTGCTTTGCTTTGTTAACAGATTCTAAAAAACTCTTATCCAATACAGTATTTTCCCAACAAAACCACCAAATCGGTAAAGCGCATCCTTATCACTCTGCTGTGTGCTTTCTGGTTAGTTTTTTTTTTACTGTTTGTTAAACACAAAAGATTTTCTGTAGAATTTCCCTATTAGACGTGGCGGGTTCTTGCTGAACTCGTATTTCTGCCCTTTCAAGATGAGGAAGCGCGCTTCTTAATGTTTGCACTGATCTTAAAATGTGTGGGTTTTTTAAGCATTAGATATTCTCAACTTAAAGCCCATTAGTAAATATGCCTCTCCTCTACAGCAACCAAGAGTAGTCCACCATCATCCAGTACCCAGGACAGTCTTAAACACGAAACGCAAAAAGAATTATTATGATCAAAACAGCTGTACATTGTGAATGGAACAGTCCAGCTAACAAGAGTGTTTATTTGTCTGGGGGAATTACGCCACAAAGAGCAGCAGGAACACAGGGCCAGATGTAGGTAATTCATATTTACCGGCTCTTAAATACCGAATTTTACCGATTCGGTATTTAAGAGTCGGTAAATATGAAGAGGGGAGATGTAGGTATTTCCAGATGTGGAAATACCGAATCGTTAAAATTAATCTGTATTTCCTATTGATTCCTATGGGCTGTGAAGCCCATAGGAATCAATGGGAAATACCGATTCGGTAATTACCGAATCGGTAAATACCGAATTCTGCAAGGGTGCAGGGGGTGTCACTTTGACACCCTCTGGCACCCCACAAATAGGCATGTGCGCCATATGGCACACAGACATGCCCTAAGGGCATGTCTGTCTGTCACATGGCTAGGTGTGCATGCACACATGTGCATGCACACCTGAATTCGGTATTTTAACACCCAATTGGATTGGGTGGTAAAATACGGAATTTGTAGGGCCTTTGGGACTCAGAAGAGTCCCACCTACATCTGGGATTTACCGAATCAGTAAAAATACCGATTCGGTATTTTACAGAATCGGTAAATTTACCGATTCTGTAAAAGTATGCCCCTACATGCCAATTCTTAAATACCGGTCGGTAACGGCCGAAATCGGCCTTTACCGACCGGTATTTCGGCTCCTACATCTGGCCCCTACTTCCTTATACCAAGAATATCAACAAGACCAGAAAGCAACAAGAGCTCCAGCGCTGTACCCCGTCCAGAGGAAGTGCTAGCACACAAACATAAAAGCTACCACAAGGCAAGGGGCCTTTTGTGAAGGTCACTACATAAATTCACTTAACGTTTGAAGCTACAATATCAACAGAACAGAATGTAATAATTGATCCAACTCGCACATAGAGGTACTCTTCAAAGCACAGAGACACATTCATTCGGAATGGCCACCTTCTTCCAGAAGAAAGTACAAACAGTATATGACGACCTTAGCGCCATGGTATCCGTCACACCCCCTAATGAAGGTGAACATACCGATACCACCCCCCCCCTGCTTCTCCAGCTTCCCTGCACTCGAGGAACAGCAAGTGTATGATTTAATTACCCAGATGAAATCTGGCTCTCCATTGGACCCATGCCCTCCTTACGTGCTGCATCAAATTCCTGAGACCATCGTAAAGACTCCCTTGCTTAATAAAATCATCTCTCAAGGAGAATTTCCACAAAACTGGAAAATGGCCTGTATCAGACCTATTCTTAAAAAAGACTCCCTTGATCCATCTAAGCCTAAACATTATCGTCCCATCTCCTGTCTGCCCCTACCTGCAAAAATTTTAGAAAAAGCTATGAACCAGGAAATAATGCGGCATGTGGAGGAAAAGAAGCTACTCGATCCCTCACAACATGGCTTCAGGCCCCTACACTCCACAGAATCAGCCCTTATCATTGCCACTGAAAACATTCGCAAAACCATGGACGAAGGTGGGCGGTCGGCCCTGATATTATTAGACCTTACAGCGGCCTTCGACACCGTAAATCCCTCCGTCCTATTAAAAAGACTTACATCCCTAGGTTTTACCGGCTCTGCCCTGGCCCTCATCACCTCCTTTCTAACCCCCCGCACCAACCAAGTGATCTGGAATGGTCTACAATCTGCCAAATTCTCTCTTCCGGGTGGTGTCCCACAGGGCTCGGCACTGTCATAGACACTATTCAATCTGTACGTCATCCCCCTAGCTGCCCTGATTAGATCCCATGGCCTACAATTGGTGTCTTACGCCGACGATACACAAATCATTGTGTCCGTCTCACAATCCATTGACGATACGGCGGAGTGTTTTAGGAACTGCCTTACTCAGGTCAAGAACTGGATGAGCAATACCTTTTTAAGACTAAACACAGACAAAACTGAAGTCATCGAGTTCGGTCATAAACCCTCTATCTGGAATGACCTATGGTGGCCCCCCGAAGCAGGAGTTTGCCCTCTCCCCGTAGACAAGGTCTGAAACCTTGGCTTCTTATTAGATAAAAAACTCTCATGCAAAGCCCAGGTGAATCAGGTGACTTCCGCCTGTTTCCACAGCATTAAATTGCTTAGGAAAGTCCTACCCTACATCCCTGACATGCTAAGAAAAACTGTGATGGGAGCCCTTGTAATGTCCCGGATAGACTACTGCAACTCCCTCTACCTGGGAGCAGGTGAAAAACAGTTGTCTAAACTCCAGGCAATCCAAAATGCGGCGGCCAGAGCCTTACTGAATCTCCCCAGACGCCACCCTACGTCCAAAGCTATTCGGGAACTGCATTGGCTCCCGGTCAGACGTCGCATTCAATTTAAAGCTCTCTGCCTGGTTCACAGATCCCTTCACGACAAGGGACCTGACGACTTCAATAATCTGCTACCCCGATATGTACCCCTTCGTACACTGAGGTCAGCCACCCGTGTCCTGGTCTGCCAACCCAGAATAAACAGAGCCCGATGGGGGGGAAAGTCCTTTTCCTACCAGGCGGCGAAAATTTGGAACTCGCTACCCCCATCACTCCGTGGCCAAAAATCCTATACGAGCTTCAGGAAAGATCTAAAGACCTGGCTTTTTATCTAAAAACGATCTGCCCCACGGCCTTCCCCACTCTCTGTATCTTTAGCGCCAAGACGCTGCGGAATTCGTGCGCTTTACAAGTATTTCAGTCAGTCAGTCAGTCAGTCATTTGTCAATGACACACTGCACCAAATCACACACAAAATCTCTACCACTAAAAAACTGGCTCTGTTGTCAGAAGCTCACACCACGCAGCCTTTAGGATGAGATCCCTTAAGTTAATAAAACGCACCCAAGCATCACAATTGCATTCACAAGCCTTTTTCTACCACCACTCGAATTCACCATTCTAAAGGAAACACTAATGCACACATATACACACATTAAATAAACCAATATCTGACCCTCAACCGAGTCACTTAAGTAGCCGGCACATCAGACAACGAACTAGAATCATGCACAGTATACAAACTTAACACCAAACTTAGATCTCTTCACGCAATTATTCAAATCTATGTTTTAACACACTCTAATGTGCGACACCATCACAACAATATTCATACAACTGAACCCCTATGTATGTCATATCTGGGATGTCTGCAAACACTCCACTATTCTCCCCCACAACAGCCATACTACTAAAAACCATCCCTCATTTAGTCTGCAACTGAACCTACATACCACAACATCTTAGTTTGTAAAGCAAAAGACTTATTAAAGTATACAAAAAATGACTGATGGAATGCTTGAATTGATCTCAGCCACTGGCGATTGCTCAGACTTCATCCCAATCCATCATTTCTTTGCCCACCATGCAATTTCATTTTGGACCCATGCCGTATGCATATCAGTCTTGACCCTAGGAACAGTCCAGCCCAAACTGCCAAGCCAGGTGCTCCCTGAACTGGAACACAAGAAACACAAGATCGATTTCGCCCTAGTTTTGGGCTCATCAGCTGGGTACAACTTGGGTCCAGTGACACAGTGAGCATGGGACCCACGTTTGGGCATACCCAAGCCAAAAGGTGATAGGAAGTAGCTTGCAATAAGTCTAATTTGGACCCAGCAGTATGCAAATCAGTCTTGACCCTGCTCCATATGTCCTCTGGTACATGACCCTGCTTCATATTTTATTCATTTGTTTATTTGAAGTTTTATATAGCGCAAACATGACCCATTAGGGTATCAGAGCACTTTACAAGGAAAGGTATGTTACATACATGAAGGCATTGGCAAAGTACAGGGATGGGGGTTATCAGAAAGTCAATAGTGGGACAAAGCCGTGGCTATATACAAGAGTCAGTACAGTTCCAAAACCAGCGATGACTTGAGTACAATAGGGCACAAGGAGGAGATATATATATTAAATGGTACAGATCCAAATACAGGATGGTGTGGGCAGAATAAAGGGATGGGGGTTGGGGAAATGACAAAAGTAGGGAAAAGGCGTGGATATATACAAGTGTCAATACAGTTCCAAGATCAGTGGGCGATTTGATAACAATAGGATGAAAAAGATATGTACAAAAACTGGTACAGGGAGCATTGGAAGGAGGGAGAGTTGATACAAATAGTAGGTCATACGAATGTGCACCAAAGGAGCGTTATTGGAAGAATTTGCTCATTAAGAAGGTTTTAGCTTCTTTTTTGAAGAGCGCCAGAGAAGGTATTCTTCTGATGGAGGAAGGATGCGAGTTCCAGATTCTTGGTGCAGCTCCGGAGAATGCTCAATTGTATGTTTTTGCCTTGCGGAAGCGGGTTGGCTGGAGCACACGGACTCTGGCAAATCTGGAGTTCCTGGATCTCCCAGATAACACGAGTTTCTGGGCGAGATATACCGGGGAGTTCGTGTACAAGGCTGTGTGAGTAATGCAGGCCAGCTTGAGATGAATTCTGCCTTCAAGGGGAAACCAGTACAAGGCCTTCAGGTGTGGAGAGATATGTTCAAATTTGTTTGAACCGGATAAGAGTCTGGCTGCTGGGTTGAGGCAAGCTTTTAGAGGAGCAGTCGAAGTCACAGGCAGGCCATATAGTGTGGAGCAGACATATTTGATTCTGGAGATAACTAACACCTGCACAGCGGTTTGTAGGTCGGCAGTTCCAAGGAAGGTTTTTAGTTTTCTCAAGAAGCACAGATGGAATATGTCAGTTTTGGCCATAGCGTTGATGTGTTCAATTATATTCAGGTTGCAGTCCAAAATAATCCCAATAGATTTGGCGGAATCCACAATGGTAGGGGAGCAGTTTAGTGCTGGCATGGAGTTAGTCCATCTCTTGAAAACGCATGGGGCCCTTGAACAATGGATAACCCTATCAGGGAATACAACTTTTGGGAAACGAAGGGGAGGGATTTAGTTTACACCAGGTTCGGTGTTGATCTCAAAACAAATTGTTCATGAAAAAAACTATAGATCCAAGAATACACACATAGAGAAACAATGATATAGAAAATTATTTTTTATTATTCTATTTGTCATTTTTTATAGTAAAAAAAGGATTTTTTAGACATTTTAGTAAAAAGGCGTCATGTAACATATATTTACATAATCAATTTTCTCCAGTTTGAATGTACATTTATAATTAATCATAGACATACATAAATGAAAAACCACCACTATATTTCTTTCAAAGTCTATCCCGACTGATATATTCTTGGATCTATAGTTTTTTTCATGAACAATTTGTTTTGAGATCAACACCGAACCTGGTGTAAACTAAATCCCTCCCCTTTGTTTCCCAAGAGATGGAGTTAGTCCATTCAAGGATGTCAGCAGATTTTTTTGGGGGGAAGAGGAGAAGAAACTCCATTTTTGGGGCATTCAGTTTGAGCTGGTTGTTGGCAAGCCAATGGACAGTCAGTTTCAGGGCATCATTTAGATGGGTGATATCCTGGGTATCGTCAGCATACATGTGGAAGGTGATGTTGGCAGAGTGGAGAATTTCAGCTAAAGGTTCGAGGAACCAAACCATTTGATGACAGTACCTCCTAAGCCCATCCTGTGTTCGATGCGTTCAAGGAGTTTCTTGTGGTTGACAGTGTCGAATGCCGAGGAGAGATCCAGAAGGATCAGAAGACATGTTTTGCCTTGGTCAAGGACTAGGAGAGCATCGTCAACGATGTGAAGCACAGTAGTTTCAGTGCTGTGCCCAGGCCTGAACCCAGATTGAAATTTGTCGAGTAGATTGAAATTGAAATGTGTATGCTTAGTTGTAGTTGCACACATTTCTCCAGTACTTTCGCGAGAAGAGGGATATTTGAGATGGGTCTGAAGTTAACTTGAATTTCCGGATTCAGAGTGTTTTTTGTTAGGATGGACAAGGGAAGCATTGATGATGGTAGTCCAGATGGGAGCAATGAGTGAGGTGGTCGGTTTCAAGCAGTTGGCTGGGAGGGGGTCATTAAAGTGGGTATTCGATTTTAAGGAGGATATAATTTTTGAGATGGAATGGTCATCATAAAGGTCGAATTTGGATCAGTGAGCCTTGTTTTTGGGTGTTGCTTGGTGGGGACGAGAGGATAGAAGGGTCCCAGACGGAGAAAGAGCGGAGTTTGAGGAGGCCTTGAGTTCGCAACTCAGCGAGTTGATTTTGGTTGCGAAGAAGGAGGAGAGCTCATCGCAGGTGATTGGAGATTTAGTGGTTTCTTTTGATGATTTCGCTAGTTTATTTGAAGTTTGACTATTTCATAAAGTTTGCATGGTCTGTTCTTGGCATTTTCCAGCTCTGATTGAAGAACTCTTTTTTGGACAAAAGGATATTCTTTTGTACGTATCTCTGGCCTGACAGAGGAGTTTAAGGTGGGAGGCTGAGGGGTGCTGTCTCCAGTTCCTTTCTTTCAGACGGAGAGCTCTCCTTTCGTCAACGAGGGGTCCACTGAACCAAGGGGTTTTGTCTTTGATTTGCGACCTTTAGAACTTAAGCGGGCCAGATTGTCCAAAATGTTAGTCATAGTTGAGTTGTAGTGATCTGTGAGGTTGTTGACCTTAGATAGATTTGAGGGGTGGGGGGGAGTCTCTGAGCCAGCATTTTGGTTTCACCGGTTGCCCAAGTTTTTCAGGCGGTGGTCAGGTATAGTGAAGATGATGATGTGGTGGTCTGACCAAACACATGGCTCCATTGAGATCAGCTTGACCACCGAAGCCTTACCGATAATCCAGTCCAAAGTAACGCCTTTTGTGTGGGTAGACAATGTGCAGGCCTGGGTGAGTGATTAATCGGCAAGGAAAACTTTGACAGCGTTGACCTGGGAGTTATTGGGGTCATTCCAAGTGCATATTAAAGTCACTGAGGAAAAAGTCATTGGAGTGAGGCGAGACCTTAGCAGTGATTATTTCCATGTGAAGGGCCAAGAAAGTGTCGTTCCTGCCTGGGGTGTGGTAGAAGATGTACAGTTTGCATAGCTGAGAAGTGGTGCTACTAATGGAGAGGGCAAGATATTCGCAAGAATCCGTAGAAAAAGCGTAGAGTTCTGTGACAAGGAGGTCTGATCGGTAGATGCAAGCAATGCCTCCCCCTTCTTAATTTGTCTGTCAAGTCTGGTAATGTTATAGTTGGGCGGGACCAATAGGTCAATAGGTGCGGTGATGAGGATTCATTGAGCCATGGCTTGGTTAGGATAGCTACATCGGTGTTGTGGTTAAGAAATAAGGGCGGCGATGTCCGAGGTGTATCTCGCAGCTGACCGGCAGTTAAGAAGGAGGCAGTAAGGAGGGGAAGTTTGGTCATATGTCCTCTGGTACAGGACCCAGCTGATAAGTCCACTACTAGGGTGAAACCAGTCCTGGGTTGCTTGTGTTTCGGTTCAGGGAGGACCTGGCTTGGCAGTTAGGTTGGACTGTTCATATTGGAGCAGGATCAAGACTGATTTGCATATAGCTGGGTCCAAACTGAGGTGACATGTTGTGCAAAATAACAATGGATTGGGATGCATCCCGAGTAGTTACCAGTGGCTGAGTTTAATACAAGCATTCCATCCATCACTTTTTTGTGTAGTTCATTAAGTCTTCATTCGAGGCAGAGATAAGACTGCCTTCCTTACAATAGACCAAGATATACAGTGTTACAAAAAGGATATACACTTCTATGAGGAGACAACAGCCTGCACAAAGTGCTGAATAATTTCTATAACAAAAATAGCCTGTGAGGGTAGCGGAGCAAGGGGAAGAGGTAGAGCACAAGGTAGTAAGGGGTAAGGACTGTACGTTAGGTTGATAGAAGATAGAATGCATTGGTATGTTGGAGAGCTGTCTGCTCTATATATCGATCAAGAAGTGGTATCCAGTTAAGACAGAGCTGTCTCATCACTGCAACGTATGCTGTCCACTGTGACTGAGGGCAAGCACTTGGTAAGGTGTTTCTGATGCAGGTATTGATGCAACCTTTTTTATTAACAATGTGGTTGATGGGTCTTTTACAGTTTTCAATCAGAATGATGTTCTGATTCTGGTCTCAAATATATTTGTAATTCCTCATTCGAGAATAATTCGCCATAAAATTGAGTTGTTGGGAGCATTGATATATGTCTCTCTCATTAGGTTTCAGACTATTTGACAAAATGCTGGTACTCTGGTAGTTTGTCAATTTCCCAATTCACATAAAAGGTAGTAGGTCTGCACTTTCACATTTCCACCTTTGATCTACTATAGATTTAATACTTTCTGGAGTTTACAGTCATTTCCAGGAATATGCGCTTGAAACTGCACCTAGAGCAGGTGTCCATTATTCTTGGGAAGGTAATGTGACATTCTCAGCGAAATACTATTATCACTGTGTGGAATTTTCTATGAAGGAGAATTCTGTATAGGGCTGTATTTTATTTATCAATATGGAAATTGTTTTTTTCCCACGGAGGTCCTTCTTTTATACCCCCACCAATACAGGGGATGTGGGTTATCCATTCCCCTTCCAATTCTGAAAGGGATTTATGCTAGCCTTTGCCTGGAGTAAAAACTACACCATTGCCACAGTGGAAATAAGAAGAGCAGGTTGTGAATGCTGACAAACATCTTTTTTACTAGGTGTTCACAAACCTCCAAGGCAACCCATGCCTTTGAGCACACACTTCTCACAGTTTGAGTTGGATTTACAGATGCCTGCAATTCCTCACTCGTGGTCAGGTGTGCCTTTAGCTCCCCAGTTTATCAGCTTCAGAGATGGTGGATACCACTTTCAGTCTAACACAAATCCTTCAAAATGTAGTTTATGTTTACTTTGGTTTGGTTTTGAGACACTGATGGAGAAAGCAGGATGGAGCAGTGGGAAGGAGGGGGGGACTAATGCAACAAGAGAGCACAGAAGAAAAGTAAGAATCAATTGAAAGATAGAGGAAAGGAGACATGGGTGAATTGATGGTTGGAAAATCAGATGGGTGGCTAATCTGGTAGAGAGGTCGATGGAGAAAAGGAAGGAAGGATGAGAGAAGGAAAGAAGAACAGGAAGATGGATTGATGGATGAACAGATTGGACGGATGGACGAACGAATCAATGGATGGATGGACGGATGGACAGATGGATTGACAAAATTACTGAGAATGCATGTGTAAAGGTTCAATTTGGCTAAGGTATTTTCAGGATTTCCTTGGGCAAATGACTGAATGAATGCCAGGCTTGATCGCCTCACTTACTCAGTATCATTAGGGATAAGTGGGGGTATTTCTTTTTGTCAGACTACTCCCTTGCTTGTGGGGGAGAATACCAGGAATCCCTGCGTGAATTCCTGAAAGGTATAAAAAGGTGATTTTGGTCTTAAACTTAAGTTTAAAACCGAATTTGTATTTGTTAATACTGAATAACATGGTATGGCCAGCAGAATCATGATTTGCAGATTATGCTATGAATCAGATGAAACTCATGAAAAAATATTGTTCAGTCAGTAATTTCCTTATTCATAAACAATAAACATTGTTACGTTTTATGCCATTGCCTAATGTAAGTTTGAGCGTGTTTGTTTGATTAATGGATCCCGTAATTTCTAATTTGATCTTCTTATTTATCACTGTAGACATTTTTGCACGTGTATTGTTGTTTTACAGTGCAATGAATCGTTTAGTATTTATGTTCATTTTTTTATTTATAGTTTAAATAAACTTATTTTGTCAATAAAAAGCAATCTAAAAATTCAGTACCATGTTTCGCTGTAGTATAACTCTCCCTAAAGCCATTCTGTCAAATATTGAAGTGGAGCCAGTGTGAAACATTACAGAATCTTTCAGGTCCTCTCTGTGCTTGAACAAGTACAACAAACATTTAATTAAGTGAGCTTGGAAAAAGGAGGCAGAGACCGGAAGAGACTATGCACACCATCGATGAATCATAATCTCATTATTCTTGTCCTTGTGTTTTTTAGAACATGTTTACTATTCAGCGAAATAATCCCCAATCTCATTATAACTATTCTACACTTCTGTTGTCCATGGGTATCAATTTGGTAGCTTTATTTGCTCTAGTTTTATTGAATATCTTATTATTATGTTACTCTTCCTAGCTTCATTCCCAAATATTTAAAGTTCGATTTCATTAGTTTTTTTTACAGTTCTATACGCAGTGTCATAGCTGAAGGACTATAAAGTGTTCAGCATGGACACTATTGAGGTGTGACATATGTAATCTACATTTGCACTAATGTACTTTAGTTTAAACAGAACTCCCTTTTACCCAGGGATGCAGGAGCGCAGATTGCAACAGGCATTCTTATTTCGCTTTATGAATTCATTTATTTGAAATAAAATGCATATATGTGTCAGTTTTAGGTCTTGTCTCGAAACAGCTTTACCTGCTTTGCCTCCAGTCTCGCCTAATCAGAGAAATTCACAAATAGAACTACATACATTTGGGTCAGCGCACTCCAATATTTCTCTTTAGTGTTGTCATACACATTTCACTTCAGCATACAGCATTTCATTGTGCAATGGGTCAACTAACTTCGGCAAGTGGCCGTCTTGCACTGTGAGTGACGGAATTCTTTTCCTAATTGCACATTCACCTAAAAAAAGTTTCACTTCAAATCTAGGGCCGGTGGTCCAATACTTTATTTTGCAAATGCTTTTTTTTCTTTGAACTGTTTATCATTTTGTATTTTACATTCATACTTGTATGTTTAAATGGTTCACTGACAAAACATTGACCCTCAAAATATCGACATAACCAAAACATTATGACTAAAATGATGATGTTAAAAATATAGTCTTCCTATACTTATAATGGTAAATAAAAAAATATATTTTAAAAAAGTATTATTTATCATTTTAAAAATATATATAAATTAAAATAATAAATATTAAGGGTCCGGTTACGATGTCAGTCTCTGACTGCTAGTTGGAGGCTTTCTGACCGCGGTCAGCTTGCGGTCCGACCGACTGTTATCGATGTCGCCAGTTGGTACGAAAACCGGCCTGTCATTCCGCATCAATTCTGACCGGCTCTCGGAGTCTCCAGCCAGTCAGACCCGCACCGTAATCCCCTCTGGACTGCGTTTCCGCCGTCGATATTACGATGTCGGTTTCCCAAAGCCTTTCCATGCCTGCTATCTAACACGGAAAGGATGTTGGACAGCAATTTTATGTTAATGTTAATGTAGTGTATTTTGTAAATCGCACAGCTGCCCCAACGGGGCGTCCCGGCACTGTATAACGCTGTGGAACCCTTCCTGGCTCTCCCTGTGAGAAGCCCCTCCTGGGCACCCCCAAGGTGAAGCCAGGCAGCCCAGTGTTGTAGGGGCCGTTGTGGAGATTAAACAAGCTATTGCCCAGAGTTGCAGCATGGGACCCATGATTAGAGTAGGCACCGAGGCGAGAATTATCGAGTCCGCAGACATTGAGCTCAAGACCCTGCCGCGTCGGGACTTGAACCCTGGTCCCGGGCCTGATCTCTGCTTCAGAGTCTGCCGCTCTAACCAGTGAGCCACACTTCTCCCTAACAGGGCCCCCTTGCCTCCACGGTCTAGGGTCGGCGGTCGATTAAGTACCTAGGGTAACCTCCTGGTAAACATTATTCTTGACAATGATATTTTTACTGACGATATTTCCATATCATGATATTTTGGAAATTATATTTTGTTAAGGTAATTTGTTTATTTTCAATACTTTGTCTGAAAACTGTTCAAACTTTATTTAGGTTACAATAATTCAAAGCCATTAATAGATTTTTCTTTGCACTAGTAATTACCTTATTTTCCGGTGTAGTGTATTAAAACTTATACCATTCTGATCTATTACTATTATGTGTGATGTTTAGGGATTTTTTATTTGATTTAGCTTTTGATTGAAAGGTGTGGCTGCAAGATTTTTTGACAATAGGCTTTCTTTTTTCTTTCGTGGCATATGTATGCATTAACAATATAAATAACAAGTAAGCATCACAACAGCTTCCAAGACCATAATTATTGGCTGTACTGATACTTGTAAGTAATTCAGATCTGCCCGGTTCTGTACATCACTGAATGTACTCTAAAGAGAAATTATATTTCTCCAAGGCAAGAAAGTTTCTACGTTATGGTTTTGTATCTGTAAAAGGTGAAAATGTGAGGCTAATTTACTTAAAAGGACAATTTGGGCTTGATTACGACGCCCTACACTGTTGTGGTCTCGGGTGGCTGGCCATAGCACAAGCTCTCGTAGAGAAATGGGAGCCTGTGTAAATCTCCACACGGTGCAGGTGCCCCCCAAGCTCCCAATCAGGGGGAAAGGGAGCCCTGCTGGCTGACATGGATTTGCTCTCGGAAAGTGCCATCATAATCCCGAAGGAGGAAACCTCTTCCCCACGGGACTATGCAGCCCTTCCGCCTGGCCAATGGGCTCCTTGAGCCCATCTAAAGTCAGGCGTATTGACCGGACGGTTTGAATTCCGGCTGCTGTAATTGTAATACGGCGTTCGAAAGTCTAACCAGGGATGTTGCAGGCTTTCCAACCGACATCCTAATTAGCCCCTTTGTTGTATGGCATTTATGCAAAATAATTTTGTTTGTATAGTTCTTTTTAGAATTAGAATGTTGGGCAATGGAATGTGGTCTGAGAAAAATGTTTGTCAGAGCTGGTAGCAGTAGAGGGAACTTGTGCTGTTTATCTGTCTGCCAGTTATGGGTTTTCGCAGATGTAATGGAAGTGAAGGATTTTACTACAGTCATCTGCATTTATTACTTTGTATGTCTGAACAATTGGGGACGAGTGGAGTTGAGCTGCCCACAGAGGATGGGGCACGGCGCAACTGTTAGTGACTGTTTTCTGAGCAAGGAGCAAATTAAGTGTCAGCCAGCGTATAGGACTCTTCATATTTTCTTTAAGATTTCAGTGAATCTGACGGAGTACTTCCGATATGACTGGGCACTGTGATCAAATTTTACCTTATCATGACACTTTGACAGGTGCTCACTATCCCGAAGTTCAAACACGGTGCCGTTCTGTTCACGTGAGTAGATGCTGGAGGTTCACGTGACGGAAGAGAGCGTGCCATAGGATTTCTAGTTGACGTCAGTGGTGGAGGCAAGATGCAGAAGGTCTATTTCCTTTAAAAACTTGTGTAAGCAAAGTTTTGATGGCCATTTTGATAGTTTCAGGAAGATACGATTTATTTTAATGTAATCCGAGCATTTATTGGCCATTTTAGATCAGTTTGCATGTAGATCAGGTGAGGATGACAATGAGTTGCGAATCTCTACATTTTCACTCCTATATATCATATATATTATACAGCTCTGTCAGTTCAGCATGTCAGTGATATGCATACTGTTCATTTCAAGGGTGCCTGTATGATGGATGATAGGCACACCACTTCTACAAGGACAAACTGTTGCTAAGGTGAATGATAACAGTGGCAAGCACACCATCTAGTACTTGGAGTGTTGGTGAAAGTCACAGCATAGCTAATTTCTGTTATTGCTTTTTAAGAACACTTTACATTAATCCATACTCTTTACTGTTCTGGATACAATTAGGTAATTATGGGTGCCAGTCAAATGTGTAATCAACCTAGTATAATTCTGCCAAGGACAGGTAAGCCCGCTCTTTTATTGAAGAAATGGTTTAGAACATTTGAAAATATTTAGTTGCTATAGATGGCAGAACATTTTCTGCTGAAGTAAAACTAGCATTTTTATTTCATTTTTGGGGAAATGTGGCTCTGGACATTTTTGATAGTCAACAGCCAATACCAATGCTTGAAGCGGGGAATGCTTCTTGGGATCTTTTTAAAGAATCCGTTTGTAGATTAGAGAAGCAGTTCTATGTGTGTTTAACTGTAAGTCAAAAAAATACAAGAGCTCTTATTGGCGTGTAAAAATCCAAAGTTTTCAGAAGTGTTGGCCATTGCCAACAGTATCAAAAGGTCTGTATTGGCAACTAAAATGTTGTCTATGAATGAATCTAATTTAAGAAAAAGTATGAAGAGTCAGAACTTGAGTTGTTTCAAGTGTGGTTTAAAAATCACCTCTTGGCAATAGACCACTGTGTCCTGCCATTAATACAAAATGTAATAAATGCAATAGATTTTGACATTTTCAGAATGTTTGTAGATCTACTAAACCTAATGACAGCGTCAGTATTAATGCTATTAAAAATATGGATAATTTAGATCTAATTTTATTCAATTCAGAGTCAGATTTTAACATTTACATGATGCATACTAGTTTTAAGACACCGTTAGGTTTAGTACATATTAGTAATGTGGTTATTGACATTATGACTGATTCAGGTTCACCGATCACTATTTTGTCAGAAGTTACTTTTAGAGGCAAGTGGCAAAAGGCTTTTGGGAATTTTGATATTGGGATGTTGGGTTATTTTGAGGATAGCATATTTATTTCAAGGTATTATCGTACAAGCAAAAATATATGTGGCTATTAAGGGTAAAGATATAACTGAGTAGTGTTATTTGGGCAAGTTAAAGGTGATGTTGTGTCAAGGTACAGATTGAGATATGTCATTAAATCACATTAATGTACAAGAAACCATTGTTCAAAATGCGATTGACAGGCATAGTGCCGTTTTTTACTTTAAAAGTTGGACATGTGAAAGGATTTGCACACAAGATCAACTTTAAGAAGGGTGCCTCTCCTGTTCAACATAAGGTTTGCATGGTACTGCTTGGGATTCATCATCGACTCAAAGAATACTTTTATATGTTGTGTAAAGAAGGTATTATTGAGGTAACTGATAGTTTAGAATGGATATTTGTAGTAGTCATACCTGTAAAAGAAATGTGAGGATTTGAATCTTTGTGATGATTTGAGGACTTTGAACAAAAATATTGTGGTGGATTGTCACCCTTTACCTAAAATAAAAGATTTATTAGCAGCTGTCAATAAGCCCCAATATGTTATGATTCTTGACCTCAAATCAGCATATCATCAGTTTGCATTGGCGAAAGAGTCTAGAGATCTTACCATATTTGTTATCCTGTTAGGTGCGGACAGAAATGTGAGGTTGCCTTTTGGTTTAGCCTTTGAGGTCAGTGTATTTCAGAAATTAAAGGATACACTATTCCGAGGTACAAGCTTTTCAAAATGACATTTTAATTTTTGCTAAGACAACTGAAAAAGCATAATGAATTGTTAGACAAAGCATTACAAATTCTTGGAGATAGAGAAATCTCTCTATGCAAAAATAAGTGTAGGTTTTTGGAACAAGACATTGACTATCTGGGGCATAAAATTACAAGACATGGCATTCAATCCTGAAACAGATTTGCTGGATGCCGTAGCTAGAGCCATTAAACCATATGACAAACATTCACTGCGATTCGTTTTAGGGTTAGGGGAGTATATGCAAGATTTGTTCAAGACTATGTCATTTCTACTGAGCCTTTACGTAAGTTGCTGTTTTATTTGATCTGAACAACAGGATGAAGCTTTTGAGAAAATTAAGGGCCAGATGTACGACCCTTACATTTTGAGACTTGCAAATTCCATTGCTATGCGACTCGCAAAATGCAGTGTACAACAGTGTCACAGACACTTTTAGCGATTCCCAATGGGGTTGCAAATTGCATGCCTCATCAATATTCATGAGGCAAGCACAATTTGCAACCCCATTGGGATTGGCTAGCACTCCCAGGGATGGTGGCCTGTTGGGGTCAGCGGACCACCATGTCTGGGACTGATTTTTAAATAAAGCAGTTTTTAAAAAAAAATTCAGCCAGTTTTCCTTAAAGGAAAATGGGATGAATTTAAAAAAGAAAAAGAAACATTTTTCAGTTTCATTTTTTAATGACAGGCAGCGGACCTTGGGACCACTGCCTGCCCTTAAAAATATCTTCTCATGCACTCACAAAGGTGAAGGCGTCCCCTGGGGACCCCTTCCCATTTGCGAGTGGTTTACCCCCTACTTGAAGTAGTTGGTAAACTGCAAGTGTTTTGCGGTCGCAAAACAATAGTACATGCCAGTGAGTCTCGTTACTAGGAAGGGACGCCCCTTCCTAATAGCGAGATTCACAAATGCTAGTATATGTCATTACCCTTTTTTGAGAACACAAACGGGCCGGTCTCCCGTTTGCGAGCTCAAAAAAGGGTCGTATACCTGGCCCTAAGACTTTATTAATTCAAGTTCCTGCACTTAAACCTTTTGATCCCTTGGCATGTCACAGTAAATGCTAGCTCGTTAAGATTGGCTTCTGTTTTTAGTCAATTTGTGAATGGTAAGGAGTGCACTGTGTCTTTTATTTCTCAGACGCTGGGAGAAGAATTACGTTATAATACTATCAAAAGGAAACCCTTATCTAGTGTGGGGGAGTGGAAAAATTGAAAAACAATATTGGGGTAAAGAGTTGGTTCTTATAGCAGATCATAAGCGCCTAGTTTATATTATGGATGGTAATAAATCTGGAAAGGCCTTGTTGCGATTGGTGAGGTTAAATTTCCAGATTGCGGAAGTTTAATTTTGAGATAAAACCTTTTGCAGGTGGCAAGAATCTAGGTTGCCTCAGAGTGTTGTTGATGGTGAAAATGAATTGGATCAACATGAATGTGTTGTTGCAGCTGTAGGTGCAGTTGGTAATTGTGGTGGTGTTTTTTCAGAATTAGAATGGTTGGAAATGAGTGAGGAGGACATTCAATTTCTAGTCAGTATGCAGTATCTTATAATGGGTGGCCACCTAGTGGGGCTTTGGAATCAGAATTGCAAAGTTTTGCTCAAGTGTTAGGTGAGTTGAGTGTTGACAATGGAATATTATTGACACATGATTTATTTGTACCCACTCTTGGTCTCTTGGTCTCAGACACAGGTTAATTAATTTAGCTCATCAGGTTCATCTTGGTGTAACTGCTACCAAAAAGATCCTCAAACAACACTATTGGTGGCCAGGAAAAGATTTCGCTGTTGAAAGGTTTGTAGATTCTTGTGCAGTTTTTTGTGAACTCAGATAATAATTGGAAGGAAACTTATAACTCCCCAATTCATCAGATATTTAAAGTATCCCATGGGAAAGGTTTTCCATTGATTTTCTGTGTTCATATAATGTACTGGGGCAGAGCAAGACGTTTTTGGTCTTACTTATTGAAATTTTCCTAAGTGGCTATATCACGCATTTGTTTGTAATCCCACTACAGAGGAGGTGATTATTTCCTGGATTGAGTTTTCCAAATTGAAGGATTTCCTAGTGCATTAATGTCTGACAGTTGAGTACAATTTGTTTCTATCAAAATGTCAATTTTGTGCAAATTGTGTGACATTGTTACTGAAAGAGCACCACTATACTGTCTCAAGGCTGATGGTCAGGCTGAGAATATATTTTTCAAAGAAGCTATTCAAGCTGACTTTTCTAACAGTAAAATGTTGAAGAATTTTTGAAGGCAAAACTCTGGAGATGTCATATTACTCCGCATTCAGCTACTGGATGTACTATTTGAAAGGAAGATAATCTCGTACTTTTATAACTCTGGAAGCTTATGAAGCTAACATGCTGAGAATTGAATTTGTGATGGTTGTAGAGAAAGCTTGGAGTAATTTATCTTTTAAGCAGATTAACTGTAAAATCTATAAAGAGAAAGGGTCTAATTTAGATCTTGCCGGTGGGCAATACTCTGTAGCAAATGTGATGGAGATCCCATCTGCTGTATTACAATACCATTATATTCTATGGAGATTGTAATACGGCAGACGGACTAGTATGCCATCCACCTATATCTAAATAAGGTCCAAGGTAAATAGGGCCAAACCTGAAAATGTTAAAGAATGTGATTGGGTGCTTATATCTAAACCCGATTTCATTCATTAATTTGAATCCAAATACATGAAACCAATTGAAGTGGCTAATGTTCCTGGCAGTGATGTGTTGTTGCACAAGAAAGGATGGTGGAACAAGAGTTCTATCGTTGTCCTGAAACCAAGTCATGAAAAAATGATTGCAAGAACAGGGAAATTTATGTGTAGATGATGATGAGATTGCTTTTGACGATTGTGCCTTGAACGCAAAGCCTGCTGTATGGAATGAGAACCGTGTATTCGCAGAACGATGTCATGCTGAACAAAATCAGGCTGATGATAGTAGTTCAGAAGAAACAGTACTGGTTCCACCTCTAATTGATGAAGCCGAAGCTGATGAAGTTGTGCAAAATGGTGTTAAAACTTTGAATACGTTTGAGTCCACAGCAGATCCAAGTGAAGATGGGCTACAATGAAATTAAAAAAGAGTTGTCAAATTTCCAAAGAAACGTAATGATTGTTTTAAATATTAATTAGCATTTTTGTTTTTGTGTGTTTTATTCACATTTAGGTATTGTTTATATTTATGAATTCTCATTTTGGTAAAATGTTGTATAGAATTTATGTAAAATTTGTTAGTATGGTTCTTTTTAGAATTAGAATGTTGGATCATGGAATGAGGTCTGAGAAAAAACATTACTCAGAGATGGGAGCAGGAGAGGGAAGTCATGCTGTTTTCTTATTTGTATTTGTATTTGTATTTGTGTAGCGCTAATCACCAACAGGTCTCTAAGCCCACGAGTGTCTGGTGCCACTCGTTGGATTTCACAGATGTAAATAAAGTGAAGGGTTTTGCTACAGCCATCTGCCTGTATTACCTCCTAAGTCTCAACACACTGCCTTCAAATCCATCAGTGGCACTTCATTTAAGTGTTGATATTCAAGAATGGAGCTGACCTTTGCTTGACATACCCCAGGTTTCTCAAGTGATTGGTATCACTAGAAGTTACTTTAAAGCAGAATGCACACCATTCTCCAACATGTATGTAAATGTAAATGTATTGCGACTTATATAGCGCACGTATCACCCGAAGGCATCAAGGCGCTTGCTTAGGGAACCCGTCCTGGTATTCCCCTGTGAGATACCCCGGCAGGGTATCCACAAGGTGAAAGCCAGGCATCCCGCCGCGAGGGGCCGTAGTGGAGATTAAGCAAGCTATTGCCCAGAGTCGCAGAGTGTGACCCCGTGAGTCGAGTAGGCACCGGAGCGAGAATTGTCGAGTCCGTGGAATTTTTGAGCCCGAGTCCCGCCGAGGCGGGGAATCGAACCCTGGTCCACGGCCGATCTCAGCTTCTGGGTCTGCCGCCTCTAACCACTGAGCCACGCTTCTCCACAACATGACCCCACAATAGCTTTATAACGATGAGCCATTGCTATGGCACACATCTAAAGACATTTCATGTTGCTGTTCATAAATTCCTGTCATTTTGCATTGCTGTGCATCTCAAGAAGGCGTGGACCAAAAAAGACAAATTATGGGTTGTTTAATTTTCTTTTTATTTCATGACTTTCTTATGTTTTTTAGACTACGAAGCTCCTACCAACATCTCCACTGGGGTTTCATTTCAGAAGCCTTGGTAGACTTCACAGGAGGCGCCCACAATCAATTCAGTCTACAAAATCCTGCCCCTGATCTCGGCGATATTGTTCTTGCAGCTGCAAAATCTGGAGCTTTGGCCGGATGTACAACTCCTGGAGATGTGAGTGCAAGCTGAAAGAGAATAGAGAACAGACAAATTAGAAGTAAAAAAAGGCTATCAGTAAAAACGTATTTGCTTATTTATCACAGCATTGTCTCTTATAAAACGTAATCAGCACTATTTAAGCACTAAGTAATTCATGTATTTAGCTCTATTGATTTCGGTGTCTGTGTTTCCTAGCTCTTCTCTTTCTCGTTTACATTGAATTAAAGCCTAACATTACATTTCTGTTGGTTCTTCACTAACATTTATTAGTTCACAGTGTTCGCTCCAGCTTTCCCCCTCTCTCTCTTTCTCTCTGTTTCACACTCCCTTTTGCTTCATATGTTTCTATCCATGCATGATATTCTGTCCTTTAGAGCTCTGTTCTTTTTGTTTTTTTGCAGAAGTGTGCTATGTCTGTTCTATGACTCAGCACTTCAGTCTGTAGCATGACTTTGAACAATGGCTCCACTATGCTTAAGGGTATAAGTCATAATGGAAGCACCAGAGCGATTGTCAGACAGAGTCGACCTTTTCCATGGTAGTGCCCTGGGTGGAAATAAATGTGTCTTCCTCACTGCTGGTGAATACAATGATGCAGAGGAGAGCCCCTTTTACGTTTAGAGGTCAGCCCCTGGCTGATCGCATCAGAGCAGTGACTGGTCTCTGAACACATCTCTGCACTACCCCCACTCACCTGAATTATGCACAGCTTAGCATCACACGCTGCTGCCAGGTTGTTTGTTGGAGGGGGGTTAAAAGAGAGTGGCAGTAGGGTTTGAGAGGAGATGGGAGTGCAAAAAAGCAGACTGATTGGGTGTTAACAGCTGTGCCTGCAGCACTGGAGTCAGGGGACAGGGACTCTGCTGTCTGCCTGACCTTAATGCAGACAGCTCCTTGCGCCCCTCTGAAAACAGGCCCCTTGGGCAAGCTTGCCCATGCCAAAAGCCAGCCCTGTTGTTAGACATGCAGTATTGATCAGATAGCTGTCTTGTTGGAGTTTTCCAGGTCATGCCATAAAAACATAGCAGCGGAATATGATATGCTACTTCTAATGTAATAATGGAAATTCTCCAGGCACTCTATTCTTCATTTTGACCAGTGGAAACATCATCCAATATGATGAGGAGTAAAGATTACTCAAATCTGAGTCAAATGAAATGTACTAGTTAAAAAGCACATTTATTGGAAACTGGCAGCCCGCCCCAGCGTTGCCTGGGGCAGAAGGGGCCTGGGGGCAGCATTTCCGGATTGCGGCAGCGTTGCCCGGGGCAGAAGGGGGCTGGGGGCAACATTTCAGGCTTGGGTGCACTCCCGCCCCGGCCCCCGCCCGCCCCGACATTGCCCAGACCGCCTATTGCCTCCCTCCCGCCTCTGGTATTTTACAACGCGAGCTTTACAACGCAAGTCATTTCAATGACTTGCGCCGGAGGGTGCTGGACTTAGGGACAGCACGATTTACTATTCCAACACCAGTCTATGTACAGTAGGGAAGGTGTTGGATAGTAAATCGTACTATTCCTTAGCTTACAGTGCCCTCCAGCGCAAGCTGTTGAAACGACTTGCGTTGTAAAGCTCGCATTGTAAACCTACGGCGGTGAAACGACCTCGTAGTAAAGGTTGTGTCCCATCAGGAAATACATTTCCAAAACAATGAACCCAAGAGCCTTCACAATGATGACAGTGTGGATAGTATTTCTACCATGAAGGTTTATTTTCCATGTATTTAGTCACTCAACAAATTTGACAATGGTTTGGAAAGTATATTAATGCAGCCATAATATTCAAGTGCTCAAGTACTCTAAATGTAAATATAATAAAGTACAGGATATTAACAAACAATATGTAAAGAATGCATAACATCCAAATTATGTGTTCCATAAAGAAACCCGCACAGTCTAGATTTAAGAATAAAGTGGTTTTGGTATTTATAAAGAAAAATGGAGGATGGGATCATCATCATGTGAACCTCAGTAGATGTGCAGAAGAAACAAAAAAGTGTCTAGCGTAAAGCTTTTCACTCAGGGGAAAACCCAACAGAGAGTTCTGCTCCAAGTCAGGCTAAAATCGTCCCTGCACTAACTATGGAACACTAATTAAAAACACAATCAAAGGTTCCAGAACATAATATCTCGCTCCTACAGTCCAGGACCAATTACATGCTGGCAGTTACTGAGGATAGGTAGACTTTCGAAATTTACACGCTCAAATAATTAGGTACACATCTGTTTGTCCTTGAGAGTTGCTTCTTCCTAGTACACCGGGTACAGGAGGCTCCTTTCACCATCTCTTCATGTCTGCTGCCAGCGTTCCCCCCTCCAGGCCTCACTATCAGTCTAATACATAACAATAAACCTTTCTTTAGCTAACAAGGAACCCGAAAACACACCTGCAGAGGAAAGAGAAACTGTGAAATACTCTTCTCAATAGCTAAAGTAATGACCTACTACAAAGAACTGATTAGTGAATGTTAAACACACACTTCGGATGGGCTTCAAGAGCCTGTCTGCCAGTCGGAGACCAGCCCGTAATCCAATGGGAGGCGTTTCTGCCTTCTGGATTACGATGCACGGTTTCTGGCAGGATTTCCATGCCAGCCTTTCTGACATGGAAACCCTGTCAGAAAGTGTGTTTGGGGGGCCATAGGAGAGGGCCCCTTCTGTCTTCAGCCTCTGGTTGGGGGCTTGGTGATCCCTGCACCTTGTGGCAGGCACCTTGGTGTGCCTGTCAAGGGGTGCAGGGATAAATACTGACTCCCATTCCTCTACGAGAGCTTGTGTTACGCCGGTTTATGGCCATACCACGAGCTCCCATAGAGGCATGGGAGTATGCAACCACACTATTGCAGTTGCATCGTGATTAGGCGGTCAGGACCGCCGACCAGAGGTCGGTCGGACCAATTTCCGCGATGGTGTTGGGCAGACACAAGTCTGCCCAAAATCGAAATAAGCTCCTTAGTGATAAAGTTAACAAAATAAGCAATAACAAAAGCAAAGCATTTACAGTACATGGAGATTGAACTGGTAAATTTTATCAACTTCTTGAGTGAACATTTTTTTTCCTTCTTTTCTTCTTTTCTTAATACTTTGTTGCTTCTCATTTTATGTTGTTTAAAATTATGTAATATGTTGTTTCTCTATTTCTGTTTCAGCAAATTGTGGGTAATGTCGAGGTGGAAAATGGACTTGTGAAAGGCCACGCTTACACTGTAACATGTGCTAGACAGGTATGCTCATTGGAACCTGCTTTGTTGTTTATATTTAGTTATATGTAGCTGCCGTCTAAACAACTGTTTGTTCTCCCCAATATGTTCTTTTGTGAAATCCCTAATGAATATATGCCTTACCAGCAAACACAAATAAACTGCAATTAAAAAGTGACAATAAGCCACACAATTCCAATGGCTGCTTCACAGTGTCCAAATTAACTTGGTGTGCACTATGTGCTTTCCTGACATTTCCATGCTTACAATTGACTTGGGGAGCAGTGGCATCCTAATTTTGTCAATTATGTGTTTTTCTTATATATGATGGTTGCCTGAATGGTGCAAAAATGTTGAATGAGTGAGTGATGACACTAGCACACAAATCAAAATGTTCATATATTGTTTTGATTGTACATGGGAGCCCTACTTTAAACTGGGATGTCTTTTGCTTTCCCTGCCTCATGTGGGGGCAAGTTGGATTCCATCGCTTGAGCCTCAGCTGGGTCCTTTGACCTAAACCCTTGAACTGATTGCCTATTCACAACTGCACCATGAGCTCCAAGTGTCAGTGGTCATGCGTATTTATGTCTCCAATGTTGGGATAATGGGCAGTTTAAATCAAATAGCAGCCATGCACTGTGGAAAACTGCCTAGTGTGTCATAGTCACAGTTTTGCATAAACAAACTGTGCCTTAATATGGTGGCTGGCCAGCTTTACATTTTGCTTAAAGTATTCCTGCATTACAGTGGGAACACTTTTGGTGGATATTTACATTTTGGTGAGATATTCTCTGTGGAGCAGCCTCAACCCCTAGCATAGTCCCAACCCATAAGCTGGGGTCTTACTGACCCACTATGCCTGGACTAAGCCATCAGACAAGGAGTGTGGGTACTGGAAAACAGCCTCAAGTGTGTACTTTCAAAATTAAGATCCAGTCCTTTAAAATGTTTGGACAGGGGGCCACAGACTGCTTATATGGGTATGTGTATATATTATGCAGGGTCTGGGTAAAAAAAAATAAGAGGCAGAAACATAGACCCTGTTATTCTCAGGGAGCCATTGCTTGTGGAGAAGATAGGGAGGAGAGGATGAACATATATCAACAGCTCTCCCTATGGCATTCCTGTCTCTAGCACTTACTCTTGAAGATGGCAGTCTTTCAGTTGCGTCTGGACAGAGCTTCTATTAACATCATAACCTTTTAGAGGTTTCTTACTAATGCATAAACTACAATCCTGCTTGTGTCAATAACCTATATTCAGGCTTACGAAAAGTCTCATCCTATGCGGATCCGCAATACCATTCAACATTACAAGTTTCTGATCTCAGTTCTGCTAAAGACAGCAGAACATGTAGGGCACCCCGTCTTGTTTTGTCCGAAGACTATAGTGGCCTTATTAACTCCCAAAACTCTCACTGTACTGTGTAAAATTTTAGGTGTAAGAAAAGGCCTGCAAAAAATACTAAAATATATATGTTACATGGAAGGATTGCGTGAGTGAGAGCAATATATATGATTACTTCTTGGTGTCTTAAGTGTAAGAAATTGGGTTACTAGTTGAGGGATGGTATGAGTCCTTCCCAAATAATAAATCCAAATTCCTGTCAGATGCACCATGCAAGTTTGAAAAATAAACCTGGGCTCAACACCTGCTAGCTATGGCATAAAGGAGACAGGCTTAACCTATGGAAAGTATGTCAATTATATAGCAGTACCAAAATGCTTAAAATGTCAAAACCTACACATAAAATCCACAAACAATTTCCAAAAATAGTGAAGGTTTTAATTAGAAACATGACACAAAAATGATGAAACTCCAAAGAGTTGAACTGGAATTCGAATTTTTAAAGTTTCATGACCAAAAAGCACCAAGCAAAAGTGGCAATCTGAAATCACTCTTTGCAGTATACTCCAGCGAGCAAGTCTGAAGCTGTGTCTGATGATGTCCTCTTGAAATTGGACATCTTTGCTGTAAGATCTTACTGAAGTTGTGGTAATTGTGGAAGTCCAACAAGGTTTAAGTTTCAACTTTTCGTACTTTCTTGAGCAGTTCCTCTTGATCTCTGCTAAGGCCAGCAGGACCTCGGTGACAGGACTTAGGGACTTTTACTAACTCCAGCAGAGGCCACCAGTAGAGGCCAGGTACAGTTGCTACTGGTTAGCTGGTCACTCCAGGTAAAAGGCCTCATACAACTTGTTGTGTCCCTGTAGCCACAAAGGAGGTCAGCCAGCTGGCGCTTGGAGTCCACTTTACAGTTATGTATACAAGTGGGACCAAGCCCAGCCCTTCAGATCTCCAGTCATAGACAGCAGACCCAGTCCACTTCTTTTATTCACAGGTCCAAATGTTTTTTGTGGGTTCGAAGCACATATTTTGTTCAATTCACTTGCCAGCAAGAGTAACTTTTGGCTACTTCCTAACCAATGAGTAAAAAGGTTACCAGAGTAACCCTCCTAACTTTTGAAATACAACCTCTCACAGCGCACTATTCTGTGTGAACTCTGGCACGGCAAAACCCTTCTGTCGCTGGACATGGGGGTTGTCTATGGACCAGCTCTTTCAAAGACAACCACACCAAAATGGTTACTGTTACCTATGAATAATAGGTAGGCCTCACCCTGATTACTTTCAATTTACTGAAGTTCCTCAACCCTCCCCCAACTGCCTTCCTGAACTCAGATGAGTCATATATATCACACCGGGGGGCGTGGCCACGGCGGAGAGCGGAATGGCCGCTCTTTGGTGAAGCTCCTCCAGGCGGGCTCCCGGCGGAGTAGAACACGGCATGATCCGCCCGCCTATCCTGCTGCAACTTACCTGCGGAGCCTCCTGATGCCGCCTGGTGCCTTTGGAGCCTTTGAACCCCATCGGGAGCGACCTCGGCGGTGAGTGGGGCGAAGGGGAAACGAGGCCTCCGGACCTCGGCGCCATCTTCCCCTCGGGGGCGGTGCTCTGGGAGGGCGCAGCTCGGGTCTCGCCCGCCGGGCCTCTTGCTCTCTGCTGCACCCGCGGGGCCTCCTGCCGAGCTCCCCTACCTCCGAGCCCACTCCCCGGTTGGGGCGCCTGCTTCCTGTCGCGCTCCGGAGCCCTCGGCCTGTGAGCGCGCTGAGACCGGGACCTCGATTGGTGGCCTGGTGCGGAGGTTCTTTTGGTGGCCGGCGGGAGTGCTTGACTGGGGGCGGTGGGACTCGGGGCTCGGGGCGGCCGTGATTACCGGCGGCGCCCGCCGGTGGCTACCGGCGGTCCTGCCCCACTCGCGCCTGGCGGAACGGCTGTTCCCCCCCTTCCTCCTGACCTCACTTCAGGAGAGGGTGGCTCCCTGCCCTGCAGGCCGCTGAGATTGACACGCGCCGCTGCTGATTCCTGGACTTCGCTAAAATCCTTCTGCCCCCTGCACACTGCTGTTGACTGCTGCCAAGCTCCGCGGCGCCATCTTTGAGGGCAGAGCCTCTGTAGCCCTTACTTGCCGCTATACACCACTGCTTTCTCCCCTGGGGCTCACCGAGACTCGAGCCTGCCACCCTCCTGTCACCGCTTGCCCTGTGTGTTGGCGCTGAAGTCAGTTGCTGCTGCCACCGCACCTCCCTCTCAGTCTTGAAGATGGGGAAGAGGGACTTGAACCAACGGAGGCTCCCTTTTGAAAAGGCCCCTCTTCACACCACAGACCCCCTGCCGGGACCGGCCTCTGGGGCCGCTGGCATGGCGGAGGCGGGGGACGCGACAGCGATGATGGCCGCCATGATGGGGGAGATGCGCGCTGGCTTCAAGGCGCTGGACACTCGCTTTGACGCACTGGACCAGCGTCTTTCGGACATGAACACCGCAGTGCAGGCCCATGACCGTAGGCTTGATTTGGCGGAGTCCAGAATATCGGACGTTGAGGATGGGGCTGCGAAGTCCCTGAAGCGGCTGGAGAGGGTCGAAACAATCCTAAAAAACGTGGCCATCAAAAATGAGGACTTAGAAGCGCGTAGCCGGCGCAATAACATTCGCATCTTGGGCGTTGCGGAGACGACTGCTACTGGCCGGTTTGACACTTTTGTGGAACACCTACTCTTAGAGCTATTTGGAAAAGACACCTTCACTGCTGGCTTTGTCGTTGAGCGGGCCCACAGATCACTGGGGCCCAGACCCCGCACAGGTCTTCCACCCAGGCCCATAATAGCTCGCATCATGAACTTTCGCGATCGCGACGCCGCACTCCGCGCTGCACGTGAAGCGGGAGACGTGCAGTGGCAGGGCAGCAAGTTGTATTTTTTCCCGGACCACACGCTCATGGTGCAGGAAGCTCGTCGCAAGTACACTAGCGTCAAGTCTGCTCTCTGTAACCTTGGCCTAAAATACGCCATGCTCTATCCAGCGAGATTGAAGGTGGAGGCAGACGGCAGATTCCGCATTTTTGACTCCCCGGCTGAGGCGCAAGACTTTTGTAACGGCTACAAGAAGCGAAGTTCCTCGTCCCCCTCTGGCTCTGGCGGGCATTCTCCGCCACGCACTGATACGCAGTCCAGCGCCGACCTTTTTGCCGATACGGACAAGGGCTGATTCGCCTGACTCTTCTCCTCTTTGTATGCTATCTGATATGGAATTAATGGTTCTTTCTTTCAGGTTTGTTGCACGACCGTTGCCATAGTGTTCGCTTTGCCGGATAGCCCGCATGGCGAGGCGTTGCTACCCCCCATGGTGTACGCCTGTTTGTTAACCTTCTTTAAGGGTTTGATGTTTTTTTCCCCGAATATATACTTACTACACTTGTGGTTTTCGCACATGTCAACTTTTGCTATGTTTTTCCTTTTGATAGGGGACTGCCTCTCTGGGGATGTCGGGAGGCTGGGTGGCGGGTGGGGGATGGGTTGTGTGTTGTTTTTGTGGGTTTTTTTGGTTGCATCTTATTGCGAGAATCATTGGCCGGGCTTGCCGGATACGCAGCTTTCTTTGATTGTTCATGTTATGATGCCATGGCCGGGATAGGTCTTAGTGCTGGCCCCTCCATGCTAACGATGATGACTTGGAATGTTCGTGGTCTGAACACCACGCGGAAACGCAGACAGGTTCTGAACTATGCTATGCGCCACAGGGTAGATGTGCTGTTCCTACAGGAAACCCATTTGATGCCATCGGACACTCATTCTCTGGCTAGGGGATGGGGTGCACACAGAGTGTTTTCATGTTACAGTAGATACGCAAGAGGGGTGGCGATTCTAGTACATAAACGTGTTCCCTTTGTGTTGCTCGATAGCAAGACTGACGATGAGGGCAGGTATGTGCTTATCTCTGGAATGCTGTATGGGTATAAAATTGCCATGGTGTGTGTCTACGGCCCTAATGTTGACTCCCCTGCCTTTTTCCAACACTTACAGCTGCTGCTGCTTCGATCTGACATTGCGATGGGGGGTGACTTCAACCTCTTGATGACCCCCGGCAGGGACAGCACCTCCCTCTCCCCGGATTGCAAACCGCTTTCCCGCTCAGTGATGGCGGACATCTGCTCCCACTTTTCCCTCATCGATGTAGAGGCCAGGGCGCACCCGCACTCCCCTGCTTACACACACCACTCGGGCTACCATAACACCAGCACCAGAATAGACTACTGGCTACTCTCTCCAGGGGTGGCCGGTTGGATGCACGCTCTTTCCACGCCCCCGCGCACTCTGTCCGATCACTCCCCGGTGGTGCTGACGCTGGCGATCCCGAGATTGGGTGGGTATGAGAGGCAGTGGCGTTTCCCCGGCAAGGCCTTGCTTGACCCAACTTTTACAGAAGAGGTCCGCACAGCCATTGATGACTATTTTGAAATTAACACGGGCTCGGTGGCCTCCTGGGCCACACTGTGGGAGGGTTTTAAGGCTACCATCCGAGGGGTCTGTATCGCCAAACACGTTGGGGCCCTTCGTGACACTCGCACCACTCTAACCCGCATAGAGGCTGACCTCTCTGCACTGGATAGGGAGATACTTGGGGATCCCTCCCCAGACCGGGAGGCTAGGCGTTTAGAACTCCTGCTGGAATTTAGGGATGCTGCGGATAGGGAGCTCCGATTCCTGGGTAAGCACTACACAGCGCGACAGTACGGGGAGGGGGAAAGGCCGGGCAAGTTGCTAGCGCAGATGCTCCGCCCGCCACACCAAGCGGCATACATAACTGATATCCACGACGCTCAGGGTACGAGGCACTACTCCACTCCCGACGTTTGCGATGCCTTTCTGTCCTACTACACCCGTCTTTACACTTCGACACTAACTGGTGCCAACTGCGACCCAGGGCCCTATCTTAACGAAATAGCCATGGTCTACCTCGAGAAGCATATGCAAGATTTTCTGGCAGATCCCATCACCCCAGACTACATTATTGAGGCTATAGACTCGATGAAGAGCTCCTCTGCGCCTGGTCTGGATGGGTTTACTGCCGATTTTTATAAGGAGTACAAAGAAGAACTGGTGCCACGCCTGATGGAGGTCTATGCGGAGGCATTGGAGACGGGCGTGCTCCCCCCCACCCTCCATGAGGCAGTCATAGTTCTGCTTCCCAAGTCGGGCCGTGATCCCTCTCTCTGTAGCTCTTACCGCCCTCTGTCCCTCCTTAACCTTGACTATAAAATCCTAGCGAAGGTCCTGGCTATTCGCTTGGCGCTTCTTGTAGTTTCCCTGGTCGCACCGGCTCAATCCGGCTTTGTCCCACACAGGTCCACCTCCCTCAACCTCCGTACCCTGTTCTCGGTTCTACATAAAATTGACCCCTCCGTCCCAGCGGCTGCGGTCTTCCTAGACGCTGAGAAAGCGTTCGATACCCTGAAATGGCCCTTTTTTTATCCATCATGCGCAGAATGGGAATGCCTGCGATGTTTGTGGCCACGGTAGAATTGCTATACACTGCGCCTACGGCACGTATACGTTTGAACGGCACCATAACTGAAAACTTTGCGCTTTCCCGAGGGACCAGGCAGGGCTGTCCACTGTCCCCACTCCTATATATTCTGGCGATGGACCCTTTAGTCTGACATTTTCAGGAGAAACATCTCCACAGAGGTCTACAGTTCCGCACGGGTCCTCTACTTGTCTCTTTATATGCGGACGACACTGTCCTGTATGTCCGCACCCCTAATACAAATTTGGAGCCGTTGATCCACGAAATCACACGATTCGGCTCCTACTCTGGCCTGAAGATTAATTGGCACAAGTCGCTCATTTTTCCCTTGACCCCCTCCACGGCGCAATGGGATTGTCCCTTCCCATTGGAGTGGTGCACCGACTCCGTCAAATACCTTGGGATACACATCCACCTGGACGCGGTGTCCATTGTGAGACTAAATTATGGGCGCGTCCTGGATTTTTTGGAGGACAATACGGAGCGTTGGCTCCGTCTTCCTCTGTCCATGGCTGGCAGGATTGCCATTGTCAAAATGGTTGTCCTCCCTCGCTTTTTATACTTGTTCAACAATATTCCGATCCCTCTGACTAAGGTTTTCTTTACACAACTTCGCTCTGCCCTGCTGCGCCTGATATGAGGCGGCAAAAACCCTCGTGTGGCTTGGCGCACGTTGACATTACCTTATGAACGAGAAGGATTCGGGGTGCCGGATTTTCACCTTTACTACCTGGTGGCGCAATGCTCATACGCGCACTCCTGGTTCCACCCGGATGCCAGGATTCCCTTCTTGCGACCTGAGGCCGATACGGCACTTCCGGTGCCGCTTTGCTCCATACTTCCCATGGGACTACCCCGTGATCCACAAGACATACAGCCGGTCTCCACAACGAGCTGGGCCTGGGATAAGTTGCGGAGACTGCTCCGCATGGACAAGCTGTACTCTCCTTCGCTCCCCCTCCCCAACCCTCACTGGCTCCCCATCACTGGAGAGGCGATAGTTGACCGCACGCTGTCCAAGTTTCAACTGCACACTGTTGGCGACCTGTTCCCTGAGGGACATGCTTTTTCATTGACGGAGGACCCCCGCTTCGAAGACCGCTCATTTATGGATGCGTTCACCCTGGCCAGGCTCCGATCCATGCTGCACGCTGAATTCCCTACGTTTCCATTGTCACCGCCCGAGGAACCGGCACTCACGTTTATCATACAGACTCAAACAAGCGCTCATGTAGTGTCGCGATTATACAAGCTATGCATGACATCTCTTCCCTCCTTTGACACCGCGGTGCGCGCTGTGTGGGAGAGGGACTTGGGCATCCAGATTACTGATGACCAGTGGGAGGCATGCTGCGCTGTTACCAAAACGGTGTCCATGAATAGTAGGCACAAACTTCTCCATTTCAAGTTTCTACGGAAGATGTATCACACACCCCCGCGCTTGCCCATAAAATAGACGCTAACAGACCACACAGTTGTCCCAGGTGCACCTCTCCTCATGCTGACTTTTCCCACTTGTCGTGGACATGCCCGAAGATACACACCTATTGGCTAGAAGTCCACCGGGTCTTGGGTGAAATACTGGGTATGACACTGCATCCCACCCCCGAAATTGCATTGTTGGGCTATGTAGCTAACTTCCCACAACCTCTCCGTAGACTGGCATCCCTGTGCTTCCTCCTGGCCAAGAGGGAGGTTGCGCTGCTCTGGGGCGCGCGCCGCGCTCCGAAGGTTGCCACATGGCTAAGGAGTGTGGCCCACTGCAATACTAACAGCGTGGAATTTTCGGCCTTGCTCCCCTCAGCTTCCCGTCCGACGGACATATGGGGGCCATATCGAAGCTATGTCGAAAAATTGACCCAGAAGGCGCAGTCCCAATCCCTTCATTCCATTGTCCCGGAGGGGGTGGGTTAGGCTGTAAGTGGCCCCTCCACGCGCCCGGTGCCATCAGATGTCACACTCACCAATTTGGGCTCTACACTGCTATCTACCTTGGATGGGGGGTGGGGTGTGGGCATGAGAACTGGTGTGTTCCAAAACATTATGCTTGTCAACTGTGGAGTTTCGCTCCTTAACGAGGAGAGACCTGTGCTAGCGGACCTGTAGCAGGATGTGTGGGTTGTGTCCCAGACCACCACGACGTTCTCAATATTTACCTGTAACTGTGCTGCCTGACTTGCCTTCTTGATTCTCGCTTGCTTCTTGCTTTCATTTCCTTTGCTATATTGTGTATTTTTTGTTCTTATTGCAATTTGTTCATTTTTTTGTCTTTGTAATTCTCCTATATTGGAAAATGGCACTTTGTATTGCTGATCGAACCGGCCAGAACTTTCCCGCTTCTGCATTGCCCTTTTCCATTTGATAAGTATGGTATCGTCCACTGGTACACATATATTGTTCTGGTTTGTTGTAACTTACTGTGCATTCTATTTGGTGCTGAATAAAGTCTTTAAAAAAATATATATATCACACCTAGTTCTCTCCTTCAAAAGGCACAAGCCATTCTCTCTGCTCTAGGAGGAATTTTCACACCTCATCAAGGGTGGGCACAAACTGGGGAACAGATGCTGTCAGGATAATTCTAACTATCACTTTCAAGCAGGAAACGTATAACTTTCTAAAAGCTATTTTATGTCATCAAAAAAATCCAACTTTAGCATTGGATTGCATTTTAGTAAGCATTACAAATAGAGACTAAGTAATTTGCGTGGCTTATCCTAAGCCAACATGAGCAAAAACTAGTATTTTAATTGAACATTAGTATTTCTCATAGGATTAGCTAGAGCCCTTTACATTAAGGGCTAATTACTCTAGGAATATGCCAACACTAAATTCTTGCATTTGTACAAGGCCTACTTAAGGGGGACATTTGATATTTAAAAATTAGGGTTTTTGTTGTCAGAAGGAGCTATTTTGACAGGTTTGCCTGCAGGTTTACAAGTTGCAGGAGTCAGGCTGCAGGTAGGCCAAGAACCCCTGTTTTCCTTGTCAGCCTAGTGGATAGGACAACATGTGCTGATGCCACATGTGACATTTAAGTTTCCATGCGTTGGTGTGTTTTCCTGCACCATACTACTGCGTTACTGGAAAGTTAAATCTACTAATTAGGATTATGCCAATTCTGTAAAGTCTTAGGGGTTAGAGTACAAGCCCTGATGACTGGGGAGCAGCTTTTTAGAATGCACAACTAAAAAACGAACACCATAAGATCAATTAACAAGCATTTGCAATGCAATAGGTCTCGCATTTCCGCGAGTTTAAGCTATTGGCATTGTAAATGACAATGCCTATTATTATTTTTTTTAAACGTAAATAAAAGGCATTGTCATTTACAATGTCAATAGCTTAAACTCACGGAAATGCGAGACCTATTGCATTGCAAATGCTTGTATTGTTAATGGCAGCAGAACTTCTGAACGTTAAAGTGATACCGCCGAATTTTCATTCTTTTATATTAGAGTTCTGCACTGCCAGGTGTTGCATTCTCCGTTCACTCATTGAGGGAAAGACGTTTTAGGTGCTTGTGCATTTCAAGTACGACTGATGATCACAAACATAATAAAGGCCATTTAATTTCTCCAGGATACTGCTCAAGGCTCCTGATCAGCAGACGTGCTTGTTTATTACATGACACCACAAATGTAACATCAACAATGTCTAATATCCATAATGCCTACAACGTTGCAAATGTTTGCAACTGTGATTTAGTTAATTTCTAAATTAACAAGTGTTCATTTGGCGTATGAAAATTTACGAAAGTAACTGCAACTGAAAAAACAAATCCCCGCCGGGCCGCCGCGCTGCCTGCGACGACCCGGAAGCGGTTGGGAAGCCGGCCAATCACAGCGCGGCCCCAACCGGAAGTCCCGCCCCATCGCGGCGAGAGGGAGAGAGAGCTGCCCGAGGAGCCACGAAGGCTCCGCATTGAGTCCCGGTCCCGAGATGGGGGACCGGGTGAAGAGCGGCCGGGCGCATGGGGAAGGCGGGGCTCTCATGTGGTGAAGCGCCACCCGAGATGCAGATCCGCCGCCGAGCACCGCCAGAACAGGTGAGTGTGTTGAGTGAGAGGAGGGGTGAGTGGGGGTGGGGTGTACGCGTGTGTGTGTCTCTGAGTGTGTTTGTGCGTGCGTCTGTCTGTCTGTGTGCGCGTGTGTATGTTTAAGGGGGGGTGCGTGTGTGTATATGCAGTGTGTGTATGCTTTCTTTGTGCCCATGCGTGAGTGACGACGTGCGCGCTCACGAGGTCGAATCTCGGCCTGCAAATGCGCGTGGCACTTTCCTGTCCTCATTCCCCGAAAAGTAACTACTATAGTTGTCTCGCATAGACAGCAAGCAAAAGCTTTGCTTTTGCTTACGTCTAGCGAGACCTAAAAAGGGGTGATTTACCAAAATGAGTGTTGGACCCGGGCCTTTGTGACTGGTTCACCCCTGAACGTTTTGCTTTTGATGGCGACCTGGTGTTCATGATTTCTGGCTTGGCGCACTTTTTCCCAGGGTAAAGTGCGTGCGTGGAGTAAGGTTGGCCTGCCCTCCCATAGGAATGCATTAGGAATGTGTGTGTCCATGTTACTTCCTGATGCGTGGGGAGTGCAGGCTCGAGTTTGGTATGTGCAAACTTGTGAGAGTGAATGCTGCGCGATGGTCTGTGCGGCTTGTATGTGTCTAGTGGGGAAGTGCCACTTCTAGACATTGATGTGTGTGTGCCGTGAGGGTGCTGGAGCGTGATTGGCTGGAGTTGGCTGGCAAGCCTGGCTCCAGGAAGTCTGGATGGGTCTGCCCAGGAGAGAGTGGAGAGATCAGCATGAGTAATGTGAGGGAGGGCTGCACCTGGTTCCTGATGGAGCTGGGCTTTCCCCACACAATGCTGGCTCCGCCCAATGTGGTGCGTCTAACGGCCCTAGCCTCCCCAGTGAATGAAAGGGGTGGTTGGGCCATCAAGGGGGCTCCAAAACCAGCTGCGACTGGTTCTTCCCCCACCCTGCACCTTTAGACAAAGGAATTTCATGTATAAAAAGGGGCTGTGTCCCCTTCCAAAATGTTCTTGTTTGCCAACTTGAATCCTGCCAGGGGCGTGCTGCTGCTTGGGCCCGGGGGAAGGCTTGCCCCCCCCTGGGCCCTGCCCAGCCCCTGGACTCCTGAAGGACTTTGCTGGACTGTTGGCTCCTCTAGCGCCTGGGGGCCCTGGATTCCTTCCCTAAGCGCCTGGAAGCACTTTTTCTTTGCTTTAGCGCTTGGGAGCGCTTTATCTTGCCATTAGCGCTGGGAGCGCCTTATTTGCTTTGCAGGTGCCCACCCTGCTTATGGCTGCCCTAGCGAGTGCCCACCTCGCTCTTTTGACATTATTTTGTCCCCTGGCAGGTGCCCACCCTGCCAGGGACCTGGCCGCTATTTTTATATTTTAACTCGAGGGAGCCCACCCCTCGGTTATTCATCCCCCAGCCTACTAGTGCCTGAAAGGGGCCGCCGTGCTGCCCACGGCGAGCCGGAAGCAGCTTGCGGGCCGGCTAATCCCAGCGCGGCCCCGGGAGAAGAACCGGAAGTCCCGCCCCGCCGCCATGGAGCGAGAAGGAACCTTCGGCGTCTGCCCACGAGGCTCCCCCAGCGAGAGGAGAGCCGCAACGCGAAGGGAGAGCGGCTGAGAGCAGCTGAGAGCAGCTGAGAGTGCAGGTGGGGCTCCGCGGTGGAAGAGGAACCCCGCGCTGCCCAACGGATGAGACCGGCGCGTCCACAGACCCGGTGAGTGCTGCAGAGAAGGAGAGGAGGGGCGTCGGGGCACATTGCCGGTGCCCGCCCCTCCCCTCCAGCGCGAGCGCCTGGGTGCTCGGAGGCCCGCGGGCCTCCCCTGATGCAGAGTCCCCCGAGAGGGACTCCTCCTAATTGATTGAGAGCCCGAGAGGCTCCACCAGCGGCCGCATTCTGGTAAAGAGCCCACAAGGCTCTTGGGCATTTTCGATTCCCGAGCCTAAGAGAGGCTCCAACGAGCGGGAGCAGTAGTGTCGGAACCCCGAGGGTCCCGGGGGCCTTATTACCGAGTCTGAGAGGCTCAAGAAGGTGCCACATTTGTTTAGAGCCCCAGAGAGGCTCAGGGGCATTGCGTGTTTTGAGCCCAGCGAGGCTTAACGACGGCCATTCTTGTGTAGAGCCCTGAGAGGGCTCAGGGGGGATTTCTTCATTGTTAGAGCCACGAGAGGCTCTTGCATCCCACAGTGGTTTTAGAGCCCAGAGAGGCCCAGGGGACAGTGCTTTTGGCCAGAGCCTGCGAGGCTCCAGCGTTGGCCCATCAGTATTTTCAGCTGCCCAGCACTTTGTGGGCAGCTGCCACGTTTAGGCCCCTGACACTGGGTCACAGGGCGTCCTAGCCCCAACAAGGCCTGAGGGCCTAGGGACTGCCACAGGTTGTGGCTCATGTGAGTTTTGCGCAATTGCTTGTGCTTGCACCTCTGAATGTGTTTTGATGCATCATGTGTTTTCCTTCCTTACACCTCAGAATGTGTTTTGATGCATCATGTGTTTTCTTTCCTACACCTCTGAATGTTTAGGCATCATGTGTAATGTTCATGCTTATACCCCTAAATGTTGGTGATACTTAGGCGGTTCTTTTTCTCCTAGTACAGGTGTGGCTAGTGAGGTCTTGGTTCCCTGCGCAATATTTTCCTAAGGTGGTTAGGGTTGCGTAGGAGGTACTTACCCTTTACCAGTAATTACTGGTTGTGTGCTAACTTGTTCTAAAAGTGTTCTATGTGCTAATTACTATTCCTAAAAAGTGATGATTCCTGACAGTGGTCCAGGTGGCCCTGTCTTGTACATATCCCCTGTAAATTCTGCCCGTGCCTGTTGGCACATTGTAAAATGTGTGTTCTTATCTAATGTGTTTTGGTATAATACAAAGGCTATTTTTATATAACCTTGTGTGGAGTTTCCTTTGTGGTGGGCCTTGGGTGTTGTAGCTGGGTGCGCACGCAAACACTTAACCTACATAGCCTCCAAGTTTAGCCTGGCTGCTCGCGTCACGTTACCTATAGGGTGAGCAGGGGTTATCTTGGTGTGTGACTCCCTTGCCCTGACTTGGAAGTGGTGGTCTCTGACTGACTTTTACGCAAGCCTTGGCCAGCCAGAGATCCCGTTTCTAACAATGAGGTACTGTCTCACATTGATTTATAAAGTTCCTGGAACTATCATTTGCTAAATGTGGAGTTCAAATATGTCTGCTCTTTTCTCAGCCAGTTCAGGGATGTATGACGTTACAACGCATACTTTTACCACGCATACCTTTTCAACGCGGTTTTTACATCGCAAACCTTTACAACGCATAGCGCTTAGAGGTGCTGGATAGTGGTAAGTATAATTTTCTATTCCAACTCCAGTCCCCGTGGACACTAGGGAAGGTGTTGGATAGAAAATTAAACGTATTCCCTATCCTAGAGCGCCCCCAGCGCAATGCGTTGTAATGGTTTGCGTTGTAATGCCTGCATTGTAATGGTAGTGCGTTGTAAAAATTTCGTTATAAACGTCGTTCACCCCAGTTCAGTCACAGATGATACCTATTGTTCATCCCAAAAATAATATTCTGCTAATAGCACTCTTGCCTTAAGTTTTTCCTTACTTTATCTTACTACAGGTACCATACAAAAATCGAATGGAAGATCTTGTCCAAATTTGGAACCCATGGGGCCAAGGAGAGTGGAATGGGGCCTGGAGTGATAAGTAAGACAGTTTGAATGCTGGATATGTAGTACCTTTTTACATTGATCCTGTCTGTTATGGAGTCTTATGAATAACATCGGAAGCTTTTAACCCTTTCCTCATTTCTCACAAATCTCACCAGCCTCATGTTTAACAAACTCCATTTTACAAGGAAGAGTGGCAGCATTTGAACTTTGTAAACGTTTACACCAGTATGATATTTAAATGCAATATGCTGGAATTAATTGTACTTCAAATACCGTACAAGTTGCTTTTTTTCCCAATCTAAAATCATTCAAGATTCATTGTTATGCAATCTAGCTATACTTCCTTAAAACATTTACATTTATACTACATTGTTATGTATACAACTCCCTTAATAGACCATGTTGACAGATTTTTTCCTCAGACAATAGACATGCTTGGTGACATTTTTTTGCAGTTAAGTGCAAAATAGGTTTTGTGATTGACAGTACCTTTGTTGTGAGCTCTGCTGAGGATTGTGAAGTATGCATTTCATTTGGAAGATGGTGACCAGAGGATAGCTTGCTTTGAGATGTCAAGAAAAGAGGAAAGACAATATCTAATATGCTCATGGAGTTGCTTTCGTTTACGTACTGTGATTTATGAACTGTCTGAGGAGTTGTGTTGCTAGTCCTGCTCCCCACCATGACAGTTTTTAGTTCAGAATAATTTTTATTGAAGTTTCAAAAGAAAATGACAGTTTTTAATAGTTAAAAAAGCTTCCTCTTTTGTGGTCCTAAGGTCTGCCAAGAAAGATGGCAAAAACTAGCATCAGCTATTGTATGAATCAATTCTTCTCATACGAGCCGCAAACCCTTGGTCTACCAACATCTCGGTAGACTGAAAGAAAGTGCCATTCAATTCAAGGTGCTTTGCTTATGAATTCTCATCTAATTGATGATACTCCATCAGCAAAACGTAGTATACTTTGTACAACCCTAGATCTAGCATGATAATTTTCTGGTAGATCTAAAGCACAGCAGAAGAGAAGGAGATTACGAACATGGGAGGAGTAACTACTCCTGTCTATGGGGACTCAATCACGATGCATATTAGAAAGAACTTCAAATCAATTCTTGCGGAGCAGCTACCCATCTCATGCTTAGTACTCAGAGCGAGCAACCTGTTGTGGATGAATTCCTAAAGTATTCCACAGTACAACATAAAGGGACAGAGGTTCTCATTCCAGGCATGGCCCGTGCAGGGCGTTATACCGGGGCGGTGACGTCAGGCGGGGGAGGGTCAGGGTGGGGGTTTGTAAAATGCGGGATATGGACCATTACAGGTAAGTACCAAAAAAAAAAACGAATTGCGTTTCCTGCGCTGCATCGCCAAATGTGATGCAGCACGGGCAACAAAATTTGTTTTATTGATTTTTTTCGGTACTTACCTGTAATGGTCCATATCCCGCATTTTACAACCCCACACCCTGACCCTCCCCCGTCTGACGTCACCGCCCCAGTATAACAACCTGCACGGGCCGTGCCTGTCTCATTCCTGCTATTAATCCTGATCTTATGTATTGCTGGGTCCAAATGAGTAGCAGTGCTAGAAATCTGCTTCTATATCAATCATCTAATTTAAGTATTACTAGGTATGGAAACATATTCAACAACAAAAAACTCCTAAGGCATCACAGTCATTAGGTTTTGGGTTTTGAAAAATAAAAAAAGCTTGCTGACCATCTGCCTGAAACATGGCCAACACTCAGCAAACTTTCCGTTCCTTTTGAGAAGCCGCCATGGCAGTAACTCCTCTAGAGATGTCTCTAAATATATTGGCCAGTAGTCTGGCCAGGGTGGCGGATGTAATTGCTCCCGCCACCATGACACACAGTAGACCACCTGCCATAATCTAAAGGAAGCCCTAGGTACCTTAAACCAGTGACATGCGCTGGCTTAAAGGACTTTTTGAATGAGATGCAATAATGACGTTCGATCAAGAGACCTATACTTGGTTTGTTTACAATACTAATTAGTGGAAGATAAAGGAGTATTTTAACAATGCAAAGCGAAACCCATATTTAACCATTTCAATCAGTTACACATTCTATTGAAAGGCATCACAGATGGACTGCTTATGATCCTCTCACCATTTGATGATTTTACAGGTCAAATAACTCTGTGACTGGCTTTGGGAACACCAAGCCCAAAAGACAGATTCAGCGAGCAACTAGAATGACCATTGGCCTCAGGGTCGAGTTTTGGGTACCTTTATCCTCAATGATCTTGAAGTGTCACAGAGTGGCCTACTATTCTAGTATAATTATCATGAACATATTCCACAGTTCTATGGAGAACATTTGTTTTCAGTGTCCAAATGTCCACTTCCTATACCCAACATATCAATTAGTGTTGTCCAAGCGCATATTGGCTATCTTTTTGGTGCAGGGCTCAATTAATTCTCTCATCCCAGAAAAAATCATTTATTTTCCATTGGAATCATCTCTATAACTCTAATCTTTGACTCAGGACAACCTTCAGGCTACATAAGCTATCCTTGATCCAATCTCTGGCATAATCATTAAATTACTTTTTAGAGCGCATTGTCGCTTGTTCATATAAGGAGGACACTATCATTCATATTTTGTTAGCAATATGTTAGGTTTGTGTGTTCAATCAAGCACATCATTTGCCAAGGTTATTAATATTCCAAAATAGCCTGCTATTGGATTCCAATTGCAAAATAATTTAGCACTGTAAACTATCTAATTGTGAGCTCTGCACTTGAATTAATAATTTCTTCTTCCTTTCTGAGCTGAGACTTTTCTTTTCGAGTAACCAACAGTGTCAGTAGTAAATCTCCAAATTCTTCCAATCTGATTTCATCAGAATGCATTTACTCTGAACATGAAACTACATACTTTAGAAAAAACTATACATAAATGTTTGTGCATTTAAACCTAGATTTTTCCCAAATCTGTGCTACTCAATTGCTCATTAAACAAAGTATCATGGTCAGTGAGCTGGCTGAGGTGGTGTAACACCTCCAAGTACTCAGATGTAATCTTTGAAGTCGAAAAGCACAGAAGGCTGAGACAGTATGGTAAATCAATTCTGCAGACTGAAAAATATTTTTCAAATGGTGTCTTTTCTTATCATTGGCCCACTTGGTTGCTAAAGTCATTGTCATCTTGCCTTGCTCTCGAGTCTGTAGAACTAATGTATAGTCCTGTATCTGTAACTACACAGAATGCTATTGACACTGGTGAAGTTGCTAAAGGGATGGATGACACAACTCTACTTTGAAAGCTTTTACTAAAGTGAACATTCACCAAGGATGACGCCCATTGAGATTATAAGAGTTCTTCTGAAGTGATTCGCTCAGATTAGCCGAAAGGGAGGGATGCTAACCATCTTACATAGAATATGGAATCCTTACAATTTCTACTTGGAAAGAAAGTTTGAATGCTTTGAAAGAACATTCTGTGTAAAAAGGGGGCACTGAAAATGATCCTTTAAAAAAATTGTGGTGCTGCAGAACTATGCCTCTACACCTATAATGGGAGAATTAGAGTACGCAGGAATTGTCAAATAATTTGAAGATACCCAGCATAACACCAAATGCTGAAGATGTTTACAAATCAACGGAAAAGTAAGCAAAATTGAAGCTTGACCTGTCAAAGGATAACCACAAAAAAGTGAGTAAAAGTTTGCAATTGCTAAAGCAAAATCATGTTCCTCTATTTGGTTTCTGCAAGGAGAAATGCAACCTCTTAATATGCTAAAGAGATTGATTGTGTCCATTAGTATTTCTTTTACAAGAGAAGAAGAGCAGGAAGAAGTGTAATAAGGGAAATTGAAAACAAAGGGGTTCGAATCTTTCCTGCATGGGCAAAATCAGAGTATCACAAAGAAAGATATTAATAGACATGAGATCTTGACAAATATCCCCTTTATTCTCAGTGCTTCAAACAAACTTTATAGGTCAGAAGTTATTAGGCTCTAGTTAGGAGATGTTCAAGTGAAAACAGATTTTTCTTAGTCTTTGGGATATTTTGCAGAGTCCCAATGTAAGAGTCAGCCACTGTCCTGAAGGCAAAGCACGGGAAGAAAACATTGAAACAAATTAAGAATGAAGTCTTGGAGCGGTGAATACACAAATCCGACTATTTCTCACAGACAACTGATTCCTTTACTAGACTGATGCCTCGAGACATTGCATCACAATATTTGCCTACATTCATAGTATTGAGATTAATAGATTTAAGGTGAACTAAATGCATAACATTACATTTCTTCAGACCATTGCAGGATGTACATTCCAAACATTTATCTATGCTTGCTATGAAATGTTCTAGTGGCTATTTTGGACTGAGAATCCATTATTGTTTATCGTATGCTACCTGCACCTGCTGAAGAAGCCTGCACTCTAGAAAGCCCACAAAGGTAACATCACGTGGGAGAAAATCCTTGTTATTTCAACATCCACGTATCATGCTTTGGATGAAAAAGTCTCCTTATCCAACCGGAAACCATTTCACTCATATTTCACTAAGAGATTATGTTAAAGTGATTTGCATCACCATTGTACGCAGCCAACAACATCTACAACTGAGCTTCTGGAAATTTTATGTGTGAAGGTAGCTTTTGACATTAGACAACATTTACATACACAGGCCTGTCTATATTCATCTACATCTGGGGCAAAGGGTTGGTTAGAAATGAGGAATGGGCTTAGGCCAACACTTGATTGAGTACGTGCTGTTAGAAAGATTGGTAGGAAAGGAGTTTGGTTTAGTTTATTTAGTTGTTACCTTCAAGTATAGTCATTTTTACACTTGATTGAGTACGTGCTGTTAGAAAGATTGGTAAGAAAGGAGTTTGGTTTAGTTTCATTTAGTTGTTACCTTCAAGTATAGTCATTTTTACACTTGATTGAGTACGTGCTGTTAGAAAGATTGGTAGGAAAGGAGTTTGGTTTAGTTTCATAAAGTTGTTACCTTCAGGTGTAGTCATTTTGTGGTGCTCAATTCCTTGTAATAACAGTCAAGGAGCCCTCTGGGGCATCTGACCTCAGGAGCTCTGTATCTGTTTACAGTGGCTCTCTTTGATACCTTTGCTCAGGTCTAGCCCTCTCAAGTACAGCTTCACCACTGACAAAGCTATGGCATGAATCCTTGCACATGCTCCTATATTAAACATCTTTGCAGTGGTTACTGTGGCATATTATGATCTTCAACAAGATTTTTTTTTTTTTTTAAATGGGCCTTCTCTAGTGAGTGCATGATGGTTTACACATATGGATTTGACCCTGCTGACTATAAAACCAGAATTCCCTTAAACATGGGGGGTTGGATTGGTAGGACAGGGTAGATTTTGCTTGAATAGATCATTTGGATCAAGATTATTATTTATTTCTTAGTAAGCACAACAAATCACCCTAAAAGGGCCTGTAGGTGCTGGTACAATTCTACGGGTTAAGGAGCAGAGACGTTTGAACCATTTAAACAAAAAATTAGTGCATAATATTCAACACCCAAGTTATAAGGGCTTTTTTGAGCTGTCTAGAAATAACACAGGCACGTAGATGTAGCAGAAGCTGATTCCAGTACTAAGGGGCTAGGCACGACAATGATCGGCCCCCATACTTGGTGGTGCGGATGCACCCAGGATGTAACAGAAGTTTCCTGCTAGACCCTAAGACTCTGAGTGTGGGCATACCGTTGACGTTTATCCTGCAGGTTTTGTGGTCCGTTCCCATGCAAGAATTTATGGTCTAGACAGAGAAGTTGAAACACGGATCGCTATTTTATAGACAGCCAATAAAGGCTTCTGATAATAGGTTTGAGTGCGATCGAGGTGGAAGATGACAGACTAGCCATACAGCAGTATTATGGCCCACATGGAGTTTGGCAAATAGTCCTTCATTCATGGCAATCATTAGCACATGCCTTAGTCCAGGCGGCTGATTATCAGGGCCTGTACTAGGGATTTTTTTGACTGATGCGGTAGACATGAAATGCTTACCTGTGAGGGTGCATGATTCCAAAGCAAGAGCCTGTGTTACCATTTACATGTTCTTTCATGAAAAAGTTCTCATCTGCCATGATTTCTAGATTTCTTTCTACCAGTTTCGGAATGGGTACTGCGCCCAAACTCTGAGGCCACCAATCCTTAGACTACACTGAATCGGCCTTACCAAACAGTACAATTTCTGTTTTACTTGCATGTAGTTGCAAACAGTTGTGCTGGATCCACGAGGCAATTTTATTCATGGAATCTCAGAATTTACTTTGGTTGACCCTGGATTAGGTCCCATTGTGATGACAAGCCGAGTGACGTCTGCATAGGAGATGACCTCGATACCAAAGGATTTTATCATTTGTGCCAGTGGGGCCGTGTAAATGTTAAAGAGAGTGAGGCTCTCTGTCATTCTGTGTGATGCTCCACCTGCTTATGATATTCTCGAAAGCCATTATATCATGGAATTATTTTACTGATGATTTTTCTTGGGATACTGCAAAAGAATTATTCAATACCTTGGACTCTTTTACTGATAGGACTGCAAAGGTATGCTCAGGTTTCTGCAAATAAGTACTTTTCTCAAAGTCATATGGAGTCAGGAGGTTTCCGTTGGTTTTCCAGTAATGGTCCCATTCAAGAAACATACAAAAGTGAATCACAAAATATATAGTTATAGTTCTGTAAAATTGTTGACCTACAAACATATTAAGAGTTAAGAGTAGTGCATTAAAATATTTCTATATATACTTACCTTGATAATATGAGAGTTGATATTGTGCAATGGTGCAGATAATTAACTTAAGAAGTTAGGTGAATCCCACATTATTATGTCGGTGGTAATATACAAGTATATGACTAATACAAAAAATAAATGTGTTTTGTTTCATAAACAGCTCTGTGGAATGGGAGAGTGTCAGACCAGACATCAGAAAGGAGCTCAATGTGAGGAGGAATGACGGGCAATTTTGGTACGTCTATATATGGATTTCATTTTGTTTTTTTAGATACTGAGGGATTCCTCAATCAGAAATTCAAGGGCCAGTTCATAAGATGTGTAGATTTACTACAAGTACATTTACTCGCTGAACAGCTTTACTGTTTTCGGCTATTCACAATTTAAAAGCATAAATTACTGAAATGTGCAGGCTTATATGTTTTCACCCTTTGAAATAAAAACATCAAATGCAACCATACAGTTACTACTACTAATAACTTTAAGAACATATTTAATGAACTGCTCACTTGGTGGAGACAGTGCAATCAGGATGAATATCTCCCTTTGGTAAAATCCTTATTTTATTTTTTTTTACTTTAAAAGTAATTTGAAAACATAATTTTCTGTTAAATATTAATGCTAATTAATTACATATATGTCTTCTAAATGGAGAACAATATGAAAACGTTCACAGGATAATGCATTAAATTAATATTTTATTATGTATTAAAAATGTAAGTTACATTAATATTTAAAATTGAAAAATATTAATATTTTAAAATACAATTATACATTTCTTTTTACAAATATGTTTTATCATCAAATTAAATGTATCTATATTTTTTTAACATTTTCAATAATTTAATTTAATTTCACATTGTTATCAGTGGTATTTAATTTTAAGTCCCTCCTTCAATTAATTTTTATGGGAAGGTATTGCAGGTTCAGTGGTTGACCATATATGGTGCTGCACTTCAGTTCTGAGCAGATGTACATTTACTACTGCTTTGTTTTTTTTTGGCTGTAGTAAATATTGAAAGCAGTTCCTTCCTACACTCCTCCTTATTCCTCCTTTTGCCCCTCCCCGTTAGTTGTAATTAGCCCCCTATTATTGAATTATAAACGCCTCTTTCAGCGGGTGAATCCTCCTCTTGATGATGGTGTAATGCAATTGGAATAAAGTTTCATATTACTCTGGAAGGATGGAATCCTCCTCCGATGGCTTTGTATTGAAGTACTCTAACTTTTCTGCTATTTGGCCTTACTGCTGCCAATCCTGTAGATATTAAACACTTTGTAGGTGGCAGTTAGTAATGGGGTCTCTGGCAGAGGTACGCACTGTGTCCAAGTAGAGACTACCACTCTAGTCAGGGTAAGCTAGATACACACTAGAAGGTAACCTGTGCTCACCCTATTGTAGCTTGGCAAAGAGCAGTCAGGCTGATCTAAAGAGCCAATGTGTAAATTATTTGTGCAACATACACACAAACAGTAACACAATGAAAACACCAAGGAAAGACTCCACACTGATTTAGAAAAAAAGACAATAATGTTATAAATAAAGCAAGACCAAATCGACAAAAATCCAATAACTAGAAGTTCAGGATTAATTTTTAAAGAATAAAAGTGTTTCTAGTGCAAAGAAGCAATAAACTCCTATTGGGGTTATCTGGTTGCACTGGACTGGGACAAAGTCAGCAGTTCAAACCGACTGTAATGGATCGCTGGCCTGTGACAAAAGCCATGCAGATCCAGTGAACGGGTATTTTGATCCTTGATCGTAATAGTGAGTTTCAGGGTGCAGACAAGCAATGCATCAATGTCAAGCCCACAGTTGAAGTGATGCATTGATTTCCTTCACACAGTGAAGGCGTTATGTGGTTTCCGAAGCAGAGGTTTCGAACGCTATGTGGTGTTTTCGAGTACAATGCGCTGATTATACTCCCACAACAGGGTTGATGTGCCGGTTCTGCTACACAGAGGCTGGAGATGCATCAATTTCTCTGGTGCAAGTATCTGGCTCCACTACCAGTAAACCAGGCACAGGCGTAGAGGTAGAGACTTTGATATCCCCGAGTCTCAAGCAAGAGGAGGCAAGCCAACAAGCCCTTGGAAATAACTTCACTTGCATAGCAGCAGAGTCCAGCTCTCCCTCAGCAGGGTCAGAGAGTACCAAGAAGCTGGGCAGTACAGCAGAAAAGGAAGCCTTCAAAGTCAGCAGTCCAGCAGAGGTTCAGTCATAGATGGGGCAAAGCAGTTCTTCTGACAAGTTGTAGGTCCAAAAGTGTCTGGTTTGGAGGGGTCAGAGACCAAGTAAGTACACCCAGTTGTACCTTTGAAGAGGGGATAACTTCAAAGAAGGGTCTTTGAAGTGCACAGAAGCCCTTTCTTCCCAGCCTTGGATCCAGACTATCAGTAGGGGGTAATTAACCAGTTGTTTGGGGACAGGACACTAATTGTTCGGATGCAAGTGTCAGCTCCTCTCTTCCTACCCAGGAAGGACCATCAGAACGCAAATGAGTGCTCAGACACACCTAACCTTCCTGTATTTGTGGCTGGGTAGAGGAATACACAAAGTGAAGCTGTTACCCACCTGAGACATTTATTGGAGTCAGGCTGCCAGCACAACAGAGTAGTAAGAGCTAAAAGTGGCATTTCTAAAATAGTAATGTTAAATCCAACTTTACCAGTAAAGAGGATTCATCATTATCACTCCAAAGATATGAAACGTGCCAAAGTTACTCCTTTCTAATCAGGAATTACAGCTTAAAAGTGTTTTAAGGAATTCCCAATGGAAACCTGGGAGAATAGTATGCTGTGCAGCGGTGCTAAACGAATTTGGATGTTTTTTTTCACTACCAGGCCAAGCAAAACTTAAAAGTACATGTCCTCCCTTTTACGTACACAGTACTCTGCCCTTTGGGCTACCTGGGGCCTCCCTTAGGGGTTGCTTAGATTTCATAAAAGGGAAGTTTAAACCTTGGCAAAGGGCTTTAAATGCCAAGTCGAAGTTGCAGTAAACTGCACATACAGGGTCTGTAGTGGCAGGCCTGAGACATGTTTGAAAGGCTAATGGTTTGGGGTGCTGCAGGCCCACTAGTAGCATTTAATTTGCAGATCCTAGGTATATGGTATACTACTTTACAACAGACTTATAAGTAAACTAAATATGCCAATTGTGATTACACCAATGTTACCATGTTTAAGGTACAAGCATATGCACTTTAGCAAAGTTCAGCCGTGGTAACGTGCTCTGAGTCCTAAGGCTAACAAAAAGAATCAGCAAAAAGAGCAGGTAAGCAGGCAAAGTGTATGGGGGAAGACCACCCTAAGGATGACATGTCTAACAGTGGCCTTCAGACAGCACTACCCTTACGCCAGTAGCGCAAACAGCATCTGCAAATGCCAACCGCTTCCACACCTCCCACCAGCATCACAGAATGATTACAGGGTTTCCATATTAGGGTGATAAGACGAGGAAGGCCAAACAAAATAGGGGGGGTTGTTGGCTAGTCTAGGCTGGCCTGGTCTCGTGGATCGGGTTTAGTAGGGGTACCAATGGGAGTTCAGAAGGAGTACTCAGATCTGTTTACTCCTACCCTTTCCTCTCCCTCCAGTTGCACCTCCCCCATGCCTCCATTTTCTGCCTAGTACCGCTGCTTGAAAAGCTGCCCCTCTGCCTCCCTCCCCACTGCCGACTTGTTCCATTTAACAATGACTACACTCGCCTATACTGGCATTTCTTTCCTGGATGCCTTGACATTTTCCTTCCTATATTCACTCTAAGCTCTTGAACTTCAAGTTTCAGAGACAGATGCAGTGGAGCACTATGGACTGCAGTCTTCAACACTGTGTCAGATTAGAGCTTCTGAAGCGATACATAAGGGTGTCTCTAAGGCTTTAAGAGCCACTGAGAGGCCATCAGTTTAGTTACTGGTGCACCTGCTTTTAGCTTGAGGTTAGGAACAGGTACAGGAACCTTAAAAAAAAAACCTTAAGTCTTATGGAGCTCTAACCTAGATACTATTTTTTTTGCAATATCAATATACTGTTTTCATTCCAGAAATAGAACCTAAATCTAAGCCCAGCCCACATCCGAATTGCCACAACTTGAGGCTTTCTTGGATACACAGTTTAATTTGCTGTTTAGTGTCTGCCATTGGATTGTTCAGAGATTTGTGTTAATATTGTGAGGAATGTAATGTGTTTTGGTTGTACACTGTGCTTTCTTACTGCCCTTCTGATCTTTACCATTCCCACCCATCTCTATTGCACTGTGGCCCTGGGTGGCACACTGGTTGCTCTCCAATAGAGCTTGGTATTAAAAACTAAAGTGTGCACAGTAATGCAAAGAGCATGACAGAAATGGTCGTACTGCACCCCTTAACCCCGCTCACTACTATAAGATAAACATAACTGCTGCATCCCCCTGCTTTCAATCAACTGCGGTCTCATCTCCGCCATCTTTGAAGGTCTTCTCTATGACAAAGGAAACAATGGCCTACTCTGTCACAAACATTACAGTATTACACTTTTGTTGATTAGACCCTCAAAAAATATTAAATTAAACAACTACATCAGCTTACATATATTAGATGCTCACAGTACATAATGTTCTGGCCACAATGCAAGATACCATAACCTGAGATACTTTGTGGTTCATAGAGTGTTGTGAGGGACTGAGGTTCTCATACTGTGAAAGCAATTAACACAAGGGACACATTTTATTTATGGAGGGGGGTAGCACTGATTGATCTCAGCGCATTTCAGCCAGTTTACTCAAGCTATCATAATAATGCAGCAATTTATACTGCTGGCTGACCTAAAATGGTGGCTGTACCACATCTTCTATTGTACACAGGCAATGACAGCCTAATGTAATGTTAGCGGAGCATCACACTATGATAGAATTGTTACTTCAAAATCTTGCTAGTATTTTTGTGATTGGAAACTTGCATGATGGCCAGAGGGTTGTGTGAGGGAGAACAACACATCGAATTTTACCTGAGATTTTCTATAGCAATAAGAACTGGTTTAATATCTAGAATAAATATGCTGTTTGTCTGTATTCTTCCCAAAGCTGCATGATTCCATTCATGTTTCATGAAATCATTAAGAGATGGGTGGTTAGCTAATCAGATTGAGATTTGGCCCAGTTATACGTTTTTCCCCATTCTACGACCCTAAAAGTTTATCCCAACAAACTGCAGAGAGAGCCTTCTAAACTACCAATCCCATGAGCTTTAGTCTAAAGTACCTTATTGGGAAGTGAAGAAGTCTGAACAACTACATAAATTCTTGAATTCAGATCTAGACACAAGCATTCCCTTTATTTCTAAGAGGATGCAAGTGGATCTTATAAAATATCTGCACCTGACTGAATGTTCATTATTAACATTGTTATTTTACGGTTTTTATTCTGTATTTCAGGATGTCTTGCAAAGATTTCTTAAAATATTTTGCACAAATTAATATTTGTAACCTAACCCCCACTTACTTGGATTTTGAAGAACAACTGCACACCTGGACAAAAAGCGGTACTTGTAGTCGGTGGGTGAAAGGCAGCACGTCTGGAGGATGCTTCAACAATGGTAACCTTATTCCCCAGTAATGTACCTTATGAACTTGAAGCCATAAAATTCTATCTTGCTTATAGATAATAATTTAACCTCTACCTTTTATGACCGAGAGACCTCACCTAAAGGCAATGCATTAAAGACATTAAGGAAATAGACAGCAATTCGGTACCGAATGGTCCCTTATTTAACACAACTACTTATCCTAATAGATTATGAAACATACTGTTGCCTCACAAAAATTCCCTATATTTGTCGTGGGAAATGCCGGTTGCCTGCCTGCAAAGTACCCTTTTATTTCTCTCTGTTCAAATTTGTACCATTCTTGCTTTCTTTCTGTAGTCCCTTTTTTTGCACAATTTGTCTTAGACCCCTCTTTCTTTATTCTGTTTCATTTCTTCTTGAAGGTGTATTTTAATCTTCCACTATTTCCTTCCTTCTTCAAATGTGTAATTCATGATTGCTTCATTTATTTTCCTCCCGTTTCTCTTTATTGAACCTTTCCATCTTTTATTTGATGTTCATTTATTTTGTGTCATCTTTCTTTCTCTATTCATATTTCCTCCTTTTTCTTGCATCTTTTTCTGTTCCTGTGCTGCCTTAATGCGGAGATACCCCTTCAGGGGTGATTCATGCACTTTCTAAGCTTTTGAATTAAATTAATTTCCTTTCATATTTGGAACCCCCCTACTTCTGTAGACTCTGCTGCTCTCAGCATATTGCCACCCTGACTTTCTAACTTCAGTGATAATTTTTTTCTATCGTCCTTCCTTTATGCATTCTATCCATTCACCCTTATTGCAGCAAAAGATTGCAACACAGATATGAAAACAATTAGCACAATGTATTCAAATTATAACAATAGCTTTACCCACAGGCATTGACATCCTTTCTAACTGTCTCAGAACAGCCACTTACTACAATGTTGAATTGTCAGTGTTCAGGAGGTAACAGCGACAAAAATAGGTAGGGAAGGGGTTCGGGAGGAACCATGTATATAGCCAGCAAATATTATTATAAAGTGAACACATTATTTTAAGAATGTAAAATATGTTGTATTAGTAAATGATAGAATAATCTTTGCAATATTTCTCCAAGCCTTTTTCTTGCTCCTCTCTTCTTTGCTTTAATCCTTTTATGACATTCTTACTTTCATTCTTTATTGCTAGCTTTTTCGTTTTCTCTTTACAGCGGTCATCTTTTCTTTAAACTCTCCTTTCATTCAATATTTGTCTATTTCTTATTTATGCCTTTTTTATATTCATGTAAAGTACTGCTCTTATTTTTCCGTCCATTTTTATCCTTTCTGTCATTCTTTCATTTCATTCCATCACATTTCCAATGTTTCACACTCAACCACCCGTTTCTCTCTCGTGCGTTATTTTTCATTTTCATACATTTTCTATCTTTCTCTGTCATTGTGTTTGTGTTTGATCTAAGGCCTCCACTCTCCAGCTCTATACTGCTATTAGCTTGTAGTTTTATTTAAGATCATCTGCTTGGAGACCTGTGTCACTGATCCAAAGTCTGCTGAGACATTGAACTGCAACAGCCAGCATATCAATCTTATTGGTAAACCACATAGCAGCTGCATGAGCTTCACATTGGCCCTCTGCCTCTGTGTTGCCTGTTCTGCATGTCTCATGGAGATAGTTTTGCCGCGGCGTTTGCTCTGCGTGTGATTGAAGCTAGCAGTCCTAGCACTATTTGATATTCTTTTCAAATAACCAATGGACGGTGGGCCCTTAAGTTGCCTATCTCGACAATTTGACCTTGTTTTTAGAGATCCCAGGAGCACTGGTAAGTATAGGGGCGTTCCATTCAATTACATGTATTACAAGATGACTTGGTATGGCATTAACGACTAAAGTGGAAGAGAGATAAAAATGAACCACAGGCAGGGATCCTCTTTCCTCTTTCGATTGCACCGTGAATGGCGCATTGTGCAAGGTGTGCATTGACTATGTTGAGGGGTATGAGCGCTTCCCTGGAAAGAGGTATAATGATGGATTTCAGTATGACATCTCCGTATGTGGTGACTTTGAGGAGGTTAGTAAAGTCCACATGAGGAGACAATTTTAAGGAGTTCCACCACAGTATACTGTATTGTGTGATAGGAGAGACAATGGGGTAAACATAAATCTGATCTTGTTTTTTTTAAAAATAATAACGATGTAGTGTAATAAAGTAGTATTGGGTGTTCAAAAGGGAGAAACACTGGATGCCTTTAAAAATGGCCTCAAAAGCTTTGAAGATTCAGATTAATGGTTGATTTGTCATGAGTGGATTTGCTTCTATCTGAGAAGTGGGGAGATTTAAGTCACCGGTGGGGGTGGAGGGGCCTCCATGAAGCGGTGCGGATTTCTGTTACATTTTCATGTAGTTGTCCCAATACTGCCATCCACGATGAGATTGACTAAGGGTAGGAGTGTACTTGTACCAGCTTTGGAGCAATTGTAATTGCCAGGGTGATGAGTTCTTGCTCAAAAGTTTGCAAGTGCAAGACTCTGAAGGAACAGTATTGTGCTTTGTTTAGTTTTGCTTGATGTTGCTTTGTGGTTGGGTATCAGGGCAGTGATGATGCATAGGATGGTGACGTGGTTTGAGCGATTCAATATCACTGAGAAGATTGCATGGTTGAGAAGACAGACATGTTGACTTTGGTCTAAGTTACCTCATTTGGTTGCTTGAGATGTCAAGACAGTTGAATATTACCTCTTTCAAAGTCTTTTTTTTTGTTTAAGAAAGTTTTATTAGCATTTTGGATTAAATACAATACATATGTCATAAATAAGTGTAAAAATAAGAATATCAAGAAGGATTACTAAACATATGCAATGCGCAATAAACAAATAATAAAATGGACATAGAGAGAAGGAAAAAAGGAAAAAGGTAGATACATGTGGAATAGAAAGGAGGAGAGAAGAAAGAAAGAAAAGAAAGAAAAGGCAAAGGAGGGAAAGGGAGAAGAAAGAGAGGGGAAGGTAAGAATAAGTGGAAAACTGAGAGTTATTCAAGGAAGAGAGTTGGAGGAAAGATAAGTGGTAAAAGGGAGCCAAAGGAGATCGGATTTAATTTTCAGGGGGACAGAAGAGGACGAAGCGATAGCAATCCTATGTTCATTGCAGACAAAATTCCACCAAGTGTGAACAGAAATTTTAGAATTATCTTTCCAACATAATAAAATAACATGAAATGCAAGAGAAATAAACAAGTCCAACAATCTTGCAGAAGAAGAGATAATATCAACATCAGATGATAATGATCCCAGGAAAATAGTCTGTAAAGATAACTGGGCGGAACAACTAAATACTCGCATACATATCTTCCAAACTTCCTTCCAAAATGATAAAACAGGGAGACATTCGTATAGTAGGTGTTTAAGTGACCCAGTTTCTTTAGAACATGACCAACATAGTAAAGAAGATGTTGGGGAAAACCTATGGACACTTACTGGGGTGATAAGGACTCTGTGATATATGAACAGTAAAGATTGGGTAATACAAGCAGCAGGAGATATTTTAAACAATTTGGACCATATATAATCCCAAAACAGAACAGAGAAAGAAATATCAAGGTCATTTTCCCATGCAATCTCAACAATTGATTTAGGACGATCTGTACCAGTGGACATTAACAAAGTATAAACAAGGGCAGCCTTAGGTTGTTGAGTGGAGAATAAGGGATAAAGTGAAGAGGTAGGAACAAAAGAGGGTAAGACATCAGGCTTTGAAAGGGAAGCTAAGTGTGATTGAATGGCAGACGTAATAATGGTATATTCAGAAACATAAGATGGAGGCAAGTTAAATAAAATTTGTAATTTCGGAAACGTAATGATAGAGTCATTATCAAAAAATTGATGAACAAATAAAATATTCTTTTCTTTCCAGTGCTTAAAATAAAATGATTTGCCTTTATATCGAAGCAATTTGTTATACCATACAACAGATAATAAAAAACATTGCAAAGAGGATAGATTAGAAGAGAAGACATTGTGTAATACTGTTTGGGAGTATTTTAAGATAGGGAATTTGGTTAAAAAAGAACATTTTGACATAAAAACAATATGTTGAAAGGAAAAATCTTTCAGCAGAGAGCGTTCTAGAAGAACCCAGGTAGGTACAGGTGTATCATTAAAGTCATACGCCAAAGAAAAGGATTGTATAATCATCATTTTAATCGTGTCTAGTCTACCCCACCAGGAAAGACATAATGGGACCAGATTTGAAGAAGGGAGTTGATTTTCTTTATGAGAATCAAAAATAAGTTTAAGGGTATCTCTCAAGGAGGGTGCGAACCAAATACCAAGGTACTTAATTTTAGAGGGACACCAAGCAAAATCAGTATTATTAAACATGAATTGGTAACAGAGCGAATTAAGTGGGAGGACTTCCGTTTTGGATAGGTTCAATTTATATCCCGATATAGAGGAATATAACCGGACCTCATCCATAAATGGTGGAAGGGAGGATTCAGGATTCGACATGTAAACCAGCACATCATCCGCATATGCAGACAATTTAGTTTCAGTAGAAGACAATTTAAAACCAGTGATGTTAGGATTAGATCGAATTCTTTCTAAGAAGGGTTCGAGACAAAGAATAAATAATAGGGGAGAGAGGGGACAACCTTGACGAGTGCCTCTAGATAAGGAGAAGGACTTGGAAAATTGGTTGTTAACAAAAATACTGGCACGAGGAGATGAATAGAGGAGTTTGACCTTTGAAATAAAAGAGGGACCAAAACCAAACCAGTGTAGGGTACGAAACAGGAATTGCCAATTGATACGGTCAAAAGCTTTTTCAGCATCTAAGGAGAGTGCTGCTAAAGGGACTTTAAGATGTTTGCTGTGGGCAATGACATTGGAGAACATACGTGCATTGTCCGCAGCAAGCCTACCCTTCACAAAACCCACCTGGTCTGTTTGATTAGACGGGGGATAAGGGAATCAAGGCGTGAAGCAAGAATTTTAGCAAAAATGTTGCAGTCATAATTAAATAGGGATATAGGGCGATAATTTTTACACTGGGTGTGATCTTTATCATTTTTGGGGATTATGATAATTAGTGCATCCAAAAAGGACCCAGAAGCCTTCGCACTCAAAATAAAGGAATTGAAGAGTTGAAGGAGTTTAGGAGCAAAAAAGGTATGAAACGAGGAATAAAATTCTACAGGTAGGCCATCCTTTGATCGTTTGAGTGAGTTAATGGCTCGAGTTACCTCCTGAAGTGTAATTTCTTCTTCCAGGAGAGCAAACTCATCTGGTAAGGACGGGGGAGAAGGAAGGCCCTCAAAAAAGGATGATAAGTTCACATCAGAGGGGTGTGTGTCATCAGTATATAAGGATTGATTATAGGAATAGAATACTTCAGCGATGTCCTCATCTGCTGAAACCAATTTATTTAGAGAGTCATTGAAAATTGGGCCTACATTTTTACGTTCAGATTTAATTTTCAAATAGTTTGCCAACATTTTTCCCGCTTTATTTTGGCCACCATGGAATTTGGATTTAATTTTAAGGAGGTTGTTACAAGCCTCATTAGTAATAATCTTATTGAGTTCTGTTTTGGCTAAAATTAAATCTTGAAGGGAGGAGGAGGATTTAGAAGAGAAATACAAATGTTCAAGGTTTTTGATTTTACGAAGTTGGTCGTCGTATTGTTTCCTATTGAGTTTCTTTTTCTTAGCAACATAGGATATGGCAAATGCTCGGAACGCAGCTTTAAAAGCATCCCAATTATTTGGAATGGAGGTGTCAGAGGGATTATTAAAGGAAAAAAATTCATTGAAAAATTCCGCACTTTCCTTAAAAAAAACTGAATCAGATAAAAGAAAGGCGTTAAATTTCCAATGACTAAATTTAGAGGAGATAAGGGAAAGATCAAGTGAGGTAGGCATGGTCAGAAATAAAAAAGGAACCTATTGCAGATTTTTGAATGGAGGGGAGTAAAGATTTACTAACCATAATGTCATCAATTCTGGAACGGGTGTGATGAACAGAAGAGAAAAAGGTATATTCCAACACATCAGGGTTACACACTTTCCAAGAATCATACAAAGGACGTGAGGCAATGGCAGATTGGAAGCTCTTATGAGATTTGTCGGGTTGAAATTTACTGGAGGATAATCTATCAGAGAAAGGGTCTAACCATTGGTTAAAATCAACTTCAATCACAAACTCGGGGCAATCAATAGAAGAAATCAGGGCTTTAATAGCATTCCAAAACTTAGGGTCAGGACGTACCGGACCATAAATATTTAGCAGAACCAATGTCTTATTATGAATAATAACCTTAGCCATTGCCCAACGTCCTTCATCATCATGTTGAGAGGAGATAATTTGTACATTCAAAGCTTTGTGAAATAAAATAGCAACTCCCCCTTTTTAAGAAGAGCAGGAGAGAATACAACCTGACCCACCCACTGTCTCTTTAACTTGAGTGATTCAACATCAGAACAATGCGTTTCTTGAAGAAAAACAACTTGAGAACCAATTTTGGATAAATGAGACAATACCTTTTGACGCTTGACAGGGTGACCAAGACCTCGCACATTCCATGAGACAAAATTACACACCATTGAGGAGAGGGGTGATGGGCGACACGTGGAGAGAACACATGGTAAGGGAATCACTACAGAAATGGAGACAACAAAGACATAAAATACATGTAAAGAGAGCTCTCAAAATACTCATAACACAAATGTAAAATCTGGCCAAGAGAACAAAATACATCATGAAGAAGAAGAAAGAGACTGCAGAGGGAAAGAAAAATATAGAGCAGTGGAGAATAGGAAAAAAAACCAGTAAGAAGAGAAGAAAAAAAAGAAAGAAGAGGAGAGGTAGAAAAGAGAACAGATAAAAGAGAGAAAAGAATAAACAGATCAAGGCATAGAAGCC